>NC_053038.3:427502585-428702585 GCF_002575655.3 Aegilops tauschii subsp. strangulata
TTGTAGGCCCACGGTTCGGCCGATTGGCGACCGACCAGTTTTAGTACAAAATTTATTATTTTATAAACCTAACTTATTGGCTCATTGCGCACCGATCGAATATTACGACCTTTTCTCAAAGAGACGACAGCAGAAACAACAAATAAATTACAGCATCGTGACGAAGAATAAACCTAGACTATACAACAAAGAAATTACAACATATTGCATCCCCTAGGCATCAAAGTTCACCACCAGTGATAATAAAGGTCAACCAGACAGCAGATTCCATAAATTGGGCAGGTCGCCACCAGTGGAAGTTAATAGGCCGACAAAATAATAGACAAAACCGACAGCACTTCAACACAGTTCAAGAAAGGTTAGCATGGCCCAGGAGCTGCAGCGCAAGTAGCTTAGCAACCTGATGAGACTGCGCTTTTTTGACGCTTATATCCACCAACTTAAGCTGCATAGCATCAATAGACATCCTGTACTTACGGTTAATCTTGCATAGAGATTGGAGTTCCAGTCGAATTTGAGCGGAAGCATGTCTTTTTGCTTGAATTTTAGACTGAAGAAGTCGAACAGATTCAGGCGATGACTTCATCGAGCTTGTGTCACTGAGTAAGTTCGACACTACATCAAGAGACTTTGTGGTTGTATGTAACGCCCACGATGCAGTTATATCTCCCACGTGTCGAGGCATGACTTAGAGGCATAACCGCATTGTGGTTTTGTCGCAAGAAGGGTCATCTTCACACAATCCCATGTAATGAACAAGAATGGGATAAAGAGTTGGCTTACAATCGCCACTTCACACAATACATAAATAAAGCATACATCATTCAAGATATACACATAGGTCCGACTACGGAACCAAAATAAAAGAAGACAACCCAACTGCCAGATCCCTGATCGTCCCAACTGGGCTCCACTACTGATCAATAAGAAAAGAAACAACACAACGAACAAGATCTTCATCGAGCTCCCACCTGAACTCAGTGGCGTCATCTGCACTGGTATCGTCGACACCTGCAACTGTTTGGAAGTATCTGTGAGTCACGAGGACTCAGCAATCTC
The DNA here is from genome assembly GCF_002575655.3 of Aegilops tauschii subsp. strangulata. Taxonomy (NCBI): domain Eukaryota; kingdom Viridiplantae; phylum Streptophyta; class Magnoliopsida; order Poales; family Poaceae; genus Aegilops; species Aegilops tauschii. The sequence goes on from NC_053038.3 coordinate 427,503,645, forward strand.
ACACCCACGAGATCAAGACTATTTAAGCTTATAGGAAGGAAAAAAGGTAGTGAGGTGGAGCTGCAGCAAGCACTAAGCATATATGGTGGCTAACATACACAAAGGAGAGCGAGAAGAGAAGCAACGGAACGGTCGTGAACTAGCAATGATCAAGAAGTGATCCTGAACTCCTACTTACGTCAAACATAACCCAGAAGCCGTGTTCACTTCCCGGACTCCGCCGAAAAGAGACCATCACGGCTACACACACGGTTGATGCGTTTTAATTAAGGTCAAGTGTCAAGTTTTCTACAACCGGATATTAACAAATTCCCATCTGCCTCATAACCGCGGGCACGACTCTCGAAAGTTTATACCCTGCAGGGGTGTCCCAACTTAGCCCATTATAAGCTCTCACGGTCAACGAAGGATAAACCTTCTCCCAGGAAGACCCGATCAGTCTCGGAATCCCGGTTTACAAGACATTTCGACAATGGTAAAACAAGACCAGCAAAGCCACCCGGATGTGCCGACAAATCCCGATAGGAGCTGCACATATCTCGTTCTCAGGGCACACCGGATGAGCAAGACGTCGGGTTGGCATAGACCCTGGTTGCCCAGGGGGCGCCGGACATCGCTCGGTTTGGACCAGCACTCGAAGGAGAACTGGCCCGGGGGGTAAATAAAGATGACCCTTGAGTCTGCAGAACCCAAGGGAAAAAGGCTTAGGTAGGCGAATGGTAAAACCAAGGTTGGGCCTTGCTGGAGGAGTTTTATTCAAGGCGAACTGTCAAGGGGGTCCCATAAATCACCCAACCGCGTAAGGAACGCAAAATCAAGGAACATAACACCGGTATGACGGAAACTAGGGCGGCAAGAGTGGAACAAAACACCAGGCATAAGGCCGAGCCTTCCACCCTTTACCAAGTATATAGATGCATTAATTAAATAAGAGATATTGTGATATCCCAACATATCCATGTTCCAACATGGAACAAACTTAATCTTCACCTGCAACTAGCAACGCGATAAGAGGGTCTGAGCAAAAGCGGTAATATAGACAAACAACGGTTTGCTAGGAAGGGTGACAAAGGTTAGATGTTCATGGCAATTCGGGAGGCTTGATAAGAAAGTGGTAGGTAGCGCGACATAGCAATAGAGCGAACAACTAGCAAGCAAAGATAGAAGTGATTTCGAGGGTATGGTCATCTTGCCTGAGATCCTGCAAGGAAGAAGATCGAGTCCATGACGAAGACAAACAGACGTAGTCGAACGAATCCTCACAACTCCGGAAAGAAACCGAAGCTAACGAGAGAAGCAACCTGGAAAGAAACAAACCACATAGTAAACAACCACCACATAAACATGGCATGATGCACAATCAAGTATGCATGTCCGGTTTACTGATGCATGGCATGGCAAAGTGCAACAAACAATACTACAAATTAAGTGGAGCTCAATATGCAACGAGTTGCATATTGACAAAACACCACAACAATTATTTAGTTCTCTCTCGTTTATGTACCCAATAATGTTAAATGTTGATTACCATGGCAAGAGGTGAGACATAAGTAAACTACACATTTTAGGCAATTTAAATGAGGCCGGAATGACAAACAACAATTCCCGGAAAATCCTCATGTCCATAATTTAGATTTGGTACTGTTCTGCCATAAACACAATTTTAATGTTTTTAAACAGCAAAATGAAGTGCACCAAGTTAAACTAGGCATTTTTCTACCCCATTTACATATATAATTTATTAAATTCCGAGTTACGGTTAATTAGTTATGAAATAAATCATTTTAACATGGCATTTATGCAAAATTAAACAAATAGCAGGTTTAAACATTTTTAACATGGTTGAAAGTGGCAAATTATGAAACTAGATGAAATTCTAAGCATTTTACATGTTTGAATTATTTTAATCTGATGCACGGTTAAAGAGTTATCATATGCATGAAGTTCAAGGGTTTTTCTGCAAATCTGGCATCTCTGGATAAAAGCTAAAATCATAGATCTGTAAAAAAACAGATCGGGCCGAAATCTGCTGGGGAGTTGGGCTTGGGGTGGCTCACCATGGGCTAAGCCCAGTCGGTGAGGAGGAGGCCGGGCAGGGAGCGCTGGGTCTTGGAGGCAGCATGCCGGCTGGCTTGGGGGCGCTGGGCCGAAGCCAGGCTGGGCTGAAGACGTGGCTGCGGTCCACGCAGGCGATGGAAGGGTGCGGTCAACACAGTCGACGCAGGGGAAGGAGCGGTGCGGCTGCAGCTTGGCGTTCGATCTGAAGCAGGGAAGACAGGAGGCGGTGCGATGCAGAGGACGCAGGGGAGTCGGGGCGAGAGGAGCCGGGGCGGCCACCGACGAGCACGCGACGGTAGATCCGGCCATGGGGCGCTGGACTTGGTCAGAGAAGGGGCGGAGGCACGCCGGGTTGGGGCGGCAGTGGCTCTGCTCGTTGCAGGGGAAGCAGATGGCAGCGGCAGGGAGTCGGCGGCGGCGAACGAGCGCGAGGCAGAGGAGGCAGGCCTGGCGCCGCGCTCTGTTGAAGCAAGAGAAACGAGCGGGCGACGCGGTTGGCCTGCAGGTGGCTGAAGGCTGGCCGGGGTGGCCTGGTTCGTCGAGGTCGCCGACAGTGGCGCTAGGAGGTGGTGGCACCCTCGGGCTCCAAGGCGACGGGGAGGAGGCCGTGGGTGAGGGAGGCGCTCGGCAGGCAGCAGCGACGAACAAGGTGAGGAGGCGCTCGGGCACCTGCCGCTGGATCGAGGGCTCGAGGAGATCCTCTCCTTTGGTGCTGGACACGCACGGGAGCCGGGAGGGGAGGCGGCTGGAGGACGAGGAGAGACGAGGGCGACGCCTGGAGCAGCCGCTGGAAGGGCTCCGACGAGACGAGCCAGGGGAGGCCTCGGGCGCCATGGCTTTGTTCCTGGGAGGAGGATAAAGAGAGATGCCGAGAGGATTTGGATCATGGGTGCAGGCTCTGTTGGTGGGGAAACGAGGGAGGCAGGGGTCGATGGATTGGATGGATCAGGTGGAGAGGTAGTTGGCTCGGGATGGATCCCGAGGAAGATGGTGGCGGCGGAGTGGGAAGGATGGGACAAGCTTCCTAAAGTTTAGGGTTGGACTATTTATATAGGTAGGGGATTAGGGTAGGGGTTTAACGCGATCCATCCGATCGTAATCGGGCGGTCGATAATGAGTAGGCTAGAGCGTCCAACAAAGAAAACGGAGATGTTTTGTAGATGTTTGGGGATGATCCGAATCCAACGGTAACAACAAACCGGGTCGGGTACGGGACAACTTTCGGATGCGCGGGAGGGGATCGCGGGCTGACGAGAGAGGTTAGTTGGTTTGACAAGAGGGAACTGAAAACACGGTTGGTCTTGAAACGGTCAACGAAAGCAAGGGGAAACGCGGCAACTATGAACGAATGCAAATTTTAAAAACATGCGGATGCAAAGCGATGATGCAATGATGAATGCAACAAACAAATAAAACACACGGTGCACACGAAAACATGGAAGGCTTCTGGAGCGTCGGTCTCGGGGCGTTACAACACTCCACCACTACAAGAGGATATCGTCCCGAGATCTAGGATGGCACCGGAGAGAAACGGAAGGGGAAGAGGTAAAACAAATTGCTTCTTGACAAACGAGTGAAACCAAAGAACCTTGATAGGTCGCAAAGCTTGAGGAAATGACACAACAGAGGTGAACAAAATTGAGAAGACTCCGGTAGAAAAGAGAGACAAGGAACACCATGTGAAGCTTGTCGTTTGTAAAGCTATGAATGACGAGAACAATGGACGAGAAATACAAGCAAGCACTCCGGTTGAAACGAGATGTACAAGGAACGATAATGATCAATTACGATAACGCCCCGGTTGGAAAATGGAAGGGGTAGAATATGAACTTGGCAAAAAGAAAGCACTTGGATGAGACTCGGGTTAGAGGAGGCATGATAGACACAACACTCCGGTTAAAACAAGATAAATAAGGACTAAGAATGATATAATTTGGGCAGCACTCCGACTGTGAATGGAAGGAATTGAACATGATCTTGACAAGATGAGAGGATACTCGATGAAATTAACAACACATTGCCTCCGGAACTAAAGAAAGAATGGCACAAGGGGTAAGAAAGATTTCAGACAGCACTCCGGTTGAGAAGGGAGGCAAAACTTGATAAGATGAGAGAACTCGAATGAAAACACGACACTCCGGCTAAACGGATAGGAAAGGAAAAATTACATGATCTTGACAAAACAAGATGATTGGTGGAAGAGAGCAACATCACAATGCCTCCGGGACGAACGAATAGAAGATGGATCGTCAGAATAAGATAACGGAGAAGAAAATGACAACTTCTGCCACAAATGAGCTTGGAAAGCATCCTTCCAAGAAGGTTAGAACGGAGTTTGTTGGAAAAACCAACAACGAAAAGAATAAGCTTGTAGTGGGCTTATGTAAACATCTCAACATTATGAGGTGACAAACGGCCACCAAGGAAAGCCATTGGTTTGAGTGAGAGCACCAAGGCGATGAAAAACTTCTTTCACCAAGAGGATAGGAGAAAACTTGGATCATTGATAAACACCACAAATAGCTACATTCCTTAGGGAAGGCTATAGGTGAAATATAACCCAATACAACTCCAACAAAAAGATTGATTGGACGAAAAGATCTCTTGAACGAAGAGAAAATGATGGATTTAATTATCTCATTCCTGACAACTTGTGAATCATGCAACATGAAGGAAATAATCAAGAATGACATAACACCACCTCAAAAGATAAGAGAGAAAGAATTGCACTTCGGAATGCAAGATGAAGAATGCTTGAACTTCTCAAAACAAACATGTGTTGAGCACCTTGTTTATTCTAGAGTATAGCTTGACGGATCTTAACTCCGAGAGAAATCTTGAAGAACAATTGAAAAATGAAAGGAATCCTTGACCAAGCACCATGTAGAACCTCCATGAAGAACTCCGATAATAAAAGAATGATCAAACGAAATGGAAAATTGAAAAGAACTCCGGGAGAAGTCTTGCAATGATTAGATGAAGCTTTGAAATGATATAATTGAAATAACTTGGAGCTCCGGAAAGAAAGATGAACAAATGAAATCAAGAATTTTGATGAACCTCCGGAATAAGGAATTGAATTTACTCGATGAAACAAGAATAAGAATTACATTATGCTCATCCTTCACCAATTAATTGATGACAAGCAATGGATTTGTCATACTACTTATCCTCGTAGAAAGGATTAAGAGAGATATAACACAAACTTGAGAAGGTCTTGATGGAACCACTGGTAGGATTTGGAAACAACGAATGAATTGATATGATAATGAAGGAATTGAAATCTTGAACGAACCACCATAAGAATTGAAAATGAACGAAGAAAAGATGAAGAAACATCGGGAAGAATTAGAAAATGAACGAAGAAACTTGAGAGAATTTAGATACAAGTTAACGAAGAGATCACGAACTGATTAGAGGATATTAGAATGATGCACCGGTAAGATTTGGAGAACGAGAGCTTCATCAATTTAGAATAATTGGAGAACGAAGCTAAAAACTTAGAACGAAGAAATCTTCTGAAATGATGGCCTTTGGATGATCAAGAAATGAAAACAACTCTGAAATGCTCCGGATGGGTAAGAAAAGGATTGCACGATTGGAAACAATTTGAGAGGATGGCAACAAGTAAGAACCATGAATCTTCAAGAGAACGGACCAAGATTCAAGAGAATTTCTTCTTCGTTCTTCAAATGTTGAGAATGACGACGAGAAACACCACCATGAATTGTTGAGGCACTTCGGAATGAAAATTAGAAAGGTTGAATCAACGATGAAAAGAATTTGAAAGATCTTGAAGAAAGACATTTGACTGATGATAATTCATTCTTACGTCAAACTTTGCAATGAATTTGAGAATAACTCCGGAAAGAATTAGAAGAGTCAGGTAAGATCCTGGGAAAAAAACCTGTGGGTTAGGGCCCACTCAAAAGAAACACCGTTGAATGATTAAAAGAAAGATTGCGCCGGTTGAATTAAATAGCTTGAATGAGATAACAACCTCAAAATAGTTAGAATTGATGCAGAGTGGAAACATGAATCTTCAGAGATATCTTCAGCACTCCGGAACAATTGAATAGCAAGCGGGGAATGATTAAGAGATATACCGGCATGAGAAAGCATTTGAAACAAGGAAAAGAATGTGACCAACATTGAAGGCTTGAAATTAGTCCACCGGAGAAGAAAAAGCATGAAGAATGATAAACTTGAAGAACATCTTCATGAGAACCACCGGGTAAGAACATTGATTGAAAAGAATGAAGGGACTTCACGTGAATAAAATGGATACTTGGTTAAGAAATCTGAGTGTTTCAAGAAAAAGGGTGGGAGGGCGGGAAAAAAAACAAAGACAACTTGGGACGGATGAAGCAAACACCGTTGAGAAAAGCTTAGAATTGATCTTGCGAACGTTGGAATGACTGGATGCACTTGAAGAGAAACACGCCGGTTGGAAAAGAATTAACATGACGACCTCGATGATCAAGAATGATTAGTATCCACATAGAAGTATGAGAACACCGTTTAGGAAAGGTATGGATTTAACATTTGACTTCAAAGCAACTCGAATACCACAAATAAAACAAAACAAAGGATTTGGCTTGCAGAATAAGCCGGAACAAACATATGATAGAGATTTCGTCCGAAGTTTTCGTGGTGGGGCCCACACGGGCTCGATCGTACATCACCATCATGTACAAGGCTGTGCACATGACATACGAAGCGTCCCCGAGTCGGCATAGCCAAGGACTCATTAAGACACTACGAGACCACTATAAAACCAACCGTCGAAAGGCGGACCACTAGACGTCGAACCCCAATCTCATATCATGCATCTGTCGGAAAGATATCCTAGGAGCTACTTGAATTCCCACTTATAAACTCCCGAAACTTTCTGGTTATGCAATCAGGTGTTGGGGATACAGGGGACACAAAATATATCACCCAAACTAACAATACCTAGATCCAGTTGTATCCATCCGTCAACACATAACCAAGAAAACTCTGGAAATCGTTTACCTCAACCTTCGAAAAGCATCCGTTATACGAGTTATGGCAATACTCCCGAACTCCCGCCCCAGTACTGGGTGGCGTCGAGGTGATCTCACCAACAACTGCATAAAAGAGATTTCGATGTCGGCGAAACTCAGGTATTCCAGAACTGCAACGATAAAATTGTGACGACAACACCTCGGAGCTCAACTCCCCGGGACACTGCCACAACCCCTAAATGTCAGGAGGCACCAAGAACAATGTTCTCGTCACAAAACCATCGGAACGATTCCAAGATACCCGCGTGATCCTAAATTTTTTTAGTGAAATTTGAGGAGAGAAAAGTCAAAACTTCTACGTCAGGAGGCCTCACCAGAGCGACGAAGGGACTAAGGAGTAAAAAGAATCCTACTCTCCGATATATATAATCCTAAGACTCAAAACATTTTTGATCTAGACTCAACAACGTCAGCGATTCGATCAAGCAGGGGGCTCCTAAGTCGGGGATGGCTCTGATTACCAACTTGTAACGCCCACGATGTGGTTATATCTCCCATGTGTCGAGGCACGACTTAGAGGCATAACCGCATTATGGTTTTGTCGCAAGAAGGGTCATCTTCACACAATCCCATGTAATGAACAAGAATGGGATAAAGAGTTGGCTTACAATCGCCACTTCACACAATACATAAATAAAGGATACATCATTCAAGATACACACATAGGTCTGACTACGGAACCAAAATAAAAGAAGACAAACCAATTGCCAGATCCCTGATCGTCCCAACTGGGCTCCACTACTGATCAATAAGAAAAGAAACAACACAACGAACAAGATCTTCATCGAGCTCCCACTTGAACTCAGTGGCGTCACCTGCACTGGTAGCGTCGACACCTGCAACTGTTTGGAAGTATCTGTGAGTCACGAGGACTCAACAATCTCACACCCGCGAGATCAAGACTATTTAAGCTTATAGGAAGGAAAAAAGGTAGTGAGGTGAAGCTGCAGCAAGCACTAAGCATATATGGTGGCTAACATACACAAAGGAGAGCGAGAAGAGAAGGAACGGAACGGTCGTGAACTAGCAATGATCAAGAAGTGATCCTGAACTCCTACTTACGTCAAACATAACCCAGAAGCCGTGTTCACTTCCCGGACTCCGCCGAAAAGAGACCATCACGGCTACACACGCGGTTGATGCGTTTTAATTAAGGTCAAGTGTCAAGTTTTCTACAACCGGATATTAACAAATTCCCATCTGCCTCATAACCGCGGGCACGGCTCTCGAAAGTTTATACCCTGCAGGGGTGTCCCAACTTAGCCCATTATAAGCTCTCACGGTCAACGAAGGATAAACCTTCTCCCAGGAAGACCCGATCAGTCTCGGAATCCCGGTTTACAAGACATTTCGACAATGCTAAAACAAGACCAGCAAAGCCGCCCAGATGTGCCGACAAATCCCGATAGGAGCTGCACATATGTCGTTCTCAGGGCACACCGGATGAGCAAGACGTCGGGTTGGCATAGACCCTGGTTGCCCAGGGGGCGCCGGACATCGCTCGGTTTGGACCAGCACTCGAAGGAGAACTGGCCCGGGGGGGGGGGGGGTAAATAAAGATGACCCTTGAGTCTGCAGAACCCAAGGGAAAAAGGCTTAGGTAGGCGAATGGTAAAACCAAGGTTGGGCCTTGCTGGAGGAGTTTTATTCAAGGCGAACTGTCAAGGGGGTCCCATAAATCACCCAACCGCGTAAGGAATGCAAAATCAAGGAACATAACACCGGTATGACGGAAACTAGGGCGGCAAGAGTGGAACAAAACACCAGGCATAAGGCCGAGCCTTCCACCCTTTACCAAGTATATAGATGCATTAATTAAATAAGAGATATTGTGATATCCCAACATATCCATGTTCCAACATGGAACAAACTTAATCTTCACCTGCAACTAGCAACGCGATAAGAGGGGCTGAGCAAAAGCGGTAATATAGACAAACAACGGTTTGCTAGGAAGGGTGACAAAGGTTAGAGGTTCATGGCAATTCGGGAGGCTTGATAAGAAAGTGGTAGGTAGCGCGACATAGCAATAGAGCGAACAACTAGCAAGCAAAGATAGAAGTGATTTCGAGGGTATGGTCATCTTGCCTGAGATCCCGCAAGGAAGAAGATCGAGTCCATGACGAAGACAAACGGACGTAGTCGAACGAATCCTCACAACTCCGGAAAGAAACCGAAGCTAACGAGAGAAGCAACCTGGAAAGAAACAAACCACATAGTAAACAACCACCACATAAACATGGCATGATGCACAATCAAGTATGCATGTTCGGTTTACTGATGCATGGCATGGCAAAGTGCAACAAACAATACTACAAATTAAGTGGAGCTCAATATGCAACGAGTTGCATATTGACGAAACACCACAACAATTATTTAGTTCTCTCTCGTTTATGTACCCAACAATGTTAAATGTTGATTACCATGGCAAGAGGTGAGACATAAGTAAACTACACATTTTAGGCAATTTAAATGAGGCCGGAATGACAAACAACAATTCCCGGAAAATCCTCATGTCCATAATTTAGATTTGGTACTGTTCTGCCATAAACACAATTTTAATGTTTTTAAACAGCAAAATAAAGTGCACCAAGTTAAACTAGGCATTTTTCTACCCCATTTACATATATAATTTATTAAATTCCGAGTTACGGTTAATTAGTTATGAAATAAATCATTTTAACATGGCATTTATGCAAAATTAAACAAACAGCAGGTTTAAACATTTTTAACATGGTTGAAAGTGGCAAATTATGAAACTAGATGAAATTCTAAGCATTTTACATGTTTGAATTATTTTAATCTGATGCATGGTTAAAGAGTTATCATATGCATGAAGTTCAAGGGTTTTTCTGCAAATCTGGCATCTCTGGATAAAAGCTAAAATCACAGATCTGTAAAAAAACAGATCGGGCCGAAATCTGCTGGGGAGTTGGGCTTGGGGTGGCTCACCATGGGCTAAGCCCAGTCGGTGAGGAGGAGGCCGGGCAGGGAGCGCTGGGTCTTGGAGGCAGCAGGCCGGCTGGCTTGGGGGCGCTGGGCCGAAGCCAGGCTGGGCCGGAGACGTGGCTGCGGTCGACGCAGGCGATGGAAGGGTGCGGTCAACACAGTCGACGCAGGGGAAGGAGCGGTGCGGCTGCAGCTTGGCGTTCGATCTGAAGCAGGGAAGACAGGAGGCGGTGCGATGCAGAGGACGCAGGGGAGTCGGGGCGAGAGGAGCCGGGTTGGCCACCGACGAGCACGCGACGGCAGATCCGGCCATGGGGCGCCGGACTTGGCCGGAGAAGGGGCGGAGGCGCGCCGGGTTGGGTCGGCAGTGGCTCTGCTCGTTGCAGGGGAAGCAGATGGCAGCGGCAGGGAGTCGGCGGCGGCGAACGAGCGCGAGGCAGAGGAGGCAGGCCTGGCGCCGCGCTCTGTTGAAGCAAGAGAAATGAGCGGGCGATGCGGTTGGCCTGCAGGTGGCCAAAGGCTGGCCGGGGTGGCCTGGTTCGTCGAGGTCGCCGACAGTGGCGCTAGGAGGTGGTGGCACCCTCGGGCTCCAAGGCGACGGGGAGGAGGCCGTGGGTGAGGGAGGCGCTTGGCAGGCAGCAGCGACGAACAAGGTGAGGAGGCGCTCGGGCACCTGCCGCTGGATTGAGGGCTCGAGGAGCTCCTCTCCTTTGGTGCTGGACACGCACGGGAGCCAGGAGGGGAGGCGGCTGGAGGACGAGGAGAGACGAGGGCGACGCCTGGAGCAGCCGCTGGAAGGGCTCTGACGAGACGAGCCAGGGGAGGCCTCGGGCGCCATGGCTTTGTTCCTGGGAGGAGGATAAAGAGAGATGCCGAGAGGATTTGGATCATGGGTGCAGGCTCTGTTGGTGGGGAAACGAGGGAGGCAGGGGTCGATGGATTGGATGGATCAGGTGGAGAGGTAGTTGGCTCGGGATGGATCCCGAGGAAGATGGTGGCGGCGGAGTGGGAAGGATGGGACAAGCTTCCTAAAGTTTAGGGTTGGACTATTTATATAGGTAGGGGATTAGGGTAGGGGTTTAACGCAATCCATCCGATCGTAATCGGGCGGTCGATAATGAGTAGGCTAGAGCGTCCAACAAAGAAAACGGAGATGTTTTGTAGATGTTTGGGGATGATCCGAATCCAACGGTAACAACAAACCGGGTCGGGTACGGGACAACTTTCGGATGCGCGGGAGGGGATCGCGGGCTGACGAGAGAGGTTAGTTGGTTTGACAAGAGGGAACTGAAAACACGGTTGGTCTCGAAACGGTTAACGAGCAAGGGGAAACGCGGCAACTACGAACGAATGCAAATTTTAAAAACATGCGGATGCAAAGCGATGATGCAATGATGAATGCAACAAACAAATAAAACACACGGCGCACACGAAAACATGGAAGGCGTCCGGAGCATCGGTCTCGGGGCGTTACATTGTATCCCTACCCTCAAGATGTGTTGCCTTCTTCTCTGGAATATATGTGAGGGACAAACAATGGGTTCGTCTCACTATCATTGTGGCAGTTCTTCCTAGCAGCAGTGCTGTCACCCTGAAAGAGAAACAAGTAGGTAGATAACAGTGCACGTATAAGCATCAGCGCTGTCAATTCATCTCATTTCTTTGTCAGAAATAAAGAGACGCGGTTTAAAATAGCATAACATAATAGGCATTGTTCATAGTTAAGACGGTAGGAAATGGCATTGTGCAGGAGCGGCCAGCTTCACCAGACCACTAGATTACAGATCAAGAACACAAGCATACATGTAGTTCTAAACAACGTATAAGCATGAATGGTGAGTGTACTGTCAATTTATACCATTTTAGATTGGTAAATAAAGAGACACGGTTTAAGTAACATTAATATAATATGACATTGTTCATAGTTGAGACATAGCAGGATATGACATTGTGCTGTTGTTGGTAGTTTCACCACACCACTGGATTACAGATCAAGAACACAAGCATACACATAGTGCTAAAGAAGATAACTTGCTATGTTTAGTTTAATTTACATGGTACGAATAAGGAACTAGGTCATACAACTAAAGACTGAAATTGAGAAGGACAAACTTATGTTTATGTACTTCTTCTTTATAAACATTGAACAAGCAATTTGATGCAGACGACAAAAATAAATAGCATTTGCACTCATAGCTATCCAAATATACACAACAAAGTTTGAAGGCTCGAGGAGGACAAACTTACATTAGTAGTGAAGACAGGCTCTATAAAGCTCTTGTCCATATTGATGGGGGGGGGGGGCAATTCAAGAAGTTTACCGCACACTCTTCTTGAAGAGCATTGGCTTTATTCTACATTTTGTTAAGAGTAAATATAGATGTGAAAATATAGGAACAAATGGCGATTATTTAACTTAAGATGCAGAGTACAAATGTAAATACAACATACAGGCAAAAGGCACTGACAAGGCAGTGCGGTGCTAAACTTCTTCAGTACCATTAGTTTTATTCAATATTTTGGCAAGAGTAAATGTAGATTTGATGTGTAGAAAATGGAGGACAAGTGAAAATAAGCTGCAAAGTGTACATGAAGAACTAGCTGACAAATATAAGTACAGTGATGAAGGACAACAGATACTTACAAGAATAATGCAGAACTAAATTTCTTCATAAGCATTGGGTTTATTCTACATTAATTTAAGCATTAATATAGATCTGATAATTTGGAGCGAACAGTGGATAAGCAAGCTATAATGCACAATGATGTCACATAATCCACCAGGTATGAATGTAAGGACAGCGATAGGACAATAGGTACTCACAAGAGCAAAGGAGCGACCAGCATAGTTGCAATATCCTAGGTTTTGTGGCACTGGTTCTATCGCCAATATACATCGGGTGCTATGTGATTTCTCCGGTAGCAGCACCTTTTTCAAGGACTTTGCTTGTACTCCTTCAGGTTCTGCAATCACACTGGTACATGTCGGTGCTATACAAACGGTTTTTAACCCCTTTCCGCGACGGTGTTCGGAACTGTCACCTAGTGAGTGTCGGCGATAGGGGGTCCTTCCCACACGACCCAGAAACCGTCGGGGATATGCCCTCCTGGCACACACGCTTGGCAAAATGAGGTCGTGTGTGACCGGCGAGCACTCAAATACAGAAATACGTATAGTAGTGCTAAAAAACAATTATATAGGCGAAATCATTTCCGGTCGTAAGAACATCCCACACAGTCAGTCACCGCTAAACATTTCCGTTCGTATATACATCCCACACAGTCACTCCAAGGAAAACGTTTGCGCAAGGTGGCGCAACGCAGAAAGTTTTCAAGAGAATGTCGTGTGTGATTGTTCGTTGATCCAACACGGTTTATTCCTAGAAACTGTGTGCGTTGCCTGAGGTCATCGCCCAGGGTGTTTTCTCAATAACCGTTTGCAATAGGAAACCCAATTAGCAAGCTAATTGGCCAATTAGTGGGCTAATTGCCCTATTATTAATAATCCGTTTACTAATCTAATTGACATTCATATTAAGCACATAATATATTCCATTTCCATATTAAGGAAGCAGGATTTCATAATTGAAATACATCGGAGTACAACATGATATAGCTTCAGCACTCAGCTACCCCATTACACAACCGCACCAACAAAAAGTTTCACATGCAACATCTAGAACCTTTCAAAATTAGCATCATAGAAGGTACATAGAGAGATGCATCTCATCTGGAAAACTGCAGAAGCGCAGAAGGCGAATATTGAGCCTTCATTCATGTTGAAGGTCTTTGCAACTTTAGGCCAGTGCATGTGGATGATTGACCATCCATCCTTCGACCTCTTCAGGAACACTTCAATATTGAACCGTGGGTGTTGTATGAAAACTTTCCTCGCCTCCTGACCACAGAGGTGGTTTGAGAGGTAATCATCAGTGAAGCCTGAAAACAAGGATGTGCATAAATATCTTCTCTATATTGGAAATGGGGCAAATGAATAAAAAAAGGCAAGGTATAATAGTTAGTACCATCTTGTAAACCTCAGTGCTTCCCATTGTTTCCCCGCAACACATATAAGATAGTTAGTCATCAGGTTAAGTAAGGGTTCGCATGCTATCAGTAAAATATGTTGATGATAAATAAGCACATTGCAGATTCATCAGATTAATTCAAGCCACATGGAAAACCCATTTATCCAAACCAAGCATGATTAAGAACTAGGAAATATAGCACTTTTATATGCTTCTCATGTATTAAGTGCAGCCAAATTCGATTTATTCCTCACATGGTATACAATAACAGAATGCAGCCACAACAATTGAATATCGCATTGCAGAATTGAACCAAGCAGTTAACTAAACACCACAACAAATGAACCAAATGTTAACTGAGCACCACATTGCACAATATAACATACTCCTAATAGAAGATCAGACAGTTAACCAAACCAAGCATGCTTAACAACCTGGAAATATAGCAATTGTATTTGTATCTCATGTATTTAGTACAACCAAATTTGATTTATTCCTCACATGGTATACAATAACAGAATGCAGCCAAAACAATTGAACATCGCATTGCAGAATTGAACCAAGGAGTTAACTAAACACCACAACAAATGAACCAAACGTTAACTGAGCACCACATTGCACAATATAACATACTCCTAATAGAAGATCAGACAGTTAACCAAACCAAGCATGCTTAACAACTTGGAAATATAGCAATTGTATTTGTTTCTCATGTATTTAGTACAACCAAATTCAATTTATTCCTCACATGGTATACAATAGCAGAATGCAGCCACAACAATTGAACATAGCATTGCAGAATGGAATCAAGCAGTTAACTAAACACCACAACAAATGAACCAAACGTTAACTGAGCACCACATTGCACAATATAACATACTCGTAATAGAAGATCAGACAGTTAACCAAACCAAGCATGCTTAACAACTTGGAAATATTGCACCCTGAAGAATTGAACATCACATTTGCAGAATTGAACCAAGCAGTTAACTGAACACCACATTGCACGACATATAGAACATATGCACTATAGCAGAAGATTGGATGGTAAAAGTAGATAGCACAATTCACTAGAATTTGTTAAGGAAAGGCAGTAGCTAGCAAACTGAACATGGGTCCTTATAGTGAGCTAATAAGACAAGCTACTCCTCATTGTCGGAGATATCGATGACGATTGGCTCCTTGGACATGGAAGAGGGCGAGGCCTCCGCATCGTGGGTGCCCTCGTTGTAGTGGTGAGTTGCCTGAGCTGCTCCGGGCACCAACCTGCTGGCTCTCGAGATGAGGTAAGCACGTGCAACCTGAGAAAACACCTCGTAGTCTTCATCGAAGGCACCGACAGTGGCCTCGAGAAAATTCCACGAACTGTCGTTTAAAGCATCCAACCGCGTCATGGCGTCGGCGCGCGAGGCGTCAACGGTGGCCTCGACGGTGAGGTGCTCCTCCAAGATCTGGGGGTCGGCACAAATGGCAGCCATCGCGACCTCATCTGCGCGTGCGGCCGTGATTTGCTTCTCCACTGCCAAATGCTCCTTGATATCCTGGCTATACTGCGTGCATTATGGCTTAGGCCGGCGCTTATTTGGTGGAGGGGTCGGTGATTTGGGTGGAAGGTGTCGTGCTCGCGGCAGCGGTCGGGGCATGTGGGATGTGGAAGGAGGAGGAGGATGGGGGTCGAGTGTCGATTACCTGCCTGGATAGGCGAGGCCGAGCAGCGTGAAGGAGGGTTGCCGGCGAGGAGGCGGTGCTACAAGCAAGAAGTGAAGGTTTCAACTTGGAAAGGAAGGCGGAAACAGGGGAAATGTGGCTTTGGTAAGGGGGAGGGGGCGGGGAGGTAGATATTTTTGCGGAAGCCGAAAATTTGGAATCGCTTCAGCCAAAAAACTGGCGCGCAAAGTATCATCAGACACGGTCATTCAGAGCGGGCTCTGGGCTGTAGCCGTCGCACCTTCTCACGTAAGTCGTATGCGTACTATACTCCGACGGTGCTCCAAGATATTTTGTGCTGCATCTCACACGGTTGGTTATAATAAACTGTGTGGGATCTACTTTATTTTTCGTCTTCATTTGAATTACAAAATGGGGTCACAGCGGCCATGGACGGTGTTTGATTGCTAGATCTTTTATCTGCAGTGATCATGCAACTATATGTGTGTCATAAAAGAATTGGAATTATTCAGGGTTCGTTTGGACATTTTTATGCATTAACTGAGTTTTCAATGCATTTATGTGCATAATTCAAGTTTGAACTACATGCACATGCTCCAGTGCATATAAATTGGTTGAAAAATCAAATCTTTGTCCTTGGGTGCATGCTTAGGTCCCATGCAAGAAATGGGAATGAATGTCAAACACCCTGCCACCATCACTCGGCCGCAAACATTGAGATACCTTGTTTTTAAATTCTATTAAATCCAAAACTCGTCTGAAATTCAAGAAACTTGGCATGCTATCATGCAGCGGCATCAACGTGCCGTGGTAATTTTTTTATCCCATTTGGGGCAGGTTTTGGTATATGCTTCTCACAAACCAGAGCTTCTCACAACAAGCATGATGGTTTCGGTAGGGAACGCCCCACCTTTGGGGACGAAACGATATCCATTGCTTCTTATTGCTTTCAAAAAATTTCTTGTGTCAACATAGAACAATAGGAGTGTTGTGTTATTTTTTGTGATTTTTCGGGGTTCGTTTGGACATTTTTATGCATTAAGTGAGTTCTCAATGAATTTATGTGCATAATTCAAATTTGAACTACATGCACATGCTCTAATGCATATAAATTGGTTGAAAATTCAAATCTGTGTCCTTGGTTGCATGCTTAGGTCCCATGCAAGTAAAGGGAATGAATGTCAAACACCCTGCCACAGTCACTCGGCCGCAAACATTGAGATACCTGGTTTCTAAATTCTAGTAAATCCAAAGCTCGTCTGAAATTCATGAAACTTGGCATGCCATCATGGAGCGGCATCAACATGCCATGGTAATTTTTGTCCCATTTGGGGTAGGTTTGGGGATATACTTCTCACAAACCAGAGCTTCTCACAACAAGCCGGATGGTTTCGGTAGGGAAAGTCCCACCTTTGGGGACGAAACGATATCCATTGCCTCTTATTGCTTTCTAATTTTTTCTCGTGTCAACATAGAACAACAGGAGTGTTGTGTCGATTTTTGGGATTTTTCGGGGTTCGTTTGGACATTTTTATGCATTAATTGAGTTTTCAATGCATTTATGTGCATAATTCAAATTTGAACTACATGCACATGCTCTAATGCATATAAGTTGGTTGAAAAATCAAATCTGTGTCCTTGGGTGCATGCTTAGGTCCCATGCAAGAAATTGGAATGAATTTCAAACACCAGGGCACGGTCACTCAGCCGCAAACATTGAGATACCTGGTTTTTAAATTCTAGTAAATCCTAAACTCGTCCGAAATTCATGAAACTTGGCATGCTATCATGGAGCACCAACAACATGACGTGGTAAATTTTTTGTCCCATTTGGGACAGGTTTAGGGATATGCTTCTCACAAACCAGAGCTTCTCACAACAAGCGTGATGGTTTCGGTAGGGAACGTCCCACCTTTGGGGACGACATGATATCCATTACCTCTTATTGCTTTCAATTTTTTTCTCGTGTCAACATAGAACAACAGGACTGTTGTGTAAGTTTTTGGGATTTTTCGGGGTTCGTTTGGACATTTTTATGCATTAATTTAGTTTACAATGCATTTATGTGCATAATTCAAATTTGAACTACATGCACATGCTCCAGTGCATATAAATTGGATGAAAAATCAAATATGTGTCCTTGGGTGCATGCTTAGGCCCCATGCAAGAAATTGGAATGAATTTCAAACACCAGGGCAACGTTGATTACCGGCAAAATGTTGAGATACTTTGTTTTTAAATTCTAGTAAATCCAAAACTCGTCTGAAATTCATGAAACTTTGCATGCTTTCATGGAATGGCATCAACATTCCGTGGTAATTTTTTTGTCCCATTTGGGGCAGGTTTGGGTATATGCTTCTCACAAACCAGTGAAGGAAATATGCCCTAGAGGCAATAATAAAGTTGTTATTATATTTCCTTATATCATGATAAATGTTTATTATTCATGCTAGAATTGTATTAACCGGAAACTTAGTACATGTGTGAATACTTAGACAAATGGAGTGTCACTAGTATGCCTCTACTTGACTAGCTCGTTTATCAAAGATGGTTAAGTTTCCTAGCCATAGACATGAGTTGTCATTTGATGAACGGGATCACATCATTAGAGAATGATGTGATTGACTTGACCCATTCCGTTAGCTTAGCACTTGATCGTTTAGTATGTTGCTATTGCTTTCTTCATGACTTATACATGTTCCTACGACTATGAAATTATGCAACTCCCGAATACCAGAGGAACACTTTGTGTGCTATCAAACGTCACAACGTAACTGGGTGATTATAAAGATGCTCTACAGGTGTCTCCGATGGTGTCTATTGAGTTGGCATAGATCGAGATTAGGATTTGTCACTCCGATTGTCGGAGAGGTATCTCTGGGCCCTCTCGATAATGCACATCACTATAAGCCTTGCAAGCAATGTGATTAATGAGTTAGTTACGGGATGATGCGTTACAGAACAAGTAAAGAGACTTGCCGGTAATGAGATTGAACTAGGTATTGAGATACCGACGATCGAATCTCGGGCAAGTAACATACCGATGACAAAGGGAACAACGTATGTTGTTATGCGGTTTGACCGATAAAGATCTTCGTAGGATATGTAGGAACCAATATGAGCATCCATGTTGTCAGGACCGGTTTTTCGGGATATTAATTTCCCAGAAAATGGCCCTTGTGCTCACCAGCCCCAGGATTACTGTTAGCTGATGAGGCACCAGCTTGATACAGAAATTCCAAGCAAAGTACAAAATATGTAGTACAAGACCATTGTGGCCTATGAGTACAACACTTGGTTTCTAGTGGTTGATGGCGGAAGTGGTTCGTGGTTCATCTGTGTCTATGGGACTCCATTTCCCCACAGGAACAGCTGACCAGGATAACTCCTATCTTCGCGAGGCTGCTATCACCATTGCTTAGGTTCCGGGGCTGTCATCGCAACGCTCCTCTCCAAGCAAGAAATCTGGCCAAGACAATAGCCAGGGACAAGCCAGTGAGTACTTTTGAATGTACTCGCAAACATTATGAACACGGGTATAATACAACGAATGATAATCATGCTCTGAAATATTCTATGATCACAATGTCAGTCACGAAATAAAAATCCATGATGCACGCATGCAGGTTGTTCATATAAAACATGAATATGCAATCCGAGAATAGAGATAAAAAAATGCACCGATCGGGTGTCTGAAGCGACGCCTCGAAAGGATAATAGTATAAAGCATGCCTCAGTCGGGCGTCTTAGCGACACCACATAAGGGCTTATAGGTAAAAATAAGTAACAAACATGCCACAGTCGGGCGTCTGAGCGACACCACATAAAGGGCTTATAAAGTAAACAAATAACAAGCATGCCACAGTCGGGCGTCTTAGCGACACCACATAAAGGGCTTATAAAGTAAACAAATAACAAGCATGCCACAGTCGGGCGTATGAGCGACACCACATAAAGGGCTTATAAAGTAAATAAATAACAAGCATGCCACAGTCGGGCGTCTGAGCGACACCACATAAAGGGCTTATATAAGAATAATCACAGTGAATATCCAGGAGGTAGAACCGTCCCAGGGATACTCAATAATTCAAGTAATAAAAAGGGTTAGTCCAATATAATA
Organism: Aegilops tauschii subsp. strangulata; assembly: GCF_002575655.3. Taxonomy (NCBI): domain Eukaryota; kingdom Viridiplantae; phylum Streptophyta; class Magnoliopsida; order Poales; family Poaceae; genus Aegilops; species Aegilops tauschii. Next base: position 427,523,513 of record NC_053038.3, read on the forward strand.
ATGATCACAATCATCATAAGTCACAAGTCATGATCCATGTTCCGGTTTAGTAGTTTCTCCTCCGAAGACCGACACTAAGACCGACACTTGACCCATCTCAGACTGTAGTCCTTACCCATGGACACGGCTATTCGAATAGATTTAACCTCTACAGAGGGTGTACTCTTTACCCATGAGTAACGGATTCCTTTAGTCCATCGGGACTAATTCCATTTACGGTCTTTTAATTGAAAACACACCTGACCCGCACACACCAGCTTAACTTACCGGTGTCTGGAATCACCCACGACACCTGTCAAGCAAAACTCTAAGTGGGGAGGCTACAACCTCGATTAGCATGGGATCACAAGATTTATAACGCGCGCAAACTAGGGAAGCCACTCCCCTCGGCTACAACCGGAAACACCCATGCCCCCGGACTAGGTGGCATGCCTACCGGATGCATCCGGTATCTTCCATCATGGCCTCTCTGTACGGTGTGTGCTAGGAGGGGTTGACAACTTACTGAACCGTACCCTACCTGCGGCAGGGACAAGTGGTGGTACGAAACAAGTATGGGGGTTACTGGAACAAGACTCGATCTACGGCCGACTCAGGAGGTCCAAGTATTCCCTGTATGATTAGCATAACAAATATATTTCAACTAACAGACAGAATCACCACTCATCATACCTCATCATGCCATACCGGACACACTCGTCTCGACGAGGAACTAGGGACAAGCTCGTGTCTACCCAAGACAGAGACTTTCCCGGCTTCCTTCCGGTATGCATGAAAAGCTTACGAGGATGATTACTATCACTAGCATATCCATTTCTAACAGCAAAGAATCTTCATCATGCACTCATGCGTATGATTGTATCGCCACATAAAATAACGAATGCTCCATGTCAAGGTGGTGTTGTAACTGTATCAAACAACACACAAAAATATTATGCCCGGGTTCAGAATGCTTGCCTTCAAGAGTATGCAAGGGGGTGCACTTTTTGGAAGTTGCTTGCTTCTTAAAAAATCCTATTTTTGAAAGTATTCAAATTAACACATACTTTAAAAACAGCGCAAAAAGTTGTCCTAGATATTTTTGAAATAAATCTTAAAATAAACTAGGTGGAACTTGAGAGAGGTAGGAAAAATAATTAATTCATTTGGAGTTATATTTAAAAAGATATAGCCAGTCAAAGTTTAGTCAAAATCCTGTTTTTAAAATAAAACAGAAAAGAAAACGTTTCGGACGAAATACGCTTTCGAGAGGAGGACACGTACTTCGGGCTTTACGCCTCCACTTAACCCGTGCGGGCCGGCTCGTGGGTCACTGACAGTGGGTCCCTTGGGCCCACTGGTCAGGTTTGACCAGTCGCCCGCGCCTCCCTCCTCCTCTGTCCGAGCGGTGGCGGGTTCCGGCGATCATCGCCGGCGATTTGCGGCTCCTCGCGGGGCTCCGAGGGCAGGGATGGATCCGCCAGTCCAGGGCGGTCCTCCCGGTGGTCGAGGGGTTGGTGGGGGTGGAGGGAGTCGCCGGCGGCGAGCTCTGCGGCGGACGGCGGCCTCGGGAGGATTGGGGCTTCACGCTACGGTGGCTCCCCATCGAAGCTGAGGGTTTGGGCGGCTCCGCAAGATCGAGGGGAAGAGGACGGTGGCTCTGGATGGGCTGGGGAGGCCTTGCTTGCGACGAAATGGACCGGAGGGCGGCGGCGGCCGAACCTGCCGGAGATGAGGAAGACGGCCTCTTCCGGTCAATCCGTGGCTCGTGGTAGCTCTAAGGGAGAATTGGAGCATTGCTCGATGTCGAGGGGAGTCGGAGAAGGGCCTATATATAGGCGACGACGTCGGTCCCGTGGCTGCGGATAAGCTCGCCGGCGAACCGCCGTTCTGTAACCTGCAGGACGACGTGGCGGCGACGGGCGCTAGCAGACGAGCTTGTGGATGAGTTCGGACTGCCCAGAGGGCAGCTGGCGCACGCGTGTGGCTCGGGCGGCGCCGTCCAGGGCAGGAGCCCACTGTGGCCGGCCGCTAGCTGCCGTGGCCGACCTGACGGCCGTGCTGTGGGGCTCCAGGGGTGGCCTGGAGCGTTCTGGTGAGTGGATGAGGACGGGCATGGCTCTGCAGGTGAGCAAAGGTCAGGGGCCAGACGCGGGGACCTGTGCGCACGCACGTGCAAAACGCGCGCTCTGGGCGCGCCCAGCGCACGCACGCTACGTGCTCGACACAATGCCAGGGCATGCTAGAGGATTAGGATGAGGCTGGGGATTAGCAGGCCTGGGTTAGGGTTAGCTACGAGCTTAGTGGACAAGCTTGCTGGGTCAGAAGATCAAGTTTACAATGCAAACAAAAGATCATGCCAAATCTGTGCATGCACTCAAGGTGTTCGACAGAAAGTTATGGGCATCTAGGCAATTCTTGGGGTGGCCAAAAGCTCCAGACCAGTGTCTCTTTGGATGATAAAGAGGGTTGCTAGGTTAGTTGGGCAAGACTAGAAACTTGATAGTGCAAGTTTTTGGGAAAACCATTTCTGGGCAGAAACTAAAGGCTATCATTCCATGGACCAAAATTTCTCCAATGGGTCCACTCCCCTGGACTTAAGGGTTTTGTAGGGAGGACTATAAGCAGGAAGAAGAATCATGGGCAACAGAGCAAAATAAAATGGGGTTGCAGTAGGAAGTACCAAACTGGGCCAGAGAGCAAAAGAGGATGTTTTGCTCAAATTTTCCATAGAACACCGGTGGATATTTGCATAAAGTTGAATAATATACTCCTACTAACATCCCCTAATTTTGGTGGAAGTTTTAAAGAAATATTTAAATAGGTTGTAGTGCAAAGGTGCAAACTGGACCAGATTTGAAAACTTGGGGAAAAGCTCAAAATCTCCAAATGACTAAAGGATATTTTTGCACAAAAGTGATCTAGGAACATCACATGTCATCCCCAAATTTTGGTGGGATTTTTAAATGAATTTATCAAAGGGTTGTAGTGCAAATGGGACCCTAAAACTTATGAAAACCCATTATAGAGAAATAAAGCTCTGGAAAAATAATAATAATTATAAATAATCCCACTGATAAAAGAATTGTTTTATTAGAGAGGGTAAACAAGTCCAATAATAATTGGAAAGTTTTCACTTGGGGGTGAAAATTCCACAACTTAGAAGAAAAGAGAGATTCTGAGATCAAAAATAAATCCAGAAAAATAAAAATTTAATTTCTGGCAAAATTTTAATAAACAGAACATAGTTAAATTTTTGGGGTGTTACACAGGTTCCGCTATTGGTTATTGACCAGAGACGTGTCTCGGTCATGTCTACATAGTTCTCGAACCCGTAGGGTCCGCACGCTTAACGTTCGATGATGATCGGTATTATGAGTTTATGTGTTTTGATGTGCCCAAGGTAGTTAGGAGTCCCGGATGTGATCACGGACATGACGAGGGGTCTCGAAATGGTCGAGACATAAAGATGATATATTGGAAGCCTATGTTTGGACATCAGAATGGTTCCAGGGTGAGTTCCGGCATTTACCGGAGTACCGGGGGGTTACCAGAACCCCCCGGGGAGTGTATGGGCCTTATTGGGCCTTAGTGGGAGAGAGGAGGAGGCGACCAGGTGGAGGGCGCCCCCAAGCCCAATCCGAATTGGGTGGGGGCCAGCCCCCTTTCCTTCCTCCTTCCTCCCCCTTCCTTCCTCTCCTAGTCCAACTAGGGAAGGGGGGGAATCCTACTCTCGATGGGAGTAGGACTCCTCCAGGGCGCGCCATAGAGGGCCGGCCCTCCCCCCTCCTCCACTCCTTTATATACGGGGGAGGGGGCACCCCATAGACACACAAGTTGACATTGTTTAGCCGTGTGCGGTGCCCCCCTCCACATATTCCACCTCGGTCATATCGTCGTAGTGCTTAGGCGAAGCCCTGCGTCGGTAACTTCATCATCACCGTCGCCACGCCGTCGTGCCAACGGAACTCTCCCTCAACCTCAGCTGGATCTAGAGTTCGTGGGACGTCACCAAGCTGAACGTGTGAAGATCACGGAGGTGCCGTGCTTTAGGTACTTGATCGGTTGGATTGCGAAGACGTTCAACTACATCAACCACGTCACTTGACGCTTCCACTTACGGTCTACGAGGGTACGTAGACAACACTCTCCCGCTCGTTGCTATGCATCACATAGATCTTGCGTGTGCGTTGGAATTTTTTTGAAATTACTGCGTTCCCCAACAGTGGCATCCGAGCCAGGTTTATGCGTAGATGTTATATGCACGAGTAGAACACAATGAGTTGTGGGCGATAATAGTCATACTGCTTACCAGCATGTCATACTTTGATTCGGCGGTATTGTTGGATAAAGCAGCCCGAACCGACATTACGCGTACTGTTGGGGATATAACTATTGAGTATAAACCGCCTAGAAAGGGCCAGGTTATGCTCATAGTGATTTACTCCTATTAGAAGCACATGAAGACAAGGAATATGGCGCTTTACGGAGGAGATTTGAAAGGAAGGCCCAAAGCCCAAAGGCGGATTAGGGCCCGTAGATATAAACCGCCATATGATGTATGACTTGTGTTGTAAGGCATATGAGATAAGTCACCGAGCTGGACACATTATATGAACCGGCCGGGACTCCGTAGACCACAGGGCGTCAACCCATGTATATCAGGGGACGACCCGGCGGCGGTTTAGGGACAAGAAACAACAACTCGAGAGCCAGGCAAAGCGTATTCACTCCCTGGTCATCGAAACCCTAGCAATACCACCTCAACTGGATTAGGCCTTTACCTTCACCGCAAGGGGCTGAACCAGTATAAACTCCTTGCGTCCTTTGTCCCGCTTTAACCCCTTTAAGCTAACTACATTGCGATGGCTCCATGACTAAGTCCTCACACTAGGACATCTGCCGTGACAAAACCACGACAGTTGGCGCCCACCGTGGGGCTATCGCACGATGGTTTCAAGTTCTTAGAGGGAAACTTTGAAGGGCTCAAGGGATATGCTGTGGGCCGGATGACCAAGAGTCGTCGCGGCAAGCTCTACATCGACGACGTGGGCTGGGCCCCGAGGCCGGCTCAATCGAGTACGGGTACCGGGTCTCCTTCGGCGGAATTCACGTCTTCATTGATAGGATCGGTGAACCGGGCCCTGAGTCGGACATCTGCACCGACATCATCGAGACGGCTCAGCGTGCAAGTCCAGCTGATGTCTACTACACAACCTTCTTCTTGTAGACGTTGCCTCCAAGTGCAGAGGTTTGTAGGACAGTAGCAAATTTCCCTCAAGTGGATGACCTAAGGTTTATCAATCCGTGGGAGGCGTAGGATGAAGATGGTCTCTCTCAAACAACCCTGCAACCAAATAACAAAGAGTCTCTTGTGTCCCCAACACACCCAATACAATGGTAAATTGTATAGGTGCACTAGTTCGGAGAAGAGATGGTGATACAAGTGCAATATGGATGGTAGATATAGGTTTTTGTAATATGAAAATATAAAAACAGCAAGGTAACTAATGATAAAAGTGAGCTCAAACGGTATTGCAATGCTAGGAAACAAGGCCTAGGGTTCATACTTTCACTAGTGCAAGTTCTCTCAACAATAATAACATAATTGATCATATAACTATTCCTCAACATGCAACAAAGAGTCACTCCAAAGTCACTAATAGCGGAGAACAAACGAAGAGATTATGGTAGGGTACGAAACCACCTCAAAGTTATCCTTTCTAATCGATCTATCATAGAGTTCGTACTAGAATAACACCTTAAGATACAAATCAACCAAAACCCTAATGTCACCTAGATACTCCAATGTCACCTCAAGTATCCGTGGGTATGATTATACGATATGCATCACACAATCTCAGATTCATCTATTCAACCAACACAAAGTACTTCAAAGAGTGCCCCAAAGTTTCTACCGGAGAGTCAAGACGAAAACGTGTGCCAACCCCTATGCATAAGTTCACGAGGTCACGGAACCCGCAAGGTGATCACCAAAACAAACATCACGTGAATCACGTGATATCCCATTGTCACCACAGATAAGCACATGCAAGCCATACATCAAGTGTTCTCAAATCCTTAAAGACTCAATCCGATAAGATAACTTCAAAGGGAAAACTCAATCCATTACAAGAGAGTAGAGGGGGAGAAACATTATAAGATCCAACTATAATAGCAAAGCTCGCGATACATCAAGATCGTACCACCTCAAGAACACGAGAGAGAGAGAGAGAGATCAAACACATAGCTACTGGTACATACCCTCAGCCCCGAGGGCGAACTACTCCCTCCTTGTCATGGAGAGCGTCGGGATGATGAAGATGGCCACCGGTGAGGGATCCCCCCCTCCGGCAGGGTGCGGAACGGGTCTAGATTGGTTTTCGGTGGCTACAGAGGCTTGCGGCGGCGAAACTCCCGATCTAGGTTATTTTCTGGAGGTTTCAGTATTTATAGGATTTTTTGGCGTAGGTCTCACGTCAGGGGGGGTCTCCGGGTTGTCCACGAGGTAGGGGCCCACGCCCGGGGGGGGGGGGGGGTGGGGGCGCCCCCCACCCTCGTGGGCAGCCCGGGACTCTCCTGGCCCAACTCTTTTGCTCCGCGGGCTTCTTTTGGTCCAGAAAAAATCATCAAAAATTGGCACGTCAATTGGACTCCGTTTGGTATTCCTTTTCTGTAAAACTCAAAAACCAGGAAAAAAACAGAAACTTGCACTGGGCTCTAGGTTAATAGGTTAGTCCCAAAAATCATATAAAATAGCATATAAATGCATACAAAACATCCTAGATGGATAATATAATAGCATGAATACGTCATAAATTATAGATATGTTGGAGACCTATCAACATCCCCAAGCTTAATTGCTGCTCGTCCTCGAGTAGGTAAATGATAAAAGAAATAATTTATGAAGTGTGAATGCTAGCAAGTGCACAATTTGTTCAATGATAATTTCAATCACCTTTTCTAGCATCATTATATGTCGTAACAGTAGCTCATCTCATAAAACTTTTCATGATCAAGTAACAAACTATTCACATGTTAAAGTATAGATCATAAACTTTCTTGAAAACTAACAAACAGTGCTCTTAGTCATCAAACAATTGCAATTCATCTTATTTTCAGGAAGGGTCTATGTCAGAGCTTTGATTTAGCAAACTCCACATACTCAACTATCATATAGTCTTTCAAAATTGCTAACACTCACGTGATATTTATGGGTTCATAGCTTTAATCGGACACAGAGAAAGATAGGGGCTTATAGTTTTGCCTCCCAACCTTTTACCTCAAGGGTAATGTCAACAATAATAGTTCATGATAACTTACATCCAATTGGATATATATATATATATATATATATATATATATATATATATATATATATATATATAAGGATCTTTCTAACACAATGTGCTTGCCAAAGGATAAAATGTAAAAAGGAAAGGTGAAGATCACCATGACTCTTGCATAAGGTATAAGACAAGAATAAAAGATGGGCCCTTCGCATAGGGAAGCAGAGGTTGTTATGCGATTTTATAGTTGGATGCACAAAATCTTAATGCGAAAGAACTGAAGGAAATATGCCCTAGAGGCAATAATATAGTTATTATTTATTTCCTTATATCATGATAAATGTTTATTATTCATGCTAGAATTGTATTAACCGGAAACTTGATACATGTGTGAATACATAGACAAACAAAGTCACTAGTATGCCTCTACTTGACTAGCTCGTTGATCAAAGATGGTTATGTTTCCTAGCCATAGACATGAGTTGTCATTTGATTAACGGGATCACATCATTAGGAGAATGATGTGATTGACTTGACCCATTCCGTTAGCTTAGCACTCGATCGTTTAGTATGTTGCTATTGCTTTCTTCATGACTTATACATGTTCCTATGACTATGAGATTATGCAACTCCCGTTTACCGGAGGAACACCTTGTGTGCTACCAAATGTCACAACGTAACTGGGTGATTATAAAGGTGCTCTACAGGTGTCTCCAAAGGTACTTGTTGGGTTGGCGTATTTCGAGATTAGGATTTGTCACTCCGATTGTCGGAGAGGTATCTCTGGGCCCACTCGGTAATGCACATCACTATAAGCCTTGCAAGCATTGTAACTAATGAGTTAGTTGCGGGATGATGTATTACGGAACGAGTAAAGAGACTTTCCGGTAACGAGATTGAACTAGGTATCGAGATACCGACGATCGAATCTCGGGCAAGTAACATACCGATGACAAAGGGAACAACGTATGTTGTTATGCGGTCTGACCGATAAAGATCTTTGTAGAATATGTGGTAGCCAATATGAGCATCCAGGTTACGCTATTGGTTATTGACCGGGGAGGTGTCTCGGTCATGTCTACATAGTTCTCGAACCCGTAGGGTCCGCACGCTTAACGTTACGATGACGGTTATATTATGAGTTTATGTGTTTTGATGTACCGAAGGAGTGCGGAGTCCCGGATGAGATCGGGGACATGACGAGGAGTCTCGAAATGGCCGAGATGTAAAGATCGATATATTGGACGACTATATTCGGACTTCGGAAAGGTTCTGAGTGATTCGTGTATTTTTCGGAGTACCGCAGAGTTACGGGAATTCGTATTGGGCCTTAATGGGCCATACGAGAAAGGAGAGAAAGGCCCCAAAGGGTGGCCGCACCCCTCCCCATGGACTAGTCCGAATTGGACTAGGGAGGGGGGGCGCCCCGTTCCTTCTTTCTCCTTCTCCCTTCCCTTTTCCTACTCCAACAAGGAAAGGAGGAGTCCTACTCCCGGTGGGAGTAGGACTCCCCCCTTGGCGCGCCCTCCTCCTAGGCCGGCCGCCTCCCCCCTTGCTCCTTTATATACGGGGGCAGGGGGGCACCCCATAGACACAACAATTGATCTATTGATCTCTTAGCTGTGTGCGGTGCCCCCCTCCACCATATTACACCTCGATAATATCGTAGCAGTGCTTAGGCGAAGCCCTGCGTCGGTAGAACATCATCATCGTCACCACGCCGTCGTGCTGATGAAACTCTCCCTCAACACTCGGCTGGATCGGAGTTCGAGGGACGTCATCGAGCTGAACGTGTGCTGAACTCGGAGGTGCCGTGCGTTTGGTACTTGATCGGTCGAATCGTGAAGACGTACGACTACATCAACCGTGTTGTGTTAACGCTTCCGCTTTCGGTCTACGAGGGTACGTGGACAACACTCTCCCCTCTCGTTGCTATGCATCACCATGATCTTGCGTGTGCGTAGGAAATTTTTGAAATTACTACATTCACCAACAGTGGTATCAGAGCCTGATTTTATGCGTTGATGTTATCAGAGCCTGATTTTATGCGTTGATGTTATATGCACGAGTAGAACACAAGTGAGTTGTGGGCGATATAAGTCATACTGCTTACCAGCATGTCATATTTTGGTTCAGCGGTATTGTGAGATGAAGCGGCCCGGACCGACATTACGCGTACGCTTACGCGAAACTGGTTTCACCGTTGCGAGCACTCGTTGCTTAAAGGTGACTGGCGGGTGTCTGTCTCTCTCACTTTAGTTGAATCGAGTGTGGCTACGCCCGGTCCTTGCGAAGGTTAAAACAGCACCAACTTGACAAACTATCGTTGTGGTTTTGATGCGTAGGTAAGAACGGTTCTTGCTAAGCCCGTAGCAGCCACGTAAAACTTGCAACAACAAAGTAGAGGACGTCTAACTTGTTTTTGCAGGGCATGTTGTGATGTGATATGGTCAAGACATGATGCTGAATTTTATTGTATGAGATGATCATGTTTTGTAACCGAGTTATTGGCAACTGGCAGGAGCCATATGGTTGTCGCTTTATTGTATGCAATGCAATCGCCATGTAATTGTTTTACTTTATCACTAAACGGTAGCGATAGTCGTAAAAGCAATAGTTGGCGAGACGACAACGATGCTACGATGGAGATCAAGGTGTCGCGCCGGTGTCGATGGTGATCATGACGGTGCTTCGGAGATGGAGATCACAAGCACAAGATGATGATGGCCATATCATATCACTTATATTGATTGCATGTGATGTTTATATTTTATGCATCTTATCTTGCTTTGATTGACGATAGCATTAAAAGATGATCTCTCACTAAAATTTCAAGATAAAAGTGTTCTCCCTGAGTATGCACCGTTGCGAAAGTTCTTCATGCTGAGACACCACGTGATGATCGGGTGTGATAGGCTCTACGTTCAAATACAACGGGTGCAAAACAGTTGCACACGTAGAATACTCAGGTTAAACTTGACGAGCCTAGCATATGCAGATATGGCCTCGGAACACTGAGACCGAAAGGTCGAGCATGAATCATATAGTAGATATGATCAACATAGTGATGTTCACCATTGAAAGCTACTCCATTTCACATGATGATCGGTTATGGTTTAGTTGATATGGATCACGTGATCACTTAGAGGATTAGAGGGATGTCTATCTAAGTGGGAGTTCTTAAGTAATATGTTTAATTGAACTTAAATTTATCATGAACTTAGTCCTGATAGTATTTTGCAAATTATGTTGTAGATCAATAGCTCGCGTTGTTGCTTCCCTATGTTTATTTTGATATGTTCCTAGAGAAAAATTATGTTGAAAGATGTTAGTAGCAATGATACGGATTGGATCCGTGATCTGAGGATTATCCTCATTGCTGCATAGAAGATTTATGTCCTTTGATGCACCGCTAGGTGACAGACCTATTACAGGAGCAGATGCAGACGTTATGAACGTTTGACTAGCTCAATATGATGACTACTTGATAGTTTAGTGCACCATGCTTAACGGCTTAGAATCGGGACTTCAAAGACGTTTTGAACGTCATGGACCATATGAGATGTTCCAAGAGTTGAAGTTAATATTTCAAGCAACTACCCGAGTTGAGAGATATGAAGTCTCCAACAAGTTCTATAGCTAAAAGATGGAGGAGAATAGCTCAAGCAGTGAGCATGTGCTCAGATTGTCTGGGTACTACAATCGCTTGAATCAAGTGGGAGTTAATCTTCCAGATAAAATAGTGATTAACAGAATTCTCTAGTCACCATCACCAAGTTAGTAGAACTTCGTGATGAACTATAGTATGCAAGGGATGACGAAAGTAATTCCCGAGCTCTTCGTGATGCTGAAATCGACGAAGGTAGAAATCAAGAAAAACATCAAGTGTTGATGGTTGACGAGACCACTAGTTTCAAGAAAAGGGCAAAGGGAAGAAGGGGAACTTCAAGAAGAACGGCAAGCAAGTTGCTACTCAAGTGAAGAAGCCCAAGTCTGGTCCTAAGCCTGAGACTAAGTGCTTCTACTGCAAACGGACTGGTCACTGGAAGCGGAACTACCCCAAGTATTTGGTGGATAAGAAGGATGGCAAAGTGAACAAAGGTATATTGGATATACATGTTATTGATGTGTACTTTACTAGTGTTTATAGCAACCCCTCGGCATTTGATACTGGTTCAGTTGCTAAGAGTAGCAACTCGAAACGGGAGTTGCAGAATAAACAGAGACTAGTAAAAGGCGAGGTGACGATGTGTGTTGGAAGTAGTTCCAAGATTGATACGATCATCATCGCACACTCCCTATACTTTCGAGATTAGTGTTGAACCTAAAATAAATGTTATTTAGTGTTTGCGTTGAGCATGAATATGATTTGATCATGTTTGTTGCAATACGGTTATTCATTTAAATTAGAGAATAATTGTTGTTCTGTTTACATGAATAAAACCTTATATGGTCATACACCCAATAAAATGGTTTGTTGGATCTCGATCGTAGTGATACACATATTCATAATAATGAAGCCAAAAGATGCAATGTTAATAATGATAGTGCAACTTATTTGTGGCACTGCCGTTTAGGTCATATTGGTGTAAAGTGCATGAAGAAACTCCATACTGATGGGATTTTGGAATCACTTGATTATTAATCACTTGATGCTTGCGAACCGTGCCTCATGGGCAAGATGACTAAAACGCCGTTCTCCGGAACTATGGAGAGAGCAACAGATTTGTTGGAAATCATACATACTGATGTATGCGATCCGATGAGTGTTGAGGCTCGTAGCGGGTATCATTATTTTCTGACCTTCACAGATGATTTGAGCAGATATGGGTATATCTACTTAATGAAACAGAAGTCTGAAACATTTGAAAAGTTCATATAATTTTAGAGTGAAGTGGAAAATCATCGTAACAAGAAAATAAAGTTTCTACGATCTGATCGTGGAGAAGAGTATTTGAGTTACGAGCTTGGTCTTTAGTTAAAACAATGTGAAATAGTTTCACTGCTCATGCCACCTAGAACACCACAGTGTAATGGTGTGTCCGAACATCACTTTATTAGATATGGTGCGATATATGATGTCTCTTACCGATCTACCACTATCGTTTTGGGGTTATGCATTAGAGACAGCTGCATTCACATTAAATAGGGTACCATCTAAATCCGTTGAGACGACATCTTATGAACTGTGGTTTGGCAAGAAACCAAAGTTGTCGTTTCTTAAAGTTTGGGGTTGCGATGCTTATGTGAAAAGGTTTCATCCTGATAAGCTCAAACCCAAATCGGAGAAATGTGTCTTCATAGGATACCCAAAGGAGACAGTTGGGTACACCTTCTATCACAGATCCGAAGGCAAGACATTCGTTGCTAAGAATGGATCCTTTCGAGAGAAGGAGTTTCTCTCAAAAGAAGTGAGTGGGAGGAAAGTAGAACTTGATGAGGTAATTGTACCTGCTCCCTTATTGGAAAGTAGTTCATCGCAGAAACCAGTTTCTGTGACGCCTATACCAATTAGTGAGGAAGTTAATGATGGTGATCATGGAACTTCAGATCAAGTTATTACTAAACCTCATAGGTCAACCAGAGTAAGATCCGCACCAGAGTGGTACGGTAATCCTGTTCTGGAGGTTATGTTACAAGACCATGACGAACCTACGAACTATGAAGAAGCGATGGTGAGCCCAGATTCCGCAAAATGGCTTGAGGCCATGAAATCTGAGATGAGATCCATGTATGAGAACAAAGTATGGACTTTGATTAACTTTCCCAATGATTGGCGAGCCATTGAGATTAAATGGATCTTCAAGAGGAAGACGGACGCTGATAGTAGTGTTACTATCTACAAAGCTAGAATTGTCGCAAAAGGTTTTCGACAAGTTTAAGGTGTTGACTACGATGAGAGTTTCTCACTCGTATCTATGCTTAAGTCTGTCCGAATCATGTTAGCAATTGCCGCATTTTATGAAATCTGGCAAATGGATAAACAAAACTGCATGGATTTATTAAAGAAGAGTTGTATATGATGCAACCAGAAGGTTTTGTCAATCCTAAAGGAGCTAACAAAATATGCAAGCTCCAGCGATCCATCTATGGACTGGTGCAAGCATCTCGGAGTTGGAATATACGCTTTGATAAGTTGATCAAAGGATATAGTTTTATACAGACTTGCGGTGAAGCCTGTATTTACAAGAAAGTGAGTGGGAGCACTACGGCATTTCTGATAAGTATATGTGAATGACATATTGTTGATCAGAAATATTGTAGAATTATTCTGCAAAGCATAAAGGAGTGTTTGAAAGGAGTTTTTCAAAGAAAGACCTCAGTGAAGCTGCTTACATATCTAGCATCAAGATCTATAGAGATAGATCAAGACGCTTGATAAGTTTTTTCAATGAGTACATACCTTAACAAGATTTTGAAGTAGTTCAAAATGGAACAGTCAAAGAAAGAGTTTCTTGCGTGTGTTACAAGGTGTGAAATTGAGTAAGACTCAAAACCCGACCACGGCAGAAGAAAGAAAAAGAATGAAAGTCATTCCCTATGCCTCGGCCATAGGTTCTATAAAGTATGCCATGCTGTGTACCAGATCTATTGTATACCCTACACTGATTTTGGCAAGGGAGTACAATAGTGATCTAGGAGTAGATCACTGGACAGCGGTCAAAATTATCCTTAGTGGAAGAAGGATATGTTTCTCGATTATGGAAGTGAAAAAAGGTTCATCGTAAAGGGTTACGTCGATGCAAGTTTTGACACTAATCTAGATGACTCTAAGTCTCGGTCTAGATACATATTGAAAGTGGGATCAATTAGCTAGAGTAGCTCCATGCAGAGCATTGTAGACATAGAAATTTGCAAAATACTTACGGATCTGAATGTGACAGACCCGTTGACTAAAATTATCTCACAAGCAAAACATGATCACACCTTAGTACTCTTTGGGTGTTAATCACATAGCGATGTGAACTAGATTACTGACTATAGTAAACCCTTTGGGTGATGGTCACATGACGATGTGAACTATGGGTGTTAATCACATGGTGATGTGAACTATTGATGTTAAATCACATGGCGATGTGAACTAGATTATTGACTCTAGTGCAAGTGGGAGACTGAAGGAAATATGCCCTAGAGGCAATAATAAAGTTATTATTTATTTCCTTATATCATGATCAATGTTTATTATTCATGCTAGAATTGTATTAACCGGAAACTTGATACATGTGTGAATACATAGACAAACAGAGTGTCACTAGTATGCCTCTACTTGACTAGCTCGTTGATCAAAGATGGTTATGTTTCCTAGCCATAGACATGAGTTCTCATTTGATTAACGGGATCACATCATTAGGAGAATGATGTGATTGACTTCACCCATTCCGTTAGCTTAGCACTCGATCGTTTAGTATGTTGCCATTGCTTTCTTCATGACTTATACATGTTCCTATGACCATGAGATTATGCAACTCCCGTTTACCGGAGGAACACTTTGTGTGCTACCAAACGTCACAACGTAACTGGGTGATTATAAAGGTGCTCTACAGGTGTCTCCAAAGGTACTTGTTGGGTTGGCGTATTTCGAGATTAGGATTTGTCACTCCGATTGTCGGAGAGGTATCTCTGGGCCCACTCGGTAATGCACATCACTATAAGCCTTGCAAGCATTGTAACTAATGAGTTAGTTGCGGGATGATGTATTACGGAACGAGTAAAGAGACTTGCCGGTAACGAGATTGAACTAGGTATCGAGATACCGACGATCGAATCTCGGGCAAGTAACATACCGATGACAAAGGGAACAACGTATGTTGTTATGCGGTCTGACCGATAAAGATCTTCGTAAAATATGTGGGAGCCAATATGAGCATCCAGGTTCCGCTATTGGTTATTGACCGGAGAGGTGTCTCGGTCATGTCTACATAGTTCTCGAACCCGTAGGGTCCGCACGCTTAACGTTACGATGATGGTTATATTATGAGTTTATGTGTTTTGATGTACCGAAGGAGTTCGGAGTCCCGGATGAGATCGGGGACATGACGAGGAGTCTCGAAATGGCCGAGACATAAAGATCGATATATTGGACGACAATATTCGGACTTCGGAAAGGTTCCGAGTGATTCGGGTATTTTTCGGTGTACCGGAGAGTTACGGGAATTCGTATTGGGCCTTAATGGGCCATACGGGAAAGGAGAGAAAGGCTCCAAAGGGTGGCCGCACCCCTTCCCATGGACTAGTCTGAATTGGACTAGGGAGGGGGGGGGGGGCGCCCCCTTCCTTCTTTCTCCTTCTCCCTTCCCTTTTCCTACTCCAACAAGGAAAGGAGCAGTCCTACTCCCGGTGGGAGTAGGACTCCCCCTTGGCGCGCCCTCCTCCTAGGCCGGCCGTCTCCCCCCTTGCTCCTTTATATACGGGGGCAGGGGGGCACCCCATAGACACAACAATTGATCTATTGATCTCTTAGCCGTGTGCGGTGCCCCCCTCCACCATATTACACCTCGATAATATCGTAGCAGTGCTTAGGCGAAGCCCTGCGTCGGTAGAACATCATCATCGTCACCACGCCGTCGTGCTGACGAAACTCTCCCTCAACACTCGGCTGGATCGGAGTTCGAGGGACGTCATCGAGCTGAACGTGTGCTGAACTCGGAGGTGCCGTGCGTTCGGTACTTGATCGGTCGAATCGTGAAGACGTACGACTACATCAACCGCGTTGTGTTAACGCTTCCTCTTTCGGTCTACGAGGGTACATGGACAACACTCCCCTCTCGTTGCTATGCATCACCATGATCTTGCGTGTGCGTAGGAATTTTTTGAAATTACTACGTTCCCCAACAAGAACGTCACTTTATATTGCCACTTGTGATAGGGACCTTTACCATGCAGTCCGTCGCTTTATTGCTTCCAAATCACAAGATCGTATAAAGCTTATTTTCTCCACACTAATAGATCATACATATTTAGAGAGCAATTTTTATTGCATGCACCGATGACAACTTACTTGAAGGATCTTACTCAATCCATAGGTAGGTATGGTGGACTCTCATGGCAATACTGGTTTAAGGGATGTTTGGAAGCACAAGTAGTATCTCTACTTGGTGCAAAGAATTTGGCTAGCATGAGAGGGAAAGGCAAGCTCAACATGTTGGATGATCCATGACAATATACTTTATTTCAGATATAAGAAAACATAACCCATTACGTTGTCTTCCTTATCCAACATCAACCTTTTAGCAGGTCATATTTTAATGAGTGCTCACAATTACAAAAGATGTCCAAGATAGTATATTTATATGTGAAATCTCTCTTCCCTCAATATTCTTTCATGAATTGTTCAAGTGACCAATAAAATGTTTGCTAACCTTCAATAAATTTACTACCTCTACTTCTTATATGTGAAGTCATTACTCCCCATGGGATAAGCATATGAAACATATATAATTTCAGATTTATGATATTCAATTCATTCAACCATTTACTCATAGGATAAATGTGAAGCACGCGAGTAAATGACAAACTACTACAAAAAGATATAAGTGAAGATCAATGAGTAGTTAAATAATTATGTAGCTATGTGAAGACTCTCTCATTTAAGAATTTCAGATCTTGATATTTTATTCAAATAGCAAGCAAAACAAAATAAAATTACATTCTAAGAATAGCAAATATCACGTGAAGAAGCAAAAACTTAGGATCAACCGATACTAACCGATAGTTGTCGAAGAAGAAAGGTGGGATGCCAACTGGGGCATCCCCAAGCTTAGACGCTTGAGACTTCTTGAAATATTATCTTGGGATGCCTTGGGCATCCCCAAGCTTGAGCTTTTGTGTCTCCTTAATTCCTCTCATATCACGGTTTCCCTAAATCTCAAAAGCTTCATCCACACAAAACTCAACGAGGACTCGTGAGATAAGTTAGTATAAACCAATGCAAAAAACCTCATCATACTCTTCTGTAGCAAATCACTAAAATTATTATTCAACATTGCATACTAAATGCTTCCGCATATTTAATAGTCCTATCCTCAAATAGAATCATTAAACAAGCAAACATATGCAAACAATGCAAACATAACAGCAATCTGCCTAAACAGGACAGTCTGTAAAGAATGCAGCAAGATCCATACTTCCCTAACTCCAAAAATTATGAAAGAAAATTCCCACTGTAGTAAATTTATCAGATCTTATTATGCAAAAGGTTTCAACATTTTATCACATTCTGAATTTTCTAGGGAATTTTTGCAACAGCGGTAAACTTTCTGTTTTCAAACAGCAACATGTATACTTGCAACATAAGCATGGTAAAGGCTATTCTTGACATTTTTGTTGAAAATAGAGATGCAAAACATTATTCTAAATAACAGAAAGCAAATACTAACAAAATAAAATGACGCTCCAAGCAAACCACATATCATGTGGTGAATAAAAATATAGCTCCAAGTAAAGTTACCGATGAACGAAGACGAAAGAGGGGATGCCATCCGGGGCATCCCCAAGCTTAGGCTTTTGGTTGTCCTTTAATATTACCTTGGGGTGCCTTGGGCATCCCTGAGCTTAGGCTCTTGACACTCCTTATTCCATAGTCCATCGAATCTTTACCCAAAACTTGAAAACTTCACAACACAAAACTCAACAGAAAATCTCATGAGCTCCGTTAGCGAAAGAAAACAAATCACCACTTAAAGGTACTGTAATGAACTCATTATTTATTTATATTGGTGTTAAAACTACTTTATTCCAACTTCTCTATGGTTCATACCCTCCGATACTACTCATAGATTCATCAAAATAAGCAAACAACACACGAGAAACAGAATCTGTCAAAAACAGAACAGTCTGTAGTAATCTGTATCAAACGCAAACTTTCTGTAACTCAAAAATTCTACCAAAATAGGACTACCTAGATAATTTGTTTATTGATCTACCGCAATTGGAATCAGTATTTTATCACGTTCTGGTGATCTTTAACAATTGTTTTCGTAAGCAGAAAGTTTCTGATTTTTTTCAGCAAGATCAAATAACTATCATCCAAGAAGATCCTATAGGTTTTACTTGGCACAAACACTAATTAAAACATAAAACCACATCTAACCAGAGGCTAGATCAAATATTTATTACTAAACAGAACCAAAAAGCAAGGAACAAAAATAGGATTGGGTTGTCTCCCAACAAGCGCTAACGTTTAACGCCCCTAGCTAGGCATGATGATTTCAATGATGCTCACATAAAAAGATAAGAATTGAAACATAAAGAGAGCATCATGAAGAATATGACTAGAACATTTAAGTCTAACCTACTTCCTATGCATAGGGATTTTTTTGAGCAAACAATTTATGGGAACAAGAATCAACTAGCATAAAAAAGCAAAACAAGCATAACTTCAAGATTTTAAGCACATAGAGAGGAAACTTGATATTATTGCAATTCCTACAAGCATATGTTCCTCCCTCATAATAATTTTCAGTAGAATCATGAATGAATTCAAAAATATAACCATCACATAAATCATTCTTTCCATGATCTACAAGCATAGAATTTTTATTACTCTCCTCATAAGCAAAATTCTTCTCATTCGGAATAGTGGGAGTATCATAAGAGACTCGAATACTATAAATTGTTTCCACATTAAAAGAGTAATGTTCAGAAAAATGATGATCATAATCATGACAAGTTTTATAAATATAATCATCACTACTCTTTATAGCATAAGTATCATCACAATAATCATCATAAGTAGGTGGCATGCTATCATCATAATAAATTTTCTCATCAAAACTTGGGATACTAAAAATATCATCTTCATTAAACATAGCATCCCCAAGGTTGGGACAAACATTAATTGCAGCAAATATATTCTCAAACTTGTCATTCTCATCAAACATAGCATCCCCAAGCTTGGACCTTTTCATATCATAAGCATAATCACTCTCATCATTAATAGTATGGATAGCACCAATAGTATAGCAATTATCATCATCACAATGAGTAATAGGAGCAACATCATTTGGGAGGGATACATTTCTACCTTTGCTTCTCCGTCTTTTCTTTTTCTTTTTCACGTCATGTGTGGGTTTGACCCTCTTTTTGGAGCTCCTTATTAATGAGATGGGTTCAATAGAAGGCTCCTCCTCGTTACCTGATTCATCATAAGAAATAATAGGAGAATATTGGGAAGTCTCTTCCCTTTCATTAGTATTATCTTCATCTTCTATTTGTTTTCTTGTCTTTATGTAATTGTCAATATAAGGATTTTCAATGCAATTCACCGCACAATACATAAAAATTTCTTCTAGATCAAAATCAAGAACTTTATCAAGGACAAATTCTGGAAGATCCTTAGTTATACGTTCCATTTCTTCATAACCCAAAAGCAAACTAAGTTCATTATGATGTGCAAGGGAAATCAAGTCATCACAATTTTTGGACACGATACGATCATGAAACAATTTGCATTGGGTATTGAAATGATCACATTCATTGCAAAGTTCACAAGGACGCCAAAGACAGTTTAAATTTTCAGCACAAACATCTACCCTTTCTTGCAACCATTTAGTTTCTAAATACTTATGCCTCTTGTAAAATCTATCTTCCCTATTTGGTGTGTACTTGCAAACTCTATGCACTCCATAAAAGTTGACATGCTTATAAGAGACATTTTCATCATGACTAGTGCAATCATCATTAGTACTATGGATATTCAAAGAGTTCATACTAACAACATTGCAAACATGCTCATCATTCAAAGATTGAGTGCCAAACATTTTATAGACTTCTTCTTCTAGCACTTGAGCACAATTTTCCTTTCCATCATTATCACGAAAGATATTAAAAAGATGAAGCATATGAGGAAAACTCAATTCCATTTTTTTGTAGTTTTCTTTTATAGACTAAACTGGTGATAAAACAAGAAACTAAAAGATTCGATTGCAAGATCTAAAGATATACCTTCAAGCACTCACCTCCCCGGCAACGACGCCAGAAAAGAGCTTGATGTCTACTACACAACCTTCTTCTTGTAGACGTTGTTGGGCCTCCAAGTGCAGAGGTTTATAGGACAGTAGCAAATTTCCCTCAAGTGGATGACCTAAGGTTTATCAATCCGTGGGAGGCGTAGGATGAAGATGGTCTCTCTCAAACAACCCTGCAACCAAATAACAAAGAGTCTCTTGTGTCCCCAACACACCCAATACAATGGTAAATTGTATAGGTGCACTAGTTTGGTGAAGAGATGGTGATACAAGTGCAATATGGATGGTAGATATAGGTTTTTGTAATATGAAAATAAAAAAACAGCAAGGTAACTAATGATAAAAGTGAGCACAAACGGTATTGCAATGCTAGGAACCAAGGCCTAGGGTTCATACTTTCACTAGTGCAAGTTCTCTCAACAATAATAACATAATTGGATCATATAACTATCCCTCAACATGCAACAAAGAGTCACTCCAAAGTCACTAATAGCGGAGAACAAACGAAGAGATTATGGTAGGGTACGAAACCACCTCAAAGTTATCCTTTCTGATCGATCTATCATAGAGTTCGTACTAGAATAACACCTTAAGATACAAATCAACCAAAACCCTAATGTCACCTAGATACTCCAATGTCACCTCAAGTATCCGTGGGTATGATTATACGATATGCATCACACAATCTCAGATTCATCTATTCAACCAACACAAAGTACTTCAAAGAGTGCCCCAAAGTTTCTACCGGAGAGTCAAGACGAAAACGTGTGCCAACCCCTGCATAAGTTCACGAATTCACGGAACCCGCAAGCTGATCACCAAAACATACATCAAGTGAATCACGTGATATCCCATTGTCACCACAGATAAGCACATGCAAGACATACATCAAGTGTTCTCAAATCCTTAAAGACTCAATCCGATAAGATAACTTCAAAGGGAAAACTCAATCCATTACAAGAGAGTAGAGGGGGAGAAACATCATAAGATCCAACTATAATAGCAAAGCTCGCGATACATCAAGATCATACCACCTCAAGAACACGAGAGAGAGAGAGAGATCAAACACATAGCTACTGGTACATACCCTCAGCCCCGAGGGTGAACTACTCCCTCCTCATCATGGAGAGCGCCGGGATGATGAAGATGGCCACCGGTGAGGGATCCCCCCTCCGGTAGGGTGCCGGAACGGGTCTAGATTGGTTTTCGGTGGCTACAGAGGCTTGCGGCGGCGAAACTCCCGATCTAGGTTATTTTCTGGAGGTTTCAGTATTTATAGGATTTTTTGGCGTAGGTCTCATGTCAGGGGGGGTCTCCGGGTTGTCCACGAGGCAGGGGTCCACACCCAGGGAGGGTGGGTGCGCCCCCCACCCTCGTGGGCAGCCCGGGGCTCTCCTGGCCCAACTCTTTTGCTCCGGGGGCTTCTTTTGGTCCAGAAAAAAATCATCAAAAATTGGCACGTCAATTGGACTCCGTTTGGTATTCCTTTTGTATAAAACTCAAAAACAAGGAAGAAACAAAAACTGGCACTGGGCTCTAGGTTAATAGGTTAGTCCCAAAAATCATATAAAATAGCATATAAATGCATACAAAACATCCTAGATGGATAATATAATAGCATGAATACTTCATAAATTATAGATACGTTGGAGACGTATCACCCGCCCGGGTTCAGCCCGCCATGAAACGTGCTTTTGTGGGATTCATCCATGGTGCGGAACCTGAGGATAGATCGGTATCTGGTGATGAGACGGTCGTCTACTCTGATGGTGAGTCATCCACCAGTGAGACCGAATCATTGTATCAACTGCAAGACGGTTGGCTTGGGGGCTGTTCCGACCGGGTCGCGATTTTCATGGCCGGTACGCAACCGGTGCAGCATTCATCGACTGCAGCAACATTGATTTCCGGGTCAGCGATGGCGATGGCTGCTCGGCAGGAGGCCCTGTGCGCCCGCCGGCTCAGGCCTTAACTGACTTACTGGACAAGCTGACAGCGTTGTTGACAACAGTGGTTAACCCGGCGGATCAGGATCAGCACAATGCGGCAGTCGCAAAATTGCGTGATGAGATAGCACAGGCTAAAGAGGAGCTAAACGCGGAAAGCACAAGGATGGCTGAGGAGCGAGCCGCTTTGGACGCTCAGGAACAGCGGATTCAATCGGAGTCATACCGGCTCATGCTGGATCAAAACGCTTCTAACGATGTTATAAGGAGAAGGCATCAAACTCGTCTGCCCTTGGTTTATAGTGCGAGGAATCTCTTTAACACGCCCGGAGCAGGAACCAGTAACCTGCCAGCGGCAGACCGGGTTGAAACACCTGGGACGGGAGCGCCGGTTTAACCGCGCACGATGGACCCGCCTCACCAATACAATAACCCGCCGCAGCACGTGCCGATGCCACAACATGTGCCAACGCTGCTGGGCCATTATTCTAACCCCTTGGATAACATGGTTGCCGCCACCTCATGATTGGCAGCTCTCCCAGTTGAAGGCGAGTCCCCAGTAGCGGTTGAGACGCGGCGGGCTAGAGAGCTCCTTCAGATAGCCTTGGCTCAACAGCAGACCTATTCGTACAGCCGTGAGAGGATTCATTCCACCCCCCGCCCAAGCCGGAGTTACAACAGACATATCGATGAGCTGGTTGTATCAAGCAGTGCGCGGAATCGTAATCCGCCGCATGGCCATAACCCGGCAGGCGGTGGTGCCGATGCTCAGAACGTGGTGGGCAAGGTAGGGCACATCAAGAGGCTGAGCTAGCTGCTCAGTACGCGGCCCGTCAACCTTCTCCGGTTCGTCCGACGACTTCGGTCGAGACAGGTGTAACTTTCAGGACTTTGGGTGTGCCGTGTTTGGTCCCGGCTTTGCGTAACGTACGGTTGCCCAAGGATTTCAAAGGTCCCCGTAAGGTGCCCAACTACACTGCCGATTTACCTCCTGAAACGTGGGTTGAGAGTTATGAGATGGCAATGGAGATGCTGGATGTTGATGACGCTGCGTGTGCTAAGTACTTCACCATGATGTTAGAAGGAACAACTCGTACTTGGTTGAAAAGTTTGCCAGCTAACTCCATTGGGTCATGGGCCGAGTTAAAACCCGGTTTATCCAGAATTTCAAAGACACATGCAAGCAGCCCATGTCAATTGTGGATTTAGCCGCCTGTGTCCAAGAAGAAGGTGAATCGATGACCCATTGGGTGCGCCGGGTCTCGGCCATCCTGCATTCATCGGATCATATCAATGCCGATTCAGCGGTCTTAACATTGGAAGGCAATTGCCGGTTCATACCCCTGAAGCAGAAGTTAGGGCGGCTCAAGCGTCATTGCAATGACATGGGAACCCTCATGGCGGCTCTGGTGAAGTACACTGACTCTGATGGTACAAAGGACCCCGAGTCTGATGATGATACGCCGGGAAAGGGAAAGAAGAACAGTAACACCAGAGGACAACAACATAACCCGACAAATCAAGGAGGTAATGGTAAGCGCAAAGCTGATAATAGTTTGGACTTTGTGGCAAATACCAATGCACCGAATAATGGCCAGGGTCGTAAGGGTAGACCGCCCCCACAGACCGGATGGTTAGGCATGAATCTTGAGCATATGTTGAATTAGGCCTACCCAAGGCATGGTACACGTCAGAGACCATCTACTCATCTCTGGAAAGATTGTTACATCATGAAGGAGTTCAAGAATTCAAATCTGTTTCAAGAAAACCATGGACCGGGTGGTGGTTCAGGATCCGACTCTCAGGGTCCGGGTTATGGTGGTGGCGGTTCAAACTCTGGATTCCAAGGTCATCAAGGTAATCAAGGCAATCAGGGTGGCTACCATCAACAGTCAGGTTAGGGGAATCAGCAGCATTAGTCTGGGTACCAGAGTAACCCGAAATAGTTGAATAGTGGGCAGTACCACGTCTTCACCACGAGTTTATGCAAGAGGGATCAGAAGCTTCATAGAAGGGCAGTAAACTCCGTTGAACCGGCAGTTCCCCGTTATTTGCGTTGGTCTAAGCAGCCCATCATGTGGAGTCGGGAGGATCACCCGCCCCGGGTTGATAATCCGGGTCACCTGGCATTGGTGGTTGCACCTCAGGTTGGGGGGTATGAGTTCACCAAGGTGCTCATGGACGGAGGGAGTAGTATCAATATCCTTTATTATGAAACCTTCCGTCGCATGGGGTTGACAGACAAAAATCTTAAACCGTCCAACACTGTTTTCCATGGTGTGGTGCCTGGTAAGTCGGCATATCCAGTTGGCAAGATAGCTCTGGAAGTTGCTTTTGGAGATGATCATGATTCTAGATCAGAGACATTGACCTTTGAGGTGGTGAAAATCAAGAGCCCTTATCATGCCCTGTTTGGACGGCCGGCTTATGCTAAGTTCATGGCAAGGCCCTGTTATGTTTATCGGCAGCTCAAGATGCCGGGTCATAAGGGAACCATCACGGTACATGGGAGTCGGAAGATAGCTTTGGAATGTGAAGAAGGTGATGCGGCTTATGCTGAGTCGGTTTGTGCAGCAGAAGAGTTGAAGTTTTATAAGGACAATGTTGATCCGGTGGATATGACTTCTTTGAAAAAGCCAACTACAGAGCATGATCCGGCCTTGAAGTTTAAATCGACTGATGAGACTAAGCTAGTCGATTTTGTTCCTGGCGATTCATCCAAGCAGTTCAGCATCAGTGCTAATCTGGATCCGAAATAGGAAAGCGCGCTCATCGAGTTCATCCGCGAGAACCGGGACATCTTTCCATGGAAGCCTTCGGACATGCCGGGTGTGTACCGAGGGAACTCGCTGAGCACACTCTTAACATTGATCCTAAGTTTAAACTGGTCAAGCAGTTTCTCCGCCGCTTCAATGAAGAAAGGCGTAAAGCTATTGGTGAGGAGGTAGCCCGGCTCCTGGCGGCTGGGTTTATCATTGAACTGTTTCATCCTGAGTGGTTGGCTAACCCGGTGCTGGTACTTAAGAAGAATGGCACTTGGCGCATGTGTGTGGACTACACAAATTTAAACAAGGCTTATCTGGCTGATCCTTTTGCTCTCCCTCGTACTGATCAGATTATTGATGCTAAGGCGGGTTGTGAGCGTTTGAGCTTTCTGGATGCTTATTCTGGTTATCATCAGATCAAGATGGCAGTTAAGGACTAGGAAAAGACAACTTTCATAACTCCCTTTGGAGCTTTCTGCTATGTGTCTATGCCTTTTGGGCTCAAGAGTGCCCAAGCGACTTATCAGTGATGTGTGCAGAATTGTCTTCATAATCAGATTGGGCGCAATGTTCATGCTTACGTAGATGATATTGTGGTAAAGTCCAGGAAGGAGGGGGCATTGATAACCGACCTGAAGGAAACCTTTGATAATCTCCGAGTTTATAAGATGATGCTTAATCTGTCCAAGTGTGTCTTTGGTGTACCGGCAGGCAAGCTCTTAGGTTTTCTGGTGTCTAACAGGGGCATTGAAGCTAATCCGGAGAAGATCAAAGCCATTACGTCTCTGGTTAAACCGGCATGTATCAACGATGTTCAACGTCTGGCGGGTCGTATTGCAGCACTGAGCCGGTTTATAAGCCGGTTGGGGGAGAAAGCTATCCCTCTATATCAGATGATGAAAAATACAGATAATTTTGTCTGGAGTGATGCTGCTAACGCGGCGCTTGAGGATTTGAAGAAGCAGTTAGCCGAGCCACCTGTCCTTGCTGCTCCTATTGATAAAGGGCCATTGTTGTTATATGTGGCTGGCAATGCCCGGGCTGTCAGTGTGGCCATTGTGGTAGAGCGAAAGGAGGCAGGCAAGGAATATCCGGTTCAACGGCCGGTTTATTATATCAGTGAGGTGCTCATTGAGTCCAAGCAGAGATACCCACATTGGCAGAAGCTGGTGTATGGAGTTTTCATGGCAAGCCGGAAGCTTAAGCAGTATTTTCACGGTCATCCCATCACTGTGGTCAGTTTGGCTCCTTTGGGAGATATAATCCAAAACAGGGAAGCAACTGGCCGGGTTGCCAAGTGGGCCATTGAGCTTGGGCCTCACGGGTTAAAGTATATGCCTCGTACATCGATCAAGTCCAGGCACTTGTGAATTTCATCAATGACTGGACAAAGTTGCAGGCGCCGGAGGAAAACCAGATAACACATATTGGACTATTCATTTTGATGGGTCCAGGCAATTGGAGGGCTCGGGGGCTGGAGTTGTGCTTACTTCCCCTCGAGGTGATAAATTTTGTTATGTTCTCCGTTTAATGTTCCCTTGCACTAACAATGCAGCTGAATATGAGGCTTTGCTCCACGGTCTTCGGAAGGCTAAGGAGATGAACTTAAGCCGGGTTAGGTGCTTTGGGGACTCAGACTTGGTGGCTCAACAAGTTTCTGGTACTTGGGATTCCAAGGATCCACTCATGGCGGCTTATCGACGAGAAGTGGATATTATTGCTGGTCACTTCAAAGGTTATCAGGTCGAGCATGTCGATCGGCGCAAAAATGAAGCGGCAGACGCCTTAAGCCGGTTGGGTTCTCATTGTAAACTGGTGCCGCCCAATATTTTTCCTGACGTCTTGCATAACCCGTCGGTCAAGCTACTTACAGAGGAGGATTTGGCTGTTCCTGACCCGAAGGCTCAACTCGTGGCGGCTCTTCACGTCATCCCTGACTGGACAGTCCCGTATTTGGCATATATGACCCGGGGCGAGTTACCTGAGGATGAAACTTTGGCCAGGCAGATAATCCGGCGGTCCAAGTCAATGACCATTGTCAATGGGGAATTACATCATTGCAGTGTCACAGGGGCGTTTCAGCGTTGCGTGTCTCCTGAAGAAGGCTGTGAGATTCTGCGTGAGATCCACGAAGGGGATTGTGGTCACCATGCCGGTTCAAAATCCTTGGTAGCCAGAGCTTTTCGTCACGGCTTCTATTGGCTGACGGCTCATGCTGATGCTGAGGACTTGGTCAAAAAGTGCGACGGTTGTCAGAAGTTTTCACGTCGAGCTCATGTTCCGGCTCAGGAGTTGAGGATGATTCCAATCACTTGGCCGTTTCCCACTTGGGGGCTGGATATGGTTGGGCTCTTTAAAAGGTCCAAGGATAAGAAGACCCACCTTTTACAAGAACATTCTGTAGTATTAGTAAGAGGAGGAAGGGTTAACGATTTACCCGGTGTGAGATATCGCATTATTCGAGGAACCCTAGATGCTGTCGCAGTAAAGAATCGTCAACATGAAGGGGGGAGTATGAGGAAGGCCGATTTTCTTTCTATATGAAGATGAAAAAAGGATCCGGGTGGCGATTGATAAGTTCACTAGTGGGTGGAGGCAGAGCCAGTCAGTAAGTGTGATGCAGCAACGGCGGTCCAATTCATGAAGAAGGTGATTTTCCGGTTTGGCTTTCCACACAGCATCATAACAGACAATGGCACTAATCTTTCCAAGGATGCTATGAAAGAATTTTGTCAGCGAGAGCATATCCGGCTTGATGTGTCGTCAGTTGCTCACCCCCAATCTAATGGTCAAGCTGAGAGAGCCAATCAAGAGATCTTGAGAGGCATCAAGCCCCGGCTTATGGTTCCCTTGCAAAGGACACCGAGTTGTTGGGTGGAGGAGTTACCTTCTGTGTTATGGAGCATTAATACCACCCCCAACAGATCTATGGGTTACACGCCTTTCTTCATGGTTTACAGAGCAGAGGAAGTTCTCCCTAGTGACATCCGCCACGACTCACCTCGCGTGGCGGCTTATGTTGAAGCGGACAATGAAAAAGCACGCCAAGAAGCACTGGACCTGTTAGATGAGAAGCGGGACATAGCGGCGGCTCGTTCGGCGATTTACCAGCAAGATCTGCGTCATTATCACAGCCGCCGAGTTAAAACCAGAACTTTTCAAGAAGGCGATCTGGTGCTCCGGCTTATCTAGGATCAAACTGATATGCACAAGTTATCCCCACCTTGGGAAGGACCCTTTGTGGTTAGCAAGAATCTGACCAACGGGTTATACTACCTTATCAATGTTCGAGAGCACAAAGACTCACGCAAATCGAAGGAGGAGACCCACCGGCCGTGGAATATTGCTCATCTTCGGCCTTACTACACCTGAGCCACAGGCTCTCCTTATGTACATATTTTTGACATGTATATATTATGATCAATATAATAAACCGGCATCCCTGCTAAAGCGGGGTCTCTGTCGGTTCTTCAAAAAGCTTTTTGGTTACATGGGGGCTTCCGGCTTATGCATGAAGTTATGGTTACCCTTTGAACTGGCTAATAAGCCAGTTGAAAAAAAACTTAGGGCTTACTACCCAGGTTAAAACGGACCAAAGAGAGTCAATTAAACACAGCTCAAACATAGGTACCCCTCGGGCACAGCCCATAATATTATTTGGGGGCTTGGTCGTATTCGAACCATAGCTGACACCTCTTGATTGGCGTAAGGCCACCAGGGAAATCACTTGGGGGCTTGGTCGTATTCGAACCATAGCTGACACCTCTTGATTGGCGTAAGGCCACCAGGGAAATCACTTGGGGGCTTGGTCGTATTCGAACCATACCTAACACCTCTTGATTGGCGTAAGGCCACCAGGGAAATCACTTGGGGGCTTGGTCGTATTCGAACCATAGCTTAAACCCTCTTGATCGGTGTAAGGCCACCAGGATGATCACTTGGGGGCTTTGGTCGTATCCGAACCATAGCTTAAACCCTCTTGATCGATGCAACACCACAATTATGACTATTTAAATCCTTCTTGATTTTTTAGGTTTATAATGCTTTATGAGTATAATTTATCTTGTGTTTATTAACCTGACCCGGCCTTTGACTATAAGTCACCAGTAAGAGGTAAACTAATATCCGGTGTTTATTGATCCGGCCTGGTTCCGTTCATAAACCGGCAAACAGTTGATAATTAACAGTATTCAAGCTTTGGGTTATCACCCTTATTATACGAGCTTGCTAAACCAGCGGTGTGATAAAATATCACAGGTATGGTATATCTTAACTTATATATGGTTATTTTTATGCCCAGCACTGGTTATAAACTATGCTATTGGGCATGATAACCCGTCTAGCAGTAAACCGCCAGGACATTTTTTATATGCAGGAACAGTTTCCACATTGCTAAGGATCATAAGCACACATAGCATATTTTAACATGGCGGATTAACAGTGTCATGCAAAGTAAATATGCACGATGGCATAGAAGACCAAGCATTTAAACTAGCCTATTACAAGGCGCTTCGATGCCCAAAAGAATAATTGTTTTCAGCAAGTGTTGCACAATGCAGAAGCTAAGCCGGCCTCCGGTTTATGAATCTTCGCCGGGTTGGCTTGAAGGTTGTGGATCATCCTGCGCCGGTTCATCCTCCACCTCTCCACCCAGTGGCTAGAAGTTAATTGTTGCCCAATCGATCCTAGTTAGGGCCTTGAATATAGCTTCATCACTTATAAGTGTGGAGGGTTCAACATCAGGGGCATAGGTATGCTTACGGATTGGCGGGATAAGATTTTGCGCATCATAAGTTGGCGCATTAACCCGTTTGTTGTCGGCATCATAAATTGACTGGTAGTGTGAAAGATCAGTTTCTTCAGCCAATTTGCTAGCCAGTGGACGCATTTCCCTCGTTATGGCTCTGAGGTCGTCATTATCGAAGTCTGACCCGTCCTCCTTTATGCTTGGATAGCCATTTCCAATATCGGCCCGATCAAGGTCAGGTATCCACGCTTTGGCCCGAGTTAATGCAGTAAGAGCACCTGCTCTGGCAGCCGATCTCTTCAATTCTTCAAATCGGGCAGGTAACATTGATAGCCTTTCGAACGTCTCCTTGATTAAAGTTGGGGGCGACTTGTTATGAGAGGCGGTACAATGATCCATTGTGCGCCGGTATATAATTGCTCTATAAGAGTATAGGCAACCTTCAATTTCTTCTGCATGTCAGAGCCCAGATGAGCAATGCGAGATCCTACATCATTACAAACATCGATAAACCGATAGCTTATGGGATAATACATGTTAAAAGCTTATGAAAAGGATATTTACCAAACACAGAAGTGGTCATGGCATTTATTTACCGCTTCAAGCCAGTCAGCTCTTCTGCTACCGGATTAAGGGTCGCTTCTGCGTCCTCAGCCCTCTTTAGCAGAGTTGCTTTCTCTGTGTCCCAGCTTGCCCGATTGCTCTTGAAGTTCTCCTTCAGCTTCTCCATGGCTGTTAAAGCGCTGGTCAACTCTTCTTTGGCTTTGGCAGTTTCTCCTTGTTGAGATTTAATATTCTCTTGAAGGTCGGCGATTTGGGATTCCTTTTTGCTGAGCTCAGCCTACAGGAGACATGCAATTTGTGAGTATACATTTAAAGTCCCAAACGCATGACAGGTCATACACTTGGCACTTGGGGGCTAATGTCTATTGCTTCTTATCAAACATTATTACAAAGTCCCAAGCACATAACAAGTTATGCACTTGGTACTTGGGAGCTAATGCATATTTGCTCAAGTCAAGACTATGGATTATTTCTTTCATCAATCGGATTACAACGGTGTTCAACATGAATTTTTGGGCCTTACAATAGAAAAGTCCCGGTACATCTTGGAAAGATAAACCGGCCCTTGGGGGCTACACAGGAAAAATTGACGTATTGTTATTTTACAAAGTCCCAGTTCATATCGGTATTATAAACCGGCCCTTGGGGGGGGTACTAGAGTGGATATTATAAATTGGATATAAAGGAAGAATAATTATGCAGAGTTAACAGTATTTACCTCATATCATTCTTCATCATGTTCACTAAACCGGCTTCATAGTCGCGGCTTGTGTACAGACGGTTTAAAAATCCAGAATGGATATCTTGGGCGCTGAGGTGGGCATAGGTTTCCAAGTCTGCTTTCCACTTACCCTTGTCAGCAATAGAGATTTCTTCTTTGGAACTATGTTTTGATAGAGCAATGGGGTTGCCAGGGGTTGTGTAGTCAAAGCCAGTAACTACAACATCATCCGCTTTATCGTCAGCAGTGTTGACTGGGCTTAACGGTTTATCAGCAGTTTTAGCTGGGCTTGGCAGATCACCAGTGTGACTTGTTGGATCAAGTTCCATCTGTTCAACAAAGGCTTCATGGTCTTGTGGTGGCAGATCATCAAGAATGGTGTCAGCGTTTGGTTCAAACTGTTCCAGAATCTTTTCCGGATCAGCTGCCGGTTTATCATGAGCCGATTTATTCAGCTTGGCCTTTTTGCTGGGTCTGGCCTTGGCACTGAAAGAAATAAACATGAAGGTTAGTATAATAAGCGAGTATAAGGCATAAAGGGTTAGTTTAATATGCTCACCTAGGAACAATTTTGAGAGGGGGGAGTTGTGTCCCTGTTGACTCGCCGGAAGATGAATGAGGAGTTCCCTGATAGTTTGAATCAGACGGATGAAGAGGTTGTCGGGAAATAACCCGCCTTGGGATAAGAAGTGTCAGAAATATGTGAGACCTCTGATCGACATTTCCGAACCGGTGTGTTCGGTAAACCGGACGAAGTGACCACATGGCTGCTGTGCCGGGTGGTGCGGCGAGCTTCGTGTTGCTGTTTCTTTAAAAAAAGTTTGGATCCAAGTAAGCTAGGGGGTGAGAAAATCTTATTTTTTGGCTTGCTTGTCGCGTTTTCTGTATGGGCAGAGGGTCTGAATCGGATGAGAGAATAATTACCTCTGCGTCACTTGCGTGGTTAGCTTCCGCATCGTCCTGATAACAATCATTGTCAATAAGGTGTATGAAAAATGAGCCAAGTGAATCAAGTTCTACCTCTGACTCTGGATTATCCTCATCAATGTTTAACCCGGAAGATTCGGAGGTTTTCTTCTTGGCCGGTTTCTTGGTCACCTTGGTCTTGTCGCGGGGTGTTTTCGCCGGTTTATCCTGCGGCTTCTTTTTCCAGAATGGATCATCGCCCTGTTAAAAGTTGGAAAGGTTATAAGGGAGTATTAAGAATACGGGTTAAAGCAGCAGATGAGCAGTTCTTACGGCTGGCGGTTTATTTGAAGCGCAGAAAGGATTAAGCCCTGTTCTGTTGCAGCTAGGCACCGGTTCATCCAGCATTTTTTTGACGGATTCAGTAATTTCAGCATCAGACAGCTGGATGTCAATATGGCGTTGAGGGTCTTTCAAGTCCTCTGTGTATTCACACATTAAACCGGGGCGACGGCTTAGAGGCAAGACACTCCAAGAGACCCAACAATGGACAAAATCGATGCCTGTTAAACCTCTCGCCACAAAGGCTCGGAGCTTCGAAAGCTGTGGTGCATATTTAGACCGTTCCTTGGCACTGAGCCTTTGAGGGAGTGGATGTGTATCGATAAGCCGGTGAGGACGGTAACCCAGCAGAGTTAAATATTGGCACCAGAGCAGCTGATGAAGGTTCAGATGGGATTTACTACTTAAATGAGATGCATTGATGGAAAAGGAGAGCTACGGCTATCGCATATATAGGATAAATATCAAGGTTTGAATCAAAGAGCTATTGCATAGCGACAAACACCCAAGAACACCGATGAACACTAAAACCCTAAGGACAGATCTATGGCAGAAGGAAAGAAGGCTTACTGAAGTTGATGAAACAGCGGAGAGGCACCGAGATTCTCTGGTGCGTTCAGGGTGATGCAGCGGCCGGAGTTGAGGTCGAGGATGAAGACTCGGCGGCGGCGGCTGAGCTTGAGAGCTAGGTCGACGCGAGGAAGAAGATGAAGTGAAGAGGCACGAGGGGAGAAAGTGAAAGAGACCCTCGGCCCTATTTATAATACAAATGGATAAGAGGCAAGCACGGGAATCGCGGAGGTCGAAAAGCGGATCTGTAGGCATGCGGACGCCTCGATCTTCGGAGACTCATTTAAGAAAAGGAGATACATTAAAGGATTTTAGCTATATGTAACATTAATGGGAGTTGACGTCACGGCGAATTACAAGGATTTTGCGAAGGTATTGAAGAAGGAATTTTTTCCAAGTGTTGAAGATTGACATGAACAAGTTCAAATCAATCTGGGGCCTAATGTTGGGGATATAACTATTGAGTATAAACCGCCCAGAAAGGGCCAGGTTATATTAATAGTGATTTACTCCTATTAGAAGCCCATGAAGACAAGGAATATGGCGCTTTACGGAGGAGATTTGACAGGAAGGCCCAAAGCCCAAAGGCGGATTAGGGCCTGTAGATATAAACCGCCATATGATGTATGACTTGTGTTGTAAGGCATATGAGATAAGTCACCGAGCCGGACACATTGTATGAACCGGCCGGGACTCCGTAGACCGCACGGCGTCAACCCATGTATATAAGGGGACGACACGGCGGCGTTTTAGGGACAAGAAACAACAACTCGAGAGCCAGGCAAAGCGTATTCGCTCCCTGGTCATCGAAACCCTAGCAATACCACCTCAACTGGATTAGGCCTTTACCTTCACCTCAAGGGGCCGAACCAGTATAAACTCCCTGCGTCCTTTGTCCCTCTTTAACCCCTTTAAGCTAACTACGTTGCGATGGCTCCACGACTAAGTCCTCACACTAGGACATCTGCCGTGACAAAACCACGACACGTACGCGAGACTGGTTCTACCGACGTGCTTTGCACACAGGTGGCTGGGGAGTGGCAGTTTCTCCAACTTTAGTTGAATCGAGTGTGGCTACGCCCTGTCATTGTTGAATGTTAAAACAGCACACTTGACAAAAAATCGTTGTGGTTTTGATGTGTAGGTAAGAACGGTTCTTGCTCAGCCCATAGCATCCAGGTAAAACTTGTAACAACAAAGTAGAGGACGTCTAACTTGTTTTTGCGGGGCATGTTGTGATGTGATATGGTCAAGACATGATGCTAAATTTTATTGTATGAGATGATCATGTTTTGTAACGGAGTTATCGGCAACTGGCATGAGCCATATGGTTGTCGCTTTATTGTATGCAATGCAATCGCCCTGTAATTGTTTTTACTTTATCACTAAGCGGTAGCGATAGTCGTAGAAACAATAGTTGGCGAGACGACAACGATGCTACGATGGAGATCAAGGTGTCGCGCCGGTGACGATGGTGATCATGACGGTGCTTTGGAGATGGAGATCAAAGGCACAAGATGATGATGGCCATATCATATCACTTATATTGATTGCATGTGATGTTTATCCTTTATGCATCTTATTTTGCTTTGATTGATGGTAGCATTATAAGATGATCTCTCACTAAATTTCAAGGTACAAGTGTTCTCCCTGAGTATGTACCGTTGCGAAAGTTCGTCGTGCCGAGATGCTACCTCTTGAGCACTGCGTTGGTTTTCCCTTGAAGAGGAAAGGGTGATGCAACAAAGTAGCATACGTATTTCCCTCAGTTTTTGAGAACCAAGGTATCAATCCAGTAGGAGGCTACGTGCGAGTCCCTCGCACCTACACAAAACAAATAAATCCTCGCAACCAACGCGATAAGGGGTTGTCAATCCCTACACGGTCACTTACGAGAGTGAGATCTGATAGATATGATAGGATATTATTTTTGGTATTTTTATGATAAAGATGCAAAGTAAAATAAAAGCAAAGTAAAAATCAACGGAAATAACTAAGTGTTGGAAGATTAATATGATGAAGATAGACCCGGGGGCCATAGGCTTCACTAGTGGCTTCTCTCAAGAGCATAAGTATCTTACGATGGGTGAACAAATTACTATTGAGCAATTGACAGAATTGAGCATAATTATGAGAATATCTAGGTATGATCATGTATATAGGCATCACGTCCAAGACAAGTAGACCGACTCCTGCCTGCATCTACTACTATTACTCCACACATCGACCGCTATCCAGCATGCATCTAGAGTATTAAGTTCATAAGAACAGAGTAACGCCTTAAGCAAGATGACATGATGTAGAGGGATAAATTCATGCAATATGATAAAACCCCATCTTGTTATCCTCGATTGCAACAATATAATACGTGCCTTGCTGCCCCTACTGTCACTGGGAAAGGACACCGCATGATTGAACCCAAAGTTAAGCACTTCTCCCATTGCAAGAAAGATCAATCTAGTAGGCCAAACCAAACTGATAATTCGAAGAGACTTGCAAAAATAACCAATCATACATAAAAGAATTCAGAAGATTCAAATATTGTTCATAGATAAACTTGATCATAAACCCACAATTCATCGGTCTCAACAAACACACCGCAAAATAAGATTACATCGGATAGATCTCCACGAGAGAGGGGGAGAACATTGTATTGAGATCCAAAAAGAGAGAAGAAGCCATCTAGCTAATAACTATGGCCCCGGAGGTCTGAGGTAAACTACTCACACTTCATCGGTGGGGCTATGGTGTTGATGTAGAAGCCCTCCGTGATCGATGCCCCCTCTGGCGGAGCTCCGGAACAGGCCCCAAGATGGGATCTCGTGAGTACAGAAGGTTGCGGTAGTGGAATTAGGTTTTTGGCTCCATATCTGATCGTTTGGGGGTACGTAGGTATATATAGGAGGAAGGAGTACGTCGCTGGAGCAACGTGGGGCCCACGAGGGTGGAGGGCGCGCCCGGGGGGGGGGGGGGGTAGGCGCGCCCCCTACCTCGTGGCTTCCTCGAAGCTTCCTTGACTTAGGGTCCAAGTCTCCTGGATCATGTTCGTTAGAAGAATCACGTTCCCGAAGGTTTCATTCCATTTGGACTCCGTTTGATATTCTTTTTCTGCGAAACTCTGAAATAGGCAAAAAACATCAACTCTGGGCTGGGCCTCTGGTTAATAGGTTAGTCCCAAAAATAATATAAAAGTGAATAATAAAGCCCAATAATGTCCAAAATAGAAGATAATATAGCATGGAGCAATAAAAAATTATAGATACGTTGGAGACGTATCAAGCATCCCCAAGCTTAATTCCTGCTCGTCCTCGAGTAGGTAAATGATAAAAACAGAATTTTTGATGGGGAATGCTACTTGGCATAATTTCAATGTAATTCTTCTCATTGTGGCATGAATGTTCAGATTTGATATGATTCAAGATAAAAGTTTAATGTTGACATAAAAACAATAATATTTCAAGCATACTAACTAAGCAATTATGTCTTATCAAAATTACATAGCCAAAGCAAGTTATCCCTACAAAATCATATAGTCTGGCTATGCTCCATCTTCCACACACAAAATATTCATATCATGTACGAGCCCGGTTTTAGCCAAGCAATTGGTTCATACTTTTAACGCGCTTCAGCCTTTTCAACTCTTACGCAATACATGAGCGCAAACCATGGATATAGCACTATGGTGGAATAAGGTATAATGGTAGGGGTTATGTGGGAAGACAAAAAAGGAGAAAGTCTCACATCAACGAGGCTAATCAACGGGCTACGGAGATTCCCATTAATTGATGTTAATGCGAGGAGTAGGGATTGCCATGCAACGGATGCACTAGAGCTATAAGTGTATGAAAGCTCAAAAAGAAACTAAGTGGGTGTGCATCCAACTTGCTTTCTCACGAAGACCTCGGGCATTTGAGGAAGCCCATCATTGGAATATACAAGCCAAGTTCTATAATGAAATTTCCCACTAGTATATGAAAGTGACAAAATGAGAGACTCTCTATTATGAAGATCACGGTGCTACTTTGAAGCACAAGTGTGGTAAAAGGATAGGAACATTGTCCCTTCTCTCTTTTTCTCTCATTTTTTTTATTTGGGCCTTTTTTTATGGCCTCTTTTTTTAGTCCGGAGTCTCATCCCGACTTGTGGGGGAATCATAGTCTCCATCATCCTTTCCTCACTTGGGACAATGCTCTAATAATGATGATCATCACACTTTTATTTACTTACAACTCATGAATTACAACTCAATACTTAGAACAAAATATGTCTCTATATGAATGCCTCCGGCGGTGTACTGGGATATGCAATGAATCAAGAGCGACATGTATGAAAGAATTATGAACGGTGGCTTTGCCACAAATACAATGTCAACTACATGATCATGCAAAGCAATATGGCAATGATGGAGCATGTCATGATAAATGAAACGGTGGAAAGTTGCATGGCAATATATCTCAGAATGGCTATGGAAATGCCATGATAGGTAGGTATGGTGGCTGTTTTGAGGAAGATATAAGGAGGTTTATGTGTGATAGAGCGTATCATATCACGGGGTTTGGATGCACCGGCGAAGTTTGCACCAACTCTGAAGGTGAGAAAGGGCAATGCGCGGTACCGAAGAGGCTAGAAAATTGCGGAAAGTTAAGTGTGCGTATAAGCCATGGACTCACATTAGTCATAAAAACTCATATACTTATTGCAAAAAATATTAGCCCTCGAAGCAAAGTACTACTACGCACGCTCCTAGGGGAAGGGTTGGTAGGAGTTAACCATCGCGCGATCCCGAATGCCACACAAAGGAAGACAATCAACAAATACTTCATGCTCCGACTTCGTTACATAACGGTTCACCATACGTGCATGCTATGGGAATCACAAACTCCAACACATGTATATTTCAATTCCACAATTACTCAACTAGCACAACTATGATATTACCAGCTTATATCTCAAAACAATTATCAAGCATCAAATTTCTCATGATATTAATTAAAGCAAATTGCCATGCTATTTTAAGACTCTCAAAATAATATAAGTGAAGCATGAGAGATCACTAGTTTCTATAAAACAAATCCAC
Organism: Aegilops tauschii subsp. strangulata; assembly: GCF_002575655.3. Classification (NCBI taxonomy): domain Eukaryota; kingdom Viridiplantae; phylum Streptophyta; class Magnoliopsida; order Poales; family Poaceae; genus Aegilops; species Aegilops tauschii. Next base: position 427,561,384 of record NC_053038.3, read on the forward strand.
CACCGTGCTCTAAAAGATATAAGTGAAGCACTAGAGCAAAACTATATAGCTCAAAAGATATAAGTGAAGCACATAGAGTATTCTAATAATTTCCGTATCATGTGTGTCTCTCTCAAAAGGTGTGTACAGCAAAGGTTATTTTAGTAAACTAACAAATAAATACTCAAATAATACAAGACGCTCCTAGGAAAACACATATCATGTGGTGAATAAAAATATAGCTCCAAGTAAAGTTACCGATGGAAGTAGACGAAAGAGGGGATGCCTTCCGGGGCATCCCCAAGCTTTGGATTTATGGTGTCCTTAGATTATCTTGGGGGTGCCATGGGCATCCCCAAGATTAGGCTCTTGCCACTCCTTGTTCCATAATCCATCAAATCTTTCACCCAAAACTTGAAAACTTCACAACACAAAACTCAGCAGAAAATCTCGTGAGCTCCGTTAGCGAAAGAAAACAAAAGACCACTTCAAGGTCTGTAATGAACTCATTCTTTATTTATATTGGTGTTAAACCTACTGTATTCCAACTTCTCTATGGTTTATAAACTCTTTTACTAGCCATAGATTCATCAAAATAAGCAAACAACACACGAAAAACAGAATCTGTCAAAAACAGAACAGTCTGTAGTAATCTGTAACTAACGCAAACTTCTGGAACTCCAAAAAATCATAAAAAATAGGACGACCTAGGAAATTTGTTTATTGATCAGCAGAAATTGGAATCAATATTTTATCACGTTCTGGTGATTTTTAACAATTTTTTTCATGAACAGAAAGTTTCTGGAAATTTCTGCAAGATCAAATAACTATCATCCAAGAAGATCCTATAGGTTTAACTTGGCACAAACACTAATTGAAACATAAAAACAAATCTAACCAGAGGCTAGATCAAATATTTATTCCTAAACAGAAGCAAAAAGCAAAAAACTAAAAATAAAATTGGGTTGCCTCCCAACAAGCGCTATCGTTTAACGCCCCTAGCTAGGCATTAAAGCAAGGATAGATCTAGGTATTGCCATCTTTGGTAGGCAATCCATAAGTGGATCTCATGATAGATTCATATGGTAATTTTATTTTCTTCCTAGGGAAGTGTTCCATGCCTTTCTTTAATGGAAATTGGAATCTAATATTCCCTTGCTTCATATCAATAATTGCACCAATCGTTCTAAGGAATGGTCTACCAAGAATAATAGGACAGGAAGGATTGCAATCTATATCAAGAACAATAAAATCTACGGGCACATAGTTCCTATTTGCAACAATAAGAACATCATTAATTCTTCCCATAGGTTTCTTAATAGTGGAATCCACAAGGTGCAAGTTTAAAGAGCAATCATCAAAATCACGGAAACCTAGCAAATCGCACAAAGTTTTTGGAATCGCGGAAACACTAGCACCGAAATCACACAAAGCATAGCATTCATGATCTTTAATCTTAATTTTAATAGTAGGTTCCCACTCATCATAAAGTTTTCTAGGGATAGAAACTTCCAACTCAAGCTTTTCTTCATAAGATTGCATCAACGATATGTTTGGTAAAAGCTTTGTTTTGACTATAAGCATGAGGAGAATTTAGCACGGATTGCAACAAGGAAATACAATCTATCAAATAGCAATTATCATAATTAAACTCCTTGAAATCCAAAATAGTGGGTTTATTAACATCTAACGTTTTGATTTCTTCAATCCCACTTTTATCAATTTTAGCATCAAGATCTAAAAACTCTGAATTTTTGGAATGCCTTCTAGGCAAAGGTGGATCATATTCATTCCCATCATTATCAAGATTCATATTGCAAAACAAATATTTAATAGGGGACACATCAATAACTTTTAGATCTTCATCTTTATTTTCATAAGAACTAGAAGAACACGCTTTCATAAAGCAATCTTTCTTAGCACGCATCCTAGCGGTTCTTTCTATGCACTCATCAATGGAAATTCTCATGGATTTGAGAGACTCATTGATATCATGCTTAGGAGGAATAGATCTAAGTTCTAAAGAATCAACATCAAGAGAAATTCTATCAACGTTCCTAGCCAATTCATCAACTTTAAGCAATTTTCTTCAAGCAAAGCATTGAAATTCTTTTGCGAATTCATAAACTCTTTAACACTAGTCTCAAATTCATAGGGCATCTTATTAAAATTTCCGTAAGAATTGTTGTAGGAATTACAATAATTATTAGAGGAATTGCTTGGATAAGGCCTAGGATTAAAGTTTCCTCTATACGCGTTGTTACCAAAATTATTCCTACCAACAAAATTCACATCCATAGATTCATTATTATTCTCAATCAAAGTAGACAAAGGCATATCATTAGGATCAGAAGAAACACTCTTTGTAGCAAATAATTTCATAAGTTCATCCATCTTTCCACTCAAAACATTAATTTCTTCTATCGCATGCACTTTTTTATTAGTAGGTCTTTCAGTGTGCCATTGAGAATAATTAACCATAATATTATCTAGGAGTTTAGTAGCTTATCCTACAGTTATTTCCATAAAAGTGCCTCCCGCGGCCGAATCTAAAAGATTTCTAGAAGCAAAATTCAATCCGGCATAAATTTTTTGTATGATCATCCACAAATTCAAACCATGAGTGGGGCAATTACGTGTCATTAATTTCATCCTCTCCCAAGCTTGTGCAACATGTTCATGATCAAGTTGCTTAAAATTCATGATATCGTTTCTAAGAGAGATGATCTTAGCGGGAGGAAAATACTTAGAGATAAAAGCATCTGTGCACTTATTCCAAGAACCAATACTATTTTTAGGCAAAGACGAAAACCAAGCTTTAGCACGATCTCTAAGCGAAAAAGGAAATAGCTTCGATTTAACAATATCATTATCAACATCTTTCTTCTTTTGCATATCACACAAATCAACGAAGCTATTTAGATGAGTAGCGGCATCTTCACTAGGAAGGCCGGCGAATTGATCTTTCATGACAAGATTCAACAAAGCAGCATTGATTTCACAAGATTCAGTATCGGTAAGAGGAGCAATTTGAGTGCTAAGGAAATCATTATTGTTGGTATTGGTAAAGTCACATAATTTGGTATTATCTTGAGCCATCGTGACAAACAAGCAATCCAACACACGAGCAAGCAAAAAGCAAGAGAAAAAGGGGCGAACGAAAAAGAGAGGGCGAATAAAACGGCAAGGGTGAAGTGGGGGAGAGGAAAACGAGAGGCGAATGGCAAATAATGTAATGCGGGAGATAAGGGTTTGTGATGGGTACTTGGTATGTTGACTTTTGCGTAGACCTCCCCGGCAACGGTGCCAGAAATCCTTCTTGCTACCTCTTGAGCACTGCGTTGGTTTTCCCTTGAAGAGGATTTGTAGCGTAAGTATTTCCCTTAGTTTTTGAGAACCAAGGAATCAATCCAGTAGGAGGCTACGCGCGAGTCCCTCGCACCTACACAAACCAAATAAATCCTCGCAACCAACACGATAAGGGGTTGTCAATCCCTACCTGGTCACTTACGAGAGTGAGATCTGATAGATATGATAGGATAATATTTTTGGTATTTTTATGACAAAGATGCAAAGTAAAATAAAAGCAAAGTAAAAAGCAATAGAAATAACTAAGTGTTGGAAGATTAATATGATGAAGATAGACCCGGGGGCCATAGGTTTCACTAGTGGCTTCTCTCAAGAGCATAAGTATTTTACGGTGGGTGAACAAATTACTGTTGAGCAATTGACAGAATTGAGCATAGTTATGAGAATATCTAGGTATGATCATGTATATAGGCATCACGTCCGAGACAAGTAGACCGACTCCTGCCTGCATCTACTACTATTACTCCACACATCGACCACTAAACAACATGCATCTAAAGTATTAAGTTCATAAGAACAGAGTAACGCCTTAAGCAAGATGACATGATGTAGAGGGATAAATTCATGCAATATGCTATCCTCGATGGCAACAATACAATACGTGCCTTGCTGCCCCTACTGTCACTGGGAAAGGACACTGCAAGATTGAACCCAAAGCTAAGCACTTCTCCCATTGCAAGAAAGATCAATCTAGTAGGCCAAACCAAACTGATAATTCGAAGAGACTTGCAAAGATAACCAATCATACATAAAAGAATTTAGAAGATTCAAATAATGTTCATAGATAAACTTGATCATAAACCCACAATTCATCGGTCTCAACAAACACACCACAAAAAAAGATTACATCGAATAGATCTCCACGAGAGAGGGGGAGAACATTCTATTGAGATCCAAAAAGAGAGAAGAAGCCATCTAGCTAATAACTATGGACCCGGAGGTCTGAGGTAAACTACTCACACTTCATCGGAGGGGCTATGGTGTTGATGTAGAAGCCCTCCGTGATCGATGCCCCCTCCGGCGGAGCTCCAGAACAGGCCCCAAGATGGGATCTCGTGGGTACAAAAGGTTGCGGTGGTGGAAGTAGGTTTTTGGCTCCGTATCTGATCATTTTGGGGTACGTAGGTATATATAGGAGGAAGGAGTACGTCGGTGGAGCAACGTGGGGCCCACGAGGGTGGAGGGCGCGCCGGGGGAGGGGGGGTAGGCGCGCCCCTACCTCGTGGCTTCCTCGAAGCTTCCTTGACTTAGGGTCCAAGTCTCCTGGATCATGTTCGTTCCAAAAATCACGGTCCCGAAGGTTTCATTCCGTTTGGACTCCATTTGATATTCTTTTTCTGCGAAACTCTGAAATAGGCAAAAAACAGCAATTCTGGGCTGGGCCTCCGGTTAATAGGTTAGTCCCAAAAATAATATAAAAGTGAATAATAGAGCCCAATAATGTCGAAAACAGAATATAATATAGCATGGAGCAATCAAAAATTATAAATACGTTGGAGACGTATCATGAGACACCACATGATGATCGGGTGTGATAAGCTCTACGTTCACATACAACGGGTGCAAGCCAGTTTTGCACACGCAGAATACCCGGGTTAAACTTGACGAGCCTAGCATATGCAGATATGGCCTCGGAACACTGAGACCGAAAGGTCGAGCGTGAATCATATAGTAGATATGATCAACATAGTGATGTTCACCATTGAAAACTACTCCATCTCACGTGATGATCGGACATGGTTTAGTTGATTTGGATCACGTGATCACTTAGATGATTAGAGGGATGTCTATCTAAGTGGGAGTTCTTAAGTAATAAGATTAATTGAACTTTAATTTATCATGAACTTAGTACCTGATAGTATTTTGCATGTCTATGTTGTTGTAGATCAATGGCCCGTGCTACTGTTCCTTGGAATTTTAATGCGTTCCTAGAGAAAGCTAAGTTGTAAGATGATGGTAGCAATTACACGGACTGGGTCTGTAACTTGAGGATTATCCTCATTGCTGCACAGAAGAATTACGTCATGGAAGCACCGCTAGTTGCAAGACCCGCTGCAGGAGCAACACCGGACGTTGTGAACGTCTGGCAAAGCAAAGCTGATGACTACTCGATAGTTCAGTGGGCCATGCTTTATGGCTTAGAACTGGGACTTCAATGATGTTTTGACGTCATGTAGCATATGAGATGTTCCAGGAGTTGAAGTTAATATTTCAAGCAAATGCCCGGATTGAGGGATATGAAGTCTCCAATAAGTTCTATAGTTGCAAGATGGAGGAGAATAGTTCTGTCAGAGAACATATACTCAAAATGTCTGGGTATAACAACCACTTCATTCAGCTGGGAGTTAATCTTCCTCATGATAGTGTCACTGACATAATTCTTCAATCACTGCCACCAAGCTACACGAGCTTTGTGATGAACTATAATATGCAAGGGATGAACAAGACAATTCCCGAGCTCTTCGCGATGCTAAAGGCTGCGGAGGTAGAAATCAAGAAGGAGCATCAAGTGTTGATGGTCAACAAGACCACCAGTTTCAAGAAAAAAGGGTAAAGGGAAGAAGGGGAACTTCAAGAAGAACGGCAAGCAAGTTGCTGCTCAAGTGAAGAAGCCCAAGTCTGGACCTAAGCCTGAGACTGAGTGCTTCTACTGCAAAGGGACTGGTCACTGGAAGCGGAACTTTCCCAAGTATTTGGCGGATAAGAAGGATGGCAAGGTGAACAAAGGTATATGTGATATACATGTTATGGATGTGTACCTTACTAATGCTCGCAGTAGTACCTGGGTATTTGATAGTGGTTCTGTTGTTAATATTTGCAACAAAAAACAGGGACTACGGATTAAGCGAAGATTGGCTAAGGACGAGGTGACGATGCGTGTGGGAAATGGTTCCAAAGTCGATGTGATCGCCGTCGGCACACTACCTCTACATCTACCTTCGGGATTAGTTTTAGGCCTGAATAATTGTTATTTGGTGCCAGCGTTAAGCATGAACATTATATCTGGATCTTGTTTGATGCGAGACGGTTATTCATTTAAATTCGAGAATAATGGTTGTTCTATTTATATGAGTAATATCTTTTATGGTCATGCACCCTTGAAGAGTGGTCTATTTTTGTTGAATCTCGAGAGTAGTGACACACATATTCATAATATTGAAGCCAAAAGATGCAGAGTTGATAATGATAGTGCAACTTATTTGTGGCACTACCGTTTGGGTCATATTGGTGTAAAGCGCATGAAGAAACTCCATTTTGATGGACTTTTGGAATCACTTGATTATGAATCACTTGGTACTTGCGAACCATGCCTCATGGGCAAGATGACTAAAACTCCGTTCTCCGGAACAATGGAGCGAGCAACAGATTTGTTGGAAATCATACATACTGATGTATGTGGTCCGATGAATATTGAGGCTCGCAGCGGGTATCGTTATTTTCTCACCTTCACAGATGATTTGAGCAGATATGGGTATATCTACTTGATGAAACATAAGTCTGAAACATTTGAAAAGTTCAAAGAATTTCAGAGTGAAGTAGAAAATCATCGTAACAAGAAAATAAAGTTTCTACGATCTGATCGTGGAGGAGAATATTTGAGTTATGAGTTTGGTCTTCATTTAAAACAATGCAGAATAGTTTCGCAACTCACGCCACCTGGAACACCACAACGTAATGGTGTGTCCGAACGTCGTAACTGCACTTTATTTGATATGGTGCGATCTATGATGTCTCTTACCGATTTACCGCTATCGTTTTGGGGTTATGCTTTAGAGACGGCTGCATTCACGTTAAATAGGGCACCATCTAAATCCGTTGAGACAACACCTTATATATGGTTTAGCAAGAAACCCAAGTTGTCGTTTCTTAAAGTTTGGGGTTGCGATGCTTATGTGAAAAAGCTTCAACCTGATAAGCTCTAACCCAAATCGGAGAAATGTGTCTTCATAGGATACCCAAAGGAGACTGTTGGGTACACCTTCTATCACAGATCCGAAGGCAAGACATTCGTTGCTAAGAATGGATCCTTTCTAGAGAAGGAGTTTCTCTCAAAAGAAGTGAGTGGGAGGAAAGTAGAACTTGATGAGGTGATTGTACCTGCTCTCTTATTGGAAAGTAGTTCATCACAGAAATCAGTTCCTGCGATCCCTACACCAATTAGTGAGGAAGCTAACGATGATGATCATGAAACATCAGATCAATTTACTACCGAACCTCGTAGGTCAAACAGAGTAAGATTCGCACCAGAGTGGTACAGTAATCCTGTTCTGGAGGTCATGTTACTTGACCATGACGAACCTACGAACTATGAGGAAGCGATGATGATCCCAGATTCCGCGAAATGGCTTGAGGCCATGAAATCTGAGATGGGATCCATGTATGAGAACAAAGTGTGGACTTTGGTTGACTTGCCCGATGATCGGCAAGCCATAGAGAATAAATGGATCTTCACGAAGAAGATTGACGCTAATGGTAATGTTACTGTCTACAAAGCTCGACTTGTCGCGAAAGGTTTTCGACAAGTTCAAGGAGTTGACTACGATGAGACTTTCTCACCCGTAGCTATGCTTAAGTTGTCCGAATCATGTTAGCAATTGCCGCATTTTATGATTATGAAATTTGGCAAATGGATGTCAAAACTGCATTCCTGAATGGATTTCTGGAAGAAGAGTTGTATATGATGCAACCATTAGGTTTTGTCGATCCAAAGGATGCTAACAAAGTGTGCAAGCTCCAGCGATCCATTTATGGACTGGTGCAAGCCTCTCGGAGTTGGAATAAACGTTTTGATAGTGTGATCAAAGCATATGGTTTTATACAGACTTTTGGAGAAGCCTGTATTTGCATGAAAGTGAGTGGGAGCTTTGTAGCATTTCTAATATTATATGTGGATGACATATTGTTGATTGGAAATGATATAGAATTTATGGATAGCATAAAAGGATACTTGAACAAGAGTTTTTCAATGAAAGACCTCGGTGAAGCTGCTTATATATTGGGCATCAAGATCTATAGAGATAGATCAAGACGTTTAATTGGACTTTCACAAAGCACATACCTTGATAAAGTTTTGAAGAAGTTCAAAATGGATCAAGCAAAGAAAGGGTTCTTGCATGTGTTACAAGGTGTGAAGTTGAGTCAGACTCAATGGCCGATCACTGCAGAAGATAGAGAGAAAATGAAAGTTGTTCCCTATGCTTCAGCCATAGGATCTATCATGTATGCAATGTTGTGTACCAAACCTGATGTGTGCCTTGCTATTAGTTTAGCAGGGAGGTACCAAAGTAATCCAGGAGTGGATCACTGGACAGCGGTCAAGAACATCCTGAAATACCTGAAAAGGACTAAGGATATGTTTCTCGTTTATGGAGGTGACAAAGAGCTCGTCGTAAATGGTTACGTGGATGCAAGCTTTGACACAGATCCAGATGACTCTAAGTCACAAATCGGATACGTATTTATATTGAATGGTGGAGCTTTAAGTTGGTGCAGTTCTAAGCAAAGAGTCGTGGCGGGATCTACGTGTGAAGCAGAGTACATAGCTACTTCGGAAGCAGCAAATGAAGGAGTCTAGATGAAGGAGTTCATATCCGATCTAGGTGTCATACCTAGTGCATCGGGTCCAATGAAAATCTTTTGTGACAATACTGGTGCAATTGCCTTGGCAAAGGAATCCAGATTTCACAAGAGAACCAAGCACATCAAGAGACGCTTCAATTCCATCCGCGATCAAGTCATGGAGGGAGACATAGAGATTTGCAAGATACATACGGATCTGAATGTTGCAGACCCGTTGACTAAGCCTCTCTAACGAGCAAAACATGATCAACACCAAGACTCCATGGGTGTTAGAATCATTACTTTGTAATCTAGATTATTGACTCTAGTGCAAGTGGGAGACTGAAGGAAATATGCCCTAGAGGCAATAATAAAGTTGTTATTTATATTTCCTTATATCATGATAAATGTTTATTATTCATGCTAGAATTGTATTAACCGGAAACTTAGTACATGTGTGAATACATAGACAAACAGAGTGTCACTAGTATGCCTCTACTTGACTAGCTCGTTTATCAAACATGGTTAAGTTTCCTAGCCATAGAGATGAGTTGTCATTTGATGAACGGGATCACATCATTAGAGAATGATGCGATTGATTTGACCTATTCCGTTAGCTTAGCACTTGATCGTTTGGTATGTTGCTATTGCTTTCTTCATGACTTATACATGTTCCTAGGACTATGAAATTATGCAAGTCCTGAATACCGGAGGAACACTTTGTGTGCTATCAACTGTCACAACGTAACTGGGTGATTATAAAGATGCTCTACAGGTGTCTCCGATGGTGTTTGTTGAGTTGGCATAGATCGAGATTAGGATTTGTCATTCCGATTGTCGGAGAGGTATCTCTGGGCCCTCTCGGTAATGCACATCACTATAAGCCTTGCAAGCAATGTGACTAATGAGTTAGTTACGGGATGATGCATTACAAAACGAGTAAAGAGACTTGCCAGTAACGAGATTGAACTAGGTATTGAGATACCGACGATCGAATCTTGGGCAAGTAACATACCGATGACAAAGGGAACAACGTATTTTGTTATGCAGTTTGACCGATAAAGATCTTCGTAGAATATGTAGGAACCAATATGAGCATTCATGTTCCGCTATTGGTTATAGACCAGAGACGTGTCTCGGTCATGTCTACCTAGTTCTCGAACCCGTAGGGTCCCCACGCTTAACGTTCGATGACGATCGGTATTATGAGTTTATGTGTTTTGATGTACAGAAGGTAGTTCGGAGTCTCGGATGTGATCACGAACATGACGAGGAGTCTCGAAATTGTCGAGACATAAAGATCGATATATTGGAAGCCTATGTTTGGACATCGGAATGGTTCCGGGTGAGTTCGGGCATTTACCGGAGTACCGGGGGGTTACCAGATCCCCCTGGGGAGTGTATTGGCCTTATTGGGCCTTAGTGGGAGAGAGGAGGAGGCGGCCAGGTGGAGGGCGCCCCCAAGCCCAATCCGAATTGGGTGGGGGGCCGCCCCCCCTTCCTTCCTCCTTCCTCCCCCTTCCTTCCTCTCCTAGTCCAACTAGGGAGGGGGGGGGGAATCCTACTCCCGGTGGGAGTAGGACTCCTCCAGGGCGCGCCATAGAGGGCTGGCCCTCCCCCCTCCTCCACTCCTTTATACACGGGGGGGGGGCACCCCATAGACACACAAGTTGACATTTTTTAGCCGTGTGCGGTGCCCCCCTCCACATATTCCACCTCGGTCATATCATCGTAGTGCTTAGGCGAAGCCCTGCATCGGTAACTTCATCATCACCGTCGCCATGCCGTCGTGCCGACGAAACTCTCCCTCAACCTCAGCTGGATCTAGAGTTTGTGGGACGTCACCGAGCTGAACGTGTGCAGATCACGGAGGTGCCGTGCTTTCGGTACTTGATCGGTTGGATCGCGAAGACGTTCGACTACATCAACCACGTCACTTGACGCTTCCGCTTACGGTCTACGAGGGTACGTAGACAACACTCTCCCGCTCGTTGCTATGCATCACATAGATCTTGCGTGTGCGTAGGAATTGTTTTGAAATTACTGCGTTCCCCAACAACCAGAGCTTCTCACAACAGGCATGATGGTTTCGGTAGGGAACGCCCCACCTTTGGGGACGAAACGATATCCATTGCCTCTTATTGCTTTCAAATTTTTTCTCGTGTCAACACAGAACAACAGGAGTGTTGTGTTATTTTTTGTGATTTTTCAGGGTTTGTTTGGATATTTTCATGCATTAAGTGAGTTTTCAATGCATTTATGTGCATAATTCAAATTTGAACTACATGCACATTCTCCAGTGCATATAAATTGGTTGAAAAATCAAATCTTTGTCCTTGGGTGCATGCTTAGGTCCCATGCAAGAAATGGGAATGAATGTCAAACACCCTGGCATTGTCACTCGGCCGCAAACATTGAGATACCTGGTTTTTAAATTCTAGTAAATCCAAAACTCGTCTGAAATTCATGAAACTTGGCATGCTATCATGGAGCGGCATCAACATGCAGTGGTAAATTTTTTGTCCCATTTGGGGCAGGTTTGTGGATATGCTTCTCACAAACCAGAGCTTCTCACAACAAGCATGATGGTTTTGGTTGGGAACGCCCCACCTTTGGGGACGAAACGATATCCATTGCCTCTTATTGCTTTCAAATTTTTTCTCGTGTCAACATAGAACAACAGGAGTGTTGTGTTATTTTTTGTGATTTTTCGGGGTTCGTTTGGACATTTTTATGCATTAACTGAGTTCTCAATGCATTTATGTGCATAATTCAAATTTGAACTACATGCACATGCTCCAGTGCATATAAATTGGTTGAAAAATCTAATCTTTGTCCTTGGGTGCATGCTTAGGTCCAATGCAAGAAATGGGAATGAATTTCAAACACCAGGGCATCGTTGATTGCCGGCAAAACGTTGAGGTACTTTGTTTTTAAATTCTTGTAAATCCAAAACTCGTCTGAAATTCATGAAACTTGGCATGCTATAATGGAATGGCACCCGACATGCTTTGGTATTTTTCGTGTCCATTTTGAGAGAAGGCGCACTCGAATAACAGCCAACAAAGGCATTCTGAAAAATAGCTGCCACTTTAATATCTCAAACATTTGTATAATTGAAACCGTGTGTGTTATGTTAACCATTCATGTGATGCCACGTGTCTTGGTTTTAATGGCTATAGGTTTTAATGGCTCTTGATCGCAAACGTTTTACATAGAACACCCGTATGCAAAGTGAGAGCAGGATTTGTGCATCTCTTGAACACAAAACGGTTCTTTTGGATGACCCGTGTGAACCACTTACAAACAATTTGGTGCGATTTGCGTCTGTCATATTGGGTATGTTGCCATTTTTCAAACTAGAAAGATTGACATTTGTTGATCTGGTAACATTCCCATTTGCCAACCTTGTAACACTGCGATTTGTCAAAATATGAAGCTAAAAATCACTAGCAGTATCTAATTTTTGCAACTAAAATTCAGTAATTAAGCATAGATGGAGGCGAGGAGGCGTGTTCAGCCGGGTGTGCAGCGGGCGGCGCAGTACTATTCGATTTGACAGCAGGCGGCGTAGTTCCCGATATGGCTTTAATGCAGATGAGGGAGAGGGTAGCGGTTCCCGAAATGTTGAACGACCAATGATGCATCCTCGTTCAATTAGCATCGTGTGAATGCATGAGGGAAGTAATGGGAGGAGGACCGGGAAAACAGGCAGCACGATGCGAATGCAACGCAGTTTGCACTCATGTAAAGGCGCCCCTCCATTCCAATGCATCTACCACATCGTACGCACCTAAGCATTTGCCTAAGCACCTACACTAATAAGCGCAAAAGTGCTCACTCCAGACCCATGGCGGCAATGCGCGCGAGCGGCCAGCGGCTGTGCCAGTTGGTACATGACGCCGGCCTGCGGCATGGCACCGTGGATCGTCTCCACACGGTGTTGGGGACCGGCTGGTGGATGGCCGCCGTCGACGCCAGCTACGACTCTCAGTATGACTAGATGATCGTTCGCACCACCAACAAGTTCACTGTCGTCAAGAAGCTCGCGGACGACATTGCCGTACTCCTCCAGCCCGCGCGCCGGGGCTCCTCATTGCCTGCCACCCTAATCGGCCTCCATGGTTGGAACCTCTTTCAAGCACTGGTGGCCCTGCGACTGCCCGCCGACGCCATGAAGAATGTCCACCTGGAGGTCGCGCTCGCCGCGAGGCATCGCCCTGCAAGAAACCATAGACCTACACATCTATGTGTACGAGCGAATCATGTACATAGGTATCTACAAGGCCAGTGAGGACGCTACGACGTTGGCCTTCTTCAACCAGCTGGAAGCCTTGGATGCCTTAGTTGAGAAGCACCTTGACCTCGCCACAAAAGCCGCCGCTCATTAGCCGCTGGACGGTGGCCCAGCGCACTGAGTTGAGGAGGAGGAGGTCGTGCATTGATGGATGCATCTTTCTTCTTGCCTCCTGTAACAACCACTTTGATGGCATCATCGTGGCCTTAATTCTTATTGTGCTATTGCATCCTCGTTCTAGTCAATACGGACATGTGCGATCCCTTTGCTTAATTATATGCATCACTGTAACTAGTACTCCATCCGTCAATTTATAAGTTGTGCTGCCAGTGTTTGGGGCCGGCGCACGATCACGCACGTTCATGTGCATGCGGTTGCGCCGGGCGCGGCGCGATGATGCAGTTACCCGCTGCAAAAACTGCCATGCGGGGGACGTGGCGTTGACCATTGGGCGGCAACAGTCGGTCATCCGGGTGCCCAATAAAGGATGGAAAGAGGGATCCTACAGCAGCAAGGACCAGCTTCCCTACCGATAGCTCATCTAACAGAACTCCCGTTACTTTACGACATGTTTCCAAAACATGGACCTTGAGGTTAATTCAACTAATAGGACGGAGCATTATATACATTCAACACAATTAAATGTTTTCCAAAAAAAGTGATATGATTTCTATTAAACTTATAAGTCATGTATGTCAAATTAACCTCTGTGTACTTGTTCTCGAATTAACCTCCGGGCCTTTTTGCCGCGTATCACACACATCTTGTGAAGTTGAACCGTTTATGTTCTCCTCCCTAATCAAAAACAGTTCATTCGACTGAACCGTATGTCGTATATCACACACACCTTGATCTGGCTGATCGTTTCTGTTGCTTTCCCTAATAGCAATCGGAGCGAATCATTTGTCGTATATCGCACATGCATTAATATGGCTGCCCGTTTCTGTTGTTCTGTCTAATCGCCAACAGTTCTTCTGGATCAATCGTATGCCCTGCTTCGCACACGCAACTAAAATCTGAACCGTGTTTGATGCATCCATCATCGCAAACATTTTGCACCTTTTTTGACGGGTTTTTTTCACCACCGTTTGCGATTATGGCATCGCACACAGTTTCGTCGAAGGGTCTCTGATCGTAGTGTCGTGTTAGCAGCATCCTGTAGTAGTGTCACGCTCTTCCTTTTGGATGTCTGAAACACAAGAACATCATTTGGATGGAAAAAACATGGTATGACGACAAATGGAATAGGTGTTGATATGGATGGGCATGGCATCTTCACATATATCAGGAGTAAACTAAGCAGATGGTGGTGCAACGAAGCAAATGAAATGCAAGACACCTTATGCAAGATATGTGCAACCAATAAAACCTTGCCAAATTAGAACATGCACCTTATTGGGTGAACAGGATAGGCCATCTGCCTTTGACTCATTGAGCTCAGAATAGTCATTAGGATCATATTCTGAATACGAATCTATAGGTCGGGAGCATGTGGGTTTCATTGCACCCACAATGGACCTCAATCCCTTGATGCCAAGTTTGTTACCCATTGAACTGTTCCACATTATTCTTATGATGTGCGCATTCTTATATTCATTGTGATTACATACAATATCTGAAAAGCATGAAAACATAAATAGTAGTGAGATTATCTTTGTAATGCAGAGGATATTGTAATATAATAGGGGCTCCATGTAAACCCTTGTGTGCTATCATTGGATTATGATTAGAGAGCCCATGTGTGCTGTAACATGGTGAGTAGATTAATATAATATGGCACAACTACACACAAAAATAGGCTCCCTGTTGGGAGCTCCAGATGTAAGGATAGTTGGCAGATGATAGGTTCATAATATATAAGAGAGCGCAGAGCTAGTAGGCAGATCATAGTGTAAATAATAGGGGTACACCATAACCACCATAAATAAATCGGGAAAGCGGAACTGGTTGGAAAATACAGGGTTTTGCCGCTACTAATATGCAGCCTATTGATCACCTACAGGCCAGCTCTATTCATCTGAAGGCGCACAACTGTTACTATCAGTTTATTCTATCAAAGACCGCGCATCTCCCACCATTTTTGGGATAATATGGCAGACAAACTCGAAGTGCGAAATGATGTAGCAGAACCGGCCCAATAGAGCTGTTGACTGTAGATGTCCCTGCTCCCCTTCTTGACAAGGAACATACTGTACTTACTAAAGAAGAACAAAAGAGGAACATGTTAAAGAATAGAAGGGGAAGCATATTATTGAGATTCCCCTTCTTTCTATACAATGTTGGTTGCCCACCCATGATGAATCAGAGCACCCAAAGAAATGCAATTCCATGATGTCTCTCTATATGTGGCCACATGCATTTGGAAACTCAAGTGGGAGCATTAGCTAACAATTTAAATGTGTGTGTGTGTTAGCTAATGTCAGTATCATATCACATTCGTATTTGAAGAACCTTCGGACGTATGATTGGTGTGTTATTTAGCTTTAAAGGGTGGACAACTGCTAGTAGGACACAAAGCACCTACGCAGATCGTAGTGTAGATATAATGGGAAAACCCTACGCATTAGGAGTAAAATCAGGAAAGTGGAACTTGCTGGAATATATGTGCTAGTATTGCCGGTACGGCTAGAAAGGCTTCGCATTCCAGCTCTCAACAAATGAAGGTGAAGTACTGTTACTATCAGTCTAACTCTCAAAGGCGACACATACGGTCGAATACGAAGAGTTGAAAGCGTCCATGACAATCGACATGAAGACCAACACGAACAGTTGAAAGCGTCCATGACAAGCGACCGAATAGACCTGTACACTGCAAATGTCGCTGCTCCTCTTCACTACAAAGAACATATTGTACAACTATTATACTCCCTCTGTTCCTAAATACAAATCTTTGTAGAGATTCCACTGTGGTTCACATACAGATGTATATAGATACATTTTAGAGTGTAGATTCACTCATTTTGCTCCGTATGTAGTCCATGGAGGAATCTCTACAAAGACTTATATTTAGGTACGGAGAGAGTACTTACAAAGGAAGAACAGAAGAGGAGCATGCTAAAGAAGAGCAAGCAGATTCTGGGTAATAAAATGTTGGTTGGCCACACATGATGAACCAGAGCGCATATAGAACGCAACTCCCTGATGTCCCTCGATATGTGGCGCATGTGCTTTTCGAAAGTAAAGTAGGAACATTAACTGACCAATTAAACATTCTCCGTTTTTGTACATGTCAACATCATATTAGATTCATATTTGAGCAACTAAGTTTGAAATTATGAGTGGCAAGTTTCTTAGCTTGATGGGTTGAGGAGCACTGCTTGCACGTACGTCTCGAAGCACCTATGATAATAGTACTGAATATATGGGAATGTCTACATGCAGGTCGCCTAACTTTCGTCATTGGGTCAGTCGACCATTTCAGGCGGTTGGATGAAGATCCTATGTCTCCTAACCCTTCTTCTTCCTCGCCTCTTATTCTTCCCCTAAAGACCACCGCACGGGTCGCCGGCCGAACCACCAGCCCCCGCCCTCCCCTGAACCGCCCACCACCTTCGATCTTTCGCCGCCCCTGTCCATCCCTCTAGCTAACCCCACCCCCACCCGCGTCAAGTTTTGCCTCCGGCGAGGACCCACCATAGCCCGACGACAACCCCCCACAACCACTGTCCCCACCCGAAACCCTAAGATAGATAATGGGGCAGCCCTCCGGTGAGCCCCTTCCTTCCCACCGGCGAACTCTGGTGAGCTCTCAAAAATCGACTGACCCAGTTTTGAAATTTAGTCTACTGTCATTTAACTAGTGTGGAATATAAAAGGGGAAAACCATAAGCATTGCGAGTATAGTGTTGAGCGTGCCATGGCGGATCTGAACGTGCAAACCGGACAAAGGCAACTTTGCAACCAATGTTTGCTTTCAACTAACAAGTAAGATTCTAAGTGATGGACAAGAAATCATAGTAAAGCAGTGGGGAACTATTTTCTTGCTGCGATAAATAAGTTGAGCAGATACAAAAGAGTACCGCCTCTAGTGTGGCACCGTGTATGCACCTGCTGAGAATTTGACGGTGCTGCAGTAGTGATGGCTGTCGGCGGCGTGGAAGCAGATCTAGGAGGGTAGACGGTGGCGGCGGGGGGAATATCCCGGCGCGGTGACGAGACGGTCATAGGAGCGGCGCCGGCAAGGTGGACGACGGCGGGGATGAAGCGAGAGGACGGGATGCAAGGATCCTGGTCCGAAGCCGTGGATGAGAGAGGTCGATCTCTTGTAATGGACGACGGCATCGGGGTATCAGCTCCGGCATGGTGGAGGAGGACCGCGGTGGATGGGGTGGCGGACGGAGGAGGCTGGGGTGGAGAGGGTGTTTTGGCGCCCACGGAGTACGAATGGGGAAATGGAGGGAGAGGAAGGGGGACCATGTCTTCAGGGCGCGCTTGTCTCAAATGCGAGGAAATTTACAAACTTAGCCCCCGTTTAAAATTTTCTACATCACAACAATATTAGTCGGTTGGGGATAGGACGGTAATCTCGCATACACCGAATATTTGCCGACGGAGATTTCAGCCGACAAGAGTTTGTTTTGGAGTCCACCGTATATGAATCGGGGAGGGAGGCGATTTCGGCCGAGGAGACACTGTGTTTTGGTGCCCACCGTGTATGAATCCGGGGAGGTGAGAGGCGGAGGCGGTTATGTCACGTTTGAGTGAAATTAGAAGCCTACCCCTACCGAAACCTATAGAAATCGAGCCGATAGGCTTTGCGTGTCAGGGATAGGCAGTAATTTCCATCTCGCGGATTTTGGTTTCGGGCGGTTACTGTGACTTTCCCCGCTCCGTAAAATTTTTTGCAGAGAAAGAGTGCACGTTTACCGTGCCAACTCAATTCGAATCCAGTTTGTATTTTTTTTCCAGGCAGGATCCATTTTGTATTCGAATACAAATCTATATACATCATTTTTTATATATAGTTTCAAAAGCACAACACCCTTTATACATAAATATGGTTTACAAATGGCATGATCTCAGATTCGTAAGGCTGGATCCATCTTAATTTGGATTTCCAAATATTTGAAACCACTTTATGTTGAAATCCAATGTATGCAATCCTCGCTAACTGTCTCCCATTAATGTGTGTTTCATGCGGTTTTTTTAAACTTCTCAAACATGTATAATGTGTTTCACAGACGCAACATATAGTGTAATCCCCTTTAGACATTAATTGCATATAAACCATGCGTTGTCTCTAATTAAAGAATCTATGGATCACTAATATTGATAAACTATATAACATTACACGTGTCCCCAAATTCAAATGAATATGCATGTTTGATACACCAATTTTTGTTATGATATTATCGATGTCGTGATCTCTAGTTTAAATATTTGAATCCCCTTTAATCCAGATATTCGTCTCATATAGCTATCGCTCATGCTTATATATCTCTCTAGACCTATATGCCTTCATCGTCTCTCGGGTATCTCCCGTGCTACTTGTATGTCGACAATGATCTTTTATCTTCGTAACACACGGACGGTACTCTCTCCCTCGACCTCCACTCTCTCTCTCTCTCTCTCTCTCTCTCTCTATGTATATCTCGCTCCCTGCTATGTGTCTCTTGAAGGAAATATGCCCTAGAGGCAATAATAAAGTTATTATTTATTTTCTTATTTCATGATAAATGTTTATTATTCATGCTAGAATTGTATTAACCGGACACTTGATACATGTGTGAATACATAGACAAACATAGTGTCACTAGTATGCCTCTACTTGACTAGCTCGTAAATCAAAGATGGTTGAGTTTCCTAGCCATAGACATGAGTTGTCATTTGATTAACGAGATCACATCATTAGGAGAATGATATGATTGACTTGACCCATTCCGTTAGCTTAGCACTTGATCATTTAGTATGTTGTTATTGCTTTCTTCATGACTTATACATGTTCCTATGACTATGAGATTATGCAACTCCCGTTTACCGGAGGAACACTTTGTGTGCTACCAAACGTCACAACGTAACTGAGTGATTATAAAGGTGCTCTACAGGTGTCTCCGAAGGTACTTGTTGGGTTGGCGTATTTCGAGATTAGGATTTGTCACTCTGATTGTCGGAGAGGTATCTTTGGGCCCACTCGGTAATGCACATCACTTAAGCCTTGCAAGCATTGCAACTAATGAGTTAGTTGCGGATGATGTATTACAGAAAGAGTAAAGAGACTTGCCGGTAACGAGATTGAACTAGGTATTGAGATATCGACGATCGAATCTCGGGCAAGTAACATACCGATGACAAAGGGAACAACATATGTTGTTATGCGGTCTGACCGATAAAGATCTTCGTAGAATATGTGGGAGCCAATATGAGCATCTAGGTTCCGCTATTGGTTATTGACCGGAGACGTGTCTCGGTCATGTCTACATAGTTCTCGAACCCGTAGGGTCCGCACGCTTAAAGTTCGATGACGGTTATATTATGAGTTTATGTGCTTTGATGTACCGAAGGTATTTCGAAGTCCCGGATGAGATCGGGGACATTACGAGGAGTCTCGAAATGATCGAGACGTAAAGATCGATATATTGGACGACTATATTCGGACATCGGAAAGGTTTCGAGTGATTCGGGTATTTTTCGGAGTAACGGGGAGTTATGGGAATATGGGAAAGAAGTACTGGGCCTTAATGGACCTTAGTGGGAAGGAGAGGCAGCAGCCAGGAGGTGGCGCGCGCCCCTCCCAAGCCCAGTCCGAATTGGACAAGGGGTTTGGGGCGCGGCCCCCCTCTCCCTTCCTTCTCCTCTTCCCCCCTTTCCCCCCTTCTCCTAGTTGGACTAGGAAAGGAGGAAACCTACTCCAACTAGGAGTAGGAATCCTACTCCCTTGGCGCGCTCCTCCTAGGGCCGGCATCCTCCTCCCTTGCTCCTTTATATACGGGGGCAGGGGGCACCCCATAGACAGAACAATTGATCCCTTGGATCTCTTAGCCGTGGGCGGTGCCCCCTCCACCATAATCCACCTCGGTCATATCGTAGCGGTGCTTAGGCGAAGCCCTGTGTCCGTAGAACATCATCATCGTCACGACGCCGTCGTGCTGACGGAACTCTCCCTCAAAACTCGGCTGGATCGGAGTTCGAGGGACGTCACCGAGTTGAACGTGTGCTGAACTCGGAGGTGCCGTGCGTTCGGTAATTGATCGGTCGGATCGTGAAGACGTATGACTGCATCAACCGCGTTGTGCTAACGCTTCCGCTTTCGGTCTACGAGGGTACGTGGACAACACTCTCCCCTCTCGTTGCTATGCATCACCATGATGCGTGTGCGTAGGATTTTTTTTGAAATTACTACGTTCCCCAACATCTCTAACTATGATTCTCCCTGTGAAATCTCTTTCTCTCACACGAACACAAACTTCGTCTCCCAGGGTCTCATTTCTCTCTACTATTCCCCTATGTTCCACTCGCACACCCCCTCTCACACAGAGATGTCTTGTGCTCCTTAGGTATGAGAAGCTACGACTGTTCCTCTTAAATATCTCTTTCTCACACATAAACACAAACTCTGTGTCCTAGGGTCTCATATCTCTCCACCATTCTCTTGTATGTCGCTCACACACACTCTCTCCCCCTAGAGATATCTCGCGTTCCATTTTCCCCAAACATCATGCTTCTCGACTGGGGATGATGCCTCGAAAGGTGGTACTGCTTTGCTCGATGCGTGCTCTGTCAATATGCATTTTGTCAAGCGTGTCCTCGTAGATGAGGTTGAGCCCACTACCGCCATCCATGAGCACTTTGGTAAGTCGGAAGCCTTCCAGAATTGGGTTTAAGACCAAGGCGGTGGGTGCTCGGACTGATCGGGTCCTTGGTTCGTCGGCGGCGGTGAAAGTTATTGCCGCGTCGTTCTATGGACTCGTTGCGGCTGCTTGGTTAATTTCGACGAGGTCCCGAAGAGCCCTTTTGCGCCGATTATTTGAAGAGAAGGTCTCGAAGACCGTAAAGATATTAAGATCATCATCCTCCGGAGAATGCTTCTCTGGAGTAGCGGTGGTGAGGATAGCCTCGCCGCTTTTAGCCACCTTCCGGAGTACCCAACATGCTCGAAGGATGTGAGTTTGTTCGGTGCTCAGCGTTGTATGTATCTGACAGGGTTTATCTAGGAGTTCATCAAGAACGGACCTCTGTCCCGCGAAGGGTTTGTTTTTCTTGCCGACGGGCTTATGATCGGATGCCTCGTAAGGGTGTACCCGTTTTGCCGGGGCAGTGCACTGCTTAAAGGCAGCGGGTTCCAATTGGGTTTTTTGGGCCTTCCATGTGCTTTCCATCGTGCAGTACTTCCGTACTACGTGCGATAGTTCTGTGAAATTCTGTATGTGACGGCGGTCGAGGGCATTCTGAATTCCCTCATCGGTGCAATTGTGATGAAAAACCGAGACCGCATCATCGTCGCAGCAATCTTTAATCTTGTTTTTAACAAGTAAAAACCTGGCCCAAAAGTGATGGACCATTTCCTGAGGTTGCTGTCGTACATACGTCATGTCAGATATGTGTGGAGGGCCTAAATTTCTTGGAGAATATTGATTGTGGTGGGCGGGTTGGCTAAAACTTGAATCCCAGCCCAAATTTGTGTTTGGAGCTTGTTAAATCTCTGAGGTCACCGGTTCGGGTCTGGGAAGATCCAAGCGCTCCCCGGACCCTAAGTCCAACCCTGAGTTTGGGGGACGCGGGATCTCCTCAGAAGGAAGAGTATCCGGTTCAATGGGTTTGGAGATCCGAGCATAGCTAGTTTTCAACTTAGGGGAAGATGTGTTCTTGTCTCGTTCCTCGACGAGCACCACCAGGTGAGTGATCGGTGGGAGATTGATTTCCCTATTGTTGGGTTTAAGCCCGATCCGATCATAATCCGTTGAAATCCCCAGGGCGGCGATGCGATCTAGCAGCTCATTCAAGGACGAGATGTCTGTCGGATCCATCTTTTCGGAGTGTTCGAGACCGATGCGGAGGTGATGCCTGGCGATCGCGGGGGGCACCGTCGGCTTGATGGCCGTGTGGGTGCCCATGGTGAAACCGCCGAGCTGGAGGACCTGTCCCGAAGTTAGGCTGCTCCCAGAAGTGATATTTTTGTTGATGACAAGGCGAACCATCGATCCTTCTATCGACAACACAAAGGAACTCTCAATGAAAGCACCAATGTCGGTGTCAAAACCGGAGATCTTGGGTAGGGGGTCCCTAACTGTGCATCTGAGGATCAATGGTAACAAGGGACGATGGGGGCACGATGATTACCCAGGTTCGGGCCCTCTTAAAGGAGGTAAAACCCTACGTCCTGCTTGATTGTATTCAATGAGTATAGGGGTTACAAGAGTTGATCTACCTCAAGATCGTAACGGCTAAACCCTAGCTGTCTAGCCTATGAGAATTCTGATCGCCCCTACGGACTAAACCCTCCGGTTTATATACACACCGGAGGGACCTAGGGTTGTACAAAGTTGGTTTGCAGAGGAAGGAAATACATCCGGATACCAAAACTTGCCGTTCACGCATATAGGAGTCCTACCCAGACACGGGGGATAATCTTCAGCTTCTATCTTCATGGCCCACCAGTCCGGCCTATATTAAATAGGCCGGGCACCCGAGGACCCCCTAATCCAGGACTCCCTCAGCCGCAGCCTTCTTCACGGTGCTAAACAAAGTGGAGCCGGAGCCGGTGACGAGCACCTCCGCTCGGGGGCAGAGGTCCGTCACGTCATCGGAGATGCCACAACAGAGGGGAAGGGGTGAGTCGGCGATGTCGAGCACCTTGCTGGGGTACTCGTCAGCGTCGAGCACGCCGAAGGGGACGATGAGCGAGCTGGCAAGGTTGGCCGACGCCGCGCCGGGCGCGGGGATCGCGCAGTGCATGAAGTGCTCGCCAAAGTCGGTCGAAGGCCCCGTCTGGAACATGTCTCCGGCCGGGACCTCAAGCTGCCCCACGGTGGGCACCAACTATTGTGGTGGGTTCACGGCAGATGCCATGGGATGGCTAAAAAGAGGGACAGGCAAGAGGGCACCGATGGGCTCCAGAGGCAAGGTTGGTACGAGCGAGCGTGAGATGCAAGACGTACCCAGGTTCGGGGCTCTCCGCAGAGATAACACCCCTAGTCCTGCTGAGTGTGGTTTATATGTGGATGATACAGGCTTGCTCCTTGAGCTGTTTTGGGGAGGAAGGAAGATAGGCCAATGCGTAGGCTGCTCTTTCTCCGTACGGGTGTTCTAGTTCTACTCCTTTTCGCCCTTTGCACGGAGGGGCACCGGGGGGTCTTATAGGCTGCCCCCTGAGGTAAAGTTACAAGGGCGCGGGGTCGGGATGTTAGTGTCCAGGAGCCGGTAGTGGGGGCCGTCGGGGCGCCGGGTCTGCCCAATCCGGTGGGTGTGGGATTCGCCGGGTCCGTCGGATGCGGGCCGTACCGGGCCCACCGGATGCGGGTACGGCCGGCTGATGGTCACTGTAGGCACGCCGTGTCGAACATCATGGGACAGTCGCACCGTCTTGCTATAGGGCCGCGCCACTGAGACGCCGCCCGGGCCGTGCGGTGGCTTGGTCGGCACGACCGCCGTGCCCGCTAGGGGCTGGCATAAAGAGGGGCGTATTGTAGCCATGCTCGTTTGTCGATGGAGGTCGGTCTTGCAAGGATCGGTCGGCATGCGCCAGCCCGCTTGGCTGGGCCGCTGCGCCTGGCCGGGTTGAGCTGGGAACCCGGCTAGGGGCGAGCCGGATTAACGGGCGTTGCCGGCCCCGACGTTTTTGAAAAAGATCCTGGTTCCGTTGCCTGCTCGGGGTCTATCCCCCCGACAAGCGGCGAAAGAAAGGCAGGGGTGCTTTGAGATTTATTTTCACATGTAACAACTTCTAGAGATGGTCCAATGATTTGGAGCGTGCGGTTTGGGTCATATAAGATTTTTTCCCACTCACAGAGAGGGAGGGGGAAGGCAGGTGATTTTTTATACTAGGTATGTGCCCGTGCGTTGCCATGGGGGTCAAATATCTTTTATCTCCATAATTTGGTAGGATAGGTCATGCATGGTAAGTAAATTAATATGGTTGAGCAGCATACGGGAAGGTGCGGTGAAATATGGTGTGGAATGGAATGGTGTAGTTCTACGTTATTGGAAAAAGGTAAGTCCATTAAGATGGAGTTCATGTAGTGCAGCAAAAGGTAAGTAAGTTAATATGATCGAGTGGCATATATGGAAGGTGTGGCCAAATATGACATGGTGGGGAAAAATGACTGGATGAAAAAAAATCGTTGGAGGAGGAGGGGAAACCGGTTGGCGAAGAGTTCTGCTTGGCAGGAAAAGGAACGCTACTTATTTTTAAGTAGTATATAGAGATAGAGATTGAGAAGAGCACCTCCAGCAGTTCTCTCGAAAATCTCTCCCTGCTGTAAGTGCAATGCACGTCAATGTTTGGTACTCCCTCTGATCCGGATATGGCGGGGCCAGATTTGGAGCTTCTAATGGTGGTCGGCCGGTGGGGTACAATTTTTGGGTTAGTGGAGAGGGGATCCATGCTCCCATAGCATGCTCCTCGCTTGGGAGGTTTGGTCTGTGGGCTTGCAGGGACCGGTGTTTTCTTAGAGTGGCATGCTTTCCTACGAAGATGTGGGACTTCAGTTAAAGTTGCGCAAGGCCTTCGCCGTTGCGGGCAACGATGAGTCTGTGGACATCGTTCTCCTCCTCTGAGGAATTGCTTCCATGCCTATCATCTCTAGGTCTTCCGACAACCTCATTTTTGCTGTGGTCGCTCTCCCTCAACGTCCACCTGTGCGGTGCCCTTGTGTGTGCACCGATGCCAATGTTCTCTCTAGAACCCTCGTGATGCCGCAGGTTTATCTCATTGTATTGTTGGCTTATTTTAGACAACGTGCTTCTTGGTTGGGAAGGTCATCCCAGGACCTGGGGGGTTGCTAGGATCGTTACCATGCCACAAGGGTCGCTGGAGGTATCATCCACTTGCCAAGGTCCATTGAGTGTGATAAGTGGTTGTCTACAATCATCTCTAAGTTTGGAGGTTGGGCATCAACGAAAGCCTAGCAGGACCTTGTTCTTATCAGTGATGACGTTCATGGATGTTGTTCTTCTCCTTGGGGACGTTGTTTTATCCGCCCCTCCTCCTTCAAACTACTACTTTCTTGTACAACCTGGATCATCGCTTCGTGCCCCGAGCTCTTCGAAGATTTGTGCTCATTGTCAGGATCAAGTGGGCTCCCTTAGTTCTTGTGCTTAGTATCGCCTTGCTTGGTTTCTATTTATTGGGTCTCCTGCTTGGCCCCTTTGTACTTATATTGTAAAGCTGGAATCCCCAACATGGTTGGTGTGCGTGTGAGCTACCTTTATATGTTGTTCGGGCGTTGCTTTATTTATTAAGTAGGACGAAAGCCTTTTTCGGTAAGAGAAGTTCATCATGTGAAAAAGTGGTGGGAGTAATCATCAGTGTACGCATAACCAAACAACCAAACTTTGTATCTAGGAAGCACAAACATATAACCAAACTCGGTGCTTATGTTTCTGCTCTCATGTAACTTGTGACTTTGTGGGCAACCAAACAAGATGCACCACATGGACAAGAGGTTGCATTACCCCATACACACTCAATCGAGACACTTTCTGAGGAAACACAAAAAATAGCACGGCAATCAAACACACCATAAGCTTTTCTGCACTAGTATAACTACCACACATCTTAACAGAAGATTAAGATTATCCTCTCGGATGCTCTTTGTTGCCATATTTTTCGCACATGCGCATAGATACACATATACGATTCGTCCATCGATGGAGCAACAAGCTTATTCACGCTCGAGCTATTTATAAAGTTACACAACCACTTCAGGATATTCAGTCGGGCAGTAGTGGTACGGCCCTAAGACAGTCTCTAAGTTGCACTCCTCCCGCCCGACGATGCCCGCGATGAACTCCCTCGTCAACTTTTTGCATCTGGACATGTCCTCCTGGAGGAGGCTGCCCTTAACCACACCCTCCTTAGTCACCCTCCCATCCATGAGGATGTGCAGCACCTCGCACCGGCAGAACTTCGGGACCTTGGACAGCTCGTCGCAGCACCGCCTCTTCTCCCTCTCGGCGGAGAGGTAGTAGCCGCATGTTTGTCTGACCGCGTACTCGGCGCAGGCGTTAAGCGACTCGTATGTGATCTCCCGCCCTGGAACGCATTGTTCCCTGAAGCTGGCCGACGCCGCGGCAAGTACGGCGAGCAGGATGGCGGTGGAGAGGATGAGCTGGTGCTTGAACGCCATTCTCAGCTCGTCCTTTTCAAGTAGACGGGTTGTTGTTGGATCTTGGCTAGATGTATTGCATGTATATATACTGAGAGAAAGGAAGAGCGATAATCTTTTGCATAGTGGGCACTCATGTGCTTTTTGCCCTTTTTGCTTTCGTTGGAGTCCCGCGTAATGGAAACTTGGTTGTCATGTACGATAAAAGGCTAACTAATTAATCTTTTTGATAACAGAATCTGTTCAAGTACGATAAAAGACTCATGTGAGAAGATCATGCTTCAAGTAAACCATTATTTCGTTTATGTGTGGATCGAGATCATGCTTGTTAAACCAACCAAATTTTGTTTTTATTTGCATTCAGCAATCATGTGAGAAGATGAGAACATTTTTATACACCTAGTAGAATTTGGAGCTTTATGGCAACATAATTTGGAGGAAAATACGGGTTGGGATTTGAGTGGAAGAATGGCCAGATTTGCTGCCACTGGGTTCCTAACTTTCTCAGCGTGCAAGGCATGACTTATCTTATCACATGTGTGATCAATAGTTGTATCCATGATTTATACGGCATTATTTTCTTCTATGTTTACTTCTTATGTGATCCAACACTAACACTTCGTGTGAACTTTCATTTGGTTTCGTATGTGGAGATCAATGAGGAAAAATTATACACTTGAATTTGCTAACACAACGGGAACCCAATATATGGATGTAATCAATGTGTATAGGTCAATATTGTAGAAATCATCTTCACGGGATGGATCCTAAAAGCCATCCACATATTAGAGAACATCAGGAACAACTAGAGGCTAAAGCGTGCTTCGTTGTGACATTCTTCTGTTGTGGCGTTCGCATTTTTCCCTTTCCTGAGAGTATTGTTTTTTGGTGTTGTGTTACGGGGTTAGTTGTGTTGAGCTAGGCTTTAGTTAGGTTGGATGAGTTCTTATTTTCCTTTGCATTTGTTGCGTCATTCGCGTCCATTCAATGTTGTACGACCTTTTTGATTTTGATACATATAAGATGTCCTACGGATAATGCAAATCGAAACTATTTGATGTCCGACTCATGCCTATAAGACCGATCGATCGAAATACTCCAAGACTCCACCTTTGTCATATATTCCATATATCACATTAGATAGATATCATATTCATGGAATACGATTCACTTTCAAGATGCCTTGATGGTGAAATGGTAGACACGCAAGACTCAAACACGAGGGCAATCTCAGAAAAATAGGAAGGCACGAGGAGAAGGGTGTTGTGCGGTGTGCAACTCTCATGGTCTTACACATTCGTCTTGGTTGTAAGGTGTCATGGGGGTCTTTGATGACGTTTGTATTTACTCTCGCCAAGTGTTGTTGTTTGGGCGTGATGGTGTTCTATAAGCGTCGCGGGCTGCACTGGACCATAGCAATGCCATGACCCTTGAGTGTGGGCTTGACAGCCTCCCCAACCAGCTCACCAACTTATGTGTGGGGCCCAAGCGTCGCTCCGCAGCGATCGTGCACCACTGCATTTCCAGGGAGCTTAGTAAACATAATTATACTTAACACATAAAGTGTCGAAAGTGCTATTGTGAGCTCGAGCTCAGATGATCTCGAATGAACAGTAAAATTCAAAAAAATAGTGAAAAAATATTAAATATTTTGGAAAGAAACATTGATATTTTTTCTACATGCATGCAAATTTTTGAGACATAATAACATTTGTGGAGGCGTGGACAAAAAAAACAACTCCAAAATGCTTCCAAAACACTCTTTTTCGAGCATCGTTTTTTTTGCACACAACTCCACAAATGTGATTTCATCATGAAATTTTGCATGCATGTAGAAAAAACATCAACGTTTCTTAAAAAAAATCAGATTTTCTTTTTGAGCTTTTTTTCAATTTTTTTGGGTTTACTGTTCATTCAAGATCATGTGAGCTCGGGCTCACATACTCCACGTTCCACAAAGTGTTGCCTATATATGGTGAAGTGGGGACATGAAGAATAGAACTGAAACTAAATGCAGCTGCACATTTTTAACCAAAAGAGAGCAATGAACAGAGTGAACTTGGCTAGCATCTGATTTACAAAATAAAAATGTATGTATACATTATGTCCGTTTCAGCACAACACTGCATCATCTTCACTAACCATTCTTAAGGCTTCAGATGACCAAGTAGGTGAAAAGTTTTGAGAGAAAAAAATCTTGTATGCAATGGACTGTTACAGCTAAGTCCCGGTAACTTCTAAAATGCTAACATTACAACATAATTGGCTCAACCAAAGTAGAATTTCCACTTAAGAACATGGCAATAGAAATATCTGGACATGGAAATCATGTCAAGCCCATTGAAAACAATAGTGTTGTACAACAAGTATAATGAAAGTTACACACAGGTATTTTGTAACTTTTTTTTAGAACGGAGACGCAAGAAGCGTCCGACTTTAAATTAATAAAGCCCACCAACAGGCAGCATCCAAGTTCGAAACACACAAACAAACCAACCAGAGCCGAGGCCCAAGTCTTAATACATGCAACCGGCCGAAGCCTGAAATAAAAGGAAGGAAGTCTAAACAGCCGGCGAGAAGGAGTAGAACTCCCACAAAACAACCATGGGGATCATTGTCGAGCAGCTATCTGAATGGTGTGGATCCTCTCAATGGCTTCTTCCATCCGCTTAGTGTCCCGCCGTTTCCCCAACGGCATCCAAGTCTAAAGGAACAAATGACATTTGAAACTAATGTCAGCAGGATGGGAAGGGAACTTGTGTTCAATAGTAATCTTGTTACGGGTGGTCCAGAGGGACCACAACAGCGCCTCTACGCAACGCCAAAGGACTCGAGGGAAACCACCCCTATGGGCGCTGAGAATGGCGAGCAACTCCCCACCGGAGTGAGGGTTCCAGTTTTGGGCAAATTCTTCCCGGACCGCGCTCCAAGCAAAACGATCTAGGTGACAGTTAAACAAAATGTGGTTGGCATCCTCGTGGGCCCCACAGACCGCACAGGAGCCGTCTAACGGTATGTTTCTCTTGGCCACGTTGTTGGAAGAGGGGAGCCGGTCGCGGAACATTTGCCACAAGAACACCTTGATTTTGAGGGGGATGGCCACTTTCCACAGCCCCCTAGCTATGTCAAGGGTTAGGCCCTCCGTTAACTTGGCGTAAAGCGACTTTACCAAAAATTTCCTGGAATTTGTGAGTGACCAAGAGACAACATCGTGCTAAGAGTTCAGCACTATACCGGACAACGTGAGGCACAACCCCTCCCAGGACGCGCGCTCTGTGTCAGTAAGAGGTCGCGAGAAAGAAACAGCGGGCGTTGAGGATCTCAGCGCGTCTGCTACTAGAATATCGGTGTTAGTGGCTAGGCGGTAAAGCGGCATGTGGCTTTGCCACAATGGTTCGGATCCGCACCAGGAATCAAGCTAGAAGCGAGTTGACCTACCGTTGTTAACTCGAAACTGAGCGCCTAGCAAAAAAGCCGGCTTGACCGCCTGATCCCATTCCAGAAGGTCGAGCCTTTGGCTTTGGAAGTGAGGAAGTTTCCGTCGGGGAAGTATTTTGCCCTAAGGATCTCTGCCCAGAGCCCCTGCTCATTTTGTGAGAGCTTCCATACCCACTTCGTAAGCAGGGCCACGTTCATCAGTTTGGAATTAAGGATCCATAGCCCTCCAAACTTTTTGGGTCTGCAAACCGTGGCCCACTTAACTAGGTGGTACTTCTTTTTGGTCCATGTTCCTTCCCAGAAGAACTTAGACCTAGGAGTGTCAAGCTTGGCATGGACACCATCAGCGAGGAGGAACATCCCCATGGTAAACATGGGAAGCGAGGAGAGGCTAGTGTTAGTTAGGATGAGCCTAGCGATGGAAGACATGAACCTACCGCGCCAAGGGCTGACCCTGTTCGCTACCTTACCATAAAGGGGGCTCCCAATCATGAATGGATATGTGTTTATCCGAGATCGGGAGGCCCAGGTACCTAATTGGGAAGCTCCCTAGCTTGCAATTAAG
This sequence comes from Aegilops tauschii subsp. strangulata, assembly GCF_002575655.3. Classification (NCBI taxonomy): domain Eukaryota; kingdom Viridiplantae; phylum Streptophyta; class Magnoliopsida; order Poales; family Poaceae; genus Aegilops; species Aegilops tauschii. The sequence goes on from NC_053038.3 coordinate 427,591,853, forward strand.
CAGGTTGGCGACACGGTTCGCCTCCGAATCAGCCATCCCAATGGCGATAACCTCGCTCTTAAGGAAGTTGATCTTGAGGCCCAAGATCACTTCAAAAGCTAAGAGGATGAGCTTGATGGAAGCAATGATGTGATCGTCAGGCTCGAAAACCGGCATCGTGTCGTCCGCGTATTGGAGATGCGTAACACCACCCAGGATGAGGTCAGAGACCACACCGCGGATATGCCCGACACCCTTCGCCTTATCGATAATGGCCGAGAGGGCGTCCGCCACAAGGTTAAAGATCAAGGGGGAGATAGGGCCCCCTTTTATTAGGCCACACTTGTTGCGGAAGAAGTTCCCTACTTCTCTGTTGATTGACACAGCAGTCTTGCCCCCGGAGACCAGATGCATGATGTGGTGCACAAAACCTGATTCGAAGCCCTTCCAAATCAGAACCTCACGGATGAAATCCCAGTTCACTCGATTGTAGGCTTTCTCGAAATCTAGTTTGAGGAGTGAGGGAGTCCTAGATTAGGGGGTCCTCGGATAGCCGGACTATATCCTTTGGCCGGACTGTTGGACTATGAAGATACAAGATTGAAGACTTCGACCCGTGTCCGGATGGGACTCTCCTTGGCTTGGAAGGCAAGCTTGGCAATACGGATATGTAGATCTCCTCCCTTGTAACCGACTCTGTGTAACCCTAGCCCCCTTCGGTGTATATATAAGCCGGAGGGTTTAGTCCGTAGAACAACAACAATCATACAATAGGCTAGCTTCTAGGGTTTAGCCTCTACGATCTCGTGGTAGATCAACTCTTGTAATACTCATATCACCAAGATCAATCAAGCAGGAAGTAGGGTATTACGTCCATCGAGAGGGCCCGAACCTGGGTAAACATCGTGTCCCCCGCCTCGTGTTACCATCCGCCTTAGACGCACAGTACGGGACCCCCTACCCGAGATCCGCCGGTTTTGACACCGACATTGGTGCTTTCATTGAGAGTTCCACTATGCTGTGACCATAAGGCTTGATGGCTCCTTCAATCATCGGCAACGATGCGATCCAGGGTGAGGTTTTCCTCCCCGGACAGATCTTCGTATTCGGCGGCTTCGCACTGCGGGCCAACTCGCTTGGCCATCTGGAGCAGATCGAGAGCTACGCCCGTGGCCATCAGCTCAAGTTTGGAAACTTGAACTATACTGCCGACATCCACGGAGACTTGATCTTCGACGGATTCGAGCCCATGTCAGGTGCGCCGCACGATCACGACGAGCATGATTTAGCTCTGCCGTCGGACTATGTTTAGGAGATCACACCTGTAACTACTCCGGCGTTCAATCCGGAACAGATTGCGCCATCCGAGGACGGGTGGATAGACCCCGCCATGGAGGCCGCACTCTCAGTGGCGATAGAGCCGAATACTGACTTCACCCCTTACGAGAGCCATGTTGCCGAACCATTGGATTCGTCCCCGGCCACGGGCTCCGAGCTGCCTGCGTCCGTGCCCATCGAATCCGATTGGGCACCGATCATGGAGTTTACCTCTGCGGATATCTTTCAGCACTCGCCTTTTGGCGATGTGCTAAATTCATTAAGGTCTCTCTCCTTGTTAGGAGAACCTTGGCCGAACTATGTCCGGCTAGAATGGGATGCGGACGACGAAGAAATTCGCTCCCCACCCACCACCCACTTAGTAGCCACTGTCGACGATTTAACCGACATGCTCGACTTCGACTCCGAAGACATCGACGGTATGGACGACGATGCAGGAGACGAACAGGAACCACCGCCCACAGGGCGCTGGACCGCCACCTCATCATATGATATATACATGGTGGATACCCCCAAAGAAGGCGATGGCGATAAGACAGCGGAGGATGACCCCTCCAAGAAGCAACCCAAGCATCGACGTCAGCGGCGCCGCTCTAAGTCCCCCCATACCAAAAGTAGTGATACCGGCACAAGAGACAATAACACTCCGGATAGTGCCGAAGACGACGACAATCCCCTCCAGCCAGATTTAGAGCGGGAGGATGAACAAGCTAGCCCTGCAGAACAGGCAACAGATGGAGAAACAGAGGATGACAATTACATGCCTCTCTCCGAAGACGAGGTGAGCCTCAGCGACGAAGAATTTATCATGCCTGAGGATCCCGTCGAGCAGGAGCGCTTCAAGCGCCGGCTTATAGCCACAACAAACAGCCTGAGGAGAAAGCAACAACAGCTTTGAGCTGACCAAGATCTGCTAGCGGATAGATGGACTGAAGTCCCAGCAGCCGAGGAATACGAACTCGAGCACCCAACCAAGAGTTACCCAAAGCGCAGGTTGCTACCTCAACTCGAGGAGGAAGCATTGAAACCTACATCGCCAGTGTATGATGCGGCTGATCGGCCACCTCGTGGCCGAGACAGAGAGGCATTTCAGCCTGAAGTCCAGCCTGCACCCCGTCGTCACTCAAACAAAAATACCAAGGCCCGGAGCAACACGCGGGACCTGCGAGACGTATTGGAAAACAAGGAAAAACATGCAAGATCGATCTACGGATCACGGGGGCGCGCACCAACGTGGGATGATGACCGTCACGCCAGATACACTAAAAGCAAATCCGCCCGGGCCGAATACAGCAAACAAGACTCATATGAACTGCGTCGTGATATAGCCCGGCACAGAGGCGCCGCACACCCCCTATGCTTCACCGATGAAGTAATGGATCACGAATTCCCAGAGGGTTTTAAACCCGTAAATATTGAATCATATGATGGTACAACAGATCCCGCAGTATGGATCGAGGATTTCCTCCTCCACATCCACATGGCTCGTGGTGAGGATCTACATGCCATCAAGTACCTCCCACTAAAACTCAAAGGACCAGCTCGACATTGGCTGACTAGCTTGCCAGCAGACTCAATTGGCAGTTGGGAGGATTTGGAAGATGCATTCCTTGACAACTTCCAGGGCACTTATGTGCGACCACCGGATGCTGACGACTTGAGCCATATAACTCAGTAGCCAGGGGAATCGGCCAGGAAATTCTGGACCCGATTCCTAACCAAGAAGAACCAATTTGTCGACTGTCCGGATGTAGAGGCCTTAGCGGCATTTAAGCATAATATCCGTGACGAATGGCTCGCCCGGCACCTCGGCCAAGAGAAGCCAAAATCCATGGCAGCCCTCATGACACTTATGACCCGCTTTTGTGCGGGCGAAGATAGCTGGTTGGCTCGTAGTACCAATACAGCAAGCAAACCTGGCACATCAGAAGCCAGGGATAGCAACGGCAAACCACGATGCAACAAACACAAGCGCCGCAAATATGGTGAAAACGCTGAAAATACGGCAGTTAATGCCGGGTTCAGGGGCTCAAAGTCCGGTCAGCGGAAAGGGCCACCCAAAAAGAAAAATCCGGGTCCATTCAGTCTGGACCGCATACTCAATCGCCAATGCCAAATTCATGGCACCCCAGAAACGCCAGCCACCCATCCAACAGAGAATGCTGGGTCTTCAAACAAGCCGGCAGGGCAGGCACCAAAGACGAAGGGGGGGGTCTCAAAGCGACGATAGCGACGAAGAGCACAGATCACTGAACACAGGAGGGCAAAAGAAATTTCCCCCGCACATTCAATCGGTGAATGTGGTAAATACCACCCAAATTACCACCTCGGACCGGATATGGACCCTTAGGGATGGCGACTCAACGGAACTAGTCGTTCCACAATATAAACTAGGGCCGGTCACCTTCAACCGCACAGATCGTCCGGTTAACGCCAATCAGGGCAATCCAGCCGCACTAGTCCTCGACCGAATAATAGACGGGTTCCACCTCACTCGAGTCCTTATGGACGGGGGTAGCAGTCTAAATCTGCTTTACCAGGACACAGTGCGGAAGATGGGCATCGATCATTCGGCGATCAAACCCACTAAAGCCACTTCCAGAGGCATTATACCAGGTGCGGAGGTTAGCTGTACAGGCTCTATTGCCCTTGAGGTAGTCTTCGGATCACCAGAAAATTACCGTATCGAAGAGTTAATCTTTGAAATCGTCCCTTTCCGCAGTGATTATCAAGCACTGCTCGGACGAACCGCGTTCGCTCGATTCAACGCGGTGCCACATTATGCCTACCATAGGCTCAAGATGCCCGGTCCACGCGGCGTCATCACGGTTAATGGCAAGGCCGAACCTTCCCTCGGCACCAACAAATACACCACTGCCTTAGCAGCAGAAACAACGAGCAGCACCTTGTAGCCGAACCTCGAGCAGACATCCAGGCTTCCGGACACCGTCAAGGGACTCCGAACTACTTTGCGGAAGGATAGCCCGGCCCGTTCAGGGCTCAACTAAACACTCCAGCGAAGGCCAGGACATGCCGAACTCAGCGGCTCAACCGCCCTCCGGCACGTAAATATTTCTTACATTTCCTTCGTAGGTTCACCTTTGCGCCGACCAGGACGGGCTACACGGAGGCAGCTTGAACGCGTAAGGGAATCCTTAGACATTCCCCGCAGTGACCGTCCGGCTATATTACGGATCCGCACTCAGCCTCTTCCCCCTGGTCTCAGCAGGTTCCGCAATCATATTCCTTTTTTTATCACATTACTTGTACCCATACGCATAGACGTACTATTCAAATACAATATGTGGATTTATATGATGTTTACCTGCTGTTATTTCTTATTGAAGTCATTTTTTCAAGTGGCATCCGTACACATCGATATGCCTTAAAATATGCCAGGGGCTTCGTTTTACGCATAACACGACAATAAAGTCTGAACACCTTCATGCAAGCTCGGCACCCCGAACCTATAGCATTATATGCATCAGCTCCGAATCATGTCTTGGGTCAATAGTTGGGTTTGCCCGGCTCCCATGTTTTGGTACCTTACGTTCCGCTATATCGGCTAAGGTAGCACTGGGAGAACTACTGCGATTGTGTCCCGGTTCTTCCGGACGAGCACCTCAGTAGAGAAAGCCGAAAACTGACTGTCATGATACGGCGAGAGCTGGTCAGCTATTCGAGAGGTCACAAAATCTTTAAGGATTTCTCCCGCATAATGCCATAACCAATGCAGCGTGCGATGGATCGGTTCTTTCTCCGATCAGGTGCTTATAGAGCCCCTAGTACGGTCTTCCGAACACCAAGGGATGCGCCTACCATACTAAAGCTCCTATGGCTAAGTGAGAATGATAAAGCCCTATAGTCTGATTGCCTGGTTCGTTGTGCTCAGCACCTCCTTCGAAGGACCCAAAACTGGGATAAAGAGTGCTCAGTTTTATCCCGAACACCCCCGTACTTCTTACGTGGGGGCAGAAGCTGACGACTTGCCAACTCTCGGGTTTAACATATAAAACGGTCGCACAGGAGGGTAAACTTTTATATAACAGGCGACAAATAAATGACCTTGTTCAAACATTACAAAGGACAACATGATTGGCATTCATGGAAATATAATGTCCTTGGTGCATAGCTCCGCTGCAAGGTAGGATCCTTTCAGGACACTCTCATAATATAATTCGGGCTTGCGGTGCTCCTTCCCCTCTGGCGGTCCTTCGGTCATCAGCTTTTCGGCATCCATCTTCCCCCAGTGCACCTTTGCGCGGGCAAAGGCCATTCGCACACCTTCTATGCAGACCGACTGCTTGATGACGTCAAGTCGAGGGCAAGCTCTTATGAGCCGCTTCACGAGCCCGAAGTAGCTGCTTGGAATCGGCTCGGCAGGCCATAGCCGGATAACCAAATCTTTCATGGCTAGTTCCGCTGCCTTATGCAGTTCGATCAGCTGTTTCAGCTGATCGGTAAAAGGCACCGGATAATTCGGTGCCAAATACTGCGACCAGAAGAGCTTATCTGCAGTTTTCCTTTCTTCGGCTCGGTAGAATTGGGTGGCATCTGATATGCTGCGAGGTAGCTCGGAAAATACCCCTGAGAAATTCGGATTCAAAATTAGAAACATAAGTTTTCCCCCCAAATACTTGCTCTACAGGGAAAAAGCCTTACCAGCCGCGATCTTTCTTGCCTCTTGGATCTCCTGCAGGGTGCTTTGGGTTTCCCCCCGGGCATCGCTCGTGGCCTGATGCGCCTTGGTGAGTTCGGATTCTTTCTCCGTTAAACTCTGCTCCAAGGTCTCGCATTTCCTCACGGCCTCTTGCAGCTCCTGCTCAGCTTTAATAACCCTGGCCTCGTGCTTCTCACGAAGAGCCTGCTCAGTGGCTGCCTTTTTCTCGGCCTCGGCCACAGCCTTCTTAAGGGCTTCGACTTCAGTCACAATCCCTAGCACAAGTCATGAAGCTTAGTTCATACTGAAAATTCATTCGCAATAAACGCGAACAAGACTTGTGCATACCTTCTTTATCTCTCAACTGCATTTTCAATTGGTGAAGTTCTTCTGTGGCCCGCTCCAGACTTTGATTCAGCCCGGAGATCTCCGCAGTATGAGAAGTAGCAGCCGCTACAGACACCTGCTTATAATAGAAGAGAAATAGATGCCATTCAATGAGTCTTTGTGCGAACATAAAATTCGATCCTCTATCCGGTTCTTTCTTTCACCAAACAGTGTATCAGGGGCTACTATCTATACTATGACACTCTTCGACAACTCATAAAACATACCTCAAAGCCTCTTATAAGGCTGATACAGGCTTCGTTCAGTCCACTCTCAGTCGACTGAATCTTCTCAATCACCGCACCCATAAGGGCACGGTGTTCATCAACGATGGAGGCATTTTTTAACGCCACCAACAAAGCATCCGACACTTCTGGATGGACAGAGGTCGCCGATGGAACAGGCATGCCCCCTCCAGCCGAGGGAGGCCGCCTACTTGATTCTGGAGCCGTATAGGTCTCTGGAATCGCATCCGGCTGGGAGCCGAACTCAGGATCGCGCCCACCATCAGCTCCCATGCGAATCTTTTCCCCCACGTGTCCGGCCCCTGAGGTTTGACCTCCAGGCGCCACCTTCACGGTTTTTCCCTTCCCTCCTTGGCTGGGGTCCTTCCGGGACTAAGCCTCGGTGTTATGCATCTGTTTGGGGGAAGGGGCCTTTTGGGGCGCCCCGCTCTCCATAGCATCTGAGCTCAGCGAATCCTCTGATGAAGATTGTTTGGTACGGGACCTCGCCGGACTACAAAAATATGGCTTAGGTTAAAATACTATGCCATGATGAGTCTGGACGCCTAACAATGTACTCAGATTTTATATACTTACGAGTTCACCAGGGGCTGGGCTGTAACACCCCGGATGTAACTTTCCATATTTGTAACTCCAACTCTTGCCATTTTCGGCTATGTGTTATGATATTCCCTCCGTGGTTGGGTTTTGTCTTTCATTTTTGCATTTTGTTCATGTTATGCATCTCATATCATGTCATCATGTGCATCTCATTTGCATACGTGTTCGTCTCATGCGTCCGAGCATTTTCCCCGTTGTCCGTTTTGCAATCTGGCACTCCCACATGCACCGGCGCACCCCTCTTGTTTCTTTTCGTGAGCGGGTGTTAAACATTCTCGGAATGGACCGAGGTTTGCCAAGTGACCTTGGTATACCATCGGTAGACCACCTGTCAAGTTTCGTTCCATTTGGAGGTCGTTTGATGCTCCTACGGTTAACCGGGTAACCGCAAAGGCCTTTTATGTGTTGCAGCAGAACCCCCCCTCCAAACAGCCCAATGACCCATCTAAGTCCCCTCCATGCTCTCGGTCGTTCGATCACGATCGTGTGGGCGAAAACCGCACTCTATTTGGAGTCTCCTAGCTCCCTCTACCTATAAATATGTGTCTCTCCCGGAATTCTCGCGCAGATGAATGAAGGAAATATGCCCTAGAGGCAATAATAAAGTATTATGTATTTCCTTATATCATGACAATTGTTTATTATTCATGCTATAATTGTATTAACTGGAAACATAATACATGTGTGAATACATAGACAAACATAGTGTCACTAGTATGCCTCTACTTGACTAGCTCGTTAATCAAAGATGGTTAGGTTTCCTAGCCATAGACATGAGTTGTCATTTGATTAACGAGATCACCTCATTAGGAGAATGACGTGATTGACATGACCCATTCCGTTAGCTTAGCACCCGATCGTTTAGTATGTTGCTATTGCTTTCTTCATGACTTATACATGTTCCTATGACTATGAGATTATGCAACTCCCGTTTACCGGAGGAACACTTTGTGTGCTACCAAACGTCACAACGTAAATGGGTGATTATAAAGGTGCTCTACAGGTGTCTCCAAAGGTACTTGTTGGGTTGGCGTATTTCAAGATTAGGATTTGTCACTCCGATTGTCGGAGAGGTATCTCTGGGCCCACTCGGTAATGCACATCACTATAAGCCTTGCGAGCATTGTGACTAATGAGTTAGTTGCGGGATGATGTATTACGGAACGAGTAAAGAGACTTGCCAGTAACGAGATTGAACTAGGTATCGAGATACCGACGATCGAATCTCGGGCAACTAACATACCGATGACAAAGGGAACAACGTATGTTGTTATGCAGTCTGACCGATAAAGATCTTCGTAGAATATGTGGGAGCCAATATGGGCATCCAGGTCCCGCTATTAGTTATTGACCGGAGAGGTGTCTCGGTCATGTCTACATAGTTCTTGAACCCGTAGGGTCCGCACACTTAACGTTACGATGACAGTTTTATTGAGTTTTGATGTACCGAAGGAGTTCGAAGTCCCGGATGAGATCGGGGACATGACGAGGAGTCTCGAAATGGCCGATACGTAAAGATCGATATATTGGACGACTAAATTCGGACTTCGGAAAGGTTCCGAGTGATTCGGGTATTTTTCGGAGTACCGGAGAGTTATGTGAATTCGTATTGGGCCTTAATGGGCCATACGGGAAAGGAGAGAAAGACCCCAAAGGGTGGCCGCACCCCTCCCCATGGACTAGTCCGAATTGGACTAGGGAGGGGGGGGCGCCCCCTTCCTTCTTTCTCCTTTCCCCTTCTGTTGTGGATATAGACCTTAGAGTCACCCGCCAGGAGGGGCCGGGTTACTCTTCGGATGGTCATTGCCAGAAGCCCGGAGCCAAGTTTCAAGACGATATGGCTTAGGGCCTGTAGTTACAATCATTACTATAGTAGACTTGTAGTGTAAGGCAAGTATAGTTTAGAGTCCGAGCCGGACGTTCTTATGAGCCGGCCGGGACTCTAAGGGCTGCTGGGCGTCAGCCTCCCTATATAAAGGGACGACCCGGCAGTGGTTCGAGGGCGACAACAATCTCATCGAGAGCCGGGCATAGCTATTTAGCTCCCTGGCGATCGTAACCCTAAGGAATAACACCTCAAACTGGACGTAGGCTTTTACCTTCACCGTAAGGGGCCGAACCAGTATAAACCTTTGTGTTCCTTGTCCCGCATAACCCCTTCAAGCTTCCTAGTTGCGATGGCTCCACGACTAAGTCCTAGCTCGAGGACATCTGCCGTGACAACTCCACGACAGTTGGCGCCCACCGTGGGGCCCGCGCACAGTGGATTTGAGTTCTTGAAGGGCAGCTTCGAAGGGCTCAAGGGATACGCTGTGGGCCGGATGACCAAGAGTCGTCGCGGCAAGCTCTACATCGACGATGCGGACTGGGGCCCCGACGCCGGCTCAATTGAGTACGGGTACCGGGTCCCCTTTGGCGGAATTCATGTCTTCATTGGCAAGATTGGTGAGCCGGGCCCCAAGCCGGATCTCTGCGCCGATCTCATCGAAATGGCTCAGCGTGCACGACCCGCCCGGGCCCGGCCTACCTTAAAGCATGCTTTTGTGGGGTGTATCCATGGAGGACTCTCCGATCGATCTGGATCCGGTGATGAGACGGCCGCCGGCTCCGACGGCGAGTCGGCCACTGATGAATCAAACTCGCTGTACCAACTTCAAGATGGCAGGCTCATGGGTTGTTCCGACGACGACAGTATTCCGGACCTCTTTGAGCCGCCAAGTCAGGTTGGAGTTTTTATGGCTGGTGCGCAGCCTGTTCAGAACCCCGCTGCTGGATCGGGAAACCCGGTGCCTTCTCCGGCTCAGGTGCTGATGGATCTCACGGACAAGATGACGGCCCTGTTAACCGCCACGGTTGACCCGGCGAATCAAGCTCAGCATGATGCGGAGGTGGCACAGTTAAAATTGGATCTGATAAAAGCTAAAGAGGATCTGGCAGCAGAAGGAATCAGGCTGGCTGCGGAGTGGGCGGCTCTCGACGCCCGGACTCAGCTGATTCAGGCACAGTCCTTCCAACTCACGATGGATCAGAACGTGGCCAATGAGGTCATGAGAAGGAGGCATCAGAAGGCCCAGTCTCGACTCCCGCCGGTTTACGATCCACGCAATCTCTTCAACACGCTGGGTGCAGGGTCTAGTAACCCGCCAGGGGTCATTGCGCCCGGGTCGGGACCCCTTATTCAGCCACGAGTGATGGGGCCTCCCCAGGTGCCCCCTGCCCCACCTCAGTATGTGCCAATACCCCCGGGTCATTGTGATAACCCGCTGGAGAACATGGTAGCTGCGGCAGCACGGCTGGCGGCTCTCCCCGTTGACGGCGACTCTCCGGCGGCCATCGAAACCCGCCGGGTCAGGGAACTCCTGCAGATGGCACTAGCACAGCAAGAGGCATACTCCTATAGCCGGGACATGATCCACTCGACCCCTCGTCCAGGCCAGAGCCCGAGTTACAGCCGGCACATGGTCTCAGCAACCGGCTCAAGTAATGTCCGACGCCATGACCCGCCCCCTGGCCATGGCCCGGCTCATAACGGAGCCTTTTATGCAGCAGACCAAGCGCGGCAAGAGGCGGAGCAGGTGCCTCAGTTGACTGCTTACCAGACCCCCCCGGCTTATCCGACGACGTCCGTTGATGTGGGTGTTTCTACCAGGACCGGGGGTGTTCCTTGTTTGGTGCCAGCCATCCGTAATGAACGTCTACCTAAGGACTTCAAGGGCCCTAGGAAGGTGCCTAACTATATAGCGGACTTACAGCTGGCAGCCTGGATTGAGAGTTATGAGATGGCTATGGAATTGCTGGAGGTCAGTGAGGCGGCCATGGCCAAATACTTCACCATGATGTTAGATGGAACTGCCCGCACGTGGTTGAAAGGGCTACCACCGAACTCCATTGGATCTTGGGCTGAGCTGAAAGCCTGGTTCATTCAAAACTTCAAAGATACCTGTAGGCAGTCTATGTCAATTGTGGATCTGACTAACTGTAAGCAGCAGGAGGGTGAGTCCACGACCCATTGGGTTCGCCGGGTCAAGGAGATCATACATTCATCAGATAAGATGGATGCCGGCTCTGCAGTCTTAATGTTGGAACAGAACTGTCGCTTTGTGCCCCTTAAGATGAAACTCGGACGGCTTAAACGCGACTGCACTGATATGGGTACGCTAATGGCGGCTCTTGTCAAGTACGCCGATTCTGATGGTACCAAGGATCCCCCTTCAGACGATGAAAGGACTCGGAAGGGAAAGAAGAACGGCAATGGCAAGGGTCCTCAGTTTAACCCGGGGAACCAAGGAGGAGGCAAACGTAAGGCCGGTGGCAGCCTAGAATTTGTAGCCAACGCCAACTCGCAAGGGAATAACCAGCGACGCAAGGGGAGGCCCCCTCCCCGAGGCGGCGGGTCAGGTCCAACGCTGGAGCAGCTGTTGAATGAACCTTGTCCGAGGCATGGCTCCAGAGAAAAGCCAGCGACTCACCTGTGGAAGGATTGCGCGATCATGAAGGCCTTTAAGAGCTACAATGGCCCGGGCGGCGGCTCAGGCGCCGGCGGCTTTCATGGCCCGGGTGGCGGCTCAAATTCCGGTCCTCAGAACGGTCAAGGGGGCTTTAATCAACAGTCTGGTCAGGGTCATCAACAGCAGCAGGGGGGTTATCAGACCAACCCAAAGCAGCTTAGCGGTGGACAGTATCATGTGTTCACCACCAGTTTGTGCAAACGGGATCAGAAGCTTCACAAGAGAGCTGTTCATGCTGTTGAGCCGGCGGTTCCACGCTACTTACGGTGGTCTGAGCAGCCTATAGTGTGGAGTAGGGAGGATCACCCTCCCCGGGTGGATAACCCGGGCCACTTGGCCTTAGTGGTGGCTCCTCAGGTGGGAGGCTACATGTTCACAAAGGTACTCATGGATGGAGGCAACAGCATCAATATCCTCTATTATGAGACTTTCCGTCGTATGGGGCTAGTCGATAAGAACCTCAGCCAGTCAAACACTATCTTCCATGGTGTGGTACCCGGTAAGTCGGCTTATCCAGTCGGCAAGATCGAATTGGAAGTGGCTTTTGGTGATGAGAACAACTACAGGGTGGAGAAGCTGACCTTTGAGGTGGTCAAGATAAGAAGTCCATACCATGCTATATTTGGGCGGCCGGCTTATGCCAAGTTCATGGCACGGCCGTGCTATGTGTATTTACAGCTCAAAATGCCGGGTCACAACGGGACTATTACGGTTCACGGCAGCCGAAAGGTGGCTCTAGAATGCGAGGAAGGCGACGCGGCTTATGCAGAGTCTGTTTGTGCTACAGAGGAGTTGAAGTTTTACAAAGACAATGTTGACCCAACAGATATGACCTCTCTGAAAAAGCCAACCACGGAGAATGAACCAGCAATGAAATTTAAATCAGCTGATGAGACTAAACTTGTTGATTTTGTTCCAGGTGACTCGTCTCAGCAGTTTAGCATCAGCGCAAATCTGGACCTGAAATAGGAAGGCGCGCTCATCGAGTTCATCCGTGGGAATAGGGACATCTTCGCGTGGAAACCTTCTGACATGCCAGGTGTACCTAGAGAACTCGCTGAGCACACTCTCAATGTTGATCCAAAATTTAAGCCGGTCAGACAGTTCCTTCGACGGTTTAACGAAGAGAGGCGGAAAGCTATTGGTGAAGAAGTGGCCCGGCTCTTGGCGGCCGGGTTTATTGTTGAAGTTTTTCACCCGGAATGGTTGGCTAACCCGGTGCTTGTGCTCAAGAAGAACGGCACCTGGCGGATGTGTGTGGACTACACGGATTTAAACAAGGCGTGTCCGGCTGATCCTTTTGCTCTCCCCCGTATTGATCAAATCATTGATGCTACGGCAGGTTGTGCACGCTTAAGTTTCTTGGATGCTTACTCCGGGTATCATCAGATTAAAATGGCAGTTAAGGACCAGGAGAAGACGGCGTTCATCACTCCCTTTGGAGCCTTCTGCTATGTGTCTATGCCCTTCGGACTCAAGTGTGCACAGGCGACTTACCAGTGTTGTGTACAGAATTGTCTTCATAAACAGATCGGGCGCAATGTTCACGCTTACGTGGACGATATTGTGGTTAAATCCATCAAAGAGGAAACCCTGATAGATGACTTAAGGGAAACCTTCGATAATCTCCGGGTCTATAAGATGATGCTAAACCCGGCCAAATGTGTTTTTGGTGTTCCTGCAGGCAAACTATTGGGTTTCTTGGTTTCTGACAGAGGCATTGAGGCTAACCCGGAGAAGATCAAGGCTATCACCTCCCTAGCTAAGCCGGCATGTATAAATGACGTTCAGCGTTCGGCGGGTCGCATCGCTGCTTTAAGCCGGTTTATAAGCCGTTTGGGTGAGAAGGCTATGCCCCTATATCAGTTGATGAAGAAAACTAATAACTTTGTCTGGAATGATGTAGCGAATACCGCTTTTGAGGATTTGAAAAAGCAACTGGCAGAGCCCCCCGTCCTTGCTGCTCCGGTTGATAAGGAGCCCTTGCTACTATATGTGGCGGCAAACGCACGAGCCGTCAGCGTGGCTATTGTGGTGGAGCGCAAGGAGGCGGGTAAGGAGCATCCGGTTCAGCGGCCGGTTTATTATGTCAGCGAGGTGCTCATTGAGTCCAAGCAGCGGTACCCGCATTGGCAGAAGCTCGTATATGGTGTGTTCATGGCGAGCCGGAAGCTCAAGCATTATTTTCAGGGTCATCCCATCACTGTGGTTAGTTCTGCCCCTCTTGGTGATATTATCCAGAACAGAGAGGCTACAGGGAGAATTGCTAAGTGGGCTATAGAACTTGGACCTCATGGCCTCAAATATGTGCCACGCACTGCTGTTAAATCTCAGGCTTTGGTGGATTTCATCAATGATTGGACGGAGTCCCAAGTGCCTGAGCAAAAGCCGGATAACACTTATTGGACTATCCACTTCGATGGATCCAGACAGTTGGAGGGCTCGGGGGCTGGTGTTGTATTGGCTTCCCCTAAAGGTGACAAGTTCCATTATGTGCTACGGTTGATGTTTCCTTGCACTAACAATGCGGCTGAATACGAGGCTTTGCTCCACGGTCTTCGGGTGGATAAGGAGATGAGCTTAAGCCGGGTAAGGTGCTTCGGTGACTCAGACTTGGTGGCTCAACAAGTATCAGGCACCTGGGATTCTAAGGATCCTCTCATGGCGGCTTATCGCCGCGAGGTTGATGCCATTGCTGGGCATTTCCAGGGATACCAAGTGGAGCACATTGATCGCAGGAAGAACGAGGCGGCTGATGCTTTAAGCCGGCTAGGCTCTCAGCGAAAGCCGGTGCCGCCTAACACTTTCCTGGATGTCCTGTATAACCCCTCAGTTAAGTTGCCTACAGAAGAGGACTTGGCTATCCCTGACCCGGAGGCACGACTGGTGGCGGCTCTTCATGTCACGCCAGATTGGACAATGCCATATCTGGCTTATATAACCCGGGGAGAGTTGCCCGAGGATGAAACTTTGGCCAGGCAAATCAACCGGCGGGCCAAGTCAATGATCGTCATCGATGGCGAATTACATCATCGCAGTGTTTCGGGGGTATTTCAACGTTGTATATCCCCTGAGGAGGGCCAAGAGATCTTGCGGGAGATCCATGAAGGGGATTGTGGTCATCATGCCGGCTCAAAATCTCTTGTAGCCAAGGCTTTCCGTCATGGTTTTTATTGGCTGACGGCTCACGCTGATGCAGAGGACTTGGTTAGTAAATGTGATGGTTGCCAAAGGTTCTCACGACGGGCTCATGTGCCGGCTCAGGAGTTGAGGATGATCCCAATCACTTGGCCCTTTGCGGTCTGGGGGCTTGATATGGTTGGGCCTTTTAAACGGTCCAAGGATAAGAAGACCCACCTCTTGGTGGCAGTTGACAAATTCACGAAGTGGGTGGAGGCTGAGCCAGTTAGCAAGTGCGATGTAGCCACGGCGGTTCAATTTATGAAAAAGGTGATTTTCTGCTTCGGCTTTCCGCACAGCATCATAACTGACAATGGCACCAATCTATCCAAGGGCGCTATGGAAGAGTTTTGTCAACGAGAGCATATCCGACTTGATGTTTCCTCAGTGGCTCATCCCCAATCCAATGGTCAAGCTAAGAGAGCTAACCAGGAGATTCTAAAGGTCATCAAGCCCCGGCTTTTGGTCCCTTTGCAACGGACGCCGGGTTGTTGGGTGGAGGAGTTGCCCTCCGTCTTATGGAGCATCAACACTACTCCTAACAGGTCTACAGGCTTCACGCCTTTCTTCATGGTTTATGGAGCAGAAGCAGTCCTCCCCAGCGACATCCGTCACGATTCACCTCGTGTGGCGGCTTATGTTGAGACGGATAATGAGCAGGCGCGCCAAGATGCTCTGGACTTGTTGGACGAACAGCGTGATGTGGCAGCAGCCCGTTCAGCGATTTACCAACAAGACCTGCGCCATTATCATAGTCGCCGGGTCAAATCCCGGGTTTTCCAGGAAGGCGACCTTGTGCTCCGACTCATCCAGGATCAAACAGATGCACACAAGTTATCCCCACCTTGGGAAGGGCCCTTTGTGGTCAGTAAGAACTTGCACAACGGGTTATATTACCTCATTGATATTCGGGAACATAAAGATTCGCATAAATCTGAGGAGGAGACCCGTCGGCCGTGGAATATAGCTCAGCTTCGGCCTTACTACACTTGAGCTACCGGCTCTCATGGTGTACATATTTATCTCAGACATGTATATATTATGATAAGCAATAAAGCAGGACCTCTGTCCTTTTTTCTCCTCCAATTATGCGTGTGTTATTTTTTACATGCTGGTTTAAAGGAGGATCCGGCTTATGATCGTATTCGAGTCTAGCCGTAAGCAGTAAGGTCACCTGGGGGCTTCCTGTTCAAACATGGGTCGTATTCGAACCAAAGAGAACATAGCTGTCGATACCCACTTGATTGGCAAAGTGCCGAGCTCATTGGGAAGTTAACTTTGGTCATATTTGAATCACAGTTTAACCCCTCTGAGAACCGACGTGGATCGTATTCGAATCAGCGTCGTTAAACAATTTTAAGAATCATTTGGGGGCTTCTTGTTCAAACATGGGTCGTATTCGAACCAAAGAGAACATAGCTGTCGGTACCCTCTTGATTGGCATCGCCACACCCACTGGGGGCTATATGATCGTATCCGAATCTTGGCTTAACCCCTTTTGGGCCGGGTCTCTGGTCGTATTCGAACTGGAAGCCCCTAAGTTCTGATTTATCACAAGTTTACTCTGATTATGACAAAGTGTGCATGGCCGGATCTCACTTGCCGGTTTAATTTTGGTTTATCTTGTTAGTTGAACATCATGGATGTCATCAAGGCAAGTAAATTAGAGTTAAGATACCAACCGTGCTACCCGGGTTATTTAATCCGGAAGTCTGCTTACAGGCCATTAAGTGTGTTATCACGGCTATGTTCAGAGTATAACTAAGGACCGGTCTTTTTTGATTCATATTCTGGGTTATCCATCTTAAACACCTAATTCTCAGGGTGGTAAGCCGCCTTGAGACTTGCGATTCACCTTTCTATGCAGATACTTGAAGGCACCTTTTAAGGTTGAGAAGGACAAAGGGATAATTATGACCCGGAGGAACACCAAAAGGATAACTTCAAGGGATTTCAGCATTCATTACGTGCACAATGGCACGGCGGAAATAAATTATTGCACCTATTCTATTACAAAATTCATCAAGTCTCAAGGATGGAGCGTTGTTCGGTGAACCGCCAGCCGCTTTATGATGCCTGCTGAGTTGAAGTCCCCGGCTCGTTCCTGTCTTCTGCTTCGCCTGATCCCAAGTCCTCGAAGGTTGATGACTTCCAGTTGATGCCGCTGAGAGCTTCGAACTGGGCTTCTTCGTCAATTAACCCGGCCGGGTCAATCTCCGGGGCGAAGGTGTGCTGACGAGCCGGAGGAATCAGATTGAGAGCTTCATAGCGAGGGGTTGGAATCCTCTGATTCTCCGCATTGTACCCCGGCTGATACTTGGTTAAGTCGGTGTCATTCCCGATGATGGTGGCCACCGGGCGTACAGCCTTCACACACGCCGCGAAATCCCTTTGGTCGAAGGCTGAGCCGTCTTCCTTCAGGCTTGGGTAACCCAGGGCGATGTCTGCCGGGTCTAGCTCCGGCAGGAATGCTTTGGCCCGGCTCAGCGCGGCGATTGCTCCGGCTCTCGCGGATGCTCGTCGTAGCTCCTGGATCCGCTGCGGCAGAACTGCGAGCCGGCGCAGGACTTCGGCTAGATGAGTTGGCACCTCGTTGGATAGGGCCACCACAGCTAAGGCACGCTGTGACCCGGTGTAGAGCTGTTCCACCAGGGTGTACACGGCCTTTAACTTGGTGACCATGCTCTGGTTAAGGTTGGCGCTTCTGGGACCTGTTTAACAACATCAGATAAGCCGGTGACAAGGATGAATCAGGAGATGTAAACATGGATGAAAGCCGGTGAGGCGACTTACCGAAGATGGCGGCTACCATTTGGGAAACCTGGCGCTTTAGGCCGGAGAGCTCGGCGGTTTTCTCAGAGAGCGCCTTCTCCGCCTGTTCCGCCCGGGTCACCAGTGCGGCCTTCTCCTCAGCCCAGTCCTTCCGCTCAGCATCAAATTCGGTCTTCAGCTTCTCTTGAGCGGCGATGCTGGAGACAAACTTGGTGTTTGCCTTCCGGGTCTCCATCTCCTGTGTCTTCAGCCGGCTCTTGAGATCCGCAAGGTCCGACTCTAATTTCTTGCCAACAGCCTGCATATATTTCCGGGTTATTAACAATCATTATATAAGTCCCAAGCGCTTTCCAAGCAAAGACACTTGGCACTTGGGGGCTAATGCATATTAAACGTATCTATCTACGTACTGCCGGCTCAGTTGAGTAAGTCGGGGCCTAAGTCTACAACATATTCAAGTATAAGTCGTCGACTTGGGGGCTAGCATGGCAAAGGTAACTATGCAGTAAAGTAAGAAGACAACAGAAGGGTACCTCGGATTTTTGTTGGATCTGGTTGACCATGGCAACCTCGGCGTCCCGGCTCTTGTGGACTTGGTTGATGTAGCCAGCGACGAGCTCTCCAATGCTTAAGTCGGTGTAGCCGGAGAGGTCCAGGTTCACCTGGTGGGGCTGCGGTAACTCCCCCTTCGCGGAACATTTGGCCAACGCGGTCGGTCTCCCCGGCTCAACGAATTCCGTCCGGGTGATTACCACGTCCGGGTCGTCTGCTGGTGGAGCTGAGCCGGAGGCCTCCGGGTTAGCCGAAGCTTCGGTCGTTGTCTTGGTAGTCGGGGCAGGGGCCTCAGGCGCCGTGTCCTTTGGAGTGGTGGCTTCGGGGGCGGAGGCAGCTGGCGGCTCTTGAGCCGTCGCCTCTGGCTCAGGCAAGTCTGGCACTCCGGCTGACCTGGTTTTCTTTGCTCTTTTGGTGAGCTTTGCCTGGGCACTGAACAGGTAGAAGTGTTAGGCATACAAAGAGTAAGTACAGACAGATAATGTAAGGAGATTGTTATTACCCGGGTGCAGTCTTGAAGGTCGGCAGACTTGACTGCATGGAGTCACCCGAAGAGGGGGAGGTCTCCTGATAATTGGAGTCAGAAGAGTTGAGTGGCTGACGGATGACACCCGCCAACGGATGAAAAGGGTACAGGTGAGAAAAAACCTCAGTGCGACGCTTCCTTGTTGCGTCGGGTAACCCGGCGGAGAGGTCGGTGTCCTTGCGGGCCCGGGTGTGACGCCGGCTTTCGTGAACCTGCTGCTTCAAAAGAAATTGAGGGTCTTGATGAGCTAATGGATGTGAAAAGCTTACTTTCCGGGTTACTCTTCGGACTTTCAGCTGTGGCAAAGGCTCCGAGTCAGAGGAAAGTGACATTACCTCTTCAACCACCGGGTTACTTGCGCCGGTGTCCTCCTGTCAATAAGCAAAGTGTTAATAAGGCGGACAGCAACAAACAACAAATATAGCAAGGCTTTACAGGTTTAAGGATTACCTCTGACTCGGAGCTGTCGCTTAATTGCAGTAGCTCCGAAGCAGTGGGTCTCTTCCCTTTTTGCGAGGGGCGGCTTTCTTGGCGGCTTTCTTGGCTTTCCGGGCCTTCTTGGCCGCCTCATGGTCATATTTGACCCGCCAGAATTTATCATCAGCCTGAGAAATACAGCAATGAATTCTTAAATGGTTCAGATCAAGGTGACCTGCAAAAGAAGTTGAAAGGTTAAAGTCAGCGGCTTACCGCTGGGGCTGGATTGATCTTGCAGAAGGGGGCTAGCCCGGTTCTTCTGCAATCTGCCAAGCTCTCGTTTAGAAGAGCCTTGGTCTCCTCCTCTGCAACGTGTTCTGGAAGATCATTGCGACTGTGCCTCTGCGGGTCATCCTTTCGCCCGGTGTACTCGCACATTAAGCCGGGGCGGCGGCTCAATGGGATCACCCGCCATGAGATCCAGACCCGGACCAGGTCAATTCCGTTCAGACCGTTGCCTAGCAGGGCCTTGATCTTATTGATCGTTGGAAGTAGAGGCTGGCGTTCCGCGGCAGTCAGTTTGTCGGATAACGGATGAGTCAGCTCTAGGCGCGTTGGGCGAAAGCCGGGCAGCGGGTTCTCATCAGCCGGGGACGTATCTTGGCAGTAGAACCAAGTCATATTCCAGTCCTTAGGGTGGCTCGGCGGCTCTGCGTAAGGGAACAGACAGTCCCTACGCCGCTGGATGGAGATGCCGCCTAGTTCCAGACTTGGCCCGTTGGCACACTCATTTTGGCGGTTTAAATAAAACAGCTCTCTGAAGAGCAGCAGACTCGGCTCTTCTCCAAGATACACTTCACAAAAGACTTGGAAGTTGCAGATGTTGGATACGGAGTTGGGTCCTATATCCTGAGGCCGAAGGTCAAAGAAGTTGAGCACGTCCTGGAAGAATTTTGAGCCGGGCGGTGCGAAGCCCCGGCTCATATGGTCCGCAAAGATCACTACCTCCCCGTCCTGCGGCTGTGGTCTTTCTTCTGACGGATCAGGGGCACGGTAGGACATCACTTCCTTCTTGGGCAGATATCCGGACTTAACGAAGTTGGCCAGGGTCTCGTCAGTGACGTTGGATCTCATCCAGTTGCAAGTGATGGGAGCCTTGGGAGGCATGGTGAAGGTTGGTGGTCTATGATAAAGAGAAAAGTGTCCGGGTTAATTGTAAGCCGGAGATTATCATTCAAACTAACATGGCGGCTTATGAAGGGGACTAATGATATATATTCAGATACGGTGGGTTATTTGAGCCGCAGGGGGATTCAAAGTAATTTGGTTATCTACGGTTTTACCAGAGTTAAGCTGGAGGATTCTATAGAGCATAGTTCTCTTTAAACCGGAAAGGTTCTATGGCACATGTTTTCTTTAAACCGGAGATATAAGCCGCCAAGATTCAAGGGCTGCAGTTTTTACTAAGTGTGGTAAAACAGGTTTCACATATTGCAGTAACTTTTCTGGATAAAAATGGTCGGGTGAAATTAAAATTTTCTAGACCTAAAAAACAGAGGCAGGGGAAGTTCTTGAGGTTGAACACAGTTCTTATGCAGTAAAAGGAGGGCTTCTTGCAGGTGAAATGGATCTCAAACATCTACCGCAG
Organism: Aegilops tauschii subsp. strangulata; assembly: GCF_002575655.3. Lineage (NCBI taxonomy): Eukaryota > Viridiplantae > Streptophyta > Magnoliopsida > Poales > Poaceae > Aegilops > Aegilops tauschii. Next base: position 427,612,665 of record NC_053038.3, read on the forward strand.
TGGTTCTACGCAGAGTTAAGATCAAGAGAAGGGTGGTAAAAAACAAAACTACCGCAGGCCGCAACGAACTATGAAGAACTGGAGGAACCCTACTGTAGATCTACTCTACGGGGTGGTGAGAACTTACCGGAGCTGAAGAGGTGCGGGAGTCGCTGCCGTTTGTCTGGTCCGGGTCAGGGTGATGCAGCGGCCAAGGTTGACGAAGGTCGGAGGCGAGACGACGGCGGCGGAGCACGAGCTCGGGCAGAGGAGCGACGGCACGAGGAGGAAGAAAGGGAGCGTGAGAAGAGCATGTTGGGCCGGCCTATTTATAAGGCGAAGTCATAAGTGGGCGCGAGATTCAAGGAGACCACGGCGTGGTTATCTCCCCCTCACGACGCCTCGATTTTCGGAAAGACAGTAAAAGCAAAGATCCGTTGTGGATCTGGCGGAGTAAAAAACGGACTTAATGGAGGATGACGTCACGGCGGATTATCCGGAGTCTAGAGGATGACGTCACTCCAGGTTATGGCCTTCACATGAATGGTAAGCCGGAGATTTTCTCTGTCGGCAGAGTTGAAGATTGACACGAGCCGGCTCAAGTCAACCTGGGGCCTAATGTTGTGGATATAGACCTTAGAGTCACCCGCCAGGAGGGGCCGGGTTACTCTTCGGATGGTCATTGCCAGAAGCCCGGAGCCAAGTTTCAAGACGATGGGCCAGAGATGGGCTGAGACCCGGATATGGCTTAGGGCCTGTAGTTACAATCATTACTATAGTAGACTTGTAGTGTAAGGCAAGTATAGTTTAGAGTCCGAGCCGGACGTTCTTATGAGCCGGCCGGGACTCTAAGGGCTGCTGGGCGTCAGCCTCCCTATATAAAGGGACGACCCGGCAGCGGTTCGAGGGCGACAACAATCTCATCGAGAGCCGGGCATAGCTATTTAGCTCGCTGGCGATCATAACCCTAAGGAATAACACCTCAAACTGGACGTAGGCTTTTACCTTCACCGTAAGGGGCCGAACCAGTATAAACCGTTGTGTTCCTTGTTCCGCATAACCCCTTCAAGCTTCCTAGTTGCGATGGCTCCACGACTAAGTCCTAGCTCGAGGACATCTGCCGTGACAACTCCACGACACCTTCCCTTCTCCTACTCCCACAAGGAAAGGAGGAGTCCTACTCCCGGTGGGAGTAGGACTCCCCCCTTTGGCGTGTTGGGGAACATAGTAATTTCAAAAAAATTCCTACGCACACGCAAGATCATGGTGATGCATAGAAACGAGAGGGGAGAGTGTTGTCCACGTACCCTCGTAGACCGACAGCGGAAGCGTTATCACAACGCGGTTGATGTAGTCGTACGTCTTCAAGATCCGACCGATCAAGTACCCAACGCACGGCACCTCCGAGTTCAGCACACGTTCAGCTCGATGACGTCCCTCGAACTCCGATCCAGCCGAGTGTTGAGGTAGAGTTTCGTCAGCACGACGGCGTGGTGACGATGATGATGTTCCACCGACGCAGGGCTTCGCCTAAGCTCCGCAACAGTATTATCGAGGTGTAATATGATGGAGGGGGGCACCGCACACGGCTAAAATATCGTATATCAATTGTGTGTCCTTGGGGTGCCCCCTGCCCCCGTATATAAAGGAGCAAGGAGGAGAGGGCCGGCCAAGGGGAGGTGGCGCGCCCTAGGGGGGAGTCCTACTCCCACCGGGAGCAGGACTCCTCCTTTCCTTGTGGGAGTAGGAGAAGGGAAGGGGGAAGGAGAAAGAAGGAAGGGGGCGCCCCCCTCACTAGTCCAATTCGGACTAGCCCATGGGGAGGGGTGCGGCCACCCTTTGGGGTCTTCCTCTCCTTTCCCGTATGGCCCATTAAGGCCCAATACGAATTCCTGTAACTCTCCGGTACTCCGAAAAATACCCGAATCACTCGGAACCTTTCTGAAGTCCGAATATAGTCATCCAATATATCGATCTTTATGTCTCGACCATTTTGGGACTCCTCGTCATGTCCCCGCTCTCATCCGGGACTCCGAACTCCTTTGGTACATCAACATACATAAACTCATAATAAAACTGTCATCGTAACGTTAAGCGTGCGGACCCTACGGGTTCGAGAACTATGTAGACATGACCGAGACACCTCTCCGGTCAATAACCAATAGCGGGACCTGGATGCCCATATTGGCTCCCACATATTCTACGAAGATCTTTATCGGTCAGACCGCATAACAACATACGTTGTTCCCTTTGTCATCGGTATGTTACTTGCCCGAGATTCGATCGTCGGTATCTCGATACCTAGTTCAATCTCGTTACCGGCAAGTCTCTTTACTCGTTCCGTAATACATCATCCCGCAACTAATTCATTAGTCACAATGCTTGCAAGGCTTATAGTGATGTGCATTACCGAGTGGGCCCAGAGATACCTCTCCGACAATCGGAGTGACAAATCCTAATCTCGAAATACGCCAACCCAACAAGTACCTTTGGAGACACCTGTAGAGCACCTTTATAATCACCCATTTACGTTGTGACGTTTGGTACCACACAAAGTGTTCCTCCGGTAAACGGGAGTTGCATAATCTCATAGTCATAGGAACATGTATAAGTCAGGAAGAAAGCAATAGCAACATACTAAACGATCGGGTGCTAAGCTAACGGAATGGGTCAAGTCAATCACGTCATTCTCCTAATGAGGTGATCCCGTTAATCAAATGACAACTCATGTCTATGGCTAGGAAACATAACCATCTTTGATTAAGGAGCTAGTCAAGTAGAGGCATACTAGTGACACTCTGTTTGTCTATGTATTCACACATGTATTATGTTTCCGGTAAATACAATTCTAGCATGAATAATAAACATTTATCATGATATAAGGAAATATATAATACTTTATTATTGCCTCTAGGGCATATTTCCTTCATGGCGCGCCTCTCCCCTTGGCCGGCTGCCTCCCCCTTGCTCCTTTATATACGGGGGCAGGGGGGCACCCCATAGACACAACAATTGATCTATTGATCTCTTAGCCGTGTGCGGTGCCCCCCTCCACCATATTACACCTCGATAATATCGTTGCGGAGCTTAGGCGAAGCCCTGCGTCGGTAGAACATCATCATCGTCACCACGCCGTCGTGCTGACGAAACTCTCCCTCAACACTCGGCTGGATCGGAGTTCGAGGGACGTCATCGAGCTGAACGTGCGCTGAACTCGGAGGTGCCGTACGTTCGGTACTTGATCGGTCGGATCGTGAAGACGTACGACTACATCAACCGCGTTGTGTTAACGCTTCCGCTGTCGGTCTACGAGGGTACATGGACAACACTCTCCCCTCTCGTTGCTATGCATCACCATGATCTTGCGTGTGCGTAGGAATTTTTTTGAAATTACTACGTTCCCCATCAGTGGCATCCGAGCCTGGTTTTATGCGTTGATGCTATGCACGAGTAGAACACAAGTGAGTTGTGGGCGATATAAGTCATACTGCTTACCAGCATGTCATACTTTGGTTCAGCGGTATTGTGAGATGAAGCGGCCTGGACCGACATTACGCGTACGCTTACGCGAGACTGGTTTCACCGTTCGGAGCACTCGTTGCTTAAAGGTGACTGGCGGGTGTCTGTCTCTCTCACTTTAGTTGAACCGAGTGTGGCTATGCCCGGTCCTTGCGAAGGTTAAAACATCACCAACTTGACAATCTATCGTTGTGGTTTTGATGCGTAGGTAAGAACGGTTCTTGCTAAGCCCGTAGCAGCCACGTAAAACATGCAACAACAAAGTAGAGGATGTCTAACTTGTTTTTGCAGGGCATGTTGTGATGTGATATGGTCAAGACATGATGCTATATTTTATTGTATGAGATGATCATGTTTTGTAACCGAGTTATCGGCAACTGGCAGGAGCCATACGGTTGTCGCTTTATTGTATGAGATGCAATCGCCATGTAATAGTTTTACTTTATCAGTAAGCGGTAGCGATAGTCGTAAAAGCAATTAGTTGGAGATCAAGGTGTCGCGCCGGTGACGATGGTGATCATGACGATGCTTCGGAGATGGAGATCACGAGCACGGTGCTTCGGAGATGGAGATCACAAGCACAAGATGATGATGGCCATATCATATCACTTATATTGATTGCATGTGATGTTAATCCTTTATGCATCTTATCTTGCTTTGATTGACGGTAGCATTATAAGATGATCTCTCACTAAAAATTCAAGATAAAGTGCTCTCCCTGAGTATGCACCGTTGCGAAAGTTCTTCGTGCTGAGACACCACGTGATGATCAGGTGTGATAGGCTCTACGTTCAAATACAACGGGTGCAAAACAGTTGCACACGCGGAATACTCAGGTTAAACATGACGAGCCTAGCATATGCAGATATGGCCTCGGAACACAGAGACCGAAAGGTCGAGCGTGAATCATATAGTAGATATGATCAACATAGTGATGTACACCATTGAAACTACTCCATCTCACGTGATTATCGGACATGGTTTAGTTGATTTGGATCACGTAATCACTTAGATGATTAGAGGGATGTCTATCTAAGTCGGTGTTCTTAAGTAATATGATTAATTGAACTTAAATTTATCATGAACTTAGTCCTGATAGTATTTTGCAAATTATGTTGTAGATCAATAGCTCGCGTTGTTGCTTCCCTGTGTTTATTTTTGATATGTTCCTAGAGAAAAATTATGTTGAAAGATGTTAGTAGCAAAGATGCGGATTGGATCCGTGATCTGAGGATTATCCTCATTGCTGCACAGAAAAATTATGTCCTTGATGCACCGCTAGGTGACAGACCTATTGCAGGAGCAGATGCAGACGTTATGAACGTTTGGCTAGCTCAATATGATGACTACTTGATAGTTTAGTGCACCATGCTTAACGGCTTAGAATCGGGACTTCAAAGACGTTTTGAACGTCATGGACCATATAAGATGTTCCAGGAGTTGAAGTTAATATTTCAAGCAAATACCCGAGTTGAGAGATATGAAGTCTCCAACAAGTTCTATAGCTAAAAGATGGAGGAGAATCGCTCAACTAGTGAGCATGTGCTCAGATTGTCTGGGTACTACAATCGATTGAATCAAGTGGGAGTTAATCTTCCAGATAAAATAGTGATTGACAGAATTCTCTAGTCACCATCACCAAGTTAGTAGAACTTCGTGATGAACTATAGTATGCAAGGGATGACGAAAGTAATTCCCGAGCTCTTCGTGATGCTGAAATCGACGAAGGTAGAAATCAAGAAAAACATCAAGTGTTGATGGTTGGCGAGACCACTAGTTTCAAGAAAAGGGCAAAGGGAAGAAGGGGAACTTCAAGAAGAACGGCAAGCAAGTTGCTGCTCAAGTGAAGAAGCCTAAGTCTGGTCCTAAGCCTGAGACTAAGTGCTTCTACTGCAAAGGGACTGGTCACTGGAAGCGGAACTACCCCAACTATTTGGTGGATAAGAAGGATGGCAAAGTGAACAAAGGTATATTGGATATACATGTTATTGATGTGTACTTTACTAGTGTTTATAGCAACCCCTCGGTATTTGATACTGGTTCAGTTGCTAAAGAGTAGTAATTCGAAACGGGAGTTGCAGAATAAACATAGACTAGTAAAAGGCGAGGTGACGATGTTTGTTGGAAGTAGTTCCAAGATTGATATGATCGTCATCGCACACTCCCTGTACTTTCGGGGTTAGTGTTGAAACTAAATAAGTGTTATTTGGTGTTTGCGTTGAGCATACATATGATTTGATCATGTTTGTTGCAATACGGTTATTCATTTAAATTAGAGAATAATTGTTGTTTAGTTTACATGAATAAAACCTTCTATGGTCATACACACCAACGAAAATGGTTTGTTGGATCTCGATCGTAGTGATACACATAATCATATTATTGAAGCCAAAAGATGCAAAGTTAATAATGATAGTGCAACTTATTTGTGGCACTACCGTTTAGGTCATATTGGTGTAAAGCGCATGAAGAAACTCCATACTGATGGGATTTTGGAATCACTTGATGCTTGCGAACCATGCCTCATGGGCAAGATGACTAAAACGCCATTCTCCCGAACTATGGAGAGAGCAACAGATTTGTTGGAAATCATACATACAGATGTATGTGGCCTGATGAATACTGAGGCTCGTAGCAGGTATCATTATTTTCTGACCTTCACAGATGATTTGAGCAGATATGTGTATATCTACTTAATGAAACAGAAGTCTGAAACATTTGAAAAGTTCATATAATTTCAGAGTGAAGTAGAAAATCATCGTAACAAGAACATAAAGTTTCTACGATCTGATCGCGAAGACAACTATTTGAGTTACTAGTTTGGTCTTCAATTAAAACAATGTGGAATAGTTTCACAAATTCGTGCCACCTGGAACACCACAGCATAATGGTGTGTCCGAACGTCATAACCGTACTTTATTGGATATAGTGCAATCTATGATGTCTCTTACCAATTTACCACTATCGTTTTGGGGTTATGCATTAGAGACAGCTACATTCACGTTAAATAGGGCACCATCAAAATCCGTTGAGACGACGCCTTATGAACTGAGGTTTAGCAAGAAACCAAAGTTGTCGTTTCTTAAAATTTGGGGTTGCGATGCTTATGTGAAAAAGTTTCATCCTGATAAGCTTAAACCCAAATCGGAGAAATGTGTCTTCATAGGATACGCAGAGGACACAGTTGGGTACACCTTCTATCACAGATCCGAAGGCAAGACATTCGTTGCTTAGTATGGATCCTTTCTAGAGAAGGAGTTTCTCTCGAAAGAAGTGAGTGGGAGGAAAGTAGAACTTGATGAGGTAACTGTACCTGCTCCCTTATTGGAAAGTAGTTCATCACAGAAATCTGTTCCTATGACTCCTACACCAATTAGTGAGGAAGTTAATGATGATGATCATGTAACTTCAGATCAAGTTACTACCAAACCTCGTAGGTAAACCAGAGTGAGATCCACCCCAGAGTGATACGGTAATCCTGTTCTGGAGGTCATGTTATTTGACCATGACGAACCTACGAACTATGAGGAAGCGATGGTGAGCCCAGTTTCCGCAAAATGGCTTGAGGCCATGAAATCTGAGATTGGATCCATGTATGAGAACAAAGTGTGGACTTTGGTTGACTTGCCCAATGATCGGCAAGCCATAGAAAATAAATGGATCTTCAAGAGGAAGACAGACGCTGATAGTAGTGTTACTATCTACAAAGCTAGAATTGTCGCAAAAGGTTTTCGACAAGTTCAAGGTGTTGACTACGATGAGAGAGTTTCTCACTCGTATCTATGCTTAAAGTCTGTCTGAATCATGTTAGCAATTGCCGCATTTTATGAAATTTGGCAAATGGATAAACAAAACTACATTCCTTAATGGATTTATTAAAGAAGAGTTGTATATGATGCAACCAGGAGGTTTTGTCAATCCTAAAAGTGCTAACAAAATATGCAAGCTCCAGCGATCCATCTATGGACTGGTGCAAGCATCTTGGAGTTGGAATATACGCTTTGATAAGTTGATCAAAGGATATAGTTTTATACAGACTTGCGGTGAAGCCTGTATTTACAAGAAAGTGAGTGGGAGCACTACAGCATTTCTGATAAGTATATGTGAATGACATATTGTTAATCAGAAATAATGTAGAATTATTCTGCAAAGCATAAAGGAGTGTTTGAAAGGAGTTTTTCAAAGATAGACCTCGGTGAAGCTGCTTACATATTGAGCATCAAGATCTATAGAGATAGATGAAGACGCTTGATAAGTTTTTTCAATGAGTACATACCTTAACAAGATTTTGAAGTAGTTCAAAATAGAACAGTCAAAGAAAGAGTTCTTGCCTGTGTTACAAGGTGTGAAATTGAGTAAAGACTCAAAGCCCGACCACGGCAAAAGATAGAAAGAGAATGAAAGTCATTCCCTATGCCTTGGCCATAGGTTCTATAAAGTATGCCATGCTGTGTACCAGATCTATTGTATACCCTACACTGATTTTGGCAAGGGAATACAATAGTGATCTAGGAGTAGATCACTGGACAGCGGTCAAAATTATCCTTAATGGAATAAGGATATGTTTCTCGATTATGGAAGTGACAAAAGGTTCGTCGTAAAGGGTTACGTTGATGCAAGTTTTGACACTAAATCTAGATGACTCTAAGTCTCGGTCTAGATACATATTGAAAGTGGGAGCAATTAGCTAGAGTAGCTCCGTGCAGAGCATTGTAGACATAGAAATTTGCAAAATACTTACGGATCTGAATGTGATAGACCTGTTGACTAAAATTATCTCACAATCAAAACATGATCACACCTTAGTACTCTTTGGGTGTTAATCACATAGCGATGTGAACTAGATTATTGACTCTAGTAAACCCTTTGAGTGTTGGTCACATAGAGATGTGAACTATGGGTGTTAATCACATGGTGATGTGAATTATTGATGTTAAATCACATGGCTATGTGAACTAGATTATTGACTCTAGTGCAAGTGGGAGACTGAAGGAAATATGCCCTAGAGGCAATAATAAAGCATTATATATTTCCTTATATCATGATAAATGTTTATTATTCATGCTAGAATTGTATTAACCGGAAACATAATACATGTGTGAATACATAGACAAACATAGTGTCAGTAGTATGCCTCTACTTGACTAGCTCGTTAATCAAAGATGGTTATGTTTCCTAGCCATAGACATCAGTTGTCATTTGATTAACGAGATCACCTCATTAGGAGAATGACGTGATTGACATGACCCATTCCGTTAGCTTAGCACCCGATCGTTTAGTATGTTGCTATTGCTTTCTTCATGACTTATACATGTTCCTATGACTATGAGATTATGCAACTCCCGTTTACCGGAGGAACACTTTGTGTGCTACCAAACGTCACAACATAAATGGGTGATTATAAAGGTGCTTTACAGGTGTCTCCAAAGGTACTTGTTGGGTTGGCGTATTTCGAGATTAGGATTTGTCACTCCGATTGTCGGAGAGGTATCTCTGGGCCCACTCGGTAATGCACATCACTATAAGCCTTGCAAGCATTGTGACTAATGAGTTAGTTGCGGGATGATGTATTACGGAACGAGTAAAGAGACTTGCCAGTAACGAGATTGAACTAGGTATCGAGATACCGACGATAGAATCTCGGGCAAGTAACATACCGATGAAAAAGGGAACAACGTATGTTGTTATGCGGTCTGACCGATAAAGATCTGCGTAGAATATGTGGGAGCCAATATGGGCATCCAGGTCCCGCTATTGGTTATTGACTGGAGAGGTGGCTCGGTCATGTCTACATAGTTCTCGAACCCGTAGGGTCCGCACGCTTAACGTTACGATGACAGTTTTATTGAGTTTTGATGTACCGAAGGAGTTCGGAGTCCTGGATGAGATCGGGGACATGACGAGGAGTCTCGAAATGGCCGAGACGTAAAGATCGATATATTGGACGACTAAATTCGGACTTCGGAAAGGTTCCGAGTGATTCGGGTATTTTTCGGAGTACCGGAGAGTTACGGGAATTCGTATTGGGCCTTAATGGGCCATACGGGAAAGGAGAGAAAGACCCCAAAGGGTGGCCGCACCCCTCCCCATGGACTAGTCCGAATTGGACTAGGGAGGGGGGCGCCCCCTTCCTTCTTTCTCCTTTCCCCTTCCCTTCTCCTACTCCCACAAGGAAAGGAGGAGTCCTACTCCCGATGGGAGTAGGACTCCCCCCTTTGGCGCGCCACTCCCGTTGGCCGGCTGCCTCCCCCTTGCTCCTTTATATACGGGGGCAGGGGGGCACCCCATAGACACAACAATTGATCTATTGATCTCTTAGCCGTGTGCGGTGCCCCCCTCCACCATATTACACCTTGATAATATCGTTGCGGAGCTTAGGCGAAGCCCTGCGTCGGTAGAACATCATCATCGTCACCACGCCATCGTGCTGACGAAACTCTCCCTCAACACTCGGCTGGATCGGAGTTCGAGGGACGTCATCGAGCTGAACGTGTGCTGAACTCGGAGGTGCCGTACGTTCGGTACTTGATCGGTCGGATCGTGAAGACGTACGACTACATCAAACGCGTTGTGTTAACGCTTCCGCTGTCGGTCTACGAGGGTACGTGGACAGCACTCTCCCCTCTCGTTACTATGCATCACCATGATCTTGCGTGTGCGTAGGAAATTTTTTTGAAATTACTACGTTCCCCAACAATGAAACCCTAGCAATTCCCCTCTCCGCCGCCGGACACCTTCCCCGCCGCCAACGGACGTGTCCGCGCCGCCACCCGACGAATCCGCCGCCGCCACGTGTCGCCTCCCAGCGCCCACATCGCCCCTGCCGCCCGAGGCCCAGATCCGGCCCGCCCCGGGCCGAACCGGGCCATGCCGGGCCCCGCGCCCCGCGCCGCCTCCTCCCGCGCCCCGCGCCGCCGCCCTCGTCCTCCCGCGACTCCGCCGGCGACCGCAGCCGCTCGTGCCCGCCGTCCTCCGCCGACCCCGACGGCCGCCGCCCGCGCGCTCGCCCGCCGGCGCCCCGCAGCCGCACCTCTCCGGCGCTCGTCCGCGTCCCCACCGTCTCCTCCCTCTCCAGCTGATGCCCTCCTCCTTCCCCATCTCCGGCAAGCAGCAGCCTCGCCTCGGTTCATGTGCCGACGAGATCTGGACCGAAGGTTGACTTGCCCCCTCGTTTTCTGCAGTCCCGAGGATATTGCATTATGTGCTCATGTTCATTGCATCATATCTCATTGCATACTGCTCCAGTTTGCGTGCATGATATATTGAAATGTTTTCCTCGAGATGCTCGTCATTTTGTTCCATTGTGCCATGCTCGTTTGAGTTCATCTTGATGCCCAAATCTCTGGTGCAAGAGTGCTATATGATGTTTACTGCTGTTACTTATCAGAACTTGGTGTTTTGTTATTTTTGCTACATTTGATGTGTGCATCTTATGGGCATGAGCTCTACAGGTGTTTTGATATATGCCATGCCATCTTACAGTGGTGTATGCCATGTATTTTGGTGGTCTATGTGCTGACTAGCACAAGCATGCAAAATAGGCTTCGTGATGTTTCTGTTTTCAGAGACTTAGAAATTTTGCTGTCTGTGTCTGCTGTTATTTTGTTGCCATGTATCCATGTGGCTATAGTGATATCCATGCTTCTTTTGAGTATGTTCAGTAAGGATGTTTTGTAGATATAGTTGTGCCCTATCCACCCATGCCCCTGTTTGTAATTATGGAGTGCCATAGCATGTCTTAATCTTGCTCTACTTTTGCTATAAAATATTCCTGGCAGAATGTTAACATGATATTCAATTTTGCCAAGGTTGTTGTAGTTGATCCATACAAGCTATGAACTTGATCTTGCCATGGATAGCTTCATAAACATGCCATCTTGATGTAGGTAGGCTTGTTTTGGCATGCATTGCTTTGTGGTGAGTTCATCGAGCTCACAAAGATGCCTTCGTAATGCTGTTAATGCCATGTCCTTCATAAGTCTGAAACCTGTTAATGAAACTTGCTATGTTTACATGGGTGCCATCATTTATTCTGATCCTGTTTGGCTCATGGTAAGTAAGGGCTTTTTGTTCTATGCATTTAGTAGATTCATGCCATGCCTTGTTTTCTTTATTACGTTCCTGTAGCATGTTGATTGCTTGCTCTGAACATTGCTAACTGATGCTGTTTCAGCTATGTCCAGTAATTTCACCAAGTCTGTGAAGCTGATATCTTTTGCACTTTTGCCATGCTTGTTTGAACCTGTTATTGTGTGATCTAGCCGTAGCTCAGTGTTCATCTTTTGTCAAGCATCTCCTGTGGATTACTACCATATGCTTTGTTGCTATGTTGGGGTGTTGTAGCATAATTACTTGATCTATTCCAAGTGCTATCATGTTGTTAACGCAGATTCGTGTTATTCTTGTTTTGCTTGCCATTTGCAAACCGTTCATCCGTTTCCGGTGATCTTTATATCGATTTCGACCGAAATCATCTCATCTTTCCAGTGGCATACTTGGGTTGCCAAGTTTCTGCCTTGTTCATCCTTTTTCCTTCCGGCGCACGCATATGCATCGCATATCACATCTCGCATATCATGCATTTATTGCATCATGTTGCTTGTGCATTTCCCGTGATTGATTGTGATTCCATTGCTTGTGTTCTTGCTGCGGGTAGAGCCGGGAGACGAGTTCGTGAACGAGGAGCCTGTTGAGTACGCTTACGAGGATCAAGCTTTCGACAACTCTGAGAACCTTGCAGGCAAGATGACCATACCCTCGAAATCACTTCTATCTTTGCTTTGTTCATTCTATTGCTATGCTGCGCTACCTACCACTTGCTATATCATGCCTCCCATATTGCCATGTCAAGTCTCTAACCATCCTCTCCTAGCAAACCGTTGTTCGGCTAAGTTACCGCTTTTGCTCAGCCCTTCTTATAGCGTTGCTAGTTGCAGGTGAAGTTGAAGTTGGTTCCATGTTGGAACATGGATATTTTGGCATATCACAATATCTCTTATTTAATTAATGCATCTATATATTTGGTAAAGGGTGGAAGGCTCGGCCTTATGCCTGGTGTTTTGTTCCACTCTTGCCGCCCTAGTTTCCGTCATACCGGTATTATGTTCCTTGAGTTTGCGTTCCTTACGCGGTTGGGTGATTTATGGGACCCCCTTGACAGTTCGCCTTGAATAAAACTCCTCCAGCAAGGCCCAACCTTGGTTTTACCATTTGCCTACCTAAGCCTTTTCCCCTTGGGTTTTCGCGAGCCCGAGGGTCATCTTTATTTTAACCCTCCCCCCCCCCCCCGGGCCAGTGCTCCTTCGAGTGTTGGTCCGAACCAAGCCGCCCGTGGGGCCACCTCGGGGAAACTTGAGGGCTTGTTTTACTCGTAGCCTGTCTCATCCGGTGTGCCCTGAGAGCGAGATATGTGCAGCTCCTATCGGGATTTGTCGGCACATCGGGCGGCTTTGCTGGACTTGTTTTACCATTGTCGAAATGTCTTGTAAACTGGGATTCCGAGACTGATCAGGTCTACTCGGGAGAAGGTTTATCCTTCGTTGATCGTGAGAGCTTATGATGGGCTAAGTTGGGACACCCCTGCAGGGTATTATCTTTCGAAAGCCGTGCCCGCAGTTATGTGGCAGATGGGAATTTATTAATGTCTGGTTGTAGAGAACTTGACACTTGACTTAATTAAAATACATCAACCGTGTGTGTAGCCGTGATGGTCTCTTTCCGGCGGAGTCCGGGAAGTGAACACGGTCTGGGTTATGTATGCACGTAAGTAGTTTCAGGATCACTTCTTGATCATTTCTAGCTTTGCGACCGTTGCGTTGCTTCTCTTCTCGCTCTCATTTGTGTATGTTAGCCACCATATATGCTTAGTGCCTCCTGCAGCTCCACCTCATTACACCATCCTTTCCTATAAGCTTAAATAGTCTTGATCTCGCGGGTGTGAGATTGCTGAGTCCTCGTGACTCACAGATTCTACCAAAACAGTTGTAGGTGCCGACGATGCCAGTGCAGATGACGCAACCGAGCTCAAGTGGGAGTTTGACGAGGAACGTGGTCGTTACTATGTTTCTTTTCCTGATGATCAGTAGTGGAGCCCAGTTGGGACGATCGGGGATCTAGCATTTGGGGTTATCTTATTTTCATTTGGATTTGACCGTAGTCGGTCTATGTGTGGATTTTGGATGATGTATGAATTAATTTATGTATTGTGTGAAGTGGCGATTGTAAGCCAACTCTCGTTATCCCATTCTTGTTCATTACATGGGATTGTGTGAAGATGACCCTTCTTGCGACAGAACCACAATGCGGTTATGCCTCTATGTCGTGCCTCGACACGTGGGAGATATAGCCGCATCGTGGGCGTTACAAGTTGGTAATCAGAGCCATCCCCGACTTAGGAGCCCCCTTCTTGATTGAATCGCTGGCGTTGTTGAGTCTAGAACAAAAATGTTTTGAGTCTTAGGATTATATATATCAGAGAGTAGGATTCTTTTTACTCCTCAGTCCCTTCGTCGCTCTGGTGAGGCCTCCTGACGTAGAAGTTTTGACTCTCCTCTCCTCAAATTTCACTAATTTTTTTTAGGATCACGCAGGTATCTTAGCATCGTTCCGATGGTTTTGTGACGAGAACATTTTTCTTGGTGCCTCCTGACATTTAGGGGTTGTGGCAGTGTCCCGGGGAGTTGAGCTCCGAGGTGTTGTCATCACAATTTTATCGTTGCAGTTCTGGAATACCTGAGTTTCGCCGACATCGAAAATCTCTTTTATGCAGTTGTTGGTGAGATCACCTTGACGCCACCAAGTACTGGGGCGGGAGTTCGGGAGTATTTCCATAACTCGTATAACGGATGCTTTTCGAAGGTTGAGGTACACGGTTTCTGAAGGTTTCTTGGTTATCTGTTGACGGATGGATACAGCTGGATCTAGGGATTGCTAGTTTGGGTGATATATTTTGTGTCCCCTGTATCCCCAACACCAGATTGCATAACCAGAAAGTTTCGGGAGTTTATAGGTGGGATTCAAGTAGCTCTTAGCATTTCTTCATGTAGATATTTGGTTTGTGATTGGGTAATCCTTACCACTTATTTGTTCCAGTCGTACCTTTTTATTCATCAATCTCTTATCAAGTGGCTTCTCACCTTAATGGAAGTGTGATGATTTACTATGGAATTCATTCGTTCTTCCTTGTTCGAATGTTTATTGTGAAGACTATATGTTGCAATTTCTATCCGTTGATTCAACTTGTCTATTTGTCTATCAAGATGCTAATGGATGTCACCCTCTTCAGGATGGCTCCGCCAACGCGTCAGAATTCGGAACACAATGAAGGGAGTCAGGCGAACCCTCCGCCACCACCTCCGCCTCCGGAGGCATGGCAAGCTATCATGGCAGCCACCAACGCCAATGCTCAGATGATTTTGCAACTCTTGCAAGAACGCACCCAAGGGCAAGGCAATCAAGGAAATCAAGGCCAAGGCAACAATCAGCCTCACTTCGCTACCCTCAACCAGTTCCTCGCTAATCAGCCGAAGTCTTTCAGCTACTGTGCCGAGGCCACAGACGCCGATGATTGGCTCGTGGACATCAACAAGCATTTTGAATGTAGCAATGTCAGGCCGGAGGACTTTGTCAAGTTCGCTTCTTTTCAACTCAAGGATCAAGCTGCCGAGTGGTATCAACAATACAAAGATTCCAGAGGAGGTCGTGTGATTACCTGGGATGATTTCCGCCGAGACTTCAAAGCTCACCACATTCCACAAAGTGTTGTTGAGAGCAAGCATGAGGAGTTCCGCAATCTCAAGCAAGGCAGCATGTGCGAGTATCAATACAATACCCAGTTTCAGAAACTCGCTCGCTTCGCTAAGCAAGACGTTCATGATGAAAAGAGCATGATCTATCAATTCAGAGGTGGCCTCAGAGAAGATCTGCAATTGCCTCTCGTGCTTTTTGAGCCGACCAAGTATGATGATTTCTACAACATGGCACTGAAGCAAGAGGCTGCTCAGCTCAAGTGTGAGGCTTCTAAGAAGAGAGTCAGGGACGCAGTTCAGTCTTCTTCTTCCTCACTAGTGGCTGCTAAGCAACAGAAGTTCTGGTTGCCTCCTCCTCCTCCGTTTTGTCAGCCTTTCCAGCAGAAGAACAAAGGTGGCCATGGATCTTCCCACCCACCCAACCCTGGCTATCAGAACAAGTCTCAGAATCAAGCTCCAAAGTCGAATGCTCCTTATCATCGTCCACTCTCAGAGGTGACTTGCAACAAGTGTCAGCAGAAAGGTCACTATGCTAACAAGTGCTTCAACCAAAGGCGCCTTCCGCCTCCTCCTCCTGTGAGATCTTCCAGCAATGCAGTGGTCAAGCATAATCCCAAGTCTGCAAAGGTGAACATGATGAATGCAGCTCAAGCGGAGGAATCTACTGATGTGATAATGGGTAATCTCTCAGTTAATGATATTCCTGCAAAAGTCTTATTTGATACCGGTGCATCGCATTCTTTTATGTCATATCCTTTTGCATCAAAGCACAATTTTGACACAGAGGAATTACCTAGAGCAATGCAAGTTATTTCTCCGGCTAAGCGTTTGAGATCTACCATGTTTGTTCCGAATGTCGGTATCAAGATGGGAAACTATAAATTTCTGGCCAAACCAATTGTCCTTGGTGACTCGGATATTGATCTAATTCTCGGAATGGACTGGCTTTCTAAGCACAAGGCTCAACTTGATTGTGCTGCCAGGGAAATTCAATTGACACACTCTTCTGAGGATGTTATCATCTATGCCGCTCGTGATGAATTTTCTCTCAATGAGAAGGGCGAGTTGGATGCTATTTCTCAAATTCCAGTCGTTTGTGAGTAGCAAGATGTCTTTCCAGAAGAGCTTCCTTGTATGCCTCCTCACCGGCCTGTTGAGTTCGTTATCGATCTTGAGCCTAGCACGGAACCCGTTCACAAGCGTCCTTACAAGCTTGGACCCAAGGAGCTGAAGGAATTGAAGAAACAACTCGATGAACAAGAGCGTCTGGGTTTGATCACACCGAGTTCATCTCCATGGGGTTGTGGTGTTCTTTTTGTCCAGAAGAAGGATGGCACAGACCGACTTTGTCTCGACTACCGTCCATTGAACAAGAAGACAATCAAGAACAAGTATCCACTTCCCAACATCAATGAACTATTCGAGCAACTCAAAGGTGCTAAAGTATTCTCCAAGCTTGACCTTCGAATGGGTTATCATCAGACTCGCATTCGTGAAGAAGATATTCCCAAGACAGCATTCAGAACAAGCTTTGGTTCTTATGAATATACTGTCATGTCTTTCGGCCTTGTCAATGCTCCTCCAACATTCTCTCGAATGATGAATTTCATCATCAACCCCTATACATATGAATTCATCCTGGTGTATCTCGATGATATCTTGGTCTTCTCCAAGAATAAGAAGGATCGTGGCGAACATTTGCGATTGGTGCTCGACAAGCTCAGAGAGTATCAATTCTATGCGAAGTTTTCCAAATGTGAGTTTTGGCTTGATCAAGTTCTTTACCTTGGTCATATCATCTCTGCCAAGGGCATCGCTATTAATCCCGAGAAGGTGTCCGCAATTGTGAATTGGGAACCTCCTCAGAACGTCAAGCAGCTCCGCAGTTTTCTTGGTCTTGCAAGCTATTGCCGAAGATTCGTTGAGAATTTCTCTAAGATTGCAAAGCCTCTTTCCAACCTCCTCCGGAAGCATGTGAAGTATGTCTGGACTCCTAAGTGTGACATTGCTTTCAATACTCTCAAAGAGAAACTCGTCACAGCTCCTGTCTTAACTCCTCCTGACGAATCCAAGCCTTTCGAAGTTTTCTGTGATGCTTCTCTTCAAGGTCTCGGTGCTGTGTTAATGCAAGAGAAGAAAGTTGTGGCCTATACCTCTCATCAGTTGAAGCCCAACGAAAAGAACTACCCCACTCATGATCTTGAGTTGGCGGCAATTGTCCATGCATTAATAACATGGAGACATCTCTTGTTGCGAAGAAAAGTGGACATATTCACCGATCACAAGAGTCTCAAGTACATCTTCACTCAGCCCAACCTCAACCTCAGGCAAACTCGATGGGTCGAAATGATTCAAGAGTACAATCCAAGTATTGAGTATAATCCAGGCAAGGCCAACATCATTGCAGATGCTTTGAGCAGGAAGGCTTATTGCAACAGCTTAATTCTCAAGCCATTCCAACCGGATCTTTGCGAAGCTTTCCGCAAGCTGAATCTCCAAGTTGTTCCTCAAGGCTTTCTTGGCAACCTCATAGTCTCTCCTACTTTGGAAGATCAAATTAGTGAGGCACAACTCCTGGATACCATGGTGAAGAAGGTGAAACGTGGTATCGACAAGGGTCTATCCAAATACAAGTGCTACCGCATTGATGACAGAGACACTTTATTCTTTGAGGACCGGATTGTGGTTCCTAAAGGTGATCTAAGGAAAGTCATTATGAACAAGGCACACAATTCTCTTCTTTCCATTCATCCTGGAAGTACGAAGATGTACCATGACCTCAAGCAGTCGTATTGGTGGACTCGAATGAAGCGAGAAATCGCTCAATTCGTGAATGAATGTGATATCTGTCGAAGGGTGAAAGCAGAACACCAACGACCAGTTGGTCTCCTCCAACCTCTTGCTATCCCAGAATGGAAGTTTGATCATATCGAAATGGACTTCGTGACTGGATTTCCAAAGTCCAAGCGCGGAAATGATGCTATCTTCGCTGTCATTGACAAGCTTACTAAAGTGGCTCATTTCCTTCCAATCAAAGAATCTATCACAGCAGCGCAGTTGGCAGAGCTATACACCTCCAAGATTGTCTCCTTGCACGGCATTCCACAATTGATTTCTTCAGATCGTGGAAGCATCTTCACTTCTAAGTTCTGGGACTCCTTCCAGAAGGCCATGGGCACCAACATTCGCTTCAGCACAGCTTTCCATCCTCAAACTAGTGGCCCAGTCGAGCGAGTCAATCAAATCCTTGAAGATATGCTTAGGGCTTGTGTCATTTCCTTTGGCATGAAATGGGAAGATTGTCTTCCATATGCCGAATGCTCCTACAACAACAGCTTCCAAGCGAGTTCGGGCAAGGCCCCATTCGAGATTCTCTATGGCAGAAAGTGCCGTAGTCCTCTCAATTGGTCAGAGACTGGTGAACGCCAACTTCTTGGCAATGACTTAATCACAGAGGCTGAAGAAATGTGTAAAGTCATCCGTGAAAATCTCAAAGCCGCGCAATCGCGCCAGAAGAGCTACTATGATAGCAAGCACCGTGATGTGGCTTTCGAGATCGGAGACCATGTCTACCTCCGCGTCTCTCCAATGAAAGGCACTCGTCGCTTCGGTATCAAAGGGAAGCTTGCCCCTAGATACGTGGGTCCTTTCAAGATCATTGGCAAAAGAGGCGACCTCGCCTATCAACTTGAGCTTCCCTCCAACTTCGCGAACGTGCACGATGTGTTCCACGTGTCACAGCTTCGCAAGTGCTTCAAGACTCCTGAGCGCACCATCAACTTCGAAGAGATTGACCTCCAAGAAGATCTGTCTTATCATGAGCACCCCGTTGCTATTCTTGAAGAAACTGAGCGCAAGACTCGCAACAAGTCAATCAAATTCCTGAAAGTGAAGTGGTCGCACCATTCCGACCGAGAAGCCGCCTGGGAACGCGAGGACCACCTCCGTTCCGAATATCCGGAGTTCTTTCAGTCCTAGATCTTGGGACGAGATCCTCTCGTAGTGGTGGAGTGTTGTAACACCCCGAATGTAACTTTCCATATTTGTAACTCCAACTCTTGCCATTTTCGGCTATGTGTTATGATATTCCCTCCGTGGTTGGGTTTTGTCTTTCGTTTTTGCATTTTGTTCATGTCATGCATCTCATATCATGTCATCATGTGCATCTCATTTGCATACGTGTTCGTCTCATGCGTCCGAGCATTTTCCCCGTTGTCTGTTTTGCAATCCGGCACTCCCACATGCACCGGCGCACCCCTCTTGTTTCTTTTCGTGAGCGGGTGTTAAACGTTCTTGGAATGGACCGAGGTTTGCCAAGTGGCCTTTGTATACCACCGTAGACCACCTGTCAAGTTTCGTTCCATTTGGAGGTCGTTTGATGCTCCTACGGTTAACCGGGTAACCACAAAGGCCTTTTGTGCGTTGCAGCAGAACCCCCCTCCAAACAGCCCAATAACCCATCTAAGTCCCCTCCATGCTCTCGGCCGTTCGATCACGATCGTGTGGGCGAAAACCGCACTCCATTTGGAGTCTCCTAGCTCCCTCTACCTATAAATATGTGTCTCTCCCGGAATTCTCGCGCAGATGAAACCCTAGCAATTCCCCTCTCCGCCGCGGACACCTTCCCCGCCGCCAACAGACGTGTCCACGCCGCCACCCGACGAATCCGCCGCCACCACGTGTCGCCTCCCCACGCCCACATCGCCGCCGCCGCCCGGGGCCCAGATCCGGCCCGCCCCAGGCCGAACCGGGCCACGCCGGGCCCCGCGCCGCCTCCTCCCGCGCCCCGCGCCGCCGCCCTCATCCTCCCGCGACTCCGCCGGCGACCGCAGCCGCCCGTGCCCGCCGCTCCGCCGTCCTCCGCCGACCCCGACGGCCGTCGCCCGCGCGCTCGCCCGGCGGCGCCCCGCGGCCGCACCTCTCCGGCGCTCGTCCGCGTCCCCGCTGTCTCCTCCCTCTCCGGCCGACGCCCTCCTCCTTCCCCATCTCCAGCGAGCAGCAGCCTCACCTCGGTTCGCGTGCCGACGAGATCTAGACCGAAGGTTGACTCCCCCCCTCGTTTTCTGCCAAGTCCCGAGGATATTGCATTATGTGCTCATGTTCATCGCATCATATCTCATTTCATACTGCTCCATTTTACGTGCATGATATATCGGAATGTTCGTCTCGAGATGCTCTTCATTTTGTTCTATTGTCGCATGCTCGTTTGAGTTCATCTTGATTCCCAAATCTCTGGTGCAAGAGTGCTATATGATGTTTACTGCTGTTACTTATCAGAACTTGGTGTTTTGTTATTTTTGCTACATTTGATGTGTGCATCTTATGGGCATGAGCTCCACAGGTGTTTTGATCTATGCCATGCCATATTTACGGGGGTGTATGCCTTGTATTTTTGTGATCTATGTGCTGACTAGCACAAGCATGCAAACTAGGCTTCGTGATGTTTCTGTTTTCAGACTTACAAATTTTGCTAAAGTCTGTGTCTGCTGTTATTTTGTTGCCATGTATCCATGTGGCTACAGTGAGATCCATGCTTATTTTGAGTATGTTCAGTAAGGATGTTTTGTAAATATAGTTATGCTCTATCCATCCATGCCCCTGTTTGCAATTATGGAGTGCCATAACATGTCTTAATCTTGCTCTACTTTTGCTATAAAATATTCCTGGCAGAATGTTAACATGATATTCAATTTTGCCAAGGTTGTTGTAGTTTATCCATACAAGCTATGAACTTTCTCTTGCCATGGATAGCTTCATAAACATTCCTTCGTTCTGTAGGTAGGCTTGTTTTGTCATGAATTGCTTTGTGGTGAGTGCATCGAGCTCTGTTTGCCATGCTTGTTTGAACCTGTTATTGTGTGATCTAGCCGTAGCTCAGTGTTCATCTTTTGTCAAGCATCTCCTGTGGATTACTGCCATATGCTTTGTTGCTATGTTGGGGTGCTGTAGCATAGTTACTTGATGTATTCTAAGTGCTATCATGATGTTAATCGCAGATTCATGTTATTCTTGTTTTGCTTGCCATTTGCAAACCGTGCATCCGTTTCCGGTGATCTTTATATCGATTTCGACCGAAATCATCTCATCTTTCTAGTGGCATACTTGGGTTGCCAAGTTGCTGCCTTCTTAATCCTTTTTCCTTCCAGCGCACGCATATGCATCGCATATCACATCTCGCATATCATGCATGTATTGCATCATGTTGCTTGTGCATTTCCCGTGATTGATTGTGGTTCCATTGCTTGTGTTCTTGCTGTGGGTAGAGACGGGAGACGAGTTCGTGAACGAGGAGCCTGTTGAGCACGCTTACGAGGATCAAGCTTTCGACAACTCTGAGAACCTTGCAGGCAAGATGACCATACCCTCGAAATCACTTCTATCTTTGCTTTGCTAGTTGTTCGTTCTATTGCTATGCTGCGCTACCTACCACTTGCTATATCATGCCTCCCATATTGCCATGTCAAGCCTCTAACCATCCTTTCCTAGCAAACCGTTGTTTGGCTAAGTTACCGCTTTTGCTCAGCCCTTCTTATAGTGTTGCTACTTGCAGGTGAAGTTGAAGTTGGTTCCATGTTGGAACATGGATATTTTGGCATATCACAATATCTCTTATTTAATTAATGCATCTATATATTTGGTAAAGGGTGGAAGGCTCGGCCTTATGCCTGGTGTTTTGTTCCACTCTTGCCGCCCTAGTTTCCGTCATACCGGTATTATGTTCCTTGAGTTTGCGTTCCTTACGCGGTTGGGTAATTTATGGGACCCCCTTGACAGTTCGCCTTGAATAAAACTCCTCCAGCAAGGCCCAACCTTGGTTTTACCATTTGCCTACCTAAGCCTTTTCCCCTTGGGTTTTCACGAGCCCGAGGGTCATCTTTATTTTAACCCCCCCGGGCCAGTGCTCCTTCGTGTGTTGGTCCGAACCGAGCCGCCTGCGGGGCCACCTCGGGGAAACTTGAGGGCTGGTTTTACTCATAGCCTGTCTCATCCGGTGTGCCCTAAGAACGAGATATGTGCAGCTCCTATCAGGATTTGTCGGCACATCGGGCGGCTTTGCTGGAGTTGTTTTACCATTGTCGAAATGTCTTGTAAACCGGGATTCCGAGACTGATCGGGTCTTCCCGGGAGAAGGTTTATCCTTCGTTGATTGTGAGAGCTTATGATGGGCTAAGTTGGGACACCCCTGCAGGGTATTATCTTTCGAAAGCCGTGCCCGCGGTTATGTGGCAGATGGGAATTTCTTAATGTCCGGTTGTAGAGAACTTGACACTTGACTTAATTAAAATACATCAACCGTGTGTGTAGTCGTGATGGTCTCTTTCCGGCGGAGTCCGGGTAGTGAACACGGTCTGGGTTATGTATGCACGTAAGTAGTTTCAGGATCACTTCTTGATCATTTCTAGCTTCGTGACCGTTGCGTTGCTTCTCTTCTCGCTCTCATTTGCGTATGTTAGCTACCATATATGCTTAGTGCCTGCTGCAGCTCCACCTCATTACACCATCCTTTCCTATAAGCGTGAATAGTCTTGATCTCGTGGGTGTGAGATTGCTGAGTCCTCGTGACTCACAGATTCTACCAAAACAGTTGTAGGTGCCGACGATGCCAGTTCAAATGACGCAACCGAGCTCAAGTGGGAGTTCGACGAGGAACGTGGTCGTTACTATGTTTCTTTTCCTGATGATCAGTAATGGAGCCCAGTTGGGACGATCGGGGATCTAGCATTTGGGGTTATCTTATTTTCATTTGGATTTGACCGTAGTCGGTCTACGTGTGGAGTTTGGATGATGTATGGATTAATTTATGTATTGTGTGAAGTGGCGATTGTAAGCCAACTATCATTATCCCATTCTTGTTCATTACATGGGATTGTGTGAAGATGACCCTTCTTGCGACAAAACCACAATGCGGTTATGCCTCTAAGTCGTGCCTCGACACGTGGGAGATATAGCCCCATCGTGGGCGTTACATGGGCCCTGGGATCCCATGCCGGGCCGCTGTCGGCGGTGGCGTTGGACTCCTCTGGAAGAGGAGCCTTTCCCCTTTTGGGCAGCTCGGCCTCCAAATGTACGGAGGCCGTCCTCTTCTTTCTCCCCCCCACAGGGGATTCATCTTCCCCCTCCTCCTCGTCCTCTTCGAAGGCGGAATGGGCATCAGAGCCTTCGGATATTGTGTCCGAAGTGCCGCGGCGACGAAGGCCGCCCCGGGTCTTTTTGGCCTCCTTCTCGGCCATCTTCTTCGGCACCTTGTAAGGCGCCGGGACAAGCATCTTCATCAGAAGTGGGATGGCCGGTTCTTCGGGCAGCGGGGCCGGACAATGGATCCGCTCCGCCTTCTTCGTCCAGCCCTGGGAGAGTTGTATAAAACACGTTAAGCGCTTCCTTTGAGATATGCGGATAGAAAAGTTTGATAAACTCACCGAACTTGCGGGGTGGGACAGTTGGTACCCGCGGTCCTCGGCGGAGTCCGGCCATGATTTGCTGGACTTGAAAAGCACCTTCCAGATGTCCTTGTGCGAAGAGCCGAAAAGCTCTCGCAGGGTTTGGTGGCTGGTCGGATCGAATCCCCATAGATTTCAAGTCCGGTGCTGACAAGGTAGGATCCGGCGAACTAGCATCACCTGGACCACATTGACAAGTTCAATGTGCTTGTCTCCCATATCTTTAACGCGCGTCTGGAGCACCGACAGTTTGTCGGACGAAGACCACTCCAGGCCTTTCTTAACCCAGGATGTAAGCCGCAGGGGGGGCACCGGATCAGAACTCGGGAGAGGCGGCCCATTCCGTGCCGCGCGGCCCAGTGATATAAAACCATTGCTGTTTCCACTCCTTGACAGAATCATTAAAGGTTCCCGTTGGCCATATGACGTTGGGCATCTTGCTCACCATGGCGCCCCCGCACTCGGCGTGCTCGCCGCCCACCACCTTGGGCTTCACGTTAAAAATCTTCAGCCATAAACGGAAGTGCGGCGAAATGCGGAGAAAAGCCTTGCACACGACAATGAATGTCGAGATGTTGAGGAAGGAATTAGGGGACAGATCGTGAAGATCGATCCCGTAATAATACATGATGCCGCGAACGAACGGGTGGAGGGGGAACCCTAGCCCGCGGACAAAGTGAGGGAGGAATACAACCCTCTCGTGGGGTTCCGGAGTAGGGACGATCTGTCCCGCCATCGGGAGACGGTGGCTGATTTTCTTGGCCAGGTATCCGGCCTCCCGAAGCTTTTTGATATCCTTCTCTCGGACGGTAGAGGCCATCCATTTGCCTCCTGCTCCGGATCTGGACATCTTCGGAAGACCTTTTGTGGGCAGAGAAGATGAACGCTTGGGCGCTGGAGCTTGAGCAGAAAGGAATGAATCGGGAAGTAGAAAGCGTGGGTGCGAAAGGGAGTCCTTATCCCCTTATAAAGGCAGCAGGGATTCTGCGCCTCCCCACTTGCCTGGTAAAATCTCTTATTCCCCAAGCGCCGCAATTGATGGCGCGGTTGGGTTACCCACACCCGTATTGATGAGAATCCCGCGATAAGGGGACACGATCTCTCCTTCGACAAGACGTGCCAAGGAAACCGCCTCGCGAGATGTGCAGTGGCTGGTTGAGAAAAACGGTTCGAATAATGACCAGGCCGTGGTATGATGTCATGCTGCCAAACATGTCAGCAGATTAGATTTGTGGAAATATTATTCTCTCTACGGTGGTATGTGGAACTTGTTTTGCAGAGCTGGACACTATCCTTGTGTTCAAGATCTTCTATGAAGTATTCGGAGGAAGAACCCGCCTTGCAATGCCGAAGAGAAATCTGCGCGCCGGACTCATCGTCATTGAAGCCTGGTTCAGGGGCTACTGAGGGAGTCCTGGATTAGGGTGTCCTCGTATAGCCGGACTATATCCTTTGGTCGGACTGTTGGACTATGAAGATACAAGATTGAAGACTTCGACCCGTGTCCGGATGGGACTCTCCTTGGTGTGGAAGGCAAGCTTGGCAATACGGATATGTAGATCTCCTCCCTTGTAACCGACTCTGTGTAACCCTAGCCCCCTCCGGTGTCTATATAAGCCGGAGGTTTAGTCTGTAGAACAACAACAATCATACCATAGGCTAGCTTCTAGGGTTTAGCCTCTACGATCTCGTGGTAGATCAACTCTTGTAATACTCATATCATCAAGATCAATCAAGCAGGAAGTAGGGTATTACCTCCATCGAGAGGGCCCGAACCTGGGTAAACATCGTGTCCCCCACCTCCTGTTACCATCCGCCTTAGACGCACAGTTCGGGACCCCCTACCCGAGATCCGCCAGTTTTGACACCGACAAGGAGCACAACCTGTTGCTTAGTATGTTTGAGCTCGTGAACAATTTCCTGAAGCGCCACCGGACCCTCAAGGATGTTGCGGCCTTTGAGGAAGGCCGGTTGGCTCCTATTGATCATACGTTGAGCGACAGGGGCAAGTCTCATCGAATAGGCCTTTGCGCATATTTTGAAGGGGACATTGATAAGGGTAATCGGTCGGTATTGCTTAATCGAGTCGGCCCCCTTGACCTTTGGGATCAAACTAATGACACCAAAGTTCAGGCGCAAGATGTCTACCGAACCTCATGCAAACCCGTTTATAATGTCATAGAACAGCCCTTTCACCATTGGCAAAAAGCGCCTGAAAAAAGGCACCGGCCAGCTGATAGATATGATAGGATAATATTTTTGGTATTCTTATGATAAATATGCAAACTAAAATAAAAGCAAAGTAAAAAGCAACAGAAATAACTAAGTGTTGGAAGATTAATATGATGAAGATAGACCCGGGGGCCATAGGTTTCACTAGTGGCTTCTCTCAAGAGCATAAGTATTTTACGGTGGGTGAACAAATTACTGTTGAGCAATTGACAGAATTGAGCATAGTTATGAGAATATCTAGGTATGATCATGTATATAGGCATCACGTCCGAGACAAGTAGACCGACTCCTGCCTGCATCTACTACTATTACTCCACACATCGACCGCTAAACAACATGCATCTAAAGTATTAAGTTCATAAGAACAGAGTAATGCCTTAAGCAAGATGACATGATGTAGAGGGATAAATTCATGCAATATGCTATCCTCGATGGCAACAATACAATACGTGCCTTGCTGCCCCTACTGTCACTCGGAAAGGACACTGCAAGATTGAACCCAAAGCTAAGCACTTCTCCCATTGCAAGAAAGATCAATCTAGTAGGCCAAACCAAACTGATAATTCGAAGAGACTTGCAAAGATAACAAATCATACATAAAAGAACTCAGAGGAGATTCAAATATTGTTCATAGATAATCTTGATCATAAACCCACAATTCATCGGATCTCGACAAACACACCGCAAAAAGAGTTACATCGAATAGATCTCCAAGAAGATCGAGGAGAACTTTGTATTGTGATCCAAAGAGAGAGAAGAAGCCATCTAGCTAATAACTATGGACCCGAAGGTCTGAGGTAAACTACTCACACATCATCGGAGAGGCTATGGTGTTGATGTAGAAGCCCTCCGTGATCGATGCCCCCTCCGGCGGAGCGGCGGAAAAGGCCCCAAGATGGGATCTCACGGGTACAGAAGGTTGCGGCGGTGGAAATAGGATTTCGTGGTGCTCCTGGATGTTTTCGGGGTATATGAGTATATATAGGAGGAAGAAGTAGGTCGGTGGACTTGCAAGGGGCCCACGAGGGTGGGGGGCGCGCCCAGGGGGGCAGGTGCGCCTCCCTGCCTCATGGCCTCCTCTCTTCTTTCTTGACGTCCACTACAAGTCCTCTGGATCACGTTTGTTCCAAAAATCACTCTCCCAAAGGTTTCATTCCGTTTGATATTCCTTTTCTGCGAAACACTGAAATAGGCAAAAAAACAGCAATTTGCACTGGGCCTTGGGTTAGTAGGTTAGTCCCAAAAATAATATAAAAGTGTATAATAAAGCCCATTAAACATCCAAAATAGATAATATAATAGCATGGAACAATAAAAAATTATAGATACGTTGGAGACGTATCAAGCATCCCCAAGCTTAATTCCTGCACGTCCTCGAGTAGGTAAATGATAAAAAACAAAAATTTTGATGTGGAATGCTACCTAGCATATTCTACAATGTAATTTTCTTTATTGTGGCATGAATGTTCAGATCCGAAAGATTCAAGATAAAAGTTTAATATTGACATAAAAATAATAATACTTCAAGCATACTAACTAAGCAATTATGTCTTCTCAAAATAACATGGCCAAAGAAAGTTCATCCCTACAAAATCATATAGTTTGGTCATGCTCCATCTTCATCACACAAAATATTCAAATCATGCACAACCCCGATTTCAGCCAAGCAATTGTTTCATACTTTAGAATTTTCAAACTCTTTCAACTTTCACGCAATACATGAGCGTGAGCCATGAACATAGCACTATGGGTGGAATATAATATGATGATGGGGATTGTGTGGAGAAGACAAAAAAAGGAGAAAGTCTCACATTGACGCGGCTAATCAACGGGCTAGGGAGATGCCCATCAATTGGTGTCAATGCAATGAGTAGGGATTGCCATGCAACGGATGCACTAGAGCTATAAATGTATGAAAGCTCAATCAAAAGAAACTAAGTGGGTGTGCATCCAACTTGCTTGCTCATGAAGACCTAGGGCATTTGAGGAAGCCCATTGTTGGAATATACAGGCCAAGTTCTATAATGAAAAATTCCCACTAGTATATGAAAGTGACAAAACAAGAGACTCTCTATCATAAAGATCATGGTGCTACTTTGAAGCACAAGCATGGAAAAAGGATAGTAGCATTGCCCCTTTTTATTTCTCTTTTTTTTCTTTCTTTTTTGGGCCTTTTTTTATTTGGCCTTTCTCTTTTTTTTATTTGGGACAATGCTCTATTAATGATGATCATCACACTTCTATTCATTTACAACTCAATGATTACAACTCGATACTAGAACAAAGTATGACTCTACATGAATGCCTCCGGCGGTGTACCGGGATGGGCAATGAATCAAGAGTGACATGTATGAAATAATATGCATGGTGGCTTTGCCACAAATACGATGTCAACTACATGATCATGCAAAGCAATATGACAATGATGAAGCGTGTCATAATAAACGGAACGGTGGAAAGTTGCATGGCATTATATCTTGGAATGGCTATGGAAATGCCATAATAGGTAGGTATGGTGGCTGTTTTGAGGAAGATATAGGGAGGTTTATGTGTGATAGAGCGTATCATATCACGGGGTTTGGATGCACCGGCGAAGTTTGCACCAACTCTCAAGGTGAGAAAGGGCAATGCACGGTACGGAAGAGTCTAGCAATGATGGAAGGGTAAGAGTGCGTATAATCCATGGACTCAACATTAGTCATAAATAACTCACATACTTATTGCAAAAATCTACAAGTCATCAAAACCAAGCACTGCACGCATGCTCCTAGGGGAAGGGTTGGTAGGAGTTAACCATCGCGCGATCCCAACCTCCACACAAAGGATGACAATCAAAGAACACCTCATGTTTCAAATTTGTTACACAACGGTTACCATACGTGCATGCTACGGGACTTGCAAACTTCAACACAAGTATTTCTCAAATCCACAACTACTCAACTAGCACAACTTTAATATCACTATCTCCATATCTCAAAACAATCATCAAGTATCAAACTTCTCATAGTATTCAATGCACTTTTTATGAACGTTTTTGTTATACCAATCTTGGATGCTTATCATATTAGGACCAATTTTATAGCCAAAGCACATTACCATGCTGTTATAAAGAACTCTCAAAATAATATAAGTGAAGCATGAGAGATCAATAATTTCTATAAAATAAAACCACCACCGTGCTCTAAAAAGTATAAGTGAAGGACTAGAGCAAAACTATCTAGCTCAAAAGATATAAGTGAAGCACATAGAGTATTCTAATAAATTCCGAATCATGTGTGTCTCTCCCAAAAGGTGTGTACAGCAAGGATGATTGTGGTGAACTAAAAAGCAAAGACTCAAATCATACAAGACGCTCCAAGCAAAACACATATCATGTGGTGAATAAAAATATAGCATCAAGTAAAGTTACCGATGGACAAAGACGAAAGAGGGGATGTCTTCCGGGGCATCCCCAAGCTTAGGCTTTTGGTTTTCCTTGGATTTTACCTTGGGGTGCATTGGGCATCCCCAATCTTAGGCTCTTGCAACTCCTTATTCCATAATCCATCAAATCTTTACCCAAAAACTTGAAAACATCACAACACAAAACTCAACAGAAAATCTCATGAGCTCTGTTAGCGAAATAAAACAAACCACCACTTTAAGGTACTGTAATGAACTCATTCTTTATTTATATTGGTGTTAAACCTACTATATTCCAACTTATCTATGGTTCATAACCTCCGATACTAGCCATAGATTCATCAAAATAAGCAAACAACACACGAAAAACAGAATCTGTCAAAAACAGAACAGTCTGTAGTAATCTGTATCAAACGCAATCTTTCTATAACTCAAAAATTCTACCAAAATAGGAAGACCTAAATAATTTGTTTATTGATCTACTTAAATTGGAATCAGTATTTTATCACGTTCTGGTGAGTTTTAACAATTGTTTTTGTGAGCAGAAAGTTTCTGATTTTTTCAGCAAGATCAAATAACTATCATCCAAGAAGATCCTATAGGTTTTACTTGGCACAAACAGTAATTAAACACAAAACCACATCTAGCCATAGGTTTGGAGAAAAAAATATTACTAAACAGAACCAAAAAGCAAGAAACAAAAATAAAATTGGGTTGCCTCCCAACAAGCGCTATCGTTTAACGCCCCTAGCTAGGCATAAAAGGCAAGGATAGATCTAGGTATTATCATCTTTGGTATGCAATCCATAAGTGGATCTCTGTAACACCCCAAAATTTTGACCTTGTTTTATTAATTAAAATTTTGCCAGGAAATTTAATTTTTATTTTCGGGATTTATCTTTTGGTTGCAGAACCTCCCTTTTCTTGGATATTGTGGAGTTTTTCCCCCAAGTGGGAACTTTCCAAAAATATTATTGGACTTGTATACCCTCTAAAGAAAATATTTCTTTTATCAGTGGAATTATTTATATAATTATTATTTTTTCTGAGCCTTATTTCTTTTGAAATGATTTTTATAAGTTTTAGAGGCTCCTTTCCACTACAACCCTTTTATAGATTCATTTAAAAATTTCACCAAAATTTGGGGATGACATTTGGTGTTCCTAAATCACTTTTATGCAAAAACCTCTCTTAATCAATTGTGAATTTTGAGCTTTACCCCAGGTTTTCAAATCTAGTCCAGATTGTGAATTGCACTACAACCTATTTAAATATTTCTTTAAAATTTCCACCAAAGTTTGGAGATGTTAGTAGGAGTATATAATTCAACTATATGCATTAACCCACTGGTGTTCTTTGAAAAATTTGAGCAAAACATCCTCTTTTGCTCTCTGGCTCAGTTTAGTATTTTCTACTGCAACCATATTTTAACTTGCCCTTTTACCCTTGATTCTTTCTCCTGCTTATAGTCCTCCCTGCAAAAGCCTTAAGTCCAGGAGAATGGACCCATTGGAGTATTTTTGGTCCATGAAACTATGCCCTTTACTTTCTGTCTAGAATTGGTTTTCTCAAAAACTTGCACTAACAAGTTTTTGTTTTTGACAAACTAACCTTGCCACCCTCACCTACATCTAAAGAAACTTTGATCTGGAGACTTTGGCCAGCTGAAGAGATGCCTAGATGCCCTTGGCATTTCATCAAGCAGGTTAAGGGCATGGCCAGTTTTGGCATGCTTTTAGACTTGCATTAGGAAGTTGCTCTAATGGCCTTACCAGCATGTCTATTAGCTCTCACATCATCATTAGCCTAGTTCTGTTTAGTGACAGGGGCATCAGAGAGGCCTAGAACGCGTTGGCATTGCGTCGAGCACCTGGCATGCGTGCGCTGGGCGCGCCCAGAGCGCATGTTTTGCACGCGCGCGCACCGAGTCGCCGCGTCCCACTGCCGCCTCCCCGCGCTCGTTCTGGCCACTCCCCTCGCACAGCCTGGACGCCCGACCCCTCCCTCGCCGCAGAGCCGCCCTGGCCCCCTCCTAGCGCCCTACAGCGCCGCCGTCAGGTCGGCCATGGCAGCAAGCGGGCGGCCGCAGCAGCCCCTGCCATGGACGGCGCCGCCCGAGCCATACGCGTGTGCCAGCTGCCCTCTGGAGCAGTCCGAGCTTATCCAAGAACGCGTCCGCTAGCGCCCGTCGCCACCACGCACCCCCCTGCTGCAACAGAACATCGGTTCGCCGGCGTTCTTATCCACGGCCGCGGAACCGACCTAGTTGCGCTATAAATGGAGGCCCCGAGCTCATCCAAACACCCAGGCAGCCTCAGGCCATCTCTCTAGAGCCCCCCTCCCCCCAGTAGGCCAGAAGCCCTTCCCTTCCCCGTCTCCGGCCAGTTCGGCCGCCGCCGCCCTCCGGTCCAGTTCGTCGCAAGTAGAGCTCCTCCCGTCCATCTAGCACCACCACCCGACTCCCCTTGACCGTGCGGAGCTGCCCAGCACCTCAAACTCGCTCGGGAACCGCCGTAACCCAAAGCCCCAATTCACCCGAGGTCGCCGTCCGCCGCAGAACTCACCGCCGGCGATTCCCTCCACCCCCGCCGACCTAGCGACCACCGGGAGGACCGTCCTAGACTGGCGGATCCATCCCCGCCCTCAGAACCCTGCGGGGAGCCGTCGTTCGCCGGCGTCGATCGCCGGAGCCCCGCCTCTGTTCGGCCAGGGGAGGAAGGAGGCGGGGGGCGACTGGTCAAAGCTGACCAGTGGGCCCCCTGGACCCATTGTCAGTGACCACGGGCCGGTCCACGCTGGCGTAAGTGGAGGCGTAAAACTCAAAGTACGTCTCCTGCGTGTATCTATTCGAAACGTTTTTCCTCTTTTTCTGTTTTATTTTAAAAACAGAAATTTGACTAAACTTTGACTGGCCATAACTTTTTAAATATAAGTCCAAATGACTTGATTCTTTTTTTGTTGTTTCTCAAATTCTGTCTAGTTTATTTTCATATTTATTTGAAAATTTTCCAGACACCTTTTTTGTAATGTTTTAAAATTATCTGTTAATTTAAATTTCCTCAAAATAGGATTTTGGGAGAGAAGAAAACTTTCAAAAAGTTTTTGGGATGCACCCTGCCTCTCCACAACTTGAAGGCAAGCATTCTGAACCCTGGCTTAATATGGTGTGTGTTGTTTGATACGGTTACAACACCACCTCAACACGAAGTATTCGTTATTTTATGTGATGATATGATCATACTCATGAGGTGCGTAATGAATATTCCTTACTGCTGGAATTTGATATACTTGTGATAGTAATCACCCGCGTATGCCTTTCATACCTATCGGAGGGAATCCGGGAAAGCCTCTGTCTTGGGTAGACACGAGCTTGTCTCCAGTCTCCGTCGAGACGGTTGTGTCTGGTATGGCATAGTAAGGTATGATGAGTGGGGATTCTGTCTGTTGGTTGAAACACATTTGCTATGCTAATCATGCAGGGAATACTTAAACCTCCTGAGTCGGCCGTAGATCGAGTCTTGTTCCAGTAACCCCCATACTTGTTTCGTACTACCACTTGTCCCTGCCATAGGTAGGGTACGGTTCAGTAATTGTCAACCCCTTACCTAGCACACACCATACAGAGAGGCCATGGTGGAAGATACCGGAGGCATCCGGTAGGCATGCCACCTGGTCCGGGGGCATGGGTGTTTCGGTTGTAGCCAAAGGGGTAGCTCCCCTAGTTTGCGCGCGGTATAAATTTTGTGATCCCATGCTAAGTCGAGGTCGTAGCCTCCCCACTTAGAGTTTCGCTTAACGGGTGTCGTGGGTGATTCCAGACACCGGTAAGTTAGGCTGGTGTGTGCGGTTAGGTGTGTTTTCAATTAAAAGACCGTAGACGGAATTAGTCCCGATGGACTAAAGAAATCCGTTACCCGTGGGTAAAGAGTACACCCTCTGCAGAGATTATACATCTATTCGAATAGCCGTGTCCATGGGTAAGGACTACAGTCTGGGATGGGTCAAGTGTCGGTCTTAGTGTCGGTCTTCGGAGGAGAAAACTGTTAAACCAGAACTTGGATCATGACTTGTGACTTGTGATGATTATGATTATTATTATTATGGACTAACCCATTATATTATTTGAATTATCGAGTATCCCTGGGACGGTTCTACCTCTTGGATATTCACTATGATCCTTTTATTTATAAGCCCTTTATGTGGTGTCGCTAAGACGCCTGACTGTGGCATGCTTGTTATTCCTTTTATTTATAAGCCCTTTATGTGGTGTCACCGAGACGCCCGACTGCGGCATGCTTGTTATTCCCCTTATTTGTAAGCCCTTTATGTGGTGTCGCTAAGACGCCCGACTGCGGCATGCTTGTTATTCCTTTTATTTATAAGCCCTTTATGTGGTGTCGCTAAGACGCCCGACTGTGGCATGCTTGTCATTTCTTTTATTTAGAAGCCCTTTAGGTGGCGTCGCTCAGACGCCCGACTGAGGCATGTTTTCTATAAAAATCCTTTCGAGGCATCGCTCCAGACACCCGATCGGTGCAATCTATTTCTACTCCCATATTGCATATTCGTGTTATATATAAATAACCCTGCTTGCGTGCATCACGGATTGTTATTTTATGACTGACGTTGTGATCATAGAATATTTCAGAGCATGATTACCATTTGTTATGTTATACCTATGTTCATAATGTTTGCGAGTACATTCAAAAGTACTCACTGGCTTGTCCCTGGCTATTGTCTTGGCCAGATTTCTTGCATGGAGAAGAGCGTTGCGATGACAGCCCCGGAACCCATGCAAAGGTGATAGCAGCCTCACGAAGATAGGAGTTATCTTGGTCAGCTGTTCCTGTGGGAAATGGAGTCCCACAGACGCAGATGAACCACAAACCGCTTCCGCCATCAACCACTAGAAACCAATTGTTGTACTCATAGGCCACAATGGTCTTGTACTACATATCTTGTACTTTGCTTGGAATTTCTGTATCAAGTTGGTGCCTCATCAGCTAACAGAATCCTGGGGCTGGTGAGCACAAGGATCACTTTTGGGAAAATATATCCCGAAAACCTGGTCCTGACAAACTTGGTATCAGAGCCAGGCTGACCATTGGCTAATCCTATCTTAGCCAGGTCAATAAACCTAGGTTAACCAACCCACCAGACCTTAACCTAACCCCGGCCAAGCTTCCCGTGTAAGATAGCCACACCGTGACCCCGATGCTTTTGGCAGTCGGTGCCCAACCTATCAGCCTAGCCTGTCGATCACGCACCAGTTACCGACACCTAATTTGTCTCATTCGCAAGCGTGCGAAGGAAGACTCCGTCCCCTTTTCTATAAAAAGGGCACGCTGGCCTCAACACAGCACAGCACAGCCTCTTCCCCCAACTCGAGGCATAATGCCTAGCCCTATTGTGCACAATGAGACCACAACCACCAACCTTGGAGGTTTTGTGACCGTGCTCGCAAACCTCACCCGCCGTGCCTATGCATTAGAAGAGCCCCCAGAATATGTTGTGTACCAAGGACCCATGAGCGGTGAGAGCCGTCAATTCAGGGCCACTGTACAGATCTATGGTAGGGGTCTATCGCCAGAACGCCCCTACAGGTTCACTGGAAGGACAACTTCCTTTGAGCCACAAGCCATCCAGCTAGCAGCTCGAGAGGCTATAGTTCAACTCCGGCACTTGTCGCCCAGAGTTAACTGTCGCTCGTTCTACTACTACCCTAGCCGTGACAGGTATGGTAGGCCGCCCCAGGTTGCCAACGGAGATCACGAGACGGATCCTGCATTGTTGCATCTGGTGCGCTATGTAAGTGCACTAGAGGAACTGTTCGATCAGATCACCCTTGATCTGATCGCAGCTCGTGGAGAACTGGTTCGCCGAGCCCTGGCAAGAAGAGAAGATGCGCCCGACGCCGACAACCCAGTCGTGCTGTTCGGACAACCGATCGAGTCCTTGAGGACTTCCCCAGCCATCGGCCAAAATGCTTTGGTGTCCCCAGAAGTGCTTCGTCGCCTTTTGGGAACACGCTCCAACGGGATTTTGGCCAACAACCCCCGCGATGGTCATCATCGCTACCCCGACACTGCAACCCCTCAACCTCATCCAGCTAATCCCGACGGTGAAACCCGTGGAGAAGCCTCGACGTCCACAACGCAAGCCCGCTTAGATATTAACGAAGTAGACTAAGTCACTCGAGTAGTACCGAGCCTTAGTATTTCTACGCCTTGTAATTGTGTGATCCTGTATCACCATAATTAAATGTTGTCTGCTTGTGCGCCCCTATTTTTGAATAGTAGCCATGCATAAGTACGTTAGCGTACAGTTGCATTTTTAAATTCCGGGCGCAGCTACCAAAACCACCCCGACGACACCCACAGTAATGCGTCACTTTGTGAGATATGTATATCTGTTGCTTTGACCCCGACCCCCATAAGAGCAGAACCGACAAACTAGTTACCTTTCACCGCAATAAATGACCCCGCCCAGATGCTATATAAAAGGCCACCTCGTGACCTTGCCAAGTATCCCTCATCTGGTGCACAACTTTCACAGCCATTTCTTGCCATGCCGAGCCCTAGTTTTTATCTGAGAACCCCAAATGCCACCCCAGATAGTTTTGTCAAAATATTGTGGGACTTTACCTGCAGTACCATGAGTGCCATCCATCCACCCCAGTACGAGTTGCTCAAATCGAGGATCACCCCATCCACCTCGAAATATTGGGCAGTGGTGCACATCCCTCCCACAAACCCAAACCAAGACCCAACGGAAGTCTCCTTTGTGGGGAAATCTATGCCGACTCCGCAAGTGGCCATAGAAGCTGCTGCATACGAAGCACTTGCTCGCCTTCGATTCGCGGTGCCCTATGCTAGCGAACGGGGGTATTATTTCCCGAGCTGTGCGGCACCCGGAGAAGTAGCATCTTTTCCCGGTGGACGAATTGAGAGAGACCGGTACTGGCCAACCTTGCCCAGTATGTTATCGCTCAAGAGCGTTTGACTCAGCGGGTAATGGGTTATCTCCAGAGCCTCGCTGATTTAAATCCTCAGATCGCTATTGGCAGGCCACTGAGGCCCGACCAGGAGAGACGCATTCATTGGCTAGTCAATCCACTTCCCCCGATAGAAGAGGAGTGTGCCCCAGTACCAGAGACATTTTCTCAGGACCCTATCCATTTACCGTTATCATCGTAGACGTCACTGCTATGTTCATTGTCTCAGCATTTATTTCTGTGTCGCAACTCATGCGTGGTATCCTAAAATTGTGCGATGAATTAAATTTTTAGTTTCAATTAATATGAGTGGTTTTTTTCTTACTGTTGTTAATTTTTATTAACCGTTTTCACTCTCGGTAATTCTGAAGTGAGATTTTTCTCGGAATCGTTGCGGCATATATCTCTTCACGACGTAGATTTTTATTCACGCAGCACCACGGCAGACTCACAACCGCAACCACTCGACCTCGTGCACTAATTGCTAATGCACATACACATGTTACACCTAACTGATCACCTCTGAAGGAGAGGTTAGTGGGTAATCACTCGGGTACAAGCTGCCTCCAACACACTGACAACAGTTAGCGCCCGACACCGCACTTAATTCTCATGATCACCGCCACCGCGAAGGGCTAACACTCGAGCGGCAGCATCACGACGATCATCGAGGATCATCACACACAGGAGCACGGAGAACCCCAGCAACGCCGCCAACCCTCCGCACATCAGGACCACGTACCAGTCCGGCATCACCTCCGCCATTAGAGCCTCGTCTCGAGCTCCTCCAAACAGAAATGGAGGAGAAGGAAGGAGAAGGAGAAGCGAGGCCAGGTGTGAGGAAGAAGAAAGGAGCACCGCGATCATTTTATAGCTCGAGATCGGTGTACGGTGGGCGAGGTCCACCAGCGCCGCTCGTCGCTCGATCACCGGTGTTCGGAGGAGAATCCGCGAGCAGTGCCGACAGTGCACTGGCCCGCGAGGTGAGTGCACGCTGCACCGGCAGCTAGCACGCCGCGCACTACCGCAGTACGGCCTAGATGCCCTACGCGCTAGACGTCGCCGGTGGAGAAAGCGCGGGAAAGCACGCGGGAGAGAGGAAGAGGAGAGAGCCAGAGGTAGAAGAAGAGGCCAACAGTGGGCCCCGGGTCCACCTGTCAGCCAGAGGGAGCACTGTGCTCTCGGGTACGACCAACGTATTTTAGAAATTTAGAATTTATTCTAAATTTACTATATCCAACGTAGAAATCTCTCGTTTTCCCCAAACCATGGATTTTTCCCACACAGCGCCAGTATACCACACTGTAGTTTTACACCACTTATTGCCCTTTCACTGTAGATACATTTTATTGCATAAGTAGGATGATTTTTTTGGTAAGAGCAATGTTTGTTCAAAACAGCTTTTAGCAAATCTCGAGGACGAGATTTTTCTTAAGGGGGGTAGTGTTGTAACACCCCAAAATTTGACCTTGTTTTATTAATTAAAATTTTGCAAGGAAATTTAATTTTTATTTTCGGGATTTATCTTTTGGTTGCAGAACCTCCCTTTTCTTGGATATTGTGGAGTTTTTCCCCCAAGTGAGAACTTTCCAAAAATATTATTGGACTTGTATACCCTCTCAAGAAAACATTTCTTTTATCAATGGAATTATTTATATAATTATTATTTTTTCTGAGCCTTATTTCTTTTGAAATGATTTTTATAAGTTTTAGAGGCTCCTTTGCACTACAACCCTTTTATAGATTCATTTAGAAATTTCACCAAAATTTGGGGATGACATTTGGTGTTCCTAAATCACTTTTATGCAAAAACCTCTCTTAATTAATTGTGAATTTTGAGCTTTACCCCAGGTTTCCAAATCTGGTCCAGATTGTGAATTGCACTACAACCTATTTAAATATTTCTTTAAAATTTCCACCAAAGTTTGGAGATGTTAGTAGGAGTATATAATTCAACTATATGCATTAACCCACTGGTGTTCTTTGAAAAATATGAGCAAAACATCCTCTTTTGCTCTCTGGCTCAGTTTGGTATTTTCTACTGCAACCATATTTTAACTTGCCCTTTTACCCTTGATTCTTTGTCCTGCTTATAGTCCTCCCTGCAAAACCCTTAAGTCAAGGAGAATGGACCCATTGGAGTATTTTTGGTCCATGAAACTATGCCCTTTACTTTCTGTCCAGAATTGGTTTTCTCAAAAACTTGCACTAACATGTTTTTGTTTTTGACAAACTAACCTTGTCACCCTCACCTACATCTAAAGAGACTTTGATCTGGAGACTTTGGCCAGCAGAAGAGATGCCTAGATGCCCTTGGCATTTCATCAAGCAGGTTAAGGGCATGGCCAGTTTTGGCATGCTTTTAGACTTGCATTAGGAAGTTGCTCTAATGGCCTTACCAGCATGTCTATTAGCTCTCACATAATCATTAGCCTAGTTCTGTTTAGTTACAGGGGCATCAGAGAGGCCTAGAACTCGTTGGCATTGCGTCGAGCACCTGGCGTGCGTGCGCTGGGCGCGCCCAGAGCACACATTTTGCACTTATTCCATGAATCAATACTATTTTTAGGCAAAGACGAAAACCAAGTTTTAGCATGATCTCTAAGTGAGAACGGAAATAACTTCAATTTAACAATATCATTATCCACATCTTTCTTCTTTTGCATATCACACAAATCAACAAAGTTGTTTAGATGTGTAGCGACATCTTCACTAGGAAGGCCAGAGAATTGATCTTTCATGACAAGAT
The DNA here is from genome assembly GCF_002575655.3 of Aegilops tauschii subsp. strangulata. Classification (NCBI taxonomy): domain Eukaryota; kingdom Viridiplantae; phylum Streptophyta; class Magnoliopsida; order Poales; family Poaceae; genus Aegilops; species Aegilops tauschii. The sequence goes on from NC_053038.3 coordinate 427,651,725, forward strand.
TCAGCAAGGCAGCATTAATTTCACAAGATTCAGCATCGGTGATAGGAGCAATCGGAGTGCTAAGAAAATCATTGTTGTTGGTATTGGAAAAGTCACACAATTTAGTATTGTCTTGAGCCATCGTGACAAGCAAACAATCCAACACACAAGCACACAAGAAGCAAGCGAAAAAGAGGCGAATAAAACGGCAAGGGTGAAGTGGGGGAGAGGAAAACGAGAGGCAAATAGCAAATAATGTAATGCGAGGGATAAGAGTTTGTGATGGGTACTTGGTATGTCTTGACTTGTGCGTAGACTCCCCAGCAACGGCGCCATAAATCCTTCTTGCTACCTCTTGAGCACTGGGTTGGTTTTTCCCTTGAAGAGGAAAGGGTGATGCAGCAAAGTAGCATAAGTATTTCCCTCAGTTTTGAGAACCAAGGTATCAATCCAGTAGGAGACCACACGCAAGTCCCTCGTACATACACAAACAAATAAGAACCTTGCAACCAACGCGATAAAGGGGTTGTCAATCCCTTCACGGCCACTTGCAAAAGTGAGATCTGATAGAGATGATAAGATAATATTTTTGGTATTTATATGATAAAGATTGAAAGTAAAGAGTGCAAAATAAACAGCAACAAAAATAGCTAGTTTGCGGGAGATTAATATAATGGAGAATAGACCCGGGGGCCATAGGTTTCACTAGTGGCTTCTCTCAAGATAGCATAAGTATTACGGTGGGTGAACAAATTACTGTCGAGCAATTGATAGAAAAGTGCATAGTTATGAGAATATCTAGGCATGATCATGTATATAGGCATCACGTCCGCGACAAGTAGACCGAAACGATTCTGCATCTACTACTATTACTCCACACATCGACCACTATCCAGCATGCATATAGAGTATTAAGTTCATAAGAACAGAGTAACACATTAGGCAAGATGACATGATGTAGAGGGATAAACTCAAGCCATATGATATAAACCCCATCTTTTTATCCTCGATGGAAACAATACGATACGTGTCGTTTCCCCTTCTGTCACTGGGATCAAGCACCGCATGATTGAACCCAAAGCTAAGCACTTCTCCCATTGCAAGAAAGATAAATCTAGTAGGCCAAACCAAACTGATAATTCGAAGAGACTTGCAAAGATAACAAATCATACATAAAAGAACTTAGAGGAGATTCAAATATTGTTCATAGATAATCTTGATCATAAACCGACAATTCATCGGATCTCGACAAACACACCGCAAAAAGAGTTACATCGAATAGATCTCCAAGAAGATCGAGGAGAACTTTGTATTGAGATCCAAAGAGAGATAAGAAGCCATCTAGCTAATAACTATGGACCCGAAGGTCTGAGGTAAACTACTCACACATCATCGGAGAGGCTATGGTGTTGATGTAGAAGCCCTCCGTGATCGATGCCCCCTCCGGCGGAGCGCCGGAAAAGGCCCCAAGATGGGATCTCACGGGTACAGAAGGTTGCGGCGGTGGAAATAGGGTTTCGTGGTGCTCCTGGATGTTTTCGGGGTATATGAGTATATATAGGAGGAAGAAGTAGGTCGGTGGAGCTGCGAGGAGCCCACGAGGGTGGGTGGCGCGCCCAGGGGAGCAGGCGCGCCTCCCTGCCTCGTGGCCTCCTTGCTTCTTTCCTGACGTCCACTCCAAGTCCTCTGGATCACGTTTGTTCAAAAAATCACTCTCCCGAAGGTTTCATTTAGTTTGATATTCCTTTTCTGCGAAACACTGAAATAGGCAAAAAAACAGCAATTTGCACTGGGCCTTGGGTTAGTAGGTTAGTCCCAAAATAATATAAAAGTGTATAATAAAGCCCATTAAACATCCAAAACAGATAATATAATAGCATGGAACAATCAAAAATTATAGATACGTTGGAGACGTATCACCCAAGAAGCCAAGGAAATAGTCGTAAATGTGGGCCGAGATCTCGTTTTGTCGTACTAACACTCCTTGATCAGATTGAAGCCTAAGGATCGAGCATTTGCGCTTGCGTCCATTAAAATACGCGTGGAAATAGCCCGTGTTAGCATCTCCCTTTGTGACCCACTTAACACCGCCCCTACGGCGCCAATACTCCTCTTCTTCCCAAAGGATGGAGAGCACCTGGTTTTCGAGGGCGTAACGGTTAGCCCATTCCGCCTCAGAAAACGCTCTCGAGTAGGCAAGGACGTCGAGAAGCTTGATTTCCTCAATAAGGGCTTCCCTAGCCCGTTTCGCCTCGCTGCGTGGTTGGCACCCCATCCACGGAAGAAAGATCGCGACGTACCTGCCGCCGCAATCCAAAGGTCCAAGGGGCCGCGCTGTCTTCCCGCCGAGGCCATCACTTGCTCCCAGCGAGTGATAGCCATAGGGATAAAACCCTTGTCTTCAAACCAACCTGTTTCGAAATAGAAACGAGGGCTACGCTTAATCCTGTCTTCCCCAGAGGCTAGGATAAGCGAGACATGATCAGAACCGATGCGCGTTTCGGTCGTAAGCGTGCATAAGGGGAAGAGGACTTCCCAGTCCGACAAGATGAAAACCCGATCTAACACGCTTCACACCGGGGCTAACTGCTTGTTAGTCCAAGTGTATCTAGCGCCTGTCCTGGCCACTTCCCTAAGCGCCATCGCGGCAATGGTGTTGTTAAACATCGTGACCCAAGGCCAATTGATATTGCTATTGTTCTTGTCCACACCGTACCAAATAAGGTTGAAATCGCCCCCAAGATGATGGGGATGGCGCCGGCTTGCTTGGCCCCTACCAAAGCTTGGATTTCCCCCAAGAAATTAGCCGAATGGGAGTGATCTGCTGGGCCATACACGCATACAATCGCCCAAGTAGCCAAAGAAACTCGATGCTTAATCATTGCAGAAATGTAAAAAACGCCCAACTGAAGGAAATATGACCTAGAGGCAATAATAAAGTTGTTATTTTATATTTCCTTATTCATGATAAAGGTTTATTATTCATGCTAAAATTGTATTGATCAGAAACCTAAATACATGTGTGAACACATAGACAAATACCGTGTCCCTAGTGAGCCTCTACTAGACTAGCTCGTTGATCAAAGATGGTTAAGGTTTCCTAACCATAGACATGTGTTGTCATTTGATAACGGGATCACATCACTAGGAGAATGATGTGATGGACAAGACCCATCCGTTAGCTTAGCATAATGATCATTCAGTTTTATTGCTATTGCTTTCTTCATGTCAAATACATATTCCTTGGACTATGAGATTATGCAACTCCCGGATACCGGAGGAATGCCTTGTGTGCTATCAAACGTCACAACGTAACTGGGTGATTATAAAGATACTCTACAGGTATCTCCGAAGGTGTTTGTTGAGTTGGCATAGATCGAGATTAGGATTTGTCACTCTGAGTATTAGAGAGGTATCTCTGGGCCCTCTCGGTAATACACATCATAAGCTTGCAAGCAAATGACTAAGGAGTTAGTCACGAGGTGATGTATTATGGAACGAGTAAAGAGACTTGCCGGTAACGAGATTGAACTAGGTATGAAGATACCGACGATCGAGTCTCGGGCAAGTAACATACCGATGGACAAAGGGAATTACGTATGTTGTCAGAACGGTTTGACCGATAAAGATCTTGGTAGAATATGTAGTAGCCAATATGGGCGTCTAGGTTCCGCTATTGGTTATTGACCGGAGAGGTGTCTCGGTCATGTCTACATAGTTCTCGAACCCGTATGGTCCGCATGCTTAATGTTTGTTGACGATATAATATTATATGAGTTTTGTGATTTGGTGACCGAATGTTGTTTGGAGTCCCGGATGAGATCACGGACATGACGTGGAGTTTCGAAATGGTCGAGAGGTAAAGATTGATATATGGGATGATGGTATTCGGACACCGGAAGTGTTCCGGAGGGTATCAGGTACTTATTGGGTCACCGGAAAGGAGTTTCAGGAACCCCCGGCAAAGATATGGGCCTTATGGGCCAAGTGAGGGAACACACCAGCCCTGGTGCGCCCCTATAGGGGCCAGTCCTATGAGGAGGAGAAGGAAAGAGGGGAGGGCAAGGAAAGTGTGGATTAGGATTTCTACTTCCTTCCCTCTCCCCCCTCTTTCCTTCTCCCTCGGTTATATATGGCAGTGGGGGCGCGCGGCTTGGGAGGGACTCCAAGTAGGATTCCTCCTACTTGGGCGCCTCCCATGGCTGCTCCTCCCTCCCTCCCACCTATATATATGACGAGGGGGCGCCTATCACACACCAGACAATTGCCTAGCTGTGTGCGGCGCCCCCTCCACCGTTTACACCCTCGGTCATATTTTCGTAGTGCTTGGGCGAAGCCCTGCGGAGATCACTTCACCATCATCACCATGCCGTCGTGCTGACGGAACTCATCTACTACCTCGACGTCTTGCTGGATCAAGAAGGCGAGGGACATCACCGAGCTGAACGTAGAGGTGTCGTGCGTTCGGTACTTGATCGGTTGAAGCGTGAAGAAGTTTGACTACATCAACCGCGTTGTGAAACGCTTCCGCTTACGGTCTACGAGTGTACGTAGACACACTCTCCCCCTTGTTGCTATGCATCTCCATGGATAGATCATTGCGTGTGCATAGAATTTTTTTTATTTTCCATGAAACGTTTCCCAACAGTGGCATCATGAGCCAGGTTTATGCGCAGATGATATGCACGAGTAGAACACAAAGAGTTGTGGGCGGTGATAGTCACACTGCTTACCACCAACTTCTTATTTTTATTCGGTGGTATTCTGGGATGAAGCGGCCCAGACCAACCTTACATGTCCACGTACATGAGACCGGTTCCACCGACTGACATGCAACTAGTTTTGCATAAAGGTGGCTGGCGGGTGTCTGTTTCTCCTACCATTTAGTTGAATCGAATTTGACTACGGCCGGTCCTTGAAGAAGGTTAAAACAGCAAACTTGATGAAACACCATTGTAGTTTTGTGCGTAGGTAAGAATGGTTCTTGCTAGAAGCCCGTAGCAGCCATGTAAAACTTGCAACAACAAAGTAGAGGACGTCTAACTTTTTTTTGCAGGGCATGTTGTGATGTGATATGGTCAAGACATGATGTGATATACGTTATTGTATGAGATGATCATGTTTTATAAAAGTTATCGGCAACCGGCAGGAGCCTTATGGTTGTCTCTTTATTGTATGAAATGCAAACGCCATGTAATTTCTTCACTTCATCACTATGCGTTAGCGATAGTTGTAGAAGCAATAGTTGGCGAGACGACCACGATGCAATGATGGAGATCAAGGTGTCGAGACGGTGACGATGGAAATCATGACGATGCTTTGGAGATGGAGATCAAAAGCACAAGATGATGATGGCCATATCATGTCACATATTTTTATTACATATGATGTTTATCTTTTATGCATCTTTTTTTGCTTAGTACGGCGGTAGCATTATAAGATGATCCCTTCACTAAATATCAAGGTATAAGTGTTCTCCCTGAGTATGCACGGTTGCGACAGTTCGTCGTGTTGATACACCACGTGATGATCGGGTGTGATAGACTCTACGTTCACATACAATGGGTGCAAGACAATTTTGCACATGCGGAATACTCGGGTTAAACTTGACGAGCCTAGCATGTACAGACATGACCTCGGAACACTGGAGACCAAAAGGTCGAACGTGAATCATATAGTAGATATGATCAACATAGAGATGTTCACCATTGATGACTACCCCATCTCACGTGATGATCGGACATGGGTTAGTTGATTTGGATCACGTATCACTTAGATGACTTGAGGGATGTCTATTTAAGTGGGAGTTCTTAAGTAATTTGATTAATTGAACTTTAATTTATCATGAACTTAGTCCTGATAGTATTTGCAAATTATGTTGTAGATCAATATCTCACGTTGTAGCTCCCCAAGTTTTTGATATGTTCCTAGAGAAAACTAAGTTGAAAGATAGCAATGATGCGGACTGGGTCCGTGATCTGAGGATTATCCTCATTGCTGCACAGAAGAATTATGTCCTTGATGCACCGCTGGGTGACAGACCTATTGCAGGAGCAGATGCAGACGTTATGAACGTTTGGCAAGCTTGATATGATGACTACTTAATAGTTTAGTGGACCATGCTTTACGGCTTAGAACCGGGACTTCAAAAATGTTTTGAACGCCACGGAGCATATGAGATGTTCCAAGAGCTGAAATTGGTATTTCAGAATCATGCCCGTGTCGAGAGGTATGAGACCTCTGCCAAGTACTTTGCCTACAAGATGGAGGAGAATAGCTTAGCTAGTGAGCATGTGCTCAGAATGTCTGGGCACTACAATCGCTTGAATCAAGTGGGAGGTAATCTTCCAGATATGATAGTGATTGACAGAGTTCTGTAGTCACTATCACCAAGCTACTAGAACTTCGTGATGAACTATAATGTGCAAGGGATAACGGAAAAGATTCCCGAGCTCTTCGCGATACTGAAATCGGCAAAGGGAGAAATCAAGAAAGAGCATCAAGTGTTGATGGTTAACAAGACCACTAGTTTCAAGAAAAAGGGCAAAGGAAAAGAAAGGGAACTTCAAGAAGAATGACAAGCAAGTTTCCACTACCGTGAAGAAGCCCAAAGCTAGAGCTAAGCCTGAAACTAAGTGCTTCTACTGCAAAGGGATTGGTCACTGGAAGCGGAACTACCCCAAATACTTGGCAGATAAGAAGGATGGCAAAGTGAACAAAGGTATATTTGATATACATGTTATTGATGTGTACTTTACTAGTGTTCATAGTAACCCCAGGGTATTTCATACCGGTTCAGTTGCTAAGATTAGTAACTCAAAACAGGAGTTGCAAAATGAACAGAGACAAGTTAAGGGCGAGGTGATGATGTGTGTTGGAAGTGATTCCAAGGTTGATAAGATCACCATCGCACACTCCCTCTACCTTCGGGATTAGTGTTGGACCTAAATAAATGTTATTTTTTGTTTGCGTTGAGCATGAATATGATTGGATCATGTTTATTGTGATAGGCTATTCATTTAAGTCAGAGAATAATTGTTGTTCTGTTTACATGAATAAAACCTTCTATGGTCATTGATACGTCTCCAACGTATCTATAATTTTTTTATTATTCCATGCTATTATATTATCGTTCTTGGATGTTTTATAATAATTTTATAGTCATTTTATATCATTTTTGGTACCAACCTATTGACATAGTTCCAAGTGCCAGTTGTTGTTTTCTGCATGTTTTTACATCGTAGGAAATCAATACCAAACGGAGTCCAAATACAGCGAAACTTTTTGTGGATTTTTTTGGACCAGAAGACATCCAGTGGGCCGGAGAAGTGTCTGGGGGGTGCTCCGTGGGGAGCACAACCCACCAGGGCGCGCCCTGGTGGGTTGTGCCCACTCGGGTGCCCCCTGAACCGACTCTTTGCTCTATAAATACCCCAATATCCAGAAACCCTAGGGGAGTCGACGAAAATCAATTCCAGCCGCCGCAGAGTCCAGAACCACCAGACCCAATCTAGACACCATCACGGAGGGGTGCATCATGTCCACTTGTGCCTCTCCGATGATGCGTGAGTAGTTCTTTGTAGACCTACGGGTTTGTAGTTAGTAGCTAGATGGCTTCCTCTCCCTCGTTTGATTCTCAATACAATGGTCTCTAGGAGATCCATATGATGTAACTCTTTTCGCGGTGTGTTTGTTGGGATCCGATGAACTTTGAGTTTATGATCAGATCTATGTTTTTATCCATGAAAGTTATTTGAGTCTTCTTTGATCTCTTATATGCATGATTGCTTATAGCCTCGTATTTCTTCTCCGATATTTGGGTTTTGTTTGGCGAACTTGATCTATTTATCTTGCAATCGGAAGAGGTGCTTTGTAGTGGGTTCGATCTTACGGTGCTTGATCCCAGTGATAGAAGGGGAACCGACACGTATGTATGGTTTCTATTAAGGATAAAACGATGGGGTCTATTTCTACATAAATAGATCTTGTCTGCATCGTTTTTATTGCATTACTCTGTTTTTCCATGAACTTAATACACTAGATGCATGCTGGATAGCGGTCGATGTGTGGAGTAATATTTTTTGACTATGCGTGTGGAGTAATAGTAGTAGATGCAGGCAGGAGTCGGTCTACTAATCTTGGACGTGATGCCTATATAATGATCATTGCCTGGATATCGTCATGATTATTTGAAGTTCTATCAATTGCCCAACAGTAATTTGTTCACCCACCGTTTGCTATTTTTCTTGAGAGAAGCCACTAGTGAAACCTACGGCCCCCGGGTTTCTCATATTATTTGCCTTTGCGATCTATTTTCCTTTGCTTTTATTTTCATACCTATCAAACCAAAAATAGAAAAATACCTTGCTACACTTTATTTTATTTGGCGTTCGATCTATCAATATTTACCACTCTCACACGTACGTTTGCCAATTTCTCGCGCCGTTACCTGAATGGGATTGACAACCCCTTTTACACGTCGGGTTGTGATTATTTGTTATTTGTGTGCAGGTGTTGTTTACGTAGTGTTGCTTGGTTCTCCTACTGGTTCGATAACCTTGGTCTCATCACTGAGGGAAATACCTACCGTCGCTGTGTTGCATCATCCCTTCCTCTTTGGGGAAATACCGACGTAGTTCAAGCAGGCATCAGTCATACACCCAATGTAAATGGTTTATTGTATCTCGATCATAGTGATACACATATTCATAATATTGATGCCAAAAGATGCAAAGTTGTTAATAATAGTGAAACATATTTGTGGCACTGCCGTTTAGGTCATACTGGTGTAAAGCGCATGAAGAAACTCCATACAAATGGACTTTTGGAATCACTTGATTATGAATCATTTGATACTTGTGAACCATGCCTCATGGGCAAGATGACTAAAACTCCATTCTCCGGAACAATGGAGCGAGCCAATGACTTACTGGAAATAATACATACCGATGTATGCGGTCCGATGAGTGTTGAGGCACGCGGCGGGCATCGTTATTTTCTGACCTTCACAGATGATTTGAGCAGATATGGGTATATCTACTTAATAAAACACAAGTCTGAAACATTTGAAAAGTTCAAAGAATTTGAGAGTGAAGTGGAGAATCATCATAACAAGAAAATAAAGTTTCTATGATCTGATCGCGGAGGCGAATATTTGAGTTAAAAGTTTGGCCTTCATTTAAAACAATGTGGAATAGTTTCACAACTCACGCCACCTCGAACACCACATTGTAATGGTGTGTCTGAACATCATAACCGTACTTTATTAAATATGGTGCATTCTATGATGTCTCTTACCGATTTACCACTATCGTTTTGGGGTTATGCATTAGAGACAGCTGCATTCACGTTAAAGGGCACCATCTAAATCTGTTGAGACGACACCGTATGAACTGTGGTTTGGCAAGAAACCTAAGTTGTCGTTTCTTAAAGTTTGGGGATGCGATGCTTATGTCAAAAGGCTTCAGCTTGGTAAGCTTGAACGTAAATCGGAGAAGTGCGTCTTCATAGGGTACCCTAGGGAAACAACTGGGTACACCTTTGATACATACGTCTCCAACGTATCTCTAATTTTTTATTGTTCCATGCTATTATATTATCAATATTGGATGTTTTATAATCATTTTATAGTCATTTTATATCATTTTTTGGTACTAACCTATTGACACAGTGCCAAGTGCCAGTTGCTGTTTTCTGCATGTTTTTACATCGCAGGAAATTAATACCAAACGGAGTCCAAATGCAATGAAACATCACAGAGATCTTTATGGACCAGAAGACACCCAATGGGCCAAGGAAGCGCCTGGGGGTGCTCCGAGGGGAGCACAACCCACCAGGGCGCGCCAGGAGGCGCAGGCGCGCCCTGGTGGGTTGCGCCCACCTCGGGTGCCCCCCGGACCGCCTCTTTGCTCTATAAATACCCCAATATTCCAGAAACCCTAGGGGAGTCCACGAAAATCAATTCTAGCTGCCGCAAAGTCCAGAACCAACAGATCCAATCTAGACACCATCACGGAGGGGTTCACCACTCGCATTGGTGCCTCTCCGATGATGCGTCAGTAGTTCTTTGTAGACCTATGGGTCCGTAGTTAGTAGCTAGATGGCTTCCTCTCTCTCGTGGAGATCCATATGATGTAACTCTTTTTGCGGTGTGTTTGTTGGGATCGGATGAACTTTGAGTTTATGATCACATCTATCTTTTTATATCCATGAAAGTTATTTGAGTTTCTTTGATCTCTTATAGGCATGATTGCTTATAGCCTCGTATTTCTTATTCAATATTTGGGTTTTGTTTGGCCAACTCGATCTATTTATCTTGCAATGGGAAGAGGTGCTTTGTAGTGGGTTCGATCTTACGGTGCTTTATCCCAGTGACAGAAGGGGAACCGACACGTATGTATCGTTGCTACTAAGGATAAAACGATGGGGTCTATCTCTACATAGATAGATCTTGTCTACATCATGTCATCATTCTTATTGCATTACTCCGTTTCTCCATGAACTTAATACACTAGATGCATGCTGGATAGCGGTCGATGTGTGGAGTAATAGTAGTAGATGCAGGCAGGAGTCGGTCTACTAATCTTGGACGTGATGCCTATATACACTACAAAAAAAGACACATCTGTGACATTTTGGGCCGAACAATTTTTTTTTCTGTCATGCTTATGACACTTCTATGACGATAATTGTGACAAAACCTGGTATCATCATAGATGTGGTGGGCTCCTACTTTTATGACAAAAAATCATGACAGAAAATGGGCTTTTCGTCCTGGGCGGGCCGGAGACGCAGCTGCATGACATTCTTTGGGCCGTCCATGATGGAAAAAACCATGGTAGAAGCGAGGGCGAGGAAAATATCGGGGGAGTTCCCGATTACGGTGGGTGGTCAGGGGCCGAGCGATGCGCGTTTCTCTTGTACATACGCGCGTGTGCGCGAGGCGTTGGGCTCTAACTGAACTCGAGCGAGGCGTTGGGCTCTAACTGAACCCAAGCAATTACACTGCAGGCTACGCGTTACTGAACCCGAGCGATCGGTCGATCCCTTGCTGTTAACTGAACCCGAGTGATTCCTTCGCTATTGCTGCTAACTGAAGCCTATCGATGCTGCCTCTGGATGAACAGTGAGTGTTGTTGGCTGGGTTTGGATGAACAGTTCCCGGTGGGGGTTGGATGAACAGGAACCCGTGGTAGTAGAGGCCATTGCCGCTGGATGAACATGACCCCGATCGAGCCGGTTGGGGGTGGAAGTGTTCCATGACATTACCAAAATTATCATCACGGAAGTGTCCACTTCCATGACGATAAATCGCGCGTCATGGAAGTGCTTTCGTCAAGGGTGACCGACACGTGGCATCCACCGTAACGGGACGTCGTTAAGCTATCGGGTCCGGTTTTGGATCCGATAACCCGCTAACAGCCCGAACCAATGAGGATTTTCCACGTGTAAAATTCTCATTGGCTGGAGGAAACACGTGTTGGCTCACCGTTGGGACTGATGTCATCCATTCATTGGACAGGAGGCGCCTACGATACGTCGACACGTGGCACGGCCCAACAGAGGCCCATTCCGGTGAAAAGGCCAACCAGTTTGACTTGGTCAAAAGGTAATGGGCCGGCCCACGGAAAGCCTGTTAACGGCATGTTCGTATATAGCCCATTTACGGCCCGCTAACTCACGGCCCGTTACGGCCTATCCAAATTAAGCCCAGTAGCTTCATCTGCGCCTTCCAATATGATTCCAGCCAGTTGTAACTTCCGGCCCATGTATGGCCCATGATTTCTTTCGGCCCATACGAGACCATTTGTAACTCTTGGCCCATTAACGGCCCATGGTGAATCTGGCCCGAAATGAACAGTGTACCCCTTTATACCCATTAACAGCCCATTATTCCATTGGGCTGTTTCCAACCCGTGTTATCTTTCGGCCTTCTCACGCCCATTTATTCTTGGGCTCATTTCCAGCATTCGGTTACTTACGGCCCGTCATTGGCCTTTTCTGCCTGTGGGCCAAATTCAGCCCGCGGTTACAATCGTCCCGTTTGCGGCCCGTTACTCCGTTGGGCCGTTTTCATAATGTCATCAAATACGGCCGATTAACGACGGCCTGTTATTGTCGGCCCATGAAAGAACGATTCCAAATCTAGCCCGTTTACGGCCCATAATGCGGTCTGTTATTGGCCCATGTTTGGCCTATCGATCATACGGCACGTAGAAGGCCCATTGATGCTACGCCCCATAGAAGGCCCATTGATGCTATGACCCATAGAAGGCCCATTCTTTCTACAGCCCTAAGAAGGCCCATTGTTTCTAGGGCCCGTAGGATGCCCATGGTAACTACAGTAAATATGTAGCCCGTGGTTACTGTGGCCTAGTTTTAATAAATAGGTTATTGCGGCCACTAGCAAACCGCGGAAAAAGAACTGCATTGACTACAAGCATACAAATAAACAAGACAACAAGGAAATAAATAAGCAAGCAACTTACGCTAGGCTATCACGGCTATTACACATATTACATCCACCAGGCATCAAAGTTTGCCACCAGTGCAAATATAGGGAACAAAGCAGCATATCATATACACTGGTTGTCAAAGTTTTTTTTGACCTGAACCTGTAGGGTATGGACCCCACAACAATTTTATTCCTCCCATAAAAAGTTTACATATGTACACAACTTACAAGGTCCAAGAGAACCAAAAAGGAAAAAAGGAAAAAACAACATGCTAACCTCAAGGTGGCAAAAAGGAAATCCATCTAAGCAGTTCCTCTTTAGACTTAGGCTTAATCCTATGAACCAAAATGGAAATGTCCAAAATAAAAGAAGACCTCCACCTACGAAAAGAAGGTCTAATATTCCTGAAAACCCTGTCATTCCTAACATTCCAGATGTTCCAACATGCCAGGAAAACCACTTCAGAGAAGAAAGGCTTGAAAAAATCCCTTCTGGCATGATAAGCAATGGCAATCATATCATCTCTAGCCATCCAATTGATTTGAAGATAATTCCAAACCCTGCAACCAAAGTTACATTGAAAAAAGAGGTGATCTCTATCCTCCTTGGTGTGTGTGGGACAGAGTACACAAAGGTTTGAATCAGATACATTCCAGTGCCTTCTTTCCAGCATATCCTGAGTCTTCAGCCGATCCATGATCATCATCCAAGCAAAGAACTTGATTCTCATAGTGCAACAACTAGCCCAAATCCAAGATAAAATTGGGTTGGCCACAATGTGCTTGTGCAAGGAGGAGTAATATTTCTTGGCAGAATAACCCTTGCCATCCTCTTTCCATACCCACGTACCATTCAACTGTAGGTTATGCTTGGAATGCAGGAGCAGATTTTGCAAAGACTGTAGCTCTCCAAAAGGTCTCTCAGAGAGAGGTAAATGAAATAAGGAAGTGAGGTCAGTCGAGTCAAAAACCTCAGCAGCAGAGATAAGAGGATCAATGGCAAATGAGAAAAGCCTGGCAAACCTTTGTTCAAGAGGGATACTAGAGTCCCCCAAGGACCAAGAATCAGACCGGAACAAAACAGTGTCACCCTTATTAACATGCACAACACTCACCATCCTGAACTTATCCATTAACTTGCATATATCCCTCCACCAGAAGGAGCCACAAATGATGGTAGCATGAGGAACTCTGCCATGGTAGCAAGTATTCCAAATGAGTTGGACCCAGGGCACATCAGCTTTATTGTAAGATTTGCTAGCATGTTTGAGAAGCAGAGCCTCATTCTGCAGCTTCAGATTCAAAATACCCAGGTCACCTTTGTTTTTGGGCCGGCAAACCAAACCCCAAGCAGCCATAGACTATATTGTTATGGTCTATAAACTGGTTGTTAAAGTTGGCGACCAGTGCAAATAAACGCCGTAGCAAAACAAGTCCAGAATTGAAACCACTTCAGAAGAGCTCAAGAAACAATATCCTGGGTACCCATAATGCTGGAAAGATGCTTAGCAAGCTTATTAACTTTCTCTTGTTTGGCGCTTAAATCCTCCAGCACTTGTTGTTGCACCAGAAAGTATGCATCTGAATTCTGCAGGGACTTCCTCAGTCCTTCGGCTTCCTGTCGCATAACATCTGATCGATGTCTTTCAACTTGAAGTTGAGACTCAAGAAGCCGAACTGATTCAGGCAGCGAGTTCGAAGAGCTGGTGCCAGCAGTAGTAGCCAGTTACTCGAACACTACATCAAGACATGACTTTGGGGTTGTCTCGGTGTCTTCAATATAGTTTTTATTAGCTTTCTTGGAGACCAACAGGGATGTCTCACTATCTTGAAGCTTATCTGCATTACTTCCTTTACCATTGCATAACGGGGTACTCTTCGCCAATATTTTATCCGCGTTCTAAAAGAGAAACAAACAAACACATCACAGGTTTACAATGTAGCATATGAAACTCATTTTGGTAAACCAGTTCAGTAGTAAGGTGGACAGGATAACAGCTTGAAACAAACATATATCTATGTAGTATGGTCACTGTATGGTCTATATCATTCTAGTTTATGTTGCCAAATCAAGATAGATACAGTTTGAACCATATCTATTTAAGACAAAGCAGCATAGACATAATATAAGTGTAGGAAACTACACAGCAATAACAACACTTGTAATGTGCATGGCATGAGAACATAACTGTTTATTCAATTGAAACTAAAATCAACATAGAGAAAGTTACAACAGCAAACACGTTAAAGAAACAGGTTTAAAACATACCTATTACGCCATTGGAGTTTCAATTGCATCCTTCAATTTGAAATTAGTTGGTATGAGTAAATACAGTGATGCAAGAGCAAAGTAGTATGAACCATAGCTACAGAACCTGACCTGAGAACAATTCTTCTTCTGCTTTAAGCGTTGACTTGGGGTTCGGAGTGGTGGTCCTCGTGCTTTGGGCACTGCAGTTGCCTTACTAACTGCTCGTGTTTGGGTGCTCTGTGGTGGAGACGGTGTTGTGTCAACTGGAACTGGGTTACTATCTGCTGGGGTTGGGGTTAGAAGGGGTGTAGCTGGTTCTCTGTCCAACTGGGTAGGGGTACAATCTGTGTGAGTCTTAGTTATGTGTGGTTGGGCTGATTCTTGGGCAAGTACAACCGTGTTTCTATCTGCATTGACAGGTAGCACAATCTTTTCTGAAGACCGTGTTTTTACTCCCACAGATACTGCCATCACCCGCTCCAATTGAAATGGCTTATAAACAAGAAAAGTAATTGAATGTACATACATTGTAAGATAGACAGGTGCAATGGATACTAGGGAAGAAAACAGGGCATGAAATAATTCACATTTATGTTGTCTAACAAAACAGAATAGCAGGACATAATTTCACATATATGATGGCTAATTAAACAGGATAGCATGACACAATTTCAAATGTATGATGGCTAACTAAACAGGATAGAATGACATAATTCAAAATATGATGACTATGTAAACAGGATGAGATGATATAACTATATTACGTCTTTAGAAAATGGGTTGGCATGCCATAATTTAGATACATGTTGTCTATCTAAACATCTTGGCATGATATAATTCAAATATATGATTTATATACTAAGCAAGTGAGCAGAGGGCAATCGCATATATGATGTGTCAACTAAGGAGATGGCATTCAATATTGTGCATATGATGTAAAAACTAAGCATTGCAATACAAGATATGCATGATATGAGTAATATAACCCTGCCAAGTTTGAGCATACACCTCAGGGGGATAATAGGACTGGTCATCTGCCTCTGAATCCTCCTCTGAAGACCTATCTGTAACCAGCAAGATATCTGCTTCAGCAGGTAGCATTGTCTGCTCTGAAGACCTTGTTTTCACTCCAGATTTCTCCATCACCAATTCAAATGGCTGATGCACAGGAAGAGTAGTTGAATATACAAACATTGTCGACAAATGCAACAAGAAATACAAAAAAGGACGACATGATATAATTCAGATATATGACGCTTGGCTAAACAGCATGGCATTGCATAATTCACATATATAATGCCCTGCAACAAGATAGCATCGCATAATTCACATATATAATGTCTTGCAACAAGATGGTATCGCATAATTCACATATATGGTAATTAGACACTAAACAGGTGGCATTCACACAAAGCATGTCTAAACTAAGCAAATGACATAGCAATGCAAGATACCATATGCACGATATGAGCAACATAACCGTGCCAAGTTCGAGCATGCACCTCGGGGGGAAATAGGACTGGTCAACTGTCTCTGAATCCTCCTCTGAGGAGCTATCCGTAACCAGCAAGACATGCGCTTCTTGAGATAGCATTGTCTGCTCTCAAGACCTTCTTTCCATTTCAGATTTTTCCATGACCATGCCGAATGGCTGATGCACATGAAGAGTAATTGAATGTACTAAAACTGTTGACAAATTTAACACGTAATAAAAAAATGATAGCATGATATAATTCACATATAAGATGACTGGCTAACTAGGGCGGCATTGCAAAACTCACATATATGATGCCTGGCTAAACAAGATGGCATTGCATGATTCACATATACGATAAAGAAACTAAACAGATGGCATTGAAACAAAGCATGTCTAAACTAAGTAGATGACATATTTGATGTATCCAGAAAGAAATGCAAGGCACCATATGCATGATAATACCAACATCAGCATGCCAAGTTAGAGCGAAGACCTCAGGGGGTAAATAAGAGTGGTCTTCTCCTTCTGAATCCCCCTCAGAACAGTTATCTTCCTCTTGATTATGACCCGAAATGGGTGGAGGGGGGCTGCCTTTGCGCCCACCATGGAGCGATGTCTGCATCAAATTTTATTGCCATGCAAGGCTCGTCTCTTTTGCTCTACATGTTCAGTTCCATTGTGTACAATAACTGACATGCATAGGAATAAAACATAGTGAGATTATGTAAGGAGTGCATGCACAAATCCAGAGTGATGGTAGCAAACTGTGGATAGACCCAAAACCAATGATAGCAGGCAGATAATAGCTTTAGTTAAAAATACACATAATGGCTCCTTTAATGTTTGTTTGCACCCAACATGAAACTCATAGTAGACACCCGAGATTAACCAGATAGTAGACAGATAGTATTGATTGCTGCCCCAGTATGTACCCCACAACCATTTCAAAACTCAAGTTTCAGCATTAGTTTGGACCTGACCCAGAGTCTAATAGGTGAACACGATGATAAAGTAGCATGTCATCATATTAAGCGATGCATAACGTAAGCAGACACGGAAGAGTGCGACCTCTCTTGTGGACCCGTGTAGTCGTCAAGGTCATCTGCTCAGTTGATGATGGTAATGCAGTTGTCGTGGCTGCCGGCGGCGGGGAAGAAGATCTGAGGCGGCGAAAGACAGTCTGGAGAGCGGATCCTAGCTGTGGTGAACCCTTCCGTCGTTGGAGCAGCTGAGCTGGGGTGGAACACAGCGCAGCAGGAGCAGGACAAACCACACAAGGTTTTCTTTGACACATATCTGTAATAGAAGTAATTGTGTAAGGGCTTGTTTGAATTTGAGGATTCTAACAATGCGGGGATAGGAAATAGACACGAATAGGATAGGAATGCACGTGCAAAACAGAGAATTTAAAAACACAGGATTTATGCCAATCTGGGTCTTTGATTGACAAGAATTGGAAGATCACAAGATGCAAAGAAGCAAGGTGAGATTAAGTCTTGTGCTTCATGAATAGGAATTTGAAAAGGAGGAGAAGTGGAAATTAAAATTCCTACGATTTTTCTTTCAAGGAGACACTAAAGGAACAAATCCTACAGTTTTCCTTTGCTCCATTCCTTTGAACCAAATTCATGAATAGTAGTACCATAGGAAACTTTCCAATTCCTATGTTTTTCTTCACTTTTCCTTTTAAGCACTGGCGATCCTAGTAGGCAGGCTTGAGCAAGGAAAAGCCTACACTCAAAAAATGTTTTTCTGCTACTTCTAGTACTTTGGACTCAGGCCACTGCCCTACTAGCTCAACTCCTAGGCCCATCGACAAATGCACGGCTCAAACACGCAGAGATTAATAATGATGGCATTCAAGAGAGTCCATCATGGATAGCTAAGTTGCCTGGTACCTCACTGCTTGTCATATAGTAGGAGAAACTAATCGTATTTCACGTTACTGCGTGTGCTCAGTGGACAATATATATCTTAGGCGTCTAGAGATGGAGCCCGGGGTACTGCTCCGCTGTGATGGAGGGTTTCGTCGTTGGAGCAGCTCCGGTGAGTTGTACGATGCCGAGGCTGAAGCAGGACAAGAGAGACAACGTTAACCTGAGTGGAATTCTAATAGCATCTCCAATAGATGACGTAAAATACGTAACCACAAAGTGCTAGATGTAAAATACTTCAGCCGCTCATCTCTGAACTTAACTGCCGAAACTGAATGTAACTGTCGAAACTGAACTTAACTGTCGAAACTGAATTTTTCTGTCGAAACTGAACGCACTACTAGCAGAAAAGCAGTAGCAGCAGCAGCAGCGCGTGCGAGAGCCGGGCCAGCTGGTCGTGTAGCAACATCAGGTGAGGCTACCCTGAGCCGCCAGCCACCACCGGCCAAATAGCCGCCCCCCGCCGCCCCGCCCGCCCCGAAACCACTCCCCACCGCCGCCCCGGCCATCCCTCTAGCCCCCCTGTGCCGAGATTTTTCTCTGGCGATCCTCACGCCACCGCCCCACCACCACCCCCACCCTGAACCCTAAGATAGATAGTGGGGTACCTCTTCGGTGAGCCCCCCTCCCCGCTGCGGCTGGTTCTTCCTTAACTCCGGCGAGCCCCCCACCCCCTGAAAATCGACTGACCCAAAAGTCGATTCAGTCGACTGAAGTGTAGCTAAATCAGAGCAGCATCGCAAACAAGAGCAAGAGCGAGAGCAGCAGCGTGAGCAAGAGCAAGAGCAATAGCAAGAGCAGACCAAGTAGGGGGCCGAGAGCAAGAGCAGAGCAGCAGCGCGAGCGAGAGCTAAAGCAGCAGCAGCTCCTACTGACGTGGACGTCACCGCTGAGGGAGCGACGCCGTGGAGGAAGTGGCACAAAAGTGGCACAAAAAAAGTAACATAATATTTATGCATGACATAAAAGTGGCACAAAAAAAGGGGGCCAATAAACCAGGACGCAGGCAGCATGATCAATTTTTGCCAGGGCTACTATTGGTGGCCTTTGTATTTAAATATGGACGGCGTGGAGTAGTACTATCTTTATCTTAGCCTCGTAGGGCTCTCCTAGCGCCTAGGCTCGCCTCCCCGCCTCGCCCACCGGATCCCGCCATGGATAATCCCTTAGATCCCAGGATCCCGCGGGCTACCCTCTCGATGCGGCCCGCAGCACTACTGCCTTTGAGCGAAACCCACATGTGTTTAAGAGGGGATCCATTGCTCTGGAATCACAGATAGGTGGCGCCGGAAGACATACCAGGGCTGCGTTTCAGGTGGTGGGCAGCAAGGGAAAATCGGATCGAGGAAGCGTCGCATCGATTGGAGAGAAGTTCCAAGGAGCTGCACCTGGTGCAGCACAAGGCGGAGGCGCAAGTCGATCTCAGGGGAGAGATCCTGAGGGATGTCAGCATCTGGCAGCGTCGCATTGATTTCGAGCTAGGGCTAATGGCAGAGATCATATTCATGGAGTCGACTACGGAGGAAAGAACGCGCATGCCTGCGCAATGGCATGAGCAGCCGGTGCAACTGTTCAAATGGGCGGTAGGAGAAGACAAATCCCGGGACCAGTTGCGGCGGCGCAACTGGGCATGCATCATAGGCGAGGTGAGCTGCCCTCCTTCCCCGGCAGCGATGGAGTGACCTAGTCGGTTGCTGCTGCAGTGAACTCGCAACGCTATGTCGGTTTGCAACCTTGACAATCACTCCATCTATATGTATTGTTTTCCTGTAAAAAATACTTGGTCGTTCCGAAAAAGATGGTAATTGATTTATCATTAGTTTTAGAATGCTTGGTCGTGACAATCAACCGAAGCCACAACCAGAAGTCCCCATCGCGTTAGTACTATACGGTCGGTCGCACCAACAGACGGTCGGTCGGACCCGCGTCTCACCGAAGGGACACGCATCGGCTTGGTCTGACATGTACGACCAGTTACATCACTGACTTGTGCGACCGCATTTGAGGAGTGTAGTGCTCCCTCTATCTCGGTTTACAAGTCTTGCACGTGTACCTAGGTCGTTAATTTGACCAACTTAATAAGAGGCATACATTATGAAAAATATATCATTACAAACTTCAAATATTCTATTTTTTAATGATATATTTTTATATTAAACATTTTATGTTCTAGTACTAAACTCATCGGGAGTACTTGAAATTTATGTTCCACTAAACTCATCGGGAGCCGTTTCGGGCCTCGAAACCAAAACCATCAATTAATCTTTACCTTGTTCCCATCACAATACAAA
Source organism: Aegilops tauschii subsp. strangulata (assembly GCF_002575655.3). Lineage (NCBI taxonomy): Eukaryota > Viridiplantae > Streptophyta > Magnoliopsida > Poales > Poaceae > Aegilops > Aegilops tauschii. The sequence continues at coordinate 427,672,111 of NC_053038.3, forward strand.
GTACTAGTGCTACAATTAAGTGCAAGCCTGCTCACACCTACCAGTATGTACCTAACCTGAACATGTTCCCACTATGCTGGTTTTAGTACTAGTGCTAGTACTTAGGTTATAAAAAGGGGAACTACCTAACCGAAAATTACTCTACCTTCCTCCTCATAAGTCCTCCTTCTTTGTCCTTCCTTGCCATGGCCGGTGTGCAGAGCTCTAGGTCGAGAACTACTCGTAACCAGGGAGCGGCAACCATGGTTGCGGAAAAAAAGAGAGGGCTCGCCGCCACGCAGAGACCTCGAAAGATCTCTCATGGGCAGGCGATGGCTCCAAGGAGTGCCCTAGCCACGGAGGCGAACATGCCGAGCTGGCGGCGCTGGAGTCGTTATCCCTCGACAGCATGCCCGATCAGCTCAATAAGCACCTCAATAAGCAGAAGGAGTTGATCCACGGCTTGGTGGAGCTGCTGAAGGAGAGCCTCGACGACATGCCCGCTGAGCTCAATGAGCAGGGGGAGTTGACCGCCAGCTTGGTGATGCTGCTGAAGAAGAGCATTGCCTCGGAGAATAAGGCGACCGGGGAAATCCTACAACTTCAGGAGGACAAGGCGAAGCTCTGCCACGAGCTCGACCTGCTGAAGGAGGAGAACGCCAGCTGGAAGAAGCTACATGAGAATAGTAGTTCCTCGATGAAGATGCTGCAGGCCCTTGTACAGATGATGAAGGCTCGCGTCGAGAAATCCCACGTCATGGACACAATGAAGAATATGGCGGAGGAGACGTGCAAGGAGATGGAGGTCGTGGAGGCAACGAAGAAGCAGTTACGACTCCGCGGCCAGCAACCCTTCATGTGGTGAGAGTAGCGCCCCAGACTTGTGTGTGCGTCTTCCTTGTTTTTTTGGCCTGATAATCTTCTTCTTCTTTTGCTCCTGTGTTTCTTCTTTTGCTTCGGGTGTTTCGCCACACGTATCACCTTCTCTATGAGGCATGAATAGAACAATGCTAAAAATGAGATGACTAGCAAATTAGATCATTCTTTATCGCCAATAGAACAATGCCTCTTGCTAGTAATATATAATAAGAGTAGAGAGTAGAGGATATGGCACTGGGCTGCCGTGTTTTGTGCTCCTCCATCGTACTCCAGTGGAAAACTTGAGTATACCGCACGGTTCTTTGCTCCTCCTCAGGTCGTTGGCACATTCGTACGAGCAGTCAAATCACAAGGCCCCGCCTTCCAGCAGTAATGAGCCGTCAAATCACAAAGGCCCTCGCCTCTCTTGAAACTGACCTAGCTAGACTGCCCCACCCTCTAGCCTTTTAAAGAATGTATAATTTTGTACAGTAGTAGGATCGATGGATTGCAGCATGGAGCAAAACTGACAAGATGAAATTAAAGAAAAAAATGTGGTACATATAGAGAGCGCTCGTCGCCAAATTATGCATACAGTACTATTAAAAAAGTTAGTACATGCTTAAATGGGGTGCTAAATTCTATTAAATAAATTAGCATGCCTATTTAATGTAGCGACCGGACCTTAAACGGTCAAGTATCTGTGCTTCAGTGTCATTCCTGGATCGGTAATGCTGACACACACAGTACTCGAAGGATTTATAACAGAGTAGCAATCACACACTTATTACATCGAATGTCTCAAAAGAGAACTTATTACCATAAATATGGCTTAAGGCCATCTAACATGATAACAGCGGACGGTTTGAAAGATAAAGTGAGTCCATCAACTCCAACGGCATAGCTGAGTGCATGAAAACGGCCTAGCGAACCTTACTCCTTGTCTGAAAAGTCTGCAACATGATACGTTGCAGCCCGAAAACGGGTCAGCACATGGAATATGCTGGCAATATAACACAGTAGAGCAATGAACAGATAAATGCTATCACTATATGCATATATGGCTGGTGGAGGCTCTAGGGTTATATGATTTTGCGAAAAGCCATTTTTTTCCTACAACAAAGGAATAAGTTTTATTAAACTATCATGGTAGTTGAAACATCATTGAGAAGGTACCTCCAACTCAATCCCAATTAAAAGTAATTATCAACCCAACAAATTTAATTAGAGTGATGAGATACAATAGGATAATCCAAGTACTAGATACTCAAGATGTCCATAACCGGGGACACGGCTAACCATGATTGGTTTGTACATTCTGCAGAGGTTTGCGCACTTTTCCCCACAAGACTCGATCTCCTCCGTTGGATTTCTCGCACTACAAGGTGTTTGAGAAACGGATGACCGAGACACAGTCTTTCAGAAGCATTAACTCTTTACTTCGGGTGGACAGTTACACCTACTTTCCCTCTACATCTGCTAGCCCACCATTGAAAGAGGTCACACAACATACTCAACTATGCCAGAGCCCATAATGGCTTGTGGCTGCACACGGAAGTTTCTAGCATGAAATATCTCACGATCCCTTTGAGCCTGGGTGGCGGACCGTAGGAGGATCACACGGTATATCCCCGGGATCTCCTAGGACAACACTGGACTCCCCACGCCCCCCTCTTTATAAGGCACCAGCCCGAGCCGCCCTACAGTCCACCCCGCGCCCCAGCCCAGCGGCCGCCCCGCGCCCGAAACCCTAGCCGCCACCGCCTCGGTTCCAGCGCCACGCCGCCGCACAAGCCGCCGCCGACTTCACCGGAGTTAGCCGCCGCCACCATTTTTTTTCGTCTGTTTATTTCGGTAAACCGTAGATCTAGATCCGGTTTTTTTTAGTTTCCGGTTTAATTTATTAGATCGGTTTTTCCGTCGGTTTACTTATTTTGCGGATGTTCATTCATTCGTTCGTTTAAACGAACGCCGTTCACCCGTTAGTCACAGACAGCGAACGTTTGTTCGTTAGCCTGTTCGTCAGTTTTTCTTTTTCCAGGGTTTTTCGCGATTATTTCCGATCGTGATTTCTGACCCAATTTTCATTTTAGTTTATCTTTTCACTCTTTTATCGGAATCAGGCGGTTCAAGCGCCTAGATCTTCGTCTCGAAGCCCTCTTTCTGTTTAACCAACTTGAACAAGATTTTGGTACTGTAAAATTTGACTTTAGTCTAGATTAGTAATTGGATCTTGTTTCTTTCGCAGTTTGAGTTTCGTTGCTCCGTTTGATTCGATTCTTTTTGCAAACCGGAGTTCTTCAGTTGAACTTTCTGGTTAGATCTCCTAATTTGAGTTTTACCCGTGCATATTTGCTTGATTGCTTATGTATGCTATTGGTTGTTTGCGATAGAATTCCCGGAGTGCGAAGCGTGCTACTACGAGTCACTAGGTTTTGCGGATCGTCAACAAGGCAAGTAACACATTGATCATACTCTTTTCATACCCAGTTTTTATGCATTAGTTACAATCCTCAAACATTGCATGTTAGGATGTGTTTAACTTGTGGGTTTGGGAAGTAGTTGATGAGGTAGAACCTATTGCCCTGTTTATTATCAAACCCTGGGAGTTACTTCTACGTATGCTTATAATGCCATGCTATGCTCGTAGACGTGGATTGGGTTTGAGTGTATCCATGACAGACGTGAGTTGTTAATTAATGGTTCAACTTAAGGTGGCTACTTTAATACACATCTGGGTGGATTGCTTGTTTGGGCACCTGGGGAATCCAGTGTTGTCCTAGGAGATCCCGGGGATATACCGTGTTTTCCTCCTACGGTCCGCCACCCAGGCTCAAAGGGATCATGAGATATTTCATGCTAGAAACTTCCGTGTGCAGCCACAAGCCATTATGGGCTCTGGCATAGTTGAGTATGTTGTGTGACCTCTTTCAGTGGTGGGCTAGCAGATGTAGAGGGAAAGTAGGTGTAACTGTCCACCCGGAGTAAAGAGTTAATGCTTCTGAAAGACCGTGTCTCGGTCATCTGTTTCTCAAACACCTTGTAATGCAAGAAATCCAACAGAGGAGATCGAGTCTTGTGGGGAAAAGTGCGCAAACCTCTACAGAGTGTACAAACTAATCGTGGTTAGCCGTGTCCCCGGTTATGGACATCTTGAGTATCTAGCACTTGGATTATCCTATAGTATCTCATCACTCTAATTAAATTTTTTGGGTTCATAATTACTTTTAATTGGGATTGAGTTGGAGGTACCTTCTCAGTGATGTTTCAACTACCATGATAGTTAAATAAAACTTATTCCTTTGTTGTAGGAAAAAATGGCTTTTCGCAAAATCATATAACCCTAGAGCCTCCACCAGCCATATATGCATATAGTGATAGCATTTATCTGTTCATTGCTCTACTGTGTTATATTGCCAGCATATTCCATGTGCTGACCTGTTTTCGGGCTGCAACGTATCATGTTGCAGACTTTTCAAACGAGGAGTAAGGTTCGCTAGGCCGTTGTCATGCACTCAGCTATGCCGTTGGAGTTGATGGACTCACTTTATCTTTCAAGCCTTCCGCTGTTATTGTGTTAGATGGCCTTAAGCCATATTTATGGTAATAAGTTCTCTTTTGAGACATTCGATGTAATAAGTGTATGATTGCTACTCTATTATAAATCCTTCGAATACTGTGTGTGTCAGCATTACCGATCCAGGGATGACACTGAAGCACAGAGACTTGACCGTTTGAGGTCGGGTCGCTACATTTAATTCTTGGGTTCTTATTATTTATGCCACTAGTTTGTGTATCACTACTTTGTTTTGCCATTAGAAGTTACAACTACTCAAAAATGCCATCGATCCGTGAGATGCATGCTCAAAAATGCAATTAGATATCTCAAAAATGCCATTGTTAAGTTAGATGTTTGCTCAAAATGCCATTAGACTTTGTGATTTTCACGTCAAAACCGTTGACCATGTTACATGACAAAAATAAGCCAATTCTCACAATGATAAGTGTGGTCCCGCTTGTCAGGAGTAACCAAGTGAACAATTTTACAGGAAAATAAGAACGCTGTTGGGATCAAGTAGGCCCCACACATTATTTGTCTGTAGTGACATAGAGGGAGAGCTGGCATGTTGGTCCATGGTATTTATGTCATTATAACATGGCAAAAGAGATTTGAGTCACAATAATGGTGTCCAGCACAACACACCCCTCAAATAAAACTAAGCACCCTGAAATTCTTTAACAAAACTAAGCACCCTGAAATTCTTTGACAACTAAACTGCTGGCTATATGATGTTGGCCATATATATTGTACGTATATAATGTGAAGAAACGAGTGGTAGTCGTAGTACTATACCAACTAAAAGATGAACTGTAAGAAATACTAGTATGTACGTACTGAGGAGTTAAAGTAATAAGAAGAAACATAACATAGTTCTGCTGGGGGCTCAGCACAACACACCCCTCAAATAAAACTAAGCACACCAGAAATTAAACTAAGCAACTAATTCGGTAGACACTGCATTAGAACCGCCATGAGTTCATGAGCAACGACACTGCCACCTTACTCGAATCGTCCTTTTCCTTCTTCCTCCTGGCCGATACTTCTTTGCTTGAACCGCACACTTGGCTCTTGCTCTTCATCCAACCCTTATAGATATTGAAACAAAGGTAGCCATCCATTGCAGCGTAGTGCATGTGGTCTATATCTAGTACATTCAACTCCCATGCACGATGAAACGTGTGCGGAAGTTTCCTCAGTTTACCGTACGAAGGATGAACCATGGCTCCTGCCAGGGTCAGCAATGAAGGCTTATCACGGGAGGACACTAGCCCATTATTCTGGAGGTCGAAGGGTTTGCCTAAAATGAGGCCTATCCGTTCCAGGACTCTTATGTCGTTCGTAAAGTCTACAGTAACGAATTTGACTTGGCCGCCCTTGAGGAACTTCTTAAATTCCTCGCACTCAACGTCGGCATGGCATATGTCGTAGACCAAGCATAAGTCATGCACGCAAACCTGGAACATGGCGGGCTTCTTCCTCTCTTCCTCCTTTAGATTCTTCTCTTTTCCCAGGACTATGGTGTACTCAACATCTAGCCCAGCGACCACTCATCATTTGAGTTTTCGAACATGCTTCTGAAGCGATCAAGGCATCCTTTCACCGTCGCGGAAGAACGGGTGTAGATGACGTCGAACTCATGGCCGGTGATGGTTATAACCTTGTACTCACCGCCGACCATGAAGATTTGGGGCGCCATGGATTTGGGAGGAGGGTTAGGATTAGTGGAACTGCCGTAATGTGAAAGGACGGGATGACTAGGAGCGGTTTATCGATTGTAAAAATGCCGAGTTGGGGGGCGCGTGCGAACGGCAGGGTAGTGGCTTGCCTGGTGGATAAATGGATTCATGCACAGTACTATGGGGGCCCAATTAGATGTCATGTCTACTCGATGCCCAATTAAATGGCTTTCGATGTCATGTCAAGCGTCGGGAAAATTACAGGTGATACGAAGCTTCCGAGAGCCCTTGGATCTGAGATCGAACGGTTGCATGGCGTGATTCTAGACCTATGGGTGAATATCCTATCCTGGAGGGTTATTCTGCAAATTTTCAGCAACTTAAAATGCGACCGTTCGATCTCAGATCCAAGGGCTGCCAGTAGCCCGTATCATGGTCGCGCCTACCATGACCGTCGCCTCGCTCGCACGGTCGCGCCCTTGGAGATTTATCACGGTGCGTTAGGCTACCTAATGTTGGCATGTCATACATAGTCATCACTTAGTCACTCAACAAGGTTAGCTATAAGGTTGGCTATAAGAGTATTTTTTGTTTACTTCTCTCTATCTCTTTCTTCGTAGTATTTATTGCATTTGCCAAGGAGTGACCTCTTCCAATGAAATGGTGTGCTATGGGCATTAAATGGCTTAGCAACTCAAGGCCCCAATGCATAGGTGCTTAGTTTTTTGTTGCTAAGTTTGCTTCATCTAGGTACACACGCTTAGCACCGTTTCTTCCTGGGGTCACCAAACTAGTCTCTCTCTTCTTAATTAACTTGCCACATCAGACTTTATGCCTATGTGGCAGGCTTAGCACCTGTAGGATCAAGTACAATAGTGGGCTTTACATGGCATTTTTGCATATGTGGGGGAAAGAGGCAAGGAAAAAGTGGACGAGTGGGCTCTCAAGCAAGAGCCAGCCTCTACATGGTGGAGCATCGGGAGAGGCACCTATATGGAGGTGTTCAGGAATCGGGAGACTCACGCCGGTCGTAGCGCCACAGTTAAAATGATAATGGCAAGTCAAATCACCAGGCCCCACCTGTCTAGCAGTAACTCGCTGTCAAATCACACAGCCCTACGTTTGTAGCAGCCTACTCCCTCATCTTCTCCCGTCTTTGTCGAACCGACTAGGAGGAACTGCCCCGCCTACCGCACGGGAAAAGCCCCGCCCTCGACTTTTAAATAGTACAATATAGTAATTTTGTATCCATGGATTGCGCCATGGAGCAAAGCCTCAAGAAAACGGCGGCACACATTTACGGAGTAGAGTATACAACACGCCCGTCGCGTTCGCGTCGCACCCCAGACGGTCGGTCGGTCTGGCACGCCGCTCTCCAAATGGAACGCACGTCATATTGCGTTTGCACACACATGTGGGACCGCAATTGAGAACCGACCATAGGCACACTCCCCGGCCCCGCAAGTCGGGTGAGTTAATACAAGAGAGAGACGAGCGATAGTACTAGAGAAGTGTTGTACAGACGTTGGTGCCTGGACGATCCCTGCATGACACGGAAGATCAGTTCGTCCATGCATGAGACCGGACTCCAGCAGACACGCCTGGATTGGCTATCGTCTACATATCGTGCAGGCTGTGTTGTACAGGGTTGTAGTTCTGGTGAGAAATCTAAAAAAAGGTTTCTTGTCATCTCGCAAAATTAGGTGTCATGTGCTTCGGATCACTTCGAGGGTTAAACAGTGACAACTGAGTTCCTCCAAGGCGCTAGTCATGGGGGCCACATGAACGAAGACTACTCGGCTGCCATCTATGTCAAGTCGGCTATGTTAATTAGGGCATCTATCGATGGACCCCTTTTCTACGAGTTTATCTTTAATTTGAGCTTTGATCCTCGTCTAGTTTGTCCATCAGGATTCATGTTGTCTCCTTTGGGCAGTGAGGTTATGGTTTCTTGTCATGTTATAATCCGGTGCTTCAGATCAAAATGAGGACAACTGCGCCTCCGGGGCACGTGCATGAAGACAGTCATTGAAGAGGTCAAGCCGGCTCCGGTAGAGAAAAGAAAACTAGCAGTACTCCACTATATAGGCAGGATCCTCCATGCTTGCTTGCTAGTGTTGCTCTCTTCACACTGTCTCGTCCTCTCCAGATCTAAACACGATAGCGGTGGCCACACACTCTCTCTCTGCTCACCGCTGGTCATAGATCCAGCCCGATCCTCTCCGCCGGGGAAGGTGAGAAGGTGCAATGTTCACGCGATCGTCCTCGGCGACGGCTCTTACCCACTGCCGACGCGTCTCGATTAGCGTGCCTTGCCATTCTCTCCCAAGCACCGCTGGCTAGGGAGGGCCTCCGACCCCTTCTTCCTCGCTGCCGTAGTGTGGGCACATCCGGCCTCCCGCCACCCACCAAGCGACATCCCGGCGACCCTCAGGTATAACTTCCTTCGAAACCGGCCTTGCTCTACTTCCCGAGCTCCTGACATCACTGCATTTGTATCTTTTACTATTTCTGAGGCCCCCTCGTAGATAGGATCGATCGGCTGTTTGAAATCCACCTAAATTTTTACTGTTAAGAGGTAAAACTAGTTCATGCACTCGAATCTAGTACTACTTGGTTCAAACATGGAAGAAAGGGGGTGGGGGTGGGGGAAGATTTGTTACCTGAATCTAGGACTTGGTCGAAAGAGGAAATAATGGGGGCGAAAAGTAGCAGAGACTGGCTATCCAACTGGTCTCTAGTTCTAATAGGGAAATAAAGGGAAACGCAGTACAAACTCAATATAAACCCGATCTATTGGTTGAAAAAGGAAAGAAACTCAGGACTGGGGGACAAGTCAACAGAGTACAATGTCCACACTAATATCTAGCAATGCTGCTGCTTTAGAAATTGCTACTGTCCTTGTAGGATTGCCATTCAGATAAGGAACATGCTTCTTCTCATTTGATGTATGTTTCATCACTTGTTTGTCACCCTCCTTTCCACCTTTTTTGTGCAAACAGAGACATACATTTCACGATTGATATTAGTTGAACTAGACAAATGATATCCAAATTATAGTTGAACATTCTAGGAGCTTCACAACCAACCTTGATGTTGCTCAATTTTATTGCAACTAATGAAGAAGAAGCTCTGTGGGTTTCGTTTTCTGATGGAAATGGAACCGGGGCTGGAGCCCTTTTCTTCAAAAAATGAAGAAGAAGCTGCTAGCTCATGGGACATTGCTTCATTTTAGGTGAACTGCACCAAAAGGTCCCATGAATTGCACCATCCATGTTGGTGACTGGTGTCATCCCTTCTACGATGGCGTTGACTGCAGACATGGTTCCCATCACGAGGTATGTTCCTTTTTGGTCTGACCGTTTGCCAAAGATCCTGCATGTTGAGTCTGCTCTTGTGCTACTGTCTTGGCACTACCATGATAAAGCAGTAATGTTGTTATTTTGCACCTTAATCTAGTGGCACTATTAATTTGAGGCAATGTTTTGGCACCGCTAGTGGCACTGATTTTTTTTATATGTCAAAAGAGGGGGTTTCCTCCGATTTCATTAAAGAAATCCAACCATAGAGAACCATTATCCAACAACATCTCAGTGTAAACGGGCAGTTATGCAACTACTACTAGAACGGACTGAGTACTAGCAGGTGACAAGTTCGCCACATAAGCTAGGCAGGTAGGGGGACGCAGCACCAGCTAGACCAAGTTTGGATTACAACCCACATGCTACCACAGAAACATCATAGGGGAAGATAGGGACTGAAAGAGCCAGCTTCAGCATCCCAGTCTAAGCACCCCCGGCCTCCATCCTTGCGACGCACGGTACACATCGTTTGCCACCTGCTCGACCCTAGTGCCACTGATAAAATGAATTAATAATACAGTTAAACTAGAGCGAGTGTCCTCTCTATCATTTCATTTCCAATGTAGATAAAGAAAGTGCTTCTGTTTGTTAGTATATGTTTCATCAACTAGTCCCATTGTTAATGTTTATGCGTTTCTGCAAACTGGGGTGCTTAATTTTAGTTGATCTGCACAAAAATAGAGATTGGAATGTCTTAAGGCCCCTCCTTGTACTACCGCTGTACACTGATGTTCATCACTGGCAGAAGGTGTATCGGGGAGACTTGGTTCGATTTCCAGTATGAGGCGTACCGTATGAGGCGTCGCAGGGCCCATCTCGCCCTCGCAGCATGGCATACTATGATACTATCACAATATTTTCTTCTGTTTATTAGTGTATGTTTCATCAACAAGTGCCACTATAATGTAATCACGCCTTTTCATTATCTGTGCAAACAGGGTTATTCAGCTGCATTTTGGTGGAACTGCACAAATGTACAGATGGAACCGGCATATATGCAGAGTGCGAAATGCCAAGTAAAAATTACTGACACCAACCCTGCTCCATCTAAGAATTGGCATCCACCACCATCATTGGGATGTGTGGCGCTCACTATGGACGGATCTTTCTCGGCAGCAAATCCTCTAACCAAATACTAGTAGCTTAGACTTAAAAAATACTAGTAGCTTATATTGGCAGTTTTCTAGGGTGTACTCTTTTCTGAAAGAAGCACCAATCTATTTTTCTTTATTTCTACACAGTGTCACAACTTTGACCCAAAGGTACAGAGCTATTTTAGGGTGATTGGCGTAGTACTCGGAGACTGATTGTAAGCATGATTTTTATTAGCTGTCACACTGATTGTAAGCATGAGCAGATGGAAGATTAGGTTAGTGCAAAGCTTACCATAAACCCTACTAACATCGTTGAAACGAGGCGAGCGTCGAGGGAACCGTGGAGAACAGCGGGGAAGCAACATCGCGCCATCCGGCCTCCTCTTGCGGTGGGAGAACGAATACTCCTGTGGCTCCGGCTGGCTCTGCACCCTCACGAACGGCACACCGTACTCGATCGATTCGTTATCCTCTGGGTGCTCGACCTTCAACCTGTACGCCTACCACCTCCGCCTGACTTTCGCCTCGGGCGAATCTGTCTGCTCCATCGCCCAGGGGAGATACTCGATGAACTCGAAGGACTGGGGCATGACTGCCGCCAAGGAGTACATCACCGCCCTCATCGCTGTCATCTCGCTCTTTCGCATACATTGCCACATGGCCCTCACCGTCCTCGAAATCTCCCACTCATTGTCAAACCAAGTAAGGATCTCCTTCAACCTGGCTAACTTTGCTTGGTCGCCGCCGGCGATCTGCCTAATTCGCTGCTGCATCCTCTCCATAGATGTCCTTCTGAGTGGTCCGGTGCTAGCTTTGGAAGATGGGAGGAGAGACGGTGGTCTTGCAATAGAGAAGAGGGAGAGGCGAGACGGTGGTTTTGGAATGGAGATGGTGGGGATGAGAGGGGGTGGTTTTGAAATGGAGAAGAGGGAGAGGCAAGACGGTGGTTTTGGAATGGAGATCATGGAGAGGAGAGGTTTCCCTGCCTTTCGGTCGCTTATAGGTGGGCCCCGCGCTTGGTGGGACCCATGTCTCAGTGTCTCAATGGCAGGATGGGCTACGTCAGGGGATACTCATCCGAGGAGAGAGGATGTGGTTTTGAAATAGAGAAGAGGGAGAGGCGAGACGGTGGTTTTGGAATGGAGATGATGGAGAGGAGAGGAGGTGGTTTTGCAAAGGAGAAGAGGGAGAGGAGCGTGCGGCAGCGATTTAGGATTGGACGAGAGGGCCGGCGCGCTGTGACTGGATCAAAATCAAAATCAATTTACCCTTCAATCAAGAAAGCGACCCCACATTAACTAGTCTCCCTTTTATTCTGGGTCATAATTGACCATGATTTTCACAAATAAAATATATGTTATACGTTGCAAAAATAATATAATTTGAAAGTACATTTAGATACGAACCAAACAATACATTTTTTGGTGACATGCATTCACATTTTGCTTGTCAAATACAGTATGGTCAAACTTTGACCCAAAATACGCAAAACGAAAAAAATACTTCCAAGACCAGCGCCGCTCCTCTCCTCTTAAACCACCGCCGATCCTCTCCTGTTCCAATCTAAATCCAGCACCGCTCCTCTCCTCTTCCATTTCAAAACCACCGCCCCTCCTCTCCTGTTCCAATTCAAAACCAGCGTCGCTCCTCTCCCGTTCTAATCCAAAACCAGCGCTGCTCCTCTCCTCTTCCATTCAAAAACCACCGCCAGCGAGTGAAGGTGTTGTGGAGAAGTAGATCAATGGAGGAGTACAACCGACACGTGAGGATCGCAGACGGCGACCCTGTGAAGCTAGCTAGGATGTTGGAGATACAATCTTGGTTTGACAACAAGGACCAACTAGCGGCGACGGCGACATCCATGGCCAAATATCTGCAACAGAGCGAAAAGGCGGCGATACTCCCGAAGGGAGTCGCGCGGGAGTACATAGAGCTGCTCCTCTAGGCCATGGAGCAAACAGATTCACCGAATCCGATCGTGAGGGAGCGGTGGTGGGAGTATCGATCCCAGATGGAGGATCCACCAGATATTGAAGGATCGAGCATCTACAGGGTGTCGTTTGTGAGGGTGTCGTGCGAGAGCGAGCCGGTGGATTCTTCGTCGACCGAACCCAGCTGCAAGAGGATAAAAGCAGTTGGCCCGACGACGCTTCCCCACCATCCTCTCCCTCACCGTTCACATCGTCTCACGGGGCGGTTGTCTGCCGCCGAGGAATAGGAGGGGACTGCCCCCCAGCCCGATAGTTAGGCAGGTTGTGAATTGTCTGGAGGAGCTTATGGTTGTCAGTATTTGCAGGTTGTGAATTGTGTTTTGTGTTGTGTATTTTGAGAGTACTTTTAGATATGAATGTCTTTTGAATTTCAGATTTGCAGTATTGAGCATATGAAGTATTTTATGAATTCTAGAGATCTATTTTTAGCACTTAAAAAAATGTAGTTTCATAGGAGTATAAAAGTGCAGACAATGTGATTCTCAGAGAAGAAACTTCAAGTTTCAGTTTCAGATAAGAAACTACAAGTTCAGTTTCTGATAAGAAACTGCAACTTTCAGAGGCAAAGCATTTATATTAACACGGCCTTTTCAAACAGGGTTAACATCATGTTGGAAGTTTTATCCATGGTTAAACATTGAACTACCAGCCAGTTAACATCATGCTGATCAACATTCATGCGTAGCACATCTTCATATGATGCACAATAAAAAAGATATGCTATTTTCAAAATGCCCACACAATGTCGAGTGTGCGAAAAACAGAGAAAATGAGGGACGAAGTTTTGGCAAGTGTTGGACGTGGTGTGCGTAGATGACAATGGGGACCCACATGTCAATAATGGCAGAGGCAAAGAATTTGGAGATATTTTCCCTGCATTAGGTGGAATCGAACCCGGGCGGAACAGCTGTCGGGTAGTGTCACTTGGCAACTGGGCTAGTTCAGTACTTTCGATACAAATAAGGCACTTCCTTGGGTGGTCCGATCACCTCCTGCGCCTTTGTGCGCTCGCCGCGGCGCCGCTGTCTGCCATTGTGAACATGCTGAACAAACGAGAGGAATCTGGAGAGGACTGTACGTGGAGAGGCGGATAGTCGGGACCCACCAGGTCTATGGCCGTACGCAAGCAAGTGCCTCATCGAAAAAATACTTCCTCCTAATGCTATACTGACATTGGGGCCCACGGGTTTGTGAACATAGTTACATTTTTTTAGGTGCTTCAACGTTGGAGATAAATTCACAACGAAGCTGTGGAGCTGGCGGGTAGTATCATTCAGCAAGTATCCGCTAGGTTTTGGGCTAGGCTTTCTTTTTTAACATGCGCAGCCCGCGACATGCCGGTTTGTATTTTTTTTAAGGGCCGTCATGTATCGACCGGCCTATGGACCTCCCATCCGAGTTTTTTTCCTAAAACATCGGCAGCCCAATTTATGTATTTTTTTGAAGAAAACGCAGAGGTGTGTTTTATTTTTTATATAAGAATAGGAACGCCTGGTCCTACTTTTGTTTCCCTTCTAACTATATTATATATATTTAAATTATTTAATATGTTATTATATATTATTGTTATTGTCATCATATATTTAACAGATACTTACATATGTAAGAAAACAATATCCCACATCTTATTAACTTATAAAAATAATTTCTTAACAATAAAATACTGGATTGTTTTGGCAACGAAAATCCTAGTGATTGTGTACAAAAGCTTGGTAAGATTTAAGGACCAATGTAATAATAAATCACTTATTATTTAAATATATTTATAACAAAATGCTAAGCCCCTATTTATTTTTTGATAACATTGCTGCGCCCAACCCAACATTATAATTAGAATTAGCCCAACAAAATCATGTATTTCGAGAAAGTTTAAATGGCCTGTAATTTTTTAGGAGAAAAATAAATGGGCCGCATGGACGCTACATTATTTGTTCACCCAGCCCAGCAAATGGACTGTAAGTCTAAAAAAAAAGATCAAATTGACTGTAAATTCTAAAAAAATGGGTTGAATACGTGCCACATTTTTGGAGGCTGAAATGTGGGCCAATAGGTCGAAGCCAACGCAAGTCGTTGTCAACTTAGTCAACAAATGATTCTGACATCGTTAGCCGTTGGATTTACATCAAAAGACCGGCATCCATCTTCAATCTCTCGTCTTCTTCCTCCAGCGCCGCCGGGACCACCTGCTCCCGCCTTACTACTAGGAAAAGGGCTATAGATAATATTGACACTAATGGCGCACCACACATGTGGTGCGCCACTACTATATACTAATGGCGCACCATGTGTTGGTGCACCATTAGTGTCCAAATACTAATGGTGCACCACATCCACGGTGCGGCACTAGTAACAATTTTTTTTCCAAAACTAGTAATGGCGCACGAGGGGATAGTGCGCCATTACTAGTTAAACTAGTAATGGCGCACCACATCCACGGTGCGCCACTAGTATTTTTTTTAAAAAAAATCATTTTTTTAATTTTTTTTCAAAACTAGTAATGGCGCACCGTGTGTGTGGTGCGCCATTACTAGTTGAACTAGTAATGGCGCACCACTCCCACGGTGCGCCATTACTAACTTGGCCCAAAAAATCCACCGAATGCACCTTTTTTTTCAAAACTAGTAATGGCGCACCGTGTGTCTGGTGCGCCATTACTAGTTGAACTAGTAATGGCGCCCCACTCCCACGGTGCGCCATTACTAACTTGGCCCAAAAAATCCACCGAATGCACCATTTTTTCAAAACTAGTAATGGCGCACCGTGTGTGTGGTGCGCCATTACTAGTTGAACTAGTAATGGCGCACCACTCCCACGGTGCGCCATTACTAACTTGGCCCAAAAAATCCACCGAATGCACTCCCCCATGGACCGCCTTTTCAGTTTAAAAAAATAAAAGAAAATGATGGAAATGTCAAAAAAATAAAAGAAAATAAGTTTCCCATGTGATATGTGGTCTACTTGTTGGGAATTTGTAAAATGGGCATAACTTTTGCATACGAACTCGGATTAAAAAGTTTTTTATATGAAAAATCATCTACTCGAAAAGTTACATCCGAATTTAACTAGGGAACCCTGTTAAACATTTTCAAAATCCTCAAAAACCTAACAGAAAAAAGTTACGGGGCTTTTAAGATCTAGAAGGAAAAAAAATGAAAAAAATTCAAACTTACTAGTGGCCACTGCGCCACTAGTAACTAAAAAAATTTGGTTTCGAACTTTTTTTTTTGGAATTTTTTTTCAAAAAATGATACATAATATGACCGGGAAGTTTGAAATATTTTTCAAAATTTCATCATACTCATGAACATGAACAAAGTCCTAGACATCAACAAGGTTTAATAGGATAGATATGATAGATATATCAACAAGTGCCTGTTAAATTCTAATGGCGTAATGCTAGTGGCGCACCTGTAGTGCGCCATTAGTAGCCAGTAGCCACAACAGGTGCGCCACAAGCAGGCCTTTCCCTAGTAGTGCCTCCTGCTGCTAGCAGCTCTGCTTAGCACGCTTCCCTATGAAGCGCTACCCCACCGTTGGCCAGGCCATCCCTCCACCCCTCCACACCTCCTGTTCTTCTCCACCGACTGCCGAACCACACCGCACCAGAACCAGTTAACCCTCATACACCTCTCCGTCTGCGACTCTACTCCCGCGTCTTCCCATCTCCGTCTCGTTGCTGTCCCGGGCCTCGCCGTTGTCCACCACCTTGGATGCGCTCGGCGCGGAGTAGTGAACATGGTCAACGAACGATATCCATCGGAAGTAGACTATGCGTGGAGAGGCTGATAGCTGGGTCCATGGCCGCACGCAAGGAAATGCCTCCTTATTACGCGCAAAATAATGATTCCTCCACCTGACAGCTAGGACCCACCGGAAGGGCCTCTGTATTTCGTGAAAAAACGTTCCCCCCGCTGACAGGTCGGACCCACCAGCTATATCTTCGCACGCAAGGAAGTGCCTCCTTATTACGCACAAAAAAATAATACCCCCCCGTTAGCTGGGACCCACCATAGTGGGAGGCTGACTCGTGGGCCTACTAAGTTGACGGGGACGGAGGGCTTTGTCAACTTAGTCAATATGAACGATTCTAGCTCCAGTGACCGTACGATGTCCATCCAAGTTTGGTAGGGCTTCTTCAACCACTGGTCTTGTTGCTCCAGCCGCGCAAACCAGCGCCGGTCGTGCCATGTGCTCCTGCTTGCCGTGGCCGGCTGTGATGCCGCGGAGGCCTCACCGCCCCCTACTACTCCCACCGCTGGCCAGGCCCTGCGGCGACAGTAGCCTCACACCGCAGCTCAACTAGTGAACCCTCGTACTCCTCTCTGCGTTGGCATCCACTGCCGCGTCTTCCCCGGCTCCGCGTCGTGCCCTTCCTAGGCCTCGCTGTCGTCCACCGCCCTGGTGCTCTCGCCGCGGTGTGGTCAACGTGGTCAAGGAACGACTTCCATCGGAAGAGTACTATACGTGGAGAGGCTGACAACTGGGTCCACGGCTGCAGCGAGGAAGTGCCTCCTTATTACGCGGAAAATAATGATTCCTCCACCTGACATCGGGGACCCACCGGATGGGCCACCGTATTTCGTGAAAAAAAGTTTCCCCCCTGACTGCTGGGACCCACCAGCTACATCTTCGCACGCCAGGAAGTGCCTGACAGTCGGGACCCACCTGGTCGAACCGTACGTAGCAATATCATTATGGTCGCGAATGTGTACGTACATACTAGTCGATGTAGAGGCGCGCACGTGTGGTAGTAGAGGCGCGCACGTAGCATGTACACGTACGTACAATGGCCAGGGTGGAAGAAAGAAAATACGGCCACATACGTACATATGGGCGGGGTCTCGAACGCCTACTCGCGCATACGTACGGCCAGGGCTCGTGTACATGGCTGTGGCTGGGTCAGAACAGAGAAACTGTGTCGTCGTCGTGTTCATGGGGAGGCAACGGAATGCGTCGTCTTCATCGGGAGGCAACGGAACGCGTCCTGTTCATCGGGAGCCAACCGGCTTGGATGGAACAGGCAATGGAAACAAGGCCTGACGTACCGTAGAACGGAGGAAACGGCCTTGTGTTCAAACGACCACGGTGGAAACGGGATCCTGTTTATCGGGAGGGGTCTGGTGTACCGCAAAACGGAGGAAACGGACCTCCTACGGTCGAAACGGGGTCCTGTTGATCGGGAGGAGTGTGGCGTACCGCAAAACGGAGGAAACAGACTTGTGTTGGAGCGCTACGATCGAAACGGGGGTCCTGTTCATTGGGAGGGGTGTGGCATACCGCAAAACGGGACTCCGCAGGATACTATTCATCTCCACCGTCGACCTCCTCCAGCCTCCACGGTCTCCTATTCATCCACCGTCGACCTCCTCCAGCCTCCACCTGCGACTGTTCATCCACGGGCTCCTGTTCATCCAACCTCCACCGCGCGCTCCTCCACCAGCTACTGTTCAACCAGCCCTCTCCATGGGGGTCCTGTTCAACCACCCCTCCATGAGCTACTATTCATCCAGAACTCCACCGGCTACTGTTCAACTAGCCCTCCACGGGGTCCTGTTTATCCAGCCCTCCATGGGGTCCTGTTCATCCACCGGCTCGATCGATCGGGGTACTGTTCATCCAGCGGCAACGGCCTCTACTACCACGGGTTCCTGTTCATCCAACCCCCACCGGGAACTGTTCATCCAAACCCCCTCAACAACGCTCACTGTTCATCAAGGGAAGGAGGCAGCAGTGTTCGATCGGCTTCAATTAGCAGCAGTAGCGAAGGAATCACTCGGGTTCAGTTAACAACAAGGGATCCATCGATCGCTTGGGTTGAGTAACGCGTCGCCTACAGTGCAATCGCTCAGGTTCAGTTAGAGCCCAACGCCTCGCTCGGGTTCAGTTAGAGCCCAGCGCCTTGCACACACACGCGTACGTACGAGAGAAACGCGCATCGCTCGCCCCCCCCCCCCCGACCACCCACCGTAACCGGGAACTCCCCGATATTTTCCTCGCCCTCGCTTCTACCACGGTTTTTTTCTGTCACGGACGGCCCAAAGAATGTCATGCAGCTGCGTCTCCGGCCCGCCCAGGACGAAAAGCCCATTTTCTCTCATGATTTTTTGTCATAGAAGTAGGATCCCACCACATCTATGATGATACCGGGTTTTGTCACAATTATCGTCATAGAAGTGTCATAAGTATGACAGAAAAAAATTCGTTCGGCCCTAAATGTCACGGATGTGTCTTTTTTTAGTGTTATCTTGTCACTAACGGTTAATCTTGTGAGTATAGGTGGCATCGGTTTCGATCCACTACCTGCACCCTCCTTCTTAGCATGCCTACTCTTTAGTGTTCGGTGTCATCTCTGTCCCAGTAGGGTGATGCCCTGGTACCGAGTGTTCCAGACACCATTTGCAGGAGTTATGCTCAGATATCGCATCAATATCTTTCTACCACCCACCCATATTGTTTCAGTGATAGACTTGTCTCTATCCCGAATCGTGCTATCCATCTCGTCCCTTTGGCAACCCTTATTGATCTTTGTTATCAGAAAAGGGCAATGCCAGCAAGCATGTTTTCCACCGCTATCCTCCTGTCATCTCATCCTTTGGACGTGTACGGTTCCCTTTCGTACGCTTGATGATGATGTAGTCATGACTTGGTGTCTTGGTGCATGATCACCAATTCCATCCTCGCCTCTGTGTCCATCCAGATCCAACCGATCTTCAGCCAGCGCTTGGTGTAGCCTTGGTTACGCCAACTCCTTCCACACGCAGACTCACTTTTCGTGCACACCGCCACAACATAATAGATCGTAAAAACCAGAGTTTCCGCGAAATTTCTGTGCTTAGGTGTGCATGCATATTATTGTGTGAATAGCAGTAATATGTGATGCTGCTTCATTATTCACATTATTTATATTATTAGTATGCTTGTGTGCTTTTGTTTCGTTGTTTCTTTTGCTTCTTTCTTTGGGCCTTCGGCGTTGCCAGATTTCCCCTTATTAAAGTTGCTCGTCAACCGACACCGGACCCGAAGAATCAGCAAGGAATGCATTTGTTTGGAAACTCAGCTGAATAGAACGGAATTCTCAGCCGACTGCAATGAAATGGGGAATATCTGATTTTTTGGACTGATACACAAGTTTGCATTAGCGTGCACTTCTCACAACAATATGGATAATCAAGTCTCCCTCAGTGTGCACTCTTCATGGCAGTGATGATCAAATCAGAAATGAGATGAATTGTGTGCCAGATCGACAACATAATATCAGCAAGATTGTGTCATGGATTCAACACTCAGAAAGGGGGATAGTTCAGCAAATCCCGTTGCATACAAGTAATCAACAACAGAAGTATTAAGATGGTATGCATATGTGGTAATCAGTCTGTATATCACAAGGAGAAGCTTCTGGCGTAAAAAAAAACCAGTCTTCCCTCGCAAGCTACCAAAGAAGCTTCCACTGCAATATTCCACTATCTTCCTCAGTGCGATATATGGATGACTTCTTGTGCAAGGTTCTGTCTTCTGCAGTAAGCAACCACAAAAGCTTCCAGCATAAGGCCCCGAGTCTTTCCCCAGCAAAGTCTTTAAGGGGGGAAGCTTCTGAAGCACGATATCCAGTTCTCCTCAGCAAGATAGTCTAAGGGCTTCCAGCATAAGTCATCCAATCTTCCTCAGTACGGCAATTGGTACAAGCTATGAATTGACAGCATATGGTAGTGCATCCCCAGAATCAGATCCGCAAGAATTTGGTCAGAAGCAAGAATCAGTCAGAAAGCAAGTCTGCCTCGGGAATTAGATTCTCATATATATGCGGTACAAGGATCCGACAATTATTCCGCTGCTTCGTGTTGTTCTGCTGCTTACATAGAGCAACCGTGGCAGGCGTAGTGTCGCCGTGCCGATGTGATCCCTTGTATCCATCTAGATTGTAATAAAGAGCTAATTTGTTCTATGCTAAGCAGTGTTGTATTCCAGAAGACTTCTCGATCTCTGGGCTGGAATATGGGGCGTTCCGGTTTCTCTGAGCCGGGGAGCCACACAGTAGCTGGTGGAGGGCTGGATGAACAATAGCCCGTGGAGAGGTGGTTGAACAGGACCCCGTGGAGAGGGCTGGTTGAACAGTAGCCGATGGAGGAGCACGCGGTGGAGGCTGGATGAACAGGAGCCCGTGGATGAACAATCGTAGGTGGAGGCTGGAGGAGGTCGACGGTGGATGAACAGTAGCCCATGGAGGCTGGAGGAGGTCGACGGTGGTGATGAACGGTATCTCGTGGAGTCCCGTTTTGCGGTACGCCACACCCCTCCCGATGAACAGGACCCCCGTTTCGACCGTAGCGCTCTAGCACAAGTCCGTTTCCTCCGTTTTGCGGTACACCACACCCCTCCCGATCAACAGGACCCCGTTTTGATCGTAGGAGGTCCAAGAGAAGTCTGTTTCCTCCGTTTTGCGGTACGCTAGTGTAACGCCCACGATGCGGCTATATCTCCCACGTGTCGAGGCACGACTTAGAGGCATAACCGCATTGTGGTTTTGTCGCAAGAAGGGTCATCTTCACACAATCCCATGTAATGAAAAAGAATGGGATAAAGAGTTGGCTTACAATCGCCACTTCACACAATACATAAATATAATCCATACATCATCCAAAATACACACATAGACCGACTACGGTCAAGATCCAAATGAAAATAAGATAACCCTAAATGCTAGATCCCCGATCGTCCCAACTGGGCTCCACTACTGATCATCAGGAAAAGACACATAGTAACGACCACGTTCCTCATCGAACTCCCACTTGAGATCGATCCCATCATCTGCACTGGCATCATCGGCACCTGCAACTGTTTTGGTAGAATCTTTGAGTCACGAGGACTCCGATCTCACGCCCGCGAGATCAAGACTATTTAAGCTTATAGGAAAGGATGGTGTAATGGGGTGGAGCTGCAGCGGCAATAAGCATATATGGTGGCTAACATACGCGAAAGAGAGCGAGAAGAGAAGCAACGGAGTGGTCGTCATCTAGCAATGACCAAGAAGTGATCCTGAACTCCTACTTACGTCATTCATAACTCAAACCGTGTTCACTTCCCGGACTCCGCCGAGAAGAGACCATCACGGCTACACACACAGTTGATGTATTTTAATTTGGTCAAGTGACAAGTTCTCTACAACCGGACATTAACAAATTCCCATCTGCCTCATAACCGCGGGCACGGCTTTCGAAAGATAATACCCTGCAGGGTGTCCCAACTTAGCCCATCATAAGCTCTCACGGTCAACGAAGGATAAACCTTCTCCCGGAAAGACCCGATCAGTCTCGGAATCCCGGTTTACAAGACATTTCGACAATGGTAAAACAAGACCAGCAAAGCCACCCGAATGTGCCGACAAATCCCGATAGGAGCTGCACATATCTCGTTCTCAGGGCACACCGGATTGTCCAAGCTTCCGATAGGCCAGACCAGAGTTGCCCCTGGTGGCCACCGGTGACTGACAGGTTGGACCAATACTCAGAGGAGCACTGGCCCGGGGGTTTAAATAAAGATGACCCTCGGGCTCGCGAAAACCCGGGGGAAAAGGCTTAGGTGGCAAATGGTAAAACCAAAGTTGGGCCTTGCTGGAGGAGATTTATTCAAGGCGAACTGTCAAGGGGGTCCCATAAATCACCCGACCGCGTAAGGAACGCAAACTCAAGGAACATAATACCGGTATGACAGAAACTAGGGCGGCAAGAGTGGAACAAAACACCAGGCACAAGGCCGAGCCTTCCACCCTTTACCAAATATATAGATGCATTAATTAAATAAGAGATATTGTGATATCCCAACATATCCATGTTCCAACATGGAACAAACTTCAACTTCACCTGCAACTAGCAACGCTATAAGAAGGGTTGAGCAAAAGCGGTAACTTAGCCAAACAAGGGTTTGCTAGGAAAGGATGGTTAGGGGCTGACATGGCAATATGGGAGGCATGATAATAGCAAGTGGTAGGTAGCGCGGCATGGCAATAGACCGAACACTAGCAAAGCAAAGATAGAAGTGATTTCGAGGGGTGGTCATCTTGCCTGCAAGGTTCTCAGAGTTGTCGAAAGGTTGATCCTCGTAAGCGTACTCAACAGGTTCCTCGTTCAGGAACTCGTCTCCCGGCTCTACCCAAGACAAAAACACAAGCAACAGAACCACAATCAATCACGAGAAATGCACAAGCAACATGATGCAAAACATGTACGATATGCGAGATATGATATGCGATGCATATGCGTGCTCCGGAAGGAAAATGATGAACAAGGCAGTAACTTGGCAAACCAAGCATTCCACTGGAAAGATGGGATGATTTCGGTCGAAATCGATATAAAGATCACCGGAAACGGATGCACGGTTTGCAAATGGCAAACAAAACAAGAATGACACGAATCTGTGATTAACAGCATGATAGCACTTAAAATGCAACAAGCAACAATGCTACAGCACTCCAACATAGCAACAAAGCATATGTCAGTAATCTATAGTAGATGCTTGACAAAATATGAACACTGAGCTACAGCTAGTTCACAACATAACAAGCTCAAACAAGCATGGCAAAAGTGCAAAATATAACAGGTTCACAGACTGAAATTACTGGACATGGCAGAAAACAGCATCAGGTAGCAATGTTCAGAGCACGAAATCAACATGCTACAAGAACTTAACATGGCAAAACAAGGCATGGCAGTATTCTACTAGATGCATATGACAAAAGTCCCTTACTGACCATAAGACAAAAAGGACCAGAAGATATGATGGAAAGCATGTAAACATAGCAAGTTTCGTTATCAGGTTTCAGACTTAGCAGAAAACAGAGCATGGCAGAAACAATAATATGAAGGCATCTTGGTGAGCTTGATGCACTCACCACAAAGCAATGCATGACAAAACAAGCATACCTACAGCAAGATGGCATGTTTATGAAGCTATCCATTTCAAGAACAAGTACATAGAATGTACGGATCAACTACAACAAGCTTGGCAAAAATGAATATCATGTTAAGAATCTGCCAGGAATATTTATAGCAAAAGTAGTGCAAGTTTGAGTCATGCTATGGTACTCCATAATTGCAAAAAAGGGCAGGAATGGATCAATTACAACAATATCTACAAAACATCCTTACTGAACATCTCCAAAATATGCACGCATCTCTCTGTAGCATCAAGTTTACATGGCAACAAAATAACATCAGACAAAGACTTGGAGAAATCACTAAGTCCCTGAAATTAGAAACATTATGGGGCCTAGTTTGCATGCTTGTGCTAGTCACCACCGAGATCACAAAAATACATGACATACACCACTGGAAAGATGGCATGGCACACAACAAAACACATGTAGAGCTCATGTCCATAAAATGCACAGATTAAATGATACAAAAATGACAAATCTCCAAGTTCTGCTAAGAACCAGCAGATAACAGCAACTAGCACTCTTGCACCAG
Organism: Aegilops tauschii subsp. strangulata; assembly: GCF_002575655.3. NCBI lineage: Eukaryota > Viridiplantae > Streptophyta > Magnoliopsida > Poales > Poaceae > Aegilops > Aegilops tauschii. The sequence continues at coordinate 427,696,095 of NC_053038.3, forward strand.
AGATTTGGGCATGAAAATGGCCTCTAATGAACATGGTGCAATTGAACAAAATGTAGAGCATCACGAGACGAACAAGTCGATATATTACACGCGCAAAACGGAGCTATGTACAGAGAGTTATGCAATGATGAACATGTACACATGCTATAGAAATAAATGACTTAGCAGTTTCGGGGGGGGGGGAGAGAAAGTCAACGTACGGGGTCAAACCAGATCGGATCGAGCGAGAGGAGCTCTGGCTCGCCGGATCCTCGGCCGGAGGAAGAGGAGAAGGGCGCCGGGGCTCGGGGGGAGAGGAGGAAGGAGGGCGGCGGCGTCGTGGAGGACCGGAGGCGGCGGCGAGGCGGCGCCGGCCGGCGGGCGGCGGAGAGGCCGCGGCGGCGCGGCGCCGGCGGGGAGGCGGCGGGGCGAGGCGGAGGCCGGGCGGCGGCTCGGGGCCCGGCGGGCCGCGGCGGCGCGGGGTGCGGTGGCGTGCCACGGGGCGCGCGCCGGTAGGCTGCGGGCGGCGGCGGCGATATGTCCGGCGGGGTACGGACGCGTCCGGCGGCGCGGAGGGAAGTGGGTTAGGGTTTGCCTGCGAACGTTTTCGGGAGGGCTCACGTATAAATAGGTAGAGGGAGCTAGGAGGCTCCAAATGAGGTGCGGTTTTCGCCCATACGATCGTGATCGAACGACCTAGAGCATGGAAGAGAGTTTGGTGGGTTTTGGGCTGTTTAGAGAGGGGGTTTTGCTGCAACACACAGATGGACTTTGCGGATGCCCGGTTAACCGTTGGAGTACCAAACGACCTCCAAATGGAACGAAACTTGATCGGTGGTCTACCGGTGGTATACCAAGACCACTTGACAAGCCTCGGTCCATTCCGAGAACGTATGACACCCGCTCATGAAAGAAAACAGGAGGGGTGCACCGGAGGAGATGGGAGCGCCGGATTGCAAAACGGACAACGGGGAAAATGCTCGGATGCATGAGACGAACATGTATGCAAATGCAATGCACATGATGACATGATATGAAATGCATGACATGAACAAAATACAAAACGAAAGACAAAACCCGACCACGGAGGGAATATCATAACACATAGCCGAAAATGGCAAGAGTTGGAGTTACAAATATGGAAAGTTAAATCCAGGGTGTTACAGCCAGACCCCTCCCGATGAACAGGACCCCCGTTTCGACCGTAGCGCCCAACACAAGTCCGTTTCCTCCGTTTTGCGGTACGCCACACCCCTCCCGATCAACAGGACCCCGTTTCGACCGTAGGAGGTCCAAGAGAAGTCTGTTTCCTCCGTTTTGCGGTACGCCAGACCCCTCCCAATGAACAGGCTCCCGATGAACACGACTGTATTCCGTTGCCTCCCCATGAACACGACGCATTTCGTTGCCTCCCCATGAACACGACGACGACGCAGTTTCTCCTTTCCGACCTGGCCATGCACACGAGCCCTGGCTGTACGTATAAGTGAGTAGGCGTTCGAGACCCCGCCCGTATGTATGTACGTACGTGGCCGTATTTACTTTCTTGCAACCTGTCCGCTGTACGTACGTGTACATGCTACGTGCGCGCCTCTACTACGACACGTGCGCGCCTCTACTACGACACGTGCCCTTCCTTACTCGGCCACGGTTCATCGCTGCAGCCTGCAGACAGACCGATCGTACGTACATACACGTTCGCAACCAGAATGACAACGCTACGTACGCTTCGACCAGGTGGGTCCCGACTGTCAGGCACTTCCTTGCGCGCGAAGATGTAGTTGGTGGGTCCCAGCAGTCGGGCGAATCATTATTTTTTCCCGTAATATGGACACACTTCCTTGCGTGCGAAGATGTAGCTGGTGGGTCCCAACAGGCAGGGGGAAACAATTTTTTTCGCGAAATACGGTGGCCCGTCTGGTGGGTCCCTATTGTTAGGTGGAGGAATCATTATTTTACGCGTAATAAGGAGGCATTTCCTTGTGTGCGGCCGTGGATCCAGCTGTCAGCCTCTCCACGTATAGTCCACGTCCGATGGATGTCGTTCGTTGACCACGTTGACCACGGCACGTCGAGAGCACCAGGGCGGTGGACGACGGCGAGGCCTAGGAAGGGAACGACATGGAGCCGGGGAAGACTCGACAGTGGTTGACCACGCGATGGGGAATACGAGGATTTACTTGTCCGGCTGCCGTCGCCGGAAAATAACAGGAGGTGTGGGTGAGTAGAGGAATGGCCTGGCCAGCGATGGAGTAGGGTGGGGCGGTGCGGCCTGTGCGGCAGCACAGCCGGCCATGGGAGGCGGGAGCAGGCAGTCCCACCGGCGCTGGTTTGGGTGGCTGGAGCAAGAAGGCCAGAGGTTGAAGAAGCAGTACGGCCGTTGGATGGACATCGTAAGGTCTGTGCAGCTAGAATTGTTTATATTGACTAAGTCTACAAAGCCCTTGGTACGCGTCAACTTAGTAGGCCCACAGGTCAGCCTCCGAAACGGTGCACCCCAGATGTCAGGGGGAGGAATCATTTTGTAGGCGGCTGAAGCTAGAATATCCGAGATTGAAGAAGAAGCATGACATCCGTTGGATGGACATCCAACAGCCACTGCTGCTAGAACCATGTGTTGATTATATGTTTAAAAAGCCTTGCATACGCGTCTACTTACTTTTTTTTGAGGGGACGCTTCAACTTAGTAGGCCCACAAGTGTGTGGCAGAGAACTTATAGCCCATTTGCGATTTGTAAGAATGTGCATCCCATTTTTGAATTCTAATGGAATTTACTACAGCCCATTTACAGTTTGTTAAAAGTACAGCCCATTTTCTAGCTAGGACAACGATTAATAATTTCAACCAACCATTCAATAAAATTTCCCACATTTTGATGGTATCCGAAATATTTTTATCCCAAAATTTCTAGTCAGATTAACTACAATTTCAATATAAATTAGTATTACGTAAAAATCCAACGAAACATTGCGCGCGCAACAATTAATGGCATTAAAAATTTCAAAATCCAAAAAAACTTACAAACTAATTACGTGTTTGGTGCATTTTTTTATAGTTACTGCCCAGTTTTTATAATTACATCCCATTTATTATTTCTTAAAGCCCATTTTCTTGTTAAGCCTAATGCATCCCTCCTTGGAAAGATTTGCAGCCCAGTGGGGCGGGGAATAACAAGTTGACCTTGCCTGGGTATTCCTCAAGAAAAAGTATAGCTGGGCTAGCCATTTTCAGCTTGAAAAAAATTAATATCTGGGCTGGATATCTGGCCTGGGCTAGACGGGCCATAGCCCACCCAGTTAATACCTTGCTCTCCTCTGAACAACAACGAAAAACTCTGCAGTGCTCTCACACCTCAAAAACACAAATACTGCTCGAGCTGCTTGGTCCCAGCTGTCGGCCGCTCCTTGTGCAATTCTCTTGTTTATTGAGTACATAGGTTGACAATGGTATCGGACCGTGATGTCAGGAAACCAGGAGGAAGCAAAAAAATTACAGTTGTATATATAATAAGGAGGCACTTGCGTACGTGCGATTATGGACCTGGTGAGTCCCCACTATCATCCTCTCCATGTAAAGTCATCTCCTCATTCCTCATGTCCGTTGACCATGTTGACAACGCGAGACGGCGGCACCACGGCGAGCGCAACAGCTCGAACGACCACGGAGAGGGCCTTGCGGGCCTTACGGATGGTCTGATACAGCGCCCGCTGCTCATTCAGGAAACTAGGATCATAGGGCCACATGTCCGCGACGACATTGTCGTTCGCTTGTTCACTGGTGCTTGTTGAGGAGACGGAGGTTGCATCACAGGTCCTCCTGCGCTGGTAGCTCTTCCGCCATTAGGGCGTCGAAGTGCGGCCGCACCTGCTCTATGGTGAACACGGCATGAACCGGCTTGGACAGTGGCGCCGGCTCCTGGTCGGAAGCTACGTCCATCGTCTGATTGTCGACGCTCAGGTCGGCGAGCTCGCTGGCGAGCCAGCATGTCCGGCTGCTGGACCGACCCGCTGCCAAGTGTTGTGGCCCACCCAGACCGCCTCCCTCGCCCGCGCGTGCTTTCCACCCGAAACGGTCAGCACCGCCCGCCTTGCTTCGCAGTGCAGGCGATTGCTCCGCCTTCAAACAACACAAGTGCCGTTCGTCCGTCCGTCTGCCGCCCACATTAATGATACGAGGTTGCCGAGGCGACTACTCCGGCGCCACACGTCCGTCCCTCTGCCGCCCACCATTGCTATATAAACTGGTGCGCCGGCCATACACTACAAAAAAATACACTTCCGTGATGATACGTGTTTGTCACAGTAGGTCACGTTTTCTATCATGCATGTACATCCATGACAATTTTATGACAGAATCAAGATAGTCATACCTGTGCTGTCGTACAAGTGTTCCATGACATTACCAAAATTATGATCACGGAAGTGTCCACTTCAATGACGATAAATTGCGCGTCATAGAAGTGCTTTCGTCAAGGGTGACCAACACGTGGCATCCACCGTAACGGAACGCCGTTAAGCTATCTGGTCCGGTTTTGGATCCGATAACCCGTTAACAGCCCAGACCAATGGGGATTTTCCACGTGTAAAATACTCATTGGCCGGAGGAAACACGTGTTTGCTCACCGTTGGGACAGGTGTCACTCATCCAATGGGCGAGATGCACCTATGATACGTTGACACGTGGACCGGCCCAAAAGTGGCCCATAAAGATTAAATGGGCCGGCCCAACTAAAGGCCCACAAAATTTAGCGGGCCATAATGGGCCAGCCCAACTAATGGCCCAGAAGATTTAGCGGGCCTTAATGGGCCGGCCTAGCTAAAGGCCCACAAGATTTTGTAGACCATAATGGGCCGGCCCAGCTAAAGGCCCAACATTCTCAGTTAAGGCCCGTACGACTAGTGTCAAATCGGTCCGTCAACGGCCCGTCCTAAACTTGTCATCATCACGGCCCATGGTCACTTCCGGCTAATTAACAGAACGCTAAGAATTTTGGCCGAATTACGGCCCAGTGTGTTTCCGGCCTGTTAAAGGTCCTGCTTCATTTGGGCCCATTTACAGGCCATTGAAACTTTCGGCCCATAAACGACCGTGAAGGATATGGGTCATATTCAGCCATGTCTGACATTCGGCCTGTTAGAGGCCCGCTACACATTTTGGCCACATTCAGCCTGTTGTGACTTTTGGCCTGTTAACGTCGGACGAAATCCATGGGCCATATGTGGCCCGATGTGGTCCATGGGCCATATGTGGCCCGACGCCACATCGGGCCTACTAACGACCCATATTAAAATGACACTAATCAAGCCCGACCGAACTTCCGGCCTGTTAAAGGCCCGTGTAGTAGGTCGGCGCATTTACGGCCTGTCTGAATTTCGGCCTGTGGACGATCCGCATTGTAAATGGCCAACCATTTCGGCCTGCTGAGACCAGTGGGTTATTTGGCACAATCAGGGCCCAATCTTACTTTTGGTCTATTAAAGGCCCATGTTTTTTATGGGCTCGAGATATTTACACATGTAAACGGCCTATTATTACTGAGGGCCCAAATTATATTTAGGCTTGTTAAAGGCCCACTATGGGCACAGGCCTATTGGAAAAATATGAAAGCTTATGCTGATTTAGGCCCATATATTTTTAGTGGGCTACATGCAAATTTCGGCCCAGAATCGTTTTTAGCCCAATTGGAATGGGCCCGACAAATGTTGGCATGTTGGGCTCCTACGAAGCTTTTGGCCGAATACATTACTAAGATAAACCTACACTATACAAAAATAGCGTCGTAATCACTGCAGCCTTTGGCAGCATCATAAATGCTGTATCACAACAAAATACATCACAACCATACAACACAACGCCTGTTGGCATAAAGTGTACAGTCCTTGCAGATAAAAGCACCATCAGATGTATAGAAGCACAGATCATTTGACCCGAGTGCTTATGTTTCAGGCTGTAGAATCTGATGGAGCAGCACGATCTTCCCCTTTTTTTCCGCCATTGCTCTTGAACAATGAAGCAAATGTCTGATAGTCTAGTTTCAAAACCATTCATATCTTCACGACATTTTTCAACCACTATTTTTGTTTCCGACACAATGTCCATTAGCGATTGGACTTGTGTCTGGAGCACAGATATATCACTCTGTCTAGCCGGAAGATTTTGTTCAGTAGGCAATTTGGACGAGGTTACCTTGACAGCCAACCCACAATTACATAGGAAGGTGCTTTTTGCACTGTTAGTGGAGAGATACTGACGCACTGCAGCAAGAGGTGACATTGCGCCTGTGGTAGCCTCGTCACCTTCAGGTGGTTGTGGCTGTTCAATCATTTGTTCCATAGCTTGCTGAAAGTTTGAACTTGTAGATTAGTGTACCAGATAAGTTACTAATGGGACAAAAACAAACAAAGTAGGTTTCATGTTTATACATAACTTATTTTGGTGAACTACTGTAATACATTAGCATGTATTGTAGTGCCAACTACATAATAAAATCACTTTCGAAACAAATGTCCATGTAGCATGCATACTGTATTGTCTATTTCCTCACATTCTTTGACATCTAAGGATAAAGAGACATGGTTTAAAGTAGGATGAACATAGTATGACATCGTTCATATCATGGGAAAACAGATATAAAACAAACAGGCTATTCTATCATTGTGTGCACACGTGAACATCACAACTAGATTAGAGGTCAAGACGAAAAGAATATCCTTCATCTCTTTTAAACCATGTAAGGTGAAATGATACGTTAAGACAACTGTGTATAAAAGTGAACAGACTAACTGACATTGGCTGCAAACCAAGCAGTTAAATGAACACATCACAGTACCAATCAGTTCAAAGGCAGGAGGAGTAAGGACTTACAACAACGGCCTGAAGTGGTGTGCTCATGCCCTTCATCTTGCTGGTGTGGCAATCCTTGAAGATTTGCACTGCATTCGGTTCAGGTTCTTTTTGGTCTGCACGGGTTTTCCTCTGTATTTGGAACAAGTCAATATAGATACAATAATATGGCACAGAAAAAATAAGGAAGTAGCAGCTATTTACAAGAGCCTCGCAGTGTGCAATATAGCTACGAGATCCTGTTGTCTTTTGGAATTTCACTTTAGAACGGTTGGTCTTGTTCTTCAAATAGTTAGCCTAGATGAAGATACACTTGTAAGGCACATACATAAATACAAGTTCAATAGGTGGTCTGATCAAATACATATACCCTACCTGATACTTTGGATCAGACCAGTGTTTAACAAGGGCTGTCCAGTCTTCATCTGTAATATATTCCATTGGAGATGTTTGGGTGGTTTCATTGTTAACCTTGCCTTCAAAGTGAGATTTTCTAAGGTGGTACCGATACGGTCGCAGAGCAAACTGAAAAACATGAGTGCATGCTTGTTTAGTTGCATCATCTTTCAAATCCAACTTGAACCTCATCAGTTGAAAAAAGAATGTGAGTCTTATTAGGAGGAAGCTAGAAAGTATGGCACAGAGCAAGACAATATTACAAATTGCGATGAATAACATTACTTACGGATAAATTGTCAAGGAAGGTGTTAAACTGGGTATTGTCTTTCTCATTCCTGCAATGGATCCACGTTGGGAGGATACGTGCATGACACCTAATGGCAATGGCTGCCTCTGATACTAACTTGGCTGACTCTGTAGCATCACGTGGCCTTTTTAAACCTGCCTCAAAATGGATCTCCATTCTTCCTCCTTTAGATTTTGTTAACCTGTCAAGCATTATCTCTGATGTCTGTTTACGCTTGCGCCATGGTGCTAGTTCAACAACAAATATGGAAAGTGTTAGTGCACATCAAACTGTGAGAGTACATATAAAGGAGCATGCAACTGCAACTTGACTCGGTCAGGTACCGTCTTGGTGTTGATGCTCATGAGGTTCATCTGATCTTGCCAAGTCCTGTTGTGTCAGCAGTGCTTCGGAAGTAGTGTTAGGTGTGAATCCAGCTTGGGAACTGGCCAGTTCCGGAGCAAACGAACGAGTAACTCGTTGAGATGCTGGTACAGTTGAAGCGGATGCTGCAGCTGGTGGAGCAGGTGATACTGTGTTTGTAGATTTAGCCAGTGGACTTGGCCCTTCTACTGTACTATAAGTACTAGCAGAATCTCGAGGGCAGATCCTTTTCCGTTTCACCCGACGAGTAACACCATTCCCTACTATATTCTTTTCCTTGATCTTTTTTGACTTTGCCATGTCAAGGCATACCCACAACACAAAAGAATAAAATCGCTCTTCAGAACTCATTGATGCATGATACAGACAAGCAATACTTTGATGTAAGACAACCGTATGAGGATGGAATATGTAAGAAAAACAGGACGGCGTGACATATTGACAGCTACGATGTGTAAACTAAGCAGAAGGTTTTTCAAGAAAATAGAAGTAATGCAAGCTACACACCATATGAAAGATGCAACCAATAACACTCTACCTAGTTAAAAGTGTCTTATCATAAGTGGCATTTCAAAAAATTAGAAGCAGTACAACGTAGAAATCAATGCAAGATGCAACCACTATCAAACTACCATGTTAAAAGCGTCCAATCACGAGTGACTGATGCGGGATACACAACAGCAGTACTTTGATGTAAGAACATGGTATGATTGATAGATGCAGTGCATTCTAGACACAGAAAGGCATGTCATATGCACATGTATGACGTATAAACTCAGCAGGTGCAATTTAATCAAAATAGAACAAATACAGGCTAGACAACATATGCAACATGAAACCAATTATCACACTGTCAACTTAGAGAAAGCACCTGCGATGGTGGAGTATGGGAGATGAACTCATCATGTAGACTTGGGACTTCAACTTCATTAGCAGTAGCAGTAGGAAATCTAGAGAGTCTCTGTTTGCGTCAGTCCGGATGACCACCAACATCCCCTAACTTACTCTTTTCCTTCCTATTTTCTGATATTGCCTTATGAAGTCAAAACCAAAAGAAGATGAATAAAATTAGCTCTGCATAACTGGTTGATGCATGATACAGACGAACACTACTTTGATGTAAGGCAAGCGCAGGATAGGAGGATGGAATATATACAAAAATAAGACAACATTGCATTTTCAGGCGTACGATAGGAGGAGGGAATATGTATGAAAAACAGTAAGTAGAAGGCATTTCAACAAAATTAGAAGAAATGAAAGCTAGGCACCATATGAACATGCAACCAATATCACTCTATCAGGTAAAAAGTGTCTCGTCGTAAGTGCCCATTCCAGAAATTAGAAGTAGTACAAGCTAGAAGACAATGCAAGATGCAACCTACATCACACTCCCAAGTTAAATTGTCTTGTGGGTAAGTGATCGTTGCAGGTATAAGTTGTAAGCTACGCAGATGCAATTCAACAAAATCAGAAGCAATACAAACTAGACATCATATGGAACACGCAACCACATATAACAGTTCCAAGTTAGAGCAAGCACCTGTGATGGTGGAGTAGGGGAGATGTGCTCATCATCTACATGTATGTTCTAGAAATAGGAACATGTGTCATATTCACAGTCATTATGTGTAAAGTAAGCAGATGCAATTCAACAAAGTTAGAAGAAATACAAGCTAGACATCATACGCAACATGCAACCACATATAATAGTGCCAAGTTAGAGCAAGCACCTGTGATGGTGGAGTAGGGGAGATGTGCTCATCATCTACACAACTACGTTGACTGTCCAGCCTTGTGTTGTCTTGCGAATCTTGTTGGTGGGATGGCGGAGTAGAATCTGTAGAGACCCTCTATTCGAGTTGCTCCGAAGGACCACCATCATCCACTGCCGGACTAATTTCCTTCAGCTGTATTGATTTTGCATTGTGAAGTCAAACCGATAATAAAAAGGAATAAAATTCGCTCTTCAGAACTCATTCATGCATGATACTGACGAACACTACTCGTATGAAAGGCAAACACATGATACGAAGATGGAATATGTACGAAAAACAAGAGGCATGACATATTCACACCTATGATATGGTAACTAAGCAGAAGGCATTTCAACAAATTAGAAGCACTGCATGCTAGAAACCATATGAAAGGTGCAACCAATATCACTCTGCCAAGTTCAAACTGTCTGGCGTTTCAACAAATTAGAAGCAGTACATGCTAGAAATCATATGCAAGACACAACCAATATCACAGTGGCGACTTAAAGGTGCCTTATCATAAGTGACTGATGCGGGATATACAAGAACAGTAGTCTGATGTAAGAACATGGTGTGATCAGATATAATATGTTCTAGAAACAGGAACACGTGTCATATTCACAGGCATTATGTGTAAAGTAAGCAGATGCTTCAACAAAGTTAGAAGCAATACAAGCTAGACATCATACGCAACATGCAATCACATATATATAATAGTGCCAAGTTAGAGCAAGCACCTATGATGGTGGAGTAGGGGAGATGTGCTCATCATCTACACAGCTACGTTAACTATCTAGCCTTGCGTTGTCTTGCGAATCTTGTTGGGAGGATGGCGGAGTAGAATCTTTAGAGACCCTCCGTTTCAGTTGCTCGGAAGGACCACCATCATCCAATGCCATACCAATTTCCTTCCGCTTTATTGATTTTGCATTGTGAGGTCAAACCGACCAGAAAAAGGAATAAAATTTTCTCTTCAGAACTCATTCATGCATGATACTGATGAACACTACTCTGATGAAAGGCAAAGTCATGATACAAGGATGGAATATGTACGGAAAACTGGACGGCTTGACATATTCACACCTATGATGTGGTAACTAAGGAGAAGGCACTTCAACTAATTAGAAGCACTGCAAGCTAGACGCCATATGGAAGGGACATTCAATGTCACTCTGCCAAGTTAAAATTGTCTTGTCATAGGTGGCGTTCATCAAACTAGAAGCACTACATGCTAGAAATCATATTCAAGACGCAAACCAATATCACACTGCCAACTTAAAGGTGTCCCATCATATGTGACTGACGCAGGATACACAAGAAGAGTAGTTTCATATAAGAACATGGTGTGATAGACAGATATAGTATGTACCAAAAATAGGAAAGCGTGTCATATTTACACGTATCATGTGTAAGCAAAGAAGATGCAGTTTACACTAACTAGGAGCAATACAAGCTAGACACCATATGCAACATGCAACCAGATATCACACTGCCAAGTCAGAGCAAGCACCTTGGATGGTGGAGTAGGGGAGTGGAGACTTGGAACTTGTAATGCACTAGCAGTACAAGGAGAATCCGTACAGATGCTTCGTTTATGTTGCCGCAGAGGACCAACATCGTCGCCTTTCTTACTCTTTTCCTTCCTCTTTTTTGATTTTGCCTTGTCAAGTCAAACCCACAAGAAAAAGGAATAAAATTTGCTTTTCAGAACTCATTGATGCATGATACTGATGAGCACTACTTTCATGTAAGACAGCCGCATGATGGGAGGATGGAATATGTATGAAAAACAGGACGGCATGACATATTGACATGTATGATGTATAAAGTGTAAACTAAGCACATGGTGTTTGAACTAGTTAGAAGCAATGGAAGCTAGAAACCATATGAAAGATGAAACCAATATCACTCTGCCAAATTAAAAGGGTGGCCTAACAAATGTATTTGACCAAATTAGAAGCAATACATCGCAACAGGCTAGAAATAATATGCAATATGCAACGAATAAAGGTGTCTCATCGTAATTGATTGATGCGGGATACAGAAGAGAGGGAGTTTCATGTAAGAACATGGTTAACACATAGATGTAGTGTGTACCAAAAATAGGAAGGCATGTCATATTCACAGGTATAATGTGTCAACTAAGCAGATGCAATTTACCCTGATCAGAAGCATTACAAGCTAGACACCGTATGCAACATGCAACCACATATCACACTGCGAAGTTAGAGCAAGCACCTGCGATGGTGGTGTAGGGGAAGTGCGGTCTTCAAGTACAAAGCTACGTTCAATATCTTCAATTAGGCTTGCTGTTTCTTGAGAATCATGTGGAGAGGATGAAACTGCACTCTTTATAAGAGTAGCGTGTCTCATACTAACCCACGGGCGTGACTGTCTCATCATAAGCGATAGATGCAGGATACACAAGAACAGTAGTTTGATGTAAGAACATGGTGTGATAGGCAGATGTAGTATGTACCAAAAACAGGAAGGTGTATCATATTCACATGTATAATGTGTAAGCTAAGGAGATGCAATTTAAAAAATTAGGAGCAATACAAGCTAGGCACCATATGCAACATGCAACCAGATATCACACTGCCATATTAGAGCAAGCACCTGGGGTTGTGGAGTAGGGGAGATGAGATTTGGAACTTGCACTGTAGTAGGAGTAGCAGGAGAATCTGCAGAGATCATCTGTTTTAGTTGCTCCAGAGGACCACCATCATTCTGTGCCTTCGTCCTTTTAGATTTTGCCTTGTCAAGTAAACACACAAGAAAAAGGAATGCAATTTGCACTTCCAAATTCGTTGATGCATGATACTGACGAACACAACTTTTATGTATGGAAACCACATTGTAGGAGGATGGAATATGTACGAAAAACGCTAAGCAGAAGGCATTTCAACAAATGGGAAGCAATGCAATCTAGACACCATATGAAAGATCCAACCAAAATCACTCTACCAAGTTAGATGTGTCTCATTATAAGTGGCACTTCAACAAATTAGAGGCAATACATGTTTGAAATGATATGCAAGACGCAACCAATATTACATTGTTAACTTGAAGGTGTCTCGTCAGAAGTGATTGATGAGGGATACACAAGAAAAGTAGTTTGATTAAGAACATGGTTAATACAAAGACGTAACATGTACCAAAAACAGGAACACGTGTCATATTCACAGGTATCATGTGTTAACTAAGCAGATGCAATTTACCCTAATTAGAAGCATTACAAGGTAGACACCATATGCAACATGCAACCAATATCACACTGCCAAGTAAGAGCAAGCACCTGCGATGGTGGTGTGGGGGGAATTGCGGTCATCAACTAGAGAGCTACGTTGACTATCTTCATTTAGCCTTGCTATTTCTTGAGAATCATCTGGGGAGGATGACACTGCACTCTTTAAACGAGTGGTGCATCTCACAGTAACCCACTCGGGTGACTGTCTCGTCATAAGTGATTGATGAGGGATACAAAAGAGAATTAGTTTGATGTACGAACATGGTTAATAGACATATGTAGTATGTATCAAAAACAGAAAGGCATGTCATTATCAAAGGTATAATGTGTAAAGTAAGCTGGTGCAATTTAACCAAACTGGAAGCAATACAAGCTAGACACCATATGCAACATGCAACCACATTTGACAGCGCAAAGTTAAAGCAAGCACCTGGGATGGTTGTGTTTGGCAATTGAGATCATCAACTGCACAGCTACGTTTACTGTCTCCATCTGCTGGCACTACACCCTTTAGAGCGCTGAGACGCTCAGTGCTTATCTTCGAATTACACTGGAGCGACTTCTGTCTTTTCTTTTTTGTATTCATCAACACTGCGTCAGAGTCTGAAATACCCATGCATAAAAAAACAATAGTGTGAGTATGGGTGAAGTGTGTGCACAAGTAGTATAGTGTAAAGGTAGCAGATAGCAGGTAGGTGAGAAATAAATGACGGGAGACATATGATAGCTCTACAACATGCATGGCACACAAAATTACTAGATTCAAGGATTTTGAAATATGAGCACAGGGATGGCTGGGAGAAATGCAGATGGCTCCTCCAGCACACCACAAGGTGTGGTCTTATGAAAATAACAGTCGAATGAAAACAAATAGGTCAGTCCATTTTTTCTGCACCGTCCGATGTACAAAGAACAGGCAGATCGCCTTCATCTACCTCCAGCCAGTCAGTGTTACGATCTTCCTCAAAACGCGAGCGACCACCGGCCTGTCCCCTGCCTCCGCCCACTACTAGGAAAAGGCCTACTAGTGGCGCACCAGTTTTGCCTACTAATGGCGCACTACTGGTGTGCCACTAGTACCACGCCACTAGTATTAAATACTAATGGCGCACCACTGGTGCGCCATTAGTATCTGGTATACTAATGGCGCATCACGCAATGCGCCATTAGTATATCCCACAATGTGCCATTAGTATGCCTCCCAGGGGGCCATATTTACCCATGTGTGGCTTACTAATGGCGCACTAGTTGATGATGCGCCACTAGTAATGTATTTGGAAAACAAAAAAAATCCAAATTTACAGAAAACAACCTATAAGGAAAATAATTTAAAAACCAAAAATGAAATAGAATCATATTTTTTATTATAGTAAGAATATTACAATGTCTTTACAAGTATCCAATAAAAGGAAAATTGCAAGGAAATAAAAGAAAATCCTAAAACTAATCTTCTAGTAATCTTTTCTTCTTTTTCTTCACTTTATCCCTGCAAAATGTAACAAAATAAACAGAAATACAAACAAACTATTTATAACATGTCAATATTGTCATTTTTTATGCAGAATTAGATATGAGCATATATTTCCAGAATTACATGGTTTGAATATTGTATGAGTAAGATTATAATGGAAATGAATTGCCGAGGACATATGAGGTTCAACACTAATCATCAACAACAAAATCATGCAAGAAATGATTGATCAGTAAATGGACAACCTTCTTAGAGATTGTCATGCGATGTCCAATGAACCAACAGGAAATAAGTAACATGCCTTCCAAGACATAATTCACTATTACACATAAATGTATATCCCAAACTGAAGAACACGCTAATATGTAATCATCATTTAGAGATACCAAACTGGAAGACCATTCATTTGGTCGCAAAATGAGCTACTTAACTAGTCCTTGACCATCCATCATGCACAAGAGCAAAGATAAAGATGGGCCTTGCAGCAGCGCCCATCCCTTGGAACAGTCCATTGCATTACGTGGAACATGCTCAGATTAAGCACAACTTAACAAAAGTAAATCTGAGACCCATCAAAACTAAAGATTCATCCTACTTGAGGATCGTCACTAATCATGGACACCAAAATCTTCCATTTGCAAGAAATGCTTCATGAGTAAATGCATAACCTTTTGGCATATAAAGCTTACACATTTTTCTGCATCCAATAGCAATTAGGTAACGAAAACAGTGAGCGGCTTAGATGGGGTACAAATTGAAATAAAACTATCCAGCAGCAAAAGAACCATAGCTAGTAAGTGACCAACACTGTCCACACACGCATCATACAAGACCAAGACCTCATCAGGCCACACCCTAGCGTATGAATAGACCAACACTGTCCACACACGCATCATACAAGACCAAGACCTCATCGTCGATGTCGTCCATGGATGACTCCTACTCCATCCAAATCAAACAAACAAATGAGAAGGGGCTGAGATACAGAGCTAGCAACCAATTTTTATAGAGAAGTTCTAAAATTTTCTGGGTTCATATATTCAGCATGTTGACAAACAGAGGCAGTGTAGAGCACTAGGCTAGAGCTTAGAGCTATGCATGTACATTGATTGTTATAGCAGTGCAGCGACAACTACTTGTTTAGATGCATATAAATCATCTCCTTGCTTGAAGTAGAAAGAAAGCAGAGTAAAGGGCCCTGAAGATGTTGACTACTCACTTAATTAGAAGGTAGTGAGAGAATCCCTTGCCCAGTTGGGACGAGTTTCAGACCGGCGGTGGAACTTGTTCTTGCCTGTTGAGGATCCTCAATGGACAAGAGAATGAAGGCATCATCAGCTGACACACAAAAAAGGGCTCTCTGAAAACTAAAACGACCATGGGGGTGCTGCTGCTTACCCGAGCTAGGAGCCGTCTTGTCGGAGGGGAGTTTGCCCTCGTACACGGCATGGTCGTTGGCCCAGCTCGGCTGCACCACACCGGAGCACGCGACCAAGGCACTGGTCTTGCGTCGAGTTGCGTTGACAACGGAAGAAAGTCCGGTCTTACACACAAGTAAAGACTGAATGTTCAGTGGCATGTACGTACATTATAATGGAAGTCCATATAGAATAAAAATGACGCCACTTGTGGCATCAGATAACGTGAACCAAGCGGGCCAATGGATCAATTTGACAGACAAATTAACCCAAAATCATGGCATGTACGACATCCATCCATCCAACCAGCAAGCATCAATTAAAGTGCTTATTCATTCATTCATTCATTTATTCATTCATGAGACATGATGAGATGGATAAAGTGAGCAATCTAACCTAACAATCCATCCATAAA
Source organism: Aegilops tauschii subsp. strangulata (assembly GCF_002575655.3). NCBI lineage: Eukaryota > Viridiplantae > Streptophyta > Magnoliopsida > Poales > Poaceae > Aegilops > Aegilops tauschii. Next base: position 427,712,295 of record NC_053038.3, read on the forward strand.
CAGCAGGCAATGGAATTAATTAAGCCCGAATCTGGCATGGAGATGCAAAAGTACAAGAGAGGCGGAAGAGACCGAGAGGTGCATTCAGATTGAAACTAAACTGAACTGCACAATGGCAATCAATACCACCAGAAAGAAGAATTGCAATCAATCAAATTGGCAAGCTAGATAAGATGTGCTCACCATGTCCACCTGTAGTAGGCAGAGGAGGAGGGAGCAGCCATGCGTCGTGCACCTGTAGCAGCTCGTCCGGAGCAGCCTTCCCTGCACATAAAATGAACCAATGAGGGGAGGGGAGGGGAGATGAAGAAGATGGCCTGCAGGCGCACGCACCATGGTCGGGGTCGGAGATCCGTCGCTGGAGATGGCCTGCAGCCGTCGTCCGTCGCCGGAGGTTGAGGCGTCGTACCTCCATGGCTAGGCTAGGCTAGGGTTTCTGGCATCTCCGTCCTGGCTTCTGCCGGCCCTGCATGGATGGTCGCGGCTCAGGTCGACGACGGGACGATGCGCCGTGGATCTGGATCTGGGCGCTCCTCACCTCCCTGGAAGCTCGCCGGAGAAGGCCTTCCCTTCCCTCCCCTCCTCTCCTCTACTGGGAGAGAAGAGGAGAGAAGAGAAGAGAAGGTGAGGTGTGGCGGCGCTGCAAGGAGAGGAGGCCGCCATGACCGGGCTCCTCCTGCTGCCATGGTCGCCGTGGCATCGGGCTAGGGTCTCGGCCCGACCGGGCAGACAGAGGAGAGGATAGGAAGGTCGCCGGCACAGCGTGGATGGGGAGAGGGGGCCGCCGGAGAGGTGACGCGGAAGAGGAGATCGGCGGCGGCGTTGGGTGAGAGCCGGAGGAGAGGCGGGTGGCTGTGTCAGGAGGAAGGGGAGGGGAGAGAACGTGTACGGGGGGAGGGGGGGTTGCATTCGGTTGAAGTGGTGGCCAAGTTACTAATGGCGCACCGTGGGAGTGGTGCGCCATTACTAGTTCCCACGGTGCGTCATTAGTAGTTTTTCAAAAAAATTGAAACAAAATTTGTAACAAAATTACTAATGGCGCATCATGGAGTGGTGCGCCATTACTAGTTCACTAGTAATGGCGCACCACATCCACGGTGCGCCATCAGTAGTTTTGAAAAATAAAATAAAAAACAATTTGAAGAAAAATTTGAAACAAAATTAGTAATGGCGCACCAGGGGAGTGGTGCGTCATTACTAGTTTAACTAGTAATGGCGCACCATCCCCTGGTGCGCCATTACTAGTTTTGAAAAAAAAATTTACTAATGGCGCACCGTGGATGTGGTGCGCCATTAGTATTTGCACACTAATGGCGCACCAACACATGGTGCACTATTACTATTTAGTAATGGCGCACCACGTGCATAGTGCGCCATTAGTGTCCATATTGGCAATAGCTGTTTTTGTAGTAGTGGCCCTACCCTCGACCTCACTGCACCGCCGTGCTTGGCACCGCCTCGGCCATCCCTTCAAGCCCCGCCAACCTCCAGATCATGCGCAAGCAACTCCTGCGCCCCACACCCCTATGATAGACACCATTGCGCCACTTCCCCGGCGAACAGGCAGACTAGGTGCTCCGCGCGCCTAAGCGAGTGCTGGTTCTTTTAATTGCGATTCGACTGACCCTGAATTGAAATACAGGCAGGCTACTGACCTCTAGCGAAGGTGAAATAGTGAATGGGAGACCACCTTGTGCATTTAGTATCACGAAGAAGATGCAGTACGAAGCGCTCAACTAGTTTCTTTCGTGGGATAAATACGATGTGAGCAGAGACGTAAGATTTGGACGAATAAGGGAAGAGGAGTACCTCTTTCTGCTGGTAGTGTTGTGTCCTCCTTCTATTTTTCCAACGATCTTCTTGTGGTTCGCTGGAAACGAGAAGTTGTGGAGGACGGTGGAGCCTTGGACGAACCCATGGCCAAGTTGTTGAGTGTGGTGTAGTGGCCGTCTGTCGGCGGCGGGAACCAGATCCGAGGCGACGAACGACGGCGTAGCAGGAATAGCTCCGGTGTGGTGGACAGTTGTGATAGTGGAACGGCAGCGGTGAGGCGCAGGACGGCGTGGTCGAAGTGGTTCTGGTACAGCGCACGTCGGTGTGGGCGTCGTGGAGGCAGCTCTGCCTCGGCTTTAGCTGCTAACTCCTTGAGGGCGTTGCGGTTGCGGTTGCGTTGGATGACGACGTCGGGGTACCGGCTCCGACGTGATGGAGGAGGGCGGTGGTGGATTGGGCGCGATGGGGTGGAGGACGGAGGAGGCTGGGGTTTCGCGGCTGGTGGAGAGGGTGTTTTGGCGCCCACGGAGTATGAATGGGGAAACGGAGGGAGGGGGAACTAAGGGTGAACAATGTTTTGGTTTGGGACGCGCTTGTTTGAAATTTGGGGAAAGTTACAAACGTTGCCCCCATCTAAAATTTCGGACATATTGCGGGTTGGGGGTAGGACAGCAGTCTTAGGTGTCCCAAATGGTGGGCGGGATAGATTTCGGCCGAGCGCATGGGTGTTTAGGTGCCCACGACGTATGAATGCTTCTAGGAGGCGGTTGAGACTGGCATCTTGGTGAAGTTACAAACCTACCCCGGTTTAGACCTTTGGACATCGAGCCCATAGACTACACGTGCCAGAGTCAAGACAGTAATTTCCTACCACCAAACATTAGTCTCGCGCAGTTTCGGGTGACCAGAGGCTTATTTGGAGCTTCGTTCAATATTTGGGAGCAGAAGCATTAACGTTTTCGGTTTTCTTGAATTGAACTTTCAGGATTTGTCAAACTTCACAAATCTTTACTCTTGAAAGTCCTAAAACTATGATTATTTTCGAATGGATGGGGTACATTTGAATATACATTGTACACGAGTATATATTAAAAAATATGCAACTTACCTCAGTTCATGCATGGTTCCAGATATAATCTCCTTGCTTGCAAAAAAATAGTTAGACATGCGTATGAATATATAGCATGTTCAAGCGCACAACAAAGATTGATGCCCCCTTTTAGATCTGATTTACAAATGCCATTATCTCGGGTTCAAATAGATGAGTGCACTTCCTATGAATTTGAATCCTCGAAACACCCTTTATGTTGAATTCAACATGTATTCTATTTCGTAGCTAGCAATTTGGAATGTATCCATGTAAGTGACAAATGTATAAAGTGCTTCACACTAACAACATGGAGTGCACTAACTAATGCTTATATAGGAATTGCAAAAGCAATGCATTGCCTATATTTCAAACCACTCTCACTCTATGGATCGATAATATAAAATAAACACATGCACATGTCAGAATTCAATAGAGTATGGGTGTCTGATAGACCAATTTTCATTCATACGCAAATTCCAAAATTCATGATCTCATCCAAAAATAATAATGCCATTTATATTTTAATTTAATGCGTAGAATCGCCTTATACATGTAGATGCACTATGCCTCGGCCCGTTCTCACAAACATGATATATATCTCTCTATCTAACGCATAAGTGCACACACTTTATATACATCGGCATTTCTCTTTCACACATGCTCATAATCTCTCCCGGGGTGTCGGGGTGTCTCACGCACACACTCTCTCTGTATCTCTCTCTCTCTCTTTCTCTCTCTCTTTCTGACTACTATGTACCACTCTTTTCACTAATCTCAGTTGGAAAACACTATTTCTCTCACATGCATATATACACATGCATGGTCTCTACTAGCCCTCTATACGCACATATATGTGCCTACGTGTCTCCCGCACGCACATTATCTTTAGGACTCTCTCGCACACATCCCCCCTCCCCACAGACACACCTCTCTCTTAGTAGTTGGCAGATATGATTCCATCAGATCATTCGGTAGGATATCCCTCACTGTTAGCCTGGATGGTAATACGAGGCAAGGTTTTACCCAAGTTTGGACCCTTGCAGTTGAGGAAAAAGCCTACTCCTGGTACTGTATATTAGTGATAGGGGTGTGTACAAAGTACACGTGAATACCAGGCATTGTGCGTGTGTGTGTACTATCGACGAACTAGCCCCCAGGCTTCTATAACATATTCGGGGCCTAGGGTTACAAATCATATATAGTCGGCTTATCACCAGTGGGGATAGAGTCCTCCATGACTCTGGTAGCTTCGTGTTGTATGCTGAGTCCTCCACATGGGTCTTCATATAATGCGTCTCGGTCCAACCTATGTGGCGCAGGATGGAACCGACCCATGAGTCCTCATGTTGACCCACCACAACTAGAAATGATGTGCCCACCACAACTAGAAATGATGCGCCCACCACACCACACACGCAATCGGCCACTAATACATGAAAGTTAATTGCATGGTGCATCCAAAAATATTTGTTCTGCATTGTGAATGTTTATATTTTCTCCTAAAATATTAGTCACGGGAAAGAGAAATGAAGGGCATATCTCTCCTTGTCTCCACCGGACACCCCCTCTTTCTATGCCACTTTCACATACGCACACAAACTATCTCTCCGCCCTCTAAAAGTATGCATGCATGCCCATAACACATTCACGCGTGACGGTCGGTGGACTTCAGAATATGCTCATTACGGTCACCGTATATATTTTCATGGTGATCATACGGTATCTAGCTCACGATACATCTCCGTATTTTGTTGATGACACTGATAGACATTGTATTTGATGCGTTTTCCGTATTTTGTTGACGACACTTACGGTCATTGTATTTGAAGCGAAAGCACGCTATGGTCACTGGACTTCAGAATAAGCTCATCACGGTCAGCACATACATTTTGTGGTGCTAACGAACCTGTGGTTGGATGGTTAGGAGGACAGTGGTTTCTCGAGCCCACCAGGGTTAAAGTCCTGGTGCTTGCATTTATCCTGGGTTAATATATTCAGTATTTTCCGGCGATATGCGTTCAGTGGGAGGAGACGTTCCACTCGACTATGAGGCACGTATGGTGACTTCGTAAAATCTCAAGATCATATGCTGGCTCACTCTCTCGAAGGTGCTCATAGGGGTAGGGTCTGCGTGTGCGCGCTTATAGCGGTGAGTGCTTGCGCGTATATATGAGCGCTTGCGTCTGTACCATGTTAAAAAAATACATGCCGTGATTATACGGTCACTGGCTCACCTGTACAACTCCGTATTTTGTTGATGGCACAATCAATTGACCAATCAAACGTTCCACATGGCACAACTATTGTTGCACCATCGAGGCGCGTAACCGTGGGGCCCACCTGTCAGTGCGTATATGAAAGAAATAAATAGTAGTTTGAGTCTGTACTGTGTTAATAAAATACATTTTAGGGTGAACATATGGTCACTGGCTCACCATACAGCTTCATAATTTGTTGATGACACGATCAATTGACCAGTCAAACGGTCCACATTCAGCAGCGCACATTACCATAGGGCCCACCCATCTGCGCGTATATGAAGGACATAAATGGTAATAAATTAGTGGTCGGTGGGGATTCGAAGTCGTGAGACCTCTGGTTGGCAGTCGCCGGCGGTGGGGGGGGCACGGTGATTGGGCAGCGGCGTGGGGATCGCCGGAGAAAAAGCTCGGCGTGGGGGGGCCTAGAGGGATGGCCGGGGCGACGGCGGATCGGCGGTGGGGAGTGGTTTCGGGGCGCGCGCGGCGGCGTGGCCGCGCGGGCCGGCCACGGGCGGCGGCGGCCGGCGGTGGCTTTGTGGCTCAGGGGGTGGAGGTTGAAGATAAACTGCAGGCCCTTGATTTCGTATCCAACAGCTGGAAAATCTACTGACCAGAGATGAAAAAATCAGTCAACTGACGTGTGGCCTCACCCCGCACGTGCATGTACACATGCACGCACGCAACACTCGCACGAACAGACGCACGCATGCACGCGTGCAACACTGACACGTACACATAATGAACACACACACGCATGCAGGCGTGGAACACTGACACGTACACTGCACTCATGAACACACGCACGTATGCACACATGCATGCAACACTGAAACGTACACATGCATGCACGCAACACTCGCACACCTGCATGCACACCGCACACAACGCAAGACACACGCTCAACCTTTACGTGCATGCACCCTTTGTTAAGGACATGGATTGGTACGGGTATTAACCAATCTTATCTTTTTTGTAAGGTTTAATCAATCTTGTCTGTGATAAGCAAAACATTGATGTTTGCAGCGGTCTTTATGAATCACAACGTATCTAACGGGCTATCAACGTATATATGAAAATTTTAAAATTCTCTTACATTATATAGTAGGCTTATCTAGATGAAATAGATGACGTCACACTCAATGAACAATCATCGGTTTATGAAATGCCCGCTTCTGACCGCCCTGGCCCACCAAAAGTTCCTCTGCCGTGCGCTGCCTGCGTTGGGTGACTGACATGCAGGCCATGTACCCAAAGAGCCCACATGTCAGTGGAAGAACGGCGCGGTGTCGTACGTCAGAGTCGAGGGCGCCACTTGATGCATGCCCGGCTGAACACGCCTCCTTGCCGCATTCAAAGACCTCCATGAAACCCATGTGGAAGCCGAGAAACCCACTCTAGACACACGTCCGTTCATGACCGGGCCGGCATTAAACGCAACGCCGGTCAAGCTCTTCCCGTCCGCCGTCTACTTAATCTCCTATTTAAACGATGCCAAATGCCGGCCAAGAATCGCACCCCTCCGCCGCTCCCCTATCTCCTCCTTCATCATTTTGTCCACTCTTACAATGGCTTAAGAAGATTAGTTATCCCGCATCCAAGCCGGCTGGGTGGCCCACCGAGCCCTCCGGATACGAGCTATGCAGCTCGCTGATCCACCTCCCTTCCCTCGCCCGACGGAGCCAGTTGCCTCCTCAAGCCGGCGCGCGGTTCAACAACTCGCCGCTCCAGGCCAGCTCAACGAGGAGTAGCGCACGGGCGTCGTCGCTGCCGTCCACGCCGCCACCTCGTACCACGCCTCCCGTGTCTGCGACCGCGTCACCCGTTTCTGTGGCCGAGACTCCCATGCCGGCGGCCGTGCCGTGCAAGTAGAGACAGAAGCCGGGTGCGCGGAGAGCGACGAGTCAGTGGCCAGCACCTCCACGTCCGCCGCCATCATCGAGGAGAAGTAGAACACGGGAGGCCGCCGCCGCTTGGGTCCCATGAAGGCCACCGCGGAGGCGACGTCGGCGTACACAGCAGGTGTCTTGCCAGATCCTTTTGTGGCGAGGACCTTCGTCGACCCCGCATGGGCTCCACGGAAGCGGAGAAGCCCCCTTCCACCATCATCTTGGGAATCAGCCAACCATATCAGTTGGGCAGCGGGGAAGCGAGCCGTCCTTCGCACTGAAGCATATACCTCCGGGGCTCCCGGCAGTCCGGTGATCGTGCTGCCAGACATGAGGAACACAAATGGATCGGCGGGCGGCCATTTAGGCCAGGTATTATATACCTGTGCTGTCCAGAACTAGCACCGCTTAGTTGATTTGAATGCAATGAAATCCGTCATGTTTGTACGAAAATCTGGTATTTTATATGAATTCCGTCATTTTTTATGAGAAATATCGCCGTGTTTTCATGAATTTCGTCTGGTCGGTTGAGTTGCTGTCAGAATGTGTGCGGCTACAGTTGGATGGCATAATATGCGGGTCGCCGGTCGGTCTGCGGCCGGCTCGGGCGGCCTGGTGGGACAAAAAAAGCACAGCTCGTGCGAGGTCATCCCCAACATGCGCACTGGAGGATGCATGAGAACCCGAGCCATTCCTCATTCATCGGTGGCAAAGGCACCGGTGGACAAAAGGGTCGCCAATATTTTGGCTACCTCGGGCAAAATCCAAATAGCCCCTCCCAGCAGATTCAAATCCCTCGTTCGCCGTGAAATTTTGCCATGTGTTGTTTTCATGGACTAGCAAGATGCCCGTGCATTGCAGGGAACATCAAGATGCATTTTTTACAAAACACCTGTTGTGATTGACCCATGCAGGAGTAATCCCATGTGTAAAAACTAATGATATCTCGAGAATTTTATCGGAAAAATGGTATCTCGAGAACGAAAAAATGATATCTCTACTCCTAAAAGACCCAGTTGGTGATGATGGTGTGTCTGCCATCCGTCATTTCTGACCATTAGATCTACATCTAATGGTTGCGAGGTAAGTTGTGGCATGTTTGCAACAATAGCCCACTTCTCTGCTCCAATTTGAAGAAAACCCCTTATTATCTTGAAAGCAACCACATCCCTCCCTCGCCTCATCAAAACAACCTGAGAAATATATTTTGAGTGAAACGTAATATATTTTTAGTGCTATATATGTATATCAAAACAAGAGTGTTTTCTTTCAAGTTTGTGAACAAGTACTGTTCTACTTTGGATCCGTTGCAACGCACGGGCACATTGCTAGTCTCGAGAAAGATGAGAGATAAGGTGAGGAGGAGTGGGGCATGGTGGTGACTGGTGGTCGGACTGGGCAGAGGCATGGGGATGGATGGTGCATTATGTCTAGGTTTGTATCTCTCTCATGCACACCCAGGTAGGTGGGGGACGTGCACGAAGAGAAGAGGTGCACGCACGTCGCACGTACTCCCGTCTCTTTCCCAACCACACCCGTGCGGGTACACGGTGGAGCTCATTTCTGTATGAAAAGGCAGCCCACGTGCTAATTTGACACGTGTACTGATTGTCCACTTAATGGAGGATCGTCTACCACGGGTGGACAAACAAATTGCGACTTGATGCGTTATGTTAAAAAAGAGGCAAACCATGTGGGGCCTACCTTAGAGGCAAGGTTCTATACACTTGAGATGCTCTATACGTATTACTTTTGATGTGTCCCGTCAACTTGCAGGACGAGGAGAAGCTTGCTTACTACGCCTTCTCCCCCGCCCACGGGCGCGGTGGCTCGCAGGACGAGGTGAAGCTTGCTTACTACTACTCGTTGTATATTGGTTTATTGGTCCCCATTGTATATTGTGTCAAATTTTGACTATAGATTGAACTAACAAAACGTTCGTGCATGTTACCAAAAATTATATCATTGAAAACTATGTTGAAATACGAATCCAATGATATAATGTTGGTTGACATGCATTAACATTTTGTTAGCTAAATATTTGGTAAAAATTTGGCACGAACTACAAAGGTGACCTATAAACCAGGACAGAGGTAGTAGTACTACGCCTTACGCCCGCTCCCTCGCCCACGCATGCGGTGGCTCGCAGGACGAGGAGAAAACTTTACTACTCCCTCCGTTTACTCCTCGTCCCTACCTTGGTTAGAGAGATTATCATATTGTTTGGAATATATGTCCTTTAGTAGTACTCCCTCCTTTCTAGTTTATGGCTCAATTTCCTTGGAGTAGTACTACTACAGCAATTTCCTTGGAGTCCGTGGTGCTGCAAGCTACCCTAGGCTATGTTACTACTCCCTCCTTTCCAGTTTATGGCTCAATTTCAAAATCTCTCCAACCAAGGTAGACGGTGAGTGGTGGAATTAATTTCGTAGTTTGCACAAGTAATGTACGCTTGTTTTTCTCAAGAAGTTATGTTTACCGAGGCATTAATTAGAACGAATGCACGCATGACCACTAAATTTCCATGAACTTCTACATGCATTGCTGAGTTTTCTCTTGACAATGCTTGCATCGGGTGATTTAACGCACCTCAAAATCCAACATGTGATGGTACTACTACTACTAGTAGTAGAATTGAGACTTATAAAACGGAAAAACGAATTTTTTTAGGCCCTGTTTGGTTCATAAGTCCTAGGAGTTTTTCTAGTCCCACCTAAAAAGTCCCTAGTCCCTAAAAAGTCCCTCCCTGTTTGTTTCCAGGGACTAAAAAGTCCCTAGTACCTCCCTAGAGGTTATTAAATGACTATGTTACCCCTAGTATACAGAAAATAACAACCAAACAACACCATGGGGTGGCGGGGCAATGGGTGCAGGGTGGGGCATTGTTCGAAAAGTCCCAAAAAGTCTCAAAAAAGACTCTCCTTCAGAGTCTTCTTCATTTAGTCCCAAAAGGCAACTTTTAGTCCCTAGTAGTCCCTCCAGTTTGGTTAAAAAGTCTCTAAGAGGGACTTTTTCTAGTACCTACACCAAAAAGTCCCTGAAAACAAACACCCCCTTAGACGAGCCCTATAAACCAGAAAGGAGGGAGTAATAAGTAGTATACTACCTCCATAGTGGGTACGTACTCCGTAAAATCAGATTTTCCCAAAACTAAGTCGCTCAACCTTTATTTGCTTGTTTCCCTTCCTGCCTCGTTGCCTCGAACAGACTATTCCAAACTCCCCTGCCTGCCGCGCGGGAAAAGACCCGCCCTCGCCTTTTTTTAGTCACCGAACAGACTATAGATCGCGCGAATCAGCAAAAACCAAGCCGTGTCTTGTACTCCTCCATCAACGCTCGCTTTCATGAATTCTGTACTTCCTCTCGCCGACATGTGGGACATATAGCAACCGGGTCGACGTGTCATGCACCAACTAACAGTGCAGAACAGTAGGGGGGACGCACCCCAGTCGTACCGCCCTAGTAGTAGTAATGAGCAATGAGACGTCAAATCACAATGCCGCACCTTCCTAGACGGACGAAGCAACCGTTATTTCACACTTCGCTTCACCATCATCTCCTTCAAGAAAACCACGTAGCATTGCTTCTACCATTGTTCTGCCTCAAGAGGGACACACGCATCGCCTTGGTACATCATGACACGTGGGACCGCATGACAGGCCATGCTCCCCCGCCCATCGCTCGGTAAAATCACCTCATTTTTACTACTTCCTCCGTATCGGTTTACAGGGCATGCACGTCGTTCTAGGTTGAGATTCTAACTGGCTATACATGTGATGAACAGTATATGTTTAGAAACTACATCCGCTTAAGAATCGAATCATATACTTTTTGTGACATAGTAACTCATATTTAGTTAGTCAAATGGATGACCGAGAACTACGTGCGCGCCCTATAAACCGAGACGGAGAGGGTAGTACAGTACGTATCTTTTTAGATCAATATAGTCGGGATTCAACGAGGAGCAAAACCAAGTGGTAGGCTGCTCCTGTCATGTTGGCGTAGCAACTTAAGCAGGGTCAGTCCGCACACGAAATGGTGACACACGTAACAGGACCCCTTTGGCCGACATGTGGATCATCCACCATCTTGTTCCACGTGCGATGCACCAAATTACAGTTCGGAGCAGCGGTTGGACTTGGACGCACCCCGGTCGTAGCACCGCGCAGTAGTAGTAAATGAGCGATGAGGGGTCAAAACACAAAGCCCCACCTTTCCCGCATTAAGATGGATGGACGAAGCAACCATCATTTCACTCTAGGGCGCAAGAGCATAAAGAAAAGAGAAAACCAATGATGCGTGCGACAGCTACCTAGGGCACCCTAGGGTAGGGGCCTCCACTACAAATCCTTTTTTTGAAAGCGCCCCCACTACAAATCCGCTTCTCCCTCGTCCTGTTGAAGAAAACCGATGATGCGTGCGGCGGTAGGGTTTGTAGGAGTACTACGGCGTGCGGGGCCACGTCGTAGTAAATGGGATAGGGATTGAGTTCGAGCCGACGCCTTAATATGTGTGGGCCGCTTGGTTTTATGGGAACGAGGAAGCATTTTGGGTTCGGGGACCAGTGGAGATATACGTACAAAAAATTGTGGATGTAGGTTCGACCGAAAGGCAATGATACATGGGCCCTACATTTTGATATACCAGCGACCGCGTGAAATTTGCTACTCTACTCAAAACTAGTAAGGTACATGCATTGAACGCATGAGATTTGGAAACCAAATTATGAATAAATACACATTATAGCATGTAAAGCTTTGAGTCATATATGCATGATGTAGATGTTTGTTTAGTTCTTATAGTTAATCTCATTCAAAATAGTTTGGTCTTATAAAAGGTTAACATTCATGGGATTGTGCATTGTAAAGCATAAAGTAAAAAAAATAATGGCAATTCATTTAGAAAAAGAAGTTTGGGCAATTATGACACGGAAGATTCTAGAACAAATGATAAGTGCTTGTGTTTTGGGAAAGCATGCATGGCCCACGTCTCTTATTGGTTGATATGTCACCAAACAAGAAACGAGGAGGGTCTTAATGTACCGTGCCAAAGTGTTTTGGGATTATTTGGTTTTCGGAATATGACTTACACACCTAGACGGAGGGAGTACAAAGAGAAAAAATGAATTGCAGTTAAAAGAATGGCATTTCTAACAAAAATGTGAATGTGAACTACATATGTGTGCACGTGACTAGCACATACATTGTCGATGCAAAATTTAATGCAAGAAATAACTTATGAGTAACTTGCATGAATTGATGATGTGGTGCTTGCATGCATAGAGTAGAAAAAACAATGTGATTTATGACTTTCATGCATGACGTGTTCTTGTGCCATAGTTGCATGTCTAGGAAAAAAGCTACTAGTGGGTTGTACTAGCTATTTAGGAATAGAAGATGTATACATGGAAGTTGTAGGGAAAGAGATGACATGTATCTCAATTCCCATGAGTAGGGATTGGAAAGGAGATGCCATTTGGTTCACATCATAGGAACTTCTCTATTGAATCTAGAGATGACATGTATCTCAATTCCTATGAGGAGGGATTAGAAAAGAGATGTCATTTGGTTCACATCATAGGAACTTTTCTATTGAATATACGCTAATGTTTATTTTCCTTCAAAATTATGGGAGTATAGGAATCCATTCATATGAACCAAGTGTCTCTAAAGCTATAAAAATGATATCATGTTTATTTCCTTTGAAATGTGGAGTAGATGAATCTATTCCTATGAACCAATTGGCTCTAAAGGAAAAAATCCTATAAAAATCATATCATATAGAGTTCCTATGATATTCCTCCACACCAAAGGATGGTTGAATTTGCTGCAGGTGATACGGCGGTCTTTCTTTGTAGACTACTCCTCCATCTTTATAGTTACCTCTCGAAGATGAATGAAATGATATATACTGGGCATTCTATATGTGCATTTTGGTACACGAAAACTTGGTAAAAGTTTGCGAGGTTCGAATTTTCAATAAAGCTATATGGACTGCATTTTGTAACGGACGGAGGAGCAGACGACACTTGCTAACACTCACGTGGAAGATTTGTGTGTAGGAGGTGTGGCTGCTCTATTAAATGACATGGCAAAACTGACATTGTCGGATGCCGATCTAACAGTTCTTACGGCGTTCGTCAGGAAACGGCTTGTGGCGAACGTTTGTCGAATAATGATTTATGGACACATGCATTGCATTGATACGTGCCCCCTCTCTCTCACGCACACACACCCTCACGAGTCATGATCTCCCGAGTCCTCTCGCACCCACCGTCTATCTGCAGGTAGACGTCACACACATATGTGCTCTTCACACCCTACCCTCAGAAATTCTAAAAAACAAAAGACGTCGCACACCTTTTATTTTAGCTCACACGTCACACACTTATACTATTACTCTTGTGGCGAATGTTCTTTGGGCATAGTATATTGTACTCTCACGAAAAGAAGCGGTGCACGCACGCACTAGTTCTCTCACACCCACTCGCGGGTACACGTAGGAGTGCATTTTTTTGAAGCTGGTACAACAAAATCACTCCACTATATATATAAGCAGGAGCCTTAGCGCTTGATTTACTAGGGTTCCTCTCTTTCACTCTCTCATGCTCTCCAGATCTAAGCAAGACATAGGTGGCCACACTCTCTCTCTACTCATGGCTGGTCAGAAATCCGGCCGGAGCACCTCGACCGGGACAGGGGTGTAGGTGCATCGTTCACGCTGTCGTCAGCGGCGAGGGAGGAGACCAACGGCTGCCCGTGCGTCCCGATCGGCGGCCGTGCCGGCTCGGGAGGGCCTCCGACCCCTTCTTCCTCCCAGCGGTATTGTGGCCAAGATGCGGCCTCTCAATGCCGTCTTTGCCACATGCCGACGACCCTCAGGTATATATTCCTTCGAAACCTGCCTTGCTCTACTGCCCCAGCTCCCCACGTGGCTGTGTGTGGATCTTTTTCTACTTCCGTCAGCTGTTCCAAAGCCACCTAGACTTTTACTATTATTAGAGGTAAAGCTAGTTCATACAGTCAAATCTAAGAGTTGGTTCAAACATGGAAGAAACTGGGAAAGCTGTACCATGAATCTAGGACTTGGTTCTAAGAGGAAACGGGGGAAAGTAGTAGATACTGGCTACCCAACCGGTCTATTGGTTGAAAAGGCGAAGAAAGCATGGTGGATGGCGAAGGGTGGGGGAAGTGGACCTGTCTCTTTTGTTGAAAAAGGAAAGAAAGTGAGGGGTGTTGGGGGACAACGCAAATGAGAATGAGCAGGTCTGATTTCCTATGCTCACAAAGGAAAATGTCGCCGAGGAGATAAAAAATGGGGCAAACGCAGACATGCTGCCTGGGTGTTTGCCGCTCTCGGCAACCACATCTGTCTCATCACTTTATGCCCCTGCTGTCCCTACGCCCATATCGCTACCGTTAATGTAAAATCACATGAAGCATTAAGCAATGCCACCTAATGTCACTATAAGTAATGGGCTAGTGCGGTCGATAAATTGAAGCAATGCCACCACCATTTTATGAAGTGCTTCCATCTTGCTTTATTTCCCATGAATTGTGTTTTTGCAGTTACACTTAAATCTCACACCGTTAACATTGCTTCATCCCAGTGGAACTGCACAAATTTGATTGCACATTTACTGACCATGTGCTACTCTCATGACAATAATACTAATGCTATTGTTCTGCATGTTAATCTAGTGGCAGTGTTGATGTGATGTGATGCTACTTACTTAAGGGCACTTTCATACTGTCAATCTAGTGCCAATTATAACACAATAGATGCTGCTATTAATCATACGCCACTGCAAATATCTGTCACAGTTTAAATAACCGTATTCCGTATTTGCGCAAACAGGGATGTCTGTCTCCATATCGTTTCCATCTGCGCAATCAAAAGTACACACCTCAGTTTTAGTACAACTGCACAAAATGAGATGGCTATTCCTAGCTGCCGTCCTCTAACCACCAGTCTTCCAGGTATTACTACATTGGTAGTAACTAGGTAGAATGACCAACGTAATCTTAAAGAAGCTGATTCATACGTTTTACTTCCTGATTGCAGTGCAGGGACGAGCGAAAACAACTGCATCCTAGTCCGGAATGCACTTTCTATGAGGTGATCCATGGACCGAGGACTAGCTGGCACGACTGCACGGAGGTTTTTGGGACTGGTGCGCCAACAAGAGGCATTGTGGTCTGCTTATTTCTTCAAATAGCGGTGCTTAAATTTAGTGGAATGCACAAGAATTTCAGCTGGTCAGTACACAACATGGTTCAGTTCAGCATTCCAGCTGAGAACACAATTATAATTGGTTATTCTGGAATGAGAGAACCTAACTGGCCTGGATGGTGGCAACAAGAAAAAACCAGAGTGCACTCCAGGAAATTTAAGCCTGCCGGGAGGCCCTTTGCTCAGAGAAGCCTTGCTTGTTTTTTCCTGATTTGTAAACCTTCTCATAACTTTGTCTTTTGCTGTGAACTAGTATATGTTTGTTATGTTCTATGAATCATTGAGATGTATAAAATTCCTTAACTTATGCTTTTCAAGTTTTTTTATGAAGCCGAGTTTAATGTGAGTGTTCCACATGAACGCAGGACTAGCGTGTGAACGTTTGGAATTTACATTGTGGCCTCTGCTAACTGCATGAACCACTGTAACAAGATATGTAGTTGCTTATATGTCAGACAACAGATTATTGATTGTTAGCTGGTCGATAGCCTAGTGTTGAAGCGAGCCGAGCCAATGTGCTGTGTTTTGCACAACTACTTACAAGTGGGGTAGCACCAACAGTGTTTGCAAGTACTTATGTATACATCGGCGCACATTTCTCGAACGAGTACTCTATTTCATCAAACACACACTGCTCGTATGATAAACCGTGACAACTTATGTCTTACCATGCCATATTCATGAAAAAACTAGTGAGGACGCTCTTTTTCGGCAACAATTACGATGGTTCTCACATGATTCACGGGCACACAAAAGTAGCAGCAGTTTCCATAGACGGATTCAAACAGAGTACTAGCCCCAGAGGGCTTGATAATAGGCAAGGTTCGGATAAGTAGACACAATCCAAACTAGTATTAAACACTAGTTGGGGAAACTATTTCATGCCTCGATCTAGTTTGGGCTGGACACAAGACGAACCTTGCCATGAACATCATCGAGGACGTCCGGCAGTAGCTCAATCCTGTGAACCTTCATGAAGATAACCTTGTGGCGTTGCCACTCATAAACTTGTTTGTGGAGGCATGCCATGTCATCTTCCTGCGTAAGCTTGACAAGAACAGTATGCCTCACAAACGAAGGAGTAGCTTTGAACTTCTTGTGCTTCAGTACACTATGGACAACACGCCTGACAACAGTGAGGCTGGAATACAACTCGACATCGGTATAAGTGCAAATGGCTTCCAGGATCCAACAGCTTAAGAACTCTATTTTCCTAGTGCGTATATTCAGGTCATGCGCCTCATAGCGAGTGACATGTACAACCACACAATCCTTGTCAGCATCAAGGCTCTAATTGAAACAGAAACAAATTCTGAATTACTTTCCAGTGTAAGAAACACAAGTTATTTAAACCACTATGTATAGCATGGCATTGAAGCTAATAAAATTTTGCATTATTCATCACCACATACTTAGATGAAAAACCACAATTGAGATCGGCAAAGAAGAAAATCACCTTGGGTAGCTCAGCGGGGGGGGGGGGGGGGGACACATCCTTGAAGGGGGAAAACTGCTCCTGCAGTGCTAGGGGGGATGTAACCTCAAACGGGGCATTGACCATCTCAGTAGTGGCCGTGAGCGTATCTGGGGTCGGCTCGGTGGCTGCCTCCATCTTCTTGGAGCTCTCTGTCTCATGGGGATCAGCCTCCCGCGTCTGCTCCAATATCGGCAGATCTTTGCCTGGTTCTCCTTGGTCCATCATGAAACTGACGAATACTAGGAGAGCACTGAAAGGAAAACACAATTGCAATGACAATGAAACAAAAAAGAGAGTGAGGATCGGTTACTGCTTTGCAAAAGTTCTTTGTTTTTCTCTGTACGAAAATATACCAATATCATGGATCCGCTTACCTTCCCTTCATTGGGAGAGAAGAACAGTAGCAGATCCGAGTGTTGGCTTTCTAGAAGACGGTGAGGGAGAAGGGATTCAGCGAAGAGTGAAATTATGGTTGCTTCGTCCGTCAAACTTAGACTGCGGGGAGGTGGGGTTTTGTGATACGACGACTCGTTACTGCCGCGCAACGATCGGGGTGACTCTCCGCCTGCATACTGCCTTCTAATTTGGTGGATGGCATTTGGGCCCGTGTGCGGCATGGCCCGCATGTCGGTGAACAAAAGTAAAACGACATTCAGTAGAGGGAGACATTTCGATGACCTAGGAGGAGCCAAAAGTGGTAGTGTATCCACTGTACTAGTAGTAATTGTTCTTCTGGTAGCTGTAGAGTGTCTCCACTGTACTAGTAGTAATTGTTTCTCTGGGACCAAGACAAAACAGCCCATCCACCCTAGTAAATATTAAAATCAATTCAAAACCGTATGTATTTACTTAATGAGAGGCGCTACCCACACCCAGCACACCGCCCCCCAAGAAAACCTGGGTGCTCTTCTTCCTCCTCACTCCCACCCACCTCACGTCAGCTCGCTCTACTCATACCCCCAAATTCTTCACCTCGCTCCTACGGAAAACCCTAGCTCCCCTTCTTCCACACTACTACAGAAAAACCTCAGCTCCCCTTCTTCTTCACTCGCACTACAACTAGGCTCGTCATTCGTTACTCTGCTCAAATCCGTGAGCGCGATGCGACGCCCTCGAGGAAAATGGAGTTGGCTGACCCCAGCGCTAACAAGATGAGGCTCCCGCTAGCGGCGACACCTGTTGTAGATCCCACACCCGGCAGCGCGGGGAGAAGCGGCGACCCCGCCCCCTCCGGATCCTAGGAACCATAAAATCTCAGGTGGACCGCATTAGCGATCTCCCAGACGCCGTCCTTGGGGAGATCATCTCACTTCTCCCCACCAAGGATTGCTGCCGCACCCAAGTCCTCTCAATCCGATGGCGCCCTCTATGGCGCGCCGTGCCCCTTAATCTCGACTGTCGTTAGCTATCTCTCTTCAATGATTTTGAAATCCCAGAGCCATCATCTCCTCCCACCAGGGCTCCGTTCAAAGCCTCTACATCCCATCATGCTACCTGAGCAAGCATACCATGCCCTGCACGGTGGACGCCTGGCTGAAATCCCCTGAATTCACAGAACTACAGCTGCTTGAGTTATACTATTCCACTGGAAATCACCTACCAGATACCGAACGCCATCTACCTGTGCCCTCAGCACCGATGTCCATCTCACGGTTTTCCTCCTCTCTCCACACCGCCACCTTTGCGCTATGCTACCTACCAGACAATCTAGTACTAAACCTTCGACTCCCATTTCTGAAGAAACATTCACTTGTGCGGGTTCGTATATCGGAGGCCTCATTGCACAACATCATCCACTCCAGTTGCCCTGCCTGGAGTGCTTGGTGCTTGTTTTCACAGTTAGAATCGGTTGTCTCCAAATAAAGTCGCCTAACCTCGTAAGAATTGGAATTTCTTTTGACGGAAGGCAGCTCATCATCCAAGATGCCCCTTCACTTCAAAGGTTGATCCTTGATTCTAGTTATTCACCGTCGCGAATAACCGTCCTCTCTGCGCCTAAACTGGAGACCTTGGGTGTAATACATGATCTCTGTGCTCATTTCAAGATGGTGTTTGGCTCCACAGTTCTTCAGGTACTTTATATTATCATCTACACTTGTAACCATAAGCTACATTTTAAATTTCTGTGCATAAGTTATATATCATCTCGGAGTACACATTTTGTACTAATATTATGTTCTATGCTCAATGACGAGTTTCTCCATGGATAGCCTATCAATGGTGCTGGATTCTGTCAAGATCTTATATATCCAAATGAATAGTTTTGATCTGAACAAGATTATTGGCTTGCTGCAATGCTTTCCATGTCTGGAGAAGTTGTATATAAAGGTGATAATTTCACGCACATTGGAAGCCCGCATATAGTGTAATAGAATTAACCGTTCAGCTGTTGCTCTTTCCACACTCTTTTTTTAAACCTTAACTATTTTTAGTCTTCATGTCTATTTAGGCAACAGGACAGGGTAAGAAAGTTATAACCAATCGGTGGATTCGTAAGCACCGGGATTTTCTCACTTCTCATGACATTCGATTGAAGACAATAACGCTAGAACGATATGTAGCCAACCATGCAAACACTAGATTTGTCATATTCTTCCTGCTGAATGCGAGGTTACTATTGTCCATCAGGCTTAAGTTTATCACAAGCATGGTTTTGATGGATGGGTATATCAAAGAGCATAAAAAGGAGTTTCAGGTGGGCAAAAGAGCTTCTGAACATGTTGGGCTTCTATTTACAACATATTGTGGTCATAATCCAGTAAATTTTACGACCCAGAATGTTCATTCTATGGACCTGACCGATCCATTTGTCAAAGTAGGTCACGTTTTCTATCATGCATGTACATCCATGACAATTTTATGACAGAATCAAGATAGTCATACCTGTGCTGTCGTAGAAGTGTTCCATGACATTACCAAAATTATGATCACGGAGGTGTCCACTTCCATGACGATAAATCGCGCGTCATAGAAGTGCTTTCGTCAAGGGTGACCGACACGTGGCATCCACCGTAACGGAACGCCGTTAAGCTATCTGGTCCGGTTTTGGATCCGATAACCCGTTAACAGCCCGGACGAATGGGGATTTTCCATGTGTAAAATACTCATTGGCCGGAGGAAACACGTGTTTAGTCACCGTTGGGACAGGTGTCACTCATCCAATGGGCGAGATGCGCCTATGATACGTTGACACGTGGACCGGCCCAAAAGTGGCCCATAAAGATTAAATGGGCTGGCCCAACTAAAGGCCCACAAAATTTAGTGGGCCATAATGGGCCAGCCCAACTAATGGCCCAGAAGATTTAGCAGGCCATGATGGGCTGGCCCAGCTAAAGGCCCACAAGTTTTGCAGACCGTAATGGGCCGGCCTAGCTAAAGGCCCAACATTCTCAGTTAAGGCCCATACGGCTAGTGTCAAATCGGCCCGTTAATGGCCCATCCTAAACTTCTCATCATCGCGGCCCATGGTCACTTCTGGCTCGTTAACAGTCCGCCAAGAATTTGGGCCGAATTACGGCCCGGTGTGTTTCCGTCCTGTTAAAGGTCCTGCTTCATTTGGGCCCATTTATAGGCCATTGAAACTTTCGGCCCATAAACGACCGTGAAGGATATGGGTCATATTCGGCCATGTCTGACATTCGTCCTGTTAGAGGCCCGCTACAGATTTGGGCCACATTCAGCCTATTGTGACTTTCGGCCTGTTAACGTTGGACGAAATCCATGGGCCATATGTGGCCCGACGCCACATGAGGGCTACTAACAACCCATATAAAAATGACACTAATCAAGCCCGACCGAACTTTCGGCCTGTTAAAGGCCCGTGTAGTAGGTCGGCGCATTTACGGCCCGTCTGAATTTCGGCCTGTGGACGATCCGCATTGTAAATGGGCCACCATTTCGGCCTGCTGAGACCAGTGGGTTATTTGGCACAATCAGGGCCCAATCTTACTTTTGGTCTATTAAAGGCCCATCTTTTTTATGGGCTCAAGATATTTACACATGTAAACGGCCTATTATTACGGAGGGCCCAAATTATATTTAGGCTTGTTAAAGGCCCACTATGGGCACAGGCCTACCAGAAAAATATGAAAGCTTATGCTGATTTAGGCCCAAATATTTTTAGTGGGCTACATGCAAATTTCGGCCCAGAATCTTTTTTAGCCCAATTGGAATGGGCCCGACGAATGTTGGCATGTTGGGCTCCTACGAATCTTTAGGCCGAATACATTACTAAGATAAACCTACACTATACAAAAATAGCGTCGTAATTACTGCAGCCTTTGGCAGCATCACAAATGTTGTATCACAACAAAATATATTCCAACCATACAACAAAACGCCTGTTGGCATAAAGTTTACAGTCCTTGCAGATAAAAGCACCATCAGATGTATCGAAGCACAGATCATTTGACCAGAGTGCTTATGTTTCAGGCTATAGAATCTGATGGAGCAGCACGATCTTCCCCTTTTTCTGCCATTGCTCTTGAACAACGAAGCAAATGTCTGATAGTCTGGTTTCAAAACCATTCATATCTTCACGACATTTGTCAACCACTATTTTTGTTTCCGACACAACGTCCATTAGCTATTGGACTTGTGTCTGGAGCACAGATATATCACTCTGTCTAGCCGGAAGATTTTGTTCTGTAGGCGCTTTGGACGAGGTTACCTTGACTGCCAACCCAGAATTACGCACGAAGGTGCTTTTTGCACTGTTAGTGGAGAGATACTGACGCACTACAGCAAGAGGTGACATTGTACATGTGGTAGCCTCGTCACCTTCAGGTGGTTGTGGCTGTTCAATCATTTGTTCCATAGCTTGATGAAAGTTTGAACTTGTAGATTAGTGTACCAGATAAGTTACTAATCAGACAAAAACAAAGAAAGTAGGTTTCACATTTATACATAACTTATTTTGGTGAACTACTGTAATACATTAGCATGTATTGTAGTGCCAACTACATAATAAAATCACTTTCGGAACATATGTCCATGTAGCATGCCTACTGTTTTGTCTATTTCCTCACATTCTTTGACATCTAAGGATAAAGATACATGGTTTAAAGTAGGATGAACATAGTATGACATTGTTCATATCATGGGCAAACAGATATAAAACAAATAGGCTATTCTATCATTATGTGCGCACGTGAACATCACAACTAGATTACAGGTCAAGACCAAAAGAATATCCTTCATCTCTTTTAAACCATGTAAGGTGAAATGATACGTTAAGACAACTGTGTATAAAAGTGAACAGAGTAACTGACACTGGCTGCAAACCAAGCAGTTAAATGAACACATCACAGTACCAATCAGTTCAAAGGAAGGAGGAGTAAGGACTTACAACAACGGCCTGAACTGGTGTGCTCATGCCCTTCATCTTGCTGGTGTGGAAATCCTTGAATATTTGCACTGCATTCGGTTCAGGTTCTTTTTGGTCCGCACGGGTTTTCCTTTGTATTTGGAACAAGTCAATATAGATACGATAATATGGCACAGAAAAAAGAAGGAAGTAGCAGCTATTTAGAAGAGCCTCGCAGTGTGCAATATATCTACGAGATCCTGTTGTCGGTTGGAATTTCACTTTAGAACGGTTGGTCTTGTTCTTCAAACAGTTAGCCTAGAAGAAGATACACTTATAAGGCACATACATAAATACAAGTTCAATATGTGGTCTGATCAAATACATATACCCAACCTGATACTTTGGATTAGACCAGTGTTTAACAAGGGCTGTCCAGTCTTCATCTATAATATATTCCACTTGAGATGTTTGGGCGATTTCATTGTTAGCCTTGCCTTCAAAGTGAGATTTTCTAAGGTGGTACCGATACTGTCGCAGAGCAAACTGAAAAGCATGAGTGCATGCTTGTTTAGTTGCATCATCTTTCAGATCCAACTTGAACCTCATCTGTTGAAAAAAGAATGTGAGTCTTATTAGGAGGAAGCTAGAAAGTATGGCACAGAGCAAGACAATATTACAAATTGAGATGAATAACATTACTTACGGATAAATAGTCAAGGAAGGTGTTAAACTGGGTATTGTCTTTCTCATTCCTGTAATGGATCCACCTTGGGAGGATACGTGCATGACACCTAACGGCAATGGCTGCCTTTGATACTAACTTGGCTGACTCTGTAGCATCACGTGGCCTTTTTAAACCTGCCTCAAAATGGATCTCCATTCTTCCTCCTTTGGATTTTGTTAATCTGTCAAGCATTAACCCCGATGTCTGTTTCCGCTTGCGCCGTGGTGCTAGTTCAACAACAAATATGGAAAGTGTTAGTGCACATCAAACTGTGAGAGTACATATAAAGGAGCATGCAACTGCAACTTGACTCGGTCAGGTACCGTCTTGGTGTTGATCCTCATGAGGTTCATCTGATCTTGCCAAGTCCTGTTGTGTCAGCAGTGCTTCGGAAGTAGTGTTAGGTGTGAATGCAGCTTGGAAACAGGCCATTTCCGGAGCAAACGAACGAGTAACTCGTTGAGATGCTGGTACATTTGAAGCGGATGATGCAGCTGGTGGAGCAGGTGATATTGTGTTTGTAGATTTAGCCGGTGGACTTGGACCTTCTACTGCACTATAAGTACTAGCAGAATCTCGAGGGCGGATCCTTTTCAGTTTCACCCGACGAGTAACACTATTCCATACTATATTATTTTCCTTGCTCTTTTTTGACTTTGCCATGTCAAGGCATACCCACAACACAAAAGAATAAAATCGCTCTTCAGAACTCATTGATGCATGATACAGACAAGCAATACTTTGATGTAAGACAACCGTATGAGGATGGAATATGTAAGAAAAACAGGACGACGTGACATATTGACAGCTACGATGTGTAAACTAAGCAGAAGGTTTTTCAAGAAAATAGAAGTAATGCAAGCTAGACACCATATGAAAGATGCAACCAATATCACTCTACCTAGTTAAAAGTGTCTTATCATAAGTGGCACTTCAAAAAATTAGAAGCAGTACAACATAGAAATCAATGCAAGATGCAACCACTATCAAACTGCCATGTTAAAAGCGTCCAATCATGAGTGACTGATGCGGTATACACAACAGCAGTACTTTGATGTAAGAACATGGTATGATTGATAGATGCAGTGCATTCTAGACATAGAAAGGCATGTCATATGCACATGTATAACGTATAAACTCAGCAGGTGCAATTTAATCAAAATAGAAGAAATATAGGCTAGACAACATATGCAACATGAAACCAATTATCACACTGTCAACTTAGAGCAAGCACCTGCGATGGTGGAGTACGGGAGATGAACTCATCATGTAGACTTGGGAATTCAACTTCATTAGCAGTAGCAGTGGGAAATCTAGAGAGTATCTGTTTGCGTCGGTCCGGAGGACCACCAACATCCCCTAACTTACTCTTTTCCTTCCTATTTTCTGATATTGCCTTATGAAGTCAAAACCAAAAGAAGATGAATAAAATTAGCTCTGCATAACTGGTTGATGCATGATACAGACTAACACTACTTTGATGTAAGGAAAGCGCAGGATAGGAGGATGTAATATATACAAAAAGAAGACAACATTGCATTTTCAGGCGTACGATAGGAGGAGGGAATATGTATGAAAAACAGTAAGTAGAAGGCATTTCAACAAAATTAGAAGAAATGAAAGCTAGGCACCATATGAACATGCAACCAATATCACTCTATCAGGTAAAAAGTGTCTCGTCGTAAGTGCCAATTCAAGATATTAGAAGAAGTACAAGCTAGAAGATAATGCAAGATGCAACCTACATCACACTCCCAAGTTAAATGTGTCTTATAGGTAAGTGATCATTGCAGGTACAAGTTGTAAGCTACGCAGATGCAATTCAACAAAATCAGAAGCAATACAAACTAGACATCATATGGAACACGCAACCACATATAACAGTTCCAAGTTAAAGCAAGCATGTGTGATGGTGGAGTAGGGGAGATGTGCACATCATCTACATAAATGTTCTAGTAACAGGAACATGTGTCATATTCACAGGCATTATGTGTAAAGTAAGCAGATGCAATTCAACAAAGTTAGAAGAAATACAAGCTAGACATCATACGCAACATGCAACCACATATAATAGTGCCTGTGATGGTGGAGTAGGGGAGATGTGCTCATCATCTACAGAGCTACGTTGACTGTCCAGCCTTGTGTTGTCTTGCGAATCTTGTTGTTAGGATGGCGGAGTAGAATCTGTAGAGACCCTCTATTCGAGTTGCTCTGAAGGACCACCATCATCCACTGCCGGACTAATTTCCTTCAGCTGTATTGATTTTGCATTGTCAAGTCAAACCGATAATAAAAAGGAATAAAATTCGCTCTTCAGAACTCATTCATGCATGATACTGACGAACACTACTCGTATGAAAGGCAAACACATGATACGAGGATGGAATATGTACGAAAAACAGGACGGCGTGACATATTCACACCTATGATATGGTATCTAAGCAGAAGGCATTTCAACAAATTAGAAGCACTACAAGCTAGAAACCATATGAAAGGCGCAACCAATATCACTCTGCCAAGTTCAAACTGTCTGGCGTTTCAACAAATTAGAAGCAGTACATGCTAGAAATCATATGCAAGACACAACCAATATCACAGTGGCGACTTAAAGGTGCCTCATCATAAGTGACTGATGCGGGATATACAAGAACAGTAGTCTGTTGTAAGAACATGGTGTGATCAGATATAGTATGTTCTAGAAACAGGAACACGTGTCATATTCATAGGCATTATGTGTAAAGTAAGCAGATGCTTCAACAAAGTTAGAGGCAATACAAGCTAGACATCATACGCAACATGCAACCACATATAATAGTGCCAAGTTAGAGCAAGCACCTGTGATGGTGGAGTAGGGGAGATGTGCTCATCATCTACATAGCTACGTTGACTATCTAGCCTTGCGTTGTCTTGCGAATCTTGTTGAGAGGATGGCAGAGTAGAATCTTTAGAGACCCTCCATTTCAGTTGCTCGGAAGGACCGCCATCATCCAATGCCTTACCAATTTCCTTCCGCTTTATTGATTTTGTATTGTGAGGTCAAACCGACCAGAAAAAGGAATAAAATTCGCTCTTCAGAACTCATTCATGCATGATACTGATGAACACTACTCTGATGAAAGGGAAAGTCATGATACGAGGATGGAATATGTACGAAAAACTGGACGGCTTGACATATTCACACCTATGATGTGGTAACTAAGCAGAAGGCACTTCAACTAATTAGAAGCACTGCAAGCTAGACGCCATATGGAAGGGGAAATCAATACCACTCCGCGAGGTTAAAACTGTCTCGTCATAGGTGGCGTTTGCCGGTGTCAAAACCGGCGGATCTCGGATAGGGGGTCCCGAACTGTGTGTCTAAGGCGGATGGTAAAAGGAGGCGGGGGACACAATGTTTACCCAGGTTCGGGCCCTCTCGATGGAGGTAATACCCTACTTCCTGCTTGATTGATCTTGATGATATGTGTATTACAAGAGTTGATCTACCACGAGATCGTAGAGGCTAAACCCTAGAAGCTAGCCTATGATTATGATTGTTGTTGTCCTACGGACTAAACCCTCCGGTTTATATATACACCGAAGGGGGCTAGGGTTACACAGAGTCGGTTACAAGGGAGGAGATCTATATATCTGAATTGCCAAGCTTGCCTTCCATGCAAAGGAGAGTGCCACCCGGACACGGGACGAAGTCTTCAATCTTGTATCTTCATAGTCCAACAGTCCGGCTAAAGGATATAGTCCGGCTGTCCGAGGACCCCCTTATCCAGGACTCGCTCAGTAGCCCCTGAACCAAGCATCAATGACGATGAGTCCGACGCGCAGATTGTCTTCGGCATTGCAAGGTGGGTTCTTCCTCTGAATACTCCATAGAAGATTTTGAACACGAGGATCATGTCCGGCTCTCCAAAATAAATTCCACATACCACCGTAGAGAGTATAATATTCCACAAATCTAATCTGTTGGCAAGTTTCATCGCGTGACATCACGCCACGGCCTGGTCTTTATTCGAACCGTTTTTCCCAACCAGCTACTGCACATATTGCGAGGCGGTTTTCTTGGCATGTCTTGTCGAAGCAGAGATCGTGTCCCCTTATCACGGGATTCTCATCAATACGGGTGTGGGTAACCCAACTGTGCCATCAATTACGACGCTTGGGGAATAAGCGAGTTTACCAGGCAAGTGGGGAAGCGCAGAATCCCTGCTGCCTTTATAAAGAGATGAGGACTCCCTTTCGCACCCACGCTTTCCTCTTCCCGATCCATTTCCCTTCGCTCGAGCTCCAGCGCCCAAGCGTTCATCTTCTCCGCCCACAAAGGCCTTCCGAAAATGTCCGGATATGGAGCAGGAGGCAAGTGGATGGCCTCTACCGTCCGGGAGAAGGATATCAAAAAGCTTCGGGAGGCCAGGTACCTGGCCAAGAAAATCAGCCACCATCTACCGACGGCGGGACAGATCGTCCCTACTCCGGAACCCCACGAGAGGGTTGTATTCCTCCCTCACTTTGTCCGGGGCTAGGGTTTCCCCTCCACCCGTTCATTCGCGACATCATGTATTACTACAGGATCGATCTTCATGATCTGTCCCCCAATTCCTTCCTCAACATCTCGACATTCATTGTCGTGTGCGAGGCTTTTCTCTGCACCTCGCCACATTTCGGCTTATGGCTGAAGATTTTTAATGTGAAGCCCAAGGTAGTGGGCGGCGAGCACGCCGCGTGCGGGGGTGCTATGGTGCGCAAGATGCCCAACGTCACATGGCCAACATGCACCTTTAATGATTCCGTCAAGGAGTGGCAACAGCAATGGTTTTACATCACCGAGCCGCGTGGCACGGAATGGGCCGCTACTCCCGAGTTTCGATCCGGAGCCCCTCTGCGGCTTACATCTTGGATCAAGAAGGGCCTGAACTGGTCTTCGTCCGCCATACTGTCGGTGCTCTAGACGCGCGTTAAAGTTATGGAAGACAAGAACATCGAACTTGTCAATGTAGTCCAGGTGATGTTAGTTCGCCGGATCCTGCCTTGTCAACACCGGACTTGCAATCTATGGGAATTCGATCCGGCCAAGCACCAAACCTTGCGAGAGCTCTTCGTCTCCTTGCACAAAGACATCTGGAAGGTGCTTTTCAAGTCTGGCAAATCATGGCCGGACTCAGCCGAGGACCGGGGGTACCAACTGTCCCGCCCTGCAAGCTCGGTAAGTCATCATACATTTTATCCGCATAACCCAAAGGAAATGCTTAATGTGTTTTCCACAACTCTCCTAGGGCTAGACGAAGAAGGTGGAGCGGATCTACTGTTCGGCCCCGCTGCCCGAAGAACCGGCCGTCCCACTTCTGACAAAGATGCTGGTCCCGGTGCCTTACAAGGTGCCGAAGAAGACAGCCGAGAGGGAGGCCAAAAAGACACGGGCGGCCTTCATCGTCGCGGCACTTCGGACACAATATCCGAAGGCTCCAATGCCCGTTCCTCCTCCGAAGAGGACGAGGAGGAGGAGGAAGATGAATCCCCCACGGGGGGAAGAAAGAAAAGGACGGCCTCCGCACACTTGGAGGCCGAGTCGACTAAGAGGGGAAAAGCTCCTCTTCCGGAAGTCCACTGCCGCCGCCGACAGCGGCCCGGCATGGGATCCCAGGGCCCCGCCCCTGGTGAGTATATAAAGTACGAATACGTTTATGCGTCCAGACTCATCATGGCATAATATTTAACCTGAGCCATATTTTTTGTAGTCCGGTGAAGTCCCGTACCAAACAATCCTCATCAGAGGATTCGTTGAGCTCGGACGCTATGGAGAGCGGGACGCCCCCGAAGGCCCCTTCCCCCAAACAGGTGAATAACACCGAGGCTTCGTCCAAGAAGGACCCCGGCCAAGGAGGAGAGGAAAAGACCGTGAAGGCGGCGCTTGGAGGTCAAACTTCAGGGGCCGGACACATAGGGGAGAAGATTCCCCTGGGAGCTGATAGCGGGGGCCATCTTGAATTCGGCTCCCAGCCAGATGCAATTCCGGAGACCAATACGGCTTTAGAATCAAGCAGGCAGCCTCCCTCAGCTGGAGGGGGCGTGCCTGTTCCACCGGCAACCTCTGTCCAACCAGAGGTGTCGGATGCTTTGTTGGTGGCGCTGAAGAGCGCCTCCATCGTCGACGAACACCGTTCCCTTATGGGTGCGGTGATTGAGAAGATTCAGTCTGCTGAGAGTGGACTGAATGAAGCCTGTATCAGCCTTATAAAAGGTTTTGAGGTATGGTTTATGAGGTTTTGAAGAGTGTCATGATATGGATAATAGCCCCTGATACACTGTTCGGTGAAAGAAAGAACCGGACAGAGGATCAAATTTATGTTCGCAGGAAGACTCACTTGATGACATCTATCTCTTTTTTTTGAGCAGGCATCTGTAGCGGCTGCTGCCTCTCATGCTGTGGAGGTCTCCTGACTGAATCAAAGTCTGGAGCGGGCCGAAGAAGAACTTGGCCAGTTGAAAATGCAGTTGGGAGATAAACAAGGTATGCGCAAGGATTGTTCGCGTTTATTGCGAACGAATTTTCAATATGATAAAATATGTTTCATAATTTGCGCTAGGGATGATGACCGAAGTCGAGGCTCTTAAGAAGGCTGTGGCCGAGGCCGAGAAAAAGGCAGCCACAAAGCAGGCTCTTCGTGAGAAGCACGAGGCCAGGGTTATTGAAGCGAAGTAGGAGCTGCAAGAGGCCGTGAAGAAATGCGAGACCTTGGAGCAGAGTTTAACGGAGAAAGAATCCGAACTCACCAGGGCTCATCAGGCCATGAGCGATGCCCGGGGGGAAACCCAAAGCGCCCTGCCGGAGATCCAAGAGGCGAGGAAGATCGCGGCGGGTAAGGCTTTTTCATGTAAAGCAAGTATTTGAGGAGAAAATTATGTTTCTAATGTTGAATTCGGAATTCTCTAGGGGTATTTGCGGAGCTGCCCGCAGCATATCGGATGCCGCCCAATTCTACCAAGCCGAAGAAAGAAACACTGCGGATAAGCTCTTCTGGTCGCATTATTTGGCATCGAATTATCCGATGCCTTTTGTTGATCAACTAAAACAGCTGACCGAACTGCATAAGGCGGCGGAACTAGCCATGAAGGATTTGATTATCTGGCTATGGCCCACCGAGCCGATTCCGAGCAGCTACTTCGGGCTCGTGAAGCGTCTTGTGAGTGCCTGCTCTCGACTTGACGTCATCAAGCGGTCGGTCTGTATAGAGGGTGCGCGAATGGCCTTCGCCCGCACACAGGTGCACTAGGGGAAGATGGACACTGAAAAGCTGATGACCGAAGGACCGCCAGAGGGGAAGGAGCACCGCAAGCCCGAATTATATTATGAGGGTGTCCTGGAAGGATCCTACCTTGCAGCGGAGCTATGCACCAAGGACATTATATTTCTATGAATGCAAATCATATTGTCCTTTGTAATATTTGAACAAGGTCATTTATATTATTTATTGCCTATTATATAAAAGTTTATCCTCCTGCATGGCCGTTTTATACATTAAACCTGAGAGTTGGCAAGTCGTCGGCTTCTGCCCCAACGTAAGAAGTACGGGGGTGTTTAGGATAAACCTGATCACTCTTTATCCCAGTTTTGGGTCCTTCGAAGGAGGTGTTCAGCACAACGAACCAGGCAATCGGACTATAGGGCTTTATCACTCTCACTTAGCCATAGGAGCTTTAGGAAGGTAGGCGCAGCCCCTGGTGTTCGGAAGACCGCACGAGGGGCTCTATAAGCACTTGATCGGAAGAAAGCCGATCCATCGCATGCCGCATTGGTTATGGCATTATGCGGGAGAAATCCTTAAAGATTTTGCAACCTCTCGAACAGCTGACCAGCTCTCGCCGTATCATGACAGTCAGTTTTTGGCTTTCTCTATTGAGGTGCTCGTCCGGAAGAACCGGGACACAATCGCAGTAGTTCTCCCAGTGCTACCTTAGCCGATATAGCGGAACGTAAGGTACCAAAATATGGGAGCCGGGCAAACCCAACTATTGACCCAAGACATGATTCGGAGCTGATGCATATAATGCTATAGGTTCGGGGTGCCGAACTTCCGTGAAGGTGTTCGGACTTTATTGTCGTATTATGGGTAAAACGAAGCCCCTGGCATGTTTTAAGGCATATCGCGGTGTACGGATGCCACTTGACAAAAGAATTTTAATAAGAAATAACAGCAGACAAGCGTCATATAAATCCACATGTTGTATTTGAATAGTACGTCGATGCGTATGAGTACAGGTAATGTGATAAAAAAGAAATATGACTATGGAACCTGCTGAGACCAGGGGGAAGAAGTTGTGTGCGGATCCGGACTATAGTCAGATGGTCATCGCGGGAAATATCTAAGGGTTCTTTTGCGCGTTCGAGCTGCCTCCATGTCGCCCGTCCTGGTCGACGCAAAGGTGAACCTGCGAAGGAAATGTAAGAAATGTTTGTGTGCTGGAGAGCGGTTAAGCCGCTGTGTGCGGCCTGTCCTGGCCTTCGTCGGGGTGTTTAATTGAGCTCTGGACGAGCTGGGCTATCCTGCCGCGAAGTAGTTTGTAGTCCTTTGGCTGTGTCCGGGAGCCTGGCCGTCGACTCGAGGTTCGGCTGCAGGGTGCTGCTCGTTGCTTCTGCTGTTAAGGCAGCGGTGTACTCGTTGGTGCCGAAGGAAAGTTCGGCCTTTCCCTTAACTGTGATGATGTCGCGTGGGCATCTTGAGCTTACGGTAGGCATAATGTGGCACCGCGTTGAACTGAGCGAACGCTGTTCATCCGAGCAGTGCCTAATAATCACTGCGGAAAGGGACGATTTCGAAGATTAACTCTTCGGTACGGTAATTGTCTGGTGATCCGAAGACTACCTCAAGGGCGATAGAGCCTGTATAGCTGGCTTCCACACCTGGTATAATGCCTCTGAAAGTGGATTTAGTGGGTTTGATCACCGAATGATCGATGCCCATCTTGCGCACTCTGTCCTGGTAAAGAAGGTTTAGACTGCTGCCTCCATCTATAAGGACTCGTGTGAGGTGGAACCCGTCAATTATTGGGTCGAGGCCTAGTGCGGCTGGATTGCCCTGGTTGGCGTTAACCGGACGATCCGTGTGGTTGAATGTGACCGGCCCTAGTTTATATTGTGGGACGACCAGTTCCGTTAAGTCGGCATCCCTAAGGGTGCGCATCCGGTCCGGGTTGGGAATGTGGGTGTTGTTTACCACGTTCACCGTTTGGATTTGCGTGGGAAATTTCTTTTGCCCTCCTGTGTTTGGTGATCTGGGCTCTTCGTCGCCATCATCGCTTTGGGACCCCCCGTCTTTGTTTTTGGCGCCTGCCCTGCCGGCTTGTTTGAAGACCCAGCATTCTCTGTTGGTATGGGTGGCTGGCGTTCCTGGGGTGCCATGAATTTGGCATTGACGGTCGAGTATGCGGTCCAGACTGGACGAACCCGAATTGTTATTTTTGAGTGGCCCTTTCTGCTGACCGGACTTAGAGCCACTTAATCCGGCATTAACTGCCGTATCTTCGGTGTTTTCACCATATTTGCGGCGCTTGTCTTTGTTGCGTCGGGGTTTGCCGTTGTTATCTCTGGCCTCTGATGTGCCAGGGTTGCCTGCTGTGTCGTTGCTATGGGCCAACCAGCTATCCTCGCCCGCGCAAAAGCGGGTCATGAGTGTCGTGAGGCCTGCCATGGATTTTGGCTTCTCCTCGCCGAGATGTCGGGCGAGCCACTTGTCACGGATGTTATGTTTAAAGGCCGCTAGGGCTTCGGCATCCGGACAATCGACAATTTGGTTCTTTTTAGTTAGGAACCGAGTCCAGAATTTCCTGGCTGACTCTCCGGGCTATTGTATTATGTGACTTAAGTCATCAGCATTCGGTGGTCGCACATAAGTGCCCTGGAAGTTGTCCAGGAATGCGTCTGCCAAGTTCTCCCAACTTCCGATGGACTTTGCTGGCAAGCTATTCAGCCAATGCCGAGCCGATCCTTTGAGTTTTAGCGGGAGATACTTGATGGCGTGTAGATCATCCCCGCGGGCCATGTGAATGTGGAGGAAGAAGTCCTCTATCCATACTGCTGGGTCTGTAGTACCATCGTATGATTCAATGTTCATGGGTTTAAACCCTTCTGGGAATTCATGATCCATCACTTCATCAGTGAAGCATATTGGGTGTGCGGCGCCTCTGTGCCGGGCTATGTCATGACGCAGTTCATACGAGTCTTGTCTCCTGTATTCGGCCCGGCCGGATTTGCTTTTCGTGTATCCGGCTTGACGATCATCGTCACGCGTTGGGGCGCGCCCCCGTGATCCATAGATCAATCTTGTATGTCCTGCTTTGTTTTCCAATACGTCTCGCAGGTCCCGCGTGTTTCCCCGGGCCTTGGTGTTTTTGTTTGAATGGTGACGGGGTGCAGGCTGAACTTCGGGCAAATATGCCACTCTGTCTCGGCCACGAGGTGGCCGGTCAGCCGCATTATACACTAGAAGCGCAGGCTTTAATGCTTCCTCCTCAAGTTGGGGTAGCAACCTGCGCTTTGGGTAACTTTTGTTTGGGCGTTCGAGTTCGTATTCCTCAGCCGCCAGTACCTCAGTCCATCTATCTGGTAGAAGATCTTGATCAGCTTGAAGCTGTTGTTGCTTTTTCTTCAGGCTTTTTGCTGTGGCTATAAGCCGGCGCTTGAAGCTCTCCTGCTCGACGGGATCCTCAGGCACGATAAATTCTTCATCGCCGAGGCTCACCTCGTCTTCGGAGAGAGGCATGTAATTGTCATCCTCTAATTCTCCGTCTGCTGCCTGTTCCTTAGGGCTAGCTTGCCCGTCCTCCAGCTCGAAATCTGGTTGGAGAGGATTGTCTTTGTCTTCGGCACTATCCGCAGCGTTGCTGTCTCTTGTGCCGGTATCGCTGCTTTTGCTATGGCGGGGCTTAGAGCGGCGCTGATTACGCCGGTGCTTAGATTGCTTTTTGGGGGGATTATCCTTCGTTGCCTTGTCGCCATTGCTTTGTTTGGGGTGTCCACCGTGTATATATCATATGATGAGGTGGCCGTCCAGCGCCCTATGGGCGGTGGTTCCTGTTTGTCTCCTGCATCGTCGTCCATACCGTCGATGTCTTCGGAGCTGAAATTGAGCATGTCAGATAAGTCGTCGACAGTGGCTATTAAGTGGGTGGTGGGTGGGGAACGAATTTCTTCGTCGTCCGCTTCCCACAAGCCGGACACAGTTCGGCCTAGGGCCTCCTGACAAGGAGAGAAACCTTAATGAATTTAGCACATCGCCCAAGGGCGAGTGCTGAAAGATATCCGCGGAGGAAAACTCCATGATCGCCGCCCAATCAGATTCGATAGGCACGGACGCAGGCGGTTCGGAGCCCATGACCGGGGACGAATCCAAGTGTCCGGCAGCACAGGTCTCATAGGGGGTGAAGTCAGCATTCGGCTCTTTCGCCGCTGAGTGCGCGGCCTCTGTGGCGGGGTCTATCCACCCTTTTTCGGGCGGCACGATATGCTCTGGATCGATGGCCGGAGTAGACACAGGTGTGATCTCCCGGATATTGTCTGACGGCAGAGCTAAGTCATGCTCGTCGTGACTGTGCGGGGCACCTGACACGGGCTCGAATCCGTTGAAGATCAACTCTCCGCAGATGTCGGCAGTATAGTCCAAGCTTCCAAACCTGACCTCATGGCCAGGGGCGTAGCTTTCGATTTGCTCCAGATTGCCAAGCGAGTTGGCCCGCAGTACGAAGCCGCCGAATACGAAGATCTGTCCAGGGAGGAAAGTCTCACCCTGGATTGCATCGTTGCCGATGATCGAAGGAGCCATCAAGCCTTATGGTGACGACACAGTGGATCTCTCAATGAAAGCACCAATGTCGGTGTCAAAACCAGCGGATCTCGGGTAGGGGGTCCCGAACTTTGTGTCTAAGGCGGATGGTAACAAGAGGCGGGGGACACAATGTTTACCCAGGTTCGGGCCCTCTCGATGGAGGTAATACCCTACTTCCTGCTTGATTGATCTTGATGATATGAGTATTACAAGAGTTGATCTACCACGAGATCGTAGAGGCTAAACCCTAGAAGCTAGCCTATGATTATGATTGTTGTTGTCCTACGGACGAAACCCTCCGGTTTATATAGACACCGGAGGGGGCTAGGGTTACACACAGTCGGTTACAAGGGATGAGATCTACATATCCGAATTGTCAAGCTTGCCTTGCACGCAAAGGAGAGTCCCACCCGGACACGGGACGAAGTCTTCAATCTTGTATCTTCATAGTCCAACAGTCCGGCTAAAGGATATAGTCTGGCTGTCCGAGGACCCCCTAATCTAGGACTCCCTCAGCGTTCATCAAACTAGAAGCTACATGCTATAAATCATATTCTAGACGCAAACCAATATCACACTGCCAACTTAAAGGTTCCCATCATATGTGACTGACGCAGGATACACAAGAAGAGTAGTTTCATGTAAGAACATGGTGTGATAGACAGATATAGTATGTACCAAAAACAGGAAAGCATGTCATATTCACACGTATCATGTGTAAGCTAAGAAGATGCAGTTTACACTAATTAGGAGCAATACAAGCTAGACACCATATGCAACATGCAACATGCAACCAGATATCACACTGCCAAGTTAGAGCAAGCACCTTGGATGGTGGAGTAGGGGAGTGGAGACTTGGAACTTGTAATGCACTAGCAATACAAGGAGAATCCGTACAGATGCTTCGTTTACGTTGCTGCAGAGGACCAACATCGTCGCCTTTCTTACTCTTTTCCTTCCTCTTTTTTGATTTTGCCTTGTCAAGTCAAACCCACAAGAAAAAGGAATAAAATTTGCTTTTCAGAACTCATTGATGCATGATACTGATGAGCACTACTTTCATGTAAGACGGCCGCATGATGGGAGGATGGAATATGTATGAAAAACAGGACAGCATGACATATTGACATGTATGATGTATAAAGTGTAAACTAAGCACAAGGTGTTTGAACTAGTTAGAAGCAATGGAAGCTAGAAACCATATGAAAGATGAAACCAATATCACTCTGCCAAATTAAAAGGGTGGCCTAACAAATGTATTTGACCAAATTAGAAGCAATACATCGCAACAGGCTAGAAATATTATGCAATATGCAACGAATAAAGGTGTCTCATCGTAAGTGATTGATGCAGGATACAAAAAAGAGGGAGTTTCATGTAAGAACATGGTTAACACATAGATGTAGTGTGTACCAAAAATAGGAAGGCATGTCATATTCACAGGTATAATGTGTAAACTAAGCAGATGCAATTTACCCTGATTAGAAGTATTACAAGCTAGACATTGTATGCAACATGCAACCACATATCACCCTACGAAATTAGAGCAAGCGCCTGCGATGGTGGTGTAGGGGAAGTGCGGTCTCAAGTACAGAGCTACGTTCAATATCTTCAATTAGGCTTGTTGTTTGTTGAGAATCATGTGGAGAGGATGAAATTACACTCTTTATAAGAGTAGCGTGTCGGTGGGAAACGACACCTATGGGATCACAAGAATCCCTACTACGGTTGCTGGGGCGCAGGGTTGTGAGAAGAGCAGGGATAACAGTGAACACAAGGATTGTTTACCCAGGTTCGGGCCGCGAGGATGCGTAATACCCTAGTCCTGCTTTGGTGGCTGTATTTCAGAGAGTTCTTCAGCTCTCGAACTAGCTATGGTGGATGTGTGGTTTCAAAGAGCTCAATCCCTCTCCAGTACGCCATGGGCCTCCTTTTATAGTCGAAAGGGGTTGCCACAGTGGCACACAGGAGGTGGAAAGGCGTACAGTGCTACGAGCTTATCGCTCGTATTACAGGACTAGACGCATTTAATGCGCTGCTGAGGTGTCCCCTAGCTTTATCGGGGACGGGAGCGAGGCCCGTCCCGTCCGTCGCCGCTCCTCCTCGCTTCGACACGCGCCCTTGCCAGCGGTGCATGCGGCGCCATGTAGGCAGGCAGGCAACTGAGGTGGCGCGGTGGTAGGGACTTCACGAATATCTGCGTGCCGCCATGCAGGCGCTTGCCAATCTGGCCTAGAAGCTGCATGTTACCACGCAGGTGCCTGCCCAGCTGGTTGAGCTGGCAGCTGCATGCGAACGGCGATGGATACTCGGCTGGTGCGGGCATGGAAGTGGCCCTGCTGGTGTCCTAATTGAGGGCCTTGCCGGGTGGCCCGGCAAGGGTCTTGTCGTGGCGTGCTGTCGTCCCCGGCAAGGATCTTGCCGGGGGTCTTGTGGCTCTCCTCAGAAAGGATCTTGCCGAGGATCGTTGTCTTTTAATCCTCATCTGATCTTGAATATTCCTTGTCTTCACAAAGATCTGCACGCCACCATGGAGGTGCCTCCCGAGCCCTGGCCCAACGTGGTTGATGGTGTTGGAGACCGTGGGCTCAAGGGTGGTGCGCTCCGCTGGTGTTGGACGAGCCACCCCGACAAGGGCCTTGCCGGGCCCGCGGAGGCTCCCCCGGCAAGGGTCTTGCCGGGGGAATCTGCTTCGTCTCTCTGCTCTTTTGTGGTCTCGGCCTTAGCGTTGCTCTGGCTGTCTTGGGCTTCGGTTTTACCTTGGTTCGCCTCCCCTGTTCTGCTTGGTGCGGCCGTGGGCGCGGCACCGACTGTCCGTGCACAGGTAAAGGGGTACAAAGGTATGCCCCTTCTTTTGTACACCGACAGGAGCCCCCGGGCCCGGGCCACACATAAGCGCGACACGTTGTTGGGCCAGGCCCAAAACGATGCGTGGGCAGGAGGGGCGGTTTTTACCGTGGTAAAACTTTTCTCGCGCTGTGCTTCCCCACGACCCGCGTTGAATGCGCGATGCATAGGGGGGGCGCGTGATGTGGGCAGCATGCGTGGGGCGGTTCCCACATGCATGCGTCACATCGTGGTAAAGAGGCGGCTCGCGCCTTCCCCGTAAAAAGAAAGAGGCGTGGACGCGCGGCTCATTTACTGGATGGACTCGGGTCGCAGTCTTCAAGGCACCCACGCCCCTTGATCACGGGGCGGGGAACGGTCGCCTCACCCGTCCCTTTGACCTTGCACGTTCGCCACACGTCCTTCATGCAAGTGGCGGGCTGTGGAGGCGGGAAACCGGGCCGTCGCTGATTGGGGCAGCGGGTCGGTCCTGATTCCCTGCGCCTCCGCTGGCCGGATTGGCTGAGTGGGGCGGCCGAGCCTCGACCTCGCCCCTTTATAAAGAGAGGGAGGGAGGGCACCATCCCACATTCTTCAGTTTCCATCCTCCTTCATCTTCGCTTCTTTCTTCCACCTGCTATGCGAGAGGAGGTGCTCGGCCTTCGACGGTGGCAGCAAGGGTCGTTGCTCGTCAGCGAGTCCCTCCTTCCCACGAGCCCGTGGCGGCGGAGCCAGCCACAAGAGGAAGGGGGAGAGGTGTGGCCGAGGTCGCCGCGGCGGTCGGGGGAGAGGGGGCAGACGCGACGCGGCGGCCGTGCCTCTGCCAGCGGTGCCTCCCGCGATGGAGGGCCACGTCGGGGACCGACCCCGCGAGTTCTTCATCAGGCTACGCCGGCCACCTCGTCGTCGTCTCCGTCTCCCCACCCCCTTTGCTGAGGAGATGGAGGTCGATCTGCCCGAGATCCTCAGATTGCACATGAGGGGCTGCGGGACCGGCGGTACGCGGGTCAATGTCGACTTCCCCGTTCCGCATGTTATGTATCTCCGTCGTGGATGGAAGACATTTGCTCGCATCCATAGCCTGACGGTGGGACTCGTCCTCTACTTCAAGTTAATGGAGGGCGGCCTTCTCTCCGTGAAGGTCTTCGGAGATCTTGGAACTCGCTTGAAGTGCTGCGTGGAGAGCTCCTCCGACGATGAAGATTCCTCCTCAAGCGAGAGCGACAAGGAGGACAGCGACAACGACGATGAGGGTAATAGGCAGGAGGATGACGGGTCCGACTAGGTGTCGGACCCGCCGTCCCGGGGCGGCGTCGGCGGCAGCAGCATCTGCACCGAGCCCCTTGAACTTCTCGGGGTCGCCTCCTTGGGCGACTGGCGTAGGAGGCCCGGAGAAGGCGAAGAAGGCGGGTGGCGGGCCGTCAAGTCGGAGTACGAGGGCACCGACGCCTTCGTCGCGTATTGCCGGTCCCGCCGCCTCGTCTTCCAGCTCTTCTCCCATCATCATCATCACCAGCCTCTCTCCGGGATGGCCACCGAGATGTTCTCATGGTTCCTTCTGCTGCTCGTGCCTCGCCTAGGCGCTTCTTTCGCCCTCCCGCTGTCCTGCTTCACCTTCTGAGGAGAGGGACAAGAAAAGGATTACGGGCACCTTATCTCTTTTAAGTTTGTAAGCCTGCGGGCACTTGTTAATTTTTAGACTTCTAATCCCCTTGCTCATGTTTTTCATTCCGTACGAACTGTACCTGTCTGGGATGTCTTTTAATGAAAAGGGGATGTTTTCCGGGTTTTTCGTTCGTGGGTGGACCCCGTGACAAGGAGCGAATCCTTGTTACTATTTAAGATAAACGTTTTTCGCCCGGCAACAGGCCTTGCCGTCCCCCTCACTTCGCTCGACCATTCTCGCGCCCTTGGCAGAGGTAGGGATGAAGTGGGCTTAGGCTCCTCGTTCTATCTCCTTGCCGCCGCGGCTACAACCAAATCCGGACCCAGGAGATAATCCATAGGTATAAGAAAAAGGGGAGCACAGTAGCCTGCAGATAAAACGAGGTTTCACATGTCCAAGTTCCGTACCGAAATGCATGACAGAGGATGAAAGACTTATCTGGATCTGCAGCCCCCGGCAACCTTGTCTTGCCGCGGTTGGATCCTTGTACTTGCAGCCCCCGGCAACTCTGGTTTGCCGGGGTCAGGACGCCGGTCCGTTCCCTTTCCTCCAAGTAGGTCAGCAGAAGTGCCCATGTGCCCTGCGAACCAAAGGAGGGCAGAAAAGTATAGAGAGACGCGCACTCGACCTCTAGGCTAGGGGTAGTCGCCGCGAAGCACTATCAACCCTAACCAAGGAAGAGACTCGACCTAGCATGCATGCTATAACTTAGGGCGCCGGCGCTTCATTTATTTGTGCTCCGGGTCTGTGCCTGGCTTTGTACAAAGGGTTACATGACTTGCCGGCAAGGCTTGTACAAAAGGTGGCTTGTCGGGGGGCCCGGCAAGCCGCGCCTTATGGGTAAAACTTGCGAAGATGCTCGATGTTCCAGGAGTTGCTCACTGGAACAACATCTTTGGTTTCCAGGCATACTGCGCCAGGCC
The DNA here is from genome assembly GCF_002575655.3 of Aegilops tauschii subsp. strangulata. Lineage (NCBI taxonomy): Eukaryota > Viridiplantae > Streptophyta > Magnoliopsida > Poales > Poaceae > Aegilops > Aegilops tauschii. Next base: position 427,752,274 of record NC_053038.3, read on the forward strand.
TGGTGACTCATATTACCCGATAAGGGCCTTCCCACTTCGGCGTCAACTTGTTGGAATTCTTGGCCGACTGAACACGCCGAAGAACAAGGTCGCCTTCCTCAAAGCTTCGGGCATGAACCTTGCTGCTATGGTAGCGGCGCAAGGCTTGCTGGTAGCGTGCTGCTCTCACAGCTGCCCGAAGACGATCTTGCTCAAGGAGCGTCGCGTCATCTTGAAAGTGCAACTATCCTTGGGTGGTTTTGGTAATTCCTAACAACATATAGCTCATTGAGCTAATGCTATTCCAAGATAAACATTTCAGGAAAGCTCAATGATTGGCATGGCATGGATTAGAAAGTGGACCCTTTAAAATGCTAAGGACAAAGGATTGGCTCAAGCTCCAAGCACAAGACTCTACATTTTCTATTTTAGTGATCCAAGATCACATTGAGTCTATAGGAAAAGCCAATACTATTAAGAAGGGATGAGGTGTTGCTTAATGAGGATCTTGCTCAAAATGCTTACTGATATGCTCCAAAATCCTCCACTACTTTCTCATATCCACATATGTCCTAAACCAAAAAGTCCAACTCGGCCCCACCGAAATTTCATACCCGGAGCCACCGAGTTCAGTTGTCATAGCCACTGCCAGAAACCCTAATCAATTCGGTCTCACCGATAGGGATCTCGGTCCTACCGAGATGGGGTTGCAATCTCTCTATTTCCTTTTCATAACATTTTGGTCAAACCGAGATGAGCGATCGGTCCCACCGAGATTGCAATGCAAACTCTCTATTTCCCTTTCGTAACGTTTCGTTCCAACCGAGACGAGCGAATCGGTCCCACCGAGTTTGCCTGACCAACTCTCTGCTAGACTATTAACAAAATCGGTCTCACCGAGTTTGTGTAATCGGTCTCACCGAGATTACGTTATGCCCTAACCCTAATGAATTCGGTCCCACCGAGTTGATCCAGTCGGTCCCACCGAGAATCCTAACGTTCACATTTTGAACTAAATCGGTCGGACCGAGTTTCATGATTCGGTGCCACCGGGTTTGGTGATTTGTGTGTAACGGTTAGATTTTGTGTGGAGGCTATATATACCCCTCCACTCACTCTTCATTCGTGGAGAGAGCCATTAGAACATGCCTACACATCCAACACATATTTTCTGAGAGAGAACCACCTACACTTGTGTTGAGGTCAAGATATTACATTCCAACCACATGAATCTTGATCTCTAGCCTTCCCCGAGTTGCTTTCCACTCAAATCTTCTTTCTACCAAATCAAAATCCTGTGAGAGAGAGTTGAGTGTTGGGGAGACTATCATTTGAAGCACAAGAGCAAGGAGTTCATCATCAACACACCATTTGTTACTTCTTGGAGAATGGTGTCTCCTAGATTGGCTAGGTGTCACCTGGGAGCCTCCGTCAAGATTGTGGAGTTGAACCAAGGAGTTTGTAAGGGCAAGGAGATCGCCTATTTTGTGAAGATCTACCCGAGTGAGGCAAGTCCTTCGTGGGCGACGACCATGGTGGGATAGACAAGGTTGCTTCTTCGTGGACCCTTCGTGGGTGGAGCCCTCCGTGGACTCGCGTAACCGTTACCCTTCGTGGGTTGAAGTCTCCATCAATGTGGATGTACGATAGCACCACCTATCGGAACCACGGATAAAAAATCTCCGTGTCAACATTGCGTTTGCTCCTTCAAACTCTTCCCCTTATCTTCATATGCAATTGTTTTACATTCCGCTGCTATACTCTTAGAATTGTATGTGTTTGTTGATTGCTTGACTTGTGCTAAGTTGCTAAAATCTGCCAAGAACTAAAATTGGGAAAAGGCTAGATTTTTATTTGGTCAAGTAGTCTAATCACCCCCCCTCTAGACATACTTCCGATCCTACAAGTGGTATCAGAGCTTTGGTCTCCATTTGCTTTGATTTCCATAGCTTTTGGTGGTCATAGCCTTGGTTTCACAACCTAGGAGAGTATGGCGTCTAGCGAGGGAAATTACCACCGTAGAGGTCCTTAGTTTGATGGTACTAATTTTGCTAGTTGGAAGCATAAGATGAAAATGCATATTCTTGGACATAACCCCGCCGTTTGGGCTATTGTGTGTATTGGCTTGCAAGGTGAATTCTTTGATGGGAGAGAATCGAACCGTGAAACTACTGCGGAAGAATTGAAGATGCTACAATGCAATGCTCAAGCTTGTGATATTCTCTTCAATGGATTGTGCCCCGAAGAATTCAACAAAATCAGCCATCTTGAGAATGCAAAGGAAATTTGGATACTTTCATTGATATGCACGAAGGTACCGACTCCGTCAAGGAATCCAAATTGGATGTGCTTCAAAGTCAACTTGACAAGTTCAAAATGAAGGATGGCGAAGGTGTCGCTGAAATGTACTCTAGGCTTGCTCTCATCACAAATGAGATTGCTGGCTTAGGAAGTGAAGAGATGACCGATAGATTCATCATCAAGAAGATTCTAAGAGCCTTGGATGGAAAATATGATACCGTGTGCACATTGATCTAAAAGATGCCCAATTACAAAGATCTCAAGCCAACGGAAGTCATTGGAAGAATTGTTGCTCATGAGATGTCACTCAAGGATAAGGAAGAATTTCACAACAAGTCAAGTGGTGCTTACAAAGCCTCGTGTGATGCTCCCACATCATCAAGTGAGAAGCAAACCTTCAATGAAGAATTGAGCTTAATGGTGAAGAACTTCAACAAGTTCTACAAGAGTAGAAGCAAAAAAAGAAGCTCCAAGTCAAGGTCCTACAATGACAAAAGATCTTCTAGTCGTGAGCAAAATTGTTACAATTGTGGAAGACCCTGACACTACTCCAATGAGTGTACGCCCCCTACAAAAGAAGAGAAGATTCTCCCAAAAGAAGAAGTAGAAGAGAAGAATCACCACCAAGAGAAAGGAGGAGTAGAGATGATCGTTATGAATGAAGACCCTCTCGGAGAAGCAAGGATTCGGAAAGGAAGGAAAAGTCATCAAGGAGCTACACAAAAAGAAGACATCAAGCTCATGTTGGTGAATGGGTATCTGGCTCCTCCTCCGACAATCACTCCGAAAGAAGTTATCACCCCGACTCCGAATATACTCAAGATGAAGGTGTTCCCGGTCTAGCACTTGTATCAACCAACTCCTACGACATATTTGACTCACCAATGAAGGAATTGGAAGATGCTTCATGGCCAAAGGTCCAAAGGTAACACATCCCGAGTATGTTGATTTCAATAGTGATGAAGATGATTTGCTAGGTGATGATGATTTACTTGTTGACAACTCTAGTGATCAAAACTATGATGAAACGTCAATTAATCATGCTAATCAAGATAAAACGAATGATGATGATAAGAAGGAGATTGAGCGTCTAACTCAAGAACCAAACACTCTTAAGTTAGCTCATGAAACTACCTTGGAAAATCATCGAGAACTTTTAAAGACTCATGATAAGCTACGCTTTGAAAAGCTCAACCTTGAGCAAGAGCATGAGTTTTTAAAGGCAATCAATGATGATCTTCGCAAGAAAAGTTCTTCTTACATTGCCAAGCGTTTACTCTTGTCTACTTACATGGCACAAGTTAAATCTAGCAACAAGAACAAGAAAGATTCTTCATCTACTAGTAACAACAATCATGCTAAATCCAATGTTGATGCTTCTAGTAGTTCCCTTGATTCCACTAATGATTCTCTTAGCCAAGTTACACTTGAGCAAGAAAATAGCTTATTGAAGGGAATCATAGAGAAAGGTGTTTACAAGAGTCTTGCCAGAAGTAAGCAATTTGAGGAAAATGTGCGCAAGCAAGGAAGACACCGGAAGAATCAAGGTGTTGGTTTTGAACGAAAGTTCAACGCCAATGGAGTTGAGTGGGAAGAAGATCAATACCCCAAGACGAAGTTTGTTCCTCAACAAGATAAGTATGATCCTACTTCTTTCAAAGGAACACTAGCTCAAGATGATCTTCCACCACAAGACCACAAGCAAAAAGGCGAGGACAAGCTTCAAGAGGAAATTGATGCATTTGAAGAAGCACCTAAGGCTTTGGTCAAGTGGATTCCAAAGACTACATCAAGTTCTACTTCATCAAGCACAACTACGATTCCAAGGATTCCCATCAAGATGATGTGGATCCCGAAGAAGAAGAACTAGAGAGTTGTTGGGTGACTCTACTAACATACTTCACTCTTATCATTTTGGCAAGGACAAGTGCAAAAAACTTCCATATCTTGCACTAGTTCAAGGAGTCACAAACCCTCTCGTTGGTAAGACAAGGGACAAGGTAACCTAATGCTTTCATGGACATCATCTTGTGTGTGCATCACTCTATGTCTATGGATATCCTTGTTTGTTCCTTGTGGGACTAACCCGTGTAGGTATTGAAAGTGCAACTCACTCCAAAGGATTGCTCCGAATGATCTACATCAACCTTGAGCATCTACATCTTCAACACCTACATGAAGTCATTATCGACAAAACCCAAGGTTAGTTCATCCCCTTTAGGGGGGATATCACATCTAGGGGGAGCTTTACTCAAACCAATGAGCTAAAGCAACTCTAATGGTGTGATCACAACAATGCTTAATGTAAAAGTGGTAACCCCACTTGTGCTTAAACGATGAGTATGACCTATGATCAAGTGTTCTCATTTGACTCCTAAGTCAATATACTCATATATAGATGACCTAGTCATCGCCAATTGCTTGATAGATGCTAGAATGTTTGTGCATGCTTTGTCACATATTTCATTTGCCATTTTATTGTGTGAGCATGTTGGTTGCATATTTTACTCATTCGAGGACATCCATTTGTTGCTTTGATTGTTTGGCTTTTTCTCTTTTTGCCAAATGGATGGACAAGAATGCCTAAGAACACCCTCTAGCTATCTATACTTTTCTCATCTCAAACTCTATTCATGCTAGATCACAAAGTTTGATCAAGTCAAATTCAAACCACTCTGTGTGAGGAGCACTCGGAGATCCCGATTCGTCATAGACTTAAACCTCCAAAAGCTCTTTGTGCATCTCGGTCTGACCGATTCATCCTTTTCGGTCCTACTGAGTCACCAAGTTGATCTAGGGTTTTCAATCTCGGTGCAACTGATTAGAACTTTTCGGTCACACCGAGTTGCAGTAACTGGTTGCAGTTTTGCATCTTGGTGCCACTGAGTCGCTCCACTCGGTCACACCGACAGGGTAAGGTTATATATACCACCAGGCCAAATTTTTGGAAATTTCTCCCAACCCCTTCGCCCGCGCGTAACCTACTCTGCCTCCTCTGGTCTCTGGATCGTCCTCTCGTCGCCAGCAACCACCCGCCGCTAGTCTCCACCGCCGTCAACGGAAATCTCCACCGCCGTTGCCGCCGTAGCAAGTTCGTCGCTGCACTAGGGTACGAATTTGAACTTTGTGCTAATCCTTAACTCCGATTCTTAGCACATTGCTTTGCCATGATTCTTGCCATGATTGAAATCATCCTGTCCAGGGAAATCATCCCGCAGATTAGTTTTGGTTTGAAAATTTAGGGTTAGGTCTCCGCCGAACTCATCTCGGACCGACCGAGTTGTAGAAATCGGTCTCACCGATTTTGGCTTAGGCCAGAGCACATGCGTTTTCGGTCTGACCGAAAATTGCAAATCGGTGTGACCGAGTTCGATTCTCTGTGAAACCCTAGCAGTCTCGGTGCCTCCAAACTGTGACTCAGTCTGACCGAGTTCACTAGTTTAGGTTCCAAAAGCTGCTTCGGTATCACCGAGTTTACAAATCGGTAGATCCGAAATTCTTTCTGTGAAGAACTAAAACTAAGTTTTTAAGTCATCCTTTTTGCAAAAACTCCTGTACTTTGTGATGCTCATCTACTCTACCTCATCTATAACCCATTCACAGGGTCTGCTGACAGTTTGCCTGCAAGATGTCTGACCAAAGTGACAGCCAGAACAAGTCAGAGGAATAGGTTCAGTTGAGTGAGGGCACTAGTCCCTCTAGCAGCTATGATGAAGGCAGCAGGAGCACTCCAAGCAATCTGCCAAAGGCTGCCACTAGGTCAAGGAAGAAGAGAACTTATGACTCTCAGGATGAAGACTATGTGGCTGTTGAAGATGAAGCCACCTCAAAGAAGAAAGTGCTGAAGAAAGAGTATGGCTCAGCTGCTGCAACAAAGCCTGGACTGAAAACAAAGGCTCCAGCAAGAAGACAACCCATGTCTAAGCCAAGAAAAGTTGCCACAGGTGAAACCATCAAGTTCACCATTGAATCTGAAGAAGAAGCAGCAGGCGAGGATAAGAAGAAGAAGACGGCCAGAACCACTACTGCCAGATTTCTTGGCAAGCCCTCAATGAGGAAAGATTCTGAAGAGGAAGAGGAAGAGGATGCTGCACCAGCACCCAAAGCTCAAAATCTCATGGGAGATGCAATCAGATTAGGGGCTGCTCCATCTAAGCCCAAAGCTGCTCCCAAGGCTGCTGCTCCAACTCCAAAGCCAAAACCCAAGAGGAGCACTAGGAACATCCCTGCTGAGGAGAAGAACAAGGCCCCAGTGCCTCAAGCTGCTGAAGAAGAAGAAGATGATTCTGTTGTTTTGAGAAAGCTGAAGCCCAAGATCCCTGATCACAATGATGCACACCCAGTTGCAGAGAACATGAAAATCAGGAAGGATTCAGGATTGAGACTATGGAGAGAGTCCGATCCATATGCTACCAGGAGAAGGACTACTATGGACTACAGGTTTCACACTAAGGAAGAACATGACTTCTATGAGACAATTCTGCTTGATAAGAAGCCCATAGTGTGTGACATGAGATGGGTTGACTGGGAGTTCATCAAGGAGAATGAGGATCACTTCCCTGGTGTATATGATAGCTTCAAGGCATGTGGAGTTGATAAGTTTGTGGCTCAGAAGTTCACCAAGTGGAATGATGAGCTCATTATGCAATTCTACTCCACTGCCCACTTCTATCCAGATGGAAGGATTGTGTGGATGTCTGAGGGTACTAGGTACGAGTCTACAGTTGAAGAATGGGCACAATTGATCAATGCTCCTGAAGAACATGAGGATGACTTGGATATATATGCAAAGAAGAAGAAAGACCACAACTCTATGGCCAACATGTACAAAGAGATCCCAGATGCTGCTTGGGAAACACATAAGTTTGGAACAGTTCACTACCTGTTGTCTGGTCTGCCAACAATCAATTGGATTCTAAGGCACACACTGCTACCCAAGTCAGGTGATCACAAGATGATCAGAGGACATGCTATCAACTTGTTGCACATATTTGATGTCCCGCAGAAGTTCAAGGTTATGAGCCTAATTGTGGAAACAATCAAGAGGACTGTAGCTGACCAGAAGAGAAGTTGTGGGTATGCCCCACACATCTAGGAGCTCATCAACTCAAAGATGGGCAAAGGCAAGTACATTTTGGATAAGGAGCACCTGCCCATCTACCCTGAATTTGAAGACAACACTGTTGTGATGACTAAGAATGAACCATCATCTGTGCAAGCACAAGAAAAGAGAGACAAGGCTAAAGCTGAGAAAGCTGCAAAGATATCTGAACCATCAACTGTGGAAGAGGCATCTCAGGTATTCTTGAAGAGCAAGCCAGACCAGCTTGGATATCTGATCCAATCCGCTCTGAGGATTGAGCAGGGCTTGGCCATCCTGACCAAGAACCAGGAGAGCTTGGAAAGGATTATTGAGACAAAATTCTATGACCTTGATGTCAAGGTAACTGAAATCCAAACTGCAGTTGAGCAACTTCAGGAGGAAGCAGAGGAGAAGAAGGGCAAGTCTACCACAGATGCATTTGCTAGAGTGCCCAGAGGACAGAGATCTGCTGCAGTGCCAGTGACAGACACTAGAGCTACAGCATCAGCACCAGCAGCTACAGCTCCAGTTCCAACTCCAGCAGCTACTCCACCAGCTCCAGCTACTTCATCAGAAGCCGTCGTCCTTGGAGTTCTCTCAACACCACCTCCCGAAGATCAAGCCTGAGAGTCGTTTAGCACTAGACTTTTTTGAAATTTTTGGTAACTTGTTGCCAAAGGGGGAGAAAAATATATAGATCATAGGCTTCGAGAGAGAGAGAGTGTTGGTTTTTATCTCTCTTTGCACTTATTTGGTTTGATTTGAAACTTTATTGCGTGCTTGTGTGAGCTACCTTGTGAGATACTTGTTTGTTCATGTGTTTGATCATATGCTACCCTCAATGCTTGTTGGATGATATTATCTCTTATATCCTATTATGATCATTCACTTTGCTTGGTGATGAGTGCATGTTTTTAATCTCTATCATTTTGAGCGCTCCACCAAGATGTATGTGACATGGAAGAGTAACCCATGATCCTAATCGAGTGTGCATTTGCATTCAAAAGCAAATCTTAAATAATGCACAAATTTAGGGGGAGCTCTTGCTTATCACATACTTCTCAAAGCGGTGATGTTTCCTCAATCTTATTATCATTTGTCGAAGCATTGATCTATATGTTGTCATCAATTACCAAAAAGGGGGAGATTGAAAGTGCAACTATCCCTGGGTGTTTTTGGTAATTCCTAACAACATATATCTCATTGAGCTAATGCTATTCCAAGATAAACATTTCAGGAAAGCTCAATGATTGGCATGGCATGGATTAGAAAGTGGACCCTTCAAAATGCTAAGGACAAAGGATTGGCTCAAGCTCAAAGCACAAGACTCTACATTTTCTATTTTAGTGATGCAAGATCACATTGAGTCTATAGGAAAAGCCAATACTATTAAGAAGGGATGAGGTGTTGCTTAATGAGGATCTTGCTCAAAATGCTTACTGATATGCTCCAAAACCCTCCACTACTTTCTCATATCCACATATGTCCTAAACCAAAAAGTCCAACTCGGCCCCACCGAAATTTCATATCCGAAGCCACCGAGTTCAGTTGTCATGGCCACTACCAGAAACCCTAATCAATTTGGTCTCACCGATAGGGATCTCGGTCCCTCCAAGATGGGGTTGCAATCTCTCTATTTCCTTTTCGTAACATTTCGGTCAAATCGAGATGAGCGATCGGTCCCACCGAGATTGCAATGCAAACTCTATGTTTCCTTTCGTAACATTTTGGTCCAACCGAGACGAGCGAATCGGTCCCACCGAGTTTTCCTGACCAACTCTCTGCTTGACTATTAGCAAAATCGGTCTCACCGAGTTTGTGTAATCGGTCTCAACGAGATTACGTTATGCTCTAACCCTAATGACTTTGGTCCCACTGAGTTGATCCAGTCGGTCCCACCGAGAATCCTAACGTTCACATTTTCAACTAAATCGGTCCGACCGAGTTTCATGATTCGGTCCCACCGAGTTTGGTGATTTGAGTGTAATGGTTAGATTTTGTGTGGAGGCTATATATACCCCTCCAACCACTCTTCATTCGTGGAGAGAGCCATCAGAACATGCCTACACTTCCAACACATATTTTCTGAAAGAGAACCACCTACACTTGTGTTGAGGTCAAGATATTCCATTCCAACCACATGAATCTTGATCTCTAGCCTTCCCCAAGTTGCTTTCCACTCAAATCTTCTTGCTACCAAATCCAAATCCTGCGAGAGAGAGTTGAGTGTTGGGGAGACTATCATTTGAAGCACAAGAGCAAGGAGTTCATCATCAACACACCATTTGTTACTTCTTGGAGAGTGGTGTCTCCTAGATTGCCTAGGTGTCACTTGGGAGCCTCCGTCAAGATTGTGGAGTTGAACCAAGGAGTTTGTAAGGGCAAGGAGATCGCCTATTTCGTGAAGATCTACCCGAGTGAGGCAAGTCCTTCGTGGGCGACGGCCATGGTGGGATAGACAAGGTTGCTTCTACGTGGACCCTTCGTGGGTGGAGCGCTCCGTGGACTCGCGCAACCGTTACCCTTCGTGGGTTGAAGTCTCCATCAACGTGGATGTACGATAGCACCACCTATCGGAACCACGGATAAAAAATCTCCGTGTCAACATTGCGTTTGCTCCTTCAAACTCTTCCCCTTACCTTCATATGCAATTGTTTTACATTCTGCTGCTATACTCTTAGAATTGCATGTGTATGTTGATTGCTTGACTTGTGCTAAGTTGCTAAAATCTGCCAAGAACTAAAATTGGGAAAAGGCTAGATTTTTATTTGGTCAAGTAGTCTAATCACCCCCCTCTAGACATACTTCTGATCCTACACATCTTGCCGCAACTGCTCTTGCTCATGCTCATCATAAGCGAGCACTCGAGGTGACCCGTATATGAGTTCCGTGGGGAGAACTGCCTCCGCCCCATATACCAGGGCAAATAGTGTCTGACCGGTGGCTTGATTTGGCGTCGTCCTGATCGACCAAAGAACAGCCGGCAACTCATCAATCCAACACCTTCCGCTCTTGTGCAGCATGTCAAAGGTCTTTGTTCTCAGGCCTCGCAACACTTCAGCATTCGCCCTCTCGTCTTCGCCATTGCTCCGGGGGTGTGCCACGGAGGCAAAACAGACCTTGCTGCCGAGGTCTTGAATGTACTGCATGAAGGTGCGGCTTGTGAACTGTGTGCCATTGTCAGTGATGACTCTGTTTGGCACACCAAAACGACAGACTAGTCCCTTGAAGAACTTGATGGCTGATTGTGGTGTCACCTTCCTCACTGGTTCCACCTCTGGCCACTTTGTGAACTTGTCGATTGCAACGTACAAGTACTCAAAGCCCCCGACAGCATGGGGGAAAGGGCCCAGTATGTCGAGCCCCCAGACCGAGAATGGCCAGGAGAGAGGGATCGTTTGAAGGGCTTGAGCTGGTTGATGAAGCTTCTTTGAATGGAACTGACACGCTTCACACTTGGTTACTAGTGTCGTCGCATCCGGGAGGGCGGTGGGCCAGAAGAAACCTTGCCGGCAAGGGCCCTCGACCCTATGTGGGAGCCACATATGCCTCCATGTATCTCTGCCAACAGCTCCAGTCCTTCCTCCCGGTGGATGCACTTCAATTTCACACCATTCGGCCTTCTCCTGTACAGGACGTCATCGACGAACTAGTACAGGGCAGACCGACGGGCTACTTTTTCCGTTTCTTCCTGCTCCTCAAGAAGTTCCCCTGTTTGGAGGAATCAGACAGTATGCTGCGCTCACACTGGAGCCCGGGGCTCGACGGCAAGGAGCAAAGGCATTTCCTCTGCCATGGGCGCGGCTGTCTCCATGGCCAGGGCTTGACGCCCTGCCGGAGCCAGTTGCTCTTTGGCAGGCTCAGCGTCCATGGCAGCATCCTTGCCGGCAGCCCCAGGGGGCTTTGCGGGAAAGTATTTGCCGGGACCTGATTTCCTCCGCTTGTTCCGCCCCGTTGATGGTTTGATGTATGGCTGAGTTAACCGGAGCAAAAAGGTACCTGGTTCCACAGGTAGCTTGAATGCAGCACGCTTCGACAGGTAATCGGCAATGTCGTTCTCCGCTCGGGAACGTGCTCCGCTTGGATACCGTCAAAGCGCTCCTCCAGCTTCCTCACTTCATCTACGTAGGCCTCCATCAATGGGCTCTGGTAATCCTTGTTGACTTGTCTGACGACAAGCTGCGAGTCACCCCTGACGATGAGCCTATTCACCCCGAGGTCTGCCGCGATCCTGAGACCGGCAAGTAGCCCCTCGTACTGAGCAGTGTTGTTTGTGGACATATCCCTGGGAAAGTGCATCTGGATCACGTACTTGAGGTGCTCTCCGGTGGGTGCAACAAGCAGCACACCGGCACCGGCGCCTTGCAGCGAGAAAGCCCCGTCAAAGTACATGATCCAGTCGCGGTCCACTTCCTTGCCGGGGAGAGCGGTCTCTTGAATTTCTTCGTCAGGTGTTGAGGTCCATTCCGCAATGAACTCTGCCAAGATTCTGCTCTGGATTGTTGAGGTACTTTCAAATTCAACCCAAAGCTCGACAACTCCAAGGCCCATTCCACAATCCTTCCGGTTGCATCTGGGTTGTGCAGTATCCATTGTAATGGGAGGCGGGTGACGACAGTGATCTCGTGGGCTTGGAAGTAATGATGCAGCTTCCTCGAGGCCATAAGGAGGCCGAAGAGCAATTTCTCCACACCGGAGTACCTCGACCTAGCCCCTGCAAGAGGGAGCTGACAAAGTAAACCGGGTGCTGCATCATCTTCTTCTTCTACACCACTTCGCTTGACCGTGCGGGTGTTGCCCTAATGGCGTCACACTCTCCCGGGGGCCTTGCCTTGCCGGCACCAGGTCCTGCCAGGGGACTCTTTGGCTCGCTGTCCCCTGGTTCTGCCATCGCCACTGCCTCCTCGCCGACCTCCCTCTGTGCCACCAGTACGGCGCTTACCACTTGATTCGTTGCCGCTAGATACAGCAGCAACGGTTCTTGTGGTTTAGGCGCAACCAGTATTGGCGTGGAGGAAAGGTATTTCTTCAGATCCTGCAACGCCGCCTCAGCTTCTGGGTTCCACTCCATCGGGCCTGCCTTCTTCAAGATTTTGAAAAAGGGAAGGGCGCGCTCGGCGGACTTGGAGATGAATCGGCTCATGGCGGCGACACAGCCGGTGAGCCGACGCACCTCCTTGATCCGCTTGGGCGCCTCAATCTGTTTAATAGCCTTGATCTTGTCTGGGTTTGCCTCGATCCCGCGCTGCGACACAAAGAATCCGAGAAGCTTGCCGGACGGAACGCCGAAGACACACTTCTCAGGGTTCAGCTTATGGTTGATCTTGCGCAGGTTGGCAAATGTCTCTTCCAGATCTTGCATAAGAGTTGCCCCGTCCTTGGTTTTGACCACTATGTCATCCATGTATGCCTCCATATTTCTATGGAGCTGGGGTTCAAAACCAATTTGGACTGCTCTTGCAAACGTCGAGCCAGCACTCTTCAACCCGAAAGGCATCCGTAGAAAGCAATACGTACCACATGGGGTAATGAATGCTGTCTTCTCTTCATCTTCCCTTGTCATGAAGATTTGGTGGTAGCCTGAGTAGGCATCGAGGAATGAAAACAGATCACACTCGGCCGTGGAGTCGACAATCTGGTCGATGCGTGGCAACGGGAAGGGGTCCTTAGGAAAAGCCTTATTGATATCTGTGTAGTCAATACACAGCCTCCACTTCCCATTTGCCTTGCGCACCACTACCGGATTGGCCAACCACATCGGATGGAGCACTCCTCTCACCAAACCCGCCACTTCCAACTTCTTGATCTCCTCTGTGATGAACTCTTGCCTCTCCAGAGCCTGCTTTCTGACCTTCTGCCTGACGGGCCGCGCATGAGGACAGAAAACTAGGTGGTGCTCAATCACCTCCCTGGAAACACCGGGGATGTCGGATGCTTGCCACGCAAACACGTCGACATTCGCCCGCAGGAAGGTGACGAGCGCGCCTTCCTATTTGCTGTCGAGGGTGGAGCCTATGGTGAAAGCCCCTCCCGTGGCATCCTCCCCGACGGACACCTTCTTGGTCTGCGGTGGCTCAGCTCTGGATTTCTTGCTCTTGCCGGTAGAGCTCTCTGGGATGTCCTCGACGGTAGCACAACACTCCGAGGAGGTGCACTTGCCGGAGTGGGCGCGAGGTCTTGCCGGGCTTCTTCTTCCCTCCCGGGGCTTCAGCGGCTGGAGAAAGTGCCTTGGCGGCAGCTGCTGCAACTGCTTCCCGGTAGAGTTGGTCGGCGCGAATCAGCGCGTCCTTCTTGTCGGAGGGGACGGAGATGATGGTCAACGGCCCGGGCATCTTTAGCATGTTGTAGGCGTAGTTCGACGCCGCCATGAATTTGGCTAGTGCCGAGCGGCCGAGGATCCCGTTGTAGGGCAAGGGGATCTCGGCCACGTCAAAGACGATCCTCTCCGTCCTGTGGTTCAACTCCCCTCCAAACGTCACAGGCAGCGTGACCTTTCCCTTCGGCTGGCTCCTCCCCGGATTGACCCCTTGAAACGTGCACGTTTCCTTGAGGTCTCCATCAGGGATTTGTAGCCTTTTGATCACGACGGGCGAGATCAAGTTCAGGCTGGCCCCGCCGTCGACCAACATCTTGTTCACCTTGAGGTTGCGTATCATTGGCGAGACCAACAACGGCAAACACCCGACCGCGGTTGTGCGCTCAGGGTGGTCCTCGGCGTCAAAGATGAGGGGCGTTCTGGACCACTTCAGTGGGTTCTGAGCGTCGAACGACAGCTCCGCTGCTGTAATCTCACGCGCCCACTGCTTGAGCTGGCGGTGAGAAGTATGCAGCGAGGCGCCACCGTCGACGCACATGGCCTCTGTAGCCTTCTGGAACTCTTGCTCGCCGGACTCGTCGTCCTCGTCATGATCATCGTCTTCTTGCTTCTTGCCATGGCCCCGGGCGGGCTTCTCTTGCTGGCTGTCCTTGTCGCGGTGGCCTCCTTGGCGGCCACGCTTCTTGCCGGATCCCTCGGCACCGTCCTGGCCCTTCTCCTTGTGCCGCCTCTCATACTCGGCCTTTTGCTTTTCAACAAGCAGCTCGACTTGCCGCCAGTTCTGGAGGTCGTGGCCCTTGGTGCGGTGGATCTTGCAGTACTGCTTGCCGGAGCCCCCTGGCTTGTCGGCAGCTGCTAGGGCCCAGCGGGCGATGCACCTGGCAATCTCCTTGCCGGGGTCGTCTGCCTTGACCTTCTTGGCAGCGCCGGTGTCGTCAGACCCTTCAACGGCAAGCACGGCCTTGCCCTTGCGTTTCCTGTTGCGACGCTGGCCCTTCTTCGTCGGGGCAGCGGTGTCTTCATCAGTAGAGTCGGTTTCCGCGCCGGCGTCCTCGCCGGGGTACTTCCTTCCCTCTTCAGCTCGGGCGCACGTATCGGCCAGAACATAGAGTTCGGCCACATCCTTAACCTTGGTCATCACCAGCTCTTCACGCATCTTGCGGTTGCGCATGTTCTGATGGAACGCGCTGATCACAGCGGCGGGATGAACGTCGGGGATGTTGTACTACACCCGGCTGAATCTCTGGATGTACTTGCGCAGGGTTTCCCCTTCCTTCTGGGGAATGATATGCAGATCACTGGCCTAGCCATGAGCTTGGTGGCCTCCAGTGAAGGCACCAACGAACTCATGGCACAGATCCGAACAAGAAGAAATGGAATCCGCCGGCAAGTGCATCTACCAAGACATAACATTGGGCTTCAGTGCCAACAGGAAGTAATTGGAAAGCACCTTGTCGTCGCGAGCTCCGGCAGCCTGCATCGCGATGGTGTAGATGCTGAGAAACTCGGACGGATGGGTCTTTCCAGTGTACTTCTCGCCGACGTCGGGCTTGAACGTGCGGTGGGACGGCCACTGGAACTGCCGCAGCTCGCGGGTAAAGGCTGGGCAGCCCACCTCGTAAGATAGGCCGCTGGAGCCCCCCGGCTCTGGGTGGTCCACAGCGGGTCCCGCCCGCTTGTCCGACTGGTTGCGTGTATCACGCCGGCGCTCGATAGTGGTTCGAGCATCTTCGTGAGCTCGTTCTCGAAGAACTTGGCACTGGTCGCGGTGGGTCCGCGGGTTGGACGACGCTATAGAGATGTTATCACAAGCGTCGTCACGACGAGTCGACACCCGCGGCGGCTGGCAAGGAGGACGAGAGTGCACCGTGACTGCAGCACCCCCGGTACTCCCAGCGCTGGCATGTGGTGGCTCAGTGGAGCGCCGGCCCGAGGATCCCGCCGGTCGCGGATCATCTTTGTTGGCGACGGCAACGAGGCTCCGGATGGTGGCCCTCCACTCGTCGAGCTTCTCCCCAGCAGGAGGGAAGTCGAGGAGCAGCTGCGCGCGCGCCAAAGCTTCTGCTGGTGTGGGTGGCGGCGACAGCTGCGTAGACCGTGGCGCGCTTAGACTTCTAACCACGTTACAAGGAGCGCCATCACGACCCAGCGGCTGCGCGCCATTTTCGCCAGCACTTCGGCGGGCATGCTGAACTCCTTCATCCCGCGGACGACGCACAGGGCTCTTCCCACGGCGGCGCCCAGGGTCACCGGCGTGGTGACGCTGCTCGTCGCGCACACTATGGGAAGAGCGCGCAGTGGTCGCCGGCGTGGGCGTCTTGGAGGTTGCTGCGCCGCCCGTGGGTGGCACAACGACACTCCTGGAGGGCCCCGCGCCGCCTGCGGGGGGCCCAGCCCCGTATTTGGATTTGGTGATGTGCGACCCGTCACCTGGAGCACGAACGGCGCCGCTCACCACGCTCTGACTGCCAGGGCATTGCTGGTGCTCGCGGACCGCGGCTTGGGTTCTGTCCGCGACCGGGCCGCTGCTCGCCCGTACTGGCACGGGTCGTTCGGCCCCCGACGAGCCGATCGCCGTAGCCGTCTTTTTCTTGGGAGCCATGACGTTGAAGAAACGCCAGGCTAACTACTAGACCAGATTCTCACAATTGCGCCCCCTACCTGGCGCGCCAAAGATGTCAGTGGGAAACGATACCTATGGGATCACAAGAATCCCTACTACGGTTGCTGGCGCGCAGGGTTGTGAGAAGAGCAGGCATAGCAGTCAACACAAGGATCGTTTACCCAGGTTCGGGCCGCAAGGATGCGTAATACCCTAGTCCTGCTTTGGTGGCTATATTTCAGAGAGTTCTTGAGCTCTTGAACTAGCTATGGTGGATGTGTGGTTTCAAAGAGCCCAATCCCTCTCCAGTACGCCATGGGCCTCCTTTTATAGTCGAAAGGGGCTGCCACAGTGGCACACAGGAGGTGGAAAGGCGTACAGTGCTACAAGCTTATCACTCGTATTATAGGACAGTACGCATTTAATGCGCCGCTGAGGTGTCCCCTAGCTTTATCGGGGACGGGAGCGAGGCCCGTCCCGTCCGTCGCCGCTCCTCCTCGCTTCGACACACGCCCTGGCCAGCGGTGCGTGCGGCGCCATGTAGGGAGGCAGGCAGCTGAGCTGGTGCGGTGGTAGGGTCTTCACGAAGATGTGCATGCCGCCACGCAGGCGCTTACCAATCTGGCTTGGAAGCTGCATGTTGCCACGCAGGTGCCTGCCCAGCTGGTTGAGCTGGCAGCTGCATGCGAACGGTCGTGGAGACTCGGCTGGTGCGGGTCTGGAAGTGGCCCTGCTGGTGTCCTTGGTGAGGGCCTTGCCGGGTGGGCCGGCAAGGGTCTTGTCGTGGCGTGCTGTCGTCCCCGGCAAGGATCTTGCCGGGGATCTTGTGGCTCTCCTCGGCAAGGATCTTGCCGAGGATTGTTGTCTTTTAATCGTCATCTGATCTTGAATATTCCTCTGCTTCACAAAGATCTACATGCCACCATGGAGGTGCCTCGCGAGCCCTGGCCCAACGTGGTTGATGGTGTTGGAGACCGTGGGCTCAAGGGTGATGCGCTCCGCTGGTGTTGGATGAGCCGCCCTGACAAGGGCCTTGCCGGGGCCGCTGAGGCTGCCCCGGCAAGGGTCTTGCCGGGGGAATCTGCTTCGTCTCTCTGCTCTTTTGTGGTCTCGGCCTTGGCGTTGCTTTGGCTGTCTTGGGCTTCGGTTTTACCTCGGTTCACCTCCTCGCTTCTTCTTGGTGCGGCCATGGGCGCGGCTCCGACTATCCGTGCACAGGTAAAGGGGTACAAAGGTACGCCCCTTCTTTTGTACACCGACATAGCGCGTCTCATACTAACCCATGGGCGTGACTGTCTCATCATAAGCGATAGATGCATGATACACAAGAACAGTAGTTTGATGTAAGAACATGGTGTGATAGGCAGATGTAGTATGTAGCAAAAACAAGAAGGCGTGTCATATTCACATGTATAATGTGTAAGCTAAGGAGATTCAATTTAATAAATTAGGAGGAATACAAGCTAGGCACCATATGCAACATGCAACCAGATATCACACTGCCATGTTAGAGCAAGCACCTGGGGGTGTGGAGTAGGGGAGATGAGATTTGGAACTTGCACTGTAGTAGGAGTAGCAGGAGAATCTGCAGAGATCATCTGTTTCGGTTGCTCCAGAGGACCACCATCATTCCGTGCCTTCGTCCTTTTAGATTTTTCCTTGTCAAGTAAACACAAAATAAAAAGGAATGCAATTCGCACTTCCAAATTCGTTGATGCATGATACTGACGAACACAACTTTTATGTATGGCAACCACATTGTAGGAGGATGGAATATGTACGAAAAACGCTAAGTAGAAGGCATTTCAACAAATTGGAAGCAATGCATTCTAGACACCATATGAAAGATCCAACCAAAATCACTCTACCAAGTTAGATGTGTCTCACTATAAGTGGCACTTCAACAAATTAGAGGCAATACATGTTTGAAATGATATGCAAGATGCAACCAATATTACATTGTCAACTTGAAGGTGTCTCGTCAGAAGTGATTGATGAGAGATACACAAGAAAAGTAGTTTGATTAAGAACATGGTTAATACAAAGACGTAACATGTACCAAAAATAGGAACACATGTCATATTCACAGGTATAATATGTTAACTAAGCAGATGCAATTTACCCTAATTAGAAGCATTACAAGGTAGACACCATATACAAAATGCAACCACATATCACACTGCCAAGTAAGAGCAAGCACCTGCGATGGTGGTGTGGGGGAATTGCGGTCATCAACTAGAGAGCTACGTTGACTATCTTCATTTAGCCTTGCTGTTTCCTAAGAATCATGTGGGGAGGATGACACTGCACACTTTAAACGAGTAGTGCATCTCACAGTAACCCACTCGGGTGACTGTCTCGTCATAAGTGATTGATGAGGGATACAAAAGAGCATTAGTTTGATGTACGAACATGGTTAATAGACATATGTAGTATGTATCAAAAACAGAAAGGCATGTCATTATCAAAGGAATAATGTGTAAAGTAAGCCGATGCAATTTAACCAAATTGGAAGCAATACAAGCTAGACACCATATGCAACATGCAACCACATTTGACAGCGCAGAGTTAAAGCAAGCACCTGGGATGGTTGTGTGTGGCAATTGAGATCATCAACTGCAGAGCTATGTTTACTGTCTCCATCTGCTGGCACTGCACCCTTTAGAGCGCTGAGACGCTTAGTGCTTATCTTCGAATTACACTAGAGCGACTTCTGTCTTTTCTTTTTTGTATTCATCAACACTGCGTCAGAGTCTGAAATACCCATGCATACAAAAAACAATAGTGTGAGTATGGGTGAAGTGTGTGCACAAGTAGTACAGTGTAAAGGTAGCAGATAGCAGGTCGGTGAGAAATAAATGACGGGAGACATATGACATCTCTACAACATGCATGGCACACGAAATTACTAGATTCTAGGATTTTGTAATATGAGCACAGGGATGGCTGGGAGAAATGCAGATGGCTCCTCCAGCACACCACAAGGTGTGGTCCTATGAAAATAACAGTCGATTGAAAACAAATAGGTCAGTCCATTTTTTCTGCATCGTCCGATGTACAAAGAACGGACAGATCGCCTTCACCTACCTCCAGCCAGTCAGTGTTACCATCTTCCTCGAAACGCCAGCGACCACCGGCCCAGTCCCCTGCCTCCGCCCTCCCCTCGACCTCACCGCACCGCCGTGCTTGGCACCGCCCCGGCCATCCCTTCAAGCCCCGCCAACCTCCAGATCGGGCGCAAGCAACTCCTACGCCCCACACCCCTATGATAGACACCGATACGCCGCTTCCCCGACGAACAGGCGGACTAGGTACTCCGCGCGCCTAAGGGGGTGCTGGTTCTTTTAATTGCGATTCGACTGACCCTGAATTGAAATCCAGGCGGGCTACTGACCTCTAGCAAAGGTGAAATAGTAAATGGGAGGAAACCTTGTGCATTTAGTATCACGAAGAAGATGCAGTACAAAGCGCTCAACTAGTTTCTTTCGTGGGATGAATATGATGTGAGCAGAGACGTAAGATCTGCACGAATAAGGGAAGAGGAGTACCTCTTTCTGCTGGCAGTGCTGTGTCCTCCTTCTGTTTTTACAACGATCTTCTTGTGGTTCTCTAGAAACGAGAAGTTGTGGAGGACGGTGGAGCCTTGGACGAACCCATGGCCAAGTTGTTGAGTGTGGTGCGGTGGCCGTCTATCGGCGACGGGGAACCAGACTTGAGGCGGCAAACGACGGCATAGCGGGAACAGCTCCAGTGTGGTGGACAGTTGTGACAGTGGAGCGGCAGCGGTGAGGTGCAGGATGGCGTGGTCGAAGTGGTTCTTGTACGGTGCACGTCGGCGTGGGCGTCGTGGAGGCAGCTCTGCCTCGGCTTTAGCTGCTAAGTCCTTGAGGGCGTTGCGGTTGCGGTTGCGTTGGACGACGACGTCGGGGTACCGGCTCCAGCATGATGGAGGAGGGCGGCGGTGGATTGGGCACGATGGGGTGGAGGACGGAGGAGGCTGGAGTTTCGCGGCTGGTGGAGAGGGCGTTTTGGCGCCCACGGAGTACGAATGGGGAAACGGAGGGAGGGGTAACTAAGGCTGAACTATGTTTCGGTTCGGGACGCGCTTGTTTGAAATTTGGGGAAAGTTACAAACTTTGCCCCCATCTAAAATTTCGGACATATTGCAGGTTGGGGGTAGGACAGTAATCTCAGGTGTCCCAAATGGTGGGCGGGAAAGATTTTGGCCGAGCGGATGGGTGTTTAGGCGCCCACGGCGTATGAATGCTTCTAGGAGGCGGTTGAGACTGGCATCTTGGTGAAGTTACAAACCTACCCCGGTTTAGACCTTTGGACATCGAGCCGATAGGCTACACGTGCCAGAGTCAAGACAGTAATTTCCTACCACCAAACATTAGTCTCGCGCAGTTTCGGGTGACCAGAGGCTTATTTGGCGCTTCGTTGAATATTTGGGAGTACAAGCATTAACGTTTTCGGTTCTGTTGAATTGAACTTTCAGGATTTGTCAAACTTCACAAATCTTTACCCTTGAAAGTCCTAAAACTACGATTATTTTTGAATGGATGGGGTACATTTGAATATACATTGTACACAAGTATATATTAAAAAATATGCAACTTACCTCAGTTCATGCATGGTTCCAGATATAATCTCCTTGGTTGCAAAAAAATAGTTAGACATGCGTATGAATATATAGCATGTTCAAACGCACAACAAAGATTGATGCCCCCTTTTAGATCTGATTTACAAATACCATTATCTCGGGTTCAAATAGATGAATGCACTTCCTATGAATTTGAATCTTCTAAACCCCCTTTATGTTGAATTCAACATGTATTCTATTTCGTAGCTAGCAATTTGGAATGTATCCATGTAAGTGACAAATGTATAAAGTGCTTCATGAAGGAAATATGCCCTAGAGGCAATAATAAAGTATTATATATTTCCTTATATCATGATAAATGTTTATTATTCATGCTAGAATTGTATTAACCGGAAACATAATACATGTGTGAATACATAGACAAACAGAGTGTCACTAGTATGCCTCTACTTGACTAGCTCGTTAATCAAAGATGGTTATGTTTCCTAGCCATAGACATGAGTTGTCATTTGATTAACGAGATCACCTCATTAGGAGAATGACGTGATTGACTTGACCCATTCCGTTAGCTTAGCACCCGATCGTTTAGTATGTTGCTATTGCTTTCTTCATGACTTATACATGTTCCTATGACTATGAGATTATGCAACTCCCGTTTACCGGAGGAACACTTTGTGTGCTACCAAACGTCACAACGTAAATGGGTGATTATAAAGGTGCTCTACAGGTGTCTCCAAAGGTACTTGTTGGGTTGGCGTATTTCGAGATTAGGATTTGTCACTCCGATTGTCGGAGAGGTATCTCTGGGCCCACTCGGTAATGCACATCACTATAAGTCTTGCAAGCATTGTGACTAATGAGTTAGTTGCGGGATGATGTATTACGGAACGAGTAAAGAGGCTTGCCGGTAACGAGATTGAACTAGGTATCGAGATACCGACGATCGAATCTCGGGCAAGTAACATACCGATGACAAAGGGAACAACGTATGTTGTTATGCGGTTTGACCGATAATGATCTTCGTAGAATATGTGAGAGCCAATATGAGCATCCAGGTTCCGCTATTGGTTATTGACCGGAGAGGTGTCTCGGTCATGTCTACATAGTTCTCGAACCCGTAGGGTCCGCACGCTTAACGTTACGATGACAGTTTTATTATGAGTTTATGTATGTTGATGTACCGAAGGAGTTCGGAGTCCCGGATGAGATCGGGGACATGACGAGGAGTCTCAAAATGGTCGAGACGTAAAGATCGATATATTGGACGACTATATTCGGACTTCGGAAAGGTTCCGAGTGATTCGGGTATTTTTAGAGTACCGGAGAGTTACGGGAATTCGTATTGGGCCTTAATGGGCCATACGGGAAAGGAGAGGAAGGCCTCAAAGGGTGGCCGCACCCCTCCCCATGGGCTAGTCCGAATTGGACTAGGGAGGGGGGGCGCCCCCTTCCTTCTTTCTCCTTCCCCCTTCCCTTCTCCTACTCCCACAAGGAAAGAGGAGTCCTACTCCCGGTGGGAGTAGGACTCCCCCCTTGGGCGCACCACCTCCCCTTGGCCGGCCCTCTCCCCCTTGCTCCTTTATATACGGGGGCAGGGGGCACCCCAAAGACACAACAATTGATCAATGATCTTTTAGCCGTGTGCGGTGCCCCCCTCCACCATATTACACCTCGATAATATCGTTGTGGAGCTTAGGCGAAGCCCTGCGTCGATAGAACATCATCATCGTCACCACGCCGTCGTGCTGACGAAACTCTCCCTCAACACTCGGCTGGATCGGAGTTCGAGGGACGTCATCGAGCTGAACGTGTGCTGAACTCGGAGGTGCCGTGCGTTCGGTACTTGATCGGTCGGATCGTGAAGACGTACGACTACATCAACCGCGTTGTGATAACGCTTCCGCTTTCGGTCTACGAGGGTACGTGGACAACACTCCCCTCTCGTTGCTATGCATCACCATGATCTTGCGTGTGCGTAGAAATTTTTGAAATTACTACGTTCCCCAACACTTCACACTAACAACATGGAGTGCACTAATTAATGTTTATATATGAATTGCAAAAGCAAAGCATTGCCTGTATTTCAAACCGCTCTCACTCCATGGATCGATAATATGAAATAAACACATGCACATGTTAGAATTGAATAGAGTATGGGTGTCTGATAGACCAATTTTCGTTCATACGCATATTGAAAAATTCAGGATCTCATCCAAAAATAATAATGCCATTTATATTTTAATTTAATGCGTAGAATCGCCTTTTACACGTAGATGCACTATGCCTCGGCCCATTCTCACAAACATGCTATATATCTCTCTATCTAACGCATAAGTGCACACACTTTATATACATCGACATTTCTCTTTCACACATGCTCATAATCTCTCCCGGGGTGTCGGGGTGTCTCATGCACACACTCTCTCTGTATCTCTCTCTCTCTCTCTTTCTGACTACTATGTACCACTCTTTTCACTAATCTCAGTTGGAAAACACTATTTCTCTCACATGCATATATACACACGTATGGTCTCTACTAGCCCTCTATACGCACATATATGTGCCTACGTGTCTCCCGCACGCACATTATCTTTAGGACTCTCTCACACACATCCCCCTCCCCACAGACACACCTCTCTCTTAGTATTTGGAAGATATGATTCCATCAGATCATTCGGTAGGATATCCCCGACTGTTAGGCTGGATGGTAATACGAGGCAAGGTTTTACCCAAGTTCGGACCCTTGCAGTTGAGGAAAAAGCCTACTCCTGGTAGTGTATATTAGTGATAGGGGTGTGTACAAAGTACACATGAATACCAGGCATTGTGCGCGTGTGTGTACTATCGACGAACTAGCCCCCAGGCTTCTATAACATACTCGGGGCCTAGGGTTACAGATCATATATAGTCGGCTTATCACCAGTGGGGATAGAGTCCTCCACGACTCTGGTAGCTTCGTGTTGTAC
Organism: Aegilops tauschii subsp. strangulata; assembly: GCF_002575655.3. Taxonomy (NCBI): domain Eukaryota; kingdom Viridiplantae; phylum Streptophyta; class Magnoliopsida; order Poales; family Poaceae; genus Aegilops; species Aegilops tauschii. Next base: position 427,776,124 of record NC_053038.3, read on the forward strand.
GCCGAGTCCTCCACATGGGTCTTCATATAATGCGTCTCGGTCCGACCTATGTGGCGCAGGATGGAACCGACCCATGAGTCCTCATGTTGACCCACCACAACTAGAAATGATGTGCTCACTGATGACCCACAAGTATAGGGGATCTATCGTAGTCCTTTAGATAAGTAAGAGTGTCGAACCCAACGAGGAGCAGAAGGAAATGACAAGCGGTTTTCAGCAAGGTATTCTCTGCAAGCACTGAAATTATAGGTAGCCGATAGCTTTGTGATAAAGTAATTTATAACGGGTAGCAAGTAACAAGTGTAAATAAAGTGCAGCAAGGTGGCCCAATCCTTTTTGTAGCAAAGGACAAGCCTGGACAAACTCTTATATAGAGAAAAGCGCTCCCGAGGACATATGGGAATTATCGTCAAGCTAGTTTTCATCACGTTCATATGATTCGCGTTCGGTACTTTGATAATTTGATATGTGGCTGGACTGGTGCTTGGGTGTTGTCCCTACTTGGACAAGCATCCCACTTATGATTAACCCCTATTGCAAGCATCCACAACTACAAAAGAAGTATTAAGGTGAACCTAACCATAGCATGAAACATATGGATCCAAATCAGCCCCTTACGAAGCAACGCATAAACCAGGGTTTAAGCTTCTGTCACTCTAGCAACCCATCATCTACTTATTACTTCCCAATGCCTTCATCTGCTAGGCCCAAACAATGGTGAAGTGTCATGTAGTCGACGTTCACATAACACCACTAGAGGAGAGACAACATACATCTCATCAAAATATCGAACGAATACCAAATTCACATGACTACTAATAGCAAGACTTCTCCCATGTCCTCAGGAACAAATGTAACTACTCACAAAGCATATTCATGTTCATAATCAGAGGAGTATTAATATGCATAATGGATCTGAACCTATGATCTTCCACCAAATAAACCAACTAGCATCAACTACAACGAGTAATCAACACTACTAGCAACCCACAGGCACCAATCTGAGGCTATGGGACAAAGATTGGATACAAGAGATGAACTAGGGTTTTAGAGGAGATGGTGCTGGTGAAGATGTTGATGGAGATTGACCCCCTCCCGATAAGAGGATCGTTGGTGATGACGATGGCGATGATTTCCCCCTCCCGGAGGGAAGTTTCCCCGGCAGAACAGCTCTGCCGGAGCCCTAGATTGGTTCCGCCTCGTGGTGGCGGAGTTTCGTCCCGTAAGCTTGCTTATGATTTTTTCTCGGACGAAAGACTTCATATAGCAGAAGATGGGCATCGGAGGCCTGCCAGGGGGCCCACGAGGCAGGGAGGCGCGTCCAAGGGGTAGGGCGCGCCCCCACCCTCATGGCTAGGGTGTGGGCCCCCTCTGGTATTTTCTTCGCTCAGTAATTTTTATAAATCCCAAAAATGACTTCCGTGGAGGTTCAGGACTTTTGGAGTTGTGCAGAATAGGTCTCTAATATTTGCTCCTTTTCCAGCCCAGGATCCCAGCTGCCAGCATTCTCCCTCTTCATGTAAACCGTGTAAAATAAGAGAGAATAGGCATAAGTATTGTGACATAATGTGTATTAACAGCCCATAATGCAATAAATATTGATATAAAAGCATGATGCAAAATGGACGTATCAACTCCCCCAAGCTTAGACCTCGCTTGTCTTCAAGCGGAAGCCGATAACGATAAATATGTCCACATGTTTAGAGATAGAGGTGTCGATAAAATAAAATACGGACATGAGGGCATCATGATCATTCTTATAACAGCAACATATATATATATATTGTCATATGATTTCTTATAGTAAAGTAACAATCTATTCACAATGTCAAGTATGAATCAGAAACTTCATTGAAAACTAACAAACTATAATCTCAGTCATTGAAGCAATTGCAATTTATCATAACATCAGAAAGATTCTATGTAAGAGCTTTTCAGCAAGTCCACATACTCAACTATCATTTAGTCTTTCACAATTGCTAACACTCACGCAATACTTATGGGTGTGGAGTTTTAATCGGACACAGAAAAAGATAGGGGCTTATAGTTTCGCCTCCCAACCTTTTACCTCAAGCGTAATGTCAACAATAATAGCTCATGCTAACTTACATCAAATTGGGTATATATATCAGGATCTTTCCAACACAATGTTCTTGCCAAAGGATAAAATGTAAAAAGGGAAAGGTGAAGATCACCATGACTCTTACATAAGGGTAGAAAATAAAGTACAAGATAGGGCCCTCGCAGAGGGAAGCAGAGGTTGTCATGTGCTTTTATGGTTGGATGTACAAAATCTTAATGCGAAAGAACGTCACTTTATATTTCCACTTGTGATATGGACCTTTATTATGCAGTCTGTCGCTTTTATTTCTTCCACATCACAAGATCGTATAAAGCTTATTTTCTCCACACTAATAAATCATACATATTTAGAGAGTAATTTTTATTGCTTGCACCGATGACAACTTACTTGAAGGATCTTACTCAATCCATAGGTAGATATGGTGTACTCTCATGGCAAAACTGGGTTTAAGGATATTTGGAAGCGCAAGTAGTATCTCTACTTGGTTTAAAGAATTTGGCTAGCATGAGGGAGAAAGGCAAGCTCAACATGTTGGATGATCCATGACAATATACTTTATTTCAGATGTAAGAAAACATAACCCATTACGTTGTCTTCCTTGTCCAACGTCAACTCTTTAGCATGTCATATTTTAATGAGTGCTCACAATCATAAAAGATGTCCAAGATAGTATATTTATATGTGAAACCTCTCTTTCTTTATTACTTCCTACTAATTGCAACGATGACCAAAACTATGCTTATCAACTCTCAACAACTTTTAATAATCATACTCTTTATATGTGAAGTCATTACTCTCCATAAGATCAATATGATCTCTCTATTTCTTTCTTTTTCTTTTATTCACTCAAGATCATAGCAAGATAATCAAGCCCTTGACTCAACACTAATCTTTATTATATAGCTCACAGACTCGATTACATAGAGGGATCATAAAGCAAAACTCAAAACTAGATCATACTAAAACTTTATTCTACTAGATCAAGATATTACCAAAAGGATCGAACTAAGAAAAACGGTAAAGATAGGAGTGTGATGGTGATACGATACCGGGGCACCTCCCCCAAGCTTGGCAGTTGCCAAGGGGAGTGCCCATACCCATGTGATTATGTCTCCTTCTTCGGAGGTGGTGATGAGGGATTTGTTGATGACGTAAATTGTGCTTTCAGCTTCTTCATATTTTAATTGAGAAGAGCAATTTCCTCCTTTAAATCATCGACCTCCGATTCCAGCTTCACGATCTTGTCACATAAATCGCCTTTGCTTTTCTGCCGAAAACGAGAAGGAATAGATCGATTGTTAGATAGTTTAGCCCTCTTAGGAAGACTAGATTTCTTGAACTTCACGTGCATATCCCCAGGTTGAGGCAGAGAGACATCCTCCTCCTCTGAGCTTGAATCATTGATCCTCATTAAATGAGCATCCTCCTCCTCATCCGTAGTTGGACCACAAGGAGATAGGTCCCCATAGGTCTTTGGGTCAGCAATGAGGTGTGAGACGTAGCTCTCTCCGTCGGAATCCTGAGATGACATCTTGCTCCAAATCTGCTACAGAAATAGCTCGAAACAAGAACAGAGGATAATTGCGTGATACGGTGGTCAAAATCTTCGGGAGATTATATAATGATTTTTTACCGACAAAAATAAGTATCGTGCAAGAAAACGGAGTCCGGAGAGCACACGAGGTGCCCACGAGGCAGGAGGCGCGCCCAGGGGGGTAGGGCGCGCCTCCCACCCTCGTGGAAGCCTCGTGTCCTTCTCGGACTGCTTCTTATTTTCCTATTTTCTTAAATATTCCAAAACAGAGAAAAATTGCCATTAGAACTGTTTTGGAGTCGTTTTACTTACCGTACCACGTACCTATTCCTTTTCGGAGTCTGAAACGTTCTGGAAAGTGTCCCTTATGTATTCCTCCGGTGTTACGGTTTCAATAACATTAGTTTCAACATTTATAGGATTACCTGAGATATAATGTTTGATTCTTTGACCGTTCACCACCATCGGATTTGTGCCTTCGAAGTTATTGATTTTTATGGCACAGGAACGATAGACCTCCTCGAGAACGTCAGGACCTTCCCATTTAGAGAGAAGTTTTCCTGCAAAAAATCTTAAACGAGAGTTGTATAGCAACACATAATCACCTACATTGAACTCACGCTTTTGTATCCTTTTGTCATGCCATCTTTTAACCTTTTCTTTAAACAACTTGGCATTCTCATAGGCTTGGGTTCTCCATTCATCAAGTGAGCTAATGTCAAATAACCTTTTCTCACTGACAAGTTTGAAATCATAATTGAGCCCTTTAATAGCCCAATATGCCTTATGTTCTAATTCGAGAGGTAAGTGACATGCTTTTCCATAAACCATTTTGTACGGAGACATACCCATAGGATTTTTATATGCAGTTCTATAGGCCCATAATGCATCATCAAGTTTCTTGGACCAATTCTTTTTAGATCTATTAAAAGTCTTTTGCAAAATTAATTTGAGCTCTCTATTGCTCAATTCTACTTGATGATTAGACTGTGGGTGATAAGGAGATGCAATTCTATGATTAACATCATACTTAGCAAGCATTTTACGAAAAGCACCATGAATAAAATGTGAACCACCATCAGTCATTAAATATCTAGGGACTCCAAACCTCGGAAAAATAACTTCTTTAAGCTTCTTAATAGAGGTGTTATCACTACTAGGGAAAACTCTAGCAGTAGCGCGGGTTTTGAGGCTATCAGCAGCGCGGGCAGCCGCGCTACCAATAAGGTGCTGCAGCTAACTGTTAGTAGTAGCGCAGTCTGTACCCGCGCTACTACTATGGACTATATCAGCAGCGCGTTTCCGGAATGCGCTACTATTAATTAGCTGTAGCGATTTCCTGGCCCCGTGCTACTGCTATATCTTTCATCATTTCCCCCCGTCTTCCTACCCCATTTCAGCTTCAATAAACTGCAATTTCCAGATACTAGGTACTACTAGATATCAATTTCATAAAGCATTATATGTACTAGGTAGTACTTCCTCGGTTCCAAATTACTCGTCATGGTTTTAGTTCAAATTTGAACTAAAACCACTATGAGTAATTTGGAACGGAGGGAGTACTAGATAACAATTTCATATATACTCAACATGCATCCTCAAGCAGTACAAGGTAATATCGACGATGATCATCATATGTAGTTCTAGATGATATCAACGACGATCATCATATGTAGTTCTACATGATATCGACGACGATCATCATATGTAGTTCTAGATGATATAGCCACACACACATATGTAGTTCTAGATGATATCGACGATGATCATCATCCTCAAGCCTGGGCGGTGGGTGTTCCTGATAGTAATTAGGATGGCCTGTCCAACACGAAGATTCTTGCCAACGAGGAATCTCTTCCACCCAACCGAGTTTAAGTGTGTGCGATCGTCTGTGTCCACGCTGTAAGTACAGGTGGTGACGGAGCCCCTTGCGGTAAGGCGTAGTCCAACTGAGCCTTCTTCATCAGGCTCGATACCACAACTCACAGATAGGTTCTTTGGCAATTTATGAATAAGAAAAACATATCAATTAATAAATAGCCTCGCACATACTCTTGCAAATATATTTCTATTAAGTCTAGATTTCTACACTATCAAAAGACACAGTACTACGCATTTGTACTAACTAATCATGAATTCTACTAATAAGTATATATGGATTATCTACACTATTAATAGTTCCTTGGATTCTACACTAATAAGCATGTGCTCAGTATCTACACTAAAGCATATCATCGACTAGATTCCACAAAGCATATCATTGACCTCTACACTAAGCATATCATCGGATTCACTAAGCATATCATCGGATAATTTGCATTTGTAAGTATAACAATAAAGCATATATATATCATCAAATTAGTACAGGCAGTACATATAACATACCATTTCATGCCGATCGACCATGGTACTTGTCAGGCGGGTCACGAATAGCACCCCGACAAAGTCATCACGTGGCGGAACTATGTCCCATAGGTTGCACACCTCCTCCTCGCTCAGCCTCATTCTTTGAGCTACGATGGCTTCATGAAGTGGGTTCTCATCATCTTCATCAAGTGGGTCCTCATTATCTTCATCATCTTCGTCATCTTCCACCAGGTTGAGATAAATGACAGCCAGCTTGGGTCTTTCTGCTCTGAAGGAGAAGCTGATCAACTCACCACCAGTAAGACGCATGTGGGCAAGGAAACAGGCCCATCCATCTCCTCCAATCTGTGACATATTGCGTCATTTCTCAACCTCCATAGTGTACGACCCCCAGGAGCCTCAAATGTCACCGTTTCTCCTGCCAACTTGTTGAATTTCAACCTCACATTGCATGGGACGATCTGTGTAAAAAAAGCAAAATGACACAATGCAGTAATTTCTTACCGCCGCATGACGAAAAGTCGGCTGGAAGTAGATGCCGAACAGCTTGCTAGTTGCAAGGCTGCTAGCGCACCTTGACTTGCACAGTCGACATAGTGGTGGTGGTGGTGCCATTTTCCTAAAGCAATATGAGCAAAGGATTAACGATTCACTTCACAGGAAAGAAAAATAGTAGCATGTGATATTTTTGGTTCTTCCGCGAGAAGCAATTTTATGGACAAAGCATTTCGGTGGCACCTATTGCCGAAAAAACTTTTCACAAATATCTACCAAATAAGGGTACCACCTACCAAGACATTTCATCTCATTTGGCCCCTATTGCCAAAGATAATTGATTAAAAAACAAGTGGCAAATTTAACTAAATTGGCACCTACATTTTGGCAAAAATGAACTTATTACAAAAAAAACATCTACCTATCCATGTACAGAAAAAATAACAATAAAATGGTGCATACTGAATCAACTAAATCAACTAGCCTAATAAATCCACTAGCATACTAAATCAACTATATCAAAATGTTCTAAATCAACTAAATCAACTAGCCTACTAAATCAACTAAATCAACTAGCCTACTATATGAACTAAATCAAAATGTTCTAAATCAACTAAATCAACTAGCATACTAAATAAACTAAATCAAAGTGTTCTAAATCAACTAGCCTACTGAATCAAAATGTAGCAGGGAGGAGGGGTTGTGGATGGAGGAGGGAGGAGGGAGAAGGAGGGGCGACTCGAGGAGGGAGAAGAGAGTAGGACGGAGGAGGAAGATGGAGCGAGGGGGGGCCGGTCGACGACGAGTGGAGGGAGGACGGAGGAGGAAGGCGGAGCGAGGAGGAGCCAGCCAGCGGCGACTAGAGGAAGGACGGAGGAGGAGGCCGGTACGAGTCCAGCAAGGAGGAGGAGGTGACGGCGGCGCAGATCGGAGGAGGGCGACGGGGGAGGACCGGCGTGGGGGGTTGAGGGGGAGATCGAGTGAGTGTGAGTGTGAGTGGATCGGATAGATCGGAGAGTGGGGGGAGATGGAATGGCTTAGTAGTAGCGTGGTATAGCAAAAGGCGCTACTGCTAAATGACCTAGTAGTAGCGCGTTTCACAAAGAACGCGCTACTGCTATGTGTCAGCATGTCAAAATAGACATCAAAAATACATTGATCATTAATGATCTTTTTGTGTACAATCTGATTTGTCAATATGAGTCCTCACTAGTTTAGGAACTGGTGAAGACTCATATTGCGGCCACAAATTCTACACATAGATTTCAATGAAGACCAAGGGCTTGTGAAAGTTTGAGAAGTAACATATTTAAGGTGGTACAAACTCTCTTGACGGAGCGAGGTGGGACTAAATTTATGTAGTAAACTTAGCAGTAGCGGTTATTGTGTAAATGCGCTACTGCTATGGTCCATAGCAGTAGCGCTCTTCATATTAACGCACTGCTGCTAGAACTAGGCTCGCGGCGGCGTCATGGCAATTATAGCAGTAGCGCGTCTTAGAGAGGGCACACTACTAATACATTTATTTCAGCAGCGAGTTTTGTGCGCGTGCGCTACTGCTAGTTAGCAGCAGCGCCTTATTTTAAAGCGCGCTGCTGGTAAGATTCTGTGTATAGGCTTTTCCCTAGTAGTGTATGGTCAGCACTACTAGTTGGAATAGCTTCTACCCACTTAGTAACGTAATCAACAACAACTAGAATATGTGTATACCCATTAGAGGAAGGAAACGGTCCCATATAATCGAAGCCCCAAACATCAAATGGTTCAATAACAAGTGAATAATTCATAGACATTTGTCGACGTCTACTAATATTACCAATTCTTTGACATTCATCACAAGATAATACAAACTTACGAGCATCCTTGAAGAGAGTAGGCCAATAAAAACCGGATTGCAATACCTTATGTGCAGTTCTATCTCCAGCGTGGTGTCCTCCATAAGCCTCGGAGTGACACTTGCGTAGGATCTGTTCCTGTTCATGCTCAGGTACACAACGTCTAATAACACCATCTACTCCTTCTTTATAAAGATGTGGGTCATCCCAAAAGTAATGTCTCAAATCATAGAAAAACTTTTTCTTTTGTTGGTATGTGAAACTAGGTGGTATAAATTTAGCAACAATGTAATTAGCATAATCAGCATACCATGGAGCAGTACGAGAAGCATTCATGACAGCAAATTGTTCAGCAGGAAACACTACTGGAATCCACTTCTTTGCCGTCTGCCACTTCTTTGCCGTCAGCTAGCGGATGGCAAAGAAAGACTTTGCCATCAGCCAACAGAAAACTGACGGCAAAGAAGCAGCAGACGGCAAAGGATGGCTTTGCCATCAGCATATCTTTGCCGTCCGCTAGCTGATGGCAAAGAGGGTGGGTGGCGGGCGTACGGGGGCGACCTAACGGCCATCTTCTTTGCCGTCTGCTGGCTGACGGCAAAACATCTGTGTCGTCCATCAGCAGACGGCAAAGAACATGGCCGTTAGTTCGTCTGTTTCCCCCTGGCCCCACCCCACTAGGTATGCTCTTTGCTGTCTGCTGGCAGACGACAAAGAGCTATGACCCAGCAGATAAGGGGCCGCGCGCGCGCCCGATCTGTCCATTCCCTCTCTCTCCCTGCCCAAGCCGCCCCGACCCCTCACCCCTGCAGCCGCCCAGCCGCGCCGCCGCCCCGCCCGCCCGGGCGCGCCTGAGCCGCCCCCGCCCCGCGCCACGCACGTCGTCGGCCGCCCCGCCTCGCGCGACCCACATCGTCGGTCGCCCCGCCCCGCCCGGCCGCGCCCCGCCCACCCGGCCGCGTCGCCCCCGTCCCGAGTCGCCGGCCACCCCGCACCGCCCCGCCCCCGTCCTGAGCCGCCGCCGCCCGGCCCTGCCCCGTCCCCGCCCCGCCCCTCATCGTGGTGAGGTTTTTTCTTTTTTTTAAATTTAGTTTATAGTTGTTTAGTTTAGGTTAATTTAGTTTAGTTTAGAAGACGAGGAAGAAGAAAAAAAAAGAACAATAAGTAGTAGAAGAAGAAGATGATGAAAAAAAGAAGTAGAAGTTGAAGATGAAAAAAAGAAGTAGGAAAAGAGGGCGCCCGGGGACGAGCGGGTTAGGGGGTTCCTCGGTGTCGATGGAACCCTAAATAGCAAGTATCGTCGGTGCGAGGTACATGTGGCCGTCGATGTCGAATACTACATCTCCCACAAGTGACGCCGGACGCCGGCTTCACTTGTGGGATGTGGATTTAGTGTTCAACGCCGACCGCCTCATGTAACTTGCACCGATGGTAGTTGCTATTTAGTTTACCCGGGGACGAGCGGGTTAGGGGGTCGCTATGTAACTCATCTTTGGATTTAAATGTGCAGTTATTTCGTCGTTGCGAGGGTCTAGTGTTCGACGAGCTCCTCCCCTGCGTTCGTTGGTGAGCACAAATGATATCTCCCGATGAAACTTGCTAGCTATAGGTGTCAATCATCAGTATGCGTAACCACTATGCGTCTCCCGTTCGAAAGGGTTACATCTATAAATATGCATGCATTTGCATATTTATAATCGTGATTCTTTCGAATTGTCCAACGTTATCCATGGACAGCCCGAGTATGTGTAGATTGGGTTCGTTTTCCCATATGCTTTGCTCCGGATCCAATGCAGAATTTCGTCAGTGCCTCCCTGTTGTTCTCCGGTACACATCCTCTCTGCTTATTGCCGAGACGTGTATCAGGAGAACAGCGGGGAGGTGCTGTCGAAATTTTGCGTCAGATCCGGAGCAGAGCATGGGAAAACGAACCCAATCTACACATACTCGGGTGGGATTAGGACCTACCTTTACCTATTAGCATGTAGGTTGCATGGACGTAATAAAACTGACAAACTCCATTAACTGATGGATATGGTTTGCTTAATTATGTATATATTTCTTGTGTGTCTAGTAGGAAGTCAATATGAGTGATCGTGCATAGATGTACACCGGTTACACTAGTCAGAAAGTTTGGACCGAGGAATGGTTAACAAAAACCAAGTGGTTTGTTAGAGCCGCATTTGCAAATGGCCAGGTATTAAGCTGGTGCCCCTGTGCTCATTGCGACAACTATAAAAAGAGGGACGATCTTGAAATGAGTAAAGACCTGCAGAAGTTTGGTTTTACACCTGGTTACACGGTCTGGACATTACATGGTGAGTCTGCCCAATGTGCCAGAGCCGAGGTTCATTGTCGCACCGACGAGCATGGTACCGGGACCGCAGACATGGTGCAAGACATTGACGATGCTCGGGACTCGGACGAGGAGATGGAGGAATCTGCAAAGGCCTTCACTAAAATGTTGGAGTCCTGAAACATCCTCTCCACGAGCACACTGAGCTTTGTCAGCTGGATGCCATCTCACAAATAACTGCTTTGAAGGCTCAATTCAACTTGGGCAGAGAATGCTACGACGCGATGATGACAGTATTCGGACGATTTCTACCCAAAGGCCATGTGCTACCTCCAAACATGTACCAGTCAGACAAAATCCTCCGTGCTCTTAAGATGCCCTATGAGAAGATACATGCCTGTGAGAAAGGATGTGTCTCATTTAGGCTTCAGTATGAGGACTTGAACTATTGTCCCATTTGCAATTCTTCCAGGTATGTTGTCGTAGACAACGGTATGGGTGAGAAGACGCAGACCAAAATAACCGTTAATGTTCTTCGGTATGTGCCAATCATACCTATACTTCAACGTCTTTTCATGGTCGAAGAGACGGCCAGACAGATGGCATGGCACAAAATGGGCAAAAGAACCGAACTAGATGCACATCGGAATGTGATGATGGTGCACACATCAGATGGTGAAGAGTGGAAGCGCTTCGATGCATTACATGAGGAAAAAATGGCAGATCCAAGGCATCCTCGAGTCGCCGTCAGCACAGATGGGTTCAGTGTGTTTGGTCAGATGGCAGCCCCATACAGCTGTTGGCCCGTGTTTGTCATTCCACTCAATCTCCCCCCGGGCAGATTATGCAAAGAAAGAATATTTTCCTGACGTTGATAATTCCACGGCCCAACTATCCGGGGAAGAATATGAATGTGTACATGCAGCCGCTTAAGGACGAATTGCAAGAATCTTGGGATAATGGGTTCAAGACATACGACGCCTTTAGCAAACAAAACTTCATAATGCGTGCCTGGTACATGTACTCGACGCATGACTTGCCGGCGTATGCGCTATTCGTTGGCTAGTGTGTGCATGGAAGGTTCCCGTGCCCCACATGAAAGGGAGCTATTTAGTTTCGTTGGCTGACGGCAAGGCGCAAGTATAGTTGCTTCAACTTGCATAGACCGTTTCTACATCCTGGCCATAAGTTCAGGAAAGACAAGAAGAACTTCATCAAAGGTAGAGTTGTCAAACACTCTGCACCACCTGCGTTGACAGGCCAACAGACCCTAGATCAGTTAAACGCTCTCGAGCCAGATCAAGAGCGTCCAGGGTATTTCAAGGGGTATAATAAGGAACACGCCTAGACTCACAAGACATGCTTCTGGGATCTGCCTTACCTCAAAGACCTCCTTTGCGCACACAACATCGATGTGATGCACACTGAAAAGAATATCGCCGAAGCCATTTTTGGTACATTGTTCAGCATAGAGGGGAAATCAAAGGATAATACTACGGCTAGAGTCGATCAAGAGGAGCTATTTGATAGACCGTTACAAAACATGAAAGAACCGAAAGGAAAGGGGATCAACTGGACGAAGCGAAAGGCATGGTTCAATATTGGAAGGCAATCTATGAAGGAAATTATTTTGCGGGTGAAAATGCAGTTGATGTTCCCCGATGGGTATGCAGCAAATCTAAAGAGGGGAGCGAGTCTTCAAAAATTGCAAATATTTGGTCTAAAAGTCATGATTGGCACATATGGATTGAGCGGATAATGCTGGTGATTTTGCCTGGCTTCATCCCTGATGTCGGAGTAATGGGCCACGGGTAGCCTAACCCGAGCCCCTGAACCTTTCAAGACATCGGGGCCGGCTGTGCCCCTTAAGACGTCAAGACGGATCCCCGCCTTCTGTTGGCCGCTTGGCCGAACGACTGACTGTCAGAAGGAGGCCGAGTTCCAGAAGACGGCATCACAACAGGCCGACTCCTGGTGGGTGGCCTCCAGAGAGGCCGGCCCCTAGCAGTCGGCCCGTGGCGCCTTCACCAAGGAGACAAGACAGGGTATGGCTACAGCGTAGCCCATCCCCCCGAATCCAGGGCTGGGCGTGGCCACAGTGCCCCGTACAGGCGGAGATCTTCGCACGACGCGGCACTGTTGCCTCTCCCCCTAAGCGTCACTCCTGAGAGGCGGAGCCCTGTTCCCACGATGGCCTGTCGGTACGGCTGGCAGGCGGTGGGCCCTACCAGGCAGCGAGAGCCTTGAAGACGGAGGAAGCCAGAGCGGCCGGACCTGCGGGAAGCCGGCTTCCAGCAGGCGGCTTATCCCTCCCTCGGGGCCCATGGACCATCAACCAGATGAGACGCGGTGTGGCTACAGTAATCGCCCGCCAGGCGGCGGGACTGTAGCCACGCCCGTCCCCCCCCCCCCCCGACCAAGCCTGTGTCATCAGCATCACGGCTACAATGATCAGCAGCCGGCAAGACCCGCGAGCGGCGGGAGCGGCCTGTCGGCTCCGTACCAGACCAGTCGGTGGGGTCCACCAGGCGGCGAGCCCCAGCAGCCGGCGGAGAAGCCGGCGGCTAGAGACACTGACAGCCGGGTCCTACACCCGGCAGATTACCAATGTACCCCTGGTGGGGGGAGGCCTATATAAACCCCCCAGGGCACCCATGCAAAGAGTTCGAACCTGTTAGAACTAGACTCACACCTAGAGGAGGAGAGAGCGTGCCTGCCTTCTTCCACCTCTAGCAAATAGCTCAAGGAGCACCATTGTAGCACTAGTGCCTTAGTGATCATGCGGAGACCCCACAGAGCTGGACTAGGGGTGTTATCTCCACGGAGAGCCCCGAACCTGGGTAAAGTTCGCCGGTGTACGTGTCTACGCCTCCTCCCGCTTCCAGGCACGGGCGACGTTCTACTCGCTCCCACCATGATAAGCCATCCTTTGGCATATGTCGCACCCAACCCCCGACATTTGGCGCCCACCGTGGGGCGAGGTGCACCGTCTCCCGGAGACCTGCTCTGGACGGGAACCTTGTTCCTTCCTGGCGAGCGTAGCCAGCCCGGCACGCCAGACGGTGTCTGCACCGACGCGCTGCGTGGCGTGGAGGTCGCCTGCGCGGCGAGCTGCCTCGCCGATCTTGTCGGCGAGATTCGCCTCTCCGACGAGCCCGCGTCTGATGCGGGCACCGATGGCCCTGAGAGCCGCCTCGCGAGCCTCCTCGATCAGCTCTACGTCGCCAGCGAGCCTACTGCTGACTTGGAGTCGGTTGGCTCCACCGACCCGATGTTGGTCGACTTCGACACGGCGTCGCTCGACGCGTTCCCCACCAACGTAGTGGTCTACGATGAGCCGCTTCCTCGCGCGGACAGAAGTGGGAGCACCGTCACGGAGGTGCTCGTCATCAGCCACGGCGAGCACTCTGGCGGAGGTGGCCAAGACCCGTTGCAGACGGCAATGCAAGACCTGGCTGTGCCTATCCAGCTCGTGATTGCGCCAACCGGCTGGCCAGCATGAGACGCCTTTCGGAGGCCTACCAGCGGCAAATGGACCATGCCGTCGGCGGCACGCCGGCTCCTGGTGGGCCTAGCCGCATTGGCTTTGTCCGGCAGTGTGGTGCGACCATCGCCAGCATGTTCGGGACAGATCGTCCCGTCTATGCCACGCCTGTGGAGAACATACGTGCTGCCCAGGCGGCAGCAGACGAGTTAGACAAGCTTGAGGGCGACGAGCGTCGCCACATGACGGAGCGAGTTCAGCAGCTCCTCGACGCGGCTGCTGAGCAGCAAGATGTCGCGTGCCGGACTGAAGCGCCCAACCGGCGAAACGACGATCCGCCTCCTCGACGAGACCAAGGCGCGACGTCCTGGATGCCGACTGGTGGCGTCCGCGACAGAAGAAACAAGGAGCCGGCTGCCAGCCGCAGCCGGACTCACATCACCATCGAGCGCGACCAAGACGGTCGCCCGAGAGCACTACAACGGCGAGATGACTGTTCGCCTCCTCCTCCCCGCAGGGAGAAGCACATCTCCCCACCACCTGTTGATCACCCATCACTCGGCGACCACCTTGGCCGCCGAGAAGGAATCAGAGAAAACGATGCCCGCCACCGGATCGATCACCTCAATCGATCCCTGGCGCTAGAAGAGGAAGATGAGCTGGATCCGCCTTGTTTTGGCCCCCGCATCCGACATGAGCCCTTCCCCAAAGGATTCACTCTCCCGAGAGACACATCCAAGTACACCGGCTCCGTGAAGCCGGAGGACTGGCTGGTCGACTACTCCACAGCCGTCAGCGTCGCCAACGGCAACAAGCGCGTTGCCGTGAAGTACGTCCCGCTCATGCTCCAGGGCACGGCCCGGACATGGCTGAACATCCTGAAGCCCCGCAGCATCAACGGCTGGGTTGATTTCACTGAAGCATTCATCCGCAACTTCACCAGCACGTACAAGCGGCCACCCAAGCCCCGCCAACTCTCCTTTTGCGTCCAAGGCCCCAACGAGTCGACTCGCGACTATCTCACGCGCTGGGCCAAGTTGCGCAACTTGTGCGAGGGTGTGCATGAGGTGTAGGCCATCGAGTACTTCACTGCCGGGTGCCGAGAGGGCACCCTCCTCAAGCACAAGCTTCTCTGCGATGAGCCGGCGACCCTCGACGAACTGCTAATCATAGCAGACAAGTACGCCACGGCCGAATCCACCATGAAGGCGGAGATTCAAGTCAACGTGTCGAGCAAGGTGGCCCCTCAAGCTCCTCGGACCCCGGCTGGTGACTCCAGTCGGCGACAGCAACTGAATGACAACAAGCGCAAGGCCATGCAGCCGGCTTCCACGAGCCAGCAGGTGGCGACAGTTGAAGATCAGCAGCCAGAAGGGCCGCCTCCTCCCAAGCGCCAGAAGGGCGGCAAGCCAAACTGGCTACCCGCTTTCTCATACGAGCAGACTCTCGATGCACCTTGCAAGTTCCATAGCGGTGCGAAGCCGTCCAATCACACTACTCGGAAGTGCCACTCGCTCACCAGGATCGCCAAGGGCGATGGACTCCAGCCTCCTCCGCCAGCCGTCCCGCCGCCTCCTCATCCTCAACAGCCGGCGGCCCGGCCAGTCGGTGCCATACAAGATGATTATCCCGAGGAACATGGGGCCTACGTCGTGTTCACCAGCGTGGCTGACGACAGGCGCAGCAGACGGCAGCAGCAACTAGAAGTGAATGCAGTAGCATCAGAGACCCCCGAGTTCATGCATTGGTCGGAGAAGCCCATCAGCTGGAGCAGAGCTGACCACTCGGAGGTGATGCCAAATCCTGGCTCTTATGCCTTGGTGTTGGATGCCACGGTTGCCACAGAGAGGCGAGCTGCTCGCTTCTCCCAAGTCCTGATAGATGGCGGCAGCAGCATCAACATTATGTACAAAGATACCATGGAGAAGTTGGGGATCAAGCAGAGACATCTTCAGCCCAGCCGGACTATTTTTCATGGCATAGTTCCTGGCCTTTCCTGCTCACCAATCGACAAGACTCAGATAGATGCCCTCTTCGGGGACAAAAGTCATTTCTGCTGAGAGCCAGTCTGGTTTGAAGTGGTGGACCTTGAGAGCCCTTATCATGCATTACTTGGCCGGCCTACCCTGGCCAAGTTCATGGCGGTCCCCCACTATGCCTACCTCAAGATGAAGATGCCGAGCTCCAAGGGAATCCTGACTATAGCAGGAGACTACAAGAAGTCGTCCGCCTGTGCAGCAGAGAGCAGCCGGTTAACCGAGTCCCTCGTGATCGCGGCTGAGAAGCGGCTCCTTGATCGGGTTGTGGAAATGACAGGCAAGCAGCCGGAAATGTCACCCGACCCCAAGGAGTCGGAAGCTGAGGGCTCGTTCAAGCCGGCCAAAGAGACAAAGAAGATACCCTTGGACCCGGAGCACCCAGAGAGGTACGCTGTCATAGGTGCGAACCTTGATAGCAAATAGGAAGGCGAGCTCATTGATTTCCTCCATGAGAATCGAGACATCTTTGCATGGTCCCCCAAGGACATGCCGGGTGTTCCGACGGAATTCGCCGAGCACAAGCTACACGTCCGGTCAGATGCCAAGCCAGTCAGGCAGCCCTTGCGCAGCCTATCAGAAGAGAAAAGAAGAGTTGTTGGAGAAGAGATAGCCCAGCTTCTAGCAGCCGGCTTCATCATGGAGGTGTTCTTCCCAGAGTGGTTAGCCAACCCGGTCCTAGTGCTGAAGAAGAACAAGCAGTGGCGCATGTGTATTGATTATACCAGAAGCATGCCCCAAAGACCCCTTTGCCTTACCAAGGATTGACCAAGTGATAGACTCCACAGTCGGATGCGAGCTGTTGAGCTTTTTGGATACATACTCAGGGTATCATCAGATCAAGCTAAACCCGGCCGATAGGCTGAAGACCGCCTTCATCACGCCGTTCGGAGCCTTCTGCTACCTGACCATGACGTTTGCCTTGAGAAACACCGGCGCCACGTTTCAACGATGCATCCGGAAGTGTCTCCTCAAGCAACTCGGCAGAAATGCCCATGTCTATGTGGACGATGTGGTGGTGAAGACGGAGAAGCGTGGGACGCTGCTAGAAGATCTCAAGGAGACCTTTCAGAATTTGCGCCGATTTCACATCAAGCTCAACCCAGAGAAATGCGTCTTTGGAGTACCAGCCGGCCAGCTACTTGGCTTCTTGGTCTCAGAGCGCGGCATAGAGTGCAACCCTGTGAAGATCAAGGCCATCGAGAGGATGGAGGTGCCCACCCAACTGCTAGACGTGCAAAAATTCACCGCCTGCTTGGCATCCATCAGCCGTTTCATCAGTCGGCTAGGCGAGAGGCTCTTCCCCTGTACCAGCTCATGAAGAAGACCACTTTTTTCGAGTGGAATGGCAAGGCGGATGAAGCTTTTCTCCAGATCAAGAAAATGTTGACCACTCCGCCTGTCCCGGCGACCCCGACTCCTAAGGAGCCCATGCTCCTCTACATCGCCGCTACCAGCCCAGTGGTCAGCACAGTCATAGTGGTGGAACGTAAGGAAGAAGGCAAAGCCCTACCAGTCCAAAGGCCAGTGTATTACCTGAGCGAAGTACTATCTGCTTCCAAGCAAAACTATCCCCACTACCAGAAGATGTGCTACGGCGTACACTTTGCCGCCAAGAAACTGAAGCCATACTTCCAAGAGCACCCAACCACTGTGGTCTACACAACTCCGCTTGCCGAGATCATTGGAAGCCGAGATGCTTCAGGCCGAGTGGCCAAATGGGCCATAGATTTGGCCCCCTACACCATCTACTACCAGCCTCGCACCGCCATCAAGTCAGAAGCACTGGCCGACTTCCTCGTTGATTGGGCCGAGACCCAGTACCTGCCGCATGCACCAGACTCCACCCATTGGCGAATGCACTTTGATGGTTCCAAGATGCACACTGGTTTGGGAGCCGGCATTGTCCTCATCTCTCCCAAAGGCGACAAGCTCAGATACGTGCTGCAGATCCATTTCGCCGCCTCCAACAACGTCGCTGAATACGAAGCACTCATTCACGGGCTCCGGCTTGCCAAGGAAATCGGCATTCGCTGGATCCTGTGCTATGGTGATTCCGACTTGGCGGTCCAGCAGTCGTCATGCGACTGGGACGCCAAGGATGCAAATATGGCGAGTTACCATTTCCTCGTGCAGCAACTCAGTGGATACTTTGAAGGGTGCGAGTTTCTCCATGTGCCAAGGAATGACAATGAGCAAGCAGATGCCTTGGCATGAATCGGCTCCACCCGGCAAGCAATACCAACCGGCGTCGCCCTACAACGCCTCCCCAAGCCGTCTGTCAAGCCATCGCTAGAGTCAGATTCCATCTTTGTGCCGGCTCCTCCTGAAGCAGTCGGACCCGACTTGAGGACACCAGCAGCTGGCACGAGGAATTCGGCAGGCGACCCGGGGACTGCAGCAGCCGCACCCGGTCCGGGGACTTCAGAGCCCGACCTGGGGACTGCAGCAGTCGGGCCGGGGACTTCGTCGACTCAGCAAGCGACAGCTAACTCCAACCCGCCGCCTCCCGGCCCAACCGCCCTCGTGCAAGTAGCAGTCCTGGCAGACGAAGAAATTGTAGCACCTTCATGGGCCCACCCCATCCTCAACTTCCTAGTGAACAAAAAACTGTCGACTGATGAGATCTCGGCCCGGCAGGTGCAATGACGGGCAGCAGCGTACACAATCGTCAATAGAGAGCTTGTGAGGCGCAGCGTCACTGGTGTTTACCAGCGCTGCGTGGAGCCGGAGCAAGGCCAAGCAATCCTCAAAGATATCCATCAAGGCGAGTTTGGTCACCACGCGGCGTCAAGAGCACTTGTTTCCAAAGCTTTCCGCCATGGTTTGTTCTGGCCGACTGCTCTAGAAGACGCCAAAGACTTGGTCCAGAAATGCAAAGGGTGCAAGAAGTTCCGCTCCAAGCCTCATCAGCCGGCTTCTGCACTCAAGACTATCCCCATTGCCTGGCCCTTTGCTGTCTGGGGCCTGGACATGGTAGGACCATTCAAAATAGCACGAGGTGGCATGACTCATCTGCTTGTCGCGGTGGACAAGTTCACCAAGTGGATAGAAGCAAAACCAATCAAGAAATTGAATGGTCCGACTGCTGTGACTTTCATCTCCGACATCACCATCCGGTATAGCATACCACACAACATCATCACTGACAATGGCACGAACTTCGCCAAAGGCGCCTTGGCCCGTTTTTTCGCGACGCACGGCATCCGACTGGACTTAGCGTTTGTAGCCCATCCGCAGTCAAACGACCAAGTGGAGCGAGCAAACAGCCTTATTTTGCCCGGCATCAAGCCCCGACTGGTCGAGCCTCTAGAGCGTTTAGCCGGCTGCTGGCTCAACGAGCTGCCGGCCGTCCTCTGGAGCCTGTGCACAACCTCGAACAAGTCAACCGGCTTCACTCCTTTCTCCCTCGTCTACGGTGCCGAAGCCGTCATCCCGACGGACATAGAATTCGACTCCCCTAGAGTCACCATGTACACCGAAGAGGAGGCAGAAGAAGCACAACAAGATGGCGTCGATCTGCTGGAAAAGGGCCGACTGTTGGCACTCAGCCAGTCGACCATCTACTAGCAGAGTCTGCGCCGATACTACAACCAAAAGGTCAAGCCAAGATCCTTCCAAGTAGGAGACCTTGTGCTCCGGCTGATCCAGCGAACAGCCGGCCAGCACAAGCTCTCGGCACCTTGGGAAGGCCCCTTCATCATCAGCAAGGTGTTGGGCAATGACTCCTACTACCTCATCGACGCTCAGAAGCCTCGAGCACGTAAAAGAGATGACTCCGGCAAGGAGACGGAGCGACCATGGAATGCGAACTCCTTCGAAGGTTTTACAGTTAAAAGCAGTATGTACCACGCCAACTTTTGTATTAAGTACGAAGACTCCGGGTCCCCCGAGAAGAGCTCGGAGACTGCCCTCTTTTATCTATATGATAAGTATTACGCCTGTCATTTGTGTTATCCCATTAGACCATCTGACACCGGGTTCGACCAGTCGACCCGGGGACTTGCCGCTTTGTACTATGAAATGCTTCCTGCAGTCGGACAAGTAATGTGTTGGCACCTTAGCTTTCTCCTACCAGAGGCCGCAGCTCGCAGAGTGACTGTTCGGTTGGCAGGAGCTAAGGCGAAAAGGGTGTCTACATGAAAAATGGCTAAGGACCTAAAAGCATACACATAGTCCAAGCCGGCTTCTCGCCTCACCGACCGGCTGCCGAGTAGCCAGCCGGCCAGCTTCTACTTAACTTGCCAGAAAACTCTAGCCGGCTAAGTACTTGCCTTCTCGAAAGTGGCTAAGTACTTGACCCAGCCACAGTCAACAGAGCGCTGTTCGGCTGGCAAGACGGCAACTAAGGGAAGGCGGGAAAGGAAAAAAATCCAAAAGAGCAGAAAGCAAGGAAAGATAGAATTCGGATAAGATATTTACACGTCAAAAGGCCCTTGGCCGACATCCAACAAGAGTTTGAAATACACCCCGCAGGTGAAATTGTGCGAAATTAACAAAGTTTGTCGAGACCAATAAGCAGGAAGAAGCAAAGGTAAATGGCAGCCTAGGAAGCAGCAGTCGGAGTTGGCGGAGTGATGGAGTCAGTGGTGCCGGCTGGTTGGGCGACCGGCTGGTCGGTCTCCGCTTGGTCGCCCTCAGCAGCAGCTGGCTCGCTCGGGCGTGGCTTGTTGCTGGAGGCGCGGTCGAGATGAGGCTGGCCGTCCGCTCCGACATCTGGCGCCTCCTCTTCACCTTCCTCTTCCTCCTTGTTTTCTTCCTCGCCGCTGGAGTCGATCACCTCGGCCGAGTCCTCGCCGTCCTCCGGGTTCAGCCCGAACCACTCTAGTGGCGCCTCGACGCCGTTCTCGGCCCGCTCCGGGATGAAGACGCTGGTGTTAGTGTACTCAGCGATTGCCGCCGTGCGCTTGACAAGGTCATCCTCTACTGCCACCAGCTCCTCCTGGGCCTCCTGCCAAAACGTGGTCAACTGGTCTAGATTTAGCCCAGGGTACCACGCCTTGACAAACTCCAAGGCCTGGTGTGCTCCAGCTCGGGCCGAGGAGCCCTTCCAGGCCTCAAGACGGCCGGTCGCCACCTCCAGCCAGTCGGCAGTCCGACTGGGAGTGCGCGGTGCCGGCATGTCCGGCCAGAGGGCGGCGATCGCCTGGGCGCCGACACCCTGAAGATGGCGCAGCATCCGGTGAGCCGGCCGAAGACGGGCCTCAATGCTTAGGAGCTGCTCGCTAAGGGTCCGGGGGCGTTGGCAGCAATCCGCGCACCTTCCGCCCTCTGTCGTTTGCGATTAGCTTCGATGGCCTGATTGGCGGCGTCAGAATAACCAGGGAAGAAGTCTGCCAAAACAGAAAGCAAAGAGCCAAAGTTAGAGACGAGAGGCCGGCTCGGTCAGTAGCCGGCAGCTCAAAGAAGGAAAAAGAGGGAAGCTCACCATCAACTATGTCTTCAACCTCGCCAAAGCCGGCAGTCAGCATCACCTCCTTGTCAGTCCAGGAGGAGCGTTCGGTCGCGAACTCAGCAAGGAGTCTGGTCTCCTTGTCCTCCGCCTCCTTCTGGGCCTTCTTGAGAAGCTCCGCCTGTTCCGCCAGTTGCATGACCAGCAGGTCACGATCTTCGACCAGCTTATTGCATTACGCTTCTTTGGCACGCAGCACGGTGTTGGCTTCACCCAGCTGCTGCTGAAGGGTGGCGTTGGCCCTGCGAGAGCAGAAAAAGAAAAAGGCACCAGTAACCAGCAGAGAAGAAGCACAGTTGCCGGGGAGATCCGGCCTGACTGCTCAGTAGTCGGCCCGAATCTCGGGGACTACAGCCCGCGGGTGCGCCAGCGTGCCCCCACGGAGAAAGAAGTCGTCAATATCAACCAAAGAAGATCAGTCGCCAGGAAGATCCGGCCCGACTGCTCAACAGTCGGCCCGAATCTCGGGGACTAAAGCCCACGGGTGCGCCAGCGCACCCCCGCAGAGAAATAAAAAGACTTACTCCGGCTCTCCGACAAGTCGACGGCACGTTGATCCAACTCCTGGACTTTGGAGTTGAAGGCGGCCGCACGGAGGTTGTGATAATCCTGCAGCAAAGACATTAGCACTCGGAGCTTGCCAATTAAAGTTCCGAGCCGCCTGCTCAGCAGCCGGCCCGGAACTCGGGGACTACAACCAGTGGGTGCACTGGCGCGCCCCCATGAAGCCATACAAGAATTAAAACGAAGAAGCAAGAAGCGTACCCGGATGGCCTCTCGCGATTCCAGGAACGCCTTGTTGCAGTGCTTGAGAGCATCGGCCTCGGCGCGGAGTTTGGCTTGAACATCCAGGATCGCCTTGTTCAGAGGGCCCGTCCAGCCTCCCCGCACCCACCCAGTGGGCGCGGCGCTGGTCGCCTCGGTGTCCGGGATCGAGGAGCTTGCGGCGCCGGTCTCCAGCGGGCGTGGCGCCGAGGCCGCCTTTGCGAGCCGGCAGCGTAAGGGTGTGCGGACCCTAGGAGTCGGGCCCGTCACCATCTCATTTTCGGCTGGTGGCACCGACGGGTCGGCCGGCTGCTTGTCTCGCACCTCCTAAGAAGGTGGTGGCGGGGGCACGATTACGTCCGGCATGGCAACGTCGCCCCTGTCCCTCTCCATGATAGGGTGCTCGCCACCGGCTTCCCCAGTCTGCGCCTCAAACTCCGGTGGTGGCGGCGCGGAGTTCAGGGGGTGACAAGCATCGCCGACTGACGGCGTGTGGCTTCCTCGGCCTGCTTCTTCGCCACGGCGGCGGCCTCGGCCTCCGCCAGCTTCAAAGCAGCGGCCTCTGCCCTGTCTGCCTCCGCCTTCTCCAGGCGGGCAGCTTCCTGTTCCTCGCGTGCTTCCTGCGCGTTCCGCTCCGTCGCCTCCCGGAGGTCGGCGGCTGGATCGATCCGCCGAGTGGAGGTGGAAGTCTCTGCCGACCCCACGATGGAGGCGGCGGCCGACTTCTCAAGAGAAAGCGGGGCCCTAGATCAAGGGAAACAAAGCGAGGAAACTCAGACAACATCAGCAAGGAAGAAGAAAGTACAAGAGGAAGGCAGTACTTATGCGGAAACTAGCTGCGGCTCCTTCACTGCCTTGCGGAAGCGAATGGCCTTCGCGGCCGCTTCATCCTGCTTAGTCGCCGCGCTCGAGCCCCTGGGCTTCTTCGGCCGGCTGCCGAACAGGCTCGGCGCGGCCCTGCGCTTGTGCGCACCACCTCGGGTTGCCGGCGCGGTAGACGAGCGCGCGCCCTGCTGGTCGGACCCGGCGGGTGGCGCGGGATGACTTCCCCCGCGTCGTCGTCTGGCCAGTCCTCGAGGCTGGCTCCGAGCCCTGAGCCGCCTACTGCGTCGCCCCCTTCCTCGGCGTCGTCCTCCAAGGCCGCCGCTCCCAAGTCGGGGTCATCCACATCACTCTCTGCCCGGTCGGGGAGAAATTGACGCTCCGGCCCCGCGGTGCCGGCTGCCGGCTGGAGGAGGGGGCTCTGTTCGAAGAGCCGGTTGGTCAGGTTAGACCAACGGAACTCGGCAAAAAGAAAGAGAAAGAGAAGGAAAGGAAATTTACCATAGGCAGGGGGTCAGCGCGAGAATACGGCTCCTTGCCGAACCGCCACTCTTCCGCGAGCTTGCAGTTCGCAAGGTAGTTCACCATATGAACTACCTCTGCGTGAGGCATCTCCTTGGTGCACAGTCGGCTCGGGTCCCGATGCCCGCTCATCTGACGGATCATGTGAGGGCGGCCCTGGAGCGGGAGCACCCGGCGCGCCACGAAGGCGGACAGCAAGTCGGGCCCGGTCAGGCCCTCCGACTGTACCAACACCCGGAGCCGCGTGATGGCGGCGGCTCCAGAAGGCGACAGTGTCTTGGCCCGGTACGACCAGTTGGGCCGCCTCCCGGCTGGTGGGCCGGCAGCATAAGCCGGCAGGTTGACCCAGTCACCCTCCTCAAAGATGCTCTTCACGTAGAAATATGACTCCTGCCACATATTCACCGATTGGATCAGCGTGATGGGAGGAAATGGATTGTCGCCTCCCAGCCTCCGCACCGCGATGAAGGTGCCGCATTGAGCCGGGACGCCCGCGACTACGGTGCCGAGCTTGGTGTAGAAAAACTCCCCCCAAAGCTCGATAGTGGGGAAGACACAGAGGAAGCCTTCGCACAGAGTGACGAAGGCGGAGAGCAGCACCACCGTGTTCGGGGTGAGGTGGTGCGGCTGGAGATTCTAGAATTCCAGGAAGGCCCGGAAGAAGCCACTCGCCGGCAGGCCGAGGCCGCGCAGGCAGTGCGAGCGGAAGACGACCCGCTCGCCCTCCTCCGGCGCCGGCGAGATCTCCTCCTCCGGCGCGAGGCGAACCTTCACGTAGTCCTTGCTGGGCAGCCGCCGCATCTGGCAGAGGAAATCGATGTGGTCTTCATGGACTGTGGAGCCGTCCCAGGCTCCGGAGTGCTCCATGGGGACGAGAGGTTGACGGACGGACTCGACGGAGACAAACTGCGGCAGCGCTTCGGCGGGGCTCGGGGCGCTGCGGCGAGAGTAAGAAGGACGGAGAGTGGGGTGGAGAGGCGCGCGTGCTTCGCCGCTCCCTCTCCTCTCCCTACTTATAGCCTACGGGCCACGAAGCCGAGGGGGTGGGCGTGGGATCGTGGGATTAACTGCGCCCACGACCCCACGCTCCCGCCTTTACCGCGTGGGTTACTGCGCACAGTAACTTCGCGGGGAAATCAAACCGCCCGCCTCGGCCGCAGCAGATCTGCTCGCGGGCCGAGGCCTGGTGGTGGCGGGCCCGGCCTGCGGTCGCGTCCCGTCACGCGCGTGGGCTGGTAGGCCGACCCGGCTGGCTGACGCCATGTGGCACGCCCACGACGGGCGGCGGGCCGAGAAGTTTAGCAAGCACGCCACCTGGTTCCCGCCGATACATTCGAAATTCTCAAAGGATCCGACTAGACGTACCCTACTCATGCCGACCGGCTCCCCGGAAGTCGGATGGAGCTTCCTTTAGAGCACCCGGAGGAGGAAACTGTTGAGGCTCCCGGGCTCCTCAACCGTGGCCCCTCACCAGCTTCGGGGACTACTGTCGGAGTAATGGGCCACGGGTAGCCTAACCCGAGCCCCTGAACCTTTCAAGACATCAGGGCCGGCTGCGCCCCTCAAGACGTCAAGACGGATCCCCGCCTTCTGGCGGCCAGTTAGCGGAACGGCTGACTGTCAGAAGGCGGCCGAGTTCCAGAAGACGGCATCAATACAGGCCGACTCCTGGTGGGCGGCCTCCAGAGAGGCCGGCCCCTAGCAGTCGGCCCGTGGCGCCCTCAAAGTCTGCGCCCTCACCAAGGAGACAAGACAGGGTATGGCTACAGCGTAGCCCATCCCCTCAAATCCAGGGCCGGGCGTGGCCACAGTGCCCCGTATAGGCAGAGATCTCTGCACGACGCGGCACTGTTGCCTCTCCCCCTAAGCGTCACTCCGGACAGGCGGAGCCCTGTTCCCATGACGGTCTGTCGGTACAGCTTGCAATCGGCGGGCCCTACCAGGCAGCGAGAGCCTTGAAAACGGAGGAAGCCAGACAGCCGGACCTGAGGGAAGCCGGCTTCCAGCAGGCGGCTTATCCCTCCCTCGGGCCCCGTGCACCATCAACCATATGAGACGCGGTGTGGCTACAGTAATCGCCCACCAGGCGGCGCGAATGTAGCCACGCCCCCCCAACCAAGCCTACATCATCAGCATTACAGCTACAGTGATCAGCACCCGGCAAGACCCGCGAGCGGCGGGAGCGGCCTGTCGGCTCCGTACCTGACCAGTCGGCTGGGCCCACCAGGCGGCGGGCCCCAGCAGCCGGCGGAGAAGCCGGCGGCCAGAGACACTGACAGCCGGGTCCTACACCCGGCAGATTACCAATGTAACCCTGGGCAGAGGCCTATATAAACCCCCCAGGGCACCCATGCAAAGGGTTCGAACCTCTTAGAACTAGACTCACACCTAGAGGAGGAGAGAGCGTGCATGCCTTCTTCCACCTCTAGCAAACAGCTCAAGGAGCACCATTGTACCACTAGTGCCTTAGTGATCATGCGGAGACCCCGCAGAGCAGGACTAGGGGTGTTATCTCCACGGAGAGCCCCGAACCTGGGTAAAGTTCGCCGGCGTACGTGTCTACGCCTCATCCCGCTTCCAGGCACCGGCGACGTTCTACTCGCTCCCACCATGATAAGCCATCCTTTGGCATATGTCGCACCCAACCCCCAACACCTGAGGATGAATGGCTAGTACTGGCAGGGCTGAGCTATTTCTTCCGTGTTCTTTGTGTGAAAGAACTATCGCCTGGCCTCCTACAAGAAATGGAACAGTTGGCGCCGGAGTTGATCTGCAAGTTAGAGAAGATCTTTCCACCAAGCTTCTTTAATCCAGTGCAACACTTGATTTTGCATCTCCCGACCGAGGCACGATTGGGGGGCCCCGTGCAAAATCGTTGGTGCTACTCAACTGAGAGGATGCAGAAGACTCGTCGAGCAAAATGTAAAAATAAACGTAGAATAGAAGCATCGATGGCGGAGGCATTCATCACTGAGGAGGCGGCAAACTTCATGACAGCACACTACGAAGCCAAAAATTGTCATTTGCATAATCCGAAGCCTCGGTACAATGCTGACGAACCTCAAAAGGGTCAATCCAACCTCAGCCTATTCAAAGGGAATCTCGCACCAGCCAGTGGTTGGAAACCAGTAAGGTTGGATGTTGAAGAATGGCGGACCATTTCGCTGTATCTCTTCAACAACCTAACAGAAGTGCGGCCGTACATCGAGTAAGATCTCACTACATTGTTTCACAACTTCTAATTCCTTTGAACTTCTCTTATTCCTGGATATTCGATGCAGTCGATACATCGCCATATTCTCATATGGAGCGGTGATCCAAAAGGATTCCTTCGAAGAGTATGAGCTTCTGGCAAAACAAAGAGCCGGATATCCCGGTTTCATCTCTTGGTTCAAAAAACGGTAATTTCCATTAGACCCTTTCTTTTCTTTGGCTAATTTGCGACCAATGCAACAATCCTTTCGTATTAAACTTGTAGGCTAATTCAGAGATTATGGACGCCGAATTGAGACAAGTAGCTAATGGTTTTGACTATAAGGTCCGTTCATTTGACAAATACGACATCAACGGGTATCGCTTTCGTACCTATGGCAAAGAGCTATCTATGGCCGACCGAAAGTCTACAAATTGTTGTGTCTCTGCTATCGGCGAAGGAGGTATCGAGTATTATGGATGTCGGGTGGTAGGTGCGACATATGCCAACGGGTGGCTTATCATTGTGGGAGCCAGTAAAACATCGCCGGTGCCTGGAAACGGGATGAGGCGAAGACATGCACGCCGGCGGATCTTACCCAGGTTCGGGTCTCTCCGTGGAGATAACACCCCTAGTCCTGCTCTGCGGGGTCTCCGCATGATCACTAGATCAGTACAAGTAGCTACAAGCGCTCCTGGAGCTGTTTGGCTAGAGGAAGAGGAAGGACAAGGCTAGCTCTCCTTTTCTCTCTAGGTGGTGTGTGGAATTCTATGAGATCATACCTTTGCATGGGTGCCCCGGGGGGTTTATATAGGCCTACCCCCCAGGGGTACAATGGTAATCTGGCTGGGCGCGGGTCCCAGCCGTCAGTGTCTATGCTCGTCGGCTTCTCCGCCGGTCATTAGGGCCCGCCGACTGGTGGGTCCCGCCGGCGGCCGGCCTCTTGGCCGGCAGGCCGGCCCCACTGCTTGGGGGCTTTGTCGGTGGCTGGTTACTGTTGCCTCGCCTCTGATGACAAGGGCTTTGTCGAGGTAAGAGTGGCTACAGTGTCACCGCCTTGCGAGCTCTCACTGTAGCCTTACCTCGTCTTGTCTCCTTAATGGGGCCCATGCTTCGAGGGAGGGAGGTAGCCGGCTATTGGGAGCCGGCCACATCCCTGGCCGAATAGAGAAGGCCTGGCCGCCTTCGGATATCTCTCTGGCAAAGGGGCCCGCCGCCCACAGGCCGTACTGGCACCTGTCGTGGGTGACATCGAGGCCAACATGGCTACAGTGCCGCGCCGGACGGGGGATGGCTGGCCCATATGGCGCCCTGTGGCCATGCCTGTTCGGGGATTCGGGGGTAGTGGGCTGTACTGCGGCCACACCCCATCCTATCGTCGTTATGTGGTTATAGTCTTGGTGGGTGCAGTCTTGGCCGGCTTCTGGGAGCCGGCTTTCTTCGTGGCCGGCTTCTAGGACTCGGTCCTCTTGGGGCCGGCTTCCTGCAGTCGGCTATCTCGTATCTTTCTTTGAGGAGGTTTCTGAGGCTGGGTCGCCTTCTGGGAGACGCCCCTTGGGCGGAGGAAGGCGGCCCTATGCTTTGTATGCTTGAAGGCTTGAATGGCCTGGTAATTTTTTTGAAGAGCCAGGGGGAGTCAGTTAGGCTACCCGTGGCTATTTACTCCGACAGTAGTCCCCGAAGCTGGTTGGGCTTCGAGGCTGAGAGGAGGTCGAGTAGCTCGGTCATTCTTATCTTGACGAGCCCGCAGCTGGGAGCCGGCTTCGGTTGGGCGCGCCGTCTTGGCGAAATTTTTAAAGTCGGAAGGCGGGAGTTTGTTGGCGCGTGTGCCGGGCTGTGGGCTGGCCGCTCGCCGCCTGCGAACCACGTGGCGTCCCTTGGCTGAAAAGAGCCTGCCAACCCACATGCGCGACAAGACGTCGCCGCAGGCCGAGGGCCCACCACTCCTACGCATGGGCCCAGGCGCGGATTCTTTGCGGCCCAAAACTGTCCGCTCGTCTTCCGGCGGCGGTTTCCGCACGCTGTTAGGGCGTAATAATCGCGGGACGTGGGGGAATGGGCGCAGTTAATCCCACGTTCCTCCCCACGCCTCGCCTCCTCGGCTTCGCCGCACGAGGCTATAAGTAGGGGGAGGAGGGGAAGCGGCAGACGCTCGCACGCTCCTCTCCTTTCCGCCATCTTCTTCCTCCTGCTTTCCCTCACAGCAGCGACTCACCGCCACGCCGTCCCACTAATCTTCACTCCGCCCCGCAGCTCTGCCACCGCGAGGTCGTGCTTTCTCCGCCGCCGCACTCTTTCTTGCCAGCCTCACGCCACCATGCAGTACGGCGGGGACTGGGACGGCTCCAACGTCCATATGGACCACATCGAGTTCCTCCGCAAGACGCGGCGGTTGCTCGGCGCGGACCAGGTGCGGGTCCGTCTCGCGCCTGCGAAGGAGATCACGCCAGAGCCGGAGGAAGGCGAGCGGGTAGTCTTCCGCTCGCATTTCCTGCGCGGCATCGGCTTGCCGGCGAGCGCTTTCTTCCGCTCCTTCCTCGACTTCTATCAACTCCAGCCGCACCACCTCACCCCAAACATGGTGGTGCTGTTGTCCACCTTCATCACCTTGTGCGAAGGCTTTCTTGGCATTCTCCCCACCCTCAAGCTCTGGGGGGAGTTCTTCCAATCTATGCTGGGCACCCGCATGCAGGGCGTGCCGGCCCAGAGCGGCGCCTTCATCGCGATGCGGAGGCCGGTGGCCTACAACCCCTTCCCCGTCATCACGTTAATC
Source organism: Aegilops tauschii subsp. strangulata (assembly GCF_002575655.3). Taxonomy (NCBI): domain Eukaryota; kingdom Viridiplantae; phylum Streptophyta; class Magnoliopsida; order Poales; family Poaceae; genus Aegilops; species Aegilops tauschii. Next base: position 427,805,781 of record NC_053038.3, read on the forward strand.
CAGTCGGTGAAGCGCTGGCAGAAGTCATATTTCTACGTGAAGAACGTCGCCCCACAAGGCGACTACATCAACTTGCCGGCTTACGTAGCCGGCCCGCCGGCTGGGAGGCGGCCCCAATGGTCCTATCGGGCCGTGACGCTGACGCCGGCAGGAGCCGCGGCCGTCGCCCAACTGCGGGTGATGATCCAGTCGGAGGGCCTGACTGGGTCCGACTTGCTGGCCGCCTTCGTCGTGCGCCGGGTGCTTCCGCTTCAGAGCCGCTCTCACCTGATCTGTCAGATGAGCGGCCAGCTCGACCCGAGTCGGATGTGCACCAAGGACATGCCGCACGACGAGGTTGCCCATATGGTGAATTACCTTGCGAACTGCAAGCTCTCCGCAGAGTGGCGGTTTGGCAAGGAGCCATATTCCCGTGCACATCCTCCGCCCACGGTATGTTCTCTTTTTCCTTTTCTTTTCTTAGTTTTGTCGCCGAGTTCCTTCTGGCCGTCTTGGCAGAGCCCTATCCTTCGACCTGCAGCCGGGTCGGAGGCGGAGCGCCGATTCCTCCCCGACCAGGCGGAGCATGACCTGGAGGACCACGACTTGGGGGCGGCCGCCATGGATGACAACACTGAGGCGGGTGGCGGCGATGCAGGCGGCTCCGGGCTTGGAGCTAGTTTCGACGACTGGCCGGATGACGACGATGCGGAAGTCGTCCCATGCCGCCAGCCGGCGACTGGCCATGGCGGGGGTTCCTCCGCCGTGCCGCCTGCTCGGGGCAGCGGGCAGAAGCGCCGTGCCGCGTCGGGCTTGTTCGGGAGTCGGACGAAGAAGCCCAAGGGCGGGGCGGCGGCGACCAGGCGGGATGAGGCGGCCGCGAAGGCGGCCCGCTTCCGCAAGGTGGTGAAGCAGCCGCAGATGGTGTCGGCGTAAGTGTATATTCCTTTGTACATTCTTTCTTCTTTTCTTGGTGATTTCTGAATCCTTGCCATTTTCTCAAAAAATCAGGGCTCCGCTTTCGCTCGAGCGGGTTGCTGCCGCCTCCGTCGTTGGATCGCCGGGAGGATCCGGGAGCACCCGCCGCGTGGACCCCCGCGCCGAGCTTCAGGCGGCGACGGAGCAAAACGCGCGGGAGGCGCGGGAGGAGCAGGAGGTGGAGGAGTTGAGGGCGGCTGCCGCAAAAGCGGCACAGGAGGAGGAGGCGGCGAAGGCGCGCGCCGACGCAGCGGCCATGGCCCAAACAGAGGCTGCGGCCGCGGCAACAGCGGAGGGGGCCTTGCTGGTCACCACTCTGCGCCCCCACCAGAGGAAGCCGGCGGCGACCAGCCGGGATTGGAGAGGGAGGACGACGTCGTCGTCCCAGAGAGGGAGTTGGCACCGGCCCCGCCGACTGGGGCGACGCAAGGCAGCCGGCCTAACGTGCCGCCTGCACACTCGGCCGGGGGCGAGCCGGCCGCGAGGACGGATCTGGTGGTCCAGTCGCCATCGCGCCAGCGCACGGGGAAGGCCGCATCGGACCCGCAGAAGGCCGCGGGCTCCAGCTCTTCGGCCCAGGACATGGAGGCGGCCAGCGCCAGCTCGGGGTGGACGCCGGGTGGAGGGACGGCTGTGGTGAACGTGGCAGTGCAGGACGTCCGGAACCGGCTTCAGTCCCAGGCTGCGGTGCTGAGGAAATACAATGACGAGTTCCTTGCGACGCGGGCGGCCATTCGGGTTAGTCTTCTTATTTTTCTTTTTTGATCTTGGTTTCTTCCGTGGGGGCGCGTCAGCGCACCCACTGGGTGTAGTCCCTGAGTTCCGAGTCGTCTGCTGAGCAGGCAGCTTGGAGCTTATTAGCGGGCTTTGTTTTGCTATCTTGTTCTCATTCGCTCCTCTGCCTGTCTTGCAGGACTACCACAACCTCCGCGCGGCTGCCTTCAACTCCCAGGCTCGGGAGCTGATCCAGAAGAATGCTGACCTATCTGAGAGCCGGGGTAAGTGCTTCGTCTTTTATCTCACGTGGGGGCGCGTCAGCACACCCACTAGGTGTAGTCCCCGAGATTCGGGCCGACTGCTGAGCAGTCGGGTCAGATCTTCCTTGACGACTTCTTCCTTATTGCTTCTTTCTTTTCTGCCATCCCTGCAGCGGCCAACGGCAGTCTGAGGGAGCAGCTGGGCGGGGCTCAGGCCGCCCTCCGTGCTAAGGAGGCCGAGATTGACGCCTTGGCATAGGAGCGTGACCGCCTGGCCAAGAGGTTGGCCGACCAGGAGAAGAGCCACAAGGCGACCCTAAAGGCGGTGCAGGACAGCGAGGCCGCCCTCCAAGCCGAATATGAGACAGAGGCGGCCAGCTGGGCCGAAGCGAGGCAGTTGCTGATCAACGGCTATGGCCAGATCGAAGACTTGGTTGACGGTAGGCCGCCTTCTTCTTCGTCCTTGCTTGCCGCTTGCCGTTTGGCTCATTTTCTGACTTGGTGTTTTTCTCTTCTTTCTCTTTCTTTCTTGCGCAGAGTACTTCCCTGGCTACTCTAATGCCGCCAACCAGGTCGTCGAGGCCCACCGCAAGGCACGAAGGCAGGCTGGCGCCGAGATCACGCCGAACGCTCGCCGGTCGCTGGAGGACAGCTCTTGGTGATTCAGGCCCGCCTCCAGCCGGCTCACCGCATGCTCCGCCGGCTTCAGCGTGTTGGGGCGCAGGTGTTGGCCGCTCTCTGGCCTAGTGAGGTGATTCCCCGCACCTCCAGTCGGACTGCCGACTGGCTGGAGGTGGCGGTCGGCCGCTTAGAGGCCTGGAAGGCTTCTGCGGCTCGGTCCGGCGCCAGGCGGGTGCTGGAGTTCGCCAAGGCCTGGTATCCCGAGCTGAGTCTGCACCAGCTGGCCACCTGGCGGCAAGAGGCCGACACGGAGCTGGAGCCGGCGCGGCCGGCTATGATCCAGCGGGCTTCGGCGCTTGCCGACTACACCGACACCAGCGGCTTCGCTCCTGAGGTGGATGACAACGGCGTTGCGCAGCCAGAGGAGTGGTTCGGGCTGAACCCGGCTGATGGCGAGGACTCAGCGGAGGAGATCGACTCCAACGACGAGGGCAAGGAGGAGGAGGAGGAGGGTGAAGACGCCGCGCCAGATGGTGGAGCGGCCGGTCAGCCTCAGCTTGACCGTGCCTCCAGCAACAAGGCACGCGCGGGTGCACCGCCTGCAGCCGGCGATGATCAAGCCGAGACCCGCCAGCCGGCCACTCCTCCAGCGGACGGCGCCGTCTACACCGACCAGCCCGGCTCCCCTGCTGCGCCCTTAGTCTAGTCTGCTGCCTCTACTTTCCTGTTTTACAACTCTTGGAACAGTATTTTGTTAAGTTTGTGCAATTCCACCCACTGGGGGTGTATTCGAACTATATTGACTGCCGGCCTGTTAAGGGCCTTATGTCTAAATATAATTATGCATGCGTTTGGCTTTCCCTTGCTCTTTGCTTTTCATCCTTCGGCTGTTTCCTTTGCCGCCCTCCCTTGGTTACCGCCTTCCTAGCCGGACAGCTGCTCTGCAAACTGTGGCTGGAGAAGTGCTTGGCTAGTTGGGAGGGCAAGTACTCTAGCTTTGTTGGATTATAGCGAAGTGACTGGGAGGACGGCCAGCCGGCTGGTTTGACAGCCGGTAGGCGTGGTTGGAGGCCGTCTTTGCGTTATATCCTTTGTTGTTTTTCGTGTGGGCATCCTTTCTGCCTTTGGCTTTTGCCAGTCGGACAATCGGTTCTTCGAGCTACGACTTTCAACAAGAGAGGGCTCGGGTGCCGGCACACTACTTGTCTGACTTCAGGTAGAACTTTTAATATAACTTAAGGCGGCCAGTCCCCGGGCCGACTAGTCGAACCCAGTGCCAGACAGAAAATCAAATGTAATAATACATTCACGAGTATGACACTCGTCATTCATAGATAAAGGAGGGCAATCCCCGAGTGCTCCTCGGGGGGCCCGTTTGTCTCATATTTAATAAAAACGGTAGCATTGTACATATTGTTTTCAACTGTAAAATCTTCTCAGGAGGTTTGCGTTCCATGGTCGCTCCGACTCCTTGCCGGAATCATCCCTCTTGCATGCTCTTGGTTTTTGTGCGTCGATCAGGTAGTAGGAGTCGTTGCCTAGTGCCTTGCTGACGACGAAAGGGCCTTCCCAAGGGGCCGAGAGCTTGTGCTGGCCGGCTGTTCGCTAGATCAGCCGAAGCACAAGGTCGTCCTCTTGGAAGGATCTTGGATTGACCTTCCGGTTGAGGTAACGGCGCAAACCCTGCTGGTAGATGGCCGACCGGCTGAGCGCTAACAGCCGGCCTTCTTCCAGCAGGCCGATGCCGTCTTCTCGCGCTTCCTTGGCCTCCGCCTGCGTGTACATGGTGACCCGAGGCGAGTCGAACTCGATGTCAGTCGGGATGATAGCCTCGGCACCATATACAAGGAAGAACGGAGTGAAGCCGGTTGACTTGTTTGGGGTAGTACGCAGACTCCAGAGGACAGCCGGCAGCTCGTCGAGCCAGCAGCCGGCTGAGCGCTCCAGTGGTACGACCAGGCGGGGCTTGATGCTGGAGAGGATGAGGCCGTTTGCTCGCTCGACCTGGCCGTTTGACTGCGGGTGGGCAACGGACTCTAAGTCCAGTCGGATGCCTTGTGTCGCGCAGAAACGTGCCAGTGCTCCTTTGGCAAAGTTTGTGCCATTGTCGGTGATGATGCTGTGCGGCACGACATACCGAGTAGTGATGTCGGCAATGAATGTCACGGCAGTCGGCCCGTTCAGCTTCTTGATTGGCTTCGCTTTGATCCACTTGGTAAATTTGTCCACGGCAACAAGCAGATGTGTCAAGCCGCCGCGGGCTGTCTTGAATGGGCCCACCATGTCCAGCCCCGAGACGGCAAAGGGCCAGGTGAGGGGGATGGTCTTGAGTGCGGAAGCCGGCAGGTGTTGCTTGGAACTGAAGACTTGGCATCCTTTGCAGCATTTGACTATCTCTTTGGCATCTTCCAACGCAGCTGGCCAAAAGAAACCGTGGCGGAAGGCTTTAGCCACAAGTGATCTTGAGGCTGCATGGTGGCCGCATTCGCCTTGGTGGATATCCTTGAGGATTGCTACACCCTTTTCTAGCTCGACGCAGCGCTGGAAGATCCCAGTGACACTGCGCTTGACAAGTTCTCTGTTTATTATTGCATATGCTCCGGCTTGGCGTTGCACTAGTCTTGCCGTGATCTCATCAGTCGGCAGCTCTCTGTTGACTGGGAAGTTGAGGATGGGCTGGGCCCATAATGGAGCTGTGACTTCTTCTACTGTTAGTACGGCCACTGTAACTCGGGTGGGTGGGTTGGGTGGTGGAGAGTTGGAGTCGACCACCGCTTCTTGTGCCGCTGCAGTCCCCGGGCTGGGTTCTGAAGTCCCCGAGCCGCCTGCTGGGTTCCTCCAGTCGGATCCGGCTGCATCGGGGGCGGCCGGTACGAAGATAGAGTCCTATTCTGGAGACGGCTTGATAGATGGTTTAAGGAGGTGCTGGAGAGAGACACCGGTTGGTATAGCCTGTCGGGTGGAGCCGATCCGTGCCAGGGCATCTGCTTGGTCGTTGTCGGCCCGTGGCACGTGAAGGAACTCGCACCCTTCGAAGTACCCACTGATCTGCTGGACGAGGAATCGATAGCTCGCCATATTTGCATCCTTGGCGTCCCAGTCGCCAGATGACTGCTGGACCACCAAGTCTGAGTCGCCGTAACACAGGATCCGGCGTATGCCGAGCTCTTTGGCTAGCCGGAGCCCGTGTATGAGCGCCTCGTATTCAGCCACGTTGTTGGAGGCGGCAAAGTGGATTTGGAGCGTGTATCTGAGCTTGTCGCCTTTGGGAGAGGTGAGGACGATGCCGGCTCCCAAGCCGGTGCGCATCTTGGACCTCGAAGTGCATCCGCCAATGAGTAGAGTCGGGAGCCGGCGGTAGGTACTGGGTCTCGGCCCAGTCGACGAGGAAGTCGGCCAATGCTTGAGACTTGATGGCGGTGCGGGGCTGGTAGAAGATTGTGTAAGGCGCCAGCGTAATGGCCCATTTAGCCACCCGACCGGATGCATCCCGGCTGCCTATGATCTCGACAAGCGGGTCGTTGCATATGACCGTGATGGGATGCTCTTGAAAGTAGGGCTTCAGCTTCTTGGCGGCGAAGTACACTCCATAGCACATCTTCTGGTAGTGTGGGTAGTTTTGCTTTGAGTTGGACAGTACTTCGCTTAGATAATATACCGGCCTCTGGACTAGCTGGGCTCGGCCTTCTTCTAGGCGCTGGACCATGATGACTGTACTGACCACTCGGCTAGTTGCTGCAATGTAGAGGAGCATGGGCTCCTTCTCAGTCGGCGCCGCCAGGACAGGTGGAGTGGTCAGCATATTTTTCAACTCATGGAAGGCTTGGTCTACTTGGTCATTCCACTCGAAATGAGTGGATTTCTTCATGAGTCGGTACAGGGGGAGAGCCTTCTCTCCTAGCCGGCTGATAAAGCGGTTTAGGGAGGCCAGGCACCCGGTGACTTCTGTACGTCTCGCAACTTGGTGGGAATCTCCATTCTCTCAATGGCCTTGATCTTCACAGGGTTGCACTCAATGCTGCGTTCGGAGACCAGAAAGCCTAGAAGCTGGCCGGCTGGTACTCCGAACACGCATTTCTCGGGGTTGAGCTTGATCTGGAATCGGCGCAAGTTGGCAAATGTTTCTTTGAGGTCTTCCAGCAGGGTGCCCTGCTTTTCTGTCTTCACCACAATATCATCTACGTAGACGTGGGCATTTCTGCCGAGTTGCTTGAGGAGGCATTTCTGCATGCAACGCTGAAAAGTGGCACCGGCATTCCTCAAGCCGAATGTCATAGTCAGGTAACAGAAAGCTCCGAATGGTGTGATGAAGGCGGTCTTCAGGCGGTCTGCTGGGTCCAACTTAATCTGGTGATATCCTGAGTAGGCATCCAAGAAACTCAACAGCTCGCATCCGGCTGTGGAGTCTATTACTTGATCAATCCGTGGCAGAGCAAACGGATCATTGGGGCAGGCCTTGTTGAGGCTAGTGTAGTCTATACACATAGCCATTTGTTATTCTTCTTCAACACCAAGACTCGGTTGGCAAGCCACTCTGGAAAAAACACTTCCATAATAAAGCCGGCGGCAAGGAGCTGGGCTATCTCTTCTCCTACGATTCTTCTCTTCTCTTCCGACAGTCTGCGGAGGGGCTGCTTGACCGGCTTCGCGTCCGCTCGGACGTGTAACTTGTGCTCGGCGAAATCCTTCGGAACACCCGGCATGTCCTTTGGGGACCATGCAAAGATGTCTCGATTCTCACGGAGGAAGTAGACGAGCTCGCCTTCCTGTTTACTGTCCAGGTTTGCACCAATGACTGCAAACCTCTCCGGGTTCTCCGGGTCCAGAGGTATCTTCTTCGCCTCCTTGGCCGGCTGGAAGGAGGCCTGCGCATCATATTCCTTTGGGTTAGGGGACAAGGCCGGCTGCTTGCCGGCCATGGCCACAACTCGATCCAGCATTTTCTTCTCTTCTGCCACTACGAGGGACTCGGCCAGTCGGCTGCTGGCTGCAGCGCACTCGATGGACTTCTTGTAGTCGCCAGCCACTGTGATGATCCCCTTTGAGGTCGGCATCTACATCTTCAGGTAGGCGTAGTGGGGTACAACCATGAACTTGGCCAGAGCAGGTCGGCCGAGCAAAGCGTGGTAAGGGCTTTCTAGATCCACTACCTCGAACCAGATCACTTCTCGGCGAAAGTGATCCTTGTCTCCGAAGAGAACATCCATCTTGATCTTGCCGATCGGGGAACAGGACAAGCCGGGTACGATGCCATGGAAAACGGTCCGGCTTGGCATGAGCTGCTTCGCCTTGAGGTTCAACTTCTCCATGGTGTCGCGGTACAGTATGTTGATACTGCTTCCGCCATCAATCAGAACGCGGGAGAATCGGGCAGCCCGCCTCTCTGTTGCGAGGGTGACATCTAACACCAATGCGTAGGAGCCAGGGGACGGCATCACCTCTGGGTGATCGGCCCGGCTCCAGTTGATAGGCCTTTCGGACCAATGCATGAACTCGAGGTTGCTGGACGCGACTGCGTTGACCTCTTGGTGCTGTCGGCGCCGGCTGCGCTTGTCTTCAACCTGGCTTGTGAAGACGACGTAGGCGGCGTGCTCATCAAGGAACTCATCTTGAATGGCTCCGACTGCTGGTCGGGCAGCCCGCTGCTGGGGGGCTGGAGGCGGCGGGCCGGGAGGCGGAGGCGGCACCAGCCCCTCGCCCTTGGAGATCTGGGTGAGCCAGTGGCACTTTCGGCTCGTGTGGTTGGACGGCTTCGCGCTACTTTGGAACTTGCAGGGGGCATCGAGAGTCTGCTCGTAGGAGAAGGCCGGCTGCCAAGCCGCCCTGCCACCCTTCTTCTTGGGAGCGGGCCGTTCTTCGGGCTGCTCGTCTTCGACGGTGGCCACCTGCCGACTGGTGGAAGGCGGCATAGGGGCCTTGGGCTTGTGGTCGTTCTGGTAGGGGCGCCGATTGGAGTCGCCAGCCTGCGTCTTAGGAGCCGGAGCGAGCACCTTCCCAGAGGCGTCCACTCGGAGCTCGGTCTTCATCGAGGAGTCGGCTGTGGCGTACTTGTTTGCAATGACCAGCAGCTCGTCGAGGGTAGCCGGCTCATCGCAGAGGAGTCGGTGCTTGAGGAGGCACTACTAGGAAAAGGGCTATAGATGGAATGGCCACTAATGGCGCACCAGACTTGTGGTGCACCACTACTATATAGTAGTGGTGCACCATGTGCTGGTGCGCCATTAGTGTGAAAGACACTAATGGCGCACCAAACACACGGTGTGCCACTAGTAACAAATTTTTTATTTTTTTATTTTTCCAAACATACTAATGGCGCACCAGGGCACAGTGCGCCATTACTAGTTCTAACTAGTAATGGCGCACCAGCCTGATAGTGCGCCAGTACTATATTTTTTTTTGCAAAACTACAAATGGCGCACCAGGGAACAGTGCGCCATTACTAGTTTAAACTAGTAATGGCGCACTGCTCCCTGGTGCACCATTAGTGTTTTTTTGCAAAACTACTAATGGCGCACCACCAGCAAGTGCGCCATTAGTAACCAGGGTTACTAATGGCGCATTTGTTGGTGGTGCGCCATTAGTAACCTGGGACGAGCTAGATATTTTGGACAGCCACACCTACCCACTCACTTTCCCCACTTCATTCTCTCCACCTCCTCCTCCAAGCTTGTCTCGGCTGCCTCCTCCTCCTCACCTCATTTGCACCATAAATTCATCCAAATTAAGTGGTTAAATTACCTTTTTTGATAGGTAAGTAAGGGGGAGGCTATCTTTATGTTGTTCTCCCTCCAACAACGTGGACATGCACTTTTTATAGCCTAGCTAGATCTATATATGTTTGTGGTGTTGCATATGTTTGTGGTGTTGCATATATGTTTGTGTTTGCAGGTACCGGTATTTGAAATGCGATAGTTGCCAATATTTTGCCGGAATGTTGACATTTCCGTTTCGGCGAGAATTTTGGCACTATGCATTCTTTTTGGTCCTATTTTTAGGGAAAGTCATGCCAAATTTTTTCTTGGTTCTAAAATATCGTTTTGCTCTACCCCGCAGGCGACCATGGTCCGCACGATGACCGAAGGCATCATGAATAGGTTTTTGAGCTCCGTGAAGGCAGAGATGCTTGAAAAGAACGAGACGGAGATAAGATCTCCGTGTCGAAGATGCAAGCTGAAGAGCCTTATTGCAGACCCGGATTCCGGGCAGGTGCGGGACCACCTGCTCTTGCATGGTTTCATGGATGGCTATCGGTGGCAAGGTGATGAAGATGACTATGAAGTCGTCCATGGAAGCCGGGCAAGAAATGAGGAAGGGCAGCAAGACAACTACCGCGGCTCAAGCGGGTGAGAAGACGAAGAATCTCTAGGACATGATCACGACGGTGATGCTGTACACAGTCATCATGTAGAAGATGCCGGACATGATGATGAGGAAGATGCGGGAGCAGACGAAGGGCATGATCATGAAGATGAAGATGCCGGCGGAGCAGACGACGATGGACCATCGATGAGCTGGGTGCAGGACCCTCATATTCAAGAGCTGCTTCTCAAGCAGACGTATAACGCAAGAGCTGCCGCCCGAGAGAAAGCCAAGCTGGATCAACTGGAGATAGACGCGGTTACTCCATTGTATGAAGGATGCAGGCCCGAGGATACCCGCCTGAAAGTAACGCTCATGGCTCTGGAGATGAAGGTAAAACACAAAATGACCGACGCATGCTTCGACGAGAACATGTCATTCTGGCACGAACGTCTTCCCAAGGGGAACAAGTGCCCAACCAGCTTCGAGGAGGCGAAGAAAGTCGTGTGTCATCTGGATTTACCGCACGTGAAATACCATGTGTGCATGAACAATTGCATCATTTATCGGGACGAGCACGCGGAGTCTACCATATGTCCGGTGTGCGGCGTCACTAGATACAAGAAGAGGTAGAAAGCTCCTCGAAAAGTGGTGTGGTACTTTCCGATCACTCCTCGTCTGCAGCGGTATTTCGCGGACCCTAAGGTAGCAAAGCTCCTGTGTTGGCACGCGGATAGGGAGGAGAAGAAGCGAGAAGATGACAGAAATGATCCGGAGATAAATAAAAAAGACAAGATGTTGAGTCACCCTAAGGATGGGGGCCAGTGGCAAGCGTTGAACTTCGAACACCGAGAATTTGGGAAGGATCCAAGGAACATCATGCTGGGCGCAAGCACCGATGGAGTCAATCCGTTTGGCAGCCAGAGAAGCACACATAGCACCTGGCCTGTGTTTGTGTGGATGTACAACCTTCCCCCCTGGTTGTGCATGAAGAGGAAGTACATTCACATGAGTATGCTAATTGAAGAGCCGAAACAACCAGGGAACAACATCAATCTGTATCTGGGGCTGCTGAAAGAGCAGCTAGATTCGCTCTGGAAAATGCCAGCCAATACGTGGGACGCCGCAGAGAAAGAATATTTCCCTATGAGAGCCGCACTACTCACGACGGTGCACGACTATCTTGGTTACGGATATCTTGCGGGGCAGGTGGTCCACAGATTTTCTGGATGCGTCAGGTGCATGGATGACACAACGTATCGCCAGCTAGATAGAGATCCCGGGTCTTCGAAAACTGTGTTCATGGGACATCGAAGGTGGCTTCGCGACGATGACCCGTGGAGGAAACGCAAGGATCTGTTCGATGGTGAAACCAAACCCCGAAGACGCCCGCGTACGAGGAGCGGCGAGGAAATAGACGAGCTGTTGAAAAATTGGAAAGATTGCCCACTGCCGGGAAAGAAGCAAAAGGCGCCAGAGCCGGGAAAGAAGCGAAAGGCGCCAGAGCCGCTGCTGAAGGTATGGAAAACGAGGTCTGTTTTCTGGGACTTGCCGTACTGGAAGATCCACCGTGTGCCTCACAGCCTTGATGTCATGCATATCACGAAGAACGTGTGCGAGAGTCTGCTTGGTACCCTGCTCAACATGCCAGAGCGGACCAAAGATGGGCCGAAAGCAAGGGCAGACTTGAAATCAATGGGCATCAGGGAGGAGCTTCACGCTAATGATGATGATGATGAGGCGAAGCAGGACACGGAAAGTCGTCCCAAAGGCAAAAAGGCCAAGAAGACCGGAAATGAATTCCCTCCCGCGCGCTTCACTCTAAGTCAGGAGGAGATCGATCAGTTTTTCACCTGCCTCATAGGAGTAAAACTTCCTTACGGTTACGCGGGGAAGATAAGCAGATACCTAGACTCAGCGAAGCAGAAGTTCAGCGGGATGAAGTCTCACGATTGTCACGTGCTGATGATGCAGATACTTCCAGTTGCAATCCGTGGGATCATGGACGCACACGTCCGTGAAATGCTATTTGGCCTATGCAACTTTTTCGACGTCATCTCTCGGAAGTCGGTTGGCGTGAGCAAACTCAGAAGGCTACAGGAAGAGATCGTGGTGATACTATGCGAGCTTGAGATGTACTACCCGCCCGCATTCTTCGACATTATGGTGCATCTGCTGGTCCATATCGTGGAGGATATCATCCAACTCGGGCCGACGTTCCTGCACAGCATGATGCCGTTCGAAAGGATGAATGGTGTCATCAAAGGATACGTTCGCAACATGTCACGTCCAGAGGGAAGCATAGCCAGGGGCTTTCTGACCGAAGAGTGCATCTCCTACTGCACGAATTATCTAGGCATCGAGAACCCCGTTGGTCTGCCCGTCAACAGGCACCTCGGCAGGCTCGCTGGATGGGGTCACTGTGAGGGTTCAACTCAAATTTTTAGAACCACTCAAACCACTAAGGACTACATGCCAGACATGAAGTTTGAGCTTAGCGTGGCTTGATGTCATAGTTCACGCGGTGACCGCGTTCGTCCAGGGGTGTTGGCATGCTACCGACGCGCTCTACGACGCGCCCGAGCTGTTGTTGCGCTTGTGCTCGCTTCCCCGACCATCGCGCCTTGCCAAACCTCGCCACCATTATCGTCTCGACCCTCTTAAATCCTCCCTGGTGCTCGCCGATGTCGGAGCTCACCGCAGCGAGCATGGCACAGCGCGGCCAAGCCAACAGTGCGCCCATTCCGCTGTGCTCATTGCCTTCCTGGCTCCTATGCTTGTCTCCGCCCTCCCACAGTGCCCGCGTGAGCTGCGTCGCCTTCTCCCCCTCTCACTGACGACGTTCTTCGCCGGGCACCGTCTCCAGAGCCTTCCAGCGGAGCCCCGATCCCCTCCTCTCCTTCGCCCATAAATACGGCCACCTCCCGACTCCTCTAGCATCACCGCACACTTCCACAACCTCCACAAGCTCATAGGAAAGCCGAAGCCCGGCCGGGCAGGCCTCTGGCCGCCATCCTGACTCGAGCTCGCCGGCGATTCCCCGCAGCCCCTCCACCTCACTCCACTGCCTCCCGAGCTCAACCCACTCCTCAGGCGGTTTTCTGGTGGCTCACTGGTGCCGTCCGACTCCATTGGAGCCCCTGCTGTAGCCCCACAAGCGCAATTGGGAACATAAGGGGTAAGCACAGGAGCCAGGCAACCCAGCTTGGCAAAATCTAAGTCAAATCGATGTATATTTTGGCTTGAAAGACAATAGTGTGTAAGAGGTGGAACGACACATATTTTCAAAAGAATATGTTGTATTGATTTGTTGCTCTCGAGGTCATTCAAAAAATGTCTCGGAGGTGTCTAAGACATAAAAACAAGAGAAAAGTAAACTGGTGTATATACTTGGATGAGTAGTGTTCGGGGTTTCAAACATAGAAACGTCGGAGTAGTGCCATATTCTAGGGATTGGGTTCTAGACGCCCGTCCACTAGACCTCGAATCTGGTAGGCGCCTCCAACGAGGTCCTGGTCGATGATAAATGGCCCGTCCCATTTAGGGGAGAGTTTGTGCTTCTACTTCTCTGGATGAAGCCTCATGACTTCGTCTCCTACATTGAAGTCCTTTGCATGAACATGCCGACTACGATAGCGTCGGGCTTGTTGCTGGTAAATTGCAGATCGTGCCCGAGCAACATGGCGCTCCTCTTCAAGAGCATCCTGCCGATCTAGCTCGACCTCTCGCTCTTCATACATGTGTACCCGAGGTGCGTCGTGTATGAGGTCGCAAGGGAGTACTGCCTCGGCGTCGTACACCATAAAAATGGGGTATACCCATTGGATCTGTTCGGCTTGATGTGCAAACCCCATAGGACGGAATCAAGTTCCTCTACCCATTTGAAGTCGGATTCTTTAAGGAAGACTAGCTTAGGCTTGACGCCATTGAGGATTAGTCCATTAGCGCGTTCCACTTGCCTGTTTTTACTGCGAGTGATATACGGACGCATAATCGAGCTTGATGCCCATTTTTGCGCACCATGCTTTGACCTCTTTGGCCATAAAGTTTGTCTCGTTGTCCGTTATCAGACTGTGTGGGATACCGTCATGGTGCACTACCCCGAAGATAAACTCTATTACATGGACGACTCCGGCCGAGGTAATTGGTTTCGCATCGATCCACTTAATGGACTTGTCCACCATGACAAGCAGATATTTATTTTTTCTTGATCCGCCCTTGAGTGGGCCGACCATGTCTAGCCCCCAGATCATGAAAGGACAAGTGATAGGGATATTGTGGAGGACCACGGAGGGCATGTGGGTTTGTTTGGCAAACACTTGATAGCCTGGGCAACGCTGTACTAACGTGGAGGCATCGGCACCCACCGTCGGCCAATAGAAATCAGCTCAGAAAGCCCTGCTGACCAAGGTCCGAGCAGCGGTGTGGTGTCTTCTCATGCCGGAGTGTACCTCCTGAAGTAATAGTCTTCCTTCCTCTTCGGATATACATCGCTAGAGGACACTCGTAGTGCTTAACTTATAGAGTTCTCCCTCATGAACCTTGTAGGCTTTAGATTGCCTTAAAATCCACTGTGCGTTGGTTTGGTCCCCAGGGAGGTCTTTATGGAGCAGGTATGCGAGGTGCGGCTCGGTCCAAGGTGCAATGACTGCCATGACATCGTGTGCGGAAGCTGTTTCCTGGATAGCTGAGCCGCCCACTATGTCCTTGGGCGGGGCGGGTTGCTCGACGTTGTTTGATTCCAACGTTCCCTTGTCATCTTGCCAGACTACGGATGGCTTGAAGAGCCATTTGAGGAAGGTGTTGTCCGGGACTTCATCCTGCTTAGCACCCATTCGGGCGAGTATATCTGCGGCCTGGTTACTATCTCGGGGTATGTGATGGAATTCATGCCCCTCGAACCTGGCTGAGGGTTTTATGATGACATTCCGGTAAGCTGTCATCTTCCGGTCCTTTGCATCAAAAATTCTCCATTGACTTGTGAGATGGCGAGGTTGGAATCACATCAGACCTACAGGCATTTGACGCCCATTGAGACAGCTATCCGGAGTCCATGTAACAGGGGTTCGTATTCGACTATGTGTTGGTGCAACAAACATTTACATTCGTTGCCCGGACTTACACACAGGCGTTCTAGCGTTGTCTGTTTAGTCTCAACACTACATAGCAAGGCCAAGCCAGAGAAACCGCTCTTCGTGAGATCAAGGATCGAATCAAGGAGCCCAAGATGTCGGGTGGTAGGTGCGACATATGCCAACGGGTGGCTGATCATTGTGGGAGCCAGTAAGACATCGCCGGTGCCTGGAAACGGGATAAGGCGAAGACATGCACGCCGATGAATCTTACCCAGGTTCGGGGCTCTCCTAGGAGATAACACCCCTAGTCCTGCTCTGCGGGGTCTCCGCATGATCACTAGATCAACACGAGTGGCTACAAGAGGCTCCTTGAGCTGTTTGGCTAGAGGAAGAAGAAGGCCAAGGCTAGCTCTCTCCTTCTCTCTACGTGGTGTCTAAAACTCTAAGAGATCAACCCTTTGCATGGGTGCCCTGTAGGGTTTATATAGGCCTACCCCCCAGGGGTACAATGGTAA
This sequence comes from Aegilops tauschii subsp. strangulata, assembly GCF_002575655.3. Classification (NCBI taxonomy): domain Eukaryota; kingdom Viridiplantae; phylum Streptophyta; class Magnoliopsida; order Poales; family Poaceae; genus Aegilops; species Aegilops tauschii. The sequence goes on from NC_053038.3 coordinate 427,821,225, forward strand.
TCCGGCTGGACGCAGGTCCAGGCCGTCAGTGTCTGTAGTCGCCGGCTTCTCCGCCGGCTGCTGGGGCCCGCCGACAGGTGGGTCCCGCCGGCTGCCGGCCTATTGGCCAACAGGTGGTCGGCTGCTAGGAGTCGTCCCTCTTCGCGAGAGCTCTTAGAGTCTTGCCGCCTTCCAGCAGCCGGCCGATGGGACAGCCGGCCAGGAGAAGGCGGTCCCACGTCTTGGACATTCCAGGGCTCAGTCGGCCCGATATTTTTTGAAGAGCCAGGGGGAGCTGGTTAGGCTACCCGTGGTCATTTACTCCGACAGTAGTCCCTGAAGCTGGCCGGGCTTCGCGGCCGAAAGAGGGACGAGAAGCCCGGGCAGCTTCCTATCTTGAAGAGCCGACAGCTAGGAGCCGGCCTCGATTAGGCGCGTCGTTTGGAAAGATTTCGGAGTCCGAAGGTGGGAACCAGTTGGCGCGGGCGCCGGGCACCGGGCCGGCCGCCCTCCACTCCGCGCGCCATGTGGCACCCTTCGGCTGGGCGAGCCTGCAAGCCCACGCGCGCGACGGGACACCGTCGAATGCTGGGGCCCGCCACTACCACGCCTCGGCCCACGCGCGGATCCTCTGCGGCCGAGGTGGGCAGTTTGCATTCCAGCGGCAGTTGCCGCACGCCTTTAAGGTGCAATAATTGCGGGTCATGGGGGAGTGGGCGCGGTCAATCCCACGTTACCCACGTCTCGCCCCCTCGGCTTCGTCGCACCGAGGCTATAAATAGGGGGAGGAGGGGGAGCGGCAGACGCACGCGTGCTCGCCCCCCACTCCGCCATTCTCCTTCTCTTCTTCTTCTCTATTGCCGTTGCTGCTCGCCGCCACGCCGCTTCTCCGGCGACCTTGCCGCAGTGCAGCCCCACCGTTGCGGGGTTGCGCTCTCGCTGTCGCTGCGCATCCTCTGTCGTCCTCTCACTGCCATGGCGCGTGCCGGAGCCTGGGACGGCTCCAACGTTCACGAGGATCACATCGACTTTCTCCGCAAGACACGGCGGCTGCCCGGCGAGGATTACGTGCGAGTCCGCCTCACGCCGGAGCGGGAGATCTCGCCGGCGCCGGAGGAGGGCGAGCGGGTCATCTTCCGCTCGCACTGCCTACGCGGCCTCGGCCTTCCGGCGAGCGGCTTCTTCCGCTCCGTCCCCGACTTCTACAATCTTCAGCCACACCACCTCACCCCGAACACGGTGGTGCTGCTCTCCGCCTTCGTCACTCTGTTTGAAGGCTTCCTCGGCGTCCTTCCCACCATCGATATTTGGGGGGAGTTCTTCTATCCAAGCTCGGCACCGTCGTCAAGAGCGTGCCGGCTCAGTGCGGCGCTTTCGTCGCAGTGCGGAGGCCGGCGGCCGACAACCCCTTTCCGCCCATCGCGCTGATCCAGTCGGTGAAGACGTGGCAACAATCATACTTCTACGTGAAGAGCATCTTCCCGAAGGGCGACTGGGTCAACCTGCCGGCTTATGTAGCCGACCCGCCGACTGGGAAGCGGCCCAACTGGTCCTATCGGGCCAGGTCGCTGTCGCCTCCAGGAGTCGCCGCTGTTGCGCGGCTTCGGGTGCTGATCTGGTCGGAGGGCCTGACCGGGCCTGACCTGCTGACCGCCTTCGTGGCGCGCCGGGTGCTCCCGCTCCAGGGCCGCCCCCACATGATCTGTCAGATGAGCGGGCACCTCGACCCAAGCCGGCTATGCACCAAAGAGATGCCTCATGCGGAGGTGGCTCACATGGTGAACTACCTTGCGAACTGCAAGCTCATGGAGGAGTGGCAGTTCGGCAAGGAGCTGTACTCATGCGCCGATGCCCCGCCTATGGTAAGTTTTTTTCCTTCTCTTTTCTTTTGTTGCCGAGTTCTTCTTGGCCGACTCGACCACTCGGCTTATTGAACAAAGCCCCCTCCACCAGCCGGCAGTCGGCGCCGCGGGACCAAAGCATCAATTCCTCCCTGACCGGACGGAGAGCGACGTGGACGACCCCGACCTGGGGGCGGCCGCCCTGGACGACGACGCCGTGGGAGGAGGCGGCGAGGCAGGCGGCTCGGGGCTCGGAGCCGGCCTCGAGGAGTGGCCGGATGACGATGACGGGGAAGTCGCCCTGCGCCGCCAGCCGGCGTCCGATCAACATGGCGCGAGCTCATCTGCGGCGCCGGCTAGCCGAGGCGGCGCGCCGAAGCGCCAGGCCGCGTCGATCCTATTCGGCAGCCGGCCAAAGAAGGCCAAGGGCTCGGCTGCGGCGACCAAGCGGGGCGAAGCGGCCGCGAAGGCCACCCACTTCTGTAAGGTGGTGAAGCAGCCGCAGATGGTTTCTGCATAAGTGCCGACTCCCTCCCGTATTCTTTCTTCCTTCTTGTCAGTTTTCTTCTTACTCTCCTTTGTCCTGGCTTGGAAACAGGGCTCCTCTTTCTCTTGAGCGGACTGCCGCCGCCTCCGTGGTTGGGCGGCAGGAGGCTCCACCAGCGCCCACCGCGTGGATCCTCGCACCGAGCTCCAGGCGGTAACGGAGCGAAACGCGTGGGAGGCGCGGGAAGAGCGGGAGGCGGATCAGCAGAAGGCGGCTGCCGCCAAGGTGGCACAGGAGGCAGCGGAGGAGACGGCGAAGATAGAGGCCGACGCGGCGACCAATGCCCAGGCAGACGCTGCAGCCGCGGTGCAGGCGATGGAGGCCCTGTGCAATCAGCCTCTGCAGCTCGTCATCCCCCTCCGCTCCATGGCGCCTGAGATGCCGGTGGTGCCGCCGGAGGGAGCCGGTGGCGACGAGCCGGCGATGGAGAGGGAGGAGGGCAACATCGTCGTCCTGGAGAAGGAGGCGGCTCCGTCAGCGCAGACTGGGGCGGACCAAGGCGGTCAACCCAGTGCGTCGCTTGTGCCACCGGCTGGAGGGGAGCCGACCGCCAGGACGGACCTTGTGATCCGGTCTCCGGCACGCCAGCGCGCGGAGAAGGCGACTTCGGTGCCGAACCGGCAGAAAGCCGCAGGCCCAAGCTCGTCGGCCCAGGATCTGGAGACGGCGAGCGTCAGCTCACCTGGGTGGATGCCGGTTGGCGGGACGGCCGTGCTGAACGCGGCGGCGCAAGACGTCCGGACCCGGCTTCAATCTCAGGCCTCCATGCTGAAGCAATACAACCAAGAGTTCCTGGTGACGCGGGCGGCCATCCGGATAAGCTTCTCGCTTTTTGCTTCTTGTTCTTGAATTTTTCCGTGGGGGCGCGCTAGCGCACCCACTCGATGTAGTCCCCGAGTTCCGAGTCGACTGCTGAGCAGGCGATTTGGAACTTCTTAGTAGACTTGTCCTTATTTGTTCGTCTGTCCCTTTTGCAGGACTATCATAACCTCCATGCGTTCGCCTTCAACTCCCATACCCGGGAGCTGACTGAGAAGACCGCCGACTTGTCTGAAAGCCGGACTAAGTGTTCCATCTTCTATCTCTCGTGGGGGCGCGTCAGCGCACCCACTGGGTGTAGTCCCCGAGATTCGGGCCGACTGCTGAGCAGTCGGGCCGGATCTTTTCTGGCAACTTCTTTCTTATTGCTCTTTTCTTCTTTGCCGTCTCTGCAGAGGCCCAGACCGCCCCGCACGTCAAGGAAGCCGAGTGCAGGACCTTGGCTCAGGAGCGCGACCGCCTGGCCATGAAGCAGGCCGACCAGGAGGAGAGCCACAAGGCGGCCCTGAAGGCGGTGAAGGACAGCGAGGCCGCCCTTCAAGCTGACTATGAGACCGAGGCGGCGAGTTGGGCTGAGTCGAAGCAGGCGCTGAGTGACGGCTATGGCCAAATTGAAGACTTGGTTGACAGTAAGCCGCCTTCCTCTTCGTTCCTTTGTTTGCCGCCTGCTGCTTGGTCTGACTTCTGACTCTGTGTTCTTTCTTTTATTTTCTTCTTCGCGCAGAGTACTTCCCTGGCTACTCTGTTGCCGCCAGGCAAGTCATCGAGGCCCATCGCAACGCGCATAGGCAGGCTGGTGCTGAGATTGCGTCGGATGCTCGCCGGTCACTCGAGGAGCAGCTCCAGGCCATCCAAGCCCGTCTCCAGCAGGCTCACCGCATGCTCCGCCGCCTTCAGCGCGTTGGAGCCAAAATGTTGTCCGCCCTCTGGCCTGGCGAAGTGATTCCCCGCACCCCCAGTCAGATTGTCGACTGGCTAGAGGTGGCGGTTGGCCACTTCGAGGCCTGGAAGGCTTCTGCAGCTCGGGCAGGTGCCAGGCGGGCGCTGGAGTTTGTCCGAGCATGGTATCCCGGGCGGGACTTGTCCCAGCTGACCACATGGCAGCAGGAGGCCAACGAGGAGCTGGAGGCGGTGCGGCCGGCTATCATCCAGCGCGCCTCAGCAATCGCCGAGTACACCAACACCAGCGCCTTTGTCCCCGAGCTGAACGACGACGGCGTTGCTCTGCAGGAGGAGTGGTTTGGGCTGAACCCAGCGGATGGTGAAGACTCGGCGGAGGAGATCGACTCCAGCGACGAGGGTGAAGAGGAGGAGGAAGAGGACGGTGAAGACGCCGCGCCGGATGGTGGAGCCGCCGGCCAACCTCAGCTTGACCGTGCCTCTAGCAACGAGGCATGCGCGAGCACGCCGCCTGCCGCTGGTGATGATCAAGCCGAGACTCGCCAGCCGGCCACTCCTCCAGTCAGCACTGCCGTCTCCATAGACCTGCCCAACTCGCCTGTTCCACTTTGGCCTGAGCCGCCATCCTTAAATTTGCTTACTCTTTGAACAATATTTGTTAAATTCGCGCAATTCCACCCACCAGGGGTGTATTCAGACTAAGTTGAATGCCAGCCCCTCGAAGGCCTTTTGTGTAAATATAATCTTGCATGTGTTTGACTTCTGACTGTGCTTGCTTTCATCTTTTCCGGCTGTTTCCTTTGCCGCCCTCCCTTGGTCGCCGCCTTCCCAGCCGGACAGCTGCTCTGCAGTCTATGGCTGGGAAAGTACTTGGCCGTATGGGAGGGCAAGTACTTGAGCTTTCTTAGATTTAGCAAGGTGAGTGGGAAGCCGGCCAGCCGGCAGCTTAACAGTTAGTTGGCAGGGTGGGGAGCCGGCTTGTGTTATGTAAGCCCGTTGGCCCTTAGCCATTTTTCGTGTGGGCATCCTTTCCTGCCTTTAGCTCTTGTTAGTCGGTCAGTCGATTCTACGAGCTGCGAATTTAGACAAGAGAGGGCATGGGTGCTGGCACACTACTTGTCTGACTGCAGGTGGAACTTAACATAATTCAAGACGGCAAGTCCCCAGGCCGACTGGTCGAACCCGGTGCCGGACAGAAGAACGAATGTAGTAACACATTCATAGGCATGATACTCATAATATAGGTAAAAGAGGATAGTCCACAAGTGCTCCTCGGGGGGCCCGATGTCTTGTACTTAATACAAAAGATAGCGTGGTACATACTGCATTTAACTGTAAAATCTTCAGAGGAGATTAGCGTTCCATGGTCGTTCCGACTCCTTGCCGGAATCATCTCTCTTGCGCGCCTTGGGCTTCTGTGCGTCGATCAGGTAGTAGGATTCGTTGCCCAATGTAGCGACCAGACCTCAAACAGTCTGTGCTCTGTGCACCAGTGTCATCCCTGGATCAGTAATGCTGACACGCACAGTACTTGGAGGATTTATAACAGAGTAGCAATCACACACTTATTACAAAGTATATGGCTTAAGGCCATCTAAATACGATAACAGCGGAAGACGTGGAAGATTAGTTAGTCCATCAACTCCAACGGCATCACTGAGTATAAGACCATGACCTACGGCACCTTACTCATCGTCTGAAAAGTCTGCAACATGAAACGTTGCAGCCCGAAATGGGTCAGCACATGGAATATGCTGGCAATTTAACACATAGAGAGTATTGAACAGAATAATGCTATCACTACATGCATATTTGGCTGGTGGAAAGCTCTATGGTTACAGTTTTTGCGAAAAGCCAATTTTTCCCTACTGCAAAGGAATAAATTTTATTTAACTATCATGGTGGTTGTGAAACATAGAAATGGTTGACAGCATCTCAATCCCAATTAAGTATCATCCTTAACCCAACAAGATTAATTAAAGTAACATGATGAGATTCACATGATAATCCGAGAGATACTCAAGATGTCCATAACCGGGGACACGGCTAACCATGATTAGTTTATACACTCTGCAGAGGTTTGCGCACTTTTCCCCACAAGACTCGATCTCCTCCGTTGGGATTCTCGCACTACATGATGTTTGAGAAACGGATGACCGAGACATAGTCTTTCAGGAGTGTTTGCACCTTACGATCGGGTAGACCGTACCACCTACATCCCCTACATCTGCTAGTCTACCACTGTAAGAGTTCACACAACTTAATCAACTATGCTAGAGCCGTTAAAAGCTTGTGGCTGCACACGGAAGTTTCTAGCATGAATAATCTCATGATCCCTTTGAGCCTGGGTGGTGGTCCATAAAAAGAAACAGGCAATCATTGGAATACCCAGGTGCCTCAATCCACCCAGATGTGTGTTTAAGTTGCCACCTTAAGTAAACCATTAATTAACAATCGCACATCTGTCATGGATACACTCACCCAATCCACGTCTACTAGCATAGCATAGCAATATGAGCAAACGTAGAAGTAACTCCCAAAGGTTTGATAATAAAACAGGTAATAGGTACTACCTCATCTACTTCCCGATTCCCACAATTTAATCAGATCCTAATCATGCAATGTTTGAGTGTTGAATCTAATGCATAAAAACTAGGTAGTAAAGAGGTATGATCAAAGTGTTACTTGCCTTGCTGATGATTCGTGAAACCAAGAGATTCGAAGTAGCAAGCGGCGCACTCCGGGTTCTCTATCGCAAACAAACAAGCATACAATAAGCACTCAATTAATGCACAAGAAAAACTCAAATAAAAGATCTAACCAGAAAGGTCACCTTAAGAACTTCGGTTTGCAAAAAAGAATCAAATCAAACGAAGCAACGAAAGTCAAACGTTGAAAGAAACAAGCTTCGTTTACTAATCTGGATCTAAGTCAAATTTTACAGTAGAAAAACTTGTTTGAGTTGGTTAAACGGAAAGAAAATTTCGAGATGAAACTCTAGGCGCTTGAATCGCCTGATTCCGATAAACGAGCGAAAAGTTATACTAGAACGAAAATCGGATAAGAAATCGTGATCTGGAATAATCGCGGAAAATCCGAGAAAAAGAAAAACTGACGAACAGTTTAACGAATGGATGTTCGTTAACTGCGGCTAAACGATGAACGCGTTCGTTAAAACGAACGAACGAGCGGACGCTCGCTATTTAACTAAACCAGAAAAAAATAAACCGATCTAATAAAAAAACTTAGGGTTTTCTAAAAAAACCGAATCGGGTTTTCTTTAAAAAACCGGACCACGGCAGTGGCGGCTCGGTATACCTCCGGCGAGGCACTCCGGTGAGGCGGGGCGGCTCCGGCGGGGCGGCGGGGCGGCGGGCGTCGACGGCGGCGGGGTTCTCGGGGCGGCGGCGACCTTGGGCGGCGGGGCGGGTTCGGCGTCGGGCGACTCCGATGGCAGGCGGGTTCGGCGGCGGCGGATCCGGTGGGCGAGACGGGGTGAGGCGGCAGGGGAGGGGGGTATTTAAGGAGGGGGAGGCTTAGGGGAGGGGGCAAGGCGGCGGGGAGGCGGATTCCCGGTCGGACTCGGCGTCGCGGCGGCGGCGGCCTCGCAGTCTCCTGGAGGAAGACGGCGGCGCAGGAGCTGGGCCGGCTCGGCTGGGCTTCGGCCCAGTCGGGCGCGCGGGAGTTTTTTTTAAATAATTACGCGCATAAAAACAAACAAAGGAAATACTAAACGAACCCCAAAAATCCCAAAATAAATTTTCCCCGACTTCTAAAATCAAGCTGGACTAGATGAACATTTATTTGGGGCATAAATGCAATTTCGAAAAACGCGCATTTTTCCTAACCAAATGAAATAGCGAAAAACACCAAAATAAAATCTTATTTGATTTTTTATTAAATCCTCAATACTCCTTTATTTTGGGAAAGTCATTTTTTCCCTCTCTCATATTTTTATAATTGGAATAATTGAAGATAAAATAAATAAAATCAAATGATCCTATTTTCAAAATTTGAGAAAACTCAAATATGAAAATAACGAAATTCCCAAGTCTCTCCTGTGGGTCCTTGAGTTGCTTAGAATTTTCTAGGATAAGCCAAAATGCAATAAAATATGATATGCAATGATGATCTAATGTATAACATTCCAAACTGAAAATTTGGGATGTTACAATCCTACCCCCTTAAGATGAATCTTGCCCTCGAGATTCGGGTTGGCTAGAAAATAGGTGAGGGTGGTCCTTCCATAGATCTTCTTCTCGTTCCCAGGTGGCTTCATCTTCGGTGTGGTGGCTCTACTGAACTTTGCAGAACTTGATAACCTTGCTGCGCATGACTCGACTGGCATACTCGAGAATCTTGACTGGTTTCTCCTCATACGTCAAATCACTATCCAACTGCATTGCTTCCAGTGGCACTGTATCTCCCAGCGGTATATCCGCCATCTCTGCGTGGCACTTCTTCAACTGGGAAACGTGGAGCAAATCGTGAACTCCTGATAATCCTTCGGGCAATTCCAACTTGTAAGCAACTTCTCCCATATGCTCCAAAACTTTGTATGGTCCTACAAAATGTGGCGCTAACTTTCCTTTAACTCCAAAGCGCTTAACTCCTCGAAGTGGGGACACACGAAGATAAACTCTGTCTCTGACTTCGTAAACTGTCTCCTTGCGTTTAGAATCCGCATAGCTCTGCTGCCTGGATTGGGCTACCTTGAGCCTATCGCGAACCAATTTCACCTTCTGTTCTGATTCCTTAATCAAATCTGGTCCAAACAACTGGCGGTCTCCAACTTCGTTCCACAACAATGGTGTTCTACACCTCCTTCCGTACAAAGCTTCGAAAGGGGCCATCTTCAAACTGGTTTGATAACTGTTGTTGTAAGAGAACTCTGCATGTGGCAAATTATCGTCCCAACTAGATCCATAATCTAGCGCACAAGCTTTCAGCATGTCCTCCAAAATCTGATTGACTATCTTGGTCTGTCCATCTGTCTGTGGATGAAAGGCTGTACTGAATTCTAGCATGGTACCCAAAGTTTCATGTAACTGATGCCAGAACTTTGAGGTAAACTGGGTTCCTCTGTCTGATACAATGGTCCTCGGAAATCCATGCAGACAAACGATCCTGGTCATGTATATCTTTGCCAACTTAGCACTGGTGTAAGTGGTCTTCACTGGGATGAAATGAGCTACCTTCGTCAAACGATCGACTACAACCCATATTGAGTGATAGCCTGAACGAGTCCTGGGCAATCCCGTGATAAAATCCATGCCTAGTTTATCCCACTTCCATTCGGGTATCGGTAATGGCTGTAGCAACCCTGTTGGCCTCTGATGCTCTGCCTTCACTCTCTGACATACATCACAAACTGCAACATATTCCGCAATATCCTTCTTCATTCCGGTCCACCAAAAAGTATCCTTCAAATCCAAATATATCTTGGTATTTCCTGGGTGAATCGAATACGGCGAATCATGGGCCTCTTGCAAGATCAACTTCCTGATCTCCGGATCTTTGGGCACATAAACGCGGTCCTCAAACCATAAGGTATCGTGCTCATCCTCGCGAAATCCTTTGGCTTTTCCTTTGCTCATCCTTTCCTTTATCTCAGCAATCTCCTTGTCTGTCTTCTGGGCTTCTCTGATCTTTTCCATCAAGGTAGACTGAATCTCCAATGCTGCTACATAGCCTCTCGGAACTATTTCCAAACATAGTTCACGAAGATCCTCGTCTACCTCCTTCGGTAACTCTCTGGTCATGAGTGTGTTGACATGGCTCTTGCGGCTCAACGCATCAGCTACTATGTTAGCCTTTCTGGGGTGATAATGCAATCTCATATCATAATCCTTTATGAGCTCCAACCATCTCCTTTGCCTGAGATTCAACTCCTTCTGCGTGAAGATGTATTTCAAACTCTTGTGATCCGTGTACACCTCACAGTGGTTTCCGATGAGAAAATGTCTCCATGTCTTCAATGCATGCACTACGGCTGCTAACTCCAAATCATGCGTAGCATAATTCATCTCATGGGGTTTAAGCTGTCATGAAGCATATGAGACAGCTCTTCCTTCCTGCATAAGCACTGCTCCAAGTCCTCGACAAGAAGCGTCGCAGTAAACTTCATAATCCATGCGTTGATCTGGCAGAATCAACACTGGTGAGGTAACCAAATGTTTCTTCAACTCCTGAAAACTAGCCTCACATTCCTCAGTCCAATTGAACTTGGTGTCTTTCTTCAATAACTCCGTCCTGGGATTTGCAATCTTTGAGAAATTCTCAATGAATCTCCGGTAGTATCCTGCGAGTCCAAGAAAACTCCGGATCTCTCCAACTGACGTGGGTGATTCCCAGTTTGTCACAGTGACAACTTTGGTGGGGTCTACTACTATTCCTTCTTCGGATATAATATGTCCGAGGAATCCAACTTCCTTCAACCAAAACTCACATTTGCTGAACTTGGCATAAACTGATGTTCTCTGAGCTTCTCAAGTATCAAACGCAAATGTTCCTTATGCTCCTCTTCATTCTTGGAGTAGACCAAAATATCGTCAATGAATACTACGATGAACTTATCCAGAAACTCCATAAACACCTTGTTCATCAGGTTCATGAAATAGGCAGGTGCGTTTGTCAGACCAAATGACATAACGGTATACTTGTACAGCCCATACCTGGTTGTAAAAGCCATCTTAGGTATATCCTGCTCTCGAATCTTCAACTGATGGTATCCTGATCGCAGATCGATCTTGGAAAATACCTTAGCTCCTTGTAAGCGGTCAAACAGATCATTGATCATCGGCAGTGGGTACTTGTTCTTGATGGTCACTTCATTCAATCCTCGATAATCAACAACCATCCTTAACGATCCATCCTTCTTCTCCACTAGAAGCACTCGCGATCCCCAAGGTGAAGAACTTGGGCGAATATAGCCTTTATCCAATAACTCCTTAATTTGCTTCTTAATCTCCTCCAAATCTTTTGCGGGCATCCTGTACGGTTGCTTAGATTTTGGCCCTGTGCCTGGCAAAAGCTCAATCAAAAACTCAATGTCTCTATCCGGTGGCATGCCTGGCAACTCCTCTGGAAATACGTCAGGGAAATCCTTCACCACCGGTACTTCCTCCTGTACAACTCCTGATAAAGAATTTACCTGAGTCCTCTTCGGCACATGCCGGGATATATACTTGATCCTTCTTCCTTCTGGGGTAGTAAGCAAAATCGACTTACTAGCGCAATAAATTTTCCCTCCATACTTCGATAACCAATCCATGCCTAATATCACATCCAGTCCTTGCGATCCAATACTATTAGGTCCGAGGGAAACACACAGTTACCAATCCTTAATGGTAACCGATCACACCATAGACTAGCCATATACTCGGCTCCTGGCGAGGTTACTAACATGGGTGACCTAAGGGCTTGGGTTGGCAATTGATACTTATCCACAAATCCCCTTGATATGTATGAATGCGATGCACCAGTATCAAAAAGAACGAGTGCAGTAAATGACTTAACCAAAAACTTACCTATTACTGCATCAGGTTGTGCTTCAACCTCCTCCATGTAAACGTGGTTCACATGTCCTTTATTGAAAGGGTTAGGCTTCTTCCCAGAGCTTCCATTGCCATTTCCATTTTTAGCTTCGGCACATTCATTAGCATAATGTCCAGTCTTCTGGCACTTGTAGCAAGTGACTTGGCTCAGATCTCTCTTAGCTGGGGTCGATGGGTTGTTACGGTTCTGTCCATTTCTTCCTCCATTCCCATTACCGTTCTTGGGTCCACTATGGTTGTGCGAACCTCCTCCATGGGTATGCTGAAAAGGTCCTCCCGAATTCGGGGTAAAACGTGGCTTCTGATGAGTTCCAGGATTGTACTTCCCTTGTCCATACTTCCTCTTACGGCTTTCAATCTGCTGCTGCTTCCCTTCAATCATGATTGCTCTATCTACCAACTCCTGGTAGTTGTTGAAGGTTGCTACCATCAACTGCATGCTCAGCTCATCATTCAGTCCTTCCAGAAACTTCTCCTGCTTGGCGGCATCTGTAGCAATGTCATCTGGGGCATAACGTGCTAACTTACTAAAGTCCTCTACATACTGGCCTATGGTGCGTCCTCCTTGGCGTAGGTTGCGAAACTCACGCTTCTTCATAACCATAGCTCCTGCTGAAACATGGGTAGTATGGAAAGCTTGCTGAAACTGATCCCATGTGATATTGTCAATAGGGTGTGTGGCTGTGTAATTCTCCCACTATGATGTTGCGGGTCCATTAAGCTGATGTGCGGCAAAACGCACTCTCTCCGCATCTATGCATCCTGGAGGGGTTAGCTCCCTCCCAACCTTGCGGAGCCAATCATCTGCAACAATCGGCTTGGTGCTACTGGAAAACACCGGCGGATTCAGCCTCAAGAAACGGGCCAAATGGTCAATAGGTGGTGGTGGTGGGTTGTTGTTGTTGCCTTGGTTCTGTACTAGCACTTGCATTAGGGCATTCTGCTGCTGAATCAACTGAGTGATCTCCGGTGGGAAAAAAATCCGGTGTCGCGTCTCGGAGGCATCTGATGGGTTTAGAAAAGATGAGAATTTAGAATAGAATGAGATGTAGAGGGAAAACACTACCCATATGCACATGAGGCAAACACAATCAATATCACTCAAATCAATTCAAGCAAGGCATACAATCGATCTAACTATCGTTACAAAGTGCTCGCACTATACTATATACATGGGGGAAATACTACTACTGATATGGTGGTCTACTAGAAATTTTGATCGGTTGAAGACTCCATGATATCTGCTCCAGCTTCATCAACAAAGTCATCTTCACTGGGGTCCGAGTCGGTGTTGTCGATGATGATGTAATTCTCCGGGCAAGTAGAATCGTCATCTTCTGGAGCTGGGTCTCCTATGGATACTCCGATCTTCTTTTCCAGGTCGTCATTCTTCTCCAACAACGTGGCGATCTCCTCCTCATATCCATCGCGCGTAGACTTGAGTTCTTCCTCCAGCTCCGTGATCTTGGTCAATGCCTTCTTCAGATCCTTCATGCCTGCGCACATTTGGTTCTCCTGGCGACGAATGTGCTGGTTTAACTCCTGGATGAAAGATGCAATTGATCTATCCTTCTTGGTGCTGATCATCTCCCATTGCTCATCTCGGCGCCCACAAATCTCGTAAATAGTATCCTTAAGCTCATTGTGGCACACTTCTCCAATGCATCCCATGGTGATGTGGGCTGCCATGCTCTTTCCTAGACTCCAGGTTGGTGCATCAAAGGAAAACTCTATAGGCTCAGTGACGGGCATGAACATCCTTCCTGGAACTTGAACTTGAATCATCCAGCGCTCTTCTTCTGGTAGTGTGGCGTTGTAGGTTCCGGTGAAGCTTGGTATTCCGATGTTCAGGTATCTAGTGACTTCCTTCAAGTGGCGTCCAAAAGGTGTATCTTCATCCGGTTGCATGAACTTGTTCCTTGCATTCGCCATCCTAAAAGAGTAGAAAGTGGAGAGGAGTCAGAAATGATAAGAGAGTAGTGTTCTAGGGTTTAAACTTAGTGGTCGTGTCCTAGAGTTAGCGTGTGCTCTGATACCACCTTGTAGCGACCAGACCTCAAACAGTCTGTGCTCTGTGCACCAGTGTCATCCCTGGATCAGTAATGCTGACACACACAGTACTTGGAGGATTTATAACAGAGTAGCAATCACACACTTATTACAAAGTATATGGCTTAAGGCCATCTAAATACGATAACAGCGGAATACTTGGAACATAAGTGAGTCCATCAACTCCAACGGCATCACTGAGTATAAGACCACGACCTACGGCACCTCACTCATCGTCTGAAAAGTCTGCAACATGAAACGTTGCAGCCCAAAACGGGTCAGCACATGGAATATGCTGGCAATGTAACACATAGAGATTATTGAACAGAATAATGCTATCACTACATGCATATTTGGCTGGTGGAAAGCTCTATGGTTACAGTTTTTGCGAAAAGCCAATTTTTCCCTACTGCAAAGGAATAAAATTTATTTAACTATCATGGTGGTTGTGAAACATTGAGATGGTTGACAGCATCGCAATCCCAATTAAGTATCATCCTTAACCCAACAAAGATTAATTAAAGTAACATGATGAGATTCACATGATAATCCGAATACTAGATACTCAAGATGTCCATAACCGGGGACACGGCTAACCATGATTAATTTATACACTCTGTAGAGGTTTGCGCACTTTTCCCCACAAGACTCGATCTCCTCCGTTGGGATTCTCGCACTACATGATGTTTGAGAAACGGATGACCGAGACATAGTCTTTCAGAAGTGTTTGCACCTTACGATCGGGTAGACCGTACCACCTACATCCCCTACATCTGCTAGTCTACCACTGTAAGAGTTCACACAACTTAATCAACTATGCTAGAGCCGTTAATAGCTTGTGGCTGCACACGGAAGTTTCTAGCATGAATAATCTCATGATCCCTTTGAGCCTGGGTGGAGGTCCATAAAAAGAAACAGGCAAACACTGGAATACCCAGGTGGCTCAATCCACCCAGATGTGTGTTTAACTTGCCACCTTAAGTAAACCATTGATTAACAATCTCACATCTGTCATGGATAAACTCACCCAATCCACGTCTACTAGCATAGCATAGCAATATGAGCAAACGTAGAAGTAACTCCCAAAGGTTTGATAATAAAACAGGTCATAGGTACTACCTCATCTACTTCCCGATTCCCACAATTTAATCAGATCCTAATAATGCAATGTTTGAGGGTTGAATCTAATGCATAAAAACTGGGTAGTAAAGAGGTATGATCAAAGTGTTACTTGCCTTGCTGATGATCAGTGAAACCTAGAGATTCGAAGTAGCATGCGGCGCACTCCGGGTACTCTATCGCAAACAAACAAGCATACAATAAGCACTCAACAAATGCACAAGCAAAACTCAAATAAAAGATCTAACTAGAAAGTTCAACTTAAGAACTCCGGTTTGCAAAAAGCAATCAAATCAAACGAAGCAACGAAAGTCAAACGGCGAAAGAAACAAGCTTCATTTACTAATCTGGATCTAAGTCAAATTTTACAGTAGCAAAAACTTGTTTGAGTTGGTTAAACAGAAAGAGAATTTTGAGACAAAACTCTAGGCAGTTGAATCGCCTGATTCCGATAAACGAGCGAAAAGTTATACTAGAACGAAAATTCAATCAGAAATCGCGATCTGGAATAATCGCGGAAAATCCGAGAAAAAGAAAAACTGACGAACAGTTTAACGAACGGATGTTCGTTAACTGCGGCTAAATGCCGAACGCGTTCATTAAAACGAACGAACAAGCGGACGCTCGCTATTTAACTAAACCGGAAAAAAATAAACCGATCTAATAAAAAAACCTTAGGGTTTTCTAAAAAAATGAATCGGGTTTTCTTTAGAAAGCCTGGACCACGGCGGTGGCGGCTCGGTATACCTCCGGCGAGGTGCTCCGGTGAGGCGGGGCGACATGGGGCGGTGGGGCTGCGGGCATCGACGGCGGCGGGGTTCCCGGGGCGGCGGCGACCTTGGGCGACTGGGCGGGTTCGGCGTCGGGCGACTCCGGCGGCAGGCGGGTTCGGTGGCAGCGGATCCGGCAGGCGAGACGGGGTGAGGCGGCGGGGGGGGGGGGGGTATTTAAGGAGGGGGGAGGCTTGGGGGAGGGGGCAAGGCGGCGGGGAGGCGGAGTCCTGGTCGGACTCGGCGTCGCGGCGGCGGCGGCCTTGCGGTCTCCTGGAGGAAGACGGCGGCGCGGGAGCTGGGCCGGCTCGGCTAGGCTTCGGCCCAGTCGGGCGCGCAGGAGTTTTTTTTTAAAGAAAGTAATTACGCGCAGAAAAACAAACAAAAAAATACTAAACGAACTCCAAAAATCCCAAAATAAATTTTCACCGACTTCTAAAATCAAGCCGGACAAGATGAACATTTATTTGGGGCCTAAATGCTATTTTGAAAAACACGCATTTTTCCAAACCAAATGAAATAGCGAAAAACTCCAAAATAAAATCTTATTTGATTTTTTTATTAAATCCTCAATACTCCTTTATTTTGGGAAAGTCATTTTATTCCCTCACTCATATTTTTATAATTGGAATAATTGAAGATAAAATAAATAAAATCAAATGATCCTATTTACAAAATTTGAGAAAACTGAAATATGAAAATAACGAAATTCCCAACTCTCTCCTGTGGGTCCTTGAGTTGCGTAGAATTTTCTAGGATCGGCCAAAATGCAATAAAATATGATATGCAATGATGATCTAATGTATAACATTCCAAATTGAAAATTTGGGATGTTACACCCAAGGCCTTGCTGATGACGAAGGGGCCTTCCGAGGGGGCCGAGAGCTTGTGCTGGCCGGCTGTTCGCTGGATCAGCCGGAGCACAAGATCGCCCTCTTGGAAGGATCTTGGCTTGACCTTGCGGTTGTGGTAACGGCGCAAACCCTGCTGGTAGATGGCGGACCGACTTAGTGCTAACAGCCGGCCCTCTTCCAGCAGGTCAACGTCGTCTTCTCGTGCTTCCTTGGCCTCCGCTTCCATGTCCATGGTGACTCGAGGTGAGTCGAACTCGATGTTAGTTGGGATGACAGCCTCGGCACCATATACAAGGAAGAAAGGAGTGAAGCCGGTTGACTTGTTCGGGGTAGTACGCAAGCTCCAGAGGATGGCCGACAGCTCCTCGAGCCAGCAGCCAGCCGAGCGCTCCAGTGGTATGACCAGTCGGGGCTTGATGCCAGACAGGATGAGGCCGTTTGCTTGCTCGACTTGGACGTTTGACTGCGGATGGGCAACAGACGCTAAGTCCAGTCGGATGCCCTGTGTCACGCAGAAGCGTGCCAATGCTCCTTTGGCAAAATTCGTGTCGTTGTCGGTGATGATGTTGTGTGGTATGCCATACCGGGTGGTGATGTCTGCGATGAATGTCACAGCAGTCGGCCCATTTAGCTTTTTGATTGGCTTCACTTCAATCCACTTGGTGAACTTGTCGACAGCGACGAGCAGGTGTGTCATGCTGCCGCGTGCCGTCTTGAATGGGCCAACCATATCCAGCCCCCATACAACAAAGGGCCAGGTGAGGGGGATGGTCTTGAGTGCGGAAGCCAGCAGGTGTTGCTTGGAGCTGAAAACTTGGCACCCGTTGCAGTGTTTGACTAATTCTTTGGCGTCTTCCAAAGCAGTCGGCCAGAAGAACCCACGGTGGAAAGCTTTGGCGACAAGTGATCTTGAGGCCGCGTGGTGACCGCAATCGCCTTGGTGGATGTCCTTGAGGATTGCAATGCCCTTCTCTGGCTCGACGCAGCGCTGGAAGACTCCAGTGACACTGCGCCTAACGAGTTCTCTATTCACTATTGTGTATGCTCCGGCTCGGCGTTGAACTTGTCTTGCCGAGATTTCATTAGTCGGCAGCTCTCTGTTTACCAAAAAGTTGAGGATGGGCCGGGCCCATGATGGAGCTGCGACTTCTTCTATTGCCAACACGGCTACTGCGACCAGGGCGGGTGGGTTTGGTGGTGAAGAGTTGGAGTCGGCCGCCGTCTGCTGTGTCGTTGTAGTCCCCGGGCCGACTGCTGCAGTCCCCGGGCCGACTGCTGCAGTCCCCGGGCTGGGTTCTGAAGTCCCCGAGCCGGGTGCGACTACATCAGTCCCCGAGCCGCTTGTCAAAGTCCCCGAGCCGCCTGCTGGGTTCCCTAAGTCAGATCCAACTGCATCAGGGTCAGGCGGCATGAAGATGGAGTTTGATTCTGGAGACGGCTTGACAGACGGCTTGAGGAGGCGTTGGAGGGAGACGCCGGTTGGTATAGCTTGCTGGGTGGAGCCGATTCGTGCCAGGGCATCTGCTTGCTCATTGTCAGCCCGTGGCACGTGGAGAAACTCGCACCCTTCAAAGTATCCACTGAGTTGCTGAACGAGGAAGCGGTAGCTCGCCATGTTTGCGTCCTTGGCGTCCCAATCGCCAGATGATTGTTGGATCACCAAGTCCGAGTCGCCATAGCACAGGATCCGGCGGATGCCGAGTTCTTTGGCCAGCCGGAGACCATGTATGAGCGCCTCGTACTTCTCCACGTTGTTTGAGGCGGCAAAATGAATTCGCAGTGTGTATCTGAGCTTGTCACCCTTGGGAGAGGTGAGGACGATGCCGACTCCCAAGCCGGTGCGCATCTTGGACCCGTCGAAGTGCATCCCCCAATGGGTGGAGTCGGGTGCCGGCGGCAGGTACTGGGTCTCGGTCTAGTCGACAAGGAAGTCGGCCAGCACTTGGGACTTGATGGCGGTGCGAGGCTGGTAGAAGATGGTGTAAGGAGCCAGCGCAATAGCCCACTTGGCCACCCGGCCAAATGCATCCCGGTTGCCTATGATCTCGGCAAGCGGGGCGATGCAAACGATCGTGATGGGGTGCTCTTGAAAGTAGGGCTTGAGCTTCTTGGCAGCAAAGTACACGCCATAGCACATCTTCTGGTAGTGGGGGTAATTCTGCTTTGAGGCTGACAGCACTTCGCTTAAAAAATACACCGGCCTCTGGACCAGCTGAGCTTGGCCTTCTTCTGGGTGCTGAACCACGATGACAGTGCTGACCACCCGGCTAGTTGCGGCAATGTAAAGGAGCATGGGCTCTTTCTCAGTCGGTGCCGCCAGGACAGGTGGTGTGGCCAACATCCTCTTCAACTTGTGAAAAGCTTCGTCCGCCTGGTTGTTCCACTCAAAGTGAGTGGATTTCCACATGAGCTGATAAAGGGGGAGGGCCTTCTCCCCTAGACGACTGATGAAGCGGTTGAGGGAAGCCAGACATGCAGTGAACTTTTGGACATCTCGAAGCCGGGTGGGAATCTCCATCCTTTCTATGGCCTTGATATTCACTGGGTTGCACTCGATGCCGCGTTCAGAGACCAAGAAGCCTAGGAGCTGGCCGATTGGTACTCCGAACACGCATTTCTCAAGATTGAGCTTGATCTGAAATCGGCGCAAGTTGTCAAATGTTTCTTTGAGATATTCCAGCAGGGTGTCGCGTTTCTCCGTCTTCACCACAATATCGTCTACATAGACGTGGGCATTTCTGCCGAGTTGCTTGAGGAGGCATTTCTGCATGCAACGCTGAAAAGTGGCACCGGCATTTCTCAAGCCGATCGAATGTCATAGTCAGGTAGCAGAAAGCTCTGAATGGTGTGATGAAGGCGGTCTTCAGGCGGTCGGCTGGATCCAACTTGATCTGATGGTAACCTGAGTAGGCATCCAAGAAACTCAGCAGCTCGCATCCGGCTGTGGAGTTTATCACTTGGTCAATTCGAGGCAAGGCAAACGGGTCCTTGGGGTAGGCTTTGTTGAGGCTAGTATAATCTATACACATGCGCCACTTCTTGTTCTTCTTCAGTACGAGGACCGGGTTGGCAAGCCACTCTGGAAAGAACACCTCCATAATGAAGCCGACTGCAAGAAGCCGGGCTATCTCTTCACCAACAATTCTTCTCTTCTCCTCCAACAATCGTCGGAGGGGCTGCTTGACTGGTTTTGCATCTGCTCGAACATGTAGCTTGTGCTCGGCGAAATGCGTCGAAACACCCAGCATGTCTTTGGGGGACCATGCAAAGATATCCCGACTCTCACGGAGGAAATCGACGAGCTCGCTTTCCTACTTGCTATCCAGGTTGGCTCGTACAACAGCAAACCTCTCCGGGAGCTCTGGGTCCAGAGGTATTTTCTTTGTCTCCTTGGCCGGCTGGAAGGAGCCCTGAGCTTCCGACTCCTTGGGGTCAGGCGACAGGTCCGGCTGCTTGCCGTCCATGGCCACAACCCGGTCAAGGATCTTCTTCTCAGCAGCAATCACGAGGGACTCGGCCAGCCGGCTGCTGGCTGCAGCACAGGCAGATGATTTCTGATAGTCTCCGACTATGGTGATGATGCCCTTGGAGCTCGGCATCTTCATCTTGAGGTAAGCATATTGGGGTACAACCATGAACTTGGCCAAGGCAGGTCGGCCAAGTAGTGCATGGTAAGGGCTCTCCAGGTCCACCACTTCAAACCAGACTGCTTCACGGCGGAAGTGATCCTTGTCCCTGAAGAGATCATCTATCTTGATCTTGCCGATTGGTGAGCAGGACAGGCCGGGTACAATGCCATGGAACACGGTCTGACTGGGCATAAGTTGCTTTGTCTTGATGTTCAGCTTCTCCATGGTGTCACGGTACAGGATGTTGATGCTGCTTCCTCCAGCAATCAGAACTCGGGAGACACAAGAAGCTTGCCTTTCTGTTGCGAAGGTGGCATCCTATACCAACGCATAGGAGCCTAGAGACGGCATCACCTCTGGGTGATCAGCCCGGCTCCAGCTGATAGGCCTTTTAGACCAATGCATAAACTCTGGATCTTTGGAGGCGAATTCATTGACTTCTTGGTGCTGTCGGCGCCGGCTGCACCTGTCCTCAGCTTGGCTTGTGAATACGACGTAGGCTGCATGCTCGTCAGGGAACTCGTCTTGAACGGCTCCGACTACTGGGCGAGCAGCCAGCTGCTGAGGAGCCGGAGGCGGCTGGCCATCAGGCGGAGGGGCATCAGCCCTTCGGCCTTGGAGATCCGTGTGAACCAATGACATTTCCGAGTTTGTGTGGTTGGACGGCTTTACGCCACTATGGAACTTGCAGGGGGCATCAAGTGTTTGCTCGTAGGAGAAAGCCGGCTGCCAAGCCGGCCTGCCGCCCTTAGGTCGCTTTGGCAGGGGCTGCCCTTCAGGCTGCTCGTCTTCGACTGTGGCCACCTGCCGACTGGTGGAAGGCAGCATAGGAGCCTTGCACTTGTTGTCGCTCTGGTGCGGGCGTCGATTGGAGTCGCCAGCCGGCGTCTTTGGAGCCGGAGGAAGCATCTTTCCAGAGGCGTCCACTCAGAGCTTTGTCTTCATCGAGGAGTCAGCCGTGGCATGCTTGTCTGCTATGATCAGCAGTTCATCGAGTGTAGCCGGCTCATCGCAGAGAAGTCGGGGCTTGAGGAGGGTGCCCTCTCGGCACCCGGCAGTGAAGTACTCTATCGCTTGCACCTCGTGCACCCCTTCGCAAGAGTTGCGGAGCTCGGCCCAACGCGTGAGGAAGTCGCGAGTCGATTCATTGGGGCCTTAGACGCACAAGGAGAGCTGGCGGGGCTTGGGAGGCCGCTTGTACGTGCTGGTGAAGTTGCGGATGAAGACTTCCGTGAAATCTAGCCAGCTGTTGATGCTGTAGAGCTTGAGGCTGTTAAGCCAGGTGCGTGTCGTGCCTTGAAGCATGAGGGGGAGGTTCTTCACGGCGACGCGCCTGTTGCCATTTGCTATGCTGACCGCAGTGGAGTAATCTATCAACCAGTCTTCCGGCTTCACCGAGCCGTTGTATTTTGGCGTGTCTCTTGGGAGCGAGAACCCTTAGGGAAACAGGGCGGCCCGACATCGTCTTCTTCTTCTAGCGCCTAGGATCGCGCCAGGCGGTCGATCCGATGGCGGGCATCGTTCTGGCCGATTCCTTTGCGGCGGCCCAGCCAGCCGCTGAGCGTCGGGTGCGTGACAAGCGGCGGGGTGGGATATCTCTCCCCGCGAGGCGGAGGAGGAGGCGGCTTGCCTTGTCTCTCCACGGCTCGGGGGCGGCCTTCTTCGTCGCGCTCGATGGTGAGGCGAGTCCGACTACGGCAGCAGTCGCCTCCTTGTCGTTTCTTGTGCGGGCGCCGTCTGTAGTCGGCGTCCGGGACGTCGCGTCGTGCTCTCGGTGTGGGGGAGGACTTTGAGCGCGGGCGCCGGCTTCATGCTGCTCTACGTCAGCGTCGATCAGCTGCTGGACGTGTCTGGTCATGCAGTGGAGCTCCTTGAACTCCAGCCCGTCCAGCTCGTCTACGGCAGCCTGGGCGGTACACGGGTTCTAGAGCGGCATGGCGTAGACTGGGCGGTCAGCACCCAGCATGCTGGCAATGGCCGCGCCGTGCTTCTTGATAGCGCCAATCCGGCTGGGTCCGCTAGCAGGCGGCATGCCTGAGGCGGCACGGTCAACCTCGTGCTGGTAAGCCTCGGTGAGGCATCTCATGGAGGCTATCTTCTTGCCGTTCTTGATGAGGGCAAGGCGGCGGGCTTCCAGTGTTTCGGCGTCGGCGTCGGATGAGATGGGGATGGACAGGTCATGCAGCGCCATCTGCAGGGTGTCGTGGGCGTTTTCGCCGGAGGCGGCGCCGTGGCTGATGACGAGCACCTCAGTGATGGTGTTGCCGCTGCTGTTGGCTCGGGGAAGAGGGTCATCAATGACCACCACGTTGGTGGGGAAGGCGTCAAGCGATGCCGTGTCGGAGTCGACAAGCATCGGGTCGGTGGAGCCGACCGACTCCAAATCCGCAGCAGGCTCACTGGCGACGTGGAGTTGGTCGAGGAGGCTGACAAGGCGGCTCTCGGGGCAATATGTGCCTGCGTCGGACGCAGGCTCGTCGGAGAGGCGGGCCTCGCCGAGAAGATCGGCGAGGCAGCTTGCTGCACAGGCATCGTCGACGCCATGCAGCGCGTTGGGGCAAGCGCCATCGGGCGTGCCGGGCGGGCTATGCTCACTGGGAAGGAAAAGGGTTCCCGTCCAGAGCAGGTCTCCGGACGACGGTGCACCTGGCCCCACGGTGGGCGCCAAATGTCGGGTGGTAGGTGCGACATATGCCAACGGGTGGCTTATCATTGTGGGAGCCAATAAGACATCGCCGGTGCCTGGAAACGGGATAAGGCAAAGACATGCACGCCGGCGAATCTTACCCAGGTTCGGGGCTCTCTGCGGGGTCTCCGCATGATCACTAGATCAACGCGAGTGGCTACAAGAGGCTCCTTGAGCTGTTTGGCTAGAGGAAGAAGAAGGGCAAGGCTAGCTCTCTCCTTCTCTCTACGTGGTGTCTAAAACTCTAAGAGATCAACCCTTTGCATGGGTGCCCTGGGGAGTTTATATAGGCCTACCCCCAGGGGTACAATTGTAATCCCGCTGGACGCGGGTCCAGGCCGTCAGTGTCTGTAGTCGCCGGCTTCTCCGCCGGCCGCTGGAACCCAATGATAGGTGGGTCCCGCTGGCTGCCGGCCTCTTGGCCAACCGGCTGGGCCCACCGCCTCGGGGTCTTGTCGGCGACTGGTTACTGTAGCCTCACTCTTGCTGACGGTGGCCTTGTCGGGGTAGGCATGGCTACAGTGCCGCCGCATGGCGGGCTTTCACTGTAGCCTCACCCCGTCTTATCTTCTTAATGTGAACAAACTTCCAGAGCGGGGGTGACCCGACTGTTGGGAGCCGGCTTCCCCCCAGGCCGGCTTGGTGAAGCTTGGCCGCCTTCTGGTATCTCTCTGGCAGGAGGGGCCCGCCGTCTGCGGGCCGTACTGACCGTCTGCCGTGGGTGATGTCATAGTCAACATGGCAACAGTGCCGCACCGGACGGTGTGTGGCCGCCCCGTACAGCGCACTTTGGCCACGCTTGCTCCGGGATTCGGGGGTGGCAGGCTTCACTGTAGCCACGCCCCGTCTTATCGCCGTTATGAGGGTGCAAACTTTGAGGGTGTGAGCCAGGCCGCCTGCTAGGAGCCGGCCCTCCGGCGGCCGGCTGCTAGAAGTCGCCCCTCTTCACGAGAGCTCTTAGAGTCTTGCCGCCTTCCAGCAGCCGGCCAATGGGTTAGCCGGCTAGGAGAAGGCGGTCCTGCGTCTTGGACATTCGAGGGCTCAGTCGGCCCGATATTTTTTGAAGAGCCAGGGGGAGCTGGTTAGGCTACCCATGGTCATTTACTCCGACACAAGCCAACATGAGATCAGCGAGCACGACCACTGGGCACACACCTCGCCCAGAATAAGGCAAGAAAGACGGGGGGCCGAACGGGGTTGCCAATCCCCACTCGCGATCCCCTCATCACCAGATTGCCTTGGCAACCGGTTCACGGCGGCAAGAACACGGCGACGCTCCTGCTGGTGATACTAGGTGTCGAGCGACGTCATAGTCTGCCTCATCAGTTATGACAAGCACAACTACTGAAGCCATGGCACAGGCCCAACTCATACTAAGATTCCCACCGGCGGCTGATCAAACAGATGAGTGGAGGGCCACCATCCAGAGCTTGATTGGCTTTGCTGAAGCTGGGGGATCATAGCGGGCGGAGCCATCACGACGCCCGCAAGCAACGACAACAGATCGAGCTAATGGCCGTGTTAAGGGGGCCACACTGACGGTGCAGTCCCCTCCATGGCAGCAAACCCAAAGGCAACAGTAGCAAGAGCAGCGTGTCCATGAGCCCAACAAAGTATCAATGGCCTTGTCTGATCCACAAACCCGTCGAGATTAGCGGTGGGTCTTGGAAGATCGACGGAGGGAAGATGCGCGCGTCATCATAGAATGACACCGGGATACCCACCGTCAATCCGACAGGCGCAATTACCCAGACGTTGATGAACCCGCACCCAGTGATGGCGGGTACTTGCCTTTTGAGGTCAGGTGCCTTACCTTCACTCGCCAGCTGCGGCAGGTCCACTGGTTGTGTACACGATTCTTCAAGCCAGAGTTACCAGAAAGTACGATGGAAAGTTAAACCCGACAGAGGTCTTGAGCATTTACATGATTGTCGTTCAAGCCGCTAGGGGCACGGATGAGAAAGTGTTCGCCAACTACTTCCCTTTGGCACTCAATTCAAATGTGAGGTCTGATAATCCACAATTATAGGAGATCAATTGTAGCCTCTTTCGATAAGTTAGAGTGTCGAACCCAACGAGGAGATAAAGGTAGAACAAATATTCCCTCAAGTTTTATCGACCACCGATACAATTCCATGCACGCTTAGCGTTCACTTTACCTAGAACAAGTATGAAACTAGGAGTACTTTGTAGGTGTTGATGGATAGGTTTGCAAGAATATAAAGAGCACGTAAATATAAACTAGGGACTATTTAGATAAAGAAGCAATAAAGTTAGTATAACGAGTGTGGAAAAGTGGTGGTAGGAGTTGCGGAATTGTCCCTAAGCAATTGACTACTTAACTAGACCGGTAGCAAGTTTTATGTGGGAGAGGCCACTGCTAGCATGTCATCCCTGAATTGGAATTCTATGCACTTATGATTGGAACTATTAGCAAGCATCCGCAAGTACTAATGTTCATTAAGGTAAAACCCAACCATAGCATTAATATATATTGGCCCCCTTTAATCCCGTATGCATCAATTTCTATGCTAGGTTGAAGCTTCTGTCACTCTTGCCCTCCAATACTTAGTCCTATCAACATACAACTAACCCTATGGTGTGATCCACGCGCGCGCTCATATGATGGGCACAAAAGGACAGCAACACAACCACAAGAAAATTAAACCAATCATCGCAATTCACCAATTACCGAAAGGACAACAAAAATCTACTCAGACATCATAGGATGGCAACACATCATTGGATAATAATATGAAGCATAAAGCACCATGTTCAAGTACAGGGTACGGCGGGTTGCGGGAGAGTGGACCGCTGTAGATAGATGGGGGAAGGTGATGGAGATGATGGTGCAGATGACGGAGGCTTTGGTGTAGATCGCGGAGATGATGATGGCCCCGGTGGCGTTTCGGCACCACCGGAAGCGAGGGGGAGAGAGCCCCCCTTCTTCTTCTTCTTCTTCCTTGACCTTCTCCCTAGATGGGAGAAGGGTTTCCGCTCTGGTCCATGGTCTCCATGGCGTGGGAGGGGCTAGAGCCCCTCCGAGATTGGATCTGTCTCTCTGTCTCTCTTTGTTTCTGCGTTCCCAGATTCTGCCTTTTCACCGTTTCTTATATTCCCGGAGATCCGTAACTCCGATTGGATTGAAACTTTCAACATGATTTGTTTTCGGATATTAGCTTTCTTGCGGCGAAAGAAGGGCAACAACCGCCTTACGGGGTGTCCACAAGGGTCAGGGGAGCGCCCCCTTCCTCGTGGGCCCCTCGAGCATCGGCTCGAGTTGATTCCACTTCCCAAAATTCATAAATATTCCAAAAAATTCTCCGTCCGTTTTTATCCCGTTTGGACTCCGTTTGATATGGATTTTCCGCGAAACAAAAAACATGCAACAAACAGGAACTGGCACTGGGCACGGGATCAATATGCTAGTCCCAAAAATAGTATAAAAAGTTGCCAAAAGTATATGGAAGTAGTATAATATTGGCATGGAACAATAAAAAATTATAGATACGACGGAGACGTATCAAGGTCGTGGCTGATGCACTTGCTGGAAAAGTATATGGAAGTTGTATAATATTGGCATGGAACAAAAAAAATTATAGATACGACGAAGATTCTTGCCATCGAGGAATCTCTTCCACCCAACCGAGTTTAAGTGTGTGCGACCGTCCGAGTCCACGCGGTAAGTACAGGTTGTGATGGAGCCCCTTGCGGTAAGGCGTAGTCCAGCTGAGCCTTTGTCAGGACCACGATTCTAAGTCACGCCGATCTAGCCTGTAAAACCTCATATCCCTTTGTGGCCTCACGCACGGTACTCCCACGGGTGTCGCCTTACCATGGCCCGGGACCGTTTGCGCCTTTTGGCTCACGTATATGATAGTGTCGCTACACTACTAGGAAAAGGCCTACTAGTGGCGCACCAGTTTTGCCTACTAATGGCGCACTACTCGTGCGCCACTAGTACCACGCCACTAGTATTTTTTACTAATGGCGCACCACTGGTGCGCCATTAGTATCTGGTATACTAATGGTGCACTGTGCACCATTAGTATAGGCCTCGGTGCGCCATTAGTATTTTTGAATTTTGAAGGCGGGAAAAAAGTAGTGGCGCACCGTCTAACCCCCACCGTGCGCCATTGCTATTTTTGAATTTTGAATTTGGATCTGGATCGCGATTTTTTTGCCCATTTTTTCTCGTTTTTTTTTCAAATTTTGTTCTCGTTTTTGGATCTTGTACGTTCTTTTGTTGTGTTCTTTTGCCGGAGAGGAGTTCGCCGGAGAGGAGGGCCGAGGTCAACGGAGAGGCGCTCGCCTACATCGCCGGAGAGGAGGAGGAGGAGGTCACCGGAGAGGAGTTCACCGGAGCATCGGAGAGGAGGAAGGAGAAACCATGAGGGGAGGGGAGGGGAGGAGGGAGGAGGAGCTCACCGGAGAGGAGGGAGGAGGAGCTCACCGGAGAGGAGGGAGGGAGGAGCTCACCGGAGAGGAGGGAGGAGGAGCTCACCGGAGAGGAGGGAGGAGAAACCATGAGGGGAGGGGAGGAGAGGAGGGAGGAGGAGGTCGCCGAAGAGGAGGAGGGTAGTATGGTGGAGGAGAGAAGGGGAGATGGAGTGGAGGAGAGGAGGAGATGGAGTGGAGGAGAGGTGGAGTGGAGGAGAAGAATGAAGAGGTAAGGAGGAGAGGACCACGCCTAGCCATATATACGGCATAGTAATGGTGCACCGTGGGCAGGTGCGCCATTACTAACTTTTTTTTATTTTCTTGATTTATTTTGAATTTTGAAGGCGGGAAGATAGTAATGGTGCACCATTGGCAGGTGCGCCATTAGTAAGTTTGAATTTTTTTGCCTCTCCAGATCTTAAAAGCCCCGTATCTTTTTTCTGTTAGGTTTTTGAGGATTTTGAAAATGTTTAACATGGTTCGGATGTAACTTTTTGAGTAGATGATTTTTCATATAAAAAACTTTTTCATCTGAGTTCGTATGCAAAAGTTATGCCCATTTTCCAAATTCTCGAGAGATTTTGCAAAAAAGTCGAAAATTCATGTTTGTAAATTTTGCTAACAAGTAGACCACATATCACATGGGAATCTTATTTTCTTTTATTTTTTGACATTTCTATCATTTTATTTTATTTTATTTTTGAAACTGAAAAGGTGGTCCACAGGGGGGTGCATTTGGGGGAATGTTTGGGCCAAATTACTAATGGCGCACCGTGGGAGTGGTGCGCCATTACTAGTTCAACTAGTAATGGCGCACCACTCCCATGGTGCGCCATTAATAGTTAAAAAAATAAAATAAAAAAAATTTGAAATTTTTTTGAAACATAATTACTAATGGCGCACTGTGGGTGTGGTGCGCCATTACTAGTTTTGAAAAAATAAAAAAATAATTTTTTTTACTAATGGCGCACCGTGCATGTGGTGCACCATTAGTATTTACACACTAATGGCGCACCAACACATGGTGCACCATTACTATTTAGTAATGGCGCACCACATGCACAGTGTGCCATTAGTGTCCATATTGGCTATAGCTGTTTTTGTAGTAGTGCTAGCATCCATATGAGAGAGAACCCGGGCCGACATGCCTAGTCGTTAACCCAAAGCGGCACTAACGTACGGGGACAGGCATACATGAATCAACATCGAACATGTCGGTCAGCAGCGTGTGAATCCGGGCTGTAGCACTGGGCTAACAGGACTCCGGTGGACCGGGCTGTAGCAGGCTAAGCAGGACTCCGGATATCACCGCGTGACATTTCCCCGAAGGGATAGACACAGGAACGAAGTGAAACACATGCCGGCCAGTCAAGTGTCCGGAGCAGTAGTGCTGGGCTAGCAGGACTCCAGTGAACCGGACTGTAGCGGACTACTATGGCTCATGGAAGCACTAGACTACATTTCCCCATAAGAGAGGCTGCCAAGGATAAACGACTAGATTGTCGGATCCCACACGTACCAAGCATTTCAATCATACACACAATATGCTCGATATGTGTAAATACAACATGGCATCACAACAAAACTCTACAACTCAAAGTACTTTATTTAAAGGCTCCGGAGAGCCATACATAACATGTTCATACAGATAGGGGTCACATGACCCGACACTCAAGTCATACAAACATACAAGCACATGCGGAAGCAAACTTGTCTGAGTACAGACAACTAGAAAGAAAGAAGGCTTGGCGAAGCCTGTCTATCTACATAGGCCCTTCACAAGCTCAGATCACCACCTGGGTGGCAAATCACTCGTCAGCGTCGAGATCTACATAGAACCCATCGGAGGGGGCGGTGTTGTCGTCTGAAAACAGTAATTAAAGCAACATGAGTACAAAGGTACTCAGCAAGTCTTACAACAGATCCTGCTATACATGCACATTCTCAAGAAGGTGGTGGAGTTATTGCAGCAAGCCAGCTTTGACTCTTGGCTAAGCTATCCTACGAAACACCACTTGTGAAATAGTTTTCGCACACGAGTCCACTAATCTCCATCTCAATACTCCACCGTGGATCCTCCCTCATCATCCTACGAGAGAGCCATCCGCGGTACTCACACTTATCTTGAGGCTTTTAGTAGTAACAATTAACTTGTCTATGAACTGCATAAGCGACCAAGTAGTCCTTTACCGCGGACGCGGCTATTTGAATAGTTTTATACCCTGCAGGGGTGTACTTCGTCACACATGTTTCCACCACTTAGCGTCTGCACACGACATGTGCTCGGCAGACTTCAAGCGAAAGCCGACGTGGGTGTAGACCACGACCTGACTAACCACACAAGTCTCTAGTCCAGGTTTATCACCTATTCGGGTTCCATCCACAAGGAAATCCGGCCGGGGTGTCCTCAACGGCCCCAAACGATGTGTGCAGGGTTCCCGAGACACCAAACGGGCGCCCGGTACACCGTGCCACGTGCCTATGGCATCACAGCCCACCCCTCGGGTCAGCGCTGTCCATGGCCTCCAGCATACTACAAACACCAGAAACTACTTGCAACTCCTGGACAGAGGATGAGAGGGGTCACTAAGTCGAGCGGGGTCATATTTCAGGGCCCAATGTGTGGTAGTAGCTGAATCTTAAATCACGCATATAGATCTCAGTTCTTAAGGACGGCCTCAATGAAACAACCCACCATGTACTCCTACACGGCCTTTCATTGATACCTTTACCAAATCATGTTCAACACTTCACTCTCATTACCGACACAACCTTTCACTCTAGCTCATCACCCCGATGAGCCAGACCTGACATGACTCTAAGCATAGCAAGCATAGCATGGTAGGAAACACAAACATGGCTCAATCAACTCCTACACATGCTAGTGGGTTTCATCTAGTTACTGTGGCAATGGCAGGTCATGCAGAGGAAGTGGGTTCAACTACCGCGACACACAGCAGTTTGAATCGCGTTGTCTTAATGCAGTAAAGGAGACCAGAAGCGAGAAGATGGGTTTGTATCGAAATGATCAATGGGTTGCTTGCCTGACGGAGTGGTAGTGGAATACTGCCCTTCAGTTGGATACTCGCGAATATCCTCAGAGGCAGAACCTACCACGAAGAACACATCGAAACACAATCAACAGCAAGCAAAGTGCAACAATATGATGCATGCATGAGACATGGCAAAATGAATGTATTGGGCTAATGCAACTAAGACCAGATGGGTTTGAACCATTTTGAATCAAAGATTCAAATTCCAAGCTCATAAGTGGCCCTTAATAGTGCTTTATCTTGTTCTGCACTAAGCAGCAGGTTAATTTTCTTAAACATGCATGAAACCAGAACAGATGGATAGATTGGATTTTTCTGATCATTTTTCATATATAAATCTTTTCATTCTGAGCAATAGATTATTTTCTATGATTTTTTTAAGTTTGTGTTATTTTCTGGAATTTCCTGTATAAGAATAATTCCAGTAATTAAATTTCTTATTGGGTCAGCAGTGTGTCATGGTGACGTCAGCAGTCAACGGGGGCGGTCCAGGTCAAACTTGACCAGTGGGTCCCCCGTGTCAGTGTAATTAACCTAACTAATTTTTATTTAGCACTGGTCCTAATTTAGTGAGCAGACGGGCCCCACCTGTCATGGACTCAGGGGGAAGTCAACCTGGGCCCACACGGAGTCATCCAGGGTCAAACGGGGTCAAACTCGCCGGCGTTTAGCTGTCGGCGAGGCCAGACATGGCGGGGGCTGCGGAAACCATGCTCCGGTGACCAAAAGAGCGGCGGAGGCTATCTACGCGCAGCTGGGAACGAGCCGCATCGAGTGGTGGTGACGGTTGGGCTCGGGGTCGCCGGAATCGACGCCGGCGACGAGCTGTGCGGCTGCCGGGGTTTGGGTGTAGTCGAACCCGTCGCTAGAGAGCACGGCGAGGGGCGTGCGGTGGTGCTACGGGTTCCTGAGGATGCGGTGAGTGTGTTGGACGAGGTGGCTTGGCCGTTGGGTGGCCGGAGTCACGTCGGCGACGAGCTCGGCGGCGGCGCATTCGGGCATAGGCGGTCTGATGGCTACGACGGCCTACGGGGAAGAAGAAAGGGATGGACGGGGTCAGAGGCTCACGGCGAGTCGGACGATGAGGTCGGCGAGCTCGGAGACGGACTGCTGCGACGGTGACGGCGAAGGGGATCTCCGGCGGTGGCGGAGTCGGGCATGGTCGTTGCGGCGGCTTCGGAGCAAGCGAGCGCTCGGGGCTCGGCCTGCTCGAAGGAGAGGAGGGCGGCGGAGCTTATGGACACGGTGGCGCGGCGCGGGGACGACGGAGAGCACGGCTACGTCGGCGATGCGGCGCCAGGTGCGTCGGCCATGGCCAGGAGAGGCAAGGGAGAGGTGCAGGGGGCGAATGGGCATGTCGGGGCGGTCGAGCGGGCGACGTGGGAGTCGACCAGAGCGTCCAGAGGCGCGGGCGGCAAGCAGGTGGCGCCGTGGCGAGCTCGCGCACGCCGGCGTCACCTCTCTGCCTGCTCTCGCGAGAAGGAAGCAGCTCGCTGGCGCGGGCCAGCACAGTAATGGGCCGGCCAGTGGGCTACCAGGTGGGCCGGGGCGTGGGTTTGCGCCAGGTATGTCCTTTTCTCTTTTATTTCTGTTTTATTTTATTTCTGTAAGTTTGTTGCATTTTTAAAAAAATACTTAGGCATCTCCAAAAATCACCAAACTGCACCTGGCCACTGTTTGGAATATATCCAACATGGAATATTTTAGTTTGGGATTATTTGAGCATTTGAAATATTTTATATTATTTAAATGCCCAAACTCAAGTAGCTAATGGATTAATCCAGTGACCTTAAGATGTCCTAGAAATTTGTACATCACTTTTGGCAGTGGTTTAAGACCAAAGCAGAGGTGATGAACATTTTAGAAGGGCATTTCAGGTTCATTGAAATTATTTTTAGTAAACCCTAGTTGTTATCAGGGGGGGTGCTGGGGGTTTCTGTCATCCCCATTTCAAATTTTCTGGAAAAGTAAACATGATGCAACACTCTAATGCATGAACTAGCTAGGATGTGACAGCCTTCTTCATCAGGCTCGATACCATAACTCACAGATAGGTTCTTTGGCAATTTCTGAATAATGAAAACATATAAATTAATAAATAGCCTCGCACATACTCTTGCAAATAAGTATATATGGATTATCTACACTATTAATAGTTCCTTAGATTCTACACTAATAAGCATGTGATCGAACTCTACACTAAAGCATATCATCGACTAGATTCCACACAACATATAATTGGACTCTACACTAAGGATATCATCGGGTAATTTGCATTTGTAAGTATAACATACCATATCATGTCGATCGACCATGGTACTTGTCAGGCGGGTCACGAATGGCACCCTGACAAAGTCAGCACGTGGTGGAATTATGTCCCATAGGTTGCACACCTCCTCCTCGCTTAGCCTCATTCTTTGAGCTACGATGGCTTCATGAAGTGGGTCCTCATCATCTTCATCGAGTGGGTCCTCATTATCTTCATCATCTTCGTCATCTTCATCATCTTCCACCAGGTTGATATAAATGACGGCCATCATGGGTCTTTCTGCTCTGAAGGAGAAGCTGATCAACTCACCACCAGTAAGATGCATGCGGGTGAGGAAACGGGCCCATCCATCTCCTCCAATCTGCGACATATTGCGTCCTTTCTCGACCTCCATAGTGTATGGCCCCCCATGAGCCTCAAATGTCACAATGTCTCCTGTCAGCTTGTTGAATTTCAACCTCACATTGCATGGGATGATCTGTGTAAAAAAGCAAAATGACACAATGCAGTAATGCCAACATTAAAAATAAAATAGTTGTTACATTTCATATAATTTCTTACTGCCGCATGACGAAAAATCGGCTGGAAGTAGATGTCAAAGAGCTTGCCCGTTGCAAGGCTGCAGGCACACCTTGACTTGCACAATCGACATGGTGGTGGTGGTGGCGCCATTTTCCAAAAGCAATATGAGCAAAGGATTAACGATCCACTTAACACAAAATAAAAACAGTAGCATGTGATTTTTTGGTTCTTCTTCAGTTATATTTTCATAGCTTACTAACACCTTCTAGAATAGAACAAACAGCTAGCAGGCAAATGCCAAATCTTCTGCGAGAAGAAATTTGAGTCTTCTTCCGCGAGAAGCAATTTGATGGACAATTATAATCCTAAGATCTAGCTAGGTGTTTCCAAATCTTCAGAGCTATCAACTAGCATACTAAATCAACTAAATCAAAATGTTCTATAAATCAACTAAATGAAATAGCCTATTAAATCAACTTGCGTACTAAATCAAGTAAATC
The DNA here is from genome assembly GCF_002575655.3 of Aegilops tauschii subsp. strangulata. Taxonomy (NCBI): domain Eukaryota; kingdom Viridiplantae; phylum Streptophyta; class Magnoliopsida; order Poales; family Poaceae; genus Aegilops; species Aegilops tauschii. The sequence goes on from NC_053038.3 coordinate 427,854,758, forward strand.
AAAATGTTTTATAAATCAACTAAATCAACTAGCCTACTAGATCAACTTGCCTACTAAATCAACTAAATCAAAATGTTCTAAATCAAATAGCCTACTAAATCAACTAAATCATATGAACTAAATCAAAATGTTGCATATGAACTAGCCTACTAAATCAAAATGTACCAGGGAGGAGGGGTTTTGGATGGAGGACGGAGGATTGAGAAGGAGGGGCGACTGGAGGAGGGAGGAGAGAGTAGGACGGAGGCAGAAGGGTGGAGCGAGGAGGGGTAGGCCGACGACGAGTCGAGGAAGGACAGAGGAGGAGGGCGGTACCGAGTCCAACGAGGATGAGGAGCTGACTGCGGCGCAGAGGGAGGAGGGGTAGGCGACGGTGGCTGGCGGGGGAGGACCGGCGCATGGGGGTTGAGGGGGAGATCGAGTGGGTGGTGGGAGATAGCTAGTTTTAGCATTAGCACACTATAGATAAAGGCGCTACTGCTAAACTACCTAGCAGTAGCGCACTTCGAATTAACGCGCTTCTGCTATAACTAGCTTTGTGGCGGGGTCGTGGGAATTATAGGAGTAGCGCGGCTTAGTGGGGGCGCGCTAGTGATACTTTTATTTCAGCCGCGAGTTCTGACGGAGCGCGCTACTGCTACATTGCAGCAACGCCTTTTTTAAAACGCGCTGCTGGTAAGATCCTGTGTATAGGCTTTTCCCTAGTAGTGAGTGGGCATGTGCAGTCAATGCCGTGGAGCCAGCTGTAGATTCCCTAAAGCCACTCAAGTGGTCCCTGATACGTCTCCAACATATCTATAATTTATGAAGTATTCATGCCATTATATTATCATTCTTGGATGTTTTAATCATTTTATAGCAACTTTATATCATTTTTTGGGACTAACCTATTGACCTAGTGCCCAGTGCCAGTTGATGTTTTTGCTTGTTTTTACATCACAGGAAATCAATACCAAACGGAGTCCAAACGCAATGAAACTCCTGGAGGGTTTTTTTGGGCTAGAAGAAAGCCAGTGGGCCAAGGAAGCACCTGCGGGGCTACTCGAGGGGAGCAGCACCCACCAAGGCGCGCCAGGAGGCCCAGGCGCGATCTGGTGGGTGCTGGCCACCTCGGATGCCCCCCGGACCGCCTCTTTACCCTATAAAATCCCAAATATTCCAAAACCCTTCGGGGTAGCCCTATATCAAAAGTTCCGCCGCTGCAAGGCCTCTGTATCCACGAGATCCAATATAGACCCCATTCCGACACCCTGCCGGAGGGGGAATCATCACCGGTGGCCATCTTCATCATCCCGGCAGCCACCACGATGAGGAGGGCTTTGTTAATATAGTAGGATCATATGGTGTTTTCCCCTCTCTATCTTGTTGTGATGAATTGAGTTTTTCCCTTTGAGATTTTGTTGTCATCGGATTGAATACTTTTATGGATTTGAGAACACTTGATATATGTCTTGCAATTGAATACTCATGGTGACAATGGGGTATCGTGCTGATTCAATTGATATATGTTTTGGCACTCAACTCGCGGATTCCTGAGGTGACATTGGGGTAATCTATGCATAGGGGTTCATGCATGTTCTTGTCTTTGTTTCTCCAGTAGAAATCTTGGGGCACTCTTTGAAGTTCTTTGTGTTGGATTGAATATTAGAAATCAGAATTTGCTTTGGTGTTATTTTAGTATGAACTCGAGGATAGATCGAACGGAAAGAATAGCGTTGTGTTATTTTAGTACGAACTCTTGAATAGATCGAACATAAAGAATAGCTTTGAGGTGGTTTCGTACCCTACAAACAATTCCGTCTTATGTTCTCCGCTAGATATGAACTTTGGAGTGATTCTTCATCGCACTTTGGGGGGTGGTTATATGATCCAACTATGTTAGCATTGTTGACAGATTGCACTAATGAAAGTATGCACCCTAGGCCTCATTTTCCATCATTGCAATACCGTTTTTATGCCAGTTTACGATTTGCTACCTTGTTGTTTTTATTTATTAAGATTATAAAAATATATTTCTACCATCCATATTACACTTTTACCACCATCTCTTCGCCAAACTAGTGCATCTATACAATTTGTCATTGTATTGGTTGTGTCGGGACACAGGAGATTTCTTGTATTTGGTTGCAGGCTTGTTTGAGAGAGACCATCTTCATCCTACACCTCTCACGGATTGATAGACCTTAGGTCATCCACTTGAGGGAAAATTTCTACTTTCCTACAAAACTCGCGCTTGGAGGCCCAACACGTGTCTACAAGATTAAAGTTGCGTAGTAGACATCAGTCCCGCATGCCTATCATCTTTGATTAAGAGGATCACCCTGACTGCACTACTGCGGTAGGGTGTTTGCTGTTGTTGGTTTCACCAACAATTTGCAACCTTAATGTCACAAGGATGTTAGTTGACTACAGGGCAGGACTAAATCTGATCTCCCCCAAAGTAGCCAGCAAGCTACAGATCCCTGATGAAGATCTTAAGATTACTGGCACATTCCGAGGAATCAACCTCGGCAGGAGCTGTCCTAAGGGGAAGCTTACGCTGCTGATGACATTTGGTGGAGAGCTGAATTACCGGACCGAGAAGGTCATGTTCGACGTTGTTGAACTTCCCTTGCCGTACAACAGGATCCTTCGTAGTCCGGCTCTAGCAAAGTTCATGGTAGCGTCCCACTATGCCTACAATACTTTGAAGATGCCAGGGCCGATAGGCGACATCTCCATCCCATCAGACAAGAAAGATGTGATCATATATGTGGACAAGATGTATCGGGACACGGTAGCAGTTGAGATGGTGGAAGCCATAACTCCCGCCAAGGAAACAAAGAAGGGAAAGAAGGCTAGCAGAGATGCTGGCAAGGAATCTGGGAAGCGCGCCTCCCCGGAGTTTGCTGCACCTGTGGATGACCTGCCAGAAAGTTCCGCTAGTAAGAGAGCCAAGGTTGCTTCACCTGCTGTGAAGAAGGTCTCAGCGGAGTAGGACAGTGCTAGCGGTACATTAACCATCAGCGCCGCCCTCAGCGACGAATAGGAAAGCACGCTCGTTGCCTTCATGTGGGCGAATGTCGATGTGTTTGCTTGGCAACCATCTGACATCCCCGGTGTTACCGGGAGGTAATCGAGCACCACCTTGTTGTCTGCCCTCATGCTCAGCTTGTCAAACAGAAGGTTAGGAAGCAAGCCTTAGAGCGGCAGCAATTCATTGCCGAGGAAATCAAGAAGCTTGAAGCAGCTAGTTTGGTCAGAGGAGTGCTGCATCCAACATGGTTAGCGAACCTAGTCGTAGTGCGCAAGGCAAACTGGAAATGGAGGCTCTGCATTGACTTCACAGACTTGAACAAGGCAAGCCCAAAGGACCCCTTCCCCCTTCCGTGCATTGATCAAATTGTAGACTCCACTTCCGAGTGTGATCTGCTCTTTTGGATGCGTACTCCAGATACCATCAGATATTCATTTCCAAGGAAGACGAAGAGAAGACCACATTCATAACTCCATGTGGCACGTATAGCTTTGTACGTATGCCTTTCAGATTAAAGAGCGCTAGATCCACTTTTGCAAGGGCAGTACAAATTGGATTTGAGCCTCAACTGCACAGGAATGTAGAAGCTTACATGGATTACATAGTGGTCAAAACCAAGGACAGATCAACGCTCAATCAAGATTTGCAAGAGACCTTTGCAAATTTACGCAAGATCGAGTTGAAGTTAAACCGCGAGAAGTGCGTGTTTAGTGTTCCCTCTGGCAAGTTACTTGGCTTCCTTGTATCTCACCGGGGGATAGAAGCCAACCCCGACAAGATCAGGGCGATTGAGCAAATCCAAGCACCCAGGACTATTAAAGATGTGAGACGTTTGACTGGATGCATTGCCGTGCTGAGCAGGTTCATTTCTAAGTCTGCCGAGCGTGCCTTGCCTTTCTTTAAAAATTTGAAGAAGGCAGGCCCAATGCAGTGGACCCCGGAGGCAGAAGCAATGCTGCAAGATCTGAAAACCTACTTTTCCTCTGCTCCAACCCTAGTCGCTCCTAAACCACAAGAGCCGTTGTTGCTATTTTTGGCGGCAACTAATCAAGTGGTTATTGAAGCGCCGGTGGCGCAGCGGGAAGTAGATGAAGAAGCAGATGTACAGCTACTCGCCTCTCCAGGGATGAAACTGAGCCGGCCGAGGCAAGATTCGACACATATCAAGGAAAAGCCAAGCAAGTTGGCGAAGGAAGTTCCAATGCCACGACAAAGAAGAAAGTGGTACAGCGGCTAGTGTACTTTGTCAGCTCCCTATTATAGGGGGCTAGATCAAGGTATTCTAGGGTGCAAAAGCTGATCTAGGAGATTGCGCCACTACTTCCTGTTGGGAAACACAGCATGCAATTTCAAAATAAATTCCTACGCCCACGCAAGATCTATCTAGGAGATGCATAGCAACGAGAGAGGGATAGTGTAACCACGTACCCTCGTAGACGGAAAGTGGAAGCGTTTGCTTAACGCGGTTGATGTAGTCGAACTTCTTCTTGTTCCGACCAATCAAGTATCGAACGTACGACACCTCCGTCCCTCGAGCTCTTGATCCAGCAGAGGGTCGAGGAAGTAGATGAGTTCCACCAGCACGACGGCGTGGTGACGGTGACGGTGAAGTGATCCGCACAGGGCTTCGGCTAAGCACCGCGAAAATATGATCGGAGGCGTAAACTGTGGAGGGGCGCCGCACACGGCTAGGAACAATTGATGTATGTTCTAGGCGCCCCCTCCCCACGTATATAAAGGATGGAGGGGCAGGGAGCCATCCCTAGGCGCGCCCAAGTAGGAGGAATCCTACTTGGGCTCCTAGTTGGATTCGCCCTCCCTTTCCTTTTACCGGATGGGGAAAGAGGGGAAGAGAGAGAGAGGGGGAGAAGGAAAGAGGGAGGCGCCGCCCCCTCCCCTAATCCAATTCGACCTCAATCCTGGGGGGGCATCACCCCTTGTGGGCTGGTGTGCCTCCCTCCTATGGCCCATATGACCCATATCTTCCCCCGGGGGTTTCGGTAACCCCCCGGTACTCCGATATGTACTTGATACATTCCGGAACATTTTTGGTATCCGAATACTACCATCCAATATATGAATTTTTACATCTCGACCATTTCGAGACTGCTCATCATGTCCGTGATATCATCCGGGACTCCGAACAACATTCTGTCACCAAATCACATAACTCATATAATGCAAATCATCATCGACCGTTAAGCTTGCGGACCCTAGGGGTTCGAGAACTATGTAGACATGACCGAGACACCTCTCCAGTCAATAACCAATAGCGGAACCTGGACGCCCATATTGGTTCCCACATATTCTACGAAGATCTTTATCGGTCGAACCGTTATGACAACATGTGTTATTCCCTTTGTCATCGGTATGTTACTTGCCCGAGATTCAATCGTCGGTATCTTCATACCTAGTTCAATCTCTTTCCCGGGAAGTCTATTTACTCGTTCCATAATGCATCATCCCGCAACTAACTCATTAGTCACATTGCTTGCAAGGATTCTATGGTGTGCATTACCGAGAGGGCCCAGAGATACCTCTCCGATACTCGTAGTGAAAAATCCTAATCTCGATCTATGCCAACTCAACAAACACCTTCGGAGATACCTGTAGAGCATCTTTATAATCACCCAGTTATTTTGTGATGTTTGATAGCACATAAGGCATTCCTCCGGTATCCGAGAGTTGCATAATCTCATAGTCGGAGGAATATGTATTTGACATGAAGAAAGCAGTAGCAATAAAACTGAACGATCATTATGCTAAGTAAACGGATGGGTCTTGTCCATCACATCATTCTGCTAATGATGTGATCCCTTTCATCAAATTACAACACATTTCTATGGCTAGGAAACTTAACCATCTTTGATCAACGAGCTAGTCAACTAGAGGCATACTAGGGACATGGTGTTTTGTCTATGTATTCACACATTTATCAAGTTTCTAGTTAATACAATTCTAGCACGAATAATAAACATTTATCATGAATAAGGAAATATAAAATAACAACTTTATTATTGCCTCTTGGGCATATTTCCTTCAGTCTCCCACTTGCACTAGAGTCAATAATCTAGATTACATGGTAATGATTCTAACACCCATGGAGTCTTGGTGCTGATTATATTTTGCTCGTGGAAGAGGCTTAGTCAACAGGTCGGCCACATTCATTTCCGTATGTATTTTGCCAATCTCTATGTCTCCCTCCTTGACTAGAGATGAAGATGGAGATGGAGATGAAGCGTCTCTTGATGTGTTTGGTCTTTTTGTGAAATCTGGATTCCTTCGCCAAGGCAATTTCTCCAGTATTGTCACAAAATATTTTCATTGGACCCGATGCACTAGGTATTACACCTAGATCGGATATGAACTCCTTCATCCAGACTCCTTCATTTGCTGCTTCCGAAGTAGCTATGTACTCCTCTTCACATGTAGATCCCACCACGACGCTGTGCTAGGAACTGCACCAACTGACGGCTCCACCGTTCAATAGAAATATGTATCCAGTTTGTGACTTAGAGTCATCCGGATCAGTGTCAAATCTAGCATGGACGTAACCACTTACGACAAGCTCTGTGTCACCTCCATCAACAAGAAACATATCCTTAGTCCTTTTCAGGTACTTCAGGATGTTCTTGACCGCTATCCAGTGATCCACTCCTGGATTACTTTGGTACCTCGCTGCTAAACTTATAGCAAGGCACACATCAGGCCTGGTACACAGCATAGCATACATGATAGAACCTATGGCTGAGGCATAGGGAATGACTTTCATTTTCTCTCTGTCTTCTGTAGAGGTCGGGCATTGAGTCTGACTCAACTTCACACCTTGTAACACAGGCAAGAAACCTTTCTTTGACTGATCCATTTTGAACTTCTTCAAAACTTTATCAAGGTATGTGCTTTGTGAAAGTCCAATTAAGCGTCTTGATCTATCTCTATAGACCTTGATGCCCAATATATAAGCAGCTTCACCGAGGTCTTTCATTGAAAAACTTTTATTCAAGTATCCTTTTATGCTATCCAGAAATCCTATATCATTTCCAATCAACAATATGTCATACACATATAATATTAGAAATGCTATAGAGATCCCACTCACTTTCTTGTAAATACAGGCTTCTTCGAAAGTCTGTATAAAACCATATGCTTTGATCACCTCATCAAAGCGTATATTCCAACTCCGAGATGTTTGCACCAGTCCATAAATGGATCGCTGGAGCTTGCACACTTTGTTAGCACCTTCAGGATCGACAAAACCTTCTGGTTGCATCATATACAACTCTTCTTTAAGAAATCCATCAAGGAATGCAATTTTGACGTCCATTTGCCAGATTTCATAATCATAAAATACGGCAATTGCTAACATGATTCGGCCTGACTTAAGCTTCGCTACGGGTGAGAAAGTCTCATCGTAGTCAACTCCTTGAACTTGCCGAAAACCTTTTGCAACAAGTCAAGCTTTATAGACAGTACCATTAACATCAACATCAGTCTTCTTCTTGAAGATCCATTTATTCTCTATGGGTCGCCGATCATCGGGCAAATCCACCAAATTCCATACTTTGTTCTAATACATGGATCCTATCTTAGATTTCATGGCCTCAAGCCATTTATCGGAATCTGGGCTCATCATAACTTCTTCATAGTTCATACGTTCGTCATGGTCAAGTAACATGACTTCCACAACAGGATTACTGTACCACTCTAGTGCGGATCATGCTCTGGTTGACCTACGAGGTTCTGTAGTAACTTGATATGAAGTTTCATGATCATTATCATGAGCGTCCTCTACAGTTGGTGTAGGCATCACAGGAACGGATTTCTTGGATGAGCTACTTTCCAAATTGAGAGAAGGTACAATTACCTCATCAAGTTCTACTTTCCTCCGACTCACTTCTTTCGAGAGAAACTCCTTCTCTAGAAATGTTCCATTCTTCGGATCTGTGGTAGAAGGTGTACCCAACTGTTTCCTTAGGGTATTCTATGAAGGTGCACTTCTACGATTTGGGTTCGATCTTATTAGGCTGAAGCCTTTTGACATAAGCATCACATCCCCAAATTTTAAGAAAAGACAACTTAGGTTTCTTGCCAAACCATAGTTCATACAGTGTCGTCTCAACGGATTTTGACGGTGCCCTATTTAACGTGAATGCAGCTGTCTCTAATGCATAACCCCAAAACGATAGTGGTAAATCGGTAAGAGACATCATAGATCGCACAATATCTAATAAAGTACGGTTATGACATTCGGACACACCATTACGTTGTGGTGTTCCAGGTGGCATGAGTTGTGAAACTATTCCACATTGTTTTAAATGAAGGCCAAACTCGTAACTCAAATATTCACCTCCACGATCAGATCGTAGGAACTTTATTTCTTGTTACGATGATTCTCCACTTCACTCCGAAATTCTTTGAACTTTTCAAATTTTACAGACTTGTGTTTCATTAAGTAGATATACCCATATCTGGTCAAATCATCTGTGAAGGTCAGAAAATAACGATACCTGCCACGAGCCTCAACACTCATCAGACCGCATACATCGGTATGTATTATTTCCAATAAGTCATTGGCTCGTTCCATTGTTTCGGAGAATGGAGTTTTAGTCATCTTGCCCATGAGGCACGGTTCGCAAGTATCAAATGATTCATAATCAAGTTATTTCAAAAGTCCATGTGCATGGTGTTTCTTCATGCGCTTTATGCCGATATGACCTAAACCGCAGTGCCACAAGTATGTTGCACTATTATTATCAACTTTGCATCTTTTGGCATCAATATTATGAATATGTGTATCTCCACGATCGAGATTCAATAGAAATAGACCACTCTTCAAGGGTGCATGACCATAAAAGATATTACTCATATAAATAGAACAACCATTATTCTCTGATTTAAACGAATAACCGTCTCACACTAAACAAGATCCAGATATAATGTTCATGCTCAACGCTGGCACCAAATAACAATTATTCAGGTCTAAAACTAATCTCGAAGTTAGATGTAGAGGTAGCATGCTGACGGCGATCACATCGACCTTGGAACCCTTCCTGACGCGCATCGTCACCTCGTCCTTAGCCAATCTTCGTTCAATCCGCAGTCCCTGTTTCGAGTTACAAATATGAGCAACCAAACCGGTATCAAATACCCAGGAACTGCTACGAGAATTAGTAAGGTACACATCAATAACATGTATATCAAATATACCTTTGTTCACTTTGCCATCCTTCTTATCTGCCAAATACTTGGGGCAGTTCCACTTCAAGTGACCAGTCCCTTTGCAGTAGAAGCACTCAGTTTCAAGCTTGGGTCCAGCTTTGGGCTTCTTCCCGGGAGTGACAACTTGCTTGCCATTCTTTTTGAAGTTCCCTTTCTTTCCCTTGCCCTTTTTCCTGAAGTTAGTGGTCTTGTTAACCATCAACACTTGATGCTCCTTCTTGATTTCTACTGTTGGATATCGGGTTCTGGCAAAACCCTTAAGGTTCGAACTCTGTGGTGCGCACGAAGATCTTCTCCCTACCGATCCATGCCCCAAAACCCCGCCGCGAATCTAAGCCAGCACGATGAACACAAGAGACGCAAGGTTTATACAGGTTCAGGCCACTGTTGTGGTGTAATACCCTACTCCTGTGTGTGGTGTGGTGGATTGCCTCTTGGGCTGATGATGAACAGTACAAGGGAAAAACAGCCTCGCGAGGGGTGTTCTTGTGGTGGTGTGCTTGGAGAGGAATTGATCCATCCCTGTTGGCTGTAGATGAGATCCAGATGCCTTCTACTGTGGTGGCTATCTCTATATATAGAGGCCCTGGTCCTCTTCCCAAATATTGAGCGGGAAGGGAGCCAACAACCGCCATTTTGAAGGGGGACAGCTAGTACAAGCTATCCCGACTAAAAGTAGTGTTCGGCTGCCAAAGGCACTGGCGATGACGCCGTCTTGGGCTCCACGGTGACCTCTGTCATGCCGTCTAGCTGGTCTTGGTCTCGTTGCACCAATACGGAAACCTTTGCTTGATGCCTCGGTACTCCACGCCTGCGCTTGCCTCCTTTGCACCAAAGGGGAAACGAGGACACTGCGTAGGCTGGCGCCCGCCTGGTCTCGATCGTCATGGCTTGCGTCACGAGCACCTCGCGAGGTACCCCTCGCCTTGATCTCTCCGCCTCCTCGAGAGCCTGCCTGGTGAGGCCGCCCCTGAGGAGGCCTTGCGTCGTCCGCCTCATGAGTCTTGGCCCCTCGCGAGGGTCTTGAGCGTTTGTTGATGAAGACGGGCCGTACCGGGCCACCGTTGTGCCACGCTGCAGGCCGCAGGCAGGCAAGTCTGGGGACCCCTGTTCCCAAAACACCGACAGTAGCCCCCGGGCCCAAGGCGTGCTCGGATTTGGCTTAGCAGCGAAGCCAAAGGGCAAGTGCGGAGCGCCGCGGGCCCCAACAGCCTGCGGCCTTGGTCGCCGCATGGCGGTTGATTGGACGTGGGCGTCTCCGCTTCCCCATGCTGCCTCGGCAACTGCCTGATTTGACGAGTCCCTGCTGCATGCAAAAAGAGTAATGATTACCAGTGATCGTGGAGGACGACGGTTTGCCTCCTCTGGACTATAAGTTCGGACAGGCGTGAGCTCCGTTGTCCATTTCTTCTCGCTCCGCCTGCTTCTTCTCCCTTGCTCCTCCTCCATTCTTGACACCAATGGCACCGATCTGCCGGTTCTTAGCCGAAGAGAAAGGAAAGGCTCCCCGGGAGGGGCCTGACCCGCTCCCGCCGAAGAAACGGCCGGTCCCTGGCCGCCGCGACGAGGTTGCGAGGCCAGAGATGACAAGGCCTTAGTACGAGCGGCCCCCTCCTGGGTTTCCGCTACCCCTGTACGCCCGGGACGAGGGCCCTGGAGAAAGGGACGACGAGCGATGCCGTCCGCGCCGCAGGCGACGCCCACGAGCCTTGGCGGTGCGCGCCATCGCTCCTGGAGTCCAAGCCGCGGACTCCTCTCGCGAGCTCGTGCTCCACGCCGCGATGCCTCCAAGCTCTTGGATCCTCTTCCCTCCATTCGTTGCCTTCGAGATGCCGCCGAGAGGGCCTCTCGAACTTTGGCTGCAGCGCACCGACTACGGTACTCCGGCGACCGGAGCGGAGGTTGAAGTCATTGCTTCGGGCAAGGTCTTCATGACCCGAGGCTGGGGCGAGATCGCCCGGGTCTGCGGAACAGGGGGTTCCCTCGTGATTCATTTCGAATACGATGGCGCCTCCTTGATGCGCTTCAAGGTCTTCGACGCAGAAGGCCACCGACTGGAATGCTGCCCCAGAGGAGGCAGCCAGGACATTGACGTGGCAAGGGCTAGGCCTGCCGCACGCTTCCCCGACGGCTCCTCTGGCAGCAGCGGCGATGCTTGGGAGTCCAGCGACTCTCCCGAGCTCTTCGCGACTCCGGAGACGAGCGACGACAGCTACGTGCCCCAGAGCTCGCGTCGTGCCCGGAGCAAGGTTGCTGCGTCTGGCCGCCGGCGTGGCTGGTCTGGATGGGGTTGGCGCCGGCCTCCCGTGGCCCACTGTTGATGATGGCGTCGGTTGCGGAGGCACCCGTAGTTAGGGCTCCTGAGGATTCGGTCGAGAAAACACCCCGTGGGGGCATGTAAAGGGTCCGCGATGTCTTTTGTTAATATTATCCATATTATCAAGCAGTGCAAATGCATATCCTGTTCCGGCTTGGCTCCCCCTTTCTAACCTCGCGACGACTTGGTGCTCTACGCTGACAGGTCCCGGTCCCCAGGCAGGCTTTAGCCATCGCTGGTATGCCAGGTTGCGATGCCGTGGTCAAGGCCAGGAGGTGAGCGGCCCGAGGTCCAGTAAGAGCCCCTAAGGCGCGATGCCAGGAGGTCCCCTTTAGCGTTCAAGCAGTCGTCGAAAGATGAGAAAGGAAGGCAACGTTGCCGTCACAGAGCCGTGTTAGGTGGAGATTCAGTGTCGCATCAATCAGCTATCGCAGGCGCAAAACTTATCTTGAAAGCATGGAGTTGTTCCCTCGCGCTGCGCCGGACTTGGATGTCGGCGGTTGGGATGCAGCTCGGTTAAGCCCTCGCGAGCCTACCCTCTCTTCTCCATACTCTCCTTAGTGCTCTACGTCCTCAGGTCCCGGCCCTCAAGTGAGCTCAGCCACCGCTAGTATGCCAGGTCGCTATGTCGTGGACAAGGCCAGAGGGTGAGGGCTGGAGAGCCAGCAAGAGCTCCTGAGTCGCGATGCTCAGGAGCCCTCCTTTTAACGTGCAAGCGGATCGTGCGGGAAAGAAGGAGAGAGCTCGGGGTGCCACCCACTGGTGACCTCAGGAGGTTCCTGTAAACCTACACGGGAAAGGCACGGGTTGCCATTACGATTGCCGGCCGGCCATTGGTTGCTCCGAGAGAGTGGTGAGGGCACCGAGGGTCTGGTGAGGTGATGCTTGCGGGGCTGCCGCGGGCCAGAGCTCGACCACTCAGATTTGTCGATGTTGCAGGGACGGACCCATGCACAAGCGTCGTGCCAGTGTGAGCAGCTCCAAAGGTGGGTGTCAATCGAGCAGGCGATTATGACAGGAAGGTTAAGCATGAAAGGCAAATCAGCTTAGATAAATGTAGGAGGGATACACGCCATTGGGTCAGGCCCGAGCGGCTTGGGGATGATGCAGCCCGAGGGGCGCCCCCAGCACGGTAAACCAAAGACATAAGAAAATGGGATACATGCCGCAGGGACAGACCCATGCGACCTAGGAGTGATGCAGCCCTGAGGGCGCTCCCAGCTGAAATGAACTCGAAATATGTCACCTGATACCACTACAAAAAAATACACTTTCGTGATGATATGTGTTTGTCACAGTAGGTCGCATTTTTTGTCATGCATGTACATCCATGACGATTCTATGACAGAATCAAGATAGTCATACCTGTGCTGTCATAGAACTGTTCCATGACATTACAAAAATTATCATCACGGAAGTGTCCACTTCCATGACGATAAATCGCACGTCACATAAGTGCTTTCGTCAAGGGTGACCGACACGTGGCATCCACCGTAACGGAACGCCGTTAAGCTATCGGGTCGGGTTTTGGATCCGATAACCCGTTAACAGCCCTGACCAATGGGGACTTTCCACGTGTAAAATCATCATTGGCTAGAGGAAACACGTGTCGGCTCATCGTTGGGACAGATGTCATCCACTCATTGGATAGAAGGCGCCTATGATACGTCGACACGTGGCACGGCCCAACAGAGGCCCATTCCTGTGAAAAGGCCGGCCCGTTTGACTTGGTCAAAAGGTGGCGGGCCGGCTCATGGAAAGCCTGTTAATGGCCTGTTCGCATATAGCCCATTTACAGCCCGCTAACCCAAGGCCCGTTACGCCCTATCCGAATTAGGCCCAGTAGCGTCATCTGGGCCATCGAATATGATTCCAGCCCGTTTTCACTTCTGTCCCATGTATGGCCCATGACGTCTTTCGGCCCATATGAGGCCCTTTGTAACTCTTGGCCCATTAACGGCCCGTGGTGAAACTGGCCCGCAGTGAACAGTGTATCACTTTTTACCCATTAATGGCCCATGGTGAAACTGGCCTGTAATGAACAGTGTATCACTTTATACCCATTAACGGCCCGTTATTCCGTTGGGCCGTTTCCAGCCCATGTTATCCTTCGGCCTTCTCAGAGCCTATTTACTCTTGGGCTCATTTCCAGCATTCGTTTACTTAAGGCCTGTTACTGTCATTTTCTGCTTGTGGGCTAAATTCAGCCCGAGGTTACAGTCGGCCCGTTTTGTGGCCCGTTAATACGTTGGGCCATTTTCATAGCGTCATCAAATACGGCCGATTAACGACGGCCCATTATGGTCGGCCCATGAATAGACGATTCCAACTCTAGCCCGTTTACAGCCATAATGTGGTCTGTTATTGGCCCATGTTTGGCCAACCGATCATACGGCCCATAGAAGGCCAATTGATGATACGGCCCATAGAAGGCCCATTGTGTCTATGACCCGTATAAGGCCCATTGTTTCTACGACACGTAGAAGGCCCATTGTTTCTACGGCCCGTAGGAGGGAAATGGTAACTACAGTAAATATGTAGCCCATGGTTATTGTGGCCTAGTTTTAAAAAATAGGTTATTGCGGCCACTAGAAAACCGCGTTAAAAGAACTGCACTGACTACAAGCAAAGAAATAAACAAGACAATAAGGAAATAAATAAGCAAGCAACTTACGCTCGGCTATCACGGCTATTACACATATTACATCCACTGGGCATCAAAGTTCGGCACTAGTGCAAATATAGGGAACACAGCAGCATATAAACGCCGCAGCAAAACAAGTCCAGAACTGAAACCACTTCAGAAGAGCTCAAGAAACAATATCCTGGGTACCCATAATGCTGGCAAGATGCTTAGCAAGCTTATTAACTTTCTCTTTTTTGGCGCTTAAGTCCTCCAGCACTTGCTGTTGCACCAGAGAGTATGCATCTGAATTCTGCAGGGACTTCCTCAGTCCTTTGGCTTCCTGTCGCATAACATCTGATCGATGTCTTTCAACTTGAAGTTGAGACTCAAGAAGCCGAACTGATTCAGGCAGCGAGTTCGAAGAGCTGGTGCCAGCAGTAGTAGCCAGTAACTCGAACACTACATCAAGACAGGACTTTGGGGTTGTCTCAGTGTCTTCAATATAGTTTTTATTAGCTTTCTTGGAGACCAACATGGATGTCTCACTATCTTGAACCTTATCTGCATTACTTCCTTTACCATTGCATAACGGGGTACTCTTCTCCAATATTTTATCCGCGTTCTAAAAGAGAAACAAACAAACACATCACAGGTTTACAATGTAGTATATGAAACTCATTTTGGTAAACGAGTTCAATAGTAAGGTGGACAGGATAACCGCATGAAACAAACATATATCTATGTAGTATGGTCACTGTATGGTCTATATCATTCTAGTTTATGTTGCCAAATCAAGATAGATACAGTTCGAATCATATCTATTTAAGACAAAGCAGCATAGTCAGAATATAAGTGTGGGAAACTACACAACAATAACATAGAGCAAGTTACAACAGCAAACAGCCAAACACGTTAAAGAAACAGGTTTAAAACATACCTGTTGCGCCATTGGAGTTTCAATTGCATCCTTCAAATTTTAAATTAGTTGGTATGAGTAAATACAGTGATGCAAGAGCAAAGTAGTATGAACCATAGCTACGGAACCTGACCTGAGAACAATTCTTCTTCTGCTTTAAGCGTTATCTTGGGGTTTGGAGTGGTGGTCCTCGTGATTTGGGCACTGCAGTTGCCTTACTAACTGCTCGTGTTTGGGTGCTCTTTGGTGGAGACGGTGCTGTGTCAACGGGAACTGGGTGTCTATTTGCTGGGGTTGTGGTTAGAAGAGGTGTAGCTGGTTCTCTATCCAACTTGGTAGGGGTACAATCTGCATGAGTGTGGGTTATGTGTTGTGGGGCTGGTTCCTGGGCAAGTACAACGATGGTTCTATATGCATCGACAGGTAGCACGATCTTTTCTGAAGACCGTGTTTTTACTCCCACAGATACTGCCATCACTCCCTCCAATTGAAATGGCTGATAAACAAGAAAAGTAATTGAATGTACAGACATTGTAAGATAGACATGTGCAATGGATAGTAGGGAAGAAAACAGGGCATGAAATAATTCACATTTATGTTGTCTAACCAAACAGAATAGCAGGACATAATTTCACATATATGATGGCTAATTAAACAGGATAGAATGACACAATTTCACATGTATGATGGCTAACTAAACAGGATAGAATGACATACTTCAAAATATGATGACTATGTAAACAGGATGACATGATATAACTATACGATGTGTCTATTAAAGTGGTTGGCATGCCATAAATCACAAACATGCCGTCGATGGAAACATGATGGCATGATATAATTCACGGATAGAATGACATAATTTAAAATATGATGACTATGTAAACAGGATGAGATGATATAACTATATTATGTCTTTAGAAAATGGGTTGGCATGCCATAATTCAGATACATGCTATCTATGTAAACGTCATGGCATGACATAATTCAAATATATGATTTATATACTAAGGAAGTGAGCAGAGGGCAATCACATATATGATGTGTCAACTAAGGAGATGGCATTCAATATTGTGTATATGATGTAAAAACTAAGCATTGCAATACAACATATGCATGATATGAGTAATATAACCCTGCCAAGTTTGAGCATACACCTCAGGGGGATAATAGGACTGGTCATCTGCCTCTGAATCCTCCTCTGAAGAGCTATCTGTAACCAGCAAGATATCTGCTTCAGCAAGTAGCATTGTCTGCTCTGAAGACCTTGTTTTCACTCTAGATTTCTCCATCACCAATTCAAATGGCTGATGTATAGGAAGAGCAGTTGAATATACAAACATTGTCGACAAAAGCAATGAGAAATACAAAAAAGGACGGCATGATATAATTCACATATATGACGCTTGCCTAAACCGCATGGCATTGCATAATTCACATACATAATGCCTTGCAACAAGATAACATTGCATAATTCACATATATAATGTCTTGCAACGAGATGGCATTGCATAATTCACATATATGGTAATTAGACACTAAACAGGTGGCATTCACACAAAGCATGTATAAACTAAGAAAATGACATAGCAATGCAAGATACCATACGCACGATATGAGCAACATAACCCTGCCAAGTTAGAGCATGCACCTCGGGGCGGAAATATGACTGGTCATCTATCTCTGAATCCTCCTCTGAGGAGCTATCGGTAACCGGCAAGACATGCACTTCGTCAGATAGCATTGTCTGCTCTGAAGACCTTGTTTCCACTCCAGATTATTCCATGACTGTGCCGAATGGCTGATGCACAGGAAGAGTAATTGAATGTACTAAAATTGTTGACAAATTTAACACGTAATAAAAAAATGATGGCATGATATAATTCACATATAAGATGACTGGCTAACCAAGGTGGCATTGCAAAATTCACATATATGATGCCTGGCTAAACAAGATGGCATTGCATGATTCACATATACGATAAAGAAACTAAATAGATGGCATTGACACAAAGCATGTCTAAACTAAGCAGATGACATCTTTAATGTATACAGTAAGCAATGCAAGGCACCATATGCATTATATTACCAACATTAGCATGCCAAGTTAGAGCGAAGACCTCATGGGGTAAATAGGAGTGGTCTTCTCCTTCTGAATCCCCCTCAGAACAGTTATCTTCCTCTTGATTACTATCCGAAATGGGTGGAGGGGGGTTGCCTTTGCGCCCACCATGGAGCGACGTCTGCATGAAATTTTATTGCCACGCAAGGCTCGTCTCTTTTCCTCTACATGATCAGTTCCATTGTGTACAATAACTGGCATGCATAGGAATAAAACATAGTGGGATTATGTAAGGAGTGCATGCACAAATCCAGAGTGATGGTAGCAAACTGTGGATAGACCCAAAACCAATGATAGCAGGCAGATAATAGCTTTAGTCAAAAAATATAGATAATGGCTCCTTTAATGTTTGTTTGCACCCAACATGAAACTCATAGTAGACACCCAAGATTAACTAGATAGTAGACAGATAGTACTGATTAATGCCCCAATATGTACCCTAAAACCATTTAAAAACTCAAGTTTTAGCATTAGTTTGGACCCGACTCGGAGTCTAATAGGTGAACACGACGATAATGTAGCATGTCATCATATTAAGCGACGCATAACGTAAGCAGACACGGAAGAGTGCGACCTCTCTTGCGGACCCTTGTAGTCCTCAAGGTCATCTGCTCAGTTGATGATGGTAATGCAGTTGTCATGGCTGTCGGCGGCGGGGAAGAAGATCTGAGGCGGCGAAAGACAGTCTGGAGAGCGGATCCCTGCTGTGGTGAACCCTTCCGTCGTTGGAGCAGCTGAGCTGGGGTGGAACACAGTGCCGCAGGAGCAGGACAAACCACACAAGGTTTTCTTTAACACATATCTGTAACAGAAGTAATTGAGTATGGGCTTGTTTGAATTTCAGGATTCTAACAATGCAGGGATAGGAAATAGACAGGAATAGGATAGGAATGCACGTGCATAATAGAGAATTTCAAAACACAGGATTTCTGCCAATCTGGGTGTTTGATTCACAACAATTGGAAGATCACAGGATGCAAAAAAGCATGGTGAGATTAAGTTAAACCACAAGAAAATCTACGGTTATAATGCTATTATGCTACTATCTCTTAGTCTTGTGCTTGATGAATAGGAATATGAAAAGGAGGACAAGTGGAAATTAGAACTCCTACGGTTTTTCTTTCAAGGAGACACTAAAGGAACAAATCCTACAGTTTTCCTTTGCTCCATTCCTTTGCACCAAATTCATGAAAAGTAGTACCATAGGAAACTTTCCAATTCCTATGTTTTTCATTCACTTTTCCTTTCAAGCACTGGTGATTCTAGTAGGCAGGCTTGAGCAAGGAAAATCCTACACTAAAAAAATGTTTTTGTGCTACTTCTATTACTTTGGACCCAGACCACTGCCATACTAGCTCAACTCCCAGGCCCATCGACAAATGCACAGCTCAAACGCGCAGAGATAAATAATGATGGCGTTCAAGAGAGTCCATCACGGATAGCTAAGTTGCCTGGTACATCACTGCTTGTCATATAGTAGGATAAAATAATAGTACTTCCCGTTACTACGAGTGCTCAGTGGACAATATATATAACATGTAGAGTAAAAAAGAGATGCAACAAGTGTACAACCTCTTTGGCGAAGCCATGTCGATCTCAGCGTGATTGGGTTGGCCGGTGAGGATGCTCCGGCTGACTTGGGTGTTGGAGGAAGGGAAGAAGATATTAGGCGTCTGGAGATGGAGCCCGAGGTACTACTCCTCTGTGATGGAGGGTTTCGTCGTTGGAGCGGCTCCGGTGAGTTGTACGACGCCGAGGCTGAAGCAGGACAAGAGAGACAACGCTAACCTGAGTGGAATTCTAATAGCATCTCCAATACATGACGTAAAATACATAACCACAAAGTGCTAGATGTAAAATACATCAGCCACTCATCTCTGAACTTAACTGTCGAAACTGAATTTAACTGTTGAAACTGAACTTCACTATCGAAACTGAACTTAACTATCGAAACTGAATTTTGCTGTCGAAACTGAATTTTGCTGTCGAAACTGAACGCACTAGGAAAGTGAGGCTACACGTCGGTCGACTGACTTTTTCATCTCTGGCCAGTCGATTTTGCAGCCGTTGGATACAAAATCAAGGGCCTGAAGTTCATCTTCAACCTCCACCCCCCTAAGCCGCCAGCCACCACCGGCCAAACAGCAGCCCCCCGCCGCCCGCGGCCGGCGGTTCGCCGCCCCGCCCGCCCCATAAACACTCCCCTCCGCCGGTCCATCGCCGCCCCGGCCATCCCTCTAGCCCCCCCCCCCCGTGCCGAGCTTTTTCTCCGGCGATCCCCACGCCACCGCCCCGCCAACGCCCCGCCACCGCCGGCGACCACCGCGCCCACCCTGAACCCTAAGATAGATAGTGGGGCACCTCTCCGGCGAGCCCCCCTCCCCGCTGCGCCTGGTTCTTCCTTCACCCCGGCGAGCCCCCCCACCCCCTAAAAATCGACTGACCCAAAAGTCAATTCAGTCGACAGAAGTGTAGCTAAATCGGAGCAGCATCGCAAGCAAGAGCAATAGCAAGAGCAGACCAGGCAGGGGACCGAGAGCAAGAGCAGAGCAGCAGCACGAGCGAGAGCTAAAGTAGCAGCAGCTCCTACTGATGTGGACGTCGCCGCCGAGGGAGCGATGTCATGGAGGAAGCGGCCGGCGACGCCACCGTGGATGGAGCCGCGCCGTGTCGGCTCGGGACCGAGCGCCGGTAGCACCGTGAGATCGAATCAAGAAGAAAATGCGGCGATTAGTGTACAACCTCTTTGGTGGTGCCGATTAGGCCGCTGCTTCATCCGAGGAAACGGTGATGATGATGGTCTTTCGGTGGTCCAGGTAAAGACGGCGGTGTGGGAATGGAGGTGGCGCGAAAGACGAGGGGAACGTTGGGGCAGCTCCTTGGAGGTAGAGGACGGGGTGGCTGAACCAGCGGGACAACGAGATCGACGATGGATCCCCATCCGGTACGGTGGATGAGGGACGTCGAGGTGTTGCTGTGGACGACGTCGTCGGGGAAGAGGCTCCGGCTGGGTGGCGGACGGAGCAGGGTGTGGGGCTTCGTCGCGGGTATTCGCGGCCTCGATGTACGAATGGGTGGGCGGATGGGATGGCAGTGGGGAACCATGGCTTAGGGACGCGCTTGTCTGAAATGTGGGTTAACTTACAAAAGTACCCCCCACCGATTTGAGGCAGTTATTTCGGTTCAGGGGTACCACGAGCATTTCGCGTGTCGAGATTTAACAGGAGGTGGGAGTTTTCGCGCGCGTTGTAATTTCGGAATAGCAAGGCGCGGGTTGAGATGGAGGGAGTTGTCGGAGCACAACGAGACAAAGATATATCTTAAATATTTCGGGCTAACAAGGCGCGGGTTGAAGAGGCGGGAGTTTTGCAGCACGATAGACAGAGACGCTAGCTTGAATTTTCGGCATAACAAGGCGCGGCTTGAAATTTCGCGAGAACAAGCTTAACGTGTACCCAAAAAAAAGGCAGTTTGCACCTCAACACGCATAGCACACACACAAACACCATTTAGACTAGAGTAAGGTACACGTGCATTGCACGCATGAGATTTGGCAACCAAATTATGAATAAATACCACATTATAGCATGTAAGCTTTGAGTCATATATGCATGATGTAGATGTTCGTTTAATTCTTATAGTTCATTTCATTCAAAATCATCTAGTTTTTATAAGAAAGCTAATCTATTTTAAGATTCATGGAATTGTGCGTTGTAAGACATAAAGTAAAAACAAATAATGGCAAATCATGTAGAAAAACATTTGGGCAATTCTGATACGGAAGATTCTAGAATAAAGAAGAAGTGCTTGTGTTTTGATGTTTGTGCATTATGCTTAAGTTCAACCATGGAGTCTTCTAGATTATACATGTGGCGAAATCAGGTGGAATCTAGATGATATCCAACGGCCGGTAGTGCTCAAATTTGCCATCCTTGGACCATCGGATTCGCCTCATCCAACGACCATCTTTCAAAGTTAAAGTTACCCGCACACAATATAAAAAAATATAAAAAATAATATATATAGGGGGTATAGATATAGATATGTGATGCGAAAGCCACCCATCATCTCCAATTAGAATAGTGTGTCCATGCACGGATGCGACATGGCCAAATGATGTCTGCCATCGGTATCTCAAATTCAAATAAGCCTGACCTTGTTCAATGTGTATACATTGCAACATGCTCGTTTCCAAACCACACCGCGCAGATCTCCGTTATATTCATGCATGCATGGGTTTCAAACATCAGGATCTCTTATTCAAATATTTGAATTCAACTTTACATTGATTATGACCTCACGTAGTCTTTTACACCCACACAGTCGTCTTCTCTTTATAATTGTACCACTAACTTTCTCTCGTGCATGCATGCACACACACTACCCGTCGGCATTATCCATCGCACACATGCAATATTTTTCTTCAGGTCGGTCTCCCATGAAGGCACACACCGACCCACATCCCCCTCTCCATCATATCGGGCATTCTTTATCTCTCATGCGTGCATGCACAACGATCGATGTTCCTCTATGTATGTGTGTATATAGCTAGGTCTTTCTTAGTTTTCCACACAAACCGATCAATCGATATATCCAGTGAGGTCTCACCCTCTTTCCCACATTCACATCGATCAATCTACAACTCTCTATATAGGATTAACATATATAGCTAATACACCCACATTAATTATATATCCAACGTCCCCCTCTCATCATCCATGCATTCCGCTTCATCTCTCAGACGCGCGCACAATGGCGAAGACAGGGGCAGTAAGGGCCTTGCCCCCCCCTAACATCACTATATATCGAGGCTAACATGAATGTGATCATTAGACAATTGCTGCTAAAAATGGTTTAAGTTCATGAATTGACCCTTCTCGTAAAGGATTAGCAATGCTTGGCCCCCTAGCTCATTTATTTTTATGGCTCCGCCACTGCGCGCAACAGCGCACGTTCTCGCCCCCTCTCTCTAAATATCGATCTCGCACTTGTGCATTCCTTCATAGTCTCCCTCCACTCGGCCCCTCGCACCATCTTCTAGCGCCCCACCGGATTTTTCCACATGTACAATCTAGCAGACTCCATGGTTGAACTTAAGCATAATGCATAAACCTCAAAACAACAGTGGTTCTCTTTTGTTCTAGAATCTTTCGTATCATAACTGCCCAAAGTTTTTTCTAGTTGAATTGCCATTATTTGTTTTTACTTCATGCTTTACAACGCACAATTCCATGAATCATCAAATAGATTAAGGGTTTCTTTCATTCAAAGGATTCTCAAAGGAAGTTTGGAGGATTCTAATCCTTAGGAATTTTTCCTATCTTGGTTGTTTTATTCGTAGGATTGTAAACCATAGGAATTTTTCCATATGATTCATTTGCACTAGATTTCATAGGAAACATCCCATCCAGTCAAACCTCTTTGAAAGAATTTTGCGTTTTTTCTATGCACAATCAAACACTCGTACAATCCTGTAGGATTCAAGATGACATTCCAGTATAATCCCATGTTTTTCCTATTCCCGCCTTTTGGAAATCCTACGAATCCAAGAGGCCCTAGCTTTTTTATAAAAACTAATTGATTTTGAATGAGATGAACTATAAGAATTAAACGAAGGTCTACATCAGGCATATATGACTCAGAGCTTACATGCTATAGTGTGGTATTTATTCATAATTTGGTTGCAAAATCTGATGCGTGCAATGCACGTGTACCTTACTAGTACTTCGAGTATGTGCAAAACACGTAAATTAGAATTCCAATGGCACACTACATTCATGAAGCCATGTGGCACATGTGGAGGCGTTGTCGTGACCTCCTTGTGTGGATTGATCACAGTGACGTGCTGCTGGTTCCAGAAGAATGTACTCGTCCTCCCTGAGCCATACTGTCGGTACATGCACGAAGCGAAGATGTGCACGCACGCCACGCACACACTCATTCCCTCGCACGCACACGCGGGTACATGGGCGGACGCAATTTTGTACCAAGATCCACACCATGTGATAATTTGATGAGTGTAAAGTCATTTACTTCATTGATGGTCAATTAATACAGCGCATGCAAATTGAGTGGACGTGAGGGCAGAAGAAAGACATTACTACTCCACTGCGCGCATGCGAGTAGTTAAATCATGGGTTGCTAGTAGTACTTCCATTGGTCTCCTTCGTATTTTGTGCCAATTTTTGACAGTAACATAATATTTACACATTTGAGCAGTGTAGTCTCCTTGAAGTTTATGTTCCACTAAACTCATCGGGCGCCGTTTTGGGCCTCGGAACCAAAACCATTAATTAATCTTTACCTTGTTCCCATCCCATTCGAAAGCCTACTCACACCTACTAGTACGTACCAAACCAGAACGTGTTCCCACTATGCAGGTCTTAGTACTAGTGCTAGTACTTATGTTATAAAAAGGGGAACTACCTAACTGAAAATTACTCTACCTTTCCTCCTCGTAAGTGCTTCTTCTTCGTCCATCCTTGCCATGGCCGGTGAGCAGAGCTCTAGGTTGAGAACTACTCGTAACAAGAGAGCGGCAACCAAGGCTGCGGAAAAAAAGAGAGGGCTCGCCGCCACACAGAGACCTCGAAAGATCTCTCACAGGCAGGCGATGGCTCCCAGGAGCGCCCTAGCCGCAGAGGCGAACATGCCGAGCCGGCGGTGCTGGAGTCGTTATCCCTCGATGGCATGCCCGATCAGCCCAATAAGCACCTCAATAAGCAGAGGGAGTTCATCCAAGGCTTGGTGGAGCTGCTGAAGGAGAGCCTCGACGACATGCCAGCTGAGCTCAATAAGCAGGGGGAGTTGACCGCCGGCTTGGTGATGCTGCTGAAGAAGAGCATTGCCTCGGAGAAGAAGGCGACCAGCGAAATCCTGCAACTTCAGGAGGACAAGGCAAAGCTCTGCCACGAGCTCGACCTATTGAAGGAGAAGAACGCCGGCAGGAAGAAGCTGCATGAGAATAGTAGTTCCTCGATGAAGATGCTGCAGGCCCTCGTCATGGAACAGAAGGAGGAGTTGGCGAAGCTCCACATCGAGCACCCGGCTGCTGTCAAGGTACGTAATGCGGCCGTGGAACAGATGATGAAGGCTCACGTCGAGAAATCCTGCATCATGGACAGAATGAAGAAGATGGCGGAGGATACCCGCAAGGAGATGGAGGTCTTGGAGGCGATGAAGAAGCAGTTATGACTCCGCAGTGAATTAGATCATTTGGGGTGATAATCTTCCTTCTTCTTTTGCTCCTGTGTTTCATCTTTTGCTTCGGGTGTTTCGCCGCACGTGTCACGTTCTCTGCGAGGCATGAATAGAACAATGCTTTTTTTGAGGGAATGAATAGAACAATGCTAACAATGAGATGACTAGCAAATTAGATCATTTTATCGCCATATGGCACTGGGCTGCCGTGTTTCGTGCTCCTCCGTCGTAGTACTACTCATGTGGCGCATTTATACGAGCAGACAAATCACAAGGCCCCGCCTTCCAGCAGTAATGAGCCATCAAATCACAAAGGCCCTCGCCTCTCGTGAAACCGACCAAGCTAGACTGCCCCACCCTCTAGCCTTTTAAAAAATGTATACTTTTGTATAGTAGTAGTATCGATGGATTGCGCCATGGAGCAAAACTTGAAATTTTAAAAAAGGTGGTACGTATAGAGAGCGCTCGTCGCCAAATTATGCATATAGTACTACTACCTCCGTCCTGGTTTATAGGTCCCCTTTGTAGTTTGTGCCAAATTTTCACTAAAGATTTAACTAACAAAATGTTAATGCATGTCAAGAAAAATTATCTCATTGGATTCGTATTTGAACATAGTTTTCAAAAATATAATGTTTGTGACATGCGTGAACATTTTGTTAGTTTAATCTATGGTCAAAATTTGGCACGAAATACAATGGGGACCAATAAACCCGGACGGAGGTAGTATTAAAAAGGCTAGTCACAATAATGGTGTCCAGCACAACCCACCCCTCAAATAAAACTAAGCATCCTGGAATTCTTTGACAAAACTAAGCACCCTAAAATTCTTTGACAACTAAACTGCTGGCTATATGATGTTGGCCATATATATTGTATGTATATAATGTGAAGAAACGAGTGGTAGTACTATACCAACTAAAAGATGAAATGTAAGAAATACTAGTATGTACGTACTGAAGAGTTAAAGTAACGAGAAGAAACATAACATAGTTCTGCTGGGGGCTCAGCACAACACACCCCTCAAATTAAATTAAGCACACCTGAAATTAAACTTTGCAACTATTCCGGTAGACACTGCATTAGAACCACCATGAGCAACGGCACTGCCACCTTACTCGGAGTCCTCGTCCACGTCCTCGACTTCGTCCTTGTCCCTCTTCCTCTTGGCCGATACTTCTTTGCTTGAACCGCACACTTGGCTCTTGCTCTTGATCCAACCCTTGTAGATATTGAAACAAAGGTAGCCATCCATTGCAGCGTAGTGGATGTGGTCTATATCTAGTATATTCCTCTGCCATGCATAATGATGAAACGTGTATGGAGGTTTCTTCCTCTCTTCGTAGGATGAACCATGGCGCCTGCCAGGGTCAGCATTGAAGGATGGCCACCGGAGGGCAGCAGCCGATTCTTCTGGAGGTCGAAGGGGTTGCCTACAACGAGGCCTATCCAACCCAGGACTTCTTCGTCATTCCTAAAGTCTACAGTAACGAATTTGACTAGGTTGCTCTCGAGGAAGTTCTTAAAATCCAGGCGTTCAACGTTGGCATGGCATATGTGGTAGACCAAGCATAAGTCATGCACGCAAACCTGGATCACGGCGGGCTTCTTACTCTCTTCGTCCTTTAGATCCTTCTCTTGTCCCAGGACTGTGGTGTACTCAACATCTAGCCCAGCGACCCACTCATCGTCGTCTGAGTTTTCGAACATGCGTCTGAAGCAAGAAAGGCATCCTTTCACCATCGCGGAAGAACGGGTGTAGATGACGTCGAACTCATCGCCGGTGATGGTTCTAACCTTTTACTCACCGCCGATCATGGAGATTTGGGACGCCATGGATTTGGGAGGAGGTTTAGGATTAGTGGAACTGCCGTAATGTGAAAGGATGGGACGACTAGGAGCGAACCGCCGTAGTATTAAAGGACGTGCAGGGACAAGTAGGAGCGAACTTCTAGCGTGCGAACGGCAGGGTAGTGGCTTTCCATTCTCCCATGATACGGGCTTCCGAGAGCCCTTGGATCTGAGATCGAACGGTTGCATGGCGTAATTCTATACCTATGGGTGAATATCCTATCCTGGAGGGTTATTCTGCAAATTTTCAGCAACTTAGCATGCAACCGTTTGATCTCAGATCGAAGGGCTTCCAGCAGCCCGTATCATGGTCGCGCCTACCACGACCATCGCGTCGCTCGCGCGGTCGCGCCCTTGGAGATTTAACACGGTGCGTTAGGCTATCTTATGTTGGAGTGTCATACATAGTCATGACTTAGTAACTCATACTACAACAAGGTTAGCTATAAGGTTGGCTATAAGTGTATTTTTTTACTTCTCTCTATCTCTTTGTTTGTACTCCCTCCGTCCCATAATATAAGAACGTTTTTGACACTAGTGTAGTGCCAAAAATGTTCTTATATTATTGGACACAGGGAGTAGTATTTATTGCATTTGCCAAGGAGTGACCTCTTCCAATGAAATGGTGTGCTTATTAGTTTTTTGTTTCTAAGTTTGCTTCATTTAATTAGCTATAGACTCAAAACTGCCTTTTCACCTAGGTACACGCGCTTAGCACCGTTTCTTCCTTGGGTCGCCAAACTAGTCTCTCTCTTCTTGATTAACTTGCCACATCAGACTTTATGCCTATGTGTCAAGCTTAGCACCTGTAGGAGCAAGTAAGTACAATAGTGCGCTTTACATGGCATTTTTGCATATGTGGATGAAAGAGAGGCAAGGAAACAGTGGAGAAGTGGGCTCTCATGCAAGAGCCAGCCTCTACTACATGGTGGAGCATTGGGAGAGGCACCTGTATGGAGGTGGTCAGGAATTGGGAGACTCACGCCGGTCGTAGCGCCGCAGTTAAAATGATAATGACAAGTCAAATCACAGTGCCCCACCTGTCCAGCAGTAACTCACTGTCAAATCACATAGACCTACGTTTGCAGCAGCCCCTCATCTTCTCGCGTCTCTGTGGAACCGACTAGGCGGAACTGCCCCACCTACCGTGCAGGAAAAGCCCCGCCCTCAACTTTTAAATAGTACAGTATACAAATTTTTTATCCATGGATTGCGCAATGGAGCAAAGCCTCTAGAAAACGGCGGTACACATGTACGGAGTATGCAACACGCCCATCGCGTTCGCGTCGCACCCCAGACGGTCGGTCGGTCTGGCACGCTACTCTTCGAATGGAACGTGCGTCATATTGCGTTTGCACACACATGTGGGGCCGCAATTGAGAACCGACCATAGGCACATTCCTCGGCCCCGCAAGTCGGGTGACTTAATAGAAGAGGGAGACGAGCGATACTACTAGAGAAGTGTTGTACTATGTTGGTGCCTGGACGATCCCTGCAAGACACGGAAGACCAGTTCGTCCATGCATGTGACCAGACTCTAGCAGACACGCCTGGATTGGCTATCATCTACATATCGTGCAGGCTGTGTTGTACATGATTGTGGTTGTGGTGAGAAATCTAAAAAAAGGTTTCTTGTCATCTCGCAAAATTAGGTGTCATGTGATTTGGATCACTGCGAGGGTTAAACAGCGACAATTGTGTTGGGCTAGTCATTGGGGGCACATGCACGAAGACTACTCGGCTGCCATCTAGGTCAACCCGACTATGTTAATTAGGACATCTATCGACGGACCCCTTTTCTACAAGTTTATCTTTAATTTGAGCTTTGTTCCTCGTCTAGTTTGTCCGTCGGGATTCTTCTTGTCTCCTTTGGGCAGTGAGGTTATGTTTTCTTGTCATGTGGCATTTTTTTTGTGTTATATGTTATAATCCGGCGCTTAAGATCGAAATGACAACAACTGCGCCTCCGAGCCACATGCATGAAGACTTCTCGACAGTCATTAACGAGGTCAAGCCGGCTCCGGTAGACAACAGAAAACTAGTACTACTCCACTATATAGGCAGGAGCCTCCACGCTTGCTTGCTAGTGTTTCTCTCTTCACACTGTCTCGTCCTCTCCAGATCTAAACACGACAGCAGTGGCCACTCTCTCTGTCTCTCTCTGCTCACCGCTAGTCACAGATCCAGCCGGATCCTCTCCGCCGGGGAAGGTGAGAAGGTGCAACGTTCACGCGGTCGTCCTCAGCGATGGCTCTTACCCACTGCTGGTGTGTCCCGATCAGCCTGCCTTGCCGTTCTCTCCCAAGCACCGCTGGCGAGGGAGGGCCTCCAACCCCTTCTTCCTCGCTGCTGAGGTGTGGGCAGATCTGGCCTCCCGCCGCCCACCTAGCGACATCCCGGCGACCATCAGGTATAACTTCCTTCGAAACCGGCCTTGCTCTACTTCCCGAGCTCCTGACGTCGCTGCATTTGTATCTTTTACTATTTCTCAGGCCCCCTCGTAGATAGGATCGATCGACTATTCAAAAACCACCTAATTTTTTTACGTTTAAGAGGTAAAACTAGTTCATGCACTCGAATCTAGTACTACTTAGTTCAAGCAAGGAAGAAAGGGGGTGGGCGGTGCGGGAGGATTTGTTACCTGAATCTAGGACTTGGTCGAAAGAGGAAATAATGGGGGCGAAAAGGAGCAGAGACTGGCTATCCAACTGGTCTCTAGGTCTAATAGGGAAGTAAAGGGAAACGCAGTACAAACTCAATAGAAACCCAATCTATTGGTTGAAAAGGGAAAGAAAGTGGTGACTGGGGGACAAGTCAACAGAGTAAGTCCAGCACTAGATTTGCTAGCCTCACACAGTATAAGGTGGCTATATCGAACAAAAATGGGACCAACCCAGATATCCTGTTCTGATGTTTATTGCCCCTCGCACTGTTAAAAGTAAGGACACGTTAAACTAATGTTGTTTTCAATGTAATGCCTCCAGTAATATGAATCAATGGCGCTTTTTTACATGTCCTGCTAAATTTCCCATTAAGATAAGTTGGTTCTTTTCATTAGAAATGCAACTGTCCTGGTCCGCCTACCCTCCCGTGCCCAAAGTAATGTCGTGTTTAACGGTTGTCATAGTTATTCCTAATGCCCACACTAATATCTAGCAATGCCACTGCTTTAGAAATTGCTACTGTCCTTGTAGGATTGCCATACAGATAAGGAACATGATTCTTTTCATTTGATGCATGTTTCATCACTTGTTAGTCACCCTCCTTTCCACCTTTTTTGTGCAAACAGAGATATACATTTCACGCTCGATCTTAGTTGCACTACACAAATGATATCCAAATTATAGTTGAACATTCCAGGAGCTTCACAACCACCTTGATGTTGCTCAATTTTATTGCAACTAATGAAGAAGAAACTCTGTGGGTTTCATTTTCTGATGGAAATGGAACCGGGGCTGGAGCCCTTTTCTTAAAAAATTTGATGAAGAAGCTGCTAGCTCACGGGACATTGCTTCATTTTAGGTGAACTGCACCAAAAGGTCCCGTGAATTGAATCATCCATGTTGGTGACTGAAAGAGCAAGCTTCAGCATCCCAGTCTAAGCACCCCCGGCCTCCATCCTTGTGACGCATGGTACACCTCGTTTGCCACCTGCTCGACCCTAGTGTCACTGATAAAATGAAGTAATAATACAGTTAAAATAGAGCGAGTGTCCTCTCTATCATTTCATTTCCAATGTAGATAAAGAAAGTGCTTCTCTTTGTTAATGTATGTTTCATCAACTAGTCCCATTGTTAATGTTTCAGCATTTCTGCAAACCGGGGTGCTTAATTTTACTTGATCTGTACCAAAATAGAGATTTGAATGTCTCAAGGCGCCTCCTTGTACTACCGTTGTACACTAAAGTTCATCACTGGCAGAAGCTGTATCTGGGAGACTTGGGACGATTTCCAGTATGAGGCGTATCGTATGAGGCTCGTAGGGCCCATCTCGCCCTCGCAGCATGGCATACTATGATACTATCGCAATATTTTCTTCTATTTATTTTGTGTGTTTCATCAACTAGTGCCACTATAATGTAATCACGCTATTTCATTATCTATACAAACAGGGTTATTCAGCTGCATTTTGGTGGAACTGCACAAATGTACGTATGGAACCGACATATATGCAGAGTGCGAGGTGTGCCAAGTAAAAATTACAGACACCAACCATGCTGCATGCACGCATTGGCATCCACTACCACCAGTGGGATGTGTGGCGCTCTCTGTGGACGGATCTTTCTCGGCAGCAAATTCTCTAACCAAATACTACTAGCTTATATTGGCAGTTTTCTAGGGAGTACTCTTTTCTGAAAGAAGCACCAATCTATTTTTCTTTATTTGTACACTGTGTCACAACTTTGACCCAAAGGTCCAGAGCTATTTTAGGGTGATTGGCGTCGTACTCGGAGACTGATTGTAAGCATGATTTTCATTAGCTGTCACACTGATTGTAAGCATGAGCAGGTGGAAGATTAGGTTGGTGCAAAGCTTACCTTAAACCCTACCGCCGCCGTTGAACAAGGCGAGCGTCGAGGGAACCATGGAGAACGGCGGGGAAGCGATGTCGCGCCATCCGGCCTCCTCTTGCGGTGGGAGAACGAATACTCCTGTGGCTCCGGCTGGCTCTGCACCCTCATGAACGACACACCATACTCGATTGGTTCGTTGTCCTCTGGGTGCTCGACCTTCGATCTATACACCCAGCACCTCCGCCTGAATGTCGCCTCGGGCGAATCTGTCTGCTCCATCGCCCAGAGAAGATACTCGATGAACTCGGAGGACTGCGGCGTGACTGCCGCCGAGGAGTACATGTACATCGCCGCCCTCATCGCTGTCGTCTCGCTCTTTCGTATACATTGCCACATGGCCCGCACCGTCCTCGAAATCTCCCACTCATTGTCAAACCAAGTAAGGATCTCCTTCAACCTGGCTAACTTTGCCTGGTCACCGCCGGCGATCTGCCTGATTCGTTGATGCATCCTCTCCATAGATGTCCTTCTGAGTGGTCCGATGATAGCTTTGGAAGATGGGAGGAGAGACGGTGGTCTTGCAATAGAGAAGAGGGAGCAGCGAGACGGTGGTTTTGGAATGGAGATGATGGAGAGGAGAGGAGGTGGTTTTGCAATGGAGAAGATCAGAAGAGGGAGAGGCGAGACGGTGGTTTTGGAATGGAGATGATGGAGAGGAGAGGAGGTGGTTTTGCAATGGAGAAGAGGGAGAGGAGCGTGCGGCAGCGATTTAGGATTGGACGAGAGGGCCGGCGCGCTGTGACTGGATCAAAATCAAAATCAATTTACCCTTCAATTAAGAAAGCGACCCCACATTAACTAGTCTCCCTTTTATTCTGGGTCATAATTGACCATGATTTTCACACATAAAATATATGTTATACGTTGCAAATATAATATAATTTGAAAGTACATTCAGATACGAACCAAACGATACAATTTTTGGTGACATGCATTTACATTTTGCTTGTCAAATACAGTACGTGGTCAAACATTGACCCAAAATACGCAAAACAACAAAAAAATACTTCCAAGACCAGCGCCGCTCTTTCGCTCTTCTCCTCCTAAACCACCGCTGCTCCTCTCCTGTTCCAATCTAAATCCAGCGCCGCCTCCTCTTCCATTTCAAAACCACCGCCCCTCCTCTCCTGTTCCAGTCCAAAACCAGCGTCGCTCCTCTCCCGTTCTAATCCAAAACCAGCGCTGCTCCTCTCCTCTTCCGTTCAAAAACCACCGCCGGCGAGTGAAGGTGATGCGGAGAAGTAGATCAATGGAGGAGTACAACCGATACGTGAGGATCGCAGACGACGACCCTGTGAAGCTAGCTAGGATGTTGGAGATACAGTCTTGGTTTGACAACAAGGACCAACTAGCGGCGACGGCGACATCCATGGCCAAATATCCGCAACAGAGCGAAAAGGCGGCGATACTCCCGGAGGGAGTCGCGCGGGAGTACATAGAGCTGCTCATCTGGGCCATGGAGCAAACAGATTCAGCGAATCCGATCGTGAGGGAGCGGTGGTGGGTGTATTGATCATAGATGGAGCATCCACCAGAGATTGAAGGATCGAGCATCTACAGGGTGCTCATCTGGGCCATGGAGCAAACAGATTCAGCGAATCCGATCGTGAGGGACGGTGGTGGGAGTATCGATCCCAGATGGAGCATCCACCAGAGATTGAAGGATCGAGCATCTACACGGTGCCGTTTGTGAGGGTGTCCTGCCAGAGCGAGCCGGTGGAGTCTTCGTCGACCGAACCCAACTGCAAGAGGAGAAAAAGAAGTTGGCCCGACGATGCTTCCCCGGCATCCTCTCCCTCGCCGTTCACATCGTCTCACGGGGCGGCTGTCTGCCACCAAGGAATAGGAGGGGACTGCCCCCCAGCCCAATAGTCGGGCAGGTTGTGAATTGTCAGGAGGAGCTTAGGGTTGTCAGTATTTGCAGGCTGTGAATTGTGTTTTGTGTTGTGTATTTTGAGAGTACTTTCAGATATGAATGTCTTTTGAATTTCAGATTTGCAGTATTGAGCATATGAAGTATTTTATGAATTCTAGAGATCTATTTTTAGCACTTAAAAAAAATGTAGTTTCATAGGATTATAAAGGTGCAGACAATGTGATTCTCAGAGAAGAAACAGCAAGTTTCAGTTTCAGATAAGGAACTGCAAGTTCAGTTTCAGATAAGAAACTGCAACTTTCAGAGGCAGAGCATTTATATTAACACGACCTTTTCAAACAGGGTTAACATCATGTTGGAAGTTTTATTCATGGTCGAAAATGGAACTAACAGCCAGTTAACATCATGCTGATCAATATTCATGCATAGCACATCTTCATATGATGCACAGTCAAAATGCCCACACAATGTCGAGTGTGCGAAACACAGAGAAAACAAGGGACGAAGTTTTGGCAAGTGTTGGACGTGGTTTGCATATATGACAATGGGGACCCACATGTCAATAAAGGCAGAGGGAAAAAATTTGGAGATATTTTCTCCGCACAGGTGGAATCGAACCCGGGCGGAACAGCTGTCGGGTAGTGTCACTTGGCCACTAGGCTAGTTCAGTTGTTTCATTAATAATAAGGCACTTCCTCAAGTGGTCGAATCCCCTCCCGCGCCTTTATGTATTTTTTGAAGAAAACGCAGAGGTCTGTTCTATTTTTCTATATAAGAATAGGAACGCCAGGTCCAACTTATGTTTCCCTTCTAACTATGTTATATATATTTAAATTATTTTATATGTTATTATATATTATTTTTATTGTCATAATATATTTAACAGATACTTACATATGTAAGAAAACAATATCCCACATCTTATTAACTTATAAAAATAATTTCTTAACAATAATATCCTGGATTGTTTTGGCACAAAAATCCTAGTGATTGTGTACAAAAGCTTGGTAAGATTTAAGGACGAATGTAATAATATCACTTATTGTTTAAATATATTTATAACAAAATGCTCAGCCCCTTTTTATTTTTTGATAACATTGCTGGCCCAACCCAACATTATAATTAGAATCAGCCCAGCAAAATCGTGTATTTCGAGAAAGTGCAAATGTCCTGTAATTTTTTAGGAAATAAAATAAATGGGCCGCATGGACGCTACATTATTTGTTCACGCAGCCCAGCTAATGGACTGTAATTCAAAAAAAAGATCAAATTGACTATAAATTCTACTGCGCAAAAAAAGACTGTAAATTATGAAAAATGGGTTGAATACGTACCACATTTTTGGAGGCTGAAATGTGGGCCAATAGGTCAAAGCCAACGCAAGTCGTTGTCAATTTAGTCAACAAATGATTCTGACATGTTAGCCATTGGATTTACATCCAACGTCCGACATCCATCTTCAATCTCTCGTCTTCTTCCTCCAGCGCCGCAGGGACCAGCTCCCCCTCTTGCTGCTAGCAGCTCTGCTTAGCACGCTCCGCTATGAAGCACTACTCCATCGTTGGCTAGGCCATCCCTCCACCCCTCCACACCTCCTATTCTTCTCCACCGACTGCCGAACCACACCGCACTAGAACTAGTTAACTCTCGTACACCTCTCAGTCTGCGACTCTACTCCCGCGTCTTCCCATCTCCGGCTCGTTGCTGTCCGGGGCCTCGCCGTCGTCCACCAGCTAGGATGCGCTCGGCGCGGCGTGGTCAACGTGGTCGACGAACGACACCATCGGATGTAGACTGTGCGTGGAGAGGCTGACAGCTGGGTCCATGGCTGCGCACAAGGAAATGCCTCCTTATTACGCGCAAAATAATAATTTCCTCCACCTCACATCTGGGACCCACCGGAAGGGCCTCTGTATTTCGCGAAAAAAACATGCCCCCCGCTGACAGGTCGGACCCACCAGCTATGTTCGCACGCAAGGAAGTGCCTCCTTATTACGCAAAAAAAATGAATACTCCCCCTGCCAGCTGGAACCCAGCATAGTGGGAGGCTGACTTGTGGGCCTACCAAGTTGACGGGAACGGAGGGCTTTGTCAACTTAGTCAATATGAACGATTCTAGCGCCTGTTACCGTACGATGTTCATCCAACGGCCGTAGTGCTTCTTCAACCTCTAGTCTTCTTGCTCCAGCCGCCCAAACCAGCGCCGGTCGTGCCGCGTGCTCCTGCCTCCCGTGGCCAGCTGTGATGCCGCGGAGGCCTCACCGCCCCTACTACTCCCACCGCTGGCCAGGCCATCCCTCTACTCACCCACACCCCCTGTTATTCTGCGGCAACGGCAGCCTCATACCGCAGCCGAACCAGTGAACCCTCGTATTCCTCTTCGCGTGGGCATCCACTGTTGCGTCTTCCCCGGCTCCGCGTCGTCCCCTTCCTAGGCCTCGCCGTCGTCCACCGCCGTGGTGCTCTCGGCGCGGCGTGGTCAATGTGGTCAACGACCGACTTCCATCGGAAGAGTACTGTACGTGGAGAGGCTAACAGCTGGGTCCACGGCAGCCGCAAGGAAGTGCCTCCTTATTACGCGCAAAATACTTATTCCTCCACCTGACAACAGGGACCCACCGAACGGGCCATCGTATTTCGAGAAAAAAATGTTTCCCCCCTGACTGCTGGGACCCACCAACTACATCTTTGCACCCAAGGAAGTGCGTCCGGGCAAAAAAACCGATTTGCCCCCTGACTACTGGGACCCTCCAGCTACATCTTCGCACGCAAGGAAGTGCCTGGCAGTCGGGACCCACCTGGTCGAAGCGTTCGTAGCTTTGTCATTCTGGTCGTGAACTTGTACGTACATACTGGTGGATGTAGAGGCGCGCACGTGTCGTAGTAGAGGCGCGCATGTAACATGTACACGTACGTATAGCGGCCAGTGTGCAAGAAAGAAAATACGGCCACGTATGTGTACATACGGGCGGGGTCTCGAACGCCTACTCGCGCATATATACGTACAGCAAGGGCCCGTGTACATGGCTGGGTCGGAACGGAGAAATAGCATCGTCGTCGTGTTCATGGGGAGCCAACCGGCTGGGTCGGAACGGAATGCATCGTCGTGTTCATCGGGACGGCTTGGATGGAACAGGCGATGGAAACGAGGCCTGGTGTACCGCAAAGCGGAGGAAACGGCCTTGTGTTCGACCGGCCACGTTCAAAATGGGATCCTGTTCATCGGGAGGGGTCTGGCATACCGCAAAACGGAGGAAACAGACTTGTGTTGGACCTCCTACGGTCGAAACGGGGGTCGTGTTGATCGGGAGGGGTGTGGCGTACTGCAAAACAGACGAAACAGACTTGTGTTGGAGCGCTACGGTCGAAACAGGGGTCCTGTTCATCGGGAGGGGTGTGGCGTACCGCAAAACGGGACTCCACGGGATAATGTTCATCTCCACCGTCAACCTCCTCCAGCCTCCACGGGCTACTGTTCATCCACCGTCGACCTCCTCCAGCATCCACGGGCTCCTGTTCATCCAGCCTCCACCGCGCGCTACTCCACCGGCTACTATTCAACCACCCCTCTCCACGGGCTCCTATTCAACCACCCCTCCACGGGCTACTGTTCATCCAGCCCTCCACGGGGTTGTCCTGTTCATCCAGCCCTCCACGGGGTCGTCCTGTTCATCCAGCCCTCCATGGGGTCCTGTTCATCCAGCCCCAACCGGCTCGATCGATTGGGGTCCTGTTCATCCAGAGGCAACGCCATGGGGTCCTGTTCATCCACCCCCACGGCTCACTGTTCATCCAACCCCCCCCCCCCCCCCGCAACGCTCACTGTTCATCCAGAGGCAGCATCGATCGGCTTCAGTTAGCAGCAGTAGCGAAGGAATTGCTCGATCGTGTTCAGTTAACAGCCATCGATCAATCGTTCGGGTTCCGTAACGCGTAGCCTGCAGTGCAATCGCTCGGGTTCAGTTAGAGCCCAACGCCTCGCTCGGGTTCAGTTAGAGCCAACGCCTCACACACACGCGCGTACGTGCACGAGAGAAACGTGCATCGCTCGGCCCCCGACCACCCACCGTAACCGGGAACTCCCCGAAATTTTCCTCGCCCTCACTTCTACCACGATTTTTTCGTCATGGACGGCCCAAAGAATGTCATGCAGCTGCCTTTCCGGCCCGCCCAGGACAAAAAGCCCATTTTCTGTCATGATTTTTTGTCATAGAAGTAGGAGCCCACCACATATGATGATACCGGGTTTTGTCACAATTATCGCCATAGAAGTGTCATAAGTATGAAAGAAAAAAATTCGTTCGGCCCAAAATGTCACGGATGTGTCTTTTTTTTGTAGTGTGCCATTGTAGAGGGGGTGTTGAAGTAGCTGAAGACGCGTGGTGATGAGGCCGATCCTCACGAGCCACCGGAGCCCTGAGCCTCAGGAGGCTCTGGGGGTCCAGGTGGTTCCTCGAGGACCATCTCCATCTCCGCCAGGACCGCGTGGTGCCTGGCCTCCTGAGCTGCCAGAATGCTCAGCAGATGACATTGGTGAGTGGCAGCCGCATTCGGCAGACCGAAAGGCATGCGAACATAGTTGTGCGGCGGACCCTCACAACGTCCCACGCGCGAAGGCCAGAGGCGCTCCTGAGACGCGAATCGGCTAAGCCCTGGGTAGTCGATGCAGATGTGCAGCCCGCCATCCTCGCCTAGATGGGGAGCTACGCCAGGCAGGCGGCGATCGCCGCGTATGACTCTTGATTCTTGAAGCTCCTGAGTGGCCTTGGTGACGAACTCCTGAGGGTTGGGCTTCCTTGCCCCATGCCTTCCTGGGGGAAGCGTTCTCCGAAGCACGCCTCCAAGTGGTGCCCGAGTGCCTCCCTCGTGATCTTGGCAAAGTCTGAGGCCCTCCAGAAGAGAGCCCCCGAGCCCTGCCCAAGAGGTCGCCGGGCGCACCTTCCTATGCGATGGAGGGAGGCGCCCCTTGCACGGGCGCGGATCCTGATGCGACACCTCCGGAGATGCCAACCTCCTGAGGCCTTGAGCTGGGCGATGTCTTCTTCTTCTTGGGAACTGCCTCATGAGGGTTCTCGCCCCTGTTGTCTGGGTCCTCGATTGATGTAGCTTGGAAGGCGCGCTCGAGGGAGCACACCGCATCCTTCTCTTCGCAGGGGACTGTGATGATTCCGCCGCTTCCTGGCATCTTGAGGACATTGTGCCATGGTGAGTCACTGCCATGAACTTGGCCAGGGCTGGATACCCGAGGATGGCATTGTATGGCAGGTGAATGTGGGCAACGTCGAAGTCGATGAGCTCGGTGCGGTAGTTCTTGCGCTGTCCAAAAGTGACAGGGAGGCAAACCTGCCGTATTGGAGTAGTGGAGCCATCAGTAACTCCTGAGAAAGGCTTGGTTGGCTGGAGTTGGTCATACGGCACTTGAAGGTTGTTGAACGTCTCGTTGGACAGAACATTGAGCCCTGCGCCGCCATCGATGAGGGTCCTGGTAACTTGCACGTTGCTGATGACTGGGGAACAGAGCATTGGGAGGATGCCAGCCGTTGCCGCACACTTCAGTTGATCCGCTGAGCTGAAAGTGATGGCGCACGTGGACCATCAGAGAGGGCGCGTGGCCTCGAGCTTGGGGAGGACTGCATTCACCTCGCGAGCAAACTGCTTGAAGATGCGCTGAGAGGCTAGGGCCTGGGCACCGCCCAGGATGCAAGCGATAGCACGTGGCTCCTGGAAGCCCCCAGCCCCCTCGTCCTGGTGGTGGTCATCATTCCTTCTTGGTGGTGGCGGCAGAGGAGGAAGGCCTATGTTGCCCTGCGGGCGATCCTCGCGAGGCCGATCCCTCCAAGCCCCCTCGCGAGGCTGGTCCTGCCAGCGATCCTCGTGAGGGCGGTCACGCCACTCCTGGAGAGGGCCTCGGTCGTCCCATCGTCCTCCACCTCTTCCTCCTCCTTGGTCGTAGCCCCGATCGCTGCCCTCGGGGCGTCGACCGATGCGTCCTTCTCGAACAGCTCTGAGCTCCTGACATTCGTTGGTGTTGTGGGTGTAGAGGTTGTGGTAGGCGCAGAATCGGCTACCCTTGGACGACTCTGGCTGGTCCCTCCCGCGCTTCGTGTCTGGTTCTGCCGCGAGTATGGCTGCTTCTTTGTGATTCACGTCCTTGGCCTTGGCTTTCTTCTCTTCTGGGTCAGCAGCTGGAAGCTCGAGGAGGGAGAGGCGCCCCTCCTTAGTTCGCGCGCACTTGGTCGCCCGGTTGAACAGCTCCAGAGATGTGCATAGATCCTCGTGGATGGCAAGCTCCTCCTTCATCTTGACCTCGCGGACGCCATCGGAGAATACTGGGATGATGGCCTCTTCTGTCACCTTGAGAATTTTGAGGCGAGCGCTGTTGAAACGCTGGATGTACTTCTGTAGGGTCTCTCTAGGTTGCTGCTTGATGCGGCGCAGGTCACCCACGACCGGAGGGTGATCGCGAGTGCCCTGGAAGTTGGCGATGAAACAGCTGCGCATCTCGTCCCAGGAGGAGATCGAGCCGGGAGGCAGGTTCAGGAGCCAGGTGCGGGCGCCATCCTTGAGCGCCATGGGAAACCAGTTCATTCGTCCCTGTTGGCCGCCTCGATGCCCAGCTCGTAGAGCTGCAGGAACTCCGCGGGGTCAGCAGTGCCGTCGTAGTGAGGAGGCAGATCCGGCTTGAACTTGCCTGGCCAGGCGACGCTGCGTAGCTCGGTGGAGAAGGCGCGGCAGCCTGCGGTGGCCACCGGAGCCTTTTGCGAACGCGGGGCCTGCTCTTGATGG
Source organism: Aegilops tauschii subsp. strangulata (assembly GCF_002575655.3). Classification (NCBI taxonomy): domain Eukaryota; kingdom Viridiplantae; phylum Streptophyta; class Magnoliopsida; order Poales; family Poaceae; genus Aegilops; species Aegilops tauschii. The sequence goes on from NC_053038.3 coordinate 427,894,260, forward strand.
TTCCCGCGTGCCGCCGCAAGGGGCAGCACGGGGTCTTGGCGTGCTGGTGCAGGGATGCGGTCACGCCGTGCTGGAGCAGGGAGCACGGGAGCACCTTCTCGAGGCCGAGGGATCTCTTGGCAGCTCCTTTCTTGATGCGCGGGCGCTGGACGCGGTGGGTCTCGTCCAGGGGCCGCGCGCCTTGGAGCCAGGGCGCCTTCTTGGGGAGGATGTGGCGGAGGCACCCCCTGAGCCGCATCGCCCATGCAGGATGGAGGGCGAGGCAGCGAGAGGGACGGCGCAGGAGAGCCCCCTGTGGCGCTGACGAGCTCAGTGATGCGAGTGAGGCACTCCTCGTAGAGGTCGTCGGTGGGGCGGTAGTGCAGGAGCTCACGTGCCAGGAGCAACACGGCCTACGCGTCCATGGGAGCGCAACGAGCATGAGACAACGAACCAGCTGGAGTCAGCGATGGAGTGGCGGTGCGGCCTTCCTGCCGCACTGAGGGGTGCAGCGAAATGCTTGCTGCTCGTTCCCCGCCAGGCCGGTGGCGGCGTTGGCGGCAGGCGATGGAGAACGACGAGGAGGCCCACCGACGGGAGCCATCTGGGCAACGTGGGCGGCGAGAGTAGCCCGGCGCTCGGCACGAGCTCGGCGAGCGTCTGCCATGGATGCGATGAAGCGATGGAACGCAGAACGGCGGAAAGAAGATTCCGGTGCACCCCTACCTGGCGCGCCAAATGTCGGATATCGGGTTCCGGCAAAACCCTTAAGGTTCGAACTCTGGGGTGCGCACGAAGATCTTCTCCCTACCGATCCACGCCCCAAAACCCCACCGCGAATCTAAGCTAGCACGATGAACACAAGAGACGCAAGGTTTATACAGGTTCGGGCCACTGTTGTGGTGTAATACCCTACTACTGTGTGTGGTGTGGTGGATTGCCTCTTGGGCTGATGATGAACAGTACAAGGGAAGAACAGCCTCGCGAGGGGTGTTCTTGTGGTGGTGTGCTTGGAGAGGAACTAATCCGTCCCTGTTGGCTCTAGATGAGATCTAGATGCCTTCTACGGTGGTGGCTATCTCTATATCTAGAGGCCCTGGTCCTCTTCCCAAATATTGAGCGGGAATGGAGCCAACAACGGCCATTATGAAGGGGGGCAACTAGTACAAGCTATCCTGACTAAAGGTGGTCTTCGGCTGCCAAAGGCACTGGCGATGACGCTGTCTTGGGCTCCACGGTGACCTCCGTCCTGCCATCCAGCTGGTCTTGGTCTCGTTGCACCAATACGGAAACCTTTGCTTGATGCCTCGGTACTCCGCGCCTGCGCTTGCCCCCATTGCACCAAAGAGCAAACGAGGACACTGCGCAGGCTGGCGCCCGCCTGGTCTCAATCGTCATGGCTTGCGTCACGAGCACCTCGCGAGGTACCCCTCGCCTTGATCTCTCCGCCTCCTAGCGAGCCTGCCTGCTGAGGCCGCCCCTGAGGAGGCCTTGCATCGTCCGCCCCGCGAGGCTTGGCCCCTCGCGAGGGTCTTGAGCATTTGTTGATGAAGACGGGCTGTACCGGGCCACTGCTGAGCCACGCTGCAGGCCGCAGGCAAGCAAGTCTGGGGACCCCTGTTCCCAAAACGCTGAAATCTACCTCTGCAGCTTTGAGCATTGCGAAGAGCTCCGGAATAGTCTTTTCCATCCCTTGCATATTATAGTTCATCGTGAAGCCTTTATAGCTTGGTGGCAGTGATTGAAGAACTCTGTCAATGACACAATCATCTAGAAAGATTAACTCCCAGCTGAGTCAAGTGATTATGATATCCAGACATTCTGAGTATGTGTTCACTGACAAAACTGTTCTCCTCCATCTTGCAGCTATAGAACTTGTTGGAGACTTCATATCTCTCAACTCAGGCATTTGATTGAAATATTAACTTCAATTCCTGGAACATCTCATATGGTCCATGACGTTCAAAACGTCTTTGAAGTCCCGATACTAAGCTGTAAAAGCATGGCACACTGAACTATCGAGTAGTCGTCAACACGCGACTGCTAGGCGTTCACAACGTCTGCAATTGCTGGGGGGTGGTACACCTAGCGGTGCATCAAGGACATAATTCTTCTGTGCAGCAATGAGGATAATCCTCAAGTTACGGACCCAGTGCGTGTAGTTGCTACCATTATCTTTCAACTTAGCTTTCTCTAGGGACGCATTAAAATTCAAGGGAACGGTAGGACGAGCCATTGATCCACAACATAGATATGCAAAAACTATCAGGACTAAGTTCGTGAGAAATTAAGTTTAATTAATCATATTACTTTACAACTCCCACTTAGATAGACATCCCTCAAGTCATCTAAATGATATGTGATCCAAATCAACTAAACCATGTCTGATCATCACGTGAGATGGAGTAGTCATCAATGCTGAACATCTCTATGTTGATCATATCTAGTATATGAATCACGTTCAACCTTTCAGTCCCCAGTGTTCTCAGGCCATGTCTGTACATGCTAGGCTCGTCAAGTTTAACCCGAGTATTCCGCATGTGCAAAACTGGCTTACACCTGTTGTATGTGAACGTAGAGCATATCACACCCGATCATCACGTGGTGTCTCAGGACGAAGAACATTCGCAATGGTGCATACTCGGGGAGAACACTTATACCTTGAAATTTAGTTAAGGGATCATCTTATAATGCTACCGCCGTACTAAGCAAAATAAGATGCATAAAGATAAACATGACATGCAATCAAAATATGTGACATGATATGGCCATCATCATCTTGTGCTGTTGATCTCCATCTCCAAAGCAACGTCATGATCTCCATCGTCACCGGCTTGATACCTTGATCTCCATCGTTGCGTCATGGTCGTCTTGCCAACTATTGCTTTTACGACTATTACTACTGCTTAGTGATAAAGTAAAGCAATTACATGGCGTTTGTATTTCATACAATAAAGCGACAACAATAAGGCTCCTGACGGTCACCGATAACTTCTACAAAACATGATCAACTCATACAACAACGTATATCACATCATGTCTTGACGATATCACATCACAACATGCCCTGCAAAAACAAGTTAGACGTCCTCTACTTTGTTTTTACAAGTTTTACGTGGCTGCTACGGGCTTCTAGCAAGAACCATTCTTACCTACGGCACAAAACCACAACGGTGATTTATCAAGTTTTGTTTTAACCTTCAACAAGGACCGCCCGCAGTCAAATTCGATTCAACTAAAGTTGGAGAAACAGACACCCGCCAGCCACCTTTATGCAAAACTAGTTGCATGTTTGTCGGTGGAACCGTTATCATGAGCGTGGTCATGTAAGGTTGCTCCGGGCCGCTTCATCCAATAATACCGCCGAATCAAAATAAGACATAGGTGGTAAGCAGTATGAGAATCACGGCCCACAACTCTTTGTGTTCTACTCGTCCATATCATCTACGCATAAACCTGGCTGGGATGCCACTGTTGGGAAACATAGCAATCAATTTCAAAAAAAATCCTACGCTCATGCAAGATCTATCTAGGAGATGCATAGCAACGAGAGGGGGAGAGTGTGTCCATGTCACGACCGGTTTTCCAATAAAAATATTTATTGAGAAACCGATCCCTTTTACGGACCTGTAGAGAAGAATCCTTCTCACTGGTAGACAATTTCTTGATCACAGAAGAAAAACCAGGAGTACTAAATATAATACAAGGTTGAGCGGAGACGGCTCAACAATTTATTACAAGCACGCTGATATTACACATAAAGGCGGATAGGGTGGCATAACTACTGACTCACAATAAAAGCGGTGGTGGATATGTCACAGTGAAGTGGGTGACATGACTCCTAAATCTAACAGCTCATCGAGCGTCGGAGTGAGGCTCGAAGATTCTTATTGTGGGTGGCGGAAGCGTATATAATACAAGTAACCAAAATCCAGGATCGCACGGGACTGACTGGGACTCCTCTAGGCGTCGGACTCACTATGAAACTCTTCATCCATGAGATCGCCTTCGTCAACATCTGGCCAAATCAACAAGCCAGGTGAGTACTATGAAAGTACTCGCAAGACAGTTTGGACATAGGATATAACAAATGTAAACATGATGCATATGAACAGATTAATAATGCGCACTCAGACAATGAGATAGCAATGCATGGGAAATAAAAAGGAAGTCGGGCGGTAGTCCTCCCAAAATCCCAACGTAATACTGAAGGCCAATCGAGTGTCTGAATGACTCCTCGGAAGGATACAAAGAAATAAAATAACAATGCTGCAGTCGGGCGTCAAGGCGACACCGCATAAAGGGCTTATAATGGAATATAAATGACAGTGCATGCCACAGTCGGACATCTGAGCGACATCACGTAAAGGGCTTATATCAAAAGTAAATAACGAGCGTGCCACAGTCGGACGTCTGAGCAACATCACATAAAGGGCTTATATCAAAAGTAAATAACGAACGTGCCACAGTCGGACGTCTGAGCGACATCTCATAAAGGGCTTATATTGAAAGTAAATGACAAGGGTGCCACGGTCGGACGTCTGAGCGACATCACATAAAGGGCTTATATTTCATAACTCAATATTTCAGTAGCTCATGAATTTAAATCATTTCAAGGGAATATTCAGGTACGAGATAAATAAAAGGTTAGTCCATCCATAGGAATAACGTTCAACCGGGTTTACCACTCAAGCTTGTTCACCGGGGATTTCCCACGGAAGCTGACACGGGGACTGACATGGATATGGATATAATGGCCACGGTCTTTGACCTTGGACACGATGACTCGGAAGGATTTGACTCTGCAGAGTTTGTACTATTTAACCACAGCTAACGGATTTCAGTAGTCACAGGGGACTAGTTCCATTTACGGTGTTTTAGGAGAAACACATCTAACCAGTACACACCCATTCAACATTCCGTTGCCAGGAATCACCCGAAGCAACGTTGAAGAAAAACCTTGAGACGGGGAGGCTACAACCTCGCGTAGCATGGGATCAAAGCTATACCGCGCGCTCTAAGGGGTGCCCCCCTCTCGGTCCCAACCGGAAACACCCATGTCCCCTGACCGGATGACTGGCTTTAATCCAGGGCCATGGAACCCTCATCCCGGCCCCTCTATTTGGTGTGTACAAGGAAAGAGGTTAGCAACTTACTAAATCGTATTCTTTGCAGAAAACCTGTGGCAGCACGAAAGGGGAAGAACAGTAACGTGGCTCGGTCCACGTTAACGTCGGAATTTATCGGATGACATAAGACTGCCATGCTACAACAATACCATCTTACTACCTTTCATGTCACCACATGATCAGGTCATCTCTCATCAAAGATCACAGTAACTTCGAAGCACACGGTTAGTTGCCTTGCATGCAACGTAACACTCACCGATGCTCATATGCCATGCACAAACCATTCAAGCAAACATGCAAAACACTCATCATATCAAAGGTTCAAACATGCTTGCCTGGTTCGGAGAAGTCGGAGTCTAGCTCGGCGAAGTTCGCGGCTCCGTCACCTCCTCCGGAACCTACGGTATAACGAAACCGTATACTAACGTGAAAATCGTTGCGTGCATAAAAATTGTTCCAATTTTTTTCCAAATAAATACTATAAAATACTAGACAAAAATATAAGACTGACAGAAAAAGAATCAATCAAAAATCATCTTTTATTAAAAAGATATAAGGGTTTTAGTCCAAGGACTGATCTGTGATGAAACAGAAAAGATCCAGGGACTTGTTTGAGAAAACAGAAAACGGTTCAGTATGAAATATGCCAGCCCAGAGAGAAAACACATTCTGCCCGAAGGCGCTTTCAGAAAACGGTTCGAGGGAGAAAGGAGAGAGGCTGACGGGGGGGGTCCCACCCGTCAGGTTCAAAACTTCCAACGGAGCTCGCCGGCGCCCGAAGGCTGCGGTGGTCGCCGGCGTTGAACCACGGCGAGGCAAAGTGATCGGAGGGCACCTACGGGTTCAGCGTGTTCTTCCGCGTCGGTGGGTGGTGGACTTGACCGTCGGTGAGCACCACGTCGACGGCGACACTATCTCCGGCGGACGGTGGTTCGGGCGATGGTGGAGCTCTCCGGTGGGTGCTGCAAGCTTCAAATTGATGCGCGGGTCAGAAGAGTGGATGCACTAGGAGACTACTGGCATGAGCTGAGAGGTAGGGGTGCACGCACGGGGGTGAATCGAGCTAGGTCCCGAAGCGGGTCGAGGCGGCCGGAGTTGGGGAAGAAGACTCCCCCGGGGGGCTGCCCAGTGGCTTGGCGTGGTACTAGAGGTGTGTAGAGGTGGTGCGGGTTCGAGTTCGAGCTCGGGACCTCCTTTTATAGGCGATCCAAGGGGGTGGCCGTGAACGGGATAACGCCGGCGAGAAATTATGGCGAGGCAGAGGTTGGGCAGGGGGTTTAGGTGGCTAGGCATCATCATGGAGGATCACTGGTGCCGTTCCTCCGCTAAACCTCGGTCGGGCTTGGTGTAATGCGCCGGTCCTCGACGGAACGGCCGTACGGGCACGGTGGCGGCAGGGAGCGCGCTCCGTGCCTACCAGTTCACGACGACGGACCTGCAGCGTGCACGGGTGAGTGGATGGCCACGCGGTGGCCTCTGGTGGCTTGGGCAGCGCTGGATGGCGCCGTCCAACGATGCGCCTCTCTGGCAGCCGCAAAGGGTGCTGCTGCCGTCGCTCACGGGGTGGCGCACCTCCACCAGCTCGTCGCCGACGCCCGCAAGCTTCCAGGCGATCGTGCGGCGCAGGGATAAGAAGGAAGCACAGGGCGCAAGGCGCCACCGCGGCTACTGGCGAGATCGAGATAGGTTTCTGAAGAAAACGACAGCGGCTCACTGAAACTTTTTACTGAACTTTCTGAACTTGACAGAAACAGTGTCCTTCAGGTGTTCGACGAAATGATTTGGCATGAGGAAAAAAATTTCTGGAGCTGGGACTTGGTGAGGTGACCTTTCGATGCATCCAGAGGCTGCTTGAATTTTCTCAAATTTTTAGGAGGAGAAAACAAATGAATTTCATCAAATTTGACTAATGTGGTCCAAACTTGCAGCAAGCACAATTTGAAATATTTGAACTGGAGACCAGTGGATCTTCATGGATCTTGGTTGAGGGCTCTAAGGACTAGCCAGGGAAATTTGTTTGGAGGCAAAACTCAAAGGAGAAAACGTAGTTCCTTTGTAAATCTCCAAGAGCCAAAGTAGAGGACAGAAAAAGTTTTTGATTAGAAATAAATGGAAACAAAATCATGGGTGAGTTCAACTTGCTGGATTTGAAGTTTATTTTGACACAAAGATGGGGAATGGCTTTTGGGAGGGGATTTCCACTCATGTCATGGCAAGAGGAGATTTTGAAAGGGAAAAGATCACTCCAAATGCCATAGGGCTATTAAAAAGATTTTCAAAAACTTTCCCAAATGAAAAACATTTGTGATGAGTCAACATAAGATGGAAAAACCTCCAAGGCCAAAGACCAAGTCTTGGGTGAATCCAAACAAAATACTTGTCATAAAAGAAATTTTTTGAGAGGGAGAGTTCTTTAGAAGAAAATTGTAAATAACCTCCCTCAAATCAAATAAAAGTTTGAAAAACCCAAATAAAATTTTTGGGTGTCACAACGCCTACCCCCTTGGGAAAAATCTCGTCCCCGAGATTTCAGCTGATCCTCAAATAGATGTGGGTACTCTGCCTGAAGAAAATCCTCTCTTTCCCATGTTGCTTCATCCTCGGTGTGATTGCTCCACTGAACCTTCAAAAATTTAGTCGTTTTCTGGTGGGTTCTGCTTTCAGACTCTTCCAATATTTTTATTGGTCTCTCTATAGGTGAGGTCTGGTTGCACGTCAATGCTTTCATGAGATACATGCTTATCCGGGTTGCTCACACATTTTCTCAACTATGAGACGTGGAACACGTCGTGGACGTCTGACAGCTCTTTCGGTAGGTCCAGCTGGTAGGCTACTGTGCCTCTTCATGCAATTACACAGAAGGGTCCAATAAATCTTGGGGCTAGCTTCCCCTTAATTTTGAACCGTTGCAGGCCCCTCATAGGAGACACTCGTAGGTATACATATTCACCGGGTTCAAAGGTGACCTCACGATGTTTTCGATCGTAATAGCTCTTTTGTCGGCTTTGAGCTGTCTTTAGTCTGTCCCTGATCTGTTTAACTTTCTCCTCGGCTTCCTTGAGCATGTCTGGGCCGAAGATACGACTGTCACCTGTTTCTAACCAGTTTAATGGGGTACGACATCTCCGTCCGTACAATGCTTCAAAAGGTGCCATTTGTAAGCTGGCTTGGTAACTGCTGTTGTATGCGAACTCGGCATATGGCAAACTTTCTTCCCAACTGGATCCATAGGTGAGCACACAGGCTCTCAGCATGTCCTCTAGGATTTGGTTCACGCGTTCAGTTTGTCCATCAGTCTGGGGGTGGTACGCTGTACTGAATGCTAGTTGAGTGCCGAGAGCTTGTTGTAAGTGATCCCAAAATTTAGAGATAAATTGAGTGCCTCGGTCGGATATTATAGTATTTGGACTCCATGCAGACAAACTATACGGGAGAGATAAAGCTTAGCAAGCCTTTGAGTGGAGTAGGTCGTCTTTACGGGAATGAAATGTGCCACCTTGGTTAGCCTATCTGTGATGACCCATATAGCATCATTTCCGCGTTGTGATCGAGGTAGTCCGACGATAAAATCCATTCCAATTTCATCCCATTTCCACTCAGGTATCCTGTTTGGCTGTAGCAGTCCTGCTGGTTTTTGGTGCTCAGCTTTAATGCGCTGACACGAATCACAACAAGCAATGAATGTGGCTATATCCCTTTTCATACCGTGACACCAAAATCTTTCCTGAATGTCTTTGTACATTTTGGTTCCTCCAGGGTGGATCGAATATGGGGTGGTGTGGCTTTCGGTTAGGATTTGTTGCTTGAGTTCCTCAATGTTTGGTACGCAAAGTCTGTCCCCGTACCATAATATTCCCTCATTGTCTGTGACGAACTCTGAAGCCTTGCCAAGGCTCATTTTTCTCTTTATACCTTCTATGCTGGGATGTCCCTGCTGGGTCTTCTTAATTTGTTCCTTTAGGGTGGGCTGTATCTCCAGATTTGATACGTTGCCCTCAGAGACTATCACCATGTTGAGTTTAGCGAACTCCTGCTGAAACTCAGGCATCAAGTTCGGTGGAATGTCATTGCCCAAGCTGGGGTTCCGACTAAGAGCATCTGCCACTACATTTGCTTTCCCTCGATGGTAGTGAATGCCGACATCATAGTCCTTGACCAATTCAAACCAGCGTCGTTGTCGTAAATTTAGCTCTGGTTGTGTGAAAATATATTTAAGGCTCTGATGGTCCGTATATATTTCACAACGATTTCCCAGTAGAAAGTGCCTCCACTCTTTGAGTGCATGGATGACTGCTGCTAGCTCCAAGTAATGAGTAGGATAATTTTCCTCATGCTTCCGTAGTTGCCTGGAAGCATACGCGTCAACTTTGCCGTCCTGCATCAATACGCACCCGAGGCCCTTCTGGGATGCGTCACAATACACTTCAAAACTCTTGTGTATGTCTGGCACAACCAAAACCGGTGCTGTTGTTAGTTTCTTTTTGAGTTCTTGGAAGCTTTTCTCGCACGCTTCCGTCCATACAAATTTCTTGTCTTTCTTGAGCAACTGTGTCATTGGTTTTGCCACAGTGGAGAATCCTTCAATAAATCTTCGGTAATATCCAGCCATTCCTAGGAAACTCCGTACATCTGTTACGCTGGCTGGTGGTTTCCAATCAAGTATGGCTTTGACTTTTTCTGGGTCTACGGCCACGCCTTCTTGGGTCAATATATGGCCTAGAAAACCGACTTGTCTTAGCCAAAATTCACATTTGCTAAATTTGGCGTACAATTGATGTTTCCTTAATTCTCCCAATACAATTCTGAGATGTTCAGCATGTTCTTCTGGTGTCCTTGAGTATACCAGAATATCGTCAATGAACACCACAACAAATTTGTCCATAAATTTCATAAACACTTTGTTCATGAGGTGGACGAAATATGCGGGGGCGTTCGTCAGTCCAAACGGCATTACTGTGAACTCATATAATCCGTATCTGGAGGTGAATGTTGTCTTAGGGATATCTTCTGTCCGTACTTTTAATTGGTGATATCCCGATCTTAAATCAATTTTTGAGAACACCTTGGCTTGTGCGAGCTGGTCAAACAAATCATTTATCCGTGGCATCGGATATTTGTTTTTGATGGTGACCATATTGAGAGCTCGATAGTCTATACACAATCTCAGTGTCCCATCCTTTTTCTTGGCGAATAATACTGGTGAACCCCATGGTGAGGAGCTGGCTCGAATAAATCCTTTGTCCAGTAATTCCTTTATTTGCTTCTTCAATTCTACCAACTCTGAGGGTGCCATTCTATAAGGTTTCTTATAGATGGGGGTGGTGCCAGGTGCTAGTTCAATGCTGAACTCTATCTCTCGGTCTGGTGGCATGCCTGGTAGTTCTTCAGGAAATACGTCGAGAAACTCGCACACCACTGGAACTTTTCTAAATTCCGAAATGTGCACTTTGTTCAACTTTGGTTGCCGTGACCGTGGTCTCTCTTGAGCTGTAACCTTTATTGTCTTGCCGTGATGGTGAGTGAGGATTACAGTCCGATTGAAACAGTCAATAAATCCCTTGTTGGTGGTTAACCAGTCCATTCATAGGATAAGATCCAGTCCTTTATTTTCCAACACGATGAGATTTGCCTGAAACTTTAGTCCTTCAAAATCAATAATCACTCCTTAACAGTAACTCTGAGTGATCTGCTTATTCCCGGGGGACTTGATGATCATAGATTTTTCCAAAGAAAGTATCGGAAAACCATGTTGCAAAACAAAACTCTTCGAAATGAACGAGTGAGAAGCTCCAGAATCAAACAAAACCGTGGCAGGTATTGTGTTGACAGGGAACGTACCGAGTACGATGTCTGGGGCATTCTGTGCTTCTTCCTTGGTCACATGGTTCAGGTGACCCTTCCTGTGATTGTTGTTGGGATTGAAATTGTTACGCTTGGGGGCTGGATTATTCCCACCATTGTTCGGCTTGGGGGCCGAGTTCCTTGGTTTTGGGCACTGTTTGGCATAGTGCCCTTCCTCTCCACAAGCATAGCAAGTGACCCCTGGACGGTATGTAAAGTCCTTGTCCCTTGAATGAAACTGTCTGGTTGGCCTTAGAGCAGTAGTCGTGGATTTTCTCGCTTCATTCTTCTGAACATCAGTCTTGCTCCGGTTGTTGCGGGCAAGAGTCGTCTTGTCCCTTTTTTGCTTACGAATATCCTCCAGACTGCGGTGCTCATTCTCCAACGTAATGGCCTTGTCGACCAGAGTTTTGAAATCTGGGAAAGTGTGTACGACCAGTTGGCATTTTAGTGCTGGCGCCAGGCCGTCCAAATTTTTTTCCATCCTTTTGTTCTCAGTCATATGCTCATCGTAGGCATAACGAGATAGCTGGGTAAACTGACTGTTGTATTCCGTCACTGTCATGCCTCTCTGCTTGAGGTCATCAAACTCCCTTTTCTTGATTTTTATAATGCTCCTGGGGATGTGCGCCCCACGAAAACCTTCCTTAAACTCTTCCCAGGTGATGTTATGTTCACTGGGATGCATGTGTAGGAAGTTTTCCCACCATGCTGCAGCTGCTCCAGTGAGGTAATGAGGTGCATAAAGCACCTTCTCATGATCAGAACATTGAGCAATAATCAACTTTCTTTCGATGTTTCGAAGCCAATCATCGGCTTCAAGCGGCCTATCAGTGTGAGCAAACGTTGGAGGGCGTGTCTTCTGTAGCTCAAACAACTTGGAGTGCGGTTGGTATGGCTCACGGTGATTTCCCATATTGATGACATGATTCATCATTTCTTGGTGTTGCTGCTGGCTTTGCTCGAAAAGGCGGCATACTTGATATAAGGCTGCCTCGCTGTCCTGTTGACTAGACTGCCCCTGTGTGAAGTTGTTGCTTGTCTGTGTTCCATAAACTTCTTCGGGTGGATTTGGCATGGAACGAGTCCACGGACGAGACATTTTCCACTCTGGGGTATTATTTTGCAAAACTCATGAGAAGAACTGTGTGGCACAAGGAAAATTTTGCAAAGGCGAAAATTTTAAAAGACCTCAAGATTTTTCAAGAAAATATTTGATTGCGCACGGAGAAGGACTGCTCAGTACATATCTTACACGCGATACACAAACATACGATACATCACTCAGGATGTGCGTTCACACTCCTGACATGTTATTTAGGCTAGCACACTCCTCCGGGATCCTACATGATGCGCACACAACTACTACAAACTTATGTACATATAAAACATATCATACATGCAGACACATCGCGCGGCTACTAGGCGCACTCAGTCGGAGATGGTGAAGATGACCTTCCCCCTGCCGAGGGTAAGACCCAGCGGTGCAGGAGACTCAACCTCCACCTCCTCCCTAATAGGCTCCAGGCGCGTAGCACTGCGCTGAGGAGATGGCGCGGGTGCGACAGGCGGTGGTGTGGGTGCGGCAGGCGGTGCAGCTCTGACTGGAGTGGGAGCAATGACCTGGTCGAACTCCTCAGTGGTAGGCAGACGGAGAGCGGTGGCCAAAATGGCAGGTGAATAGGATGCTGAGGACGAGACGAACATCAGTGGCGGTGCCATGTGGAGAAGCTCCCTCCTGTTGGCAGAACAGCCCCGAACTAAGTCCATGCTGGCAGCCACAAGATCGTCCACGAGGTTGTCGAAAGCTGCCTCCAGAGCTTTGAGATACTCAACAAGCATCTCGATAGCTTCATCTCGCTCTCCCCTATGGTAGGCGAATGCATAGTGACAAGTATATGGCACATGGCATGGGAGGTAGCGGTAGCGACGAGTCTTCATCGTAGGAAGAATATCCCGAAGGCGAGCTATCGCCTCACGGGCGGCCATCTGCATGGCATGCCTCTCCGTAGGCATGGCCCTTCCCACAAAACGGAAGTGGCGAGATGCAGAACGTCCTCCCTTGAATTGCACCACGGCCTGGTGCATAGACACGTCATCGCTGAGCTTGTGCTGGTAAAGCGTGAACTCCGGACGAGTCGCTGGCCCGATCGTGAGCTTGGTGATGGAGACGAGGAGTTTGACAAACCCCTCGGGCACATTAGTGAACACCCGAGTCTCGCAGTCGCTGCCAGCCATCTACAAAAGTAGGCAAAAATTCTGAGTAGTCAAATCATAAATTTATGATGACCAACAGAAAATAGCTACATTTGCAAAATGCTGAAAAAGCACTAAAGACGCTAATAACCGATTAGCGATCGCACCTAGTGGCTTCCTACAGTCAGCCTGGCTCTGATACCAAGCTTGTCACGACCGGTTTTCCAATAAAAATATTTATTGAGAAACCGATCCGTTTTACGGACCAGTAGAGAAGAATCCTTCTCACTGGTAGACAATTTCTTGATCACAGAAGAAAAACCAGGAGTACTAAATATAATACAAGGTTGAGCGGAGATGGCTCAACAATGTATTACAAGCACGCCGATATTACACCATAAAGGCGGATAGGGTGGCATAACTACTGACTCACAATAAAAGCGGTGGTGGATATGTCACAGTGAAGTGGGTGACATGACTCCTGAATCTAACAGCTCATCGAGCGTCGGAGTGAGGCTCGAAGATTCTTATTGTGGGTGGCGGAAGCGTATATAATACAAGTGACCAAAATCCAGGATCGCACGGGACTGACTGGGACTCCTCTAGGCGTCGGACTCACTATCAAACTCTTCATCTATGAGATCGCCTTCGTCAACATCTGGCCAAATCAACAAGCCAGGTGAGTACTATGAAAGTACTCGCAAGACAGTTTGGACATAAGATATAACAAATGTAAACATGATGCATATGAACAGATTAATAATGCGCACTCAGACAATGAGATAGCAATGCATGGGAAATAAAAAGGAAGTCGGGCGGTAGTCCTCCCGAAATCCCAACGTAATACTGAAGGCCAATCGAGTGTCTGAATGACTCCTCGGAAGGATACAAAGAAATAAAATAACAATGCCGTAGTCGGGCGTCAAGGCGACACCGCATAAAGGGCTTATAATGGAATATAAATGACAGTGCATGCCACAGTCGGATGTCTGAGCGACATCACGTAAAGGGCTTATATCAAAAGTAAATAACGAGCGTGCCACAGTCGGACGTCTGAGCGACATCACATAAAGGGCTTATATCAAAAGTAAATAACGAACGTGCCACAGTCGGACGTCTGAGCGACATCTCATAAAGGGCTTATATTGAAAGTAAATGACAAGGGTGCCACAGTCGGACATCTGAGCGACATCACATAAAGGGCTTATATTTCATAACTCAATATTTCAGTAGCTCATGAATTTAAATCATTTCAAGGGAATATTCAGGTACGAGATAAATAAAAGGTTAGTCCATCCACAGGAATAACGTTCAACCGGGTTTACCACTCAAGCTTGTTCACCGGGGATTTCCCACAGAAGCTGACACGGGGACTGACATGGATATCGATATGCTGGCCACGGTCTTTGACCTTGGACACGATGACTTGGAAGGATTTGACTATGCAGAGTTTGTACTATTTAACCACAGCTAACGGATTTCAGTAGTCACAGGGGACTAGTTCCGTTCACGGTGTTTTAGGAGAAACACATCTAACCAGTACACACCCATTCAACATTCCGTTGCCAGGAATCACCCCAAGCAACGTTCAAGAAAAACCTTGAGACGGGGAGGCTACAACCTCGCGTAGCATGGGATCAAATTTATACCGCGCGCTCTAAGGGGTGCCCCCCTCTCGGTCCCAACCGGAAACACCCATGCCCCCTGACCAGATGACTGGCTTTAATCCAGGGCCATGGAACCCTCATCCCGGCCCCTCTATTTGGTGTGTACAAGGAAAGAGGTTAGCAACTTACTAAACCGTATTCTTTGCAGAAAACCTGTGGCAGCACGAAAGGGGAAGAACGGTAACGTGGCTCGGTCCACGTTAACGTCGGAATTTATCGGATGACATAAGACTGGCATGCTACAACAATACCATCTTACTACCTTTCATGTCACCACATGATCAGGTCATCTCTCATCAAAGATCACAGTAACTTCGAAGCAGACAGTTAGTTGCCTTGCATGCAACGTAACACTCACCGATGCTCATATGCCATGCACAAACCATTCAAGCAAACATGCAAAACACTCATCATATCAAAGGTTCAAACATGCTTGGCTAGTTTGGAGAAGTCGGAGTCTAGCTCGGCGAAGTTCGCGGCTCCGTCACCTCCTCCAGAACCTACGGTATAACCAAACCGTATACTAACGTGAAAACCGTTGCGTGCATAAAAATTGTTCCAAATTTTTTCCAAATAAATACTATAAAAAACTAGACAAAAATATAAGACTGACAGAAAAAGAATCAATCAAAAAGCATCTTTTATTAAAAAGATATAAGGGTTTTAGTCCAAGGACTGATCTGTGATGAAACAGAAAAGATCCAGGGACTTGTTTGAGAAAACAGAAAACGGTTCGGTATGAAATATGCCAGCCCAGAGAGAAAACACATTCTGCCCGAAGGCGCTTTCAGAAAACGGTTCGAGGGAGAAAAGAGAGAGGCTGACAGGGGGGGTCCCACCCTTCAGGTTCAAAACTTCCAACGGAGCTCGCCGGCGCCCGAAGGCTGCGGTGGTCGCCGGCGTTGAACCACGGCGAGGCAGAGTGATCAGAGGGTACCTACGGGTTCAGGGTGTTCTTGCGCGTCGGTGGGTGGTGGACTTGACCATCGGTGAGCACCACGTCGACGGCGACACTATCTCCGGCGGACGGTGGTTCGGGCGATGGTGGAGCTCTCTGGTGGGTGCTGCAAGCTTCAAATTGATGCGCGGGTCAGAAGAGTGGATGCACTAGGAGACTACTTGCATGTGCTGAGAGGTAGGGGTGCACGCACGGGGGCGAATCGAGCTGGGTCCCGAAGCGGGTCGAGGCGGCCGGAGTTGGGGAAGAAGACTCCCCCGGGGGCTGCCCAGTGGCTTGGCGTGGTACTAGAGGTGTGTAGAGGTGGTGCGGGTTCGAGTTCGAGCTCGGGACCTCCTTTTATAGGCGATCCGAGGGGGTGGCCGTGAACGGGATAACGCCGGCGAGAAATTACGGCGAGGCAGAGGTTGGGCAGGGGGTTTAGGTGGCTAGGCATCATCGTGGAGGATCACTGGTGTCGTTCCTCCGCTAAACCTCGGTCGGGCTTGGTGTAATGCGCCGGTCCTCGACGGAACGGCCGTACGGGCACGGCGGCAGCAGGGAGCGTGCTCCGCGCCTACCAGTTCACGACGACGGACCTGCAGCGTGCACGGGTGAGTGGATGGCCACGCGGTGGCCTCTGGTGGCTTGGGCGGCGCTGGACGGCGCCGTCCAACGCTGCGCCTCTCTCGCAGCCGCAAAGGGCACTGCTGTCGTCGCTCACAGGGTGGCGCACCTCCACCAGCTCGTCGCCGACGCCCGCAAGCTTCCAGGCGATCGTGCAGCGCAGGGATAAGAAGGAAGCACAGGGCGCAAGGCGCCACCGCGGCTACTGGCGAGATCGAGATAGGTTTCTGAAGAAAACGACAGCGGCTCACTTAAACTGTTTACTAAACTTTCTGAACTTGACAGAAACAGTGTCCTTCAGGTGTTCGACGAAATGATTTGGCAAGAGGAAAAAAATTTCTGGAGCTGGGACTTGGTGAGGTGACCTCTCGATGCATCCAGAGGCTGCCTGAATTTTCTCAGATTTTTAGGAGGAGAAAACAAATGAATTTCATCAAATTTGACAAATGTGGTCCAAACTTGCAGCAAGCACAATTTGAAATATTTGAACTGGAGACCAGTGGATCTTCATGGATCTTGGTTGAGGGCTCTAAGGACTAGCCAGGGAAATTTGTTTGGAGGCAAAACTCAAAGGAGAAAAGGTAGTTCCTTTGTAAATCTCCAAGAGCCAAAGTAGAGGACAGAAAAAGTTTTTGATTAGAAATAAATGGAAACAAAATCATGGGTGAGTTCAACTTGCTGGATTTGAAGTTTATTTTGACACAAAGATGGGGAATGGCTTTTGGGAGGGGATTTCCACTCATGTCATGGCAAGAGGAGATTTTGAAAGGGAAAAGATCACTCCAAATGCCATAGGGCTATTAAAAAGATTTTCAAAAACTTTCCCAAATGAAAAACATTTGTGATGAGTCAACATAAGATGGAAAAACCTCCAAGGCCAAAGACCAAGTCTTGGGTGAATCCAAACAAAATACTTGTCATAAAAGAAATTTTTTGAGAGGGAGAGTTCTTTAGAAGAAAATTTTAAATAACCTCCCTCAAATCAAATAAAAGTTTGAAAAAGCCAAATAAAATTTTTGGGTGTCACAATCCACGTACCCTCGTAGACCGAAAGCGGAAGCGTTTGCTTAACACGGTTGATGTAGTCAAACTTCTTCTTGTTACGACCGATCAAGTACCGATTGTTCGGCACCTCCGAGTTCTGCACATGTTAAACATGATGACGTCCCTCGAGCTACTGATCCAGCAGAGGGTCGGGGAAGTAGATGAGTTCTGTCAGTACGACGGCGTGGTGATGGTGATGGTGAAGTGATCCGCAGAGGGATTCGCCTAATTAAGTACCACGAGAATATGACCGGAGGCGTAAACTGTGGAGGGGGCGCCGCACACGGCTAGGAACAATTGATGTATGTTCTAGGCGCCCCCTCCACACGTATATAAAGGAGGGAGTGCGAGGGAGCCAGCCCTAGGCGTGCCCAAGTGGGAGGAATCCTACTTGGGCTCCTAGTTGGATTCGCCCCCCCTTTCCTTTTTCCGGAGGGGGAACAGAGGGGAACAGAGAATGGGGGAGAAGGATACAGGGGGGCGCCGCCCCCTCTCCTAATCCTATTCGGCCTCCTTCCTTGGAGGCCGCCACCCCTTGTGGGCTGGTGTGCCTCCCTCCTATGGCCCATATGGCCCATATCTTCCCCCGGGGGGTTCCGGTAACCCCTCCCCCCCGTACTCCAATATGTACCCGATACATTCCGGAACACTTTGGTGTCTGAATACTATCATCCAATATAACAATCTTTACATATCGACCATTTCGAGACTCCTTGTCATGTTCGTGATCTTATACGGGACTCCTAACAACATTCGGTCACCAAATCACATAACTTATATAATACAAATCATCATTGAACGTTAAGCGTGCAGACCCTACGGGTTCGAGAACTATGTAGACATGACCGAGACATCGCTCCGGTCAATAACCAATAGCAGAACCTGGATGCTCATATTGGTTCCCACATATTCTATGAAGATCTTTACCGGTCGAACCGTTATGACAACATACGTTATTCCCTTTGTCATCAGTATGTTACTTGCCCGAGATTCGATCATCGGTTATCTTCATACCTAGTTCAATCTCGTTACTGGCAAGTCTCTTTACTCGTTCCATAATGCATCATTCCGCAATTAACACATTAGTCACATTGCTTGCAAGGCTTCTATGATGTGCATTACCGAGAGGGGCCAGAGATACCTCTCCGATACTAGGAGTGACAAATCCTAATCTCGATCTATGCCAACCCAACAAACACCTTCGGAGATACCTATAGAGAATCTTTATAATCACCCAGTTACGTTGTGATGTTTGATATCACACAAGGCATTCCTCCGGTATGGGGGAATTGCATAATCTCATAGTCGGAGGAGTATGTATTTGACATGAAGAAAGCAGTAGCAATAAAACTGAATGGTCATTATGCTAAGCTAAAGGATGGGTCTTGTCCACACATCATTCTCCTAATGATGTGATCCCGTTCATCAAATGACAACACATGTCTATGGCTAGGAAACTTAACCATCTTTGATCAACGAGCTATTCAAGTAGAGGCATACTAGGGACACGGTGTTTTGTCTATGTATTCTCACACGTATGAAGTTTCTAGTTAATACAATTCTAGCATGAATAATAAACATTTATCATGAATAAGGAAATATAAAATAACAACTCTATTATTGCCGCTAGGGCATATTTCCTTCACTTCCAAGCCCACGAGATCACAGTTGTTACCTGTTACCCACTGGAGAGTATACTGAGAACTCCCGAAGCTACCGGCAGAATAGTTGAATGGGCACTAGAGCTGTCAAGCTTTGGCCTGAGGTACGAAAGTACGTCAGCCATTCAGAGCAAGGCATTTGCAGAGTTCATTGCAGAATGCACTACAAAAAGAAGTCACATCCGTGACATTTTGGGCCGAACGAAAAAAATTCTGTCATGCTTATGACACTTCTATGACGATAATTGTGACAAAACCCGGTATCATCATAGATGTGGTGGGCTCCTACTTATATGACAAAAAATCGTGATAGAAAATGGGCTTTTCATCATGGGCGGGCCGGAGACGCAACTGCATGACATTCTTTGGGCCGTCCATGACAGGAAAAACCGTGGTAGAAGCGAGGGCGAGGAAAATTTCGGCGAGTTCCCGATTACGGTGGGTGGTCGGGGGCCGAGCGATGCACGTTTCTCTCGTACACGTACGCGCGTGTGTGCGAGGCGTTGGCTCTAACTGAACCCGAGCCAGGCGTTGGGCTCTAACTGAACCCGAGCGATTGCACTGCAGGCTACGCGTTACTGAACCCGAGCGATCAGTCGATGGCTGTTAACTGAACCTGATCGAGCGATTCCTTCGCTACTGCTGCTAACTGAAGCCGATCGATGCTGCCTCTGGATGAACAGTGAGCGTTGCGGGGGGGGGGGGGGTGGATGAACAGTGAGCGATGGGGGTGGATGAACAGGACCCCGTGGTGTTGCCTCTAGATGAACAGGACCCCGATCGATCGAGCCGGTTGGGGCTGGATGAACAGGACCCCGTGGAAGGCTGGATGAACAGGACGACCCTGTGGAGGGATGGATCAACAGTAGACGGTGGAGGGGTGGATGAACAGTAGCCCGTGGAGGGTTGGTTGAACAGGAGCCCATGGAGAGGGGTGGTTGAACAGTAGCCGGTGGAGTAGCGCGCGGTGGAGGCTGGATGAACAGGAGCCCGTGGATGAACAGTCGCAGGTGGAGGCTGGAGGAGGTCGACGGTGGATGAACAGTAGCCCGTGGAGGCTGGAGGAGGTCGACGGTGGAGATGAACAGTATCCCGTGGAGTCCCGTTTTGCGGTACGCCACACCCCTCCCGATGAACAGGACCCCCGTTTCGAACGTAGCGCTCCAACACAAGTCTGTTTCATCTGTTTTGCGGTACGCCACACCCCTCCCGATCAACAGGACCCCGTTTCGACCGTAGGAGGTCCAACACAAGTCCGTTTGCTCCTTTTGCAGTACACCAAACCCCTCCCGATGAACAGGATCCCGTTTCGAATGTGGCCGGTCGAACACAAGGCCGTTTCCTCCGTTCTGCGGTACGCCAGGCCTCGTTTCCATCGCCTGTTCCGTCCAAGCCCTCCCGATGAACACGACGATGCATTCCATTCCGACCCAGCCGGTTGGCTCCCCATGAACACGACGACGACGCTGTTTCTCCATTCCAACCCAGCCATGTACACGAGCCCTGGCCGTAAGTATGCGCGAGTTGGCGTTCGAAACACCGCCCGTATGTACGTACATGGTCGTATTAACTTTCTTGCACCCTGGTTGTTGTACGTATGTGTACATGCTACGTGCGCGCCTCTACTACGACACGTGCATGCCTCTACATCGACCAGTATGTACGTACACGTTCGCGACGAGAATGACAACGCTACGTACGCTTCGACCAGGTCGGTCCTGACTGTCACGCACTTCCTTGCGTGCGAAGATGTAGATGGTGGGTCCCAGCAGTCAAGGGGGCGAATCATTTTTTTTGCCCGGATGCACTTCCTTGCGTGCGAAGATGTAGCTGGTGGGTCCCAACAGTCAGGGGGGCGAATCATTTTTTTGCCCGGACGCACTTCCTTGCGTGCGAAGATGTAGCTGGTGGATCCCAGCAGTGTCAGGGGGAAACATTTTTTTCACGAAATACAGTGGCCCGTCTGGTGGGTCCCTACTATCAGGTGGAGGTATCATTATTTTCCACGTAATAAGGAGGCACTTCCTTGCTGTGGCCGTGGACCCAGCTGTCAGCCTCTCCATGTACAGCCCACGTCCGATGGAAGTCGTTCCTTGACCACGTTGACCACGCCGCGCCGAGAGCACCACGGAGGTGGACGACGGCGAGGCCTAGGAAGGGGATGACACGGAGCCGGGGAAGACGCGGAAGTGGATGCCCACGCGGAGAGGAGTACGAGGGTTCACTGGTTCGGCTGCGGTGTGAGGCTGCCGTCACCGTAGAATAACATGGGGTGTGGGTGAGTAGAGGGATGGCCTGGCCAGCGGTGGGAGTAGTATGGGGGCGGTGAGGCCTCCGCGGGCAGCACAGCCGGCCACGGGAGGCAGGAGCAGGCGGCACGACAGGCGCTGCTTTGGGCGGCTGGAGCAAGAAGACCAGAGGTTGAAGAAGCACTATGGCCGTTGGATGGACATCATACGGTCACTGGAGTATTGACTAAGTTGACAAAGCCCTCCGTCCCCGTCAACTTAGTAGGCCCTTAAGTCAGCCACCCACTATGGTGGGTCCCAGCTAGCAGGGGGTATTCATTTTTTTGTGCGTAATAAGGAGACACTTCCTTGCGTGCGAAGATATAGCTGGTGGGTCCGACCTGTCAGTGGGGGGAACGTTTTTTCGCGAAATACAGAGGCCCTTCCGGTGGGTCCCAGATGTCAGCTGGAGGAATCATTATTTTGCGCATAATAAGGAGGAATTTCCTTGTGTGCAGCTGTGGACCCGGCTGCAGCCTCTCCACGTACAGTCCACGTCCGATGGAAGTCGTTCCATGACCATGTTAACCACACCGCACCGAGAGCACCAGGGTGGTGGACGACGGTGAGGCCTAGGAAGGGGACGATGCGGAGCCGGGGAAGACGCGACAATGGATTCCCACGCGGCGAGGAGTACATGGGTTCTTTGGTTCGGCTGCGGTGTGAGGCTGCCGTCGCGGCAGGGCCTGGCTAGCGGTGGGAGTAGTAGGGGGCGGTGAGGCCTCAAAGGCAGCATAGCTGGCCACTGGAGGTAGGAGCAGGCAGTCTCGCCGGCGCTGGTTTGGGCGGCTGGTGTAAGAAGAGCAGCACTTGAAGAAGCAGCAGGACCGTTCGATTCAAATCCAATGGTTACTACTGCTACAGTCGTTTGTTGACTAAGTTGACAAGCCCTGCGTACGCGTCAACTTAGTAGGCCCACAGGTCAGCCTCCCAACTGGTGCGCCCCAGATGTCAGTGGGAGGAATCATTTTATTTCGTGTAATAAGGAGGCAGTTGATTGCGTGCGGCCAGGCCAGCGGAGGGTGTAGGGTGGGCCGGGGAAGCCTGCGCGGCATCACAGCGGGCACATGAGGAGGGAGCAGGTAGTCCCGCCAGCGCTAGTTTAGGCGGTTGGAGCAGGAAGATCAGAGATTGAAGAAGCACGTCGGCCATTGGATGGACATCCAACAGTCAGTGCTACTAGAATCGTGTGTTGACTGACAAAGCCTTGCGTAAACAAGTCAGACTCGAAATTTGTGGCGTGTACAACACATTTGCTATTCTTTTTATAATTTTTACTCATTTTCTAATTCGTATGGAATTTATTGCAGCCCGTTTTCCATTTTTAGAATTGCTGCCCATTTTTTGGTCAGTAACAGCGTTAAAAAAATTAACTGAATATGTGCGAAATTTTGAAAATTCGCAAATTTTTGCTGGGGAACAAAATATTCTTAATCCAAAAATTAGTAGCCATACTAAAACAAATTTAAAAATAAATTAGTACTATGTCACGCTAAATCCAATGAAATACTATAAAATATCAGTGAAGAACAAAAACAAAAAAAGAAACTAATATCCTATTTGCTATAATTTTTTTGAAATTTTCAACCCCTTTGATATTACTTTTAACAGACACTGACCATACTCTTTGGCCAGGCTGGAATGCATCCCTCCTCGTCTTGAAAGATTTGCAGCCCAGTAAGTCAAAGAAAACAAATAGGCCTAGCTTGGGTATTCTTCAAAAAGAAATACTGGGCTACCTATTTTCACAAAGAAAAACCTGCTGGGCTGGTCATGTTGTTAGACGGGCCACAGAGACCGAACAACCCAGTTTATAGCCTGTTCCTCCGAATTACTACTCAAAAAAAAGTTGTGCAATTCTGTCATTAATTGACTATACATTAAAAATGATGTGGGTCCCGGATATCAGCAGGGTGGATTAGAGTAAAAAACGAGGGGTGCATCTGAGTAGTAAAAGAGGCGCTTGCTTGTGTTCGGGAGTGGACCTGGTAGGTCCGTACAGTCATACTCACAACTACAGTTCTCTCCTGATTCACTATGTTGACAGGGACCGTTTCGAAAAAAAACTATGTTGACAGGTCCAGACGGCGGCGCCGCGGCGAGCGCACAAAGGCGGGGGATAAAGTGTTGTCGCCAATGTGCTGGGCTGGGTTGGACATTCTTATTGAATAATAAAAATGAATCGGAACTATTTACGACGTTGACTACAATTTGCATGGGTCCGCTGGTTGCAGGAAGAAAATGCTGGGAGAAAGAAGACTGGTTGCTATCTTTGCCTAAGAATAATATCGACTGAATGTAATGACACTATCATAGGAAATAATATCCTCCTGTTAAATCATGAATTTAAAGAACTGGTGCATGAGCATGTACCTGGGCCGGATTCATGTGAGAGCCTCCCTTCCAATTAATTATGGGCTCCTCTATTGGGCCTTCATCAGTGGGCTGCATGTTATCAACAAGTGGAAAATGTGTTCCGTACGAAAAATAGTATGCGTTAAGTACGGTACGGGGTACTAAGGATCGAACCGTGCAACGACTTCCAGAACATTGTGTTTGTCGTTCTAACAACACATTTATTCAACCAACAGACAAAATATACTACTAATTGTACATTGAAAACAGCAGCAGCAACAACTAGGGCTGGGGGTGCAGCAGAAGCAGTAAGCAGGCCAAAAGAGTGAAGGCGCAACTCTCTCTTCAAAACCAAACATCAGCCATTATTACAAAAGGGCTACCAAAAAAGAACAAGCGTATGCATCAAACTAAATAAAGATCCTACTACACCAAGTGTACGCATCTAACTAACTGGCTCAGTTAGACGTTACTATTTATTAAGCTGTGGAGATTGGCTGACGGCTTGAACCAGATGGGTGCGTGACGGGGGTAACTCCAGCCAGTAGGTCGAAGTATGATACTTGCGACACTCTCTCCTACTTTGGGGTGTAGAGCGTGGTGACACATATCAGGGTATGGTGCATGCAGAGACGCATGGTACGTGTCACGACCGGTTTTTCAATAAAATAATTATTGAGAAACCAGTCCCTGTTATGGACCAGCGAGGAAGAATTCCTTCTCACTGATAGACAATACATTGGTCACAGAAGAAAAATACCAGGAGTACTAAATATAATACAAAGTTGAGCAGAGACTGCCCAACAATTTATTACAAGCACGCCGATAAAACAACACGGCGGATAGGGTGGCAAACTACTAACTCACGATAAAAAGAGTGGTGGTGGAAATATCATCGCGAAGCGAGTGACATGATTCCAGACTACTACAACTCTTCGAGGGTCGGAGTGAGGCTCGAGAAGACTTATTGCGGGTGGCGGAAGCGTAAACGATACAAGTGACCAATATCCGGGATCGCGCAGGACTGACTGGGACTCCTCTAGGCGCCGGACGCGCTATCAAACTCTTCATCCAAGAGATCGCCTTCGTCAACATCTGGCCAAATCAACAAGCCAGGTGAGTACTATGAAAGTACTCGCAAGACAGTTCGGACATAAGGTATAACAAATGCAAACATGAAGCGCATGAATAAGTTAACCAGTGCGATCAGACACAGAGATAATAAATACTGTGTGCCAAGCGAGGGTCTGAATG
Source organism: Aegilops tauschii subsp. strangulata (assembly GCF_002575655.3). NCBI lineage: Eukaryota > Viridiplantae > Streptophyta > Magnoliopsida > Poales > Poaceae > Aegilops > Aegilops tauschii. The sequence goes on from NC_053038.3 coordinate 427,919,238, forward strand.
ACGCCTCGAGCGGAAACTGCAGAATAGTAATGCGGGTGCCAAACGAGTGTCTGAAAGACTCCTCGAGCGGAAAATGCGGAATAATAATACTGGTGCCAAAAGAGTGTCTGAAAGACTCCTCGAGCGGAAAATGCGGAATAATAATACTGGTGCCAAACGAGTGTCTGAAAGACTCCTCGAGCGGAAAATGCGGAATAACAATGCCGCAGTCGGGCGTCGGGGCGACACCACATAAAGGGCTTATAATAGAAAATAAAGACAGTACACGCCACAGTCGGACGTCTGCGCGACGTCTCATAAAGGGCTTAAATTGTAACACAACAATACAATAGTTCAGGAATATAACTTATCACAAGCACGAGACAAATATAATGTTAGTCCATCCACAGGAATAACAATGAAATTGAATTTACCACTTGAGCTTGTCCACCGGGGGCAAGTTTTCACACGGATAGATTTGGATGTAAGGTCTACATTACTGATCATGGATACGATGATTTGGAAAGAATTGACTCTGCAGAGTTTGTACTTAACCACAGCCAACGGATTTCAGTAGTCATGGGGACTAGTTCCGTCTACGGTGTTCTGGAAGGAACACATCTAACCAGTACACACCCAATTTAACCATCCGAAGCCAGGGATCACCCTCGGCAACATTCAGGAAAAACCCTGAGTCGGGGAGGCTACAACCTCGCGTAGCATGGGATCAAATTTCTATACGCGCGCTATAAGGGGGTGCCCCCCCTCTCGGTCCCAACCGGAAACACCCATGCCCCCTGACCGAATGACTGGCTTTAATCCTGGGCCAAGGTACCATCATCCCGGCCTCTCTATTTGGTGTGTACACGGAAAGAGGTTACCAACTTACTAAACCGTATCCTGGCAATGAGACATGTGGTAGCACGGAGAGGGGAAGGGACGATAACACGGCTCCAACCATGTTAACGTCGAAAAAGTCGGATGACACAAGGCTGGCATGCTACAACAGTACCACCTTGCTGCCCTTCATGTCACGACATGATTAGGCCACCTCTCATCAGAGGTCATTGCAACCTTGGAACATGCGGGGAAAAGATCGATAACGTGGCTCCAACCACGTTAACGCCGAAGAAAGTCGGATGACGCAAGGCCGGCATGCTACAACAGTACCACCTTGCTGCCCTTCAGGTCACTACATGATTAGGCCACCTCTCATCAGAGGTCATCGCAACTTTGGAACAACCGGGTCGTTGCCTTACAAGCAACGAGGTATTTATCGACACTCACATGCCACGCACAACTTTCACATGAACATGCAAAACATCTGCCATATCAAATGTTCAAACAAGCTTTCCTGGTTCGGAGAAGTCGGAGTCTAGCTCGGCGAAGTTCGCGGCTCCGTCACCTCTCCCGGAACCTACGGCAATCACGAAACGGGGTACTAACGTGAAAACCAACACATGCACAGAAACCTTGCCAAATATTTTTCAAATAAATCCCATAAAAAACTAGATAAAATTTGAAGATTGTCAGAAAAAGAATCACTCAAAAATACCTTTTTATTAAAAAGTTATAAAGGTTTCTGTCCAGGGACCTTTCTGTAATGAAACAGAAAAGTTCCAGGGTTTTAACTGAGAAAACAGAAAACAGTTCGTTTGGAAATGCGCAAGCGCAAGAGAGAAGGCGTATTTTTCCCGAAGGCGCCAACAGAAAACATTTCGGGGAAATAAAACAGAGGCTGACACGCGGGGCCCGCATGTCAGGTTTGAAAGCTCGCCGGCGCCCGAAGACGGCGGTGGATGCCGGCGTCGAACCACGGCGAGTTAGGAGAAACGGAGGGTACCAAGAGCTTCAGTGTCTTCTTCCGCGTCGGTGGGTGGTGGACTCGTCCAACGGGGAGCACCACGTCGACGGCGACACTATCTCCGGCGGACGGTGGTTCGGGTAAGGTTGGGGAACTCCGGTGGAGGGCTGCAAAGAACGAATTGAGGCGCGGGTCAGAACGGGTGATGCAAGGAGAAGCTACTGGCAAGAGAATGGAGGCGGAGGAGCACACACGGGGGCGAATCGGGCTGGATCCCGTGGCGGACCGCGGCGGCCGGAGTCGAGGAAGGAGGCCTCCTCGGGGCTCTTCCAGTGTCTGGGCGTGCTCTAGGGGAAGTGTAGGGCTGGTGGGTGCTCGAGTTGAAGCTCGGGGCCCCTATTTATAGGCAGCTCGACGGGGTGGCCGTGAACGGAGAATCTCCGGCGAGCGATTACTGCGGAGCAGTGGGTTGGCAGGGGGTTTGAGCGGTCGAGCAGCATCAGTGGATGTTACTGGACTCGATTTGCAGCTGAACGGGGCTGGTCTTGGCGTAATGGCGTCTGCCCGCGGTGAGGTGACCGCACGGGCTCAACGGCGGCAGAGAGCGCGCTCCGCGCCCTGCGGTTCACGACGAGAGCGGCAGCGCATTCGGGGGAGTGGAAGGCCACGCGGCGGGCTCCGGTGGTTTGGGCGGCGCTGGGTGGAGTCGGCGGCGCCGTGTCTCCCGCTGGCGTTCGCAAAGCCGCCGCCGGCGTCGGTCACGGGGCGGCGCACCTTCTGCTGCTCATCGCCGACGCCCGCAAGATGCCAGGCACTCGTGCGGTGCAGGAACGAGAGGGCGAGGACGAGGAGCAAGGCGACGCGAGGGTACTGGCGAGATCGACGCCCGTCTCTGAAGAAAACGACAGTGAGCACTGACTGAACTCTGAAGTTAACTGAACTTGACAGTGACCATGCACTGCAGGTGTTCGACAGTAGGTTTTGGTAAAGAGATAAATTTTTCTGGAGCTGTAACTTGGTGAGATGATCACTCCGAACACCCAGGGGCTGCATGAATTTACTTGGAATTTTTGGAGAAAGTTTTGAATGAATTCCACCAAATTTGGCAAATATGGTCGAAACTTGCAGCTGATGTAGTTTGAAATTTTTGAACTGGAGACCAGTGGATCTTCATGGTTCCAGGTTGAGGGTTCAAAGGACTAGGAGGGGAAAGAAGTTTGGTGGTAAAAGTCCAAACAGAAAATGGAGTTCCTTTGTAAATCTCCAAGTGGTGGAATAGAAGGCAGAAAATATTTGAGTAGAATTTGAATGGAAAATAAATACATGGGGAGGTCCAACTTGCTGGATTTGATGTAAATCATGATCCAGAGGTGAGGGATGAGTTAGGGGAGATCATTTTGCACTAGGGCCATGGCAAGAAAGAATAGTTGAAAGTGGCAAAGGACTTTCCAAAAGCCATAGTGCAAACTTCAAAAAGTTTTACAAAAGTTATTTTCCCAAATGAAAACCATTTTGTCTTGAGTCCAAAAGAAAAGCAAGAACCTCCAAGGTCAAAGGCAGATCTTGGGTGAACCCAAATAAAAAAATTTGCCATAAAGAAAAATATATGAGAGGGAGAGTTCTCTTGAAGAAAATTTTTTAAATCACTCCCCCCCCCCCAAGTCAAAATAAAAATCTTTTTTTTGAAAAATCCAAATAGAAACTTGGGTGTCACAACACCTACCCCCTTAGGAAAAATCTCGTCCTCGAGATTTCTGCTGATCCTCAAATAGATATGGATACTCTGCTCGAAGGAAATCTTCCCTTTCCCATGTGGCTTCATCCTCAGTGTGGTTGCTCCACTGAACCCTGAAAAATCTTGTCGTTTTCTGACGGGTCCTCCGTTCAGACTCTTCTAAAATCTTTACTGGCCTTTCTCTGTAGGTAAGATCTGGTTGCATATCAATGTCTTCATGAGGTACATGTTTCTCCGGGTTACTCACATTTCCTCAACTGCGAGACGTGGAATATGTCATGGACGTCTGACAGCTCCTTGGGCAGGTCTAGTTGGTAGGCTACCGTGCCTCTTCGTGCCTTCACACAAAATGGTCGAATAAATCTTGGGGCTAGTTTCCCCTTAATTTTGAACCGTTGCAGACCCCTCATAGGAGATACTCGGAGGTATACGGAATCACCAGGTTCAAAGCTGACCTCACGATGCTTCTGATCATAGTAGCTCTTTTGTCGGCTCTGTGCTGTCTTGAGTCTGTCCCTGATTTGTTTAACTTTTTCCTCGGCCTCCTTAAGCATATCTGGGCCGAAGATACGGCTGTCACCTGTTTCTGACCAATTCAATGGGGTACGACACCTCCGTCCGTACAATGCTTCAAAGGGTGCCATTTGCAAGCTGGCTTGGTAACTGTTGTTGTACGCAAATTCGGCATACGGCAAACTCTCTTCCCAACTGGATCCATAGGTGAGCACACAGGCTCTTAGCATATCCTCTAGGATTTGGTTTACACGTTCTGTTTGTCCATCTGTCTGAGGGTGGTATGCTGTACTGAAAGCTAGTTGCGTGCCCAGAGCTTGTTGTAGGTGATCCCAAAATTTGGAGACGAATTGGGTGCCTCGGTCTGATATTATAGTCTTTGGGACTCCGTGCAAGCAAACTATGCGGGAGAGATAGAGTTTTGCCAGTCTTTGTGTGGAGTAGGTAGTCTTCACGGGAATGAAGTGAGCAACCTTGGTTAGTCGGTCTGTGATGACCCATATGGCGTCATTTCCACGCTGTGATCGGGGTAATCCGACAATGAAGTCCATTCCGATTTCATCCCATTTCCACTCCGGTATCCTGTTAGGCTGGAGTAGCCCTGCTGGCTTTTGGTGCTCGGCCTTGATGCGCTGACATGAATCGCAACAAGCAATAAATGTGGCTATATCTCTTTTCATACCGTGCCACCAAAATCTTTCCTGGATGTCCTTGTACATTTTGGTTCCTCCAGGATGGATCGAGTATGGGGCGGTGTGGCTTTCCGTCAAGATCTGTTGCTTAAGTTCCTCGATGTTAGGTACGCAAAGCCTGTCCCGGTACCATAATGTTCCTCCACTGTCTGTGACGAATTCTGAAGTCTTACTACGGTTCATTTTCTTCTTTATGCCTTCGATGCTGGGATGTCCCTGTTGAGCCTTCTTGATTTGTTCCACTAGGGAGGGTTGTATCTCCAGGTTCGATATGGTGCCCTCAGAGACTAACATCATGTTGAGCCGAGTGAACTCTCGCTGAAACTCAGGCCTCAAGTTTTGCTGAGCGTTACTGTCCGGGCTGGGGTTTCGACTAAGGGCATCGGCCACTACATTTGCTTTTCCTGGGTGGTAGTGGATACCGACGTCATAGTCTTTGACCAGTTCCAACCAGCGTCGTTGGCGTAAATTCAGCTCTGGCTGTGTCAAAATATATTTGAGGCTCTTATGGTCTGTATATATTTCACGGCGATTTCCCAACAGAAAGTGCCTCCACTCCTTGAGTGCATGTATAACTGCTGCTAGCTCCAGGTCATGTGTTGGGTAATTTTCCTCATGTTTTCGCAGTTGCCTGGAGGCATATGCGACAACTTTGCCATCTTGCATTAGTACACATCCGAGACCTTTTCGGGACACGTCACAATATACTTCAAAACTCTTGTGTAAGTCTGGCACAGTTAAGACTGGTGCGGTTGTCAACTTTTTCTTGAGTTCTTGGAAGCTCTGCTCGCATGCTTCTGTCCATACAAATTTCTTGTCCTTCTTGAGTAACTGTGTTATAGGTTTTGCCACCGTGGAGAATCTTTCAATAAACCTCCTGTAATACCCTGCCATTCCTAGGAAACTCCGCACATCTGTAACATTCGCGGGCGGCTTCCAGTCTAGTATGGCCTTGACTTTTTCTGGGTCTACGGCCACGCCTTCTTGGTTCAAAATATGGCCCAAGAAACCAACTTGTCTTAGCCAAAATTCGCATTTGCTAAATTTGGCGTACAACTGATGTTTCCTCAATTCTCCCAAAACAATCTTGAGGTGCTCAGCATGTTCTTCTGGTGTCCTTGAGTAAACCAGAATGTCGTCAATGAATACCACCACAAATTTGTCCATGAATTTCATGAACACTTTGTTCATGAGGTGGACGAAAAATGCGGGGGCGTTTGTTAGACCAAAAGGCATCACTGTGAACTCGTATAACCCATATCTGGAAGTGAATGCTGTCTTGGGGATATCCTCTGTTCGTACCTTCAGTTGATGGTATCCTGATCTCAAATCAATCTTTTAAAATACTTTAGCTTGTGCAAGCTGGTCAAAACAAATCATTTATCTGTGGCATCGGGTATTTGTTTTTGATGGTGACCATATTGAGGGCTCGATAGTCTACGCGTAGTCTTAGTGTCCCATCCTTCTTCTTGGCGAACAATACGGGCGAACCCCATGGTGAGTCGCTGGCTCGTATAAACCCCTTGTCCAGTAATTCCTTTATCTGCTTCTTCAACTCCACCAATTCTGAGGGTGCCATTCTATACGGCTTCTTGTAAATGGGAGCGGTGCCAGGTGCTAATTCAATGCTGAATTCGATCTCTCGATCTGGTGGCATACCTGGTAGTTCTTCCGGGAACACATCAGAGAACTCGCATACCACTGGAACTTTTCTCAGTTCTGCAATGTCCATTTTGTTTAGTTTTGGTTCCTGTGACCGTGGCCTTTCTTGAGTGGAGACTCTTATAGTCTTGCCGTGATGGTGGGTGAGAATCACTGTCCGATTGAAGCAGTCGATGAATCCTTTGTTGGTGGTTAACCAGTCCATTCCTAAAATGACATCCAGTCCTTTACTTTCCAATACGATGAGATTCGCGTGGAATGGTAGTCCTTCGAACTCAATGACCACTCCTTGGCAGTAACCCTGAGCAATCTGCTTATTCTCGGGGGACTTGATGATCATAGACTTTTCCAAGGGGAGTATCGGAAAACCGTGTTGCGAAACAAAACTCTTCGAAACGAACGAATGGGAAGCTCCAGAATCAAACAAAACCGTGGCAGGTACTGTGTTGACAGGGAACGTACCGAGCACGATGTCTGGGGCATTCTGCGCTTCTTCCCTGGTCACATGGTTCAAGTGACCCTTCCTGTGGTTGTTGTTGGGATTGAAGTTGTTGCGCTTGGGGGCGGGATTGTTTCCACCATTGTTCGGCTTGGGTGCCGAGTCTCTTGGCTTCGGGCACTGTTTAGCATAATGCCCTTGCTGACCACAAGCATAGCAGGTGACTCCTGGACGGTACGTGAACTCTTTGTCCCTGGCATGAAACTGTCCGACGGGCCTTGGCTCAGTAGTCGTGGATCTCCTTGTGTCTGTCCTTGGGACCTCAGCCTTGCCTCGGTTGCTGCGGGCAAGAGTCGTCTTGTCCCTCTTCCGCTTGCCGATATCTTCCAGACTACGACGCTCATTTTCCAAGGTAATGGCCTTGTCCACCAGTGTCTTAAAATCCGGAAAAGTGTGTACAATCAGCTGGCATCTTAGCGCTGGTGCCAGACCGTCCAGGAATTTTTCCATCTTCTTGTTTTCTGTCATGTGCTCGTCATAGGCATAGCGAGACAGTTGGGTAAACTGGCCGTTGTATTCTCTGACGGACATGCCTCTTTGCTTCAGGTCATCAAACTCTCTTTTCTTGATCTTTAGGATGCTCCTGGGGATGTGTGCCCCACGGAAACCTTCCTTGAACTCTTCCCAGGTGATGTTGTGTTCCCTGGGGTGCATGTGTAGGAAGTTTTCCCACCATGCTGCGGCTGCTCCAGTAAGGTAGTGTGGTGCATAAAGCACCTTCTCATGATCTGAGCATTGAGCGATAATCAGTTTCCTTTCAATCTCACGAAGCCAATCATCGGCTTCCAGCGGCCTATCGGTGTGAGCAAAAGTTGAGGGGCGAGTCTTCTGCAACTCGGATAACTTGGAATGTGGTTGATAGTGTTCACGGTGGTTTCCCATGTTGATGACATGGTTCATCATCTCTTGGTGTTGTTGCTGACTTTGCTCGAAGAGACGGCATACTTGAGACAGTGCTGCTTCGCTGTCTTGTTGGCTGGACTGACCCCGAGTGAAATTGTTGCTGGTCTGTGTCCCGTAAACCTCTTCTGGCTGATTGGGCATGGAGCGAGTCCAAGGGCGAGACATTATTCCAGTCTGGGGTATCATTTGCAAAACCCATGAGAAAAACTGTGTAGCACGAGGAAAACCCTTGCAAAGGTAATAATCAAAAAGGCTTCTAGGTTTTCAAAGAAACGCAAATAATTTTTCATGGAGGAGAAGTGCTTAACATAAAAATCTTACATGCGAAAGCAAATACAAGATACAACACTCAGGTTGTGCGTACACAATCCTAACATGTTATTAAAACTAGCGTACTACTCCGGAAGGCAGCAAACACACCAATAAAAACTAGCGTACAGATAAGAACAACACATCATACAAGTAGACATAACACGCGGCTACTCGGTGCTCTCAGTCGGAGATGGTGAAGATCTCCTTCCCCTTGCCGACGGCAAGGCTCAGCGGTCCAGGAGAATCAACCTCCTCCTCTCTAGCTGGTTCCTGGCATGCGACGCTGCGCTGCGGTGATGGTGCGGGGGCGACTGGTGGTAGAGCGCGTGCGGCAGGCGGTGCGGCTCTGACTGGAGTAGGAGCGATGACTCGGTCGAACTCCTCAGTGGTAGGCAGACGGCGAGCAGTGGCCAAAACGGCCGGTGCATACGAGGCTGAAGACGAGACGAAAGTCAGAGGCGGCGCCATGTGGAGAAGCTCCTTCGTGCTGGCAGGACCGCCCCGGACTAAGTCCATGCGGGCAGCCACAAGATCGTCTACGAGGTTGTCGAAAGACTCCTCCAGAGCCTTGAGATACTCCACAACCATCTCGATGGCTTCGTCTCTTTCTCCCCGATGGCAGGCGAATGCATAGTGGCTGGTGTATGGCACATGGCATGGGAGGTAGCGGTAGCGACGAGTCTTCATCATAGGAAGGATGTCCCGAAGGCGAGCTATCGCCTCACGGGCAGCCATCTGCATGGCATGCCTCTCCGTAGGCATGGCTCTTCCCGTAAAACGGAAGTGGCGAGCAGCAGATCGTCCTCCCCTGAACTGCACCACGGCTTGGTGCATAGACACGTCGTCACTGAGCTTATGCTGATAGAGGGTGAACTCCGGGCGAGCTGCTGGCCCGATCGCGAGCTTGGTGATGGAGACGAGGAGCTTGACAAACCCCTCGGGCACGTTGGTGAACACTCGATTCTCACAGCTGCTGCCAGCCATCTACAGAAGTAGGCAAAAATTCTGAGTAGTCATGTCATAAATTTATGATGACCAACAGAAAATAGCTACAATTGCAAAATGCTGAAAAAGCACAAAAGACGCTAATAACCGATTAGCGATCGCACCTAGTGGCTTCCTACAGTCAGCCTGGCTCTGATACCAAGCTTGTCACGACCGGTTTTTCAATAAAATAATTATTGAGAAACCAGTCCCTGTTACGGACCAGCGAGGAAGAATTCCTTCTCACTGATAGACAATACATTGGTCACAGAAGAAAAATACCAGGAGTACTAAATATAATACAAAGTTGAGCAGAGACTGCCCAACAATTTATTACAAGCACGCTGATAAAACAACACGGCGGATAGGGTGGCAAACTACTAACTCACGATAAAAAGAGTGGTGGTGGAAATATCATCGCGAAGCGAGTGACATGATTCCAGACTACTACAACTCTTCGAGCGTCGGAGTGAGGCTCGAGAAGACTTATTGCGGGTGGCGGAAGCGTAAACGATACAAGTGACCAATATCCGGGATCGCGCAGGACTGACTGGGACTCCTCTAGGCGTCGGACGCGCTATCAAACTCTTCATCCAAGAGATCGCCTTCGTCAACATCTGGCCAAATCAACAAGCCAGGTGAGTACTATGAAAGTACTCGCAAGACAGTTCGGACATAAGGTATAACAAATGCAAACATGAAGCGCATGAATAAGTTAACCAGTGCGATCAAACACAGAGATAATAAATACTGTGTGCCAAGCGAGGGTCTGAATGACGCCTGGAGCGGAAACTGCAGAATAGTAATGCGGGTGCCAAACGAGTGTCTGAAAGACTCCTCGAGCGGAAAATGCAGAATAATAATACTGGTGCCAAACGAGTGTCTGAAAGACTCCTCGAGCGAAAAATGCGGAATAATAATACTGGTGCCAAACGAGTGTCTGAAAGACTCCTCGAGCGGAAAATGCGGAATAACAATGCCGCAGTCGGGCGTCGGGGCGACACCACATAAAGGGCTTATAACAGAAAATAAAGACAGTACACGCCACAGTCGGACGTCTGCGCGACGTCTCATAAAGGGCTTAAATTGTAACACAACAATACAATAGTTCGGGAATATAACTTATCACAAGCACGAGACAAATATAATGTTAGTCCATCCACAGGAATAACAATGAAATTGAATTTACCACTTGAGCTTGTCCACCGGGGGCAAGTTTTCACACGGATAGATTTGGATGTAAGGTCTACATTACTGATCATGGATACGATGATTTGGAAAGAATTGACTCTGCAGAGTTTGTACTTAACCACAGCCAACGGATTTCAGTAGTCACGGGGACTAGTTCCGTCTACGGTGTTCTGGAAGGAACACATCTAACCAGTACACACCCAATTTAACCATCCGAAGCCAGGGATCACCCTCGGCAACATTCAGGAAAAACCCTGAGTCGGGGAGGCTACAACCTCGCGTAGCATGGGATCAAATTTCTATACGCGCGCTATAAGGGGGTGCCCCCCCTCTCGGTCCCAACCGGAAACACCCATGCCCCCTGACCGAATGACTGGCTTTAATCCTGGGCCAAGGTACCATCATCCCGGCCTCTCTATTTGGTGTGTACACGGAAAGAGGTTACCAACTTACTAAACCGTATCCTGGCAATGAGACATGTGGTAGCACGGAGAGGGGAAGGGACGATAACACGGCTCCAACCATGTTAACGTCGAAAAAGTCGGATGACACAAGGCTGGCATGCTACAACAGTACCACCTTGCTGCCCTTCATGTCACCACATGATTAGGCCACCTCTCAACAGAGGTCATCGCAACCTTGGAACATGCGGGGAAAAGATCGATAACGTGGCTCCAACCACGTTAACGCCGAAGAAAGTCGGATGACGCAAGGCCGGCATGCTACAACAGTACCACCTTGCTGCCCTTCATGTCACTACATGATTAGGCCACCTCTCATCAGAGGTCATCGCAACTTCGGAACAACCGGGTCGTTGCCTTACAAGCAACGAGGTATTTATCGACACTCACATGCCACGCACAACTTTCACATGAACATGCAAAACATCTGCCATATCAAATGTTCAAACAAGCTTGCCTGGTTCGGAGAAGTCGGAGTCTAGCTCGGCGAAGTTCGCGGCTCCGTCACCTCTCCCGGAACCTACGGCAATCACGAAACGGGGTACTAACGTGAAAACCAACACATGCACAGAAACCTTGCCAAATATTTTTCAAATAAATCCCATAAAAAACTAGATAAAATTTGAAGATTGTCAGAAAAAGAATCGCTCAAAAATACCTTTTTATTAAAAAGTTATAAAGGTTTCTGTCCAGGGACCTTTCTGTAATGAAACAGAAAAGTTCCAGGGTTTTAACTGAGAAAACAGAAAACGGTTCGTTTGGAAATGCGCAAGCGCAAGAGAGAAGGCGTATTTTGCCCGAAGGCGCCAACAGAAAACATTTCGGGGAAATAAAACAGAGGCTGACACGCGGGGCCCGCATGTCAGGTTTGAAAGCTCGCCGGCGCCCGAAGACGGCGGTGGATGCCGGCGTCAAACCACGGTGAGTTAGGAGAAACGGAGGGTACCAAGAGCTTCAGTGTCTTCTTCCGCGTCGGTGGGTGGTGGACTCGTCCAACGGGGAGCACCACGTCGACGGCGACACTATCTCCGGCGGACGGTGGTTCGGGTAAGGTTGGGGAACTCCGGTGGAGGGCTGCAAAGAACGAATTGAGGCGCGGGTCAGAACGGGTGATGCAAGGAGAAGCTACTGGCAAGAGAATGGAGGCGGAGGAGCACACACGGGGGCGAATCGGGCTGGATCCCGTGGCGGACCGCGGCGGCCGGAGTCGAGGAAGGAGGCCTCCTCGGGGCTCTTCCAGTGTCTGGGCGTGCTCTAGGGGAAGTGTAGGGCTGGTGGGTGCTCGAGTTGAAGCTCGGGGCCCCTATTTATAGGCAGCTCGACGGGGTGGCCGTGAACGGAGAATCTCCGGCGAGCGATTACGGCGGAGCAGTGGGTTGGCAGGGGGTTTGAGCGGTCGAGCAGCATCAGTGGATGTTACTGGACTCGATTTGCAGCTGAACGGGGCTGGTCTTGGCGTAATGGTGTCTGCCCGCGGTGAGGTGACCACACGGGCTCAACGGCGACAGAGAGCGCGCTCCGCGCCCTGCGGTTCACGACGAGAGCGGCAGCGCGTTTGGGGGAGTGGAAGGCCACGCGGCGGGCTCCGGTGGTTTGGGCGGCGCTGGGTGGAGTCGGCGGCGCCGTGTCTCCCACTGGCGTTCGCAAAGCCGCCGCCGGCGTCGGTCACGGGGCGGCGCACCTTCTGCTGCTCGTCGCCGACGCCCGCAAGATGCCAGGCACTCGTGCGGTGCAGGAACGAGAGGGCGAGGACGAGGAGCAAGGCGACGCGAGGGTACTGGCGAGATCGACGCCCGTCTCTGAAGAAAACGACAGTGAGCACTGACTGAACTCTGAAGTTAACTGAACTTGACAGTGACCATGCACTGCAGGTGTTCGACAGTAGGTTTTGGTAAAGAGATAAATTTTTCTGGAGCTGTAACTTGGTGAGATGATCACTCCAAACACCCAGGGGCCGCATGAATTTACTTGGAATTTTTGGAGAAAGTTTTGAATGAATTCCACCAAATTTGGCAAATCTGGTCCAAACTTGCAGCTGATGTAGTTTGAAATTTTTGAACTGGAGACCAGTGGATCTTCATGGTTCCAGGTTGAGGGTTCAAAGGACTAGGAGGGGAAAGAAGTTTGGTGGTAAAAGTCCAAACAGAAAATGGAGTTCCTTTGTAAATCTCCAAGTGGTGGAATAGAAGGCAGAAAATATTTGAGTAGAATTTGAATGGAAAATAAATACATGGGGAGGTCCAACTTGCTGGATTTGATGTAAATCATGATCCAGAGGTGAGGGATGAGTTAGGGGAGATCATTTTGCACTAGGGCCATGGCAAGAAAGAATAGTTGAAAGTGGCAAAGGACTTTCCAAAAGCCATAGTGCAAACTTCAAAAAGTTTTACAAAAGTTATTTTCCCAAATGAAAACCATTTTGTCTTGAGTCCAAAAGAAAAGCAAGAACCTCCAAGGTCAAAGGCAGATCTTGGGTGAACCCAAACAAAAAATTTTGCCATAAAGAAAAATATATGAGAGGGAGAGTTCTCTTGAAGAAAAAATTTTAAATCACTCCCCCCCCAAGTTAAAATAAAAATCTTTTTTTTTGAAAAATCCAAATAAAAACTTTGGTGTCACAGTACGCTGTGTACACACAGTTTTGGCTGATGAACGAAACCGCGCTGCCATCATGATCCTTTCCATCGGTTATCTCCTGGTTAATCAGATAATTCAGTCCGACAAATAGAGAGCGCGTACCAAGGCTACTTACCAGCCTCCAGTCTAAAATTCCTGAAGGCCCAGAGAAGCTGGGATCCTGCTCAAAGACCTTGCAGTGACTTTGATTGTATTCCGTGAAACAACACGTCCAGTACGTGCGAACGGTCATCAATCGTTCGCTGTCGTCTGATCGAGCCAGGAACCACCTGCAACTGCCATGCCGCTTTTCTTTGGAAGGTTCTGGGATTAGGAAGGGTAGGGACACTAGGCGGCCTACGACATCATATCAAGCTGGAGTCAAATAAAAAAGGGCTCTTGATGTAGTCAATCTTAAGAATAGCATGTTATGAGCATGAATATTTTTTCTGTAAATGTTGACAGTAATATAAGCAAGTCATCATGATATCATAGGAAAGTAACATACTGCTGTAATAGCCGATTGTAGCGATGACTGGAGTAGGCCAGCAATACGTCCAGCCATAGAAAGAGTCGACAGCGTAAATGAAGCCCTTGTGTTCAATGGCATCAGAAAACTATGGAGGATGCATGATCCTGTGATGGACGTGCAGATTTATCCACTTACCGCAGTGATCTCTCAGATAGGCGAGACCGCGGTTGAAGAACGCAATTAGCTTGAAGTCTTTATAATTCGCAGATCTTGTGGGAACTTAGCAGATTACAACCTTGAGAAAATCAAACTTGGTATCATGTTGTCTACTGTAAGATTCTGAGTATTCTGGGCCGCGGTGCCAAAGCAGTGCAGTGTTTATCGAAGGAATGGGGATCAATCACCGGGTGTAGACCTCCACGAGCATCCAGCTGCCGCGACCGTCAACGAGCACCATCCAAGACATGTTCATGCCGACCCAGTACATACCGTTAATGTAGTTAAGGGTGACGGGGAACGGATCGCAGTCAAGGGGGTTGATGCTCGCCACCCTACGATCGTTATGCTGCGTGACATGCCATTTCTGAAGATCAGGCGGCATCAGCAAGCAAGGAGCTAGCTTAAAAAGCTCCGGCCTAAGGGCTTTGAGTAAACGGTACAGCCCCGACGAGCGGCATGGTACTGAGATTGTCCACACGCGAAACAATGAGCTTGATTACCTCTGTGGGGAGCGAATTCCAGCCACTCTTTCGGCGGACGCTGCTCGGTTCTGCCATTGTTAGTGCTTGGGTTTCGGACGAGGGGGGGAGGCGCCTTAGCGTGGATGAAAGATTGGACAAGATTATGTGCGGACAAAGATGGAGAAGCGAATATGTGCTGCGGGAAGTGGACAGGTGATGATGACTACAACACGCCGCTTGACTTACAAGACACATACATGCAGTGTAGGGTCATATCGATGCCAGACAACTTGCTTGAGTGATCACAGTACTGGTACGCCCTACAGTACCTACTACTATGCCCTAACTTGCTTGAGTAGAGTAGTAGAGTAGGACTCTGCTCTACTACTAGCAGACGAGTAGTATATTCTAATCTAAAATAGTTACAAACTTCAATGCCCGAGTGTGGCACGACTACGAACCGTGCTAACTCCAATCCCCAGCAAACATTCGCTGGGAGACATGGCAGTTGCAAACGCCCACGACGCAGTTATAGTATGTGTGTATGGCTTAAAAACAGGCCACTGTCGGATGGAAATATGACGGTTACGTGGGATTCGCCAGGATTGAGCTCGTGCCGAACAATCGCCAGATATCATTACTGAAAAAAGGTTCAAACACCCGGGGCAATGACTTGCACCGGCTGACCACTAACAATGATAACATCCCGTTAAACAAACAATGATACTAACATAGTTGTAAAATGGTCAAAGACCATGTCTACGTGGTGTTTGGAATTATATGCAAAAAAATAGCAAGATGCCCGTGCATGGCACGGCACACCATCATCACCAACTCAGTTTTTTCTCTACTCCTACTCCTATAAAACACTAAGTTGGTGATGATGGAGGCGAGGAGGCGTGTTCAGCCAGGCGTGCAGCGGACGGCGCAGTACTATTCGATTTGTTATAAAAAACAAAGAAGAGTAGTAGAGATAGAGATAAGAGTAGAGATAGAGACTTAGGGAGGAGCACGAGGTTGTGGGAGATAAGGATGAACGAGGCAAGGCATTATCTGTAAATGCGGAGGGAGGTGTGGGTATCTTTTGTAAAATTGTCATAGTTGGCTTTCTATCCGTCAGATATAGATCGGACGGTCTATATTACAAGATGGCAGGCACACCATCATCACCAACTCAGTTTTCTATAAGAGTAGATAGAGACTAGGGAGTACCAGTAAGGACACCATCTACTGCTTCATGTGCTACTCCTGCGCTCCATTCGGCGGCCGTGATGTCCCCTACAGCCACTTCCTCCTGCGCTCCATTCAGCGAGTGCTGTTGAAATTTGGGGAGCGCACTCTCGCGACTGCTGGCAGCCACGATTCACCGATGACGACTTCTTCCCCGACCTCGGCAACATCTTCCTCAATGACATGGGCGACAACCTCAACGCCAACGGTGCTGCTCCCGTTGCACCGTATGTGTTTTTGTCCTTCCTGTTCGAAATCATGGTAGAATTCATGTTTCTACATTGAATCCTACTACTATGCTAGTCCACATCATTAGTTTCATCTCTGTTATAGCCGTCATGATTTATTTTGTTGGTCGATGCCTCCAAGGAGCCCTTCGTCTACTGCTATGAGTGCCCGATGCCGTTTTGGGGCTCGCCGGCGGACATGGTGCATCACCTCACGGATGCGTGCAGCGGTCACTACTGGCCCTTGGCGGAGAACATCAAGTATGAGACGTGCTACCGTTCACCATGTCGGAGTCGCTGGAGGATCACCCCCGCCTGCTAGTCTCGGAGGAGGACGACAGCGTCTTCCTCTTGATCATGGGCACCGGCGAGGCCCGCGTAGGCCGCCGCCCCGTCTCTGTAGTGTGCGTCAGGGGCGACTCTGCTGACGCTAACACTGACACGAGGCTGATGTACGATTGCGTGCTCAGTGTTACTACCCCTCCGGGTCACGTGGGCGGCGACACCGGCTACATCAAATGGACTTGGACTCTGCGAAGCTGGGACCTTCCCGCCGATGTGGACTTGGAGAACCCATGGTCTTATTTACCCGCCAACACGGTGCACGGGGACTCCAAGGAGGTTCACCTGGACATACGCATTATCAAGTTAAATGTTGATCATTAGTCTTCGCTCAATGTAATCCGCTGTTTAAGCATGCGGAGACTTCCATGCATGATCTTCCTCTATTGGAGTATCGCGCATGAATAAAAGTGTATCCGTTTATGGTTTAGTCTAGAATCTTCCATGTATGAAACTTTTACTACAGTACTGGTGAAAGACTTACTATGAACCATTTCTTACATCTCCTCTGCCCCTTCCAAGTCATCCTGATTTAATCCCTCCGTCTAGGTGTATAAGGGCATGGTTAATACTTAATAGTATAGCCAACGGTTGACTACAAGAAAATGCCATGTCATCTGTAGCCAACATGTATAACAATCGATACTCAAAAACTAATTCTTAAAGATCATTTCTTGCAAAGCACAATAAGTGTTATTTCTTCACAAGTTTTGGATGCAGGTTGAACAGTTGAACGCTTTTATTTGCAAAAGATACCTTTTTATCTATTTCACCCGGATGTTTGTGAGCTCTAGAGATGAAATAATATCCGAAGAAACCTATCGATACCCGTTACACATGAGATGACCCCCACATCCTTTGTCAAAATAAACAACTCCCCGATCAATGCATTTCATTCTTCCGTGCAACGCACAGGCACCTTACTACTATAGATTAGTACGACCAAAAATTGAACTAAGATTATATATAGTACGATAAATGCTGATGCATGTCACCTAAAATTATATCATTCAAAACTATGTTCAAATACGAATCCAACAATATAGTTTTTGTTGACAATCACTAACATTTTGTCAGTTAAATCTTTAGTCAAATTCAATGGGGGACTAATAAACCACGACCGATGTAGTACAAGTGCAGAGGGTGGCGCTGCACGGGAGTCTCACCCCGCTCGTGGTGCGGCAGTAAAGCTGTCATATCACAAAACCCAACCACTGCCAGCAATAAGTGGCCTGGTACAATAAACGGACAAGCAACCATCACATCCCTCCGTCTTTTTTGCATTTCATCTCTATGCATTTACTTTCTCAAGTTCATCTCGCACAATCGATCCCTAGCTACTATTCCTAGTATCCCTAGCTACTACTCCTAGGGCCAGTTCTTTTGGGAGCTTAAAAAATAAGCCGTCTCTTCCCTAGCTTTTCCCATAAGACTAGTCACAATGGAGAGTAACATTAAGGCGCCTCACTCATTTATTTGGGATGCTAAATTACTACTAGTACTGCCTTCATTTTTATATACAAGGCCACAAACTCAAATTACAGGTACCAAGATAAAAATCAATGTGTGCTTTACAAGTCAATTTATTTTCTCGTTTACCGGGTTAATTAATAGGGTGCATGCACATTAGAGTTAATTGAGTGGCCGTGAGAGAGGAAGTAGATGAGTTTGTCATTATCATCCACTACATGCATGCTAGTAATTAAGCCATGGGTTACTAGTACGAGGAAACATCATTAATATTTGTCTCGATTACTGTTGGTGGCCTTGTATAGATGCAAAATGTATTTTTTATAGTGGCCTTGTATACAAAAATGGAGGGAGTACCTCCGTCCTGGTTTATCGTCACCATTGTAATTTGTGGTAAATTTTGACCAAAGATTTAACTGATAAAATGTTAGTGCATGTGACATCACAAACATTTCATTAGTTAAATTTATGATCAAAATTTGACACAGATTACAATGGGGACCAATAAACCAGGACGGAGCTAGTAGTAATGGGATTACTACTAATCTAGAAGCCTAAACGAACTGGCCCTGGTACTCCTACTAGTAGTACTAGTACTCAAGTTCGAATTCCAATTGCACGGCACAACTTGTTAGGCAAAAAATTCGATACAGGGTGTAGGAAGCGGTTTGGGAATTTGCATGCCTTTCCGACCAGTGAGATACTCCGTACAAAGTACGACAAAGAAATAACCACAGAGAAGGAAGCTAAAAGTAAACAATGAAACGAGCATTTTTGCATTTGTTTTGCATTGAATCGTTTCACAAGCTTGACTAGTGCTGTTTTTCTACTTTTACAAAAACCGCATCATAATGTTAAAACGTGCATTTGCCTGTACATAAGTAATAGTAGTACTCCCTCCGTCTAGGTGTATAAAGTCTTCCCTCCTTCTTGGTCACGGTGCACAACCAAAGATGACTTATTCACCTGGACGGAGGGAGTAGCACAGTCTGCAAGCATATAGAGAGAGAGACATGTAGTGTGATAGTATATAGTACTAAAGTTTGTGTTGTATGCACCTACATACAAAATGCGTATGGATACACAAGGTTTCCAAACTTTCCCTCTTACATACTTAATTAAGGACGCTAATAATTCCCAAACGTTCGGGATTTATAATTTGCGTCCCAAAACTAATGAGATCACCTTACGAAACTAAATTATACTCCCTACTAAAAGCCACGGCGCTCGCAGGAGCGCTTGCGGCGTGCCACGAGTGCCCTGGTGCACAGCCGTTTCCCAGGGCGCCGACACAACGCCTCTTCCTCAGCCTCGCAACTCACGAGGTGCTGATTGGCGGCTTGCCGGCGAGCGAGCGCGATCTCACCGGTGTGGTGATCGGGCGCCAGCAGGTACTCCTCCTCGCTGCAAGCATGCACCCGGTCCACGTACCGCCAAGCGTAGATGAGGCGCTTGGGCCGGACTGCACTCAAGGCTTTGGCACGGGCGTCCTCCGCCACCCTCACGGCCCTTGCACGAGCCTTCTGCCAAAGAGCCAATTGCCTGACTCTCTCGGACGCGACATAGACCTGCCAGGCAGCTTGCCCCGCGGCACGCTTCTCTTCCTCGGCCTTCTTCTCAGCCTCTATTTTGGCATGCTCTGCCAGCGGCAAAGCCTCCCACATGGCGACATCCATTTCTTTCCAAAGCTCCTCAAGGCTGGGGGGGCTCGGCAGGCGGCGCGGCATTCTCCTCGTAGCGGGGAGCCGACCGTCCTCCAACGCGCGTGCTGGCGAGATTGGGAATGCTGAGGCATCCACCTCGACGCGTCGCGGCGAGGAGTGGAACACCGACGCGTCCTCCTCGACTAGTGGCGGCGAGGAACGGAACGGCGACGCGTGACCGTCCGGGCGGTGCAGCGAGGGGCGCTTAGGGCTTGGAAGGGGCGATGCCATGGTGGTTGATGTGAGAGGGAGGGGGAGGAGATAGCGATGAACGTGAGTGTTCTTCCGAATGCCGTGGGAGGCGCAATATTTATAGAGAGCAATGGCACACCTACGTAAGATATGGACTGAGCTGCACTGACTTAACTGCAGGTCCAGTTGCGTCACTGACATGTGGTCTAGACCCTTGTTGCGCCCATATGTCAGTGACCCAATGCACCTGCAGTTAAGTAACTGAAGCAGCGTCCCGGAAGATATGTTGCGTGATTAACGTAACAACTACGTGGGCATATTTGTTGGAGTAAATTACGGCGGAGGGAAGGGGTGGAAATATTGCTGGTCACAACGGATTGGACGAGCGTGGGGGGATGAGAGTCATGCATGAAGATTTTTTCCACACGGGATGGAGTGATGGGACCGCCGAAGGGAGAAGGAGAGTCTGGTAGGCATATTGTTTCCACACATGGAGAGGAAAATATTTGGAGACGAACGGGCTTCCTGCAGGTTGGGGGAACGGTGCATAATAAGTCATCTTGCATGCCGGGCTAGATATAGTCTCAAGTCATTAAAAACATACACGCCCCACACATGTTCATATTTCAAGGTGCACTAAATTATTGCATGCGATGATTAAGGCTGGCCATAATGGTGGTATCTTAGCTGGTATCATGCACACGGGAATAGCAAACATGCTGATGTGGCAAAGAATTAAAGAAGAGAGGGGGGGTTAGAGTAACTAGTGTTCATGCATGCATTGGTAAACACATTTTTTTGTGAAGAACGACAGCATTAGTTGAGTACATTTGCAGACTTCAAAAACTATTCCACCGCCTCTACTATCTTGCTAAGAGTAGGTGAAATTTTTGAATCGAGCCCTTTAAACTAGAAGGGAGGTAGTAGTACTCTAATAGCTAACTTTGTTGTGATTACAAGATAGGACATGGCACGCACCTGGACGGAGGAACTAGTCTGCATTGTGCATTTAAGTTTGTCTGAAGTAATTGTACCTCTACTTTGACCAAACTTATAGAAAAATGTATCAACATTCACAATGTCAAATCAATATTTTTACACTCATTATAAAACTTAGTTCTTATACTCATTATAATCAGTATTGTAGATATTGATATTTTTAGTATAAATTTGATCAAACACTTTGCAAACGGTTGACAGGAGTAAAAATGACCAGAAGGAGTATCATGCATGCGGAGTAGGCAAAAAAATGCTCATTTATAACCGGTCGAAGTCTCAAAGGGCGCGACCGTGCGAGGGAGGCGAAGTCGTGGGAGGCGCGACGGATGACGGAATTAAGTGAAGTTACATCCACGCGCCGGCATGGCGTGCGAACAGGCAGAAGCTATACCGTCAGGCCTACGATATGGGTCTAGTAGACATGACATCTAGTGGGTCCCGCATATTTCTCGAGAACTCTTTGGGGGCTTGTAGCCGTTTATCCACCGGGCAAGCCAGCAACCCCATGCTGTTCCCACACCCTACTCGTCCCCGTCTTCTACCTTAGAACAGTTCGCTCCCAGTCGTCCCGTCCTTTCACATTAGTTCGCTCCCAGTTTTTTTTGTGGGGTACAACAGTTCAACTTCTCCTAACCCTCCTCCAAAATCCATGGCCTCCCAAATCTCCATGGTCGCCGCTGAGTACCAGGTTAGAGCCATCGTCGGCGATGAGTTCATCGTCATCTACACACGTGGATCCGCGACGGTGAAAGCATGGCTTGCTCGTTTCCTACGCATGTTCAACAGTTCAACGGATGAGTGGGTCGCTGGGCTAGATGTTGAGTACACCATAGTCCTGGAAAGAGAGAAGATTCTAAAGGAGGCAGAGAGGAAGTAGCCCGCCGTGATCCAGGTTTGCGTACATAACGTTTGCTTGGTCTACCACATATGCCATGCCGACGTTGAGTTCCAGGATTTTAAGAACTTCCTCAAGGACGAAAGAGTGAAATTCGTTATTGTAGACTTTAGGAACGACAGGGATGTCCTGCGTCGGATAGGTATCATTGTAGGCCAGCCCTTCGATCACCAGAAGGCAAGCCTGGTGTCCTCCTCTCAGCCTTCAATGTTGACCCTGGCAGCAGCCATGATTGATCCTTCGTATGCTAAATTTGAAGAAACCTCATCACGAGTTTCATCATGCATGGGAGTCAAAGACATTAGATGAAGATCACATCCTGTATGCAGCAATGGATGCCTACTTTTGTTTAAATATCTACAAGGGTTGGATGAGGAAGCAGAGCCCAGTGTCCGGTTCAGGCAAAGAAGCGTCGGCGAAGAGGGAGACGAAGAGGGACGAGGACGAAGTCGAGGACATGGACTCGGACTCCGAGTAGGTGGCAGTGCCGTCGCTCATGCTGGTTCTACTACAGTGTCAAGAGGACTAGTTGCTTAGTTTATTTTCAAGGGTGTGTTGTGCTGACGCCCCAGCAAAACTATGTTTATGTTCTTTCTCATTATGTGAACTCTTTAGTACGTACAGTAGTACTAGTACTATGTCTTACTACTGTTCTTCTTGTAGTTGGTACTACTGCTCATATCTTCGTGTTCCTACTGTACTTAATACGTTCGTACTAGTAGTATAATTTGGGTCAGTCAATTTGTGAAAGAAGTTCGACGGAGTGAAGGAAGAAGACGGCAGAAGAGGTGGAAGAAGCCCTTCTAGCCATCCATGTTGCGTCAAACGGCTCACAAGAGTCGACTGACACAAATTGCTCCTTCAGATTGCAGGATCCACGTGGCATTCAAGGTCTCGAGGGTAGATTCCGCGTCCGCACCCGGTTTGCGGGCTCGACGCACGCGTGACCGGCTTCTGCCGCGACAGCCACCATGCGCGCCCCCTCCGCGCGGGCGGAGATGACAATGACACGCTAGTTCCTCCTCGCCGGCGTGCTGGAGCACGCGCTCGTCCTCCTCTTTGTACGCTGCGTGCATAGACGCGGCTCCACCAGCTGCTCGCGTGCTTGGCAGCGCGGCGGCTTCGCGAGGAGGGACTGCAGACAACGTGAGCGGGCGAGCCTTCGGCTTCATGGCACAGGGATGGCGGCGACACGGCGGTGATGGGTGAGAAATTGTTGGCCGGAGCCGGCGGGCACCGACATGCGCAACGGCGGCGTCGGCATATTGATGAGTACGCGTATGGGAGCTTACTTTAGTTTTATATAGGGTTGGTCAAACTTAAAAGAAAACCGTACTAGTACACGTAAACATTAGACTTAGGCAGCACTTTTATTAGTTAGTACCACAGCCACGATACGGAATCCTGTGCAAGCGTGTGAACCACGGCCGCGCGGTCGATCGAACGGTGCGTCACCGTGTCGCGCTCGAAGGACATCCACCGAACCTTTTTGTGTGTGTGAAAACAATCCCCGAATATTACTCAACTTTTTTTCCTGGAAAAGTTCTTGACGCTACAATATTTCCATATATTTGAATTTAGCTCCAGTTCATGTTTATTTGGATTTGGACATTTTAGGTGCGCCCTAGTTTTTTTTAAAACTAATTTTGTGTGTGTGACTGAGAGAGAACATGTGTATGTGTCCATATGTGTGTTGTGGCGGCAGGGCAATGTGGAGACGGTGTGCGTGTGATATAGACATAGAGAGGTGTGAATGTGCAAATGATCATGCATGAGTGAGACATAGACAGATGCCGATACGTTGTGTATGCATGAGAGAACGGTCTTCTAGTTTACTTGTGTGTGTGTGTGTGTGTGAGAGAGAGAGGAGCATCCGTAACACAACAACCATCTCTCTTGATTCGTCCATCCCTCGCACGATCGCATGTAACACATGCATCAACGCGCACATTTAGACACCCTCACCCGGCCCCTGCCCACCTCAAGGCCCGCACAATCTCTTCGTGAATACCCATTTCTCTCCTTAGGTTTGTTTTCTCTCAATATCTGACACACACACACACACACACACAGCCTCCCCCGAGCACACAATTCATCCCTAAGACATGCACAACACCTCAATCTTCAAACAGGGCATCGAGGAGATCGAAGACGGCGACCACACCGCGCTAGAGAATGCAGGGCCATTTGGAAGCAGGATGATGTGACGACGGCTGACTGACTTCTCCCCCCACCCTCTCTGTCTCGCACAAAATTACCAATCCCTCTCTCCCCCGCACAAAATTATCAACCCCTCAACCCACGAGATCCTTCCCCTCTCGTCCATGTTTTTCCAGCTCTCTCATCAAACATGTTGTCTCTTCTCCTTCCACGTATACAGATTCCTGATGCACACGCATCTCACGTATATTACATGTCTCCATCTTTCTCACAGACCTAACTTCTTCCTCTCTCTTTCTCTCTCTATCTCTCTCTCTATCTCGTTAGGTTTGTCTCCTACTCTCTCGTCCACATACATACAATCTTTCCCGCCCTATCTGCTCCATCTTCGCAAGCTCTCTCTACACGTTTCATTCACACATTGGGATATGTTCAAAATCTTGCTTCTATAATGGCTGATGTAGAGTTATGGTTGGTTTTGTTGCATCCTACAAAGTAATAACTATGAAATGCATTTAGATTCTCATTTGACTGGGATTATGTGAGTTTGAGCATGTTGTGAAGTACTATAAACCTTGTATACATCTTGGGATTCGACAATGATTGTAACTATTGAATTGTATACACCATTACATTCGAAATCAATAGCCTAATATATTTATTTCACAATTTCAACAAATGATTAGTTGACTACAAACTAAGAAAACAAATGTGTACTCCCTCCGTTTTTATTTAAGTCCGCATATTAGCATTGGTCAAAGTCAAGTTTTGTAAACTCTCAGAAAGCTTATAACAAAAAATATTAACATATACAATACCAAATAAATACCATTAGATTCATTATTGAATGTACTTCCACATCATACATATTTGTTATGGTAAATGTTTATATTTTTCTATAAACTTGGTAAAACTTTAGGAAGTTTGACTTCGGTCAAACCTAATATGCAGAGTTTACTAGTACTACTCGCTAGTTGCTTAGCCCAATCACTCAACACGCCACACAGAGAGTTCAGTGTCACAAATTTTTGAGGTCGGCGGGAAAATCTCCCATGACCCTGATTCGAGCAGTGGGAAGTTACCATCATAGCCTTCGGAACAGGCCTACGGATGACGCTTGGTAGGGGGCTGTTTTTGTAACTTCAGGTTCACCCTACCCAGCCAACCCCACCCTGACACCGAGAGTAGTACAACTGAATACTCCCCATTTTCTATACCCACCGCAAAATAGACTTCTTCGCGGCACCGCAGCCTTCGTGCTCCTCTCCTTCTACATCGGCACACTCGTGCACCGCAGTGCATCTGCCTCATCGACGACCTCGTACGCTGCACTAGAGCCGGTCCACCGTCGTCGTCGTACACGGAGCCTCTTCCCCGGCACCGTCTTCCATGGTCTCGGATCTGCTTCCCGGAAGTCGACGCCAAGCGCAGAAAAACCATCGTCGTGGACAATGAACTGACTCCTGTTGCCAACCATGACTCACAGAGGCTGCCGCGACCATCGTTCTCCTGCTCGAGTGGTAATGTGTGTATTGAATCACTTAGCAGTACATGTGCAGTTCCAATTTTGTTCATACCTACCCTTCAAATTTCCTGGGTGCTATTGTTCCCGTAAAAGTAAATGGTTATAGCCTCCATTGTCCAACAGAATATCAGCTTGTAATTGTGCGTCGCTCCTATATCGCGCTGTGCTTGGGTAGGTTTTTCATCTGCAACCAGTAGTGTGGAAAATGATGGAAAGTTTTTTAGACTAGCAAGATGCCCATGCATTGCACGCATCAAGATGCATTTGTATGAGTAGTTTATCTTGTGGGAGAAAAGGATGAACGAGGGAAGGCCTTATTTGCAAATCTGGAGAGGGGTATGGGTATCTTTTTGCAAAATTCCCATTGTTTTCTTCCTATCTGTCGGATATAAATCGGACGGCCTATATTGTAGGATGGCAGGAACACCATCATCACCAACTCTGTTTTTTATAAGAAAAAAAAGTATAGATAAAAAAAGTAGACACTAGAGAAGTAGAGATAAATATAAAATATAAAATAAATATAACAGTAGAGAAGGGAGTAGAGATAGCAGAGACGTCGGGAAAGGATCGCGCGCGCGCGGGAAAAAGCGGCCGGGTGTGCGCTAGTTCTGATGCGCGGCGTCTGGCGCGCTTTATAAAATCCAACGCCCTCGCACCGCTCTGTGCCTTGCCACCACTCTCTCCCCGCTCTATGCCTTGCCACCGCTCTCTCCCCGCTCTTTCTCGCCATGCCGCCGCCGCGTCGCCGGGAAACTTGGGGATACCGCAGCGTCCGCGCGTGCCCCTCCGGCGGCTTCTCCGCCGAGATCCGGTTCCGCGTGATGCGCCTCGGTCTCGGCAATTTCGACACGCGTACGACGCGGCAGCGTGGTGCCTCCGTTGGCTCATAGAACATTGAACTTCCCTAATGTTCCGACGCGGGAGCGGGCGCACGAGCTCGCACCTCTACTGCGGCTTAGGACCGACGAGGATCGTCGCGACAACCGGAGGCGGGAGCACCTCTCGGCATCGCCGAGATGGACGAGGAAGCCATGGCGCTGTGGCGCCAACACTTCCCACATGACATCATCAACAAGCGCGAGTTCTACGCACAAAGGAGGGCGGAGAGGGATAAGAGGAGGGCAGAGTGAGCCGCCTCTCGCGAGGACAAGCGTAGGCGAAAAGCGAACGCTCAATTCAACATGAGGCTAGGAGCAGCATCGCCCTGGGAATCCGACGACGATCGGTATCTTCACACCTACAGTCAGACAACGGAGGAGGACATCACCGAGGAGGAGTCGAACGACGAGGAGAAGTTGAATTATCTATTTTTTATCTATCAATGCTGGGAACTATCCTCTACTCTCTAATCTATCTACTTCTCGATCTCAGCACTGTAAACGCTTTTTTAAAGCGCCGCGCGTTGCGATTCTGTTGGAGATGCTCCAAGATGGCAGACGAGTGCTTTAATGTTGCCCACAAGATGCGCAAGTATTACTAGTAGTATATTTTTCTTGTCATGTTGAGATTTCAAAACCACGAGTGCGAACATGTAGAGTAGCAATGAAGACCAAACACGGGATATTGGGGACATCTTCAAGGAGTGTGGCAAGTTAAAGAGGAGCTGCACCGAACCTGTAAAACGAGCTTTGGTAAGTAACACCCTTTCAATTACTTTCGTTTAGCCTCGTGTTCTTTGATGTGTATATGTTGTAGTTTGTATTTCTCTTAAGCCTGGTGTTCTTCGATGTGTAATAAGAAGAGTCTTAATCGTCCTAAAGCTTTCGTTTTTAGCTTGATGTAGGAAGTGGGTGTTCTCACCTTGTAGTCTATTTTTGTATTTTTTTCCTTTTGAATTCACTTCTCTGAGTTCTGTTTATCTGGATTCTACTAAATGGATCTGGGTTGCTCTGAGTATTGATCTAAAAAAGAAGTAACTTCATGTCAGGATGCAGTTCCTGTAAGGAGGGAAGTATGGTCAACCTCGAGATCATGTTTCCAAAATGAGGCTGGATTACACACAAGGTGCCAGTTCCCTAATGACGCTAGATTAGACACAAGGTGCAAATTCCCAGATGATGCTGGATTACACACAAGCCAGGTGGAGTCGTCAGTTGTTCGTGTCCTTGTGGCTCTAGTAAAGGCTGAAAGAAAGCATGCAACAGCCCTTGAGAATGTAGCTCAGTTCCTGAAGAAGCGAAAAGAGCAATCAGATGCTCTCTTCACCCAAGACAAAGAAGAGATGGAAGAAACCAGAAATAAGCTAGCAGAGGCAGAGCAGGCTAGGCGTCTCCTGTTATCTAAAACTGTTGTCAATACAAAATTTCCTTCATCATAGCTAGGTTCAAATGTTTATCCAGTCAGCATGCCTGTTGTGATGTCCGTGCATCTACTGATGTGGCACAATTTTTTTTCCGGGTCATGTAATAACAGCAATTACTTTCCAAGCAATAACAGACGAAGCATTGGACATGGTATAGTTCACGCGCAAGCCCAACATTCCAAGTTCAACTTCCACATCAAACTCATGTTCACAGATATCTGCACATTCATACATAATGTCCACAACCATGATTCACTTCAAAGCCAAAAAAATGTGAGGAGAATTATAAATAAAGAAAAACCTCTACTAGTTCCTACTACCAGTGCGAGCACAACAAGTCAAGACCATGCATAAATTAATTATATTTTAGTCATTTTTTGTGTTCTAAAATGCCGGCCGGCTCGCGGAAGGACGTGTTGCCGGCACACGCGTGGATTCAATGAAGGCAGGCGGGGCAGTCTGAAGCTGGTTGCATGCGGCAAGGAGGCGTGCTGAGCCGGGCCTGCAGCGAGTGAGGCCCTCTTGGCCGGCACACCGGTTCAATGCCTGCGCTATGAGAGGTCGCGTCCGTGTCAGAGCAATCACTCCCTCCAGTCCTTTTCTGTTTGGGTATAACAAAATCTCGTTTTCCATTCACATTTTACAAGTAAAATTCATGGAGAAACTTTGACCCAAAATACGATCGGGACTAGTAAACCAGAATGGAGGTAGTAGTTTTTTTAATCAAAGAAGGGTTTCCCCCTTCCAATTTTCATTACTGAAAACCAGCATCTAAATCTAAACCATAGTATTTTCCCTAGAACTACCAGGTTCAACATCTCGCAACATAAACCCATACAACCATACGCCAAGGAGGTACGTAGTACTATGAGTTCCATTTTCGCTCCATACCAATCGTTCTAAAAACTACTTAGTACTTATAACGCGCCATTGAAAATCGGAAGTCTTAACCCCGCAAAAAAATGATATTTTAAACGTGGCTACTCGATCTGTGGCAACTAGCGAGCCACCGCCTCCAAGTCGTTCACCTGTGGTCCCGACCATCAACTCCTATGGATCAAATTATCCCGCGAGCTGACTATTCCTACAAAGGTGCTCCACCACGTACCCGGTACCCGCGAATGCAGCAATCGTGCACCTAGGGTTTTAGGGTTTATTTTTTAACGTCGCCTTTACGTAACACTCATGTGTGCGAGACAGCGAGAGACCGACTGCATGCGTGCGCCTCTTCTCTTCGTATATGTACTCCACCGTTTGTCTGGTGTCCAAAAAATTATAATAACTACTAGCAATGTGCCAATTCGTTGCCACACGATCAAAGTAGATTAATACATATTCACCGATTTGTTAGAAAAAAAGAGTACTTTTGAAATATGTATATCACTAAAAATATGTTATGTTTCACTCAAAATATATTCCTTTGGCGGTTTTGATGAGATAAGGGAGGAATGTTGTTGGTTTCAAGATTCGAGAAGTGGTATATGTCTAATTTCTACTCTTACTAGCAAGATGCCCGTGCGTTGCACGGAACATCAAGATCTTGTGGGAGAAAAGGATGAACGAGGGAAGGCCTTATCTGCAAATGTGGTGAGGAGTGCGGGTAAATTGCCATATTTTCCTTCCTATTCGTCAGATATAAATCAGACGACCTACATTGCAGGATGGCAGGCCCACCATCATCACCAACTCTGTTTTTTATCCCTACTCTTATAAAAAGCATTGTCGGTGATGATTGTGTTCCTGCCATCCTACAATATAGGCCGTCCGATCTATATCTGACGGATAGGAAGGAAACTATGGCAATTTTGCAAAAAGATACCCACACCCCTCTCCACATTTGCAAATAAGGCCTTCCCTCGTTCATCCTTTTCCCCCACAAGATAAACTACTCATACAAATGCATCTTGATGTTCCGTGCAACGCATGGGCATCTTGCTAGTTGTTACAAAAATCCCATGTGTGTGAGAGAGAGAGGGAGAGTGGAGGAGGACGGAGTGCATGTGTGACAAAGACACAAAGAGTGTGTGTGCGAGAGGTATCAGCTTAAAATGAGGCGATAGTGTGTGTGTGCATGATCGAGAGGGCGTGTCTCAATAAGGGAAGAAAAATCTACATAGATACAAGGAGCGGGAGAGAGACATGTATGCGATAGTGGAAGCACGAGTGTGCGGGTGTATAAACCTATCTAGAGGCTAGTCGATAAATGTTTGTGAGAGAAATACGAGTCGGGGTGCGAAACCGAGAGTTTTGTGTGTGAGAGAGAGAGACGGTAGTCGGGAAGGGGAGTGGAAGCAGGAGTTGTGTGTGTGAGAGAGAGAGAGAGAGAGAGAGAGTAGGGGGTTGTCTGATCGGTAAACAAATGAATAATGTCAGTCTGGGATGGAGATGAAAAGGATACCGCAACAAATGTTGTGTCTACAGGAGAGAGAGAGTAATTTTAGTGGTATGAGTCATATCTAGAGACATATAGGGTGTGTGAGAGAATCCCATAGAGAGAAAGACAAAGTGAAAGACGAGTGGAGACTGTGTGTGTGGCGGTGAAAAAGAAAGCTTAGGTACCGAGTGATACCAGAGAAGAGTGGAGACGTGAGAGATAATGAAAACCTTGTAATGTATAATGATAGGGAGAGTGTGACACTTCTCAAGGGAGACGTCGAGAGACCATGTTTGCGAGGATAGGAGAAACATGAAGTGAGTGTGCGGGTGAGCTGGAGAAAAGAGAGTGATAGCTACAAGAAGGAGCATGCATGCGAGAGAGATGGGTGTGAAAGGAGTGAACATAAAAGGGATTCAAATATTGGAATTCGAGATGATGATACATGTAATCCATACTCGAACCAAAATTGATCTATCAAACATGCATACGCGCATGAATTCACGCGCATCTATGTTATTTAATATGTAGATATTACTGATCCATACATTTTAGTAGAACATAATTTGGTTAAAAAAATTTGAATTCAACCTTAAGATTTTGAGATCATTGTCTTTCTAAATCATATTATACATATAAAGGAGCAGAATTCTTTGTTGTGCTTTTGAAAGTATATATAAAAAATGATGTATATAGAATTTAATTCCAATTGAAAATGGATCCCTCCCGAAAAAAATAGAATACAAACGGGATTCGAATTGAGTTGGCACGGTAAACGTGCACTCTGCAAAATTTGAACGAAGTGGGGAAAGTCGTAGTGACCGCCCAAAACCAAAATCTACAAGATGGAAATTAGTACTGCCTATCCCTGCCACGCAAAGCCTATCTGCTGGATTTCTATAGGTTTCGATAGGGGTAGGTTTGTAATTTCACCCAAACGTGACGTAACCGCCTCTCACCCAGATTCATACATGGTGGGCGCCAAAACACAGTGTGTCCTCGGTCGAAATCGACTCCCTCCCCGATTCATACACGGTGGGCGCCAAAAACAAACTCTCATCGGCAAATATTCGGTGTATGCGAGATTACCGTCCTATCCCCAACCGACTAATATTGCTGTGATGTAGGAAATTCGAAACGGGGACTAAGTTTGTAAATTTCCTCGCATTTGAGACAAGTGCGCCCTGAATACATGGTTCCCCCCTTCCTCTCTACCTCCCTTTTCCCCATTCGTACTCTGTGGGCGCCAAAACATCCTCTCCACCCCAGCCTCCTCTGTCCGCCACCCCATCCACCGCCATCCTCCTCCACCATGCCGGAGCTGATACCTCGACGCCGCCGTCCATTGCAAGAGATCGACCTCTATCATCCACGGCTTTGGACCGGGATCATTGCATCCCGTCCTCTCGCTTCATCCCCGCTGTCGTCCACCTTGCCGGCGCCGCTCCTACGAGCGTGTCGTCCACCGCGCCCCGCCGCCATCGTCTACCCTCCTAGATCTGCTTCCACTCTGCCGACAGCCATCGCTACCGCAGCACCGTCAAATTATCAGCAGATGCATACACGGCGCCACACCAGAGGCGATACTCTTTCGTATCTGCTCAACTTATTTATCACAACAAGAAAATAGATCGCCACTACTTTACTCTGATTTCTTGTCTTGGTTGTGAAGTTGCCTTTGTCCGGTTTGCACCTTCAGATCCACCATGGCACGCTCAACACTATACTCCCAATGCTTATGGTTTTCCCCTTTTATATTCCACACTAGTTAAATCACAGTAGACTAAAATTCAAAATTGGGTTAGTCGATTTTTCAGATCTCGCCAGAGTTCGCCGGTGCGAACGAAGGGGCTCGGGTGGTTGTGGGGGGCGGTGGTGGGGCCTCGCCGAACAAAGATAACTCGACGCGGGTGGGGGCGAGGGTGGGGGTGGCGGAGGAACACAGGCGGTGGGGTCGGTGGTCCGTCCGGTGGCCTGTGCGGTGTTCTGTATGGGAAGAATCAGAGACGAGGAAGAACAAGGGTTAGGAGACGTAGGATCTTCATCCAACCACCTGAAATGGTCGAGAGACAGCAAGGAGTTGGATTCTTAATGCGCTCTGGTTCATCATGTGTGGGCACTGCGCAACCAACATTTTATTATCCAAAATCTGCTTGCTCTTCTTTACCATGTTCCTCTTCCATTCTTCTTTAATATGTACTCTCTCTCCATTCCTAAATACAAGTCTTTGTATAGATTCCACCATGGACAACATATGGAGCAAAATGAGTGAATCTACACTCTAAAATGTATCTGGATACATCTGTATGTGATCCATAGTGGAAATCTCTACCAAGTCTTATATTTTGGAACGGAGGTTGTATGATAGTAGTACAGTATGTTCCTTGTTGAGGATGAGCAGGGACATTTGCAGTGTAGAGGTCTATACGGTCGGTTGTGATGGACACTTTGAGCCTCTTTGATTCGTAGGATTTTGTAAACATAGGAATAGGATTTGTAGTGACATGCCCACTTGAATCCTATAAGAATAGCAAGGAAATGCGGGGAGTTGTGTCGCCTTTCAGAGTTACACTGATATTAACAGTACCGCACCTTCAGTTGAAGAGAACTGGTATCAGAAGCCTTTCTAGCCGTACCGGCAGTACTACCACATATATTCCAGCAAGTTCCACTTTGCTGATTTTACTCTGATGCTTACGGTTTTCCCGTTATATCTACACTATGATCTGTGTAGCTGCTTTGTGTCGCACAGGCAGCAGTCCACTCTTGAAGCTAAACACTGCAATGACTTACAAAATTTGCACCAAGGTATTGAGTGCCATTCTAGATGCAATGAAACTCATACGCTCCCCACCTGTTGATTCTTGTTCAGAATATGATCCTAATGACTATTCTAACCTCGAGGAGTCAAAGGCAGATGGCCTGTCCTGTTCACCCATCAAGGTGCCTGTTCTAATTTGGCAAGGTTTTATTGATTGCGCGTATCTTGCATATGTTGTCTTACATTTCTTCTAGTTTGTTGCACCGCCATCTGCTTAGTTTACTCATCATATATGTCGAGATGCCATGCCCATCCATTATCAATACATATTCCATCTGTCATCATACCATGTTTTTCCACTCAAATGTTGTTCTGGTGCATCGGACAACAAAAAGGAAGAGGGTGATTGCCGAACCTAAAGGAGCACCAGCAAAGTCCTTGAAAAATGTGGTGGTGCCGGAGAAATCAGACAGCACCCCACTTATATTGGCTCTACAACAAGTGACACAAAATGTAGGACCAACTCCAGCAGACTGTACCCATACTTCACTGCCACACCACTAACCCCACCACACATGACCTGCACTCCAGCAAAAGGTATACTGATTTCATTTGCCATAGCACCAGCCGTACCACAGAAAAATCCCACTCCAGCAAAAAGTAAAGCAAGTCCACCGGCCGAAGACCTATCCCAACTGCAGAGACGGTTAATTCCTGCAGATTGGAACCCCATTCCATTTATTCCCAGTTTAAAAGACAATGCTTTCAATGTTGTTAGGGACTACGTGCATATATTCCCATCATGGGAAGATTATAGTGAAGACAAACACCATTTTCACATCTTCCTGTCAAATTTTTGTGTAAGTGCTATTATTCATGGTTACTATTTTCCTGTTTTCTGCTGATTGAACACATTAATGATTTACATTACATTGTTGTAACTAGGCGAGGGTCAATGTGGATAGTCATGACGAGCAAAGCTTGCTTGTGCTTTTCAAGGAAGCATTGCAGCAGTCTCGGTGTTACCTGAGGAAATCACACTTTGATGGCAAGTCTATAAACGAATTTCCAGTGAAGTCTCCTGTGCTAAATTTAGAAGACATTGAATGGAAAAACCTTGTTATGCACTGGTCTCGTTCCCAGGATGAGGTACTGTCTATGAAATCACATGACAATTTGAACTTCTACTTTTCCGCATGTGCCTTACGGATCTTTTTTGGAGGAAATCTCCTCGAAGTAGAATTCCGGTTTGAAAAGAATGACAGGATATCGCAAATATGCTGCCCGCTGCTTTGCTCTTGTTAGTACCTGTTGTCCTGTATCACTGTACTTGCATACATACCTGGTTCATTATGTGACAACAGTATGCATGATAGCTTTCTTATAAATTGTTCGCTCCAAATTATCTGATCTGTATGAATGGTTACATTAGTGTAGAATATATCCAATGCCAATGAATTTTATTAGCTCTGCATTGTTGTTGTAAGTACATGCTGTCCTTTATCAGTGTACTTATATTGACAGGTAGTTGTTCATGTACCATCACTCTGCAGCTTATTTTCCTTTGCCCTCCATTTTCTACACATCAGATCTATATTTACTCTTACCATAAGGTTGGATAACACAGATGGTACTGAAGAAGTTTAGCTCTGCATTGCTCTTGGTTGTACCTTTTTCCTGTATCGCTGCACTTACATTTATAGCTACTTGGTTATGTAGCATCACTCTTCATCTTATCTTAAATATTCTCCATTTTTTCGTATATTATCACATATATATTTACTCTTAACAAAATGTAGAATAAAGGAATGCTTATGAAGAAGATTCTGTGGTAAACTTCTTGAATTGCCCCCCCATCAGCATGGACAAGGGCTTTATAGAGCCTGTCTTCACCAATAATGTAAGTTTGTCCTTC
Organism: Aegilops tauschii subsp. strangulata; assembly: GCF_002575655.3. Taxonomy (NCBI): domain Eukaryota; kingdom Viridiplantae; phylum Streptophyta; class Magnoliopsida; order Poales; family Poaceae; genus Aegilops; species Aegilops tauschii. The sequence continues at coordinate 427,953,839 of NC_053038.3, forward strand.
TCAAGCCTTCAAACTTTGTTGTGTATATTTGGTTAGGCATGACTGCAGATGCTGTTTATTTTTGGTGTTTGCATCAAATTGCATGTTTAAAGTTTATTATGTAGTTCATAAACAAAAGTTTGTCCTTCTCAATTTAAGTTTTCAGTTGTACAACCAAGTTCCTTCTTCATACCATGTAAATTAAACTATACAAAGCAAGTGATCTTCTTTTGCACTACATGTATACTTCTGTTCTTCATCCGTAATCCAGTGGTGTGGTGAACCTACCCACTATGGCACAATGTCATATTCTGCAATGTCATAACTATGAACAATGTCATATCATTCTACTATTATTTAAACCATCTCTTTATTTGCCAATCTGAAATGGGATAAATTGACAGCACACTAGCCATTGATACTTATGAGTTCTTGATCTGTAATCCAGTGGTGTCGTGAAGCTGCCAACTCCTTCACAACGTCATTTCCTGCTATGTCTTGACCTGAACAATACCATATTGTGTTAATGCAATTTTAATATTGTGTTAATGCAATTTTAAACTGTGTCACTTTATTCGTCAGTAAGAAATGTGATGAATTGTCAGCACTGATACTTTTATGTGCAAAACCTGTCATCTGTCTGCTTGTTTTATCTTTCAGAGTGAGGAAGATATAAGTGTTGAACAAGCGTAGTCTCATCAGCTTGCTCAGCTGCTTGCGCTACAGCTCCTCAGCAGGGCTAACCTTTCTTGAACTCTATTGAAGTGCTGTCGGTTTTGTATATTATTTTGTCAGCATGTTTATATGCACTGGTGGTGATCTTTGATGCCCAGTGTATGCAATCTGCTGTATGCTTGTGCTTTATTATCATAGTGGCGAACTTTGATGCCCAGTGGATGTAATATGCCGTAATTTCTTTATTGTATAGTCTAGGTTTTTTCTTATTCACGATGCTGTAGTTATTTTACTGTATATATATCCTGTCTTCGCAGTAAATCGGCCAAACAATAAAATTACGGTACATAATCGGGCCGTCATGCAATCACGATGTATGATCCGCATCATGTGCCCCGTCATCTTGGTCCATTAAAAGGCCAAATGTAAACAGGCCCACTAGTAGATTCGGGCCTTTAATAGGCCGAGTAACTGCCGGCCGTCTTTTCGCAAGAAAACTCAATGGGCTTTTAGGAGGCTGAGAAGTAGGTTGGGCCTGAAACGTGCCGAACAGCTCACGGGCCGGCAGCAGCCCGAAATGGACCCCAGCCCATGATTGTGCGAATCAAATCATGGGCTTTTAACAGGCCAAAATTGTCTCTGTCCTTGTTTGGCCCAATCAGATATCGGCTGCGAGCAGGCCGGATGCAAACCGGGCTGTAGTTAGGCCCAACTATATGACGGTCTTTTAACAGGCCGAAATTAATATAGGGCCGAAATGTTAAACGGGCCCTTAACAGGCCGAAACTAATATCAGGCCGAATTACTAAATGGGCCTTTAGCAAGTGGGCCCAAAAGCATAGCATCTAGTTGACGGGCCGAATCTGATATGGCCCATAAATTAGCCCAAAGCCTCTTAAGGGGCCGGACCTGATCTGGGCCGTAATTTGGCCCAGAACATGGTAGGCTTTTACTGGGCCGGATCTCATATGGGCCATTATTAGGCCCGGAACGTGGCAGGCCATTAATGGACCGGATCAAATATGGAACCAGAGACTTTTGTCCTTTACCTGACTCAACCTTCGGTGTCCCCTTCGATGATGGCCAGAAAAAGGATGAAGCTGGACTTTGGCAAGTATCTCCCAGAAGGGCTTCTCAAGGCAACTGGTAGAAAGGCTGTCGGGAACAACTTAACTTTGCTTGGTGAGCAGCACTCCCCCCCGAAACCACAAGTTCTTGCGGTCGAGGTAAGTGCTCCCACGAATGAGGAGGTTCCATTGGTTCTTGTTGTCGAGCCTCAGGCTCCAACTTGGGCACAACACATAGTCCACTACCTTCAAATAGGAGAACTTCTTGAAGAGCAACAAGGAGCTGAAAGAGTAGCCCAGAAGTCAAATATGTACTAGTTTGTCGATGACACACTGTACAGAAAGAGGCCGAATGGTGTGAAATTGAAGTGCATTTGCCGGGAAGATGGGCAGAAGCTGCTAGCGGAGATACACAAAGGCGTGTGGGGCTCCACATTCAATCAAGAGCCCTAGTTGGAAAAGTTTTCGGCAGGGCTTCTACTGGCTCACAGCCCTCCAAGACGCAACTGAGATTGTCACCAGATGTGTAGTCTACCAGTTCCACTCCAAGAACACCCATTGAGGGAGTCCTGGATCTGTTAAAAGGGGCCACAACCCACAACCCGGAAGCCTAACAGTGACAAACATAACCACGTCCGGGACGAAAACCGTAGACGAACTCCATCCGAGCTACATCATGATTTGGCCCGATATAGAGGCGCCGCACACCCCCTTTGCTTCACTGATGAAGTAATGGAACATGAATTCCTAGAGGGTTTAAACCCGTGAACATCGAATCATATCATGGCACAACAGACCCCGCGGTATGGATTGAGGATTTTCTTCTCCATATTCATATGGCCCGCGGTGATGATCTTCACGCCATCAAATACCCCCCGCTCGAACTCAAGGGACCATCTAGATACTGGTTGAACAGCCTGCCCGAAAACTCCATTGGCAGCTGGGAGGACTTGGAGGATGCCTTCCTCGACAACTTCCAAGGCACATATTTTCGACCTCCGGATGCCGACGACTAAAGTCACATAGTTAAACAGCCAGGAGAGTCAGCCAGGAAATTCTGGACTAGGTTCTTAACTAAAAAGAACCAGATCATCGACTGTCCGGACGCTGAAGCCCTAGCGGCCTTTAAACACAACATCCATGACGAATGGCTCGCCTGACACCTCGGCCAAGAAAAGCCTAAGTCCATGGCAGCCCTCACGGCACTCATGACCTGCTTTTGTGCGGGCGAAGATGGCTGGCTAGCCCGTAGCAATAACAACACAGGTGAACCTGGAACTTCCCAAGCCAGAAACAGCAACGACAAGCCCCGTCACAACAGACACAAGCGTCGAAACAATGGCGACAACGCCGAAGACACGGTGGTCAATGCCGGATTCAGCGGCTCTAAATCCGGTCAACGGAAGAAGCCGTATAAAAGAAACAATCCGGGCCCGTCCAGTTTGGACCGCATACTAGATCATCCATGCCAAATCCACGGCACTCTTGATAAACCAGCCAATCATACCAACAGAGAGTGTTGGGTCTTCAAACAGGCCGGCAAGTTAAATGCCGAGAACAAGGAGAAGGGGTCCCAAAGCGAGGACGATCATGAGGAGCCCCGGCCATCAAACACAGGGGGACAGAAGAAGTTTCCCCCCAAGTCAAAACAGTGAACATGATATATGCTACCCATATCCCGAAGAGGGAGCGCAAGCGCGCACTCAGGGACGTCTACGTGATAGAGCCAGTCGCCCCAAAGTTCAATCCATGGTCATCCTGCCCGATCACTTTTGATCGCAGGGATCATCCGACCAGTATCCGTCTTGGCGGTTTAGTCGCACACGTCCTTGACCCATATATTGATGGGTTCCATCTAACGCGAGTCCTCATGGACGGTGGCAGTAGCCTGAACCTGCTTTATCAGGATACAGTGCGCAAAATGGGTATCGATCCCTCAAGGATCAAACCCACTAAAACCACCTTTAAAGGTGTCATACCAGGTGTAGAGGCCTGCAGTACGGGCTCAATCACACTGGAAGTAGTCTTCGGATCTCCGGATAATTTCCGAAGCGAATAATTTATCTTTGATATAGTCCCATTCCGCAGTGGCTATCATGCACTGCTCGGACGAACAGCATTCGCTCGATTCAATGCGGTGCCGCACTATGCCTATCTCAAGCTGCAACGCCAACGATGCGGCTATATCTCCCACGTGTCGAGGCACGACTTAGAGGCATATCCGCATTGTAGGTATTGTCGCAAGAAGGGTCATCTTCACACAATCCCATCTAATGAACAAGAATGGGATAAAGAGTTGGCTTACAATCGCCACTTCACACAATACATAATTTAAACATCCATCATTCAGAGTACAAGCAAGGTCCGACTACGGAACCAAACTGAAAGAAGACAACCCCAAAATGCTAGATCCCCGATCGTCCCAACTGGACTCCACTACTGATCATCAGGAAACGATACATAGTAGCGACCACGGTCCTCGTCGAACTCCCACTTGAGCTCGACTGAGTCCTCTGCATAGGTATCCTCGGCACCTGCAACTGTTTTGGTAGAATCTGTGAGTCACGAGGACTCAGCAATCTCACACCCGCGAGATCAAGACTATTTAAGCTTGTAGGAAGGCAAGGGGTAATATGGTGGAGTTGCGGCAAGCACTAAGCATATATGGTGGCTAACATACGCAAATGAGAGCGAGAAGAGAAGCAAAGCATCGGTCGAGAAGCTAGAAGTGATCAAGAAGTGATCCTGAAACTCCTACTTACGTCAATCATAACCCAGAAACCGTGTTCACTCCCGGACTCCGCGGAGAAGAGACCATCACGGCTACACACGCAGTTGATGTATTTTAATTAAGGTCAAGTGTCAAGTTCTCTACAACCGGGCATTAACAAATTCCCATCTGCCTCATAACCGCGGGCACGGCTCTCAAAAGTTTATACCCTACAGGGGTGTCCCAACTTAGCCCATTATAAGCTCTCACGGTCAATGAAGGATATTCCTTCTCCCGGGAAGACCCGATCAGTCTCGGAATCCCGGTTTTACATGAAATTTGGCAATAATAAAACAAGACCAGCAAGACCACCCGCTGTGCCGACAAATCCCGATAGGAGCTGCACATATCTCGTTCTCAGGGCACACCGGATAAGCTAAGCATACAGGTACCAACGTAACCCAAGTTGCCAAGGGACGGTCCCGCACGGTGCTCTAGTTTGGACCAACACTCAGAGGAGCACTGGCCCGGGGGTTAAAATAAAGATGACCCTCGGGCTCGCGAAAACCCGAGGGAAAAAGGCTTAGGTTGCAAATGGTAAAACCAAGGTTGGGCCTTGCTGGAGGAGTTTTGTTCAAAGCAAACTGTCAAGGGGTTCCCATAATACCCAACCGCGTAAGGAACGCAAAAATCAAGGATCATAACACCGGTATGACGGAAACTAGGGCGGCAAGAGTGGGACAAAACACCAGGCATAAGGCCGAGCCTTCCACCCTTTACCAAGCATATAGATGCATTAATTAAATAAGAGATATTGTGATATCCCGAAATATCCATGTTCCAACATGGAACCAACTTCAACTTCACCTGCAACTAGCAACGCTATAAGAAGGGCTGAGCAAAAGCGGTAACTTAGCCAAACAACGGTTTGCTAGGAAAGGATGGTTAGAGGCTTGACATGGCAACAATGGGAGGCATGATCAGCAAATGATAGGTAGCGCATCATAGCAATAGAGCGACAACTAGCAAAGCAAAGATAGAAGTGATTTCGAGGGTATGGTCATCTTGCCTGCAAGGTTCTCAGAGTTGTCGAGAGTTTGATCCTCGTAAGCGTTCTCAACAGGTTCCTCGTTCACGTACTCGTCTCCCGGCTCTACCCAAAGCAAGAACACAAGAAATGGAACCACGATCAAACACGGTGCAATGCGCAAACAACATGATGCAAAACATGCATGATATGCGAGATGTGATATGCAATGCATATGCGTGCTCCGGAAGGGAAAATGATGAACAAGGCATCAACTTGGCAAACCAAATATGCCACTGGAAAGCTGAGATGATTTCGGTTGAAATCGATATAAAGATCACCGGAATCGGATGCACGGTTTGCAAATGACAAGCAAAACAAGGATGACACGAATCTGCGATTAACAGCACGATGCCACTAAGAATGCAACAAGAAACTATGCTACTGCACTCCAACATAACAACAAAGCATATGACAGTGATGTTCTCAAGATGCTTGACAAAAGATGAACACTAAGCTACGTCTTAATCGCACAATAACAGGTTCAAACAAGCATGGAAAAAGTGCAAAAGATATCAGCTTCACATACTTGGTGAAATTACTGGACATGGCAGAAATAACATCAGGTAGCAATGTTCAGAGCAAGCAATCAACATGCTACAGGAACATATCATGGAAAAGCAAGGCATGACATGAATATACTAAATGCATAAAACAAAAGTCCCTTACTGACCATGAGCCAAAAAGGATCAGAAGATATAATGGCACCCATGTAAACATAGCAAGTTTCGTTAACAGGTTTCAGACTTAGCAGAAAACAGAGCATGGCAGTAACAGTATTATGAAGGCATCTTTATGAGCTTGATTCACTCAACACAAAGCTATTCATGACAAAACAAGCATACCTACAGCAATATGGCATGTTTATGAAGCTAACCATGGCAAGAGAAAGTTCATAGCATGCATGTATCAACTACAACAACCTTGGCAAAATTGAATATCATGTTAACATTCTGCCAGAAATATTATATAGCAAACGTAGAGCAATATTAGGACATGCCAAGGCACTCCATAATTGCAAACAGTGGTATAGATGGATAGAGCATAACCATATGTTCAAAACATCCTTACTGAAGTATCTCAAAATAAGCATGGATCTCTCTGTAGCATCAAGTTTACATGGCATAAAAATAACAGCAGACAAAGACTTGGCAAAATCTTCTCTGAAATCAGAAACATCACGTAGCCTAGTTTGCATGCTTGTGCTAGTCACCAAAAGGATCAAAAAAATACATGGCATAGACCCCTGTAAATATGGCATGGCATAGAGCAAAACACATGTAGAGCTCATGCTCATAAGATGCACACATTAAATGCAACAAAAATAACAAAACTCCAAGTTCTGTTAACAGACAGCAGTAAACATCATATAGCACTCTTGCATCAGATATTTGGGCATCTAGATGTACTCAAACGAGCAAGGCCCAATGGAGCAAAATGTATAGCATCTTATAATGAACATTTCGATATATTACACGCGTGAAACGGAGCAGTATGCAGAGAGTTATGATGCAATCAATATGAGCACATAATGAAATAATTCCAGGACTTGGAGAAAAATTCGAGGAGGGAGAGGTCAACCGTTCCAGATCTGGATCGGGCACGGCTCGGGCTCGTCTCGCCGGAGAGAGCTCGGGGCAAGTCGCCAGCCGGAGAGGAGCTCGGGGAAGGAGGGAGATGGAGGAGGCGCCGGACGGGGAGGGAGGCGCCGGGCGCGCGGGGGCGGCGGCCGGGCGATGCGGCGGCTGCAGCTCCCCGGCGCGGCGGCGGCGCGGGCGGCCGGAGCCGCCGGAGACGACGACGGGCGTGGGCGGGCGTGCTGCGGGAGGAGGCGGCGGCGTCCCGGGCCGCGGGGGCCGGGAACGGGCTTCGGCGGGCTGCACGGTGGAGGAGAGAGAGGGCGGCCGGCGACGGTGACGTGGCGCGTCCTGGTTGGTCGGGCGCGGCGGCGGGTTTCGTCCGGCCGGACCGGACACGTCCGGCGGCGGAGAGGGAGCGGGTTAGGGTTTCGGGGATCCGGAATTTCGGGGAGGCTCACATATTTATAGGTAGAGGGAGCTAGGAGGCTCCAAATGGAGTGCGGTTTTCGCCCACACGATCGTGATCGAACGGCGTAGAGCATGGAGGTGAGTTTGCTGGGTTAGTGGGCTGTTTTGGAGGGTTGTTGGGCTGCAACTCAAAAGAGGCTTTCGTGGTTACCCGGTTAACCGTTGGAGTATCAAACGACCTCCAAATGGAACGAAACTTGACAGGTGGTCTACCGGTGGTATACCAAGGCCACTTGGCAAACCTTGGCCCATTCCGAGAACGTTTGACACCCGCTCATGAAAAGAAACAAGAGGGGTGCGCCGGTGCACGTGGGAGTGTCGGATTGCAAAACGGACAACGGGGAAAATGCTCGGATTCATGAGACGAACACGTATGCAAATGAGATGCACATGATGACATGATATGATATGCATGACATGAACAAAATGCAAAACGAAAGACAAAACCCGACCACGAAGGGAATACAATAACACATAGCCGAAAATGGCAAGAGTTGGAGTTACAAATATGGAAAGTTACATCCGGGGTGTTACACAAGCTCAAGTTGCCCGGACCACACGGTGTTGTAATAGTCAATGGAAACACGAAACGCTCCCTCTGCACTGAGGAGCACACCGCCGCCCTTGTAGCAGAAGTGCAGAGCAGCCTTTTCAGGCAGAACCTCAATTTGGCAGCCAAGCTCCTGGACACCGTCAAGCGAGTCCGAACTACTCTGCAGCAGGACAGTCTAGCTCGTCCAAAGCTCGACTAGCAATTTGGCGTCCATCCCAGTCCCGACCAAGCAGGCCACACTCGTGCCGTGCGTACATAACTACGCACTCAAAATACCATGGGCATAGACGGAGGCACAACTAGATCACGATCCATAATACGGCTCAACTGCTCCTGGATCCGCATACTTTTACTTTTCCTTTTTCTTTTCAGGTCTCTTTTCTTTCCCAGGTAGTTCCTGGTGACCTGATCGACGGTCCTATACAGGGATGGGTACACCAAGACGGCAAGAAGCATTAACGTACGGAGAAATTTCCAGGTGGTTTCTTTAAATAATCATTATACCTGTCTTGAGGACCCACACATAGCTTTCCCTTGGTTGGGGCATGTTAATTAGCCCTGGTGCTTATCGCATTACTTGTACAAAATACGCTTTAACTTATTAATCAAACTACAATGAAAAATAGTTTGCGGCCCAATTTTTAAAGCATTAGCCTATTATTTCATTTTTTCCTTGTCTTGGTATTCTTATCAATTACGCTAGTACACTCTGGTACGCCTTAATTCGCCAGGGGCTTCATCATACCCCACAATACGGCAATAAAGTCCGAACACTTTTACAGTACAGTTCGGCACCCTGAACTTATAGCATTATATGCATCGGCTCCGAATCATGTCTTTGGTCAATATTTGGGTTGCCCGGCTCCTGTGCTTACTACCTTACATTCCGCTATATCGGCTAGGGTAGTAAAGGGAGAACTACTGTGATTGTGTCCGGGTTCTTCCGGATGAGCACCTCAGTAGAGAAAGCCGAAAACTGACTGTCATGATGAGGCGAGAGCCGGTCAGTTGTTCGAGTTTTTTTCCGCATTATGCGATAAATCGGTTTTTACCCGATCAGGCATGTATAGTTCCCAAGTTTGGACTTCCGAACACCAGGGGTTGCGCCTAAATTTTTCTTGTCAAACTCCTATGGATAAGTGAGAGTAATAAAGACACATAGTCCGATTGTCTGGTTCGTTGCGCTAAACACCTCCTTAAAGGACCAAAACCTTGGATAAAGAGTGTTTAGATTCATCCCGAACACCCCCGTACTACCTACGTGGGGGCAGAAGCCGACGACTGGCCAACTCTAAGATTTAACAAAACGGCCACACAGGAGGTAAAATTTTAAATAACACACGTTATATTACATAACGGATATGTTTCATAGTACAGGACAGGATAACATGAGTATATTCATGGGAATATGATATCCTTAGCACATTGCTCCGCCACAAGGCGGGATCCCTCCAGAACACTATCAAAATATGGTTCGGGTGTGCGGTGCTCCTTGCCCGCGGGCGGTCCCTCGGTCATCAGCTTCATGGCATCCATCTTCGCCCACTGCATCTTGGCGCGGGCAAAGTCCATTCGCGCACCTTCGATACGGACCGAGCGCTTGATGGCATCAAGCCGAGGGCAGGCACTTACAAGCCTCTTCACGAGTCCGAAGTAGCTGCTGGGAATGGCTTCGGCAGGCCATAGCCGGATTATTAAATCCTTCATGGCTAGTTTGGCCGCCCTATGCAGCTCGAACAGCTGTTTCAGCTAATCGCTAAAGGCCACCGGATGTTCTGGCGCAAGGTATTGCGACCAAAATAGCGCCTCCGTAGAGCTCCCCTCTTCGGCTCGGAAATATTCCGCAGCATCGGAAACGCTGCAGCCAGATCTGTAAACACCCCTGGAGAACTCCAAATCCGGGTCAGTAATAGGAACCCTGTCTTCACATATTTGCTATGCATAATAAAGGCCTTACCTGCCGCGATTTTTCTGGCCTCCTGGATTTCAAGGAGGGTGCCCTAGGCTTTAGCCCGGGCATCGTGTGCGTTTTGGCGGGCCTTGGTGAGCTCGGACTCTTGATCCTTAAAGTCGCGCTCCAAGGACTCACACTTCTTGATGGCATCCTGGAGCTCTTGCTGCACCTCTGACCCGGGCCTCATGCTTTTCGTGTGCGGCTCTTTCCTTGGCCGCTTTGTCCTCGGCCTTGGCCAGCGCCTTCTTGAGGGACTCTACTTCGGTCATTGCCCCTAATAAATATTATGGCACTTTAGTCAGCATGAATCATTCATCCTTCCTGAATATATACAAGGTTACTGCATACCGTGACTGTCCTCCAGCTATTTCTTCACGCGGCCGAGCTCTTCCTCGGCCCCCTCCAGCCTCTGCTTCAGTCCAGAGACTTCCGCAGTGTGAGAAGTCGCATCAAGGAGCGACGCCTGCTTATTCATATAGACATTTTAGATTAGTCTACTGCGAAAATTATTTGGTCTTTTCGAACACCGGACAGTGTCTCAGGGGCTACTGTCTATACTGTGACATTATTTTTACACAATTACATTACTTACCTCAAAGCATATTAGAAGACTAGATTTTCTATCCACACATAGGAGTAGGTGGCTAGAGTGAACAAAAATGGGACCAACCCAGATATGTTTCTTGGATGTTTGTTTCTCGGGGCAAGAAACTCTGAATCACCACTTTATGCCCCAGTTTAGGTACATGGTGCTGGACTGCTGATGCACCCACTGTCCCATGCCCTTATAGCAAATATTTAGCTGTTCTTAATCTAATGCCCCAGGTAAAATGAAGCCATTCCACTGTTATAAGCCATGACAAGTTTAGCCAATTGTTTTTGCCAGTAATTATTTGAGACTCTGATTGTTTCCTCTGTTGCTTCTTGTGCAAACAGGGATATCCATGTCACCTCGTTGCTATTGGGACCTTTTGGTGCACTACACAGAACACTTCTTAAAATAAGCGACTTCTGTGTTGTTTAACTGGAATGTCAGAATGGAAACGTTGTTTTATTTCGGTGGAACAGCACAAAGGGAGATCTGTGTTCCAATCTTCATCATCCAAACTGGCACCATAACCTTCTGTTAGGTAAGAATGATATTTAATTCATGTGTTAATCTCTATTTTGGACTGTCATGAGAAAATCATGCTATTGTTTACTAGTACACTTGTATTCCCTCACTGACAAAACCAATTCTGAAATAGAAGGCCAATCATGTACTTGGTTTCAGCAACTTGTGAGGAGAAAGAGAAACAGGGCATGAAGAGGAAGAAGAAGAATAAGAAGGAGGAAATGAAGAAGATCACTTGATGGTACCGTCCTATGTTATCCTGACATCTTGCTAGTGGTATTGTATTATTGTGTTGCTACTAGTCTTAATTTACTTGGAAGACTAGCAAGATGCTTGTTCATTGCACGTAACATCGAGATGCACTTAACAGCAAAATCACCAACTCTGTTTTTTGTAAGAGTATAAGAGTAATAGATAATACACTAGAGATAGATAGAGAAATGCAGCAGAGTAGTACTTAGCTTAACGACACATCATATGAATTAACCGGATTCTAGATGCATGTGTGACCCAGCTCTACAGGATCAACAGTGCCAAGGTGATCTTGCTGAAGCCGAGGCCTTAGTCGAGGCCATTCAAGGGCTCCGGCAACGTCTCCCTTACATGTGAGACGATCCTCCAGGGAGCCCTTCCACTTCTGATGTCTCTCATGCAAGGTCACTTAATTAATCAGGAGTACTTAAGTACCACTAATTTGTCGCTGCCTAATTTTCCTGTTGGAGTTAAACAAATCTTTAGTAGCACCCTATGTTGAATCATGTACGTGTATATCTGTGTCCGTGGAGGGGAATCATGCGGTGGAGCAGGGAGGGAATCTTGGTAGTGTCATGACATAATAATGCGATTGTCTTTCTATCCTTTCTCACTAAGTTAATGAAGGTTTCACCTTGTTCCTACTTGTGCAAACAGGGATCATGTTGTGCCAATCGTACATTTTAGTAGAACTTCACAAGAGAATACAATGAACTGTATCCCAGCCAGTGCTTTAACTCTGCTGGAAGTTCTTGATAATCTTTCGATATAATCTCACCACTGGTAAACAAGATTTATTTCAACCATACATTTGAAGTGCACAAAACTATATACAATTGAGTGATTCGAGTGAGTGCTTTATCATCTCTTCTAGGACTACTTGAATAAGCTTTTTTGCTCAGGTTGGTACCGGCCTAAGGCCTTCAGCCATATTAGTTTGCAGTACCTATATATGTATCATGCTACTCTGTTGCTACTGTCATGAGAAACTCCTTTATCTTTGCACGTTAAAGTTTTGCAACCTATGATACATGGCAATGCTTTGAGTGTTGGGCTAATTGGCACTGATTAAACTAGGCGATGCCCCGCGCGTTGCGGCAGGACTCTGTATGAAATAAAATTTGCATTGAAATAATCAACCTAGCTAGTGTATTTATAGTTTCTCCTGCAGTAAGATAATCAATTTATCAATATTTTACAAATAAATGAATAAATGCATATATCTATGTATAAGTTTAAAATTGGACGAAAACAAAATAAAATATACGTGCACACCTCACTTTTCTTTCATAGAGCACTCAAGTATGAGGGTATGAGTTGCATGCATTGGTCAGTTTCTTTCTTGATTAAAACACTCACAGGCATGAGTTACATGCATGAGTGCGTCAATTACTACATGTATGGTTGGTGCAGCGGCCCTCAATGTGTAGATCGGACGGATATTATTGATTGATCTAGTATATCCAACGGCTAAATTAGTCTGGGTGATGTGGCTTAAGGAGAAGCAAGAGAATTCCTAGTAGTGGGGGCTAGCTATTTAGATATAATAGATAAAGTAATACCTCTCTTTAAGCAAGACTACTATGTTGCTAACTTTACCCATTAAGATAATGAGGGTTCTTCTATTTGTTTGTGTATGTTTCATCAACTAGTCCCACTATTACAGTAATCTCACTCTCTCAATATATGTGCCAACAGGGATGCTCAATTTTGGTGGAACTGCACAAAAACATTGGGTGCTTCATTGCCTTGATCGCTTCCTTCCATTCTTGTCAGTCACTTTGTCTCGGCTTGCTTGCTTCCTTCTTGTCCTGTCAGTCACTTATCTCGGCTTCCAGTCAAAGGAAATAGTAATTGATATGCTACCTCACACAGCTTGGTACCGGTATTTATCCTGATTATTGTGCTTGTCGTATGTATTGGTAATTTGGTATTGTGCTACTACTTGCCGATTTCATAAAGGAGTAACTTGGAGCCTGAACTCGCAGGCAAATCATTACATTGGGTGATTTTAGTAGAACTGCACAAAAAGATCTGATGGATAGATATGCTACTGCTATTTACTCCAAAGTTCACTTAGACAAGCATTGTGCGTATATTCATTCGAGTATCAACCGGCGTCAACCAGTTGTCAAACTCCAAGGATTATGAGTGAACGCCAAAAATATTGCTTGGCTCATAGCCCAGAAAAACGCAGTCCAGTATTTGGTTCCAACATCTACCATTTGGTTATCGACACATATGATAGCGAACTGTATGGCATGGAGTCTAAAGATTCTAGACAAGTTGGTTGACACGTATATTCATCTGGCACTTTATCAGTCTGCACGCCAGGGATGCTCCATTTTAGTTGAACTGCACACAAAAATTGGGTGGTTCATTTTATCGACCGCCTCCTTTCTTGTCTGCAATGTAGAATTTTGGCGAGCAACAGGACCAAGATGAGCCAGTAAACAAGTTGGATGAAAGTAGTGGCCAAGTTGCAAAAACCTCCCTCGCCCCTCGGCATCGAGGCCACTATCTCGTGGATAAACCTACAAGCAAAGTTCAGATTGTCTATGGTGCCTCTTATGTACTCGAAAGTTTACTCGTACAAGCATTAATTTTAGCAAGAAGTACCTCGGACTGAACACCATTTAGCAGTCTGTACCCTAGCTAATTAAAGTTTAACCATGGATGATATTCGTTGTGCTCTCAATCATTTGGATGCATAAACATACTGAACATGCGTATATCTGAATCTTTTTGTGAATTATCTATGAATATTGTCTTGTGATCTATCAATCATTTGGATGCATAGACATGCTGAACTTGTGAATATATGAATCTTTTGAGTTATTGATTGTGAATGTTGGCTATGAATATGAACATGTCCTATGAACAGGAGTTTGATATGAATGTTTACCTTTTCTGTTGTACTTGTGTGTGAACTTGTTAGTATGTCTACTATGGGATTTGTGACGTGTGGGTGTCAATGGCACACCTTCCCGAGAAGAATTGCACCTGCTTGTTAGGGTAGCAACAGCGCATCAGCTCTTTTTATCTTTTTGCTCTGTCTATCCCCCTCCCCCGCTCAACCCCTGCCGTAATGTTTTCGGCCTCAAAACTAACATAGTATTGCGTTGTTTTGGGGGCTTGATGAAAAATCGAGTGCTGCTTTCTGTAGGCTGGCCCGCCCAGCAAATGGGTTGCTGGTCCACCATGGACTAGGAGGCTAAAAATACAAGTTGTATGGTGTAGAGGCAAGTAAACAAATGCCATTGAGAGCCATCCACTGAGAAAAATAATCATGTCTGATGTGCTTCTTCAGTCGTGCTACTGACCACCTCTTTAATCCAGTTCGCTCCATTCCCCAACCGGCAACACAAGACGGAAGTTTATTTCCCCCTCGCGCCGTCGGGGGATTGAAGAAGCATGGCATCGAATCCAACACCGCTGATGGCTGCTTGTCCAAGTGATTTTCAGATAAGAAAATGCATGTTTCAAAGGTAGAGCATTTAAATCAACAGGCACTTTTCAAACATGGATAACAGAATGTTGGAAATTTTACTCATGGTAAAAAATGGAACTAACAACAAGTTAACATCATGCTGATCAACATTCCGTATAGCACATCTTCATATGATGCAAAGTCAAAAAGATATGCTATTTTCAAAATGGCAAGACAATGTTGAGTGCACGCAAAACTGGGTAAACTAGGGACGAATTTTTGGCAAGTGTTAGATATTTTTCAACTGCACAAGTTGGAATCGAACCCGGGCAGTACAGTTTTTGGGTGAGAGGGCTGCAGCCACCTGGTTAGTGTGGTATGTTCAAAAGAATGAAGGCGTCTTCCCCAGCTTCGGTTCTTTCCCGTCCGTGTGCGCTCGCCGTGGCGACGCCTTATGCCGTTGGCAACATGCTCAACAAACGAGAGGAATTGGGAGAAGATTGTACGCCGAGAGACTGACGGTGGGGACCCACCAGGTCCAAGCCGTACGCAAGCAAGTGCCTCATTGGAAAAAAAGCTTCCTCCTAATTGTATACTGACATTGGGGCCCACGGGTTTGTCAACCTATAGTCAATAAACGAAATAAATTTTGAACGATGTCATCAGGGAGCTTTTTTTCAGGGGTATCGCTGATCTTTTTTTTGTTATTGCGGGAAAGGGGTATCGGGGATCTAGCTGGTACCATCTTTTCGAGAGGGCGAACAATTATCAGCTAGGCCTATGTTTTGTTTTTTAACATGCGTAGCCCACGACATACCGAGACAATGGTTTCAACTTATTTTTTGAGGTCCATCATGTACGTACCGGCCTATGGGCCTCCCAGCGTAGGTTTTACTTTTTCTTAAAGATTGGCAGCCCAATGTATATTTTTAATAAAACACAGATCTCTATTCTATTTATCTATATATAAGAATAATAATGATGTGTCCAATTTATGGTTTCCCTTCTAATCACATTATATATATTTATATTATTACTATTATCGTATATTTAATAGAGACTTATATATGCATTATAAAAACATCCCACGTCTTATTAACTTATAAAAGTAAATGTTCAATAGAAGTTGGCAAGGAAAATCCTGGTTGTTTTTGACTCACAGCCAAGGCAAATCCTGGTGATTGCGTAGAAAAGCTTGCGAAGATTTTAAGGACCAATGTAATAATAACGCGCTCATTTTTTTAGCAATAACTCGCTAATTTGTTAATTTTATATATAAAAAAATGTGTCGAGTTTATTTTTTGATATTAATTGCTCCTTCTAACCTAACATTACATATAGAACAAGCCCAGCTAATTTGTGTATTTCAAGAAAGTTCAAATGGGCTAGGATTTCTTAGAAAATATTAAATGGACCCCATTAGCAGGCACGAAATTATTTGTTCACCCAGCCCAGCAAATGGACTGTAAATTCTAGAAAACATGCGTTAAATATATGCCACATTTTTGTAGGCTGACATGTGGGCCAATAGGTCCAAGGCTACGCAAGGCATTGTCAACTTAGTCAACAAATGATTCTGACATCCACAACCATTGGATTTATAACCAACGGCCAGCATGCACCTTCAATCTCTCGTCTTCTTCCTCGAGCGTCACCGGGACCGCCTGTTCCGGCCTCCAGCGGCTAGCGGCTCTGCTTAGCACGCATCGCTGCGAAGCGCTACCCCACCGCCGGCCAGGCTATTCCTACACCGCTCCACACCTCCTGTTATTCTCCACCGACCGCAGCCCCACGCCGCACCAGAACCAGTTATAACCCTTGTACTCCTCTCAATTTGCGACCCCACTGCCACGTCTTCCCATCTCCGGGTCGTTCCCGTCCGAGGCCTCGCCATTGTCCACTGCCTCGCTGCACTCGGCGCGGTGTGGTCAACAAACGAGAGTCATCGGAAGAGGACTATACGTGGAGAGCCTGACAGCTGGGACCCATGAGTCCATTGTCGTACGCAAGGAAAGTTCCTCCTTATTAAGCTGAAAAAATGTATCCTCCCCCTGACAACTGGGCCCACCGGCTGTATCTTCGCACGGAAGGAAGTGCCTCCTTGTTATGCGAAAAAAACTATTCCTACCGATGACAGCTGGGACCCGGCAGATTTGGTGGGTGACTTGTGGGCCTACTAAGATGATGCGTACGCAGGGCTTTGTCCACTTAATCAACAAATGATTCTAGCAGCTGGACTGTTGGATTTTAATCCAACAGCCATGCTGCTTCTTCAACCTCTGTTCTTGCTCCTGTCTCCCGTGGGCGGTTGTGCTGCCGCGCACCCGAACCAGTCAAGTTTCCCACTCCTCTCCATCTGCGACTGCACTACCGTGTATTCCCCATCTCTGGGTCGTTCTAGTCTAGGGCCTCGTCGTCCACCGGCCTTGGTGTGCGCAGCACGGTGTGGTCAACATGGTCAAAAAACGAGAGTCATCGGAAGATGAGTGTACGTCAGAGGCTGACAACGGGGACGCAGCACGCCCATGGACGCATGCATGCAACTGCATCCTTTTTACCCTGAAAAATAATGGTTTCTCCCCATGACAGCTGGGAACCACTAGCTACATCTTCGCATGCAAGGAAGTGTGTCCTTATTACGGGCAAAAAAATTGAATCCCCCTGACAGCTGGGACCCAGCAGCTATATCTTCGCACGGAAGGAAGTGCGTCCTTGTCCTCCCTGACAGCTGGGACCCACCCGGGCAAAGGGTACGTAGCGTTGTCTATCTTATCACGAACGTGTACGCACATATTGGTCGATGGGTCGCTCTGCAACGATGAACCGTGGCCGAGTAAGTAGCGGCACATGTCATAGTAGAGCCCCCAACATAGCAGTTCAGGTTGTCCCGTCTAAACCATGTACACGTGCATACAACCACACGCCAAAAAATACGGCCACGTACATACATATGAGCGGGGTCTCGAAATGTGTACTTGCGCATATGAACGACCAATGCTCGTGTACATGGAGAGGCAACAGACGGCAGCGACGTTGTCCTGTTCATCTTCAGCTAACCGGCTGGGTTGGAACGGAGGAAATAGCGTTGTGTTCGCCGGGAGCCAAGTGACTGGGTCGGAACGCGTCATATTCATCGGGAGGCAACAGACTGGGTCGGAATGCGTCGTGTGTTCATCAAGAGCCAACCGTCTTGGATGGAACAGCTGAAACGAGGCCTCGCATACCGCAAAACAGAGGAAACGGCCTTCTGTTCGACCGCCTATGGTCGAAATAGGATCATGTTCACCGGGAGGGGTGTGGCGTACCGCAAAATGGAGGAAGTAGACTTCTCTTCGACCTCCTACGGTCAAAACAGGGTCCTGTTGATCGGGAGGGGTGTGGCATACCGCAAAATGGTGGAAACGGACTTCTCTTCGACCTCCTATGGTCAAAACGGGGGTCCTGTTCATCGGGAGCGGTGTGGCGTACCGCAAAACGGGACACTGCGGGGCTACTGTTCATCCACCATCGACTTCCTCCAGTCTCCACCTGCTACTGTTCATCCACCATCGACTTCCTCCGGCCTCCACCAGCAACTGTTCATCCAGCCCTCCACGGGGTCCTGTTCATCCAGCCTCCATCGCCTACTGTTCGACCAGCCCTCCACGGGGTGCTATATTCAACCAGCCCCTCCACGGGGTCCTGTTCAACCTGCCCCTCCATGGGGTCCTGTTCAACCTGCCCTCCACGGGCTCCCTCCACCGGCTACTGTTCATCCACCCCCACCTCCTCGATCGGCGTCCTGTTCATCCAGCGGCAATGGCCTTTACTACCACAGGATCCTGTTCATCCAACCCCCACGTTCATTGTTCATCAAGAGGCAGCAGGTTCGATCGGCTTCAGTTAGCAGCAGTAGCGAATGAATCACTCAGGTTTAGTTAACATCAAGGGATCTATTGGGGTTCAGTAACATAGCTAGTGCAATCGCTCGAGTTTAGTTAGAGCCTACGCCTCGCTTGGGTTCAGTTAGAGTGCAACGCCTCGCACACACGCACATACGTGTACGAGAGAAACGCGCAAACCTCCGTGCATTGCTCGGCCCCGACCACTCACCATAACCGGGAAGTCCCCGAAATTTTCCTCACCCTCGCTTCTACCATGATTTTTTTGTCATGGACGGCCCAAAGAATATCATGCAGGTGCGTCACCGGCCCGCCCAGGACGAAAAGCCCATTTTCTGTCATGATTTTTTGCCATAGAAGTAGGAGCCCACCACATCTATGATGATACAGGGTTTTGTCATAATTATCGTCATAGAAGTGTCATAAGTATGACAGAAAAAAATTCGTTCGGCCCAAAATGTCACGGATGTGTCTTTTTTTTGTAGTGTGTGGACCCCTCAAAATGCTAAGGAACATGTTGGCAAAAGCTCAAGACTCTTCATTTATATTTTAGTGATCCAAGATCATATTGAGTCCATAGGAAAGCCAATACTATTAAAAGGGGATGAGGTCTTGCTTAATGGACTACTTGCTCAAAATGCTTAGTAATATTGCTCCAAACCGCTCAACCACTTTCTCATTCCAAATATGTTCAAAACCCAAAGTCAAACTCGGCCCCACCGAAATTCTCCATCCGGCGCCACCGAGTTCATTTGACATAGCCACTGCCAGGAACCCTAAACACTTCGGTCACACTGATACGGATCTCGGTCTCACCGAGATGGCCCTGCAAACTTTCTGTTCCCCTTTTTAACAATTTGGTCTCACCAAAATGAGCGATCGATCACACCGAGTTTGCTTAACCAACTCTCTGTTGCCCTTTGCTGAAATCGGTCTCATCGAGTTCATGCAATCGACTTCACCTAGATGAGGTTTGCCCTAAGCCCTAGCACATCGGTCCCACCGAGTTGTTCCAGTCGGTCCCACCAAGATTCCTAACCTTCACATTTTTGAACTAAATCGGTCTCACCGAGTTCTTCTATTCGGTCTGACCGAGTTGGGTCAAATGTGTGTAACGGTTGGATTTTGTGTGGAGGCTTTGTATGCCCCTCCACCCCCTTCTCCATTTGTGAGACAGCCATCAGAACGTTCCTACACTTCCAGCTTACATTTTCTGAGAGAGAACCACCTACTCAAGTGTTGAGGCCAAGCTATTCTAATCCTACCACAAGAATCTTGATCTCTAGCCTTCCCCAAGTTGCTTTCCACTCAAATCATCTTTCCACCATATCCAAATCTATGAGAGAGAATTGAGTGTTGGGGAGACTATCACTTGAAGCACAAGAGCAAGGAGGTCATCATCAACACAACATCTATTACCTTTTGGAGAGTGGTGTCTCCTAGATTGGCTAGGTGTCGCTTGGGAGCCTCCGACAAGATTGTGGAGTTGAACCAAGAAATTTGTAAGGGCAAGGATATCGCCTACTTCATGAAGATCTACCCGAGTGAGGCAAGTCCTTCATGGGCGATGGCCATCGTGGTATAGGTAAGGTTGCTTCTTCATGGACCCTTCATGGGTGGAGCCCTCAGTAGACTCACGCAGCTGTTACCCTTCGTGCGTTGAAGTCTCCATCAACATGGACGTACAATAGCACCACCTATCGGAACCATGCCAAAAATCTTTGTGTCATCATTGCGTTTGCACTCTCCAAACCCTTCCCTTTACCTTCATATGCAATGTTTTACTTTCCACTGCTACACTCTTAGAATTGCATGTGTAGGTTGATTGCTTGACTTGTGCTAAGTTGCTAAATTCTGCCCACAACTAAAATTGGGAAAATGTTAGATTTTTATTTGGTCAAGTAGTATAATCACCCCCCTTCCATACCTACTTTCGATCCTACAAGTGGTATCAGAGCTTTGGTCTCCATTTGCCTTGATTTCCATAGCTTTGGTGATCATAGCCTTGGTTTCACAACCTAGGAGAGTATGCTGTCTAGCGATGGAAATTATCATCGTAGCGGTCCTAACTTTGATTGTCGGTGTACTAAAATAGGGGTTCTATTTTAGTACCCCTTACTAAGTGACACGGGCAGTCCGAGCCGCACGGCCAAGACCACACTAAGCAGGGCAAGGGAGAGGGCCGGAGCCACAGAAATAGTCAGCACAACGCCGAAGACCGAGACCACAAAGAGCAGATGGACGAAGCAGGTTTCCCTAGCAAGACCCTTGCCAGGGCAGCCCCGGCAAGGCCCTTGCCAGGGCGGCTCGCCCACACCAGCGGAGTGAGCCACCCTCGAACCCACGGTCTCCAACACCATCAACTATGTTGGGCCAGGGCTCGGGAGGCACCTCCATGGTGGTATGCAGATCTTTGTGAAGACAAAGAATATTCAAGATCAGATGGGGATTGGAAGGCAGCGATCCTCGACAAGATCTTTGCCGAGGAAACCCACAAGACCCTCGGCAAGATTTGCCGGGGACGACAGCGCGCCACGGCAAAACCCTTGTCGGGCCACCCAGCAAGGCCCTTGCCAAGGGCGTCATCGGGGCCACTACCAGGCCCGCGCCAACCAAGTCTCCACCACCGTTCACATGCAGCTGCCAGCCCAACTAGCTGGGCAGGCTCCTGCGTGGCAACATGCAGCTTCCAGGCCAACTCAGCACACGCCTGGATGATGGCATGCAGATCTTCGTGAAGGCTCCACCACCTCGCCACCTCAGCTGCTTGCCTGCCTACATGGCGCTGCATGCATCACTGGCCAGGGCGCGTGTCGAAGCAAGGAGGAGCGGCAATGGACGGGACGGGCCTCGCTCACGTCCCCGATAAAGCAAGACGACACCTAAGCTACGCATTAAATGCGCCTTATCCTATAATACGAGCGATAAGCTCATAGCACTGTAGGCCTTTCCACCTCCTGTGTGCCACTGTGGCAGCCCCTTTCGACTATAAAAGGAGGCCCATGGCGTACTAGACGGGGATTCAGCTCTTTTGAACCATGCGGCTACAGTAGCTAGTTCAAGAGCTCAAGAACACTCAATACATCCACCAAAGGAGGACTAGGGTTTTACGCATCTTCGCGGCCCGAACCTGGGTAAATGATCCTTGTGCTGGCTACTAATCCTACTCTTCTCACAATCCCGTGCCCCGCAACCGCAGAAGGGATCTTCATGATCCCATAGGTGTCGTTTCCCATCAACATCTTTGGCCCGCCGGGTAGGGGGGCGCGCAGTAGTGAGCATCCGGTTTTGCAGCCAGTGGCACAGTTCTTCGTCGCCATGGCTCCCGAGAAGAAGGCGGCCATGGCGGTCGGTTCGTCAGGAGCCAAGCGGCCCGATCCGGTGTGGGCGAGCAGCGGACCGATCGCGGACAGAACCCGAGCCGCAACCCGTGAGCATCAGCATCACTCTGGCAGTCAGAGCCTGGCGAGTGGCGTCGTTCACACGCCGAATGACGAGCCACACGCCGCTAGATCCGAAGACAGGCTGGGTCCCACGCAGGCGGCGCGGAGCCCTCCAGGAGTGTTGCTCTGCCAACCACAGGTGGCGCGGCGACCTCCAAGACGCCCATCCCGACGCCCACAGCACGCTCTTCCCATGGTGTGCGCGACGAGCAGCGTCACCACGCTGGTGACCCTGGACGCCGTCGTGGGAAGAGCCCTGTGCTTCATCCGCGGGATGAAGGGGGCCTACATGACGGCCGAAGCGCTGGTGAAAGTGGCATGCGGCCGCTGGGCCGCGACGGAGCTCCTTCTAACATGGTTAGAAGTCGAAGCGCGCCACGGTCCACGCAGCTTTCGCCACCACCCACGCCAGCAGAAGCGTTGGCGCGCACGCAGCTGCTCCTCGACTTCCCCCCTGCTGCAGAGAAGCTTGACGAGTGGAGAGCCACCATCCGGAGCCTCGTTGCCATCGCCAACAAAGACGATCTGCGACCAACGGGGCCCTCAGGTCGGCGCTCCGTCGAGCCACCTCATGCCAGTGGAGGAAGGACCGGGGGTGCAGCGGCCACGGTACACTCTCCTCCTCCACGCCAACCACCGTGGGCGTCAGCCCGTCGTGACGACGCTTGTGATAATATTTCCATAGCGTCGTCCGACCCGCGGACCCACCGCGACCAGCGCCAAGTTCTTCGGGAGCGAGCTCACGAAGATGCTCGAACCACCATCGAGCGCCGGCGCGATACACACCACTAGTCGGACAAGCGGGCAGGGCTCGCTGCGAACACCCCCCCCCCCCCCCCCCCCCGCTCCGGGTGGCTTCGGCGGCCTACCTTACGAGGTGGGTCGTCCGGCCTTTACCCATGAGCTGCGGCAGTTCCAGTGGCCATCCCACCGCACGTTCAAGCCTGACGTCGGCGAGAAGTACAACGACAAGACCCATCCGTCGGAGTTCCTCAGCATCTACACCATCGCGATGCAGGCTGCTGGGGCTTGCAACGACAAGGTGCTCGCCAATTACTTCCCGTTGGCGCTGAAGCCTAACGTCATGTCTTGGTTGATGCACTTGCCGGTGGATTCCATTTCTTCTTGGTCGGACCTGTGTCATGAGTTCGTTGGTGCCTTCACTGGAGGCCACCAAGCTCGCGGACAGGCGAGTGATTGACATATCATTCCCCAGAAGGATGGAGAAACCCTGCGCAAGTACATCCAAAGGTTCAACCATGTGCAGTACAACATCCCCGATGTTCATCCCGCCGCCGTGATTAGCGCGTTCCACCAGAACGTGCGCAACCGCAAGATGCGCGAGGAGCTGGCGATGAACAAGGTTAAGGATGTCGCCGAACTTTATGTTCTAGCCGATAGATGCGCCCGGGCTGAGGAGGGAAGGAAGTACCCCGGCGAGGACGCCGGCGTGGAAACCGACTCTACTGATGGAGACACCGCCGTCCCGATCAAGAAGGGCCGGCATCGCAACAAGAAACGCAAGGGCAAAGCCGGGCTTGCCATCGAGGGACCCGGCGACACCGGCGCCACCAAGAAGGCCAAGGCAGACGACCCCGGCAAGGAGATTGCCGGGTGCACCGCCTGCCGGGCCTTGGCGGCCGCTGACAAGCCAGGGGGCTCCAACAAACAGTACTGCAAGATCCACCGCACCAAGGGCCACAACCTCCAGAACTGCCGGCAAGTTGAGCTGCTTGCTGAGAAGCAAAGAGCCGAGTATGATAGGCGGGACAAGGAGAAGGGTCAGGATGGTGCCGAAGGATCCGGCAAGAAGCATGGCGGCCAAGGAGGTCGCCGCGGCAAGGATAGCCAACAAGAGAGGCCCGCTCGGGGCCATGACAAGAAGCAAGAAGATGATGATCATGACGAGGACGACGAGTCCGGTGAGCAAGAGTTCCAGCAGGCTACAGAGGCCATCTGCATCGACGGTGGAGCCTCGCTGCATACTTCTCACCGCCAGCTCAAACAGTGGGCGCGTGAGATTACAGCGGCGGAGCCCTCGTTCGACGCCCGGAAGCCGCTGAAGTGGTCCAGCACGCCTATCATCTTCGACACCGAGGACCACCCTGACCGCACTACTGCAGTCGGGTGCTTACCGTTGTTGGTCTGACCAACAATTCGCAACCTCAAAGTGACGAAGATGCTAGTTGATGGTGGGGCCGGTCTCAACTTGATCTCGCCTGTTGTGATCAAGAGGTTGTAGATCCCTAATGGAGACGTCAAGGATACAGGCACGTTCCAAGGGGTCAATCCAGGGAGGAGCCCGCCGAAGGGAAAGGTCACGCTGCCCGTGACGTTCGGGGGTGAGCTGAACTACAGGACGGATAGGATTGTCTTTGATGTAGCCGAGATCCCCTTGCCCTACAACGGGATCCTCGGCCGCTCGGTGCTAGCCAAGTTCATGGCGGCTTCTCACTATGCCTACAACACGCTGAAGATGCCCGGGCCGATGAACATCATCACCGTCCCCTCCGACAAGAAAGACGCATTGATTTGCGCCGACCAACTTTACCGGGAAGCAGTTGCAGCAGCCGCCGGCAAGACCTCTCGCACCCACTCCGACAAGCACACCTCTTCGGAGTGTTGTGCTACCGTCGAGGACGTGCCAGAGAGCTCCACCGGCAAAAGCAAGAGATCCGGAGCTGCGCCACCAGAGACCAAGAAGGTGTCCATCAAGGAGGATGGCACGGGAGGGGTTTTCACCATAAGCTCCACCCTCGACAGCAAATAGGAAAGCGCGCTTGTCACTTTCCTGCGGGCGAATGTCAATGTGTTTGCATGGCAAGCATCTGACATCCCCGGTGTTACCAGGGATGTGATTGAGCACCATCTTGCTGTCTGCCCCCACGCGCGACCCGTCAAGCAGAAGGTCAGGAAGCAAGCTCTGGAACGACAAGAGTTCATCACAGAGGAGATCAGAAAATTAGAAGTAGCAGGACTGGTGAGAGGAGTGCTCCATCTGACGTGGTTGGCCAATCCGGTAGTGGTGCGCAAGGCTAATGGGAAGTGGAGGCTGTGTATTGATTACACAGATATCAATAAGGCTTGTCCCAAGGACCCTTCCCGTTGCCGCGCATCGACCAGATTGTTGACTCCACGGCCAGGTGTGACCTCCTATCGTTCCTCGACGCCTACTCAGGGTACCACCAGATCTTCATGACAAAAGAAGATGAGGAGAAGATAACATTCATCACCCCATGTGGTACGTATTGCTTTTTATGGATGCCTTTCAGGTTGAAGAGTGCTGGCTCCACCTTTGCAAGAGCCGTCCAAATTGGTTTTGAGCCCTAGCTACATAGAAATATGGAAGCTTATATGGATTACATAGTGGTCAAGACCAAGGACAAAGCAACACTTGTGCAAGATCTGGAGGAAACATTTGCAAACCTGCGCCAGATCAACCTCAAGCTGAACCCTGAGAAGTGTGTCTTCGGTGTCCCTTCCGGCAGGCTTCTCGGGTTCTTTGTGTCGCAGCGCGGGATTGAGGCAAACCCAGATAAGATCAAGGCCATCGAGCAGATTGAGGCACCAAAGCGGATCAAAGACGTGCGTCGGCTCACTTGTTGTGTTCCCGCCATGAGTAGATTCATCTCCAAGTCTGCGGAGCGTGCCCTTCCCTTTTTAAAGATCTTGAAGAAGGCGGGCCCAATGGAGTGGACCTCGGAGGCCGAGGCAGCGCTGCAGGATTTGAAGAGGTACCTCTCCTCTACCCTAGTGCTGGTTGCGCCCAAACCACGAGAACCGTTGCTGCTGTACCTAGCGGCAACGAATCAGGTGGTTAGCGCCGCACTAGTGGCACAGAGGGAGGTTGACGAAGAGGCAGCGGCAGCGGCCGGATAAATGGATGGCGAGCCCGAACCCTCCCCGGCAGGGCTCGGTCCCGGCAAGGCTGAGTCACCGGCAGAGGCTGACACCAGTGCGAGAGGGCCCGTGCGACTTGGTCAAGTGACGCAGAAGAAGAAAATGTTGCAGCACCCAGTTTACTTCGTCAGCTCCCTCTTGCAGGGGGCTAGGTCGAGGTATTCAGGTGTGCAAAAATTTCTCTTCGGCCTCCTTATGGCCTCGAGGAAGCTGCGTCATTACTTCCAAGCGCACGAGATCACCGTGGTAACCCGCCTCCCGTTGCAACGGATACTGCATAACCCAGATGCAACGGGGAGGATCGTGGAAGGGGCCCTGGAGCTGCCGAGTTTTGGTTTAAAGTTTGAAAGCACCTCGATGATTCAGAGCAGAGTCTTGGCGGAGTTCATTGCAGAATGGACCCCGACGCCCGACGAAGAGGTACAGGAGACCACTCTCCCCGGCAAGGAAACGAGCCGCAACTGGATCATGTATTTTGATGGGGCTTTTTTGCTGCAAGGCGCCGGTGCTGGCGTGCTGCTTGTCGCACCCACCGGAGAGCACCTCAAGTACGCCATCCAAATGCACTTTCCCCGGGAGATGTCAACTAACAACACCGCCGAGTACGAGGGTTTGCTTGCCGCTCTCAGGATCGCAGTAGACCTCGGAGTCAAAAAGCTCATCGTCAGGGGTGATACGTAGCTCGTCGTCAGGCAGATCCACAAAGATTATCAAAGCCCGTTGATGGAAGCTTATGTGGATGAAGTGAGGAAACTGGAAGAGAGCTTTGATGGTATACAAGAAGAGCATGTCCCTCGGACGAAGAACGACATTGCCGACTACTTGTCAAAGCGTGCTGCCCTCAAGCTACCTGTGGAACCAGGTACTTTTGTGCTTTAGTTAACTCAATCGTCCGTCGAACCATCAATCGGGCAGAACAAGCGGAGGAAGCTAGGCCCCGGCAAGTACTTCCCCACCGAGCTCCCTGAAGCCGCTGGTGGAGATGTTGTCGTGGATGCCGGTCCTGCCGCGGGGCGACCGACTCCGGCAGGGCCTCAAGCCATGGCCGTAGAGACAGCCGCTCCCGTGGCAGAAGAGATGCCTTTTTGGTCCTTCCGGTCGAGCCACACGCTCCGGCATGGGTGCAGCACACCGTCTGATTCCTCCAAATGGGAGAACTTCCTGAGGAGCAGGAAGAGGCAGAGAGAATAGCCCGCCAGTCTGCTCTGTACCAATTCATTGACAACGTCTTGTATAGAAAAAGGCCGAATGGGGTGAAATTGAAGTGCATCTCCTGGGAGGAAGGACTGGAGCTGTTGGCGGAGATACATGGAGGCATATGTGGCTCCCACATAGGGTCAAGGGCCCTTGCCGGCAAGGCTTTCCGACAAGGTTTCTTATGGCCCACTACCCTCCAGGATGCGATGGCACCTGTAACCAACTGTGAAGCGTGCCAGTTCCATTCGAAGAAGCTTCATCAACCAGCTCAAGCCCTTCAAACCATACCTCTCTCCTGGCCCTTCTCGGTCTGGGGGCATAACATATTGGGCCCTTTCCCTCGTGCCGTCGGGGGCTTTGAGTACTTGTACGTTGCAATCGACAAGTTCACAAAGTGGCCAGAGGTGGAAGCAGTGAGGAAGGTGACAGCGCAGTCAGCCATCAAGTTCTTCAAAGGGCTAGTTTGCCGTTTTGGTGTACCCAACAGGATCATCACCGATAATGGCACACAGCTCACAAGCAACGCCTTCATGCAGTACATTGAGGATCTCGGCGGGAAGGTCTGTTTTGCTTCCGTGGCACACCCACAGAGCAATGGCCAAGCAAAGAGAGCAAATGTTGAAGTTCTGCTAGGCTTAAGAACGAAGACATTTGATAGACTGCGCAAGAGTGGAAGGCGCTGGATTGATGAGTTGCCGGCGGTTCTTTCGTCGATCAGAACGACGCCAAATTGAGCCACCGGCCAGACACCCTTTGCCCTGGTCTACAGGGCAGAAGCAGTTCTCCCCACGGAACTCATATACGGGTCACCTCGAGTGCTCGCTTATGGTGAGCTTGAGCAAGAGCGATTGCGGCAAGATGACGCAACGCTCCTTGAGGAAGATCGTCTCCGGGCGGCTGTGAGAGCAGCACGCTACCAGCAAGCCTTGCGCCGCTACCATAGCCACAAGGTTCATGCCCGGAGCTTTGAGGAAGGCGACCTTGTTCTTCGGCACGTTCAGGCGGCCAAGAATTCCAACAAGTTGACGCCGAAGTGGGAAGGCCCTTATCGGGTAACACAAGTCACCTGGCCCGGCGCAGTCCGCCTGGAGACCGAAGAGGCCATTCCAGTGAGCAACTCCTGGAACATCGAGCATCTTCGCAAGTTTTACCCATAAGGCGCGGTTGTCGGGCCTCCCGGCAAGCCACTTTTTGTACAAGCCTTGCCGGCAAGGCATGTAACCCTTTGTACAAAGCCAGGCGCAGACCCTGAGCATAAATAAACGAAGCGCTGGCGCCCTAAGTTTTAGCATGCATGCTAGGTTGAGTCTCTTCCTTGGTTAGGGTTGATAGTGCTTAGCAGCGGCTAACCCCTAGCTTAGAGGTCGAGTGCGCGTCTCTCTGTTCTTTTCTGCCCGCTTTGGTTCGTAGGGCACATGACCACTTCTGCTGGGCTATTTGGAAGAAAGGGAACGGACCGGCGTCCCGACCCCGGCAAACCAAAGTTATCGGGGGCTGCAAGTACAAGGGTCCAACCGCGGCAAACCAAGGTTGCCGGGGGATGCAGATCCAGATAAGTCTTTTATCCTCTGTCATGCATTTCGGTATGGAAATGGGATATATGAAACCTCGTTTTATTCCTAGGCTACCATGCTCCCCTTTTTCTATACCCAAGGATTATCTCCTGGGTCCGGATTTGGTTGTAGTCGCGGCAGCAAAGAAATGGAACAAGGAGCCTAAGCCCGCTTCATCCCTGCCTCCGCCAAGGGCGCGGGAATGGTCGAGCGAAGCGGGGGGGGGGGCGGCAAGGCCTTTTGCCGGGCGAAAAAACGTTGATCTTAAATAATAACAAGGATTCAATCCCTTTTTCATTAAAAACATCCCGTACAGGTACAGTTTATACGGAGTGGAAGACATGAGCAAGGGGATTACAAGTTCTAAATTTACCAAACGCCCAAAGGCTTATGGACTAAAAAGAGATAAGATGCCCGTAATCCCTTTCTTGTCCCTCTCCTCAGGAGGCAGGTCAAGGAAAAGAAAAGGGGCAAAAGGGGCGCCTAGGCAAGCTCCGAGCAGCAGAAAGCACGAAGAGAACGTCTTGGTGGCCGTCCAAGGGCTGGCCGATGATGACGGCACCGATGGAAGAGCTGGAAGACGAGGCGGCAGGACGTCAATATGCGATGAAGGCGTAGGTGCCCGCGAACTCCGACTTGACGGCCTTGCCGCCCGCCCTCTTCCTCTTCTACAGCCTCCCAACGCCAGCCGCCCAAGGAGACGACCCCGAGAAGTTCAAGGAACTGGCCCCTCCCCCGGCAGATTCCGCCGGAGGAGCAGCCAGGTGCAGATGCTGCTGCTGCCGCACCCGCCCAAGCGCGGGGCATCCGACGCCTAGTAGGACTCGTCCCCGCCATCTGCCCCGCTGTCCTCCTCATCACTCTCGCTCGAGAAGGAGTCTTTGCCATCAGAGGAGCTCTCCACGCAGCACCTTACGCGAGTCCCGAAGTGCCCAAAGGCCTTGACAGAGAGGAGGCCACTCTCCATTAATTTGAAATGGAGAGTGAGCCCCTCCGTCAGGCTGTGGATGCGAGCAAAAGTCTTCCACCCTCCACGAAGATACATGACATGAGGGGCGGGGAACTCGACATCGGCCCATGTGCCGCTGTTCCCACAACCCCTCAAATGCAGCCGCAACGCCTGCGGCGGATCCAGCTCCATCTCCTGCGCAAATGGAGTCAGAAGGTGAAGACGACAACGCGGCGGCTGATGCAGCCTGATGAAGAACACGTGGGGGTTGTCCCCGACATGGCCCTCCACCAGGGGAGGGGTCACTGGCAAAGGCGAGGCCGATGCGCCACCCCGTCCTCCTCTTCCCCGAGTACCGCGACGGCCTCGACCTCGCCCCCTCCCCCTTCCTCTAACGGCTGGCTCTGCCGCCACGAGCTCTTGAGGAGGAGCGACGCGTTGTCTAGGCGAGACCCTCGCCGCCACCGATGAAGCGTCACCACGCCCCCTCACCATGGCAGAAGGAATGAAGGAGCTAGAATGGAGAGAAGCAGGTGACGAAGAGTTGGGAGGCGCTGTTCCTCCCGCTCCCCTCTTCATAAAGGGGCAAGGGTGGGGCTCGGCCGCCCCTTTAGGCCAATCCGGCTCATTGAAGTAACAGCGGGCGGGGCCATCGACCGCCCTCCCCGCCCAATTGAAGGCACGTGGGAATTGACCCACGCGCGCGCGACTTCCCGTATCCCGCGCGCCTGTCATTCGCTTTGCGTCATGCATGCAGCGAACGTGGCGCAAGAGACAGGCGTAATGGGATGCGTGGAGCAGCGGTTCCCCAGGTGCAGAGAGTAAATGAGCAGCGGCCCTGCGGTCTCGAAGAGACACGCAAGCCGCCTCTTTACTGTTTGCCACAGATGACGTCAGCGTGCTTCGGTCACCCGCGCGCGCGACCCCCACGTCACGCATTCAACGCGGGTCATGGGGAAGCACAGCAGACAGAAAGTTACCGCGGTAAAAACCGCCCTGCCTGCCCGCACATTGTTTTTGGGCCTAGCCCAACAACCGCACCGCGCTTATGTGTGGCCCAGGCCCGGGGGCTCCTGTCGGTGTACTAAAATAGGGGTTCTATTTTAGTACCCCTTACTAAGTGCACGGGTAGTCGGAGCCGCACGGTCAAGACCACGCTAAGCAGGGCAAGGGAGAGGGCCGGAGCCACAGAAACAGTCAGCACAACACCGAAGATCGAGACCACAGAGAGCAGATGGACGAAGCAGGTTTCCCCGGCAAGACCCTTGCCGGGGCAGCCTCAGCAGCCCCGACAAGGCCCTTGCCGGGGCGGCTCGCCCACACCAGCGGAGTGAGCCACCCTCGAACCCACGGTCTCCAACACCATCAACTACGTTGGGCCAGGGCTCGGGATGCACCTCCATGGTGGTATGCAGATCTTTGTGAAGACAAAGAATATTCAAGATCACATGGGGATTGGAAGGCAGCAATCCTCGACAAGATCCTTGCCGAGGAAACCCACAAGACCGCCGGCAAGATCCTTGCCGGGGACGACAGCGCGCCATGGCAAGACCCTTGCCGGGCCACCCGGCAAGGCCCTTGCCAAGGGCGTCAGCGGGGCCACTGCCAGGCCCACGCCAACCAAGTCTCCACTGCCGTTCACATGTAGCTGCCAGCCCAACCAGCTGGGCAGGCACCTGCGTGGCAACATGCAGCTTCCAGGCCAACTCAGCACGCGCCTGCGTGGCGCCATGCAGATCTTCGTGAGGGCTCCACCATCGCGCCACCTCAGCTGCTTGCCTGCCTACATGGCACTGCATGCATCGCTGGCCAGGGCGCGTGTCGAAGCAAGGAGTAGAGGCGACGGACGGGCCGGGCCTCGCTCACGTCCCCGATAAAGCAAGAGGACACCTAATCTACGCAATAAATGCGCCTTGTTCTATAATACGAGCGATAAGCTCATAGCACTGTAGGCCTTTCCACCTCCTATGTGCCATTGTGGCAGCCCCTTTCGACTATAAAAGGAGGGCCATGTTGTACTGGAGGGGGATTCGGCTCTTTTGAACCACGCGGCTACTGTAGCTAGTTCAAGAGCTCAAGAACACTCAATACATCCACCAAGGCAGGACTAGGGTTTTACGCATCCTCGCGGCCTGAACATGGGTAAACGATCCTTGTGCTGGCTACTAATCCTGCTCTTCTCACAATCCCTCGCCCCGCAACCGCAGAAGGGATCCTCGTGATCCCATAGGTGTCGTTTCCCACCGACATTGATGGTACTAACTTTTCTAGTTGGAAGCATAAGATGAAAATGTATATTCTTGGTCATAACCCCGCCGTTTGGGCTATTGTGCGTATTGGCTTGCAAGGTGATTTCTTCGAGGATGGAAAAGAACCGGAACATGAAGCGACAACAGAAGAAAATAAGATGTTACAATACTGCTCAAGCTTGCGATATTCTCTTTAATGGATTGTTCCACGAAGAATTCAACAAAATCAGCCACCTTGAGAATGCAAAGGAAATTTGGGATACTCTGGTTGATATGCACGAAGGTACCGAGTCTGTCAAGGAACCCACATTGGATGTGCTTCAAAGTCAACTTGACAAGTTCAAAATGAAGGATGGTGAAGGAGTCACCGAAATGTACTCTATGCTTGCTCTCATCACAAATGAGATCCCGGCTTAGGAAGAGAAGAGATCACCGACAAATTCATCATCAACAAGATCCTAAGAGCCTTGAATGGAAAATATGATACCGTGTGCACCTTGATCCAAATGATGCCCAATTACAAAGATCTCAAGCCCACGGAAGTCATTGGTAGAATTGTTGCTCATGAGATGTCACTCATGGATAAGGAAGAGCTCCACAACAAGTTAAGTGGTGCTTACAAAGCTTTGTATGATGCTCCTACAACATCAAGTGGGAAACAAGTTTCCAATGAGGAATTGAGCTTAATGGTGAAGAACTTCAACAAATTCTACAAGAATGGAAGCAAAGAGAGAAGTTCCAAGTCAAGATCCTACAATGACAAACGATCTTCTAGTCGTGATCGTAATTACTACAATTGTGGAAGACCCGGACACTACTTCAATGAGTGTACGACATTCATCTATTTTACTCCAATGAGTGTATGGCTCCCTACAAGAAAAGAGAAGATTCACCAAGAAGGAGAAGTAAAATAGATGAATCACCACCAAGAGAGAGAAGGAGTAGAGATGATCGTTATGAACGAAGACCCTCTCGTAGCAACAAGGATTCGAAAAGGAAGGACAAGTCATCGAAGAGCAACACAAGACGAAGACATCAAGCTCACGTTGGTGAATGGGTATCCGGATCCGACTCTGACTGAAGGAAATATGCCCTGGAGGCAATAATAACGTTGTTATTTATATTTCCTTATACCATGATAAATGTTTATTATTCATGCTAGAATTTTATTAACCGGAAACTTGGTATATCTGTGAATATATAGACAAAACAAAGTGTCCCTAGTATGCCTCTACTTGACTAGCTCATTAATCGAAGATGGTTATGTTTCCTGACCATAGACATGTGTTGTCATTTGACGAATGGGATCACATCATTAGAGAATGATGTGATGGACAAGACCCATCCGTTAGCTTAGAGTAATGATCGTTAAGTTTTATTGCTATTGCTTTCTTCATGACTTATACATGATCCTCTGACTATGAGATTATGCAACTCCCGAATACCAGAGGAACACCTTGTGTGCTATCAAACGTCACAACGTAACTGGGTGATTATAAAGATACTCTACAGGTGTCTCCGGAGATGTTTGTTGAGTAGGCATAGATCGAGATTAGGATTTGTCACTCCATGTATCAGAGAGGTATCTTTGTGTTGGAAATATGCCCTAGAGGCAATAATAAAATGGTTATTATTATATTTCCCTGTCCATGATAATTGTCTATTGTTCATCCTATAGTTGTATTGACCGGAAACCGTAATACATGTGTGAATACATAGACCACAACATGTCCCTAGTGAGCCTCCAGTTGACTAGCTCGTTGATCAATAGATGGTTATGGTTTCCTGACCATGGACATTAGATGTCATTGATAACGGGATCACATCATTAGGAGAATGATGTGATGGACAAGACCCAATCCTAAGCATAGCAAAAGATCATGTAGTGCATTTGCTAAAAGCTTTTATAATGTCAAGTATCATTTTCTTAGACCATGAGATTGTGCAACTCCCGGATACCGTAGGAATGCTTTGGCTGGACCAAACGTCACAACGTAACTGGGTGGCTATAAAGGTACACTACAGGTATCTCCGAAAGTGTCTGTTGGGTTGGCACGAATCGAGACTAGGATTTGTCACTCCGTATGATGGAGAGGTATCTCTGGGCCCACTCGGTAATGCATCATCATAATGAGCTTAATGTGACTAAGCAGTTAGTCACGAGATCATGCATTACAGAACGAGTAAAGTGACTTGCCGGTAACGAGATTGAACGAGGTATTGGGATACCGGCGGATCGAATCTCGGGCAAGTAACATATCGATTGACAAAGGGAATTGTATACGAGATTGTTTGAATCCCCGACATCGTGGTTCGTTCGATGTGATCATCATGGAACATGTGGGAACCAACATGGGTATCCAGATCCTACTGTTGGTTATTGGCCGGAGAGATGTCTCGGTCATGTCTGCATGATTCCCGAACCCGTAGGGTCTACACACTTAAGGTTCAGTGATGCTAGAGTTGTTATGGGAATTAGTATGCGGTTACCGAATGTTTTTTGGAGTCCCGGATGAGATCCCGGACGTCACGAGGAGTTCCAGAATGGTCCAGAGACAAAGATTTATTTATGGGAAGTCCTTATTCGGTCACCAAAAATGTTCGGGGGTATATCGGTATTCTACCGGGACCACCGAAAGGGTTCCGGGGGTCCATCGGGAGGGTCTACCTGCCCCGGAGGGGTCCATGGGCTGAATACGGAGGGGAACCGGCCCCTAAGTGGGCTGGGCTCCACCCCCTAGGGCCCATGCGCCTAGGGTTGGGGGGGAACCCTAAAGGGGGCGCCCCCTTTGGCTTGGGGGGCAAGCCTTCCCCCCTTGGCCGCCGCCTCACTCTAGATCCATCTGGATGGTGCCGGGCCCCCTCTCCTTTGCCCCTATAAATAGAGGGGAGGTGGGAGGGCTGCCGCACCCTTCCCTTGGCACAGCCCTCTCCCTCCCCAACACCTCCTCCTCCATAGTAGTGCTTGGCGAAGCCCTGCCGGAGAACTGCAAGCTGCTCCACCACTCCGTCGTGCTGCCGGAGCTCTCCCTCAACTTTCCTCTCCCCTTGCTGGATCAAGAAGGAGGAGACCTCCCCAGTCTGTACGTGTGTTGAACGCGAAGGCGCCGTCCGTTCGGCGTTAGATCGGATCTTCCGAGATTTGAATCACCGCGAGTACGACTCCCTCATCCGCGTTCTAGTGACGCTTCCGCTTAGCGACCTTCAAAGGTATGAAGATGCTCATGCTCTCTCTCTCTCTTGTCGCTAGAATTCCATAGATTGATCTTGGTGATGCGTAGAAATTTTTGAATTATTGCTACGTTCCGCATCACTTTGGGCCCTCTCGGTAATGCACATCACTATAAGCCTTGCAAGCAATGTGACTAATGAGTTATTTACGGGATGATGCATTACGGAACGAGTAAAGAGACTTGACGGTAACTAGATTGAACTAGGTATGAAGATACCGATGATCCAATCTCGGGCAAGTATCATACCGATGACAAAGGGAACAATGTATGTTGTTGTGCAGTTTGACCGATAAAGATTGTCGTAAAATATGTAGGAACCAATATGAGCATCCAGGTTCCACTATTGGTTATTGATCCGAGATGTGTATTGATCATGTCTACATAGTTCTCGAACCCATACGGTCCGCACGCTTAACGTTCGATGACGATTTGTATTATGAGTTATGTGTTTTGGTGACCGAAGTTTGTTCGGAGTCCCGGATGATATCACGGACATGACGAGGAGTCTCGAAATGGTTAAGAGGTAACAATTGATATATTGGAAGGTTACATTCGGACACCAGAATGGTTTTGGGAAGTTTCGGAGTACCGGGAGGTTACCGAAACCCCCCGGGAGAGTAATGGGCCAACATGGGCCTTAGTGGAGGAGAGAGGGCCGGCCATAGGAGTTGGCACGTGCCCCCCTTGCCAATCCAAATTGGACAAGGGGTGGGGGCTGTCGGTGTCAAAGCCGGCGGATCTCGGGTAGGGGGTCCCGAACTGCGCGTCTAAGGCTAATGGTAACAGGAGGCAGGGGACACGATGTTTATTCAGGTTCGGGCCCTCTCGATGGAGGTAATACCCTACTTCCTGCTGGATTGATCTTGATGATATGAGTATTAAAAGAGTTGATCTACCATGAGATCGTAGAGGCTAAACCCTAGAAGCTAGCCTGTGGTTCTGATTGTTGATCTCATCTATCGACTAGCCTGGTCCTGGTTTATATAATGCACCAGAGGCCTAGGATAACAAGAGTCCTAGCCGAATACGCCGGTGGGGAGGAGTCCTTGTCTTGATCACCAAGTCTTGTGGAATCTTCCTTGTATGTGGCAACTGTCCGAACTGGCCCATGAGTATATGGCCATGGGGGTCCTCGGCCCAATCTAACTGATCGGGGGGGGGGGGTGACGTGGTGAGTACCCCCTAGTCCAGGACACCGTCAGTAGCCCCCTAAAACAGTCTTCAAGTTGGGGACACTCCTCGATTCTTTCAAACTGTTCTTCAACTTCGGTCGTCGGTCTTGAAAACTGGTTCAACAAATCTGCTCTTCGATCTTGAGGATCGCCGAAGTAAATCCGTAGAGTTTACACATCGGGTATCCGAGGAACCCCATTAAGTTCTTCGCCTTTATCAATGCCTTGTTATTTTTACGCCCACCTTGGGTTTGAAGTGTTTCCCGTGCGGCGGCGTCCTCTCGCGTCTGAGCTCCAACGCCGAACTGCATTCGAGGTGTCTTTTGCAGCCGAGCACCAACGCCGGACTGCCTCCGAGCTCCAATGCCGGAATGTATCCGAGCTCCAACGCCGGACTGTGTCCAAGCTCCAACGTCGGACTGTATCTGAACTCCAACGCTGGACTGTATACGAGCTCCAATGCCGGATTATATCCGAGGTGTCATAGATCACCTTGGTTAAAAAAAGTTGAAAGAGTTTAGCTAAGCTTTAATACCGGAAATGCCCTTTATGGAGCCAGCCACTGGCGCCCGAGCTTTATGCCGGACAGCTTTCCGAGGTGGTGCACCACCTTGGCCATGGCTGATTTTTATGAATTTAATTCTTGAATTTTGCAATGTAATCTCTGACGAGATGTATGGCCAGTGGCCCTCAAGGTGCGTGTTGGCCTAATACCGGGATGCACCTAAAGGAAAAAATCAAACCACTGACCCTAGTAGCCCTGAGACTCAGGTCGATTCGTAAAATCAGCCTGAGGATCAATTCCCAGCTCGGCAGCATACCTAGGAATAAAAACGCGGTGTGCAAAGTCCTCGAGACTCAGGTTGGGTGCGGCCGACCAACCTGAGGATAATAATCTCCTCGAAAAATATATTGCACTTTAAATTTTCCGCATTGGATTGTCAATGCAGTAGCCCCCGAGCCTTTGGTCGGGTGGCAACACCAGATTAGGGGATCGATGTACCCCTTTAATATTTGTAAATGATAAGCACGAAGCCCAGTAGCCCCCGAGCCTTAATGTGCGCACGGGTGGCCGAATTAAGGATCGATATCCAGAGTAAAATCACAAAGTATGTGTAATGATTCTATGTATCCAAGTACTCTACATCATTAATGCTCGGATCCGCATTGTACAAAACTTTGTTGACCGACCATTGGCTTCAACCTCCTCGGCTAGCAGCCGAGGAGTGTTTGTCCTACTTTATAAAGCCTTTATGTGGGCAAAGATTTACGGCAAACAAGGCAATCCGGCCATACGATTTTATAAACAAAGGTACGCGGAGAGATATGTTATATTACTTTATTGACGTAAGAAACATCTTCCAAAGAAAATAGTCCCACTATCGGTTCCTTTCTTTTGGTTGTCATGCTAAGCATGATCATGAAACCTCAGCTCCAATCAATGTGGAAGCAAAATATTGAGGATTTAGTTCAGGGAAAGTTCCCAAATTGTATGGTATTAATGAACCAAAAATTTAACTTCCGTCGTTGCCGACCAATGTGATACTTTAAGATTGCTAGCTTTCGGCTTCACCCAGTCTGAGGTACTAACTCGGATGACCCGATAGTAACAATCACAGAGGTGCTCCCTTTACCGCCTAGCCGAACAATCGGGAACGTAGGGGTAAGCACAGGAGCCAGGCAACCCAGCTTGGCCAAAATCTTAAGTCAAATTGATGCATATTTATGGCTTTATATAACGATAATTACGGAAGGCAACACTTGTATAATGAATACAAATGCTGATGATATATACTTATTTTGACTCCATTGTGACCGTTTATCAGTTGAAAGTGGCCCATCGTCGGCTTCAACCCCTTTGTAGATACTACGCAGGGTGTTTCTGCAATAACCAGACAACCCTTAGCCGACGTCTTGGTGCGGAGGCGGTTGTGTTAGGGGGAACGAGGCAATCAGATATCTTGGCTTTATAACTTTCACTTAGTCATAGGAGCTTTAAACTGGGGAAGCTAGCTACGAGCCCTCGCTTAGTGTTCGGCGACAGCTGAGGTCAAGCCGTAAACACTTCGGCCAATGTTATGAATGGCCCATCATTAAACACGGTCATCGGATCGCTGACCAGTTTGCGCTTATTGTGACAGTCAGTTTTCGGCTTTCTCCACTGAGGTGCTTAACCATGCGAGCTAGAAGCACAATCGCAGTGGTTCTCCCGTTGCACACCTAGCCGAACAAAGCGGAACATAGGAGGCAAGCACAGGAGCCGGGCAACCCAACTATTGACCGAAGACACAATTCGAAACCGATGCATATATGGCAACATCCGAGAATGTTTTTGCCGAATCTCTAAAGGTGTCCGGCGTTGCACTGTGAGACTTATGCTGGAAACAGACAAATAGTTTTAAAAGTGCCAAAAGCTTGGAAAAACCAAAAAACGTCAATAAAAACATGACGTCCGAACAAGATCAAGTGTTCGGTGCCAATCCAAGAATTAAAAAAAATTGTGCTTCTATCGTGCTTTAACATGACACATCCGATCTCAAGACTTCGAGTCAAAAAAGGAGCGGTAGAGAAAGACTTTGCAGCGACCAAGAAGAAAACACATTTACTATAAAACAGCTCATATAAATTTAAGAGCCCCCAAGTGACTTGGGTAAAAGAATTTTATGTATAATGATTGTATGTACCAAAGTACTTATATCATATATATGTTCACCCGAACTTTATACGCGTCTTAACCGACTGTCGGCTTCTCCCTCTTCGGTCAAGGACCGAAAAGTGTTATGTACTCCACCTGTCAAGAATATCGATGGTGTTTCCGATAACCAGGCAATCAAGCCATAAGGCTGTAACAGACAAAGCGCGCTCAGGGAAGTTATGCTATATTACTAACAAAGTGTAAGAAGCATCTTCGAAGAAAATAGTACCCCCACCGATACCTTTCTTCGGTTGCTCATTATTACTATGAAACTTGTGCAATAGATTTTTTGTACTCATGAGTTCCGTTGTGTGCCGACCATTATTGAAAACACTAAGAGCGCTAGCATTCGGCTTCACCCAGTCTGAGGTCAAAGCTCGGATGACCCGGTCGTGACAATCGCAGAGGTGCTCCCTTTACTCCCTAGCCGAACAATCGGGAACGTAGGGGTAAACACAGGAGTGAGGCAACCCAGCTTGCAAATCGCTAAGTCAATATGGTGCATATTGTGGCGTAATACACGAACAAGGAACGAAGCCGTACAAGTATAATCATATGCAAGAGGAAAAGCTTCACAAAGGAAGCACCCAAGTAAACGGGGTATTTGAATTTGTGTGTCACAAACAAAGTTTTGACAAGGAAGTTTTTCACGAACAACTTTTTGCCGAAAAAGTATAATGCTTGGTCGAACCGAACAAAATTTTAAAACTGGAAGTTTTTTGCGCATGAATGCGACTTAGCTGGTTAATGTGCTCGGTGTTGATAACGCGACTCGGGCTGGTGGCGGGACGAAGACGCCCATTGATCTATGACAGATCTGAGAAAGTTCACAGTCGTCGGCATGGCTGAGGTCCCAGCCCCCAGTCCCGGGGTGTCCGAGCAAGGAGTTCGGCACTCCAGAGTAGTGACCGCTTAACGCAGTCAAAACCGATTACCTGCACACATAAAACAGTGCGGTCCAGGAAATAATAATAATATATGTAATCCTTGCATAATTGCTTTACGCAAAAATAATTTATTTAAAGAGATGTGGCCTGGCGCCGAAGCCAATGTCGATGCAGGGCGTCGGCGTGACACAGTGAAGGCGTGACAGAGCCTGAATTTGCAGGGCGGTCCGAGTTTCGGATGCGGCGTTCGCCAAACTATGTACGGAACTGACCGAACCACCGCGCGACCGTCTTTAATGTGGCTGCCATTTGACAGACCTGTGTACAGATAATGGAACAAACCAGAGTAAAAATTCTTTAAGAAAAATAAATCCAACAACCAAAATTGTTAGGATTAATAGCACCTGATTTATTTGTTGTAGCAGTCCGAAGGAAAGCGACTCCCAAAAATTGGGAATCGATCCGCACACCCATTGCCTGATGGGCGATAAAGCGACGGCATGGCGATGCTGGCAAAGGTTGGCTTGCCGAGGCAAAGCCCTCGGTCCAGCTAACGTGACGAAGCTGGTCGGCTGGTGACACCGAAGTCACCGGAGTATGTTGATGAAGAAATAGCCAAGTCCTCGGTCTAGCCGAGGTGAAGGAGCAGGTTGGTAAGGAGTCGTTGCAGCTGCCATGTCAGCCGAGGTGTTGAAGTAGTCCAGCGTGATGGACATCGGCTCGAGGAAGCAATAGTGCGGCCATGCCGGTGCAGGTCGTAACTTGTGACACGGCCAATGCCGGTTTGATGAAGTGACCATGCGGCGATGCCGGTGTGCCCGCTCCGTGTAATCCGTGGGGCGGCGATGTTGGTGATGAGTTATCTTTAGCGATTTAGAACTCTTGTTTGGCTCGCCGAGGTGAGGATTCGAAGCAGTTGAGCTCGGCTCAAAAAGAGACGACATGTCTAGCGCAGGTCGGCAGCCGTGGAGCTATATTGCCGGACTGGTTTGACACGAGCGTGATGGCGAAGATTACCTTAGAGGAGGCTTAAAATTTTATGGACACGTGTTAAGAACAACTCGCAATACCTTAGAAGAAAATTCCTTTTAAAAAGGTTTTCCAATACCACGTTCATAAAGAAACATGAATTCGGGTCGGATCCGTATTCGCTCTAGAGACCAGGCCCTAAACTCGTCCAGATTCCCGTCCAGGCTTGACAGGGCTCCGATGTATCGTGGATTTCCAGAGATTCCTCCATCGGAACTTGACGAAATTTTCCAGTGTTGTTGTAGACTCAATCCCGCACAGTTCCACCGAAGCAATCGTTAAAACAACACTCGAGGAGGCGGTGGCGGCGGATACAAGTTCGCTGTCCAGAAAAACAGCACGGTCGCCCGAGGGCAATGTTGACGTTGAGCCCCCGAGCTCCATGGACGATTCCTCCATGATCTTGATAGAGATCAAAGTTGGTGTTGATGAAGGCCCTCGTCCAAACATGACGATCGGAGGCAGGGCACAGTCCTCGGTCAAGCCAAGGTGACCAGTCGAGCCGGTGACGAAGATGTTGACGTCGCAGTTAATCTGCAGACGAGCCATCGATCCTTTTGCCGATCACACAGCGGAACTCTCAATGAAAGCACCAATGTCGGTGTCAAAATCGGCGGATCTCGGGCAGGGGGTCCCGAACTGTGGGTTTAAGGCTAATGGTAACAGGAGGCGGGGGACACGATGTTTACCCAGGTTCGGGCCCTCTCGATGGAGGTAATACCCTACTTCCTGCTTGATTGATCTTGATGATATGAGTATTACAAGAATTGATCTACCACGAGATCGTAGAGGCTAAACCCTAGAAGCTAGCCTATGATTCTGCTTGTTGATCTCATCTATCGACTAGCCTGGCCCTGGTTTATATAATGCACCAGAGGCCTAGGATAACAAGAGTCCTAGCCGAATACGCCGGTGGGGAGGAGTCCTTGTCTTGATCACCAAGTCTTGTGGAATCTTCCTTGTATGCGGCAACTGTCTGAACTGGCCCATGAGTATACGGACATGGGGGTCCTCGGCCCAATCTAACTGATCGGGGGATGGCGTGGTGAGTACCCCCTAGTCCAGGACACCGTCAGGTGCGGTGCCCGCCCTATCCTTCTCCTAATCCCTCTCCTTTCCCCCTTTGCTACTCCGGAAAAAAGGAAAAGTGGGTGGGGGGCGAATCCTACTAGGAGTGGAGTCCTAGTAGGACTCCCCCTCCATGGCGCGCCCCTGGTGGCTGGCCTCCTCACCCTCCTTTATATACGGGGGCAAGGGGGCACCCCAAAGGAAGAACATTGTTTTAGCCATATGCGGTGCCCCCCTCCATCGTTTACTCCTCTGATAGTATCATCGTAGTGCTTAGGCGAAGCCCTGCGCAGATCACATCATCAACACCGTCATCACACCGTCGTGCTAATCAAACTCTCCCTCAACCCTCTGCTGGATCAAGAGTTCGAGGGACGTCATTGAGCTGAACGTGTGCTGAACTCGGAGGTGCCGTATGTTCGGTGGTAGATCGGTTGGATCGTGAAGACGTTTGACTACATCAACTGTGTTAACCTAACGCTTCTTCTTTCGGTCTACAAGGGTACGTGGACACACTCTCCCCCTCTCATTGCTATGCATCTCCTAGATAGATCTTGCGTGTTCATAGGAATTTTTTTGAAATTGCATGCTACGTTCCCCAACGGTGGCATCAGAGCCAGGTCTATGCGTAGATGATATGTTCGAGTAGACCACAAAGAGTTATGGGCGATAATAGTAATACATCTTACCACCAACGTCTTACTTTGATTTGGCGTTGTTGGATGAAGCGGCCCGGACAAACATTACATGACCACGTTCATGAGATCGGTTCTACCGACGTGATTTGTACACAGGTGGCTGGCGGGTGTTTGTTTTTCCAACTTTAGTTGAATCGAGCTTGACTACGGTCGGTCCTTGTTGAAGGTTAAAACAACACATTTGACAAAAAATGGTTGTGGTTTTG
The DNA here is from genome assembly GCF_002575655.3 of Aegilops tauschii subsp. strangulata. Taxonomy (NCBI): domain Eukaryota; kingdom Viridiplantae; phylum Streptophyta; class Magnoliopsida; order Poales; family Poaceae; genus Aegilops; species Aegilops tauschii. Next base: position 427,996,868 of record NC_053038.3, read on the forward strand.
ATGCGTAGGTAAGAACGGTTCTTGCTAGAAGCCCATATCAGCCACATAAAACTTGCAACAACAAAGTAGAGGACGTCTAACTTGTTTTTGCAGGGCTTGTTGTGATGTGATATGGTCAAGACATGATGTGGTATAAATTGTTGTATGAGATGATCATGTTTTGTAACAAAGTTATCGGCAACCGGAAGGAGCCATATGGTTGTCGCTTTATTGTATGAAATGCAATCGCCATGTAATTGCTTTACTTTATCACTAAGCGGTAGCGATAGTCGTAGAACCAATAGTTGGTGAGATGACAACGATGCTACGATGGAGATCGAGGTGTCAAGCCAGTGACAATGGAGATCATGGCATGCTTTGGAGATGGAGATCAAAGGCACAAGATGATGATGGCCATATCATGTCACATATTTTGATTGCATGTGATGTTTATCTTTTATGCATCTTATTTTGCTTAGTATGGCGGTAGCATTATAAGATGATTCCTCACTAAATTTCAAGGTATAAGTGTTCTCCCTGAGTATGCACCGTTTCGACAGTTCGTCATGCCGAGACACCACGTGATGATCGGGTGTGATAAGCTCTACGTTCACATACAATGGGTGCAAGTCAGTTTTGCACGTGCAGAATACTCGGGTTAAACTTGACGCGCCTAGCATATGCAGATATGGCCTCGGAACACTGAGACCGAAAGGTCGAACGTGAATCATATAGTAGATATGATCAACATAGAGACGTTCACCAATGAAAACTACTCCATCTCACGTGATGATCGGACATGGTTTAGTTGATATGGATCACGTGATCATTTGGATGACTAGAAGGACGTCTATCTAAATGCGAGTTCTTTAGTAATATGATGTAACAGCCTGGTTTTTGGCCCTTTTCTTTTTTCTTTTGATTTATTTGGTTTTTGCTTTTTGGAGTGGTTCCGTGGCCTTGCCACCTGGGAAATCATCCTCAATCCCCCTCCCAAGTGGCACATCATTCCTCAAAACCTTGCCAAGATCATGTCATTTCACTCCTTGACCAAACCCTAAAATTCTTTTCTAGGGAAAATTCCTTTTTCATTAAAGGAATAACCCTATCTGCCCTAGGTTTTGAAGCAACCTATATTTATGTCCATCCAAAAATCCCCAAATAATTCTCATAATTCCTTTGAGTCATATATAGCTCAAATATGCCCAAACATTGCTTTGGCCAGTTCAAAAATAATTCCCCAATATTATTCTTCCTTTTCTGCCCTGAATGGCACTTTGTGAAGGAAGTGTCATTTATATTTTTCCTAGTGGCTCCCAACCTTTTTGGGCATGATTATATGTCCAAATAATTGCCTCATGCACAAGTTCAACTTTATTTGCCTAGCCAATCTTCCTCAGTGAATTTTCAAAGTTTCGGTCAGACAAAAGGCTTTGTGAAGGAAGCACTAGCTAGGAGTACCCAAATGAGTTGAACATTTGCACACTCCTTAATGTGCTCATATTAACCCCCTCCACCCATTTGCAGCCCCATCCAATCATCTATGTGAGCACAGGAGCAAATCTTTGATTCTCGCAATATTTTCAGATTGTGAAGCAAGTGTATTTTATATTGCTTCAAAAATCCTGATAATTTACCAGATCATTCTTATACCCATAAAACCTCTCTCCACCCAATTTGGCATCATTTCATTGATCCATTTGATCACCAAAATTATTCCAAGTTTCTAGACAGAAATGATGTTTGTGGAGCAAGGGCCATTTTGGCTTGTCCATTTGGCATTAGCTTTTTACAGCATCTTCATATGTCCAAATAATCAAGCTTTGCCCAATCTTAGCCCAAGTTGATACTATATGTGAGAGCATCATCATGATCTTCATTTCAAGACCATTTTGGCAGTTGCAAAGCAACTATATTAAACCTTGGTCCTAATCTTCTCAAAGTTACCAGGATAAAAGTCCGTCTTACCCTAAACCTCTCAGACAAACTCTCTGGCTCCAGTTCCTTTCCTGTTGATCACCAGTTCTCACCCAAGTTTACTGCAGTAAACTTCAGAGGGTGATTACCATTTAACCACAGAGTCTTTAACCAAGTTACCACCGCGGTTGCGACCTACCCAGGAAGGACTATCAGCTAGAAAACATTTTGGGTGCTGTAGAGCATTGAATGCCCCTGTTCACGTGGTGACTACGATGCTAGCAAGCCTGTGCCTGCGCTCTGTGCGCAGCGTCCGCGTCCAGCGTGCCGTTTCTGCTTCGTCCGCTCCCCCCTCGTCGTCTTCGCGCTCGTGAGCATGTCCGTTGGCTTCCTCTCGTCGTCGTCGTTCCCCTGGACCCCTCTCCCCCTCCGGCAGGTTCCTCGCCGAAGCAAACCCCCGCGCGCCCACGGGCAAACAGTGGCAGTTTGGATCGGAGCTCGCCGTCTTCTTCCTCCCTGTGCTCCGTTGGGCTTCTCCTCCCCGTGAGAACCTCCACTGCTCCTCCTGTGTCGTCTACCTCCGAGCTCGCAAGCGTGGGCACGCGTCTACGGCGCCGGACACGCATCCGCGGCGGTGCCAGCTCGGCCTCCTCGCCCCGCGCCTATATAAGTCCTCCCCCGAGCCCACCGAGCACTCCACTAGCTCCACCTCACCCCCAGCAACTTGCCCAACCTCTCCGTTGAGCTCGAGGAGCTCCAGTTCGTCCTGCATGGCCGCCATGCCCTCCTCGGCTTTGGCCTAAATTCGCCCAACGCGGAGCCCCCCCTCCGTTCATCCACCACCAGTAGATCCCCACCACTCTGGCATTCCTCCCCAGCCCCACGTCTTGCCGTCGGAGCAGCCACATCGATGTGCCCGCATCTGCCCGAAGCCGCCGTCCACCACGGGTGATGCCCCGCTCGTCTTCGACCTCTCTGGCGACCGCGCCACCCATAGGCAGGTCCGCCTCCGTCCCCTGAGTCCAATGGTAGGTCGGGCATCACCGTTGGTGGCCGGAGCTGCGAGCACGGCCGCCGATGCCGGCCCTGCCCTCTGGCCGCACGGGTGAGCGAGAGGAGGCGAGGAAGACGGCGCCCCTCTCTGCCAGCTGGCCGCGGGCCCCGCTCGTCAGCCCCTTGGTGTTGACCCCGCCCGATCCAGCTGGATAAGTGATGGGCCCCACCCGCGGGTCACGCACGTCAGCCACACCCCGCCGGCCCCGCGCCTGCCAGCTGGAGTAAGTGAAAGCGTATTTTGCCAAATACTTTTTCTGTTTTTCCAGTCAAGGACTTATTTGTGGATACATTTTTACAGATAGGTCCCTTGCAGTCAAGCCCACTTCTTTGTTTTGTCGAGCCCGTTCTGATGGAACCATTTTCACCATGTTTCGACATTCTAAAAATGACCATTATGCCCTTTCCCTTATTCAGCCCCCTCCGAGAGAGTACGTTTTCCGGCGATTCGTTCCGCGAGTTTCTCGCACTTTCTCCCGGTGATTTCTTCCACCCCAGGCAAGCAACACCCTCCATTTGCATCACTGCAATGCAGTGACATGGTTTTAATTATTTTAACTTGTTTAAAATATTAATTTAGTTACATGACTCTGTGCATGGCATTTTCTCGGAGTTTTATTTTGATCTTGCTGTTGCCATGCTATTGTTTGTATTACTAGGAGTTATGTTTGCAGTTGATGAGTAATCATGTTGCCATAGGAGTACTAGTGGTTGATATTATGGTTGTTTCATGATGATATCTGTTAGTATATTTTGGAGTATTACTTGGATGTCATGCTACCTTTGGATTATTAGTGGTTAGTATGATTATTTTCATGATGCTAGTTGATGTTCTGTTGCTTGGAGTATTATTTTCGGAGATGGTGTTTACATGTGGATCTTAGCTGGATAGCTTTGTTCTGTTTATTGGAGTAGTAGAGTTATTGTTTTCAGATTCATCATGATAGAAACATTATGCTATCTTTGGAGTATTTTGATATGAGGATATTATGCTCAGATTATTTGTTGGATATTGCTATGACTTGGATTATAGTTTGATAGTTGATATCGGAGTATCAGTTATCACGATTCTATTTTTGGGGATAAATTCCTTCATTAAGTTGGTCAGGTGCCACCGAATCGGGCTTTCTCCAGTGCAACCACATTTACCTTTATGGGAAGGCCCTAATGCGATGCTATTGCCGTGTCTCTCGCCGGTGCCTCCAACGAGGGAAGGTTATGGGCGCGTGCTCCCCTGATCAGGTAGGCGGACGTAAGCCTTGTGTGCCCGTTGTTGTTGTTTTGTGCACATGTCCCCGTTCAGGACGGTTTATTGTTTTGGCCACGAAGGTGGCCGTTGGTGTCTTTGGTAGACACGGGGCCACCCAGGACTAGCCCAGTGGGGAGTGAGTCGGAGTGGCCGGGAGAGTGTCATGGCAGTAGATCGGTTTTGTCAGAACACCGTTGGTCCACCTGAATGGGAGTGCGAGGCCATGGGTTCCGTGGTGTGGGTACAGTGCGCTACCTCTGCAGAGTGTGTTTGTTTAAACTATCGATAGTCGCGTCCTCGTTCATGGGCATCGGTTCGTACTAGGTCACACTGTTCAATCAACACTCACATGACGGAATGACTTATAGGTGATTTATATGTTGATATTTTGAGCAGTACAGATTCGTAGGATGTTGATGATGATGTTGGGGACCAAGTGCTGGTCATGGTAGTGATCGCGGGAAAGATCACCATTTGAGACCAAGTGTTGGTCATGGTAGTGATCGCCCGAAAGATCACCGTTTGAGACCAAGTGTTGGTCATGGTTGTGATCGCCGGAAAGATCACCGTTTAGTTTTGATCACGAGGTGATCGAGATGGTATATTGCTTGGCCGGTTAGCCAAGAGAGATATGGTTATGGACATCTGAGATGGTGATTTATCAGTATTGTAGTAGTTTCATATCATGCTTAGTAGTTGTTGTTAATAGAATTAACCTGCTAAATGCTATGTTGTTGTCTTGCCTTGATGTTTTTTGTTGTTGTGAGCTTGCAAGTACATTCAATGTACTGACCTGGCGTGTCATGCCAGATTGCAGGTGATGCAGTGATTGCTTGATTGCTTGTGGTGGTTTCCGTTCATGCGAGCTAGATCGTGTCCCAGCCAGAGTCCCTGCGGAGTGGAGTTCACCACCATCGTTGTTGTTCCGCTGCTAGAAGTTTTCCGCTACTTCGAGTTGTGCCGCTACTAGCATAGAGCAAGTGTAGTATCGCAGGCGTAGTGTCGCCGTGCTGATGTGAACCTTTGTAACATTAGACCTTTGTATTTATTCTTGTAATAAGATCTGATTTGTTCTATGTCAAGCAGTGCCGTATTCCAGAGACATCTCCTCGATCTCTGGGCTGGAATACGAGGCGTTCCGGTTTCTCTGAGCCGGGGTGCCACAGGCTTGGTATCAGAGCAGGTCTGGCTATAGAACGCCCTAGTCAGCGCGAGCGGTAGAAACCGGTAGAAATTGGTAGTATAGAGTCTGGCTTGATGATTGCATTTGGTTGCTGCATTTGTTTGTTGCATAGCATGCATATAGCCTTATTATTTGTTACTAACGGTTTATCTGGTGAGCGTAGCTGGCATCGGTTCGGATCCACTATAGCTCAGCCTATGCATTTCTCCAGTTCCTTTTCTTTCGGTGTTTGGTGTGATTTCTGTCCGAGCAGAGTGATGCCAAGTGATCCCGACACTGTTCGCATAAATGGTGCTCAGGTATCGCGCCGATGTCTTTCTTTCAGTCTCGTCTATCGTTTCGGTGATGGACATGCTTCTATCCTGGATCGTTCTTTTATTTTGTCGTGTTGGTAACCCGTAATGATCGTAGCTATCAAGAAAGGGCAATGTCAGCAGCCTCAGTTTTTTTCCCTGTTATCCTATTTCTTGGATGAGTACGGATCTTTTTCTGTCCGCTTGATAATAATGTGGTTGCGACCTTCGTGTCCCACTACACGATTACCGAGTGCGTCCTCACCTCCGAGCTAGTTCAGGTTGCCACCTGGCTAAGCTAGCACTTGGTGTAGCGCTGTTTATACCAATTCTTCCACACATTTATTCGCCCTCGTGCACATCGTCACAGCATGCTAGATCGTAGAACCGGAGATCCCGCGAGATTTGTGTGCTTAAGTAGGCATGCATATTGTGTAACTAGCACTCATATGTGACATTGATTGTGTGAATTGATTGTTGTTGTGTGCTTTTGTTGAGTTTTCTTTTGCTTCTTTCTTTTGGGCCCCGTTGTTACATTATTTTTTCCCTATAAAAGAGTTGCTCATCCACCGACACCGGACTCAAAGAAGCAATAAGGATTTGAAATATTTGGAAGAAGCTTAGCTAAACATTATGGTCTACCTTGTCAACTGCATTATGGTATTAAAATCTGCTCAGAATACCAATGGTGTCTTGGATTGACTATCAGCATTGATTCTACATCAGTACCAAATCCTCACAACAGTTATGATCCAGCCAGCGGAAAGACAAGTCAGTTACAAGATCAACGGTATATTTTCAGACAGAGGTATGGATCATATACAAAGTTTTGGCTCATCAAGGCATGATGCTTGAAATATGTTATCATCCGAAAGAAAAAGTCAGAATGTGATATGCTCAAGGAAGATAGTCGAACCATTTCTCTCATGCAAATAATCAGCCTTAGAATATTATGGGCGTCTGTATGGATTTCACTCTGCATATCAGTATGAAGTTTTTTTGGATATAAGAAACCCAGTATTCTTCCACACGCTATCGGAAGAAATTTATGATGCAAGGCTCCTAAATTTTTCCTCAGCCTGAAATGTGAACAATTTCCGGTCCATGATACCCGGTCTTTCTCAACAAGACACCTCAGTAAAAGCTTTTGACAGACGGATATGAATTTTTCTCAACAAGAAAACCCGAGGAGAAGCTTCTCAAGTATGGAACTCAGGCTTCTCAAGCACGATAATCAGAGCAAGCTTCGTGTGTAAGCTATAGAGCTTTCTTCTGCACGATACCCAAACAAAAGATTTGTGCAGAAGTTAACAAGTATTCCTTAGCAAGCTACTCGGATGGCTTCTCTCGTAAGCCATTCAGTCCGCATCAGTACCACAATATTGCATCGTCCCCAGAGATTATCTGATAAGTTGCCAATATATGGCAGTACCGCTCAAGAACCAGACTTGCAATAATTTTGTCAGAGGTACAATCAGCCAAAACATATGCCGACCACAAGGATCGAGTGATCGGTGGCATGTCCTTCTTATATATGGTGAGCATGCATCCCCAGTCATATCAGTCACTCATACGTGATGCGACGGTGATCCAGCAGATATACCTAAGAAAAGTAAGGATCCCCCAACCTCGCGAGTCAGGCAAAGGAAAATAAAGATGAGCAGCAATACATATCATGACTTACAAGGATCGACAATATTTGGAGATGACATCACAGAATCAACAGTCTTGACAATGGTCATCAAGGTCATTATTCCCGCAACTGACAAGGAGATATCATAAAACCTTGTCACCTTCTTGTATGATTGGCCTTAGCAATGAGCTTCGTACCGCTACAAACCCCGGGTATATGTCATACGTGTGCGGACACAGGTTGGAAAAACAAGCACAAGGAATAATGTCAAAAATATTAATCACATCCATGGTCATACGAAGAATCAAGGACAGGTGTGGCCAAGTTATTTCAGTAAGGTATCCTAACAAAGAAAATCATGACCATAAAAAGGATGAGACTGACAGCAAAGGTATGATGATTTTTGCGCGACCATCAGGGACCGGATACCCAAGTCAGTTGAAAGCCATTATTCCATATGGATCCACAAAGGCATACTCTCAGCGGCCTACTCTGTTTTACAAGGGTTTTCATATCCTGCTGGCCTGCTTGACATGGTTAGTGTGGAATATCCAAGTCTGTTCTGTCAGAACCAAGATTACTTTGCAACCTCAGCAGTCTGACCTCAGCGGCAGTTTAAAGCAAATCACAGCCTATTACCATAGATGGGTATATCGACCACATGAGAAAAATCAAAAGCCGAACAATCAGCTCAGACCCGGTATACTCACCGATGAAATCAAGTACACGGTTAGTCTGTTAGGAAATTCATTTGTCCGTCAGCCCCCTGTCGGGGCAGTCTCAAGATGTAAATATTTGAGGTACGACACAGCTATAAATCCATATTCCATTATATTGCTCACGACAGAAGGCAGTCAAATCTTTGGTACATATCTCATGCTCAAGCCAAAGAAATAAATTAGTACCACCTATGAGATGTCAGATCCCATCAGGAGAATGGCCATGATTAATTCTCAACATTTATTGAACCTAGAAGGCCTGCATTTATTTGAAGCAACTCCATGGCAGAAGTAAAAAGGTTTTCATGACCAAAGGAAAATTTATGCTCAGATCCATTGGATATCACCGCAGATATGAGAAAATTTGCGTCAACAAAAAGATTTGGTATATGAGCAAAGACCTGTCAGAATTTGGGAAAGGTGAAGCAAACCACCCCAGAGCAAGGTAAGTTCGTCATCTGAAATTCTTGTGGGAACAATAAATAAAGGAAAAAGGATACCCTAGTTGGAAACGGTGTCCTCAAGTCATACTTGTTCCCTGAGCAACCAAATCTCGAGGACGAGATTTCTTTAAGGGGGGAAGGTTTGTAACAGCCTGGTTTTTGGCCCTTTTCTTTTTTCTTTTGATTTATTTGTTTTTTGCTTTTTGGAGTGGTTCCGTGGCCTTGCCACCTGGGAAATCATCCTCAATCCCCCTCCCAAGTGGCTCATCGTTCTCAAAACCTTGCCAAGATCATGTCACTTCACTCCTTGACCAAACCCTAAAATTCTTTTCTAGGGAAAATTCCTTTTTCATTAAAGGAATAACCCTATCTGCCCTAGGTTGTGAAGCAACCTATGTTTCTGTCCATCCAAAAATCCCCAAATAATTCTCATAATTCCTTTGAGTAATATATAGCTCAAATATGCCCAAACATTGCTTTGGCCAGTTCAAAAATAATTCCCCAATATTATTCTTCCTTTTCTGCCCTGAATGGCACTTTGTGAAGGAAGTGTCATTTATATTTTTCCTAGTGGCTCCCAACCTTTTTGGGCATGATTATATGTCCAAATAATTGCCTCATGCACAAGTTCAACTTTATTTGCCTAGCCAATCTTCCTCAGTGAATTTTCAAAGTTTCGGTCAGACAAAAGGCTTTGTGAAGGAAGCACTAGCTAGGAGTACCCAAATGAGTTGAACATTTGCACACTCCTTAATGTGCTCATATTAACCCCCTCCACCCATTTGCAGCCCCATCCAATCATCTATGTGAGCACAGGAGCAAATCTTTGATTCTCGCAATATTTTCAAATTGTGAAGCAAGTGTATTTTATATTGCTTCAAAAATCCTGATAATTTACCAGATCATTCTTATACACATAAAACCTCTCTCCACCAAATTTGGCATCATTTCATTGATCCATTTGATCACCAAAATTATTCCAAGTTTCTAGACAGAAATGATGTTTGTGGAGCAAGGGCCATTTTGGCTTGTCCATTTGGCATTAGCTTTTTACAGCATCTTCATATGTCCAAATAATCAAGCTTTGCCCAATCTTACCCCAAGTTGATACTATATGTGAGAGCATCATCATGATCTTCATTTCTAGACCATTTTGGCAGTTGCAAAGCAACTATATTAAACCTTGGTCCTAATCTTCTCAAAGTTACCAGGATGAAAGTCCTTTGTTACCCTAAACCTTGCATATAAACTCTCTGGCTCCAGTTCCTTTCCTGTTGATCACTAGTTCTCACCCAAGTTTACTGCAGTAAACTTCAGAGGGTGATTACCATTTAACCACAGAGTCTTTAACCAAGTTACCACCGTAGTTGTGACCTACCCAGGAAGGACTATCAACTAGACAACATTTTGGGTGCACTAGAGCATTGAATGCCCCTGTTCACGTGGTGACTACGACGCTGGCAAGCCTGTGCGCGCGCTCTATGCGCAGTGCCCCACGTCCAGCGCATCGTTTCTGCTTCATCCGCTCCCCCTGGTCGTCTTCGCGCTCGTGAGCATGTCCGTTGGCTTCCTGTCATCGTTGCCATTCCCCTGGACCCCTCTGCCCCTCCAGCAGCTTCCTCGCCAACGCAAACCGCCGCGCGCCCAAGGGCGAACAGTGGCAGTTTGGATCGGAGCTCGCCGTCTTCTTCCTCCCTGTGCTCCGTTGGCCTTCTCCTCCCCATGAGAACCTCCACTGCTCCTCATGCGTCGTCTTCCTCCGAGCTCGCAAGAGTGGGCATGCGTTTGCGGTGCCGGACACGCGTCCGCGGCGGTGCCAGCTCGGCCTCCTCGCCCCGCGCCTATATAAGGCCTCCCCCGAGCCCTCCGAGCACTCCACTAGCTCCACATCACCCCAGCAACCTGCCCAACCTCTCCGTTGAGCTCGAGGAGCTCCAGTTAGTCCTACATGGCCGCCATGCCCACCTCGGCTTCGGCCTAAATTCGCCCAACGCCGAGCCTCCTCCTCCGTTCGTCCACCACCCGTAGATCCCCACCACTACAGCGTTCCTCCCCAGCCCCACGCCTTGTCGCCGGAGCAGCCACATTGCCGTGCCCGCATCTGCCAGAAGCCGCCATCCGCCGCGGGTGATGCCCTGGTCGTCTCCGACCTCTCCGGCGACCGCGCCACCCATAGGCGGGTCCGCCTCCGTCCCCTGAGTCCAATGGTAGGTCGGGCGTCGCCGTTGGTGGCCGGAGCTACGAGCACGGCCGCCGATGCCGGCCCTGCCCTCTAGCCGCACGGGCAAGCGAGAGGAGCCGGGGAAGACAGCGCCCCCGCTGCCAGCTGGCCGCGGGCCCCGCTCGTCAGCTCCTCGGCGTTGACCCCGCCCGGTCCAGCTGGATAAGTGACGGGCCCCACCCATGGGTCCCGCACGTCAGCCACGCCCCGCCGGCCCCGCGCCTGCCAGCTGGAGTAAGTGAAAGCGTATTCTGCCAAATACGTTTTCTGTTTTTCCAGTCAAGGACTTATTTGTGGATACATTTTTATAGAAAGGTCCATGGCAGTCAAACCCCTATATCTTTTTAACCGTAGCTCCAAATCAGTTGAATCCAAAGCCCACTTCTTTGTTTCGTCGAGCCCGTTCTGATGGAATCATTTTCACCATGTTTTGACATTCTGAAAATGACCATTATGCCCTTTCCCTTATTCAGCCCCCTCCGAGAGAGTACGTTTTCCGGAGATTCGTTCCGCGAGTTTCTCTTACTTTCTCCCGGTGAATTTTTCCACCCCAGGCAAGCCACACCCTCCATTTGCATCGCTATAATGCAGTGACATGGTTTAAATGATTTGACCTTGTTTAAAATATTGCTTTAGTTACATGACTCTGTGCATGGCATTTTCTCGGAGTTTTATTTTGATCTTGCTGTTGCCATGTTATTGTTTGGATTACTAGGAGTTATGTTTGCAGTTGATGAGTAATCATGTTGCCATTGGAGTATTAGTGGTTGATATTATGGTTGTTTCATGATGATATATGTTAGTATATTTTGGAGTATTACTTTGGATGTCATGCTACCTTTGGATTATTAGTTGTTAGTATGATTATTTTCATGATGCTAGTTGATGTTATGTTGCTTGGAGTATTATCTTCAGAGATGGTGTTTACATGTGGATCTTAGTTGGATAGCTTTGTTCTGGTGATTGGAGTAGGAGAGTTATTGTTTTCAGATTCATCATGATAGAAATATTATGCTATCTTTGGAGTATTTTGATATGAGGATATTATGCTCAGATTATTTGTTGGATATTGCTATGACTTGGATTATAGTTTGATAGTTGATATCGAAGTATCAGTTACCACAATTCTATTTTTGGGGATAAATTCCGTCATTCAGTTGGTCAGGTGCCACCGAACCGGGCTTTCTCTAGTGCAACCACATTTGCCTTTATGGGAAGGCCCTAATGGGATGATATTGTCGTGTCTCTCGCCGGTGCCTCCAACGAGGGAAGGTTATGGGCGCACGCTACCCTGATCAGGTAGGCGGACATAAGCCTTGTGTGCCCGTGGTTGTTGTTTTGTGCACATGTCCCCGTTTGGGACGATTTATTGTTTTGGCCACGACGGTGGCCGTTGGTGTCTTTGGTAGACATGGGGCCACCCAGGACTAGCCCAGTGGGGAGTGAGTCGGAGTGGCTGGGAGAGTGTCATGGCAGTAGATCGGTTTTGTCAGAACGCCGTTGGTCCACCCGAATGGGAGTGCGAGGCCATGGGTTCCGTGGTGTGGGTACAGTGCGCTACCTCTGCAGAGTGTGTTTGTTTAAACTATCGATAGCCGCGTCCTGGGTCATGGGCATGGGTTCGTACTAGCTCACACCGTTCGATCAACACTCACATGACGGAATGACTTATAGGTGATTTATATGTTGATATTTTGAGCAGTACAGATTGGCAGGATGTTGATGATGATGTTGGGGACCAAGTGTTGGTCATGGTAGTGATCGCCGGAAAGATCACCATTTGAGACCAAGTGTTGGTCATGGTAGTGTTCGCCGGAAATATCACTTTTTGAGACCAAGTGTTGGTCATGGTTGTGATCGCCGGAAACATCACCGTTTGGTTTTGATCACAAGGTGATCGAGATGGTATATTGCTTGGCTGGTTAGCCAAGAGAGATATGGTTATGGAGATCTGAGATGGTGATTTATCAGTATTGTAGTAGTTTCATATCATGCTTAGTAGTTGTTGTTGTATCATGGTAGATGTTAATTTAATTAACCTGCTGAATGCTATGTTGTTGTCTTACCTTGATGTTCTTGGTTGTTGTGAGCTTGCAAGTACATTCAATGTACTGACCTAGCGTGTCATGCCAGATTGCAGGTGATGCAGTGATTGCTTGATTTCTTGTCGTGGTTCTCGTTCGTGCGAGCTAGATCGTGTCCCAGCCAGAGTCCCTGCGGAGTGGAGTTCACCACCTTCGTCATTGTTCCGCTGCTAGAAGATTTCCGCTGCTTCGAGTAGTTCTGCTGCTAGCATAGAGCAAGTGTAGTATCGCAGGCATAGTGTCGCCATGCTAATGTGAACCTTTGTAACATTAGACCTTTGTATTTATTCTTGTAATAAGAGCTGATTTGTTCTATGTTAAGCAGTGCCGTATTCCAGAGACTTCTCCTCGATCTCTGGGCTGGAATATGGGGCGTTCCGGTTTCTCTGAGCCAGGGTGCCACATATGATTAATTGGAGCTTTAATTTATCATGAAATTAGTCCTGATAGTTTTTTGCTTATCTATGTTGTTGTAGATCAATGGCCCGTGCTAGTGCTCCCTTGAATTTTAATGCGTTCCTAGAGAAAGCTAAGTTGAAAGATGATGGTAGCAAATACACGGACTGGGTTCGTAACTTGAGGATTATCCTCATTACTGCACAGAAGAATTACGTCCTGGAAGCACCGCTAGGTGAAAGGCCTGCTGCAGGAGTAGATGCTGATGTTATGAATGTCTGGCAAGCTCGATCTAATGACTACTCGATAGTTCAGTGTGCCATGCTTTACGGCTTAGAATCAGGACTTCAAAGACGTTTTGAACGTCATGGAGCATATGAGATATTCCAAGAGTTGAAGTTAATATTTCAAGCAAATGCCCGAGTTGAGAGATATGAAGTCTCCAACAAGTTCTATAGCTGCAAGATGGAGGAGAATAGTTCTGTCAGTGAACACATACTCAGAATGTGTGGGTACCATAACCACTTGACTCAGCTGGGAGTTAATCTTCCTGATGATAGTGTCATTGACAGAGTTCTTCAATCACTGCCACCAAGCTATAAAGGCTTCATGATGAACTATAATATGCAAGGGATGGAAAAGACAATTCCCGAGCTCTTTGCAATGCTGAAGGCTGCAGAGGTAGAAATCAAGAAGGAGCATCAAGTGTTGATGGTTAACAAGACCACTAGTTTCGAGAAAAAGTGCAAAGGGAAGAAGGGGAACTTCAAGAAGTATAGCAAGCAAGTTGCTACTCCCGGGAAGAAACCCAAGTCTGGACCTAAGCCTGAAACTGAGTGCTTCTACTTTAAAGGAACTGCCCCAAGTATTTGGCGGATAAGAAGGATGGCAAAGTGAAAGGTATATTCGATATACATGTTATTGATGTGTACCTTACTAATGCTCGTAGTAGCGCCTAGGTATTTGATACTGGTTCTATTGCTCATATTTGCAACTCGAAACAGGGGCTACTGATTAAACAAAGATTGGCTAAGGACGAGGTGATGATGCGCATCAGAAATGGTTCCAAGGTCGATGTGATTGTCGTTGGCACGCTACCTCTACATCTACCTTCGGGATTAGTTTTAGACCTGAATAATTGTTATTTGGTGCCAGTATTGAGCATGAACATTATATCTGGATGTTGTTTAATGCGATACGGTTATTCATTTAAATCAGAGAATAATTGTTGTTCTATTTATATGAGTAATATCTTTGATGATCATGCACCCTTGATGAGTGGTCTATTTTTTGAATCTCGATCGTGGTGATACACATGTTCATAATATTGAAGCTAAAAGATGCAAAGTTAGTAATGATAGTGCAACATATTTGTGGCACTGCCGTTTAGGTCATATTGGTGTAAAGCGCATGAAGAACTCCCTGCTGATGGGATTTTCGAATCACTTGATCCTTGCGAACCATGCCTCATGGGCAAGATGACTAAGACTCCGTTCTCCGGAACAATGGAGTGAGCTGACTTATTGGAAATAATACATACCGATGTATGCGGTCCAATGAGTGTTGAGGCTCACGGCGGGTATCGTTATTTTCTGACCTTCACAGATGATTTGAGCAGATATGGGTATATCTACTTAATGAAACATAAGTCTGAAACATTTGAAAAGTTCAAAGAATTTCAGAGTGAAGTGGAAAATCATCGTAACAAGAAAATAATGTTTCTACGATCTGATCGCGGAGGCGAATATTTGAGTTACGAGTTTGGTCTTCATTTGAAACAGTGTGGAATAGTTTCGCAACTCACGCCACCTGGAATACCACAGCGTAATGGTGTGTCCGAACATCGTAATCGTACTTTATTAGATATGCTGCGATCTATGATGTCTCTTACTGATTTACCGCTATCGTTTTGGGTTTATGCTTTAGAGACGGCTGCGTTCACGTTAAATAGGGCACCATCTAAATCCGTTGAGATGACGCCATATGAAGTGTGCATTGGCAAGAAACCTAAGTTGTCGTTTCTTAAAGTTTGGGGCTGCGATGTGATTCTCCCCAAGTGCAGGGAATCATCATAGCAATTCCCAAAGATGGAAGTGATGAGTATGGAGTGTCGAACCCACAAGGAGCTAAAGGTAAGATCAATATTCTCTCAAGTCCTATCTGCCACTGATACAACTCTACGTACACCGAACGTTTGCTTCCAACTAGAAACGAGAAATAAAACTATGTTGTGGGTATGAAGAGGATAACTTTGTATGATATTGGAGAGCTAAAATATAAAAGTAGGTCCTGTTATCATAAAGTTAGGATGTCTTACTAAATATTATAAATAGCGAGTGTGGAATAATGATGGGTCGGTGTGCGGAATTGTCCTAGTCAATTGTTACCGAGACCGGTGGTCGTCATTGTAATTTCATATGAGGGAGAGGCATAAGCTAACATACTTTCTCTTCTTGGATCATATGCACTTATGATTGGAAATCTAGCAAGCATCCGCAACTACTAAAGATCATTAAGGTAAAACACAACCATAGCATTAACATATCACGTCCCCTTTATCCCATACGCAATCACCCCTTACTCGGGTTTATGCTTCTGTCACTCAAGCAACCCACTATAAGCGAATCATGAACGTATTGCAACACCCTACAGCGGGAATCCCTCACGCTTGCGCGACACGGAGGGCACAATAGGACAGCACCAAAATAAAACATACAACTCATACCAATCTAGATCATCAATCAACCCAAAGATAAAAGATATCGACTCAAAACATCATAGGATGGCAACACATCATTGGATCATAATATGTGGCATAAAGAACCATGTTCAAGTAGGGATTACAGTGGGGTGCGGGAGAGTGGACCGCGTAAAAGAGATGAGGATGGTTATGGTGATGGTGATGTTGATGAAGACGATCACCTCGGCGATGATTCCCCTCTAGATGGCACTCGGGCGCCGCTGAGAGAGAGGAGGAGAGGTCCTCCCCCTTATGCTTCCTCCTCCATGGCCTCCCCCTGGTCCTTGGCCTTCATGGCAATGGTGGCCCCTCTAAGATCCTTCCCCATGGCCTTCGTTGATAATGGCCCCCTCCGGCAGGGTGCCAGAGGGCCTAGATTGATTTCTCGTGGCTACAAAGGCTTGCGGCGGTGGAACTTCTGATCTAGGTTATTTTCTGGAGGTTTGGGCATTTATAGGAGAGGTTGGCGTCGAGGACAAGTCAGGGAGCCCCATGGGGAGTCCACGAGGCACAGGGGCGCATCCCAGGGGGGTGGGGGCGCCCTCCACCCTTGTGGGCCCCTCGGGACTCCCCTCCGGTAGATTTTTGTTCCAGTATTTTTTATATTTTCCAAAAAAATCTCCATTGATTTTTAGCGCATTCCGAGAACTTTTATTTTTGCACAAAAACTACACCACGGTAGTTTTGCTGAAAACAGCTTCAGTCCGGGTTAGTTCCAATCAAATCATACCAAAATCATATAAAACTATTGTAAACATGGCATGAATACTTCATAAATTGTAGATGCGTTGGAGACGTATCAGCAGCCCCAGGCTTAATTCCTGCTCGTCCTTGAGTAGGTAAATGATAAAAGAAATACTTATGATGTGTGAATGCTAGCAAGTGCTTAAGTTTGATCAATGATAGTTTCAATCACTTTTTCTAGCATCATTATATATCATAACAGTAGCTCAACTCATAAAACTTCTCATGATCAAGTAACAAGATATTCACATGTTAAAGTATAGATCATTAACTTTCTTGAAAACTAACAAACCATGCTCTTAGTCATCAAACAATTGCAATTCATATTATTTTCGGGAAGGGTCTATGTAAGAGCTTTGATTCAGCAAACTCCACATACCAACTGTCATTTAATCTTTCACAATTTCTAACACTCATGTGATATTTATGGGTTCAAAGTTTTAATCAGACCCAGAGAAAGATAGGGCTTATAGTTTCGCCTCCCAACCTTTTACCTCAAGGGTAATGTCAACAATAATAATTTATGAAAACCTACATCCAAGTGGGTATATATATCGGGATTGCTCCAACACAAAGTCCTTGCCAAAGGAAAAAGTGTAAAAAGGAAAGGTGATGATCACCATGATTCTTGTATAAGGGTAGAAGATAAAAGTAAAAGATAGGCCCTTCGCAGAGGGAAGCAGAGGTTGTCATGCGCTTTTATGGTTGGATGCACAAAATCTTAATGCAAAAGAACGGTATTTTATATTGCCGCTTGTGATAAATACCTTTATTATGCAGTCCGTCGCTTTTATTTCTTCCCTATCGCAAGTTCGTATAAAACTTATTTTCTTTGCACTAATACATCATACATATTTAAGGAGCAATTTTTATTGCATGCACGATGACAACTTACTTGAAGGATCTTACTCAATCCAGAGGTAGGTATGGTGGAATCTCATGGCAAAACGGGATTAAGGGATGTTTGGAAGCACAAGTAGTATCTATACTTGGTGCAAAGAATTTGGCTAGCATGAGAGGGGAAAGGCAAGCTCAACATGTTGGATGATCCAATACAATATAACGTTTCGGATATAGAAAAACATAACCCATTAAGTTGTCTTCCTTGTCCAACATCAATCTTTTAGCAAGTCATATTTAATTGAGTGCTCACAATTACAAAAGATGTCCAAGATAGTATATTTATATGTGAAATCTCTCTTCCTTCAATATTCTTTCATGAATTGTTCAAGTGACCAATTCTGCGTTTGCTAACTTTCAATAAGTTTACTACCTATACTTATTATGTGTGAAGTCATTACTCCCCATGTTATAAGCATATGAAACATATATATAAATTCAGATTTATGATATTCAATTCATTCAACCATTTACTCATAGGATATACGTGAAGCACGTGAGTAAATGACAAACTACTCCAAAAAGATATAAGTGAAGAACACTGAGTAGTCAAATAATTAACTAGCCATGGGAGGATTCTCTTTCATTCAAGATTTCAGATCCAATGATTTTATTCAAACAGCAAGTAAAATTGAAAATACGCTCCAAGCAAAACACATATCATGTGATGAATAAAAATATAACTCTGAGTAATGTATACCGATAGTTTTGAAGATGAAAGAAGGGATGCCTTCCAGGGCATCCCCAAGCTTAGGCGCTTGAGTCTTACTTGAATATTACCTTGGGGTGCCTTGGGCATCCCCAAGCTTAGGGTATTTCCACTCCTTATTCTCCTCATATCAATATCTCACCCAAAAGCTTGAAAACTTCAATCACACAAAACTTAACAGAACTTCGTGAGATGGGTTAGTATAATAAAGAGTAAACCATTCACTTTGGTACTGTCGAAAACAAGATCCATAATTTTTTTCACACAATGCCTACTGTACCATATCATTTCTACAATTTATATTGAGAAATATAAGCCATAGAAACTAGAAAACAAGCAACCTATGCAATGAAAATAGAATCTGTCAGAAACAGAACAGTCTGTAGTAATCTGAACAACAACCATACTTCTGCTACTCCAAAAATTATGAAATAAATTGGTGGACTTGAGTAATTTGCCTATTAATCTTATGCAAAAATAATCAACTCAAAATCACTCTTTTCTAAACAATGACAGCTAATCTCGTGAGCGCAAAGTTTCTGTTTTTTACAGCAAGATCACATTAACTTTCACCCAAGTCTTCCCAAAGGTCTTACTTGGCACTTTATTGAAACAAAAGCTATAAGACATGATTACTACAGTAGCTTAATCATGTGAGAACACAAAAACATTAAGGGTAAATATTGGTTTGTCTCCCAACTAGCGCTTTTCTTTTATGCCTTTTAGCTAGGCATGATGATTTCAATGATGCTCACATAAAAGATAAGATTTGAAGCATAAAGAGAGCATCATGAAGAATATGACTAGCACATTTAAACCTAACCCGCTTCCTATGCCTAGGGATTTTTTGAGCACACAATTTATAGGAACAAGAATCAACTAGCATAGGAAGGCAAAACATGTATAACTTCAAAACTTTAAGCACATAGAGAGGAAACTTGATATTATTGCAACTCCTACAAGCATATATTCCTCCATCATAATAATTTTCAGTAGCATCATGAATGAGTTTAACAATACAACCATCATATAAAGAATTCTTTTCATGATCTACAAGCATATAAATTTTACTACTCTCCACGTAAGCAAAAATTCTTCTCATTCAGAATAGTGGGAGCAAACTCAACAAAATAACTGTCATGTGAGGCACAATCCAATTGAAAATTAAAATGGTGATGACAATTTTAATGGTTAACATGTTCCCTTATAACATACATGTCATCACAATAACAATCATAGGTAGCAACTTTGTTCTCATTATCAATTGGAACCTCTTCCGAAATAATGGAATCATTACTATCGAAAGTCAAGACCTCTCCAAAATAGTGGGATCGTTACTTCCTAAAGTTGACACTCTTCCAAACCCACTTTTGATGATAGTATTATTCATACTCAAAAATATATAAGTGAAGATCATGGATCATTCTACAATTAATATAGACTAACCAATATCCAAGCTCAAAATATATAAGTGAAGCACACGAAGCATTCTATAAAACCATACTCAAAAGATTTAAGTGAAGCACAAAGAGCATTCTATAAAGTCATACTTAAAAGATTTAAGTGAAGCACATGAAGCATTCTATAAATCAATGAAGGGCTATCTCATACTAGCATGGTTCTTAAATAAAAAGAAAAACACAAAGGACACAAATCATGTGAACAAAACAAAAACCGAGGTATACCGATAATTGTTGAAGAAGAAAGATGGGATGCCAACCGGGGCATCCCCAAGCTTAGATGCTTGAGTATTCTTGAAATATTTACTTGGGGTGCCTTGGTCATCCCCAAGCTTGAACTCTTGCCTCTCTTTATTCTTCTCGCATCGGAAACTCCTCGTTCTTCGAACACTTCATTCACACAGAACTTAACAAAAACATTGTGAGATTCGTTAGTATAGTAAAGCAAATCACTACCTTTAGGTACTGTTGTAAACTCATTCCAATTTCATATTAGCACTTTATCTACTGTATTCCAACTTCACCATGGTTCATACCCCCTGATACTACCCATGGATTCATCAAAATAAGCGAACAACACATAGAAAACAGAATCTGTCAAAAACAGGACAGTATGTAGTAATATGGAAATTTAGTAAACTTCTGTAACTCCAACAATTCTAAATAAAATATGAAAATTCAAAACATTTGTACATAAGTAATGTGCAAAAAGTTTCTGACCCATTTGACTTCCCAGTAAAAAATGTAAATTCACGCACTACAGCCAAAGTTTCTATTTTTGTACTGCACATAGTAAACAAGCAATCTAATCATCCTAAAACCAAAGCTTGGCACATTATTTTTATAATACAAGGGGATAATTATTTACAGAGAAACTTCCATGAAAAATTCTACATTGTTTCCATGAGCATGAACACAAGTGCTTAAGGTCGACCCTCACTTCTCCAATGCATAACTTTCCAATCACTTCTCTTTTTGAAAAACTTTTTAGGCATATGAGGCAAGTGCATATTTTTGTATTTTCATTTTTCTAAAAAAATTGTATGTTTCACCCACAACTAAACAGAAACAAAAAGGGAAAACAAAATCTACTTAGTGAAGAAAGCAAACAAGCACACACGAGAATATCAACCCCACGCTATTGCTCCCCCGCAACGGCGCCAGAAAAGAGCTTGATAATCCCCAAGTGCAGGGAATCATCGTAGCAATTCCCAAAGATGGAGGTGATAAGTATGGAGTGTTAAATCCACAAGGATCTAAAGGTAAGATCAACATTCTCTCAAGTCCTATCTGCTACTAATACGACTCTACGTACACCGAACGTTTGCTTCCAACTAGAAACGAGAAATAAAACTACGTTGTGGGTATGAAGAGGATAACTTTGTATGATATCGGAGAGCTAAAATATAAAAGTAGGTTTGTTATCACAAAATTAGAATATATTACTAAATATTATATATAGCGAGTGTGGAATAATGATGGGACGGTGTGCGGAATTATCCTAGGCAATTGTTAACAAGACCGGTGGTCGTCATTGCAATTTCATATGAGGGAGAGGCATAAGCTAACATACTTTCTCTTCTTGGATCATATGCACTTATGATTGGAACTCTAGCAAGCATCCACAACTACTAAAGATCATTAAGGTAAATCCCAACCATAGCATTAACATATCAAGTCCCCTTTATCCCATACGCAACCACCCCCTTACTCGGGTTTATGCTTCTGTCACTCAAGCAACCCAGTATAAGTGAATCATGAACGTATTGCAACACCCTACAACAGGAATCCCTCACGCTTGCGCGACATAGAGGGCACAATAGGACAGCACCAAAATAAAACATACAACTCATACCAATCTAGATCATCAGTCAACCCAAAGACAAAAGATATCTACTCAAAACATCATAGGATGGCAACACATCATTGGATCATAATATGTGGCATAAAGCACCATGTTCAAGTAGGGATTACAGCGGGGTGTGGGAGAGTGGACCGCGTAAAAGAGATGAGGATGGTGATGGTGATGGTGATGGTGATGGTGATGTTGATGAAGGCGATCACATCGGCGATGATTCCCCTCCCAATGGCACTCCGGCGCCACCGAGAGAGAGGAGGCGAGGTCCTCCCCCTTGTGCTTCCTCCTCCATGGCCTCCCCCCTGGATGGGAAGAGGTTCCCCCTCTGGTCCTTGGCCTTCATGGCGATGATGGCCCCTCCGAGATCCTTTGCCATGGCCTCTGGTCATGATGGCCCCATCCGGCAGGGTGCCAGAGAGGGCCTAGATTGATTTCTCGTTGCTACAGAGGCTTGCGGCAGCGGAAGTCCCGATCTAGGTTATATTCTGGATATTTGGGCATTTATAGGAGAGGTTGGCATCGAGGACAAGTCAGGGGGCCCCACGGGGAGTCCACGAGGCACAGGGGCGCGCCCTAGGGGGGTGGGGGCGCCCTCCATGCCCCTCGGGACTCCCCTCTGGTAGATTTTTGTTCCAGTATTTTTTATGTTTTCCAAAAAAATCCGTTGATTTTCAGCGCATTCCGAGAACTTTTATTTTTGCACAAAAACTACACCATGGTAGTTCTGCTGAAAACAGCGTCATTCCGGGTTAGTTCCAATCAAATCATACAAAACTATTGTAAACATGGCATGAATACTTCATAAATTATAGATACGTTGGAGACGTATCACGATGCTTATATGAAAAAGCTTCAACCTGATAAACTCGAACCCAAATCGGAGAAATGTGTCTTCACAGGATACCCAAAAGAAACTGTTGGGTAGACCTTCTATCACAGATCCGAAGGCAAGATATTCGTTGCTAAGAATGGATCCTTTCTAGAGAAGGAGTTTCTCTCGAAAGAAGTGAGTGGGAGGAAAGTAGAACTTGATGAGGTAATTGTACCTTCTTCTGAATTGGAAAGTAGTTCATCACAGAAATCAGTTCCTGTGATTCCTACACCAATTGTGAAGAAGCTAATGATGATGATCATGAAACTTCAGATCAAGTTACTACCGAACCTCGTAGGTCAACCAGAGTACAGTCCGCACCAGAGTGGTACGGTAATCCTATTCTAGATGTCATGTTACTAGACCATGATGAACCTACGAACTATGAGGAAGTGATGATGATCCCAGATTCTACGAAATGGCTTGAGGCCATGAAATCTGTGATGGGATCCATGTATGAGAACAAAGTGTGGACTTTGGTGGACTTGCCCGATGATCGAAAAGCCATAGAAAATAAATGGATCCTCAATAAGAAGACTGACGCTGATGGTAATCTTACTGTCTACAAAGCTCGACTTGTTGCGAAAGGTTTTTGACAAGTTCAAGGAGTTGACTATGATGAGACCTTCTCACCCGTAGCGATGCTAAATCTGTCCGAATCATGTTAGCAATTGCCGTGTTTTATGATTATGAAATTTAGCAAATGGATGTCAAAACTGCATTCCTTAATGGATTTCTTAAATAAGACTTGTATATGATGGAACCAGAAGGTTTCGTCAATCCAAAAGGTGTTAACCAAGTGTGCAAGCTCTAGTGATCCATTTATGGACTGGTGCAAGCCTCTCGGAGTTGGAATATACGCTTTGATAATGTGATCAAAGCATATGGTTTTATACAGACTTTTGGAGAAGCCTGCATTTACAAGAAAGTGAGTGGGAGCTCTGTAGCATTTCTAACATTATATGTGGATGACATATTGTTAATTGGAAATAATACAGAATTTCTGGATAGCATAAAAGGATACTTGAATAAGAATTTTTCAATGAAAGACCTTGGTGAAGCTGCTTATATATTGGGCATCAAGATCTATAGAGATAGATCAAACCGCTTAATTGGACTTTCACAAAGCACATACCTTGATAAAGTTTTGAAGACGTTCAAAATGGATCAGTCAAAGAAAGGGTGCTTGCCTATGTTACAAGGTGTGAAGTTGAGTCAGACTCAATGCCCGACCACTGCAGAAGATAGAGAGAAAATGAAAGTCATTCCCTATGCCTCAGCCATAGGTTCTATCATGTATGCAATGTTGTGTACCAAACCTGATGTGTGCCATGCTATAAGTTTAGCAGGGAGGTACCAAAGTAATCCAGGAATGGATAACTGGACAACGGTCAAGAACATCCTGAAATACCTGAAAAGACTAAGGATATGTTTCTCATTTATGGAGGTGACAAAGAGCTTGTCATAAATGGTTACGTTGATGCAAGTTTTGACACTGATCTAGATGACTCTAAGTCGCAAACCGGATACGTATTTATATTGAATGATGGAGCTGTTAGTTCGTGCAGTTCCAAGCAGAGCGTCGTGGGGGGATATACGTGTGAAGAGGAGTACATAGCTGCTTCGGAAGCAGCAAATGAAGGAGCCTGGATGAAGGAGTTCATATCCGATCTAGGTGTAATACCTAGTGCATCGGATCCAATGAAAATCTTTTGTGACAATACTGGAGCAATTTCCTTGGCAAAGGAATCCAGATTTCATAAGAGAACCAAACACATCAAGAGATGCTTCAACTCCATCCGCGATCAAGTCAAGTAGGGAGACATAGAGATTTGCAAGATACATATGGATCTGAATGTTGCAGACCCGTTGACTAAGCCTCTTCCACGAGCAAAACATGATCAGCACCAAGACTCCATGGGTGTTAGAATCATTACTATGTAATATAGATTATTGACTCTAGTGCAAGTGGGAGACTGAAGGAAATATGCCCTAGAGGCAATAATAAAGTTGTTATTTATATTTCCTTATATCATGATAAATGTTTATTATTCATGCTAGAATTGTATTAACCGGAATCTTAGTACATGTGTGAATACATAGACAAAACAAAGTGTCCCTAGTATGCCTCTACTTGACTAGCTCGTTAATCGAAGATGGTTATGTTTCCTGACCATAGACATGTGTTGTAATTTGATGAACGGGATCACATCATTAGAGAATGATGTGATGGACAAGACCCATCCATTATCTTAGCATAATGATCGTTAAGTTTTATTGCTATTGCTTTCTTCATGACTTATACATGTTCCTCTAACTATGAGATTATGCAACTCTCGAATACCAGAGGAACACCTTGTGTGCCATCAAACGTCACAACGGAACTGGGTGATTATAAAGATGCTCTACGGGTGTCTCCGAAGGTGTTTGTTGAGTTGGCCTAGATCGAGATTAGGATTTGTCACTCCGTGTATCGGAGAGGTATCTCTAGGCCCTCTCGGCAATGCACATCACTATAAGCCTTGCAAGCAATGTGACTAATGAGTTAGTTATGGGATGATGCATTACGGAACGAGTAAAGAGACTTTCCGGCAATGAGATTGATCTAGGTATGAAGATACCGACGATCGAATCTCGGGAAAGTAACATGCCGATGACAAAGGGAGCAACGTATGTTGTTGTGCGGTTTGACCGATAAAGATGTTCGTAGAATATGTAGGAACCAATATGAGCATCCAGGTTTCGCTATTGGTTATTGATCGGAGATGTGTCTAGATCATGTCTACATAGTTCTCGAACCCGTAGGGTCCGCAAGCTTAACGTTCGATGATGATTTGTATTATGAGTTATGTGTTTTGGTGACCGAAGTTTGTTCGTTGTCTCGGATGAGATGACGGACATGAAGAGGAGTCTCTAAATGGTCGAGAGGTAAATATTGATATATTGGAAGGTTACATTCGGACACCGGAACGGTTTTGGGAAGTTTCTGATAAGTTTCGGAGTACCGGGACGTTACCGGAACCCCCCCGGGAGAGTAATGGGCCAACATGGGCCTTAGTGGAGGAGAGAGGGCCGGCCATAGGAGGTGGCGCACGCTCCCCCTTGCCAATACGAATTGGACAAGGGGTGGGGGCGCCCCCCCTTTCCTTCTCCTACTCCCTCTCCTTTCCCCCTTCGCTACTCCGAAAAAAAGGAAAAGTGGGGGGCGAATCCTACTAGGAGTGGAGTCCTAGTAGGACTCCCCCCTCCATGGCGCGCCCCCTGGTGGCCGGCCTCCTCCCCCCTCCTTTATATACGGGGGGCAGGGGGCACCCCAAAGGCAGAATTGTTTTAGTCGTGTGCGTTGCCCCCCTCCACCGTTTACTCCTCCGATAGTATCATCGTAGTGCTTAGGCGAAGCCCTACGCAGATCACATCATCAACACCGTCATCACACCATCATGCTGACGAAACTCTCCCTCAACCCTCTGCTGGATAAAGAGTTCGAGGGATGTCATCGAGCTGAACATGTGCTGAACTCGGAGGTGTCGTAGGTTCGGTGCTAGATCGGTTGGATCGTGAAGACGTTCGACTACATCAACTGTGTTAACCTAATGCTTCCGCTTTCGGTCTATGAGGGTACATGGACACACTCTCCCCCTCTCGTTGCTATGTATCTCCTAGATAGATCTTGCGTGTTCATAGGAAACAATTTAAAATTGCATGCTACGTTCCCCAAACTGACAACTACTCCGAGAGAAGTTATCACTCCGACTCCGAATATACTCAAGATGAAGGTGTTGCCGGTCTTGCACTTGTGTCATCCAACTCCTATGACATATTTGACTCACCAAATGAAGGAATTGGAAGATGCTTCATGGCTAAAGGCCCTAAGGTATCACACCCTGAGTATGTTGATTTCAATAGTGATGAAGATGATTTGCTAGGTGATGATGATTTACTTGTTGACAACACTAGTGATGGAAACTATGATGAAATTGCTATTAATCATTGTAATCAACATGAAATGAATGACAATGATAAGAAGGATATTGAGCATCTAACTAAAGAACTAAGCACTCTTAAGTTAGCTCATGAAACAACTCTAGAGGATCATAGAGAGCTCCTAAGGACTCATGAGAAGCTACGCTTCGAGAAGATAAATTTAGAGCGAGAGTGGGTTCCTAAAAGCAATCAATGATGATCTTCCAAAGAAGAGTTCTTCTTACATTGCCAAGCATTTACTCTTGTCTACTTATATCACTACGAAACAATACACTTCCGTGATGATACGTGTTTGTCACAGTAGGTCACATTTTCTGTCATGCATGTACATCCAAGACGATTTTATGACAGAATCAAGATAGTCATACATGTGTTGTCATAGAAGTGTTCCATGACATTACCAAAATAAACATCATGGAAGTGTCCACTTCCATGACGATAAATCGCGCGTCACACAACTGCTTTCGTCAAGGGTGACCGACACGTGGCATCCACCGTAACGGAACGTCGTTAAGCTATTGGATCCGGTTTTGGATCCGATAACCCGTTATCAGCCCGGACCAATGGGGATTTTCCACGTGTAAAATCATCATTGGCTGGAGGAAACATGTG
This sequence comes from Aegilops tauschii subsp. strangulata, assembly GCF_002575655.3. Lineage (NCBI taxonomy): Eukaryota > Viridiplantae > Streptophyta > Magnoliopsida > Poales > Poaceae > Aegilops > Aegilops tauschii. The sequence goes on from NC_053038.3 coordinate 428,023,916, forward strand.
TCAGCTCCGCCTTGGCACAGGTGTCACTCGTCCAATGGGCGAGATGCGCCTATGATATGTTGACACGTGGACCGGCACAAAAGTGGCCCATAAAGTTTAAATGGGCCGGCCCAACTAAAGGCCCACAAGATTTTGTGGACCATAATGGGCCGGCCTAGCTAAAGGCCCACGAGATTTTGTGGACCATAATGGGCCGGCCCAGCTAAAGGCCCACAAGATTTTGTGGGCCATAATGGGCCGGCCGAACTAAAGGCCCACAAGATTTTGCGGACCATAATGGGCCGGCCCAGCTAAAGGCCCACAAGATTTTTTGGACCATAATGGGCCGGCCCAGCTAAAGGCCCACGAGATTTCGCCGACCATAATGGTCTGGCCCAACTGAAGGCCCACAAGATTTTGAGGACACTAGTGGGCCGGCCCATTAACAGGCTGCCATGTTTTGGGCCAAATGCCAGCCCATATTTGATCCGGTCCATTAACAGCCTGCCACATTCCGGGCCTAATAAAGGCCCATATGAGATCCGGCCCGTTAAAAGCCTACCATGTTCTGGGCCAAATTTATGCCCAGATCAGGTCCGGCCCTTTAAGAGGCTTTGGGCTAAATTATGGCCCATATCAGATTCGGCCTGTCAACTGGATGCTATGCTTTTCGGCCCACTTGCTAAAGGCCCATTTAGTAATTCGGCCTGATATTTGTTTCGGCCTGTTAAAAGCCCGTCATATAGTTGGGCCTAACTACGGCCCGACTTGCATCCGGCCTGCTCACAGCTGATAATCTGATTTGGGCCAAACAAGGACCGAGACAATTTGGCCTGTTAAAAGCTCGTGATGTGATTGTCATAATCATGGGCCGGGGTCTATTTCAGCCTGCTGCCGGCCCGTGAGCTGTTCGGCATGTTTCAGGCCCAACCTACTTTTTAGCCTCCTAAAAGCCCATTGAGTTTTCTTGCGAAAATAGGGCCGGCGGTTTACTCGGCCTATTAAAGGCCCGAATCTACTAGTGGGCCAGTTAACATTTAGGCCTGTTAACAGACCAAGATGACAGGGCCCATGATGCGGATCATACATAGTGCTTTGCATGACGGCCCGATTATGAACCACAATTTCACGGTTTGGCCAGTTTACTGCGAAGACAGGATATATATACAGTAAAATAACTGCAGCATCGTGAATAAGAAAAAACCTAGACTATACAATAAAGAAATTACGGCATATTACATCCACTTGGCATCAAAGTTCGCCACTATGATAATAAAGCACAAGCAGACAGCAGATTACATACACTGGGCATCAAAGATCGCCACCAGTGCAAATAAACACGCGGACAAAATAATATACAAAACCGATAGCAGTTAAATAGAGTTCAAGAAAGGTTAGCCTTGCTCGGGAGCTGCAGCGCAAGCAGCTGAGCAAGCTGATGAGACTACGCTTGTTTGACACTTATATCCTCCTCACTCTGAAAGGTAAACAAGCAGACAGATGACAGGTTTTGCACATACAAGTATCAGTGTTGAGAATTCATCAAATTTCTTGCTGACGAATAAAGTGACACAGTTTAAAACAGCATTAACACAATATGGTATTGTTCAGGTCAAGACATGGCAGGAAATGACATTGTGAAGGAGCTGGCAGCTTCACGACACCACTGGATTACAGATCAAGAACTCATAAGTATCATTGGTTAGTGTGCTGTCAATTTATCCCATTTCAGATTGGCAAATAAAGACACGGTTTAAATAATAGTAGAATGATATGACATTGTTCATAGTTAAGACATTGCAGAATATGACATTATGCTGTAGTGAGTAGGCTCACCACACCACTGGATTACGGATCAAGAACAGAAGCATACATGCAGTGCAAAAGAAGACCACTTGCTCTGTATAGTTTAATTTACATGGTATGAAGAAGGAACTTGGTTGTACAACTGAAAACTTAAATTGAGAAGGACAAACTTTTGTTTATGAACTACATAATAAACTTTAAACATGAAATTTGATGCAAACATCAAAAATAAATAGCTATTGCAGTCATGGCTAACCAAATATACACAACAAAGTTTGAAGGCTTGAGAAGGACAAACTTAGATTATTGGTGAAGGCAGGCTCTATAAAGCCCTTCTCCATGCTGATGGGGGGGCAATTCAAGAAGTTTACCAGAAAATCTTCTTCATAAGCATTGCGTTTATTCTACATTTTGTTAAGAGTAAATATAGATGTGATAATATAAGAAAAAATGGAGAATATTTGAGAGAAGATGAAGAGTGATGCTACATAACCTAGCTATAAATGTAAGGACAACGATATAGGCAAAAGGTACATCCAAGAGCAATGCAGAGCTAAACTTCTTCAGTGCCATCGGTGTTATCCAACCTTACGGTAAGAGTAAATATAGATCTGATGTGTAGAAAATGGAGGGCACAGGAAAATAAGCTGCAGAGTGATGGTACATGAACAACTACCTGTCAATATAAGTACACTGATAAAGGGCAGCAGGTACTTACAAAAACAATGCAGAGCTAAAAAAATCATTGGCATTGGATATATTCTACACTAATGTAACCATTCATACAGATCAGATAATTTGGAGCGAACAATTGATAAGCAAGCTAGCATGCATACTGCTGTCACATAATGAACCAGGTATGTATGCAAGTACAGTGATAGAGGACAGCAGGTACTAACAAGACCAAAGCAGCTGGCAGCATATTTGCGATATCCTATCATTCTTTTCAAACCGGAATTCTTCTTTGAGCAGATTTTCTGCAAAAAAGATCCGTAAGGGACATGCGGAAAAGTAGAAGTTCGAATTGTCATGTGATTTCATAGGCAGTGCCTCATCCTGGGAACGACACCAGTGCATAACAAGGTTTTTCCATTCAATGTCTTCTAAATTTAGCACAGGAGACTTCACCGGAAATTCGTTTATAGACTTGCCATCAAAGTGTGATTTCCTCAGGTAACACCGATACTGCTGCAATGCTTCCTTGAAAATCGCAAGCAAGCTTTGCTCGTCATGACTATCCAGATTGACCCTCGCCTACTTACAACAATGTAATGTAAATCATTGATGTGTTCAATCAGCAGAAAACAGGAAAATAATCACCATGAATAATAGCACTTACACGTAAGTGGGATGGGAAGATGTGAAAATGGTGTTTGTCTTCACTATAATCTTCCCATGATGGGAATATATGCACGTAGTCCCTAACAACATTGAAAGCATTGTCTTTTAAACTGGGAATAACTGGAATGGGCTTCCAATCTGAAGGAATTGACCGTCTCTGTAGTTGGGATAGGTCTTCGGCCGGTGGACTTGTTGTACTTTTTGCTGGAGTGGGATTTTTCTGTGGTACGGCTGGTGCCATGGCAAATGAAATCGGCATAAGTTTTGCTGGAGTGCAGGTCCTGTGTGGTGGGGCTAGTGGTGTGGCCAGTGAAGTATGGGTATAGTCTACTGGAGTCGGTCCTACCTTTTGTGTCACTGGTTGTACAACCAATATAAGTGGGGTGCTGTCTGATTTTTTCGGCACCACCATGTTTTTCAAGGACTTTGCTGGTGCTCCTTCAGGTTCGGCAATTACCCTCTTCCTTTTTGATGTCTGATGCACAAGAACAACATTTGAGTGGAAAAACATGGTATGATGACAGATGGAATATGTATTGATAATGGATGGGCATGGCATCTCGACATATATGATGAGTAAACTAAGCAGATGGCAGTGCAACAAAGTAGAAGAAATGCAAGACAACATATGCAAGATACGTGCAATCAATAAAACCTTGATGGGTGAACAGGATAGGCCATCCGCCTTTGACTCCTCGAGGTTAGAATAGTCATTAGGATCATATTCTGAACAAGAATCAACAGGTGGGGAGCATATGAGTTTCATTGCATCCAGAATGGCACTCAATGCCTTGGTGCCAATTTGGTAAGTCATTGCAGTGTTTAGCTTCAAGAGTGGACTGCTGCTAGTGTGACACAAAGCAGCTACACAGATCATAGTGTAGATATAACGGGAAAACCGTAAGCATCAGAGTAAAATCAACAAAGTGGAACTTGCTGGAATATATGTGCTAGTATTGCCGGTACGGCTAGAAAGGCTTCGGATACCAGCTCTCTTCAACTGAAGGTACGGTACTGTTAATATCCGTGTAACTCTCAAAGGCGACACAACTCCCCGCATTTCCTTGGTATTCTTATAGGATTCAAGTGGGCAGGCCACTACAAATCATAATCCTATGTTTACAAAATCCTATGAATCAAAGAGGCCCGAAGAGTTCAAAGTGTCCATCACAACCGACTGTATAGACCTCTACCTTGCAAATGTCCCTGCTCATCTTCACTACAAGGAACATATTGTACTACTGTCATACTCCCTCCGTTCCAAAATATAAGTCTTCGTAGAGATTTCCACTATGGATCACATACAGATGTATCCAGATGCATTTTAGAGTGTAGATTCACTCATTCTGCTCCATATGTAGTCCATGGTGGAATCTATACAAAGACTTGTATTTAGGAATGGAGAGAGTACTTATTAAAGAAGAACGGAAGAGGAACATGCTAAAGAAGAGCAAGCAGATTTTGGATAAAAAAATGTTCGTTGCGCAGTGCCCACACATGATGAACTAGAGCGCATTAAGAATGCAGCTCCCTGATGTCTCTCTATATGTGGTGCACGTGCTTTTCTAAAGTAAAGTAGGAACATTAGCTGACCAATTAAATGTTATCTGTTTTAGTAATATTAGCATAATATCATATTCGTATTTGAGCAACAAGTTTGAAATTATGAGTGGCACGTTGTTTAGCTTGATGGATTCAGGAGCAGTGCTAAGCAGGTACGATGATGGTACTGAATATAAAGGCATGTCTGCATGCAAGTCGCGTGACTTTTGACATTTGGGTCAGTCGACCATTTCAGGCGGTTGGATGAGGATCCTACCTCTACTAACCCTTCTTATTCCTCGTCTCTGATTCTTCCCATACAGAACACCGCACGGGCCGCCGGCCGGACCACCGGCCCTCACCGCCTGTGTTCCTCCGCCACCCCAACCCCGCCCCCACCCGCGTCGAGTTTTCTTTGTTCGGCGAGGCCCCACCACCGCCCCCCACAACCACTATCCCCACCCGAGCCCCTTCCTTCGCACCGGCGAACTCCGGCGAGCTCTGAAAAATCGACTGGCCCAATTTTGAAATTTAGTCTACTATGATTTAACTAGTGTGGAATATAAAAGGGGAAAACCATAAGCATTGTGAGTATAGTGTTGGGCGTGCCATGACGGATCTGAAGGTGCATACCGGACAAAGGCAACTTCGCAACCAATGTTTGCTTTAAACTAGCAAGTAAGTGATGGATAAGAAATCAGAGTAAAGCAGTGGCGATCTATTTTCTTGTTGCGATAAATAAGTTGAGCAGATACGAAAGAGTATCGCCTCTGGTGCGGCGCCGTGTATGCATCTGCTGAGAATTTGATGGTGCTGCGGTAGCAATGGCTGTCGGCGGCGTGGAAGCAGATCTAGGAGGGTAGACGGTGGCGGCAGGGCGCGGTGGACGAGACGGTCCTAGGAACGGCGCCGGGAAGGTGGACGATGGTGGGGATGAAGCGAGAGGAAGGGATGCAAGGATGCCGGTCTGAAGTCGTGGATGAGAGAGGTCGATCTCTTGTAATGTACGACGGCGTCGGGGTATAAGCTCCGGCATGGTGGAGGAGGACGGCGGTGGATGGGGTGGCGGACGGAGGAGGCTGGAGTGGAGAGGGTGTTTTGGCGCCGACGGAGTACGAATGGGGAAATGGAGGGAGAGAGGAAGGGGGAACCATGTCTTCAGGGCGCGCTTGTCTCAAATGCGAGGAAATTTACAAACTTAGCCCCCGTTTCAAATTTCCTACATCACAGCAATATTGGTCGGTTGGGGATAGGACGGTAATCTTGCATACACCGAATATTTGCCGACGAGAGTTTATTTTTGGCGCCCACCGTGTATGAATTGGGGAGGGAGTCGATTTCGGCCGAGGAGACACTGTGTTTTGGCGCCCACCATGTATGAATCCGGGTGAGAGGCGGTTATGTCATGTTTGAGTGAAATTACAAACCTACCCTATCGAAACCTATAGAAATCGAGCCGATAGGCTCTGCGTGGCAGGGATAGGCAGTAGTAATTTCCATCTCGCTGATTTTTTTTTGAAAGGACCATCTCGCAGATTTTGGTTTCGGGCGGTTACTGCGACTTTCCCCGGTTCATTCAAATTTTGCAGAGTGCACGTTTACCATGCCAACTCAATTCGAATCCCGTTTGTATTCTATTTTTCGGGTAGGATCCATTTTTTATTGGAATAAAATTCTATATACATCATTTTTTTATATATACTTTCAAAAGCACAACACCCTTTATACATAAATATGGTTTACAAATGGCATGATCTCAGATTCATAAGGTTGTATCCATCAATTTGGATTTTCAAATATTTGACACCACTTTATGTTGAAATCCAATGTATGCATTCCTCGGTAACTGTCTCCAATTAATGTGTGTTTCATGCTGTTTTTTTTACTTCTCATACATGTATAATGTGTTTCACACACGCAACATATAGTGTAATCCCGTTTAGACATTAATTGCATATAAACCATGCATTGTTTCTTATTAAAGAATCTATGGATCACCAATATTGATAAACTATATAACATTACACGTGTCCCCAAATTCAAATGAATATGCATGTTTGATACACCAATTTGCATTATGATATTATCGATGTCCTGATCTCCAGTTTAAATATCTGAATCCCCTTTAATCCAGATATTCATCTCATATAGCTATCACTCATGCTTATATAGGAGTATCTCTCTAGACCTATACGCGTTCATCGTCTCTTGGGTATCTCTCGTGCTAGCTGTATGTCGACAATGATATTTTATCTTCATAACACACTGACGGTACTCTCTCCCTCGACCATCATCACTCTATCTCTCTCTAAGTATATGTCGCTCCCTGCTATGTGTCTCTAACTATGATTCTCCATGTGTAATCTCTTTCTCTCACAAAAACACAAAACTTTGTCTCCTAGGGTCTCATTTCTCTCTACTATTACCCTGTGTGCCACTCGCACACCCCCTCTCACACAGAGATGTCTTTTGCTCCTTAGCTTTGAGAAGCTACGACTCTTCCTCTTAAAAATATCTTTCTCACACACAAACACAAACTCTATCTCCCAGGGTCTCATATTTCTCCACCGTTCTCTTGTATGTCGCTCACACACACTCTCTCTCCCTAGAGATATCTTGTGTTCCCTCATATGTCTCTCTAGCTATCACTCTCGTTGTGAAATATCTTTCTCTCTCGCAAACACAAAACTCCGTCTCTCGGGATCTCATTTCTCTCTGAAATTTCTTTGTATGTGACTCACATGCACCCTCTGTCTATCTCTCTTACACCCACACACATAACTCAGCCTTCTGATCCACTCGACTCCTATCTCTAATGCACACTAGCCAACATCATTATCCTTCTATTTATCTGTTTCTCCACCAACCTTCTTTCTCGCCCTCACTCTTGCTTCCTATCACGCACACTACATAAGTTTCTCTCTACATGCAGTCAAGTGCCCTCTTTTTATCTTTCTCTCACACACACATAACTTCACCCTCTGAACCACCCGGCGGTCATCTCCAACACTCAAACTAGCGGATGTCCCTCTAGCTAGCATCTCCATCTCTGTATCTATCTGTAGTTTCTCCATCAACATTTCTTTCTCGCACGCAGTCTTGCTTCCTATCACCCACACTATATATGTCTCTCCATACATGCATTTATAGGTTGATATCTTTTGCACAATCGTTGTGTCTCACTCCCTATGCTCGCCATACATGCATGCTCCAGCCCACGCCACTATCTCTTAAAGACAAAAACACATGCTCAATTGTCGGGCCTTCTTTCCTGCACTCTCACATGCATGCATATTGTCATACCGATCCGTCTCTCCCATGTTGTTGATCTTATGACTTACGTCTTCTTTCTTTTATCTCGATCAAGCACGCACACACACACACACACATCCCACGTATACATGTATACCTCTCACACATGCATGTTCAAGGTCTCTATGTCTCCATACGTAGTTAATTACCCTCAACCCTAACGCCACATCTAATCATTCTCTTCTTGTGTGCACATAACTTCCGCCTGGATGGGTAAAACACACACTCACACTTAACAATCTCCTTCTAGCTACCCCCTCTCACTCTTCCCCTATCCCCGAAGCCAATAATACCATCCCTTCATTTAATTCCCGCCTACATGCACCATCGATATATAGTACTCTTCCTCCGTGTCTCTCGAACAAACAAGTTCTCTCGATGTCGACTCCTCTCACACACACACACCTTCTCTTCCCTCTCTATGGGCCTTTTCTCTCTCGCACCCCATCGTTGGTGGCCTCTGCCATACACATCACCTCTCTATGATGAATCCATGCACACTTAAATTGCATCCGCCACCGATGACCCCACGTCACACACACACACACGCGCGCGCACAGACACACACACGCACGCACCCACCCACCCACCCACACACACACACAAACACACACACATACACATACACTAAGACTCCATCACACACACACAAAGACTCCATCACACACACACACACAAAGACTCCATCACACACACACACTAAGAATCCATCTCTCTCTCTCACACACACACACACACATGCGCACGCGCGCGTACCCACCCACCCACACACACACACACACACACTAAGAACCCATCTCTCACACACATGCTCTAGCGGAGCATTTGTTCCTACCACCCTTCATCCAGCCTTACCCGTATGATAAACAATCACATTAATTTACTTGTATAACATGGAGAAATTCCACTTTACTTTAGTAGTTAGCAAATTTATCATCTCTACCCTTATAAAAAATGAGTTGGTGATGATGGTGTGCCTGCCATCTAGTAATATAGACCGTCCGATCTATATCTGACGGATAGAAAGCAAACTATGATAATTTTACAAAAGATACCCGCACCTCTCTCCACATCCTTATCTCCCACAAAACCTCATTGCTGAGCAATTAAAAAAGGAAGTCTCTGGAACAATCTAGCATGGTGGCCGCTGCCGCCTGCCGGCGCTGTCCATCCCCATGCCTCTGCCCAGTCCGACCACCAGTCGCCACCACGCTCCACTCCTCTGACCTTATCTCTCATCTTTCATTTTGTTCGATGACATTCTCGAGATACCAGTTTTCCGATAAAATTCTCAAGATATCATTAGTTTTTACCCATGGGATTACTCCTGCATGGGTCAATCACAATAGGTGTTTTGTAAAAAATGCATATTGATGTTCCGCGCAATGCACGAGCATCTTGCTTGTTATTATATAACGCAAATCACGAACAGGAAGTGACATTTTTTTACACAACCACGTTAACATGGCCACGTAAATCACAAGCTAAAGTATAATACCATTATACTTATATCCCAATGTTAAAGGTTGAGTACATGTCCGAAGAGTAGATTTGCACACATGCACTCTATCTCTCAGAATCTCACACACACAAACCAGTTACGTGACACCCACTTAAGCATACACGTATGTTACAATTTGTGCACCCGCGGGTACACGTGATGGTGCGCATTTATTTAAGCCGGATGGCGAACGCAAACAGTAGCTGATTTCATTCCCCTCCCGTCGCTTCTTATCTGGTCGCCGTCGCCCGGTAGCCATGGCCCGGCCAAAGGTAACAACATACGCCATACTCCCGCCGGAGCGGCGCTTTAATCTGGAAATTTTAGTGGTCATGCATGCATCTTTTTGTGCTAGCACTCCTATATAAGGGTTGACCGGTCGCTTCCCGTGGAAGTGCGCGGGCGGTGGAAGAGGAAGGAGAAGGGAAGCCGGCGTTGGAGTAACGTTTTTTACCACAATTTCTTAGGAAACTAAGTGCAATAATTGAGTAGTTTTGCAAATTACCAATACTACACCTGAAACGGTTCAAAACCAATACTCCCTTTCCAGCACGCGCTTCCCGCGTGAAACGGTCAGTGTCGCCCTGGAGCGCCAGTGCCACATTAATGGCCGGCCAGAGCGGAGGCGACCTCTCACTGGCGCCGGCTTTGAAGCAGCGCGACGCCTGAGAGAGCGCCGCTTCCCGGTGCACGCGACTGCTCCTCGTCGAGGCTGGCCATGGGCCCTATTTGGATCCATGGGTTATAGTTAGTTTGAGCTAGTTGGGGCTCAAATAGCCCTGAAGTATCCAAGCATGAGGGTTAAATTGGAGCAAGTTGCACCGAACCCACCAAAAAAATATCCCACCCAAGAGGTGCTAATTGGAGATAGTTCTCATTGGGCCCACTGAAAAATCACTTTTCTCTCTCCATCAAGTGCATTTATTGTCAATCTAACTCTGTCACCCAAACACCTCCTTGGCTACAATTAGTTCAGGGTTAGTCATGAGTTAGTCTAACCTCTAGCTAAGTTAGAGTATCCAAACAGGAGCAGTATAGGACATGCAAGTTTCTCAAAGCATATAGTCAAATTCATACGTGAAAGGACCTTTTTTGAAAAATAGAACATGAAAGGATCTTTGAGTGATATAATTTTCAAATTATATAAAATCTTATCAATAGTCAAAGGAATCCTCAAAGAATACATTAGGCCCTATATAAAATCTTATCAATAGTCAAAACCAAGTGTTCTAAACGAGTTCAATACGAGAAACTGGACCCACTCACGGCATGGCACGCCTGTCTCGTTTGGTCCGTCGGTCAAAGCGCTTCCTCTTCTTGGCATAACAATAGAGTACAGTACTATTTTTTTAGAATGCTCTTGGCATGTCGCTAACATGTGATGAGTTAACCGACCTCAATAGATGGCAAAAACGCCAGCCCGTCGCACTTTGAGAGAGACGAGGAGCGAAAAGCGATACGGGCTGCTGGATTACTAGAGCTAGGTGTCGCACGGAAGCCAAGAAATATGGTGATAGCGTGGGTTAGCCATGTACTAGTGTGATGTAACTACACTGGGCTGCCGTGTTTCGTACTCTTCCAGTCCACTGTGGAGATGATTGGTTGATTTTATATCATTGAATAATAGAAAATATTATGACTGCAGACGCTCCACCACGAGGTTCCTTGCTACTTCTCGGTCGTCGGGAATCTATGTTCTTCCACTCTCTTTTTTTGGCGTGAGCTTTGTTCATCCTTTTGCCAACACGCGAGACATCTAGCATCAAGGTGCATGTGTCATGCAAGGATCGTTCCATCTATATGAAGAACACGTGGGACTGGAACTACGAGATGGACATGCACCCAGGAGTGGACGCACGAACCTGAGTAATGTAGCACAGTAAGTGAAGTAGAAAGGCACAAATAGTATGAACATGCGTGGCATATAGGCATTTGTCTCTTACTACGTACCACTAATGTTGTACGTGCAATGCAAGGTGATGTTAAGGAGTACGTGCCTAAGTACTATACTACTACTATATTAATTGGAGGCACATATTGGCTTTTATATTTGTTTACGTGTATGCCCCGAGACCTTCCAACTAGACATGTCTTTCTCTCCGGGTCGCACTTTGTATCATTCATACCACTAGTAGTAGTACTATGTGTGGTCTCTGACCCAGAAGTGGAAGAAGTGGAGACGCTCTACCACGCTGTTCATGTCCAACTCCTTTCGCTCACGTGTGGGACATCCAGCACATGCCATGATTGGCACTCTTCGTCGTAAGAGTTGAAACGCTAGCATTCATCAAAAATAAAAAATAAATATAAATCAGCAGTGATACTATACCGCGCGGTTTCCTTGCTCCTTGATATCGGAAAGAATACTTCCATTCGCCAACATGTGGGATGTCGACCATCCTGTTCCATGCACGCAGAACTCCAAGGGAGAGTCACCCCGGTCGTCGCGCCGCAGTAATAATGACTAATGAGCCATCAAATCACAGGCCCAACCTTTCCCACTATGAAGTTGTCGGACGAACAAACCATTATGACTTCGTTGAATTCCGCTTCTTGAAGAAAACTACTGTACCAGCAGTACTGCTAGCTACAGTAGTTACTCCAACAGAGGCCTCCTTTCGTTCGTAGGATAGGAATTTTATAGGAATATGAAAATCATAGGAAGTGAGATGACATGCATCTCAATTGCTATAGAGAAAGAGATGTCATTTGATGCATAGGATAAGAATTTTTCCATTGAGTCTAGGCTCATGTACTCGTAATTTGCTCTAAAAACTATAGTAGTAACTAGTAGTACTCGTACATGCTCGTACTCACACACAGACACACACACTAACTACTAGTACTACTACTTCTCACATGCTGGCCAGACGCCGTCGTTCTCCTTCCCGGCTTTGTCGGTGATACCCCACCGTGCTTGGATCTCCGTCGACCTCTCGGCAGCAGCGCGTGCATCCTCTTCTTTCTTGCGGCGGCAGGCCTCTCTTTTCTTGAGTGATTTCTGACTTTTCCGCTCCCTCTGTGCGGCTTTGGCCGCCTCTTGCTCTACCGCCCATTCGGCCTTGGCAGCTTCAAATTCCGCTCACATAGGTGTGAGGTCGCGAGCGGCGATGAACTCGGCACGGCGGGATGCCATCGCTTCCCTACCATTTTGTGTGCGGTCGTGGGCGGCGAGGAACTCGGCGCGGCGGGATGGCATCGCTTCCTTACCGGTTAGTGTGCGGCGGTGGCATGAACGACGCTTGGAGAGAGCTCTGGGGTGGAGTGGTCGGACAACCGTATAGTGCATTGGTTTGTCAAGAGCTCAAGCACAGAAGACAAAGGAAATTTGGATTCTCCTTCAATCCTGGTCATTTATTACCGAGTAAAATGCATTGGCGGTCATCGAACTTGTCTTGATAGCTCACTTTGATCATTGTATACGAGATATGGTGATTATACGGTCACTGGCTCAGCGTATAGCTCCGTATTTGTCTTGTTGACCAGTCAAACTGTCCGCATGCGCCTCATCAGCTCGTGTTCTTTATCTATCTATGCGGGCCTACTTGTCCGTGGAGAAAGAAATAAAAACCAAAATTATGCGTATGTGGGAAATCAAACCACGGACTCGCCGCTGCAACGCACACTCGTCAGACAAATGAAAATGAAATACTTTGTGTCAGACACTCATGCTCACGCTGTCAAACCATGCTAGTGCATGCACGTTGCCCTCTCAATCAAAGTCCTGCTCATGGCGCAATGCAAATGGCGAGCCCATCACCTGCGCGCCCCGGCGGTGCCTGACATTACTGTTTAGACGTTTCATGGAGGCCTACGCGAATGCCGAGCATGTATTCATCTGGCTCAACACCAACGGTCATACTCGGGAGCGCCTTGCTCATGTATATCGTCCATCACAACGACAATCTATAAAACAGCCTAGCTAGAGAGGGTACTATGGTACGGAGTATGTACTATCGTGAGCAACCGATCATAGTGCCACTGCACACGAGTGTGTGTCTGATCGATTCGTCCATTATTCGTAAGTTATGCATGGTTGTGTGGTGTCTAATGGTGGTCGTGGAAGGCTAGCTAGCGACAAGAGCGGTTGCATGGACGCCTGGTTGTCAATACGTGCCACATACGCTTCAAAGGCTCATCATCCATGAGTTCACATTTTACCACCACGCCAGCGTCTGACCGCCTTGGCCTACCGAAACCCCTTCCATCGCTAGCGCGCGCTTCCCGCCTGAAACGGTCACCGTCTCTCCAGAACGTCAACGCCGCATTCACCAAACTTAACTGCAGGTGCAGTTGGTGTGTCACTGACATGCGGGCCAGATGCCCGTTGGGCCCACATGTCAGTAACCCAACGCACCTGCAATTAGGTCACTGAAGCACCGTCCGCATTCACGCCCGACGAACCTACTCTGGTGCCGGCCGTCCATCCGTCTGCCGCGGCTCATTGCCATTCGCCCGCTATATTAACTTGAGCCCTAGCTCCCAGCCATAGCCAAAGACCCACACTCATTCTCCTCCGGTCCCTTCCTTCTGTCGGCACCACTCCAACCATGGCCTCCTGGCGCTCCAAAGCTCTCTTGGACGTACTGTCGCAGGAGTAGACGAAGGACATCGGCGGCTCCGCTCTAGGCGTGCTCCAAAGCTCTCTTCGACGTACTGTCGCAGGAGCAAATGAAGGAGATCGCCGGTACCCCCCCTCCCGGCCGCCCTCATCCGCCACGACCACAAAGCCGGCGCGCGAGGAAGAGTAGTACACGGTAGGTCGCCGCCGCTCTGGTCCCAGGAAGGCCACCGCTACTCCACTCAGTCGACGGCAAGCTTGGTGGGGTAAACATCGGCGGCCGATTAGCCGCTTGACGGCGACGTGGAGTTGGAAATCTTCAGAACCTTGTGCTCCGGAGGACGAGGTTACCGAGGCGGATGAGGAGGAGGCAAAGGCAATGGCCAGCTTTCTCGGGTTCATGGCCGGACATGGTGGCCGAGCGCCGAAGATCGTTTAGATTAGGTTTACAGTAGGTTTTAGTACAGTTTGTGCGAAATATGTAATGAATTTCGTGCAGTTTGTAGGAAAAGTTTTCGAAATGTAATGAATTTCATCCGGTTAATTTGAAATTTGCTTTGTCTGCATGAATTTCGTCCGGTTTGTTAATATAGTTGTCGAAAGGTATGCAGGCAGCATCGGATGGCGTCCATTAGTGTCCTCGGACAGATGCTGGTGTAAATTTTTGGGCCAGCGCTCGAGATGCCCTAACTATCATGCTATAATCGCTAACAATGCTCCATTATTTGGCAGGGAACAGTTATCCCTCGATCAAAATCAGATCCGCCATGAAATCTAGTGCAAAACAAAGAAGGAAAGTTAGGGGCACTGTAGCAAATATTATATTTAGCTACTGTAGCAGGTTATGTGCGTGGTTACTGTTCATGTAAATAAATTTAAAATTAATTTTATTGCATCATAATTTTGTTTGTATGTAATTTTTGTAAATGTATACAGTAGATTTGTAATTTGCAAATTAAATCAAGTCATTTTAGCCTTAATCATATGGATGCGAAGGAGGAAAGTTAGGGAATTGTAGCTTAGGTGACTTCTCTTCTTCATGTTAGAGGACCCACTTTGCGTTTCGCACTCCTCCCACATAAGAGTGTAAATTCTTGCTTACATAGTAATGGAGCAAGTGGACGGCACCGTAGCACGTCATATCACTCAAACTAGCCCGCCTAACGCGCGAGAAAGCACCGCCCTCGTCATTTTGTTCTAGATTTCTATCGATCGATCGCACGAAAATGTTACGCTTTGCAAGTTCTAAAGGAAAAGGCGGCACACATACGACTCGTATGCGTCGCACCCCCGATAGTCCGGATCGCACGCCACGCACCAGAGGGGACACGCGTTGTCTTGCAATTTCACTGACATGTGGGACTGCAATTGAATAAACCATCGATAGCCGAAATCTAATCGCTCGGCGGGCGTCGGCTGAAAAGAGAGAGACGGTGGAGGGACAAGAGATCGCCCGCCCGCCGCGCACGGGCTCCAAGAAATATATGGTGATAATGTGAGGTGGGCCATGCGGGAGTCCGGACCGCTTCCAAGCCCGCTTCTGACCGCCCTGGCCCACCAGAAACCCCCCACCCCCACCTCCCTATGCGCGCTCCCCCTCGGGGAAGCAGCTCCCCTGACGTAGACCAGTTGCCTGCCACATGCATGCATAGCAAGTAGTACTAGTAAAATACTGGGCTATAAGCCCGCTTATGTGGAGGAGAGAGAGGCATTGACAAAGTCAAGGAGTGGGCTCTGCAAGAGCCCGTCTCTACACGTGCTCCTAGGTATAAAAAAACTAATTCAAAAAAAGAGGCGTAAAAAAACAATTGTGTCTAAAAAAAGAAAGGTAAAAAGCATTTGAGAGGAAATAGATAGAGAGAAAGTGAGAAAAACTTGTAACCTTATAGCCAACCTTATAGTCAACAGTATGGTAGTATTAGATGAGGAAGGAGGGAGTGGTGCACATGCCAAGTTCGCTGGGCTGCCGTGTTTCACACTCCTCTGTCGTAACAGTGGAGACAATAGCTTTCATCAAAAATAAACAATGAATACTTGGTGCTCGTCCTCTATATCGGAAAGAATACTTTCATTCGCCGACATGTGGGACATCGACCATCCTGGTCCACCTGCCATGCACAAAATTATCCTGGTCCACCCCGGTCATATCACAGGCCCAACCTTTCCCACTGTAAGTTGGTCGGACGAAGGAACCATCATGACTTCGTCGAAGTCTACTTGTTTAAGAAAACTTACTGTACCTGCAATACTACTACCACATGTGAAGACTGGACGACACTGTACCACGTCATATCACTGAAACCCACTAGGCCAAACTAGCCCGCCCACGTCATCTATTTTGGAACGGAGGGAGTACGTCTCTGTACTGCTATGATTTTGTGTTTGTGTTGTACGTCTCTGTACTTTTGCTATGATTTTCCTACCCTATGAACCAAATGAGGCCTGAATGTATCCGTGTCGACTATTGTCTGATCGATCGCTAAGCCTACAATTTTAGGAGCTTGGGCTAATGGCCGATCAATGATGGATAAGTATAAGAATACCACGAGCTCATCAGCCCCAACGTTTCTCTTTGGTGAGTGTTTTGCAAGTACTATAGCTTGCACAGTAGCTAGCCTACTAACACCAAGAATCATCAAACAAGCCCTGCTGATATGATTAACAGTTCAAACTTACATCTAAGCATGCCATATATTACATCAACGGTAATGATAACTTTAGTTTGCGTGAGATTAGGGAAACATGAAAAAACGATAAAGGACAAAGTTGCCATCCCCTATCAACTAAAGTTGCCATCCCTACGAACTAAAGTTGCCATGTCAAATCGTTCGGGACGAACTGCTCAAATCCCGAAAGTTCGGGAGTTATTGGATTCCTACATCAAAAGCTGGTGAGGATACATCTGTTTCCATAACTCGGAGAGGGTTCGCCTGATTCACTATCAAACAAAAGTAGCAAGTACCGCCCACACAAGACAGTGCACTAGCCCTAAGATGGTTTGATAACACGCATCATTCTGGTAATTAAACACAAGGCAATACAAACTACCCTGAAGGATTAGCGCGACCAACTATTTCTTGTCATCGATCTCTCGGGCAATGACCACAGCAAGGACAACGGCATGGGAATCGATCTCCGGGGCGATGTCCACAGGACTGATAGTGGCATCGGAATCAATCTCTGGGGCGATGTCCACAGGATGGACAGCGGCATCGGAATCGATCTCCGGGGCGATGTCAACAGGACAGACCACGACATCAAAAACGATCTCTGGGGCATTGTCCACAGGACAGGCCGCGACATCGGAATCATCAAGGACGTCCATCGGCACCTGCACAACCCTAACATATTAGCAAGCACATTGCAAATAATCAAAAACCACAACTATGGTAAGCCATTATTTTTTACCTTATGCAGCTCACCGGGGGATCCCATCCCTCCGGGGGCCATCTCCTCGTCCTCGATTGGGGCCATCACCTTGCCAGGGGAATAGTGCTTCTCAATGGTGACTATCTCCTCAAACTCAGCCTTGAGCCTCGCATAGGTGGCCATTAGAGTTTCTGGGGTAGGCACGGTGGGGCCTTGCTGTTCTTCCAACTTTCTTTGAGGAGTTCATCTGCCAACGTCGTCAGCTCTTTGGCCAGTGCTTGTTTCTTGGAGTTCTTCGTCTCCATGGGTTGGCCCGCCAACATGGTCAACTCATTGGTCGGTGCTCGCTTCCTCGAGATCGTTGTCTCCAGTGGGTTGTCCGCCGGCAACTCTTTGCCTAGTGCTCCAGGATCCATCAATGAACTGACAAACAAAAAGCAATCGAAAGGAAACCACAATCGCAATGAAAACGGGAAAAGAATAGGCTGTGAGAATCGGTCGGTTCTTCACAAAAAGAAGATTCTTGGAATGAAAATATAGCAGCATCACTGATTCGCCCACCTTTCCTTTGTCGGTACAAAAGAAAAATGGCAGAAGTGAGTAGCCTGGAGTGAGGTTTTCTTCAAGAAAGGGGAGAAAGGGCTTCAACGAGCGTTCCAGTGAAATGATGGTTGCTTCGTCCAGTCCAACTACGAGGCCACTTTACCACTGCTGGAAAAGGTGTGGGTTTTTTGATATGACGGGTCATGACGGCCACACCGGGGTGACCGGTGAGTCTCGACTATAGCACCTCGCTGTGATTTGGTGGATGGCACGCAGGCCCGGATGCTTTGATGTCCCACATGTAGATAGAGCGGCTAGTCATATAGGAGTGATCAATATTGTGCACCGCGACCAAGGCAGAGAGGAAAACGAGAGAACTACGTAATTAATGCATGAGTTTAATTAGGGTAGTTTTGTAAAGTACGAGATACATTCCTCCAATCACAACATGCCTTGGTTGATGAGATTTGACATTTGAGCCCTATAAACTGGAAGGGAGGGTGTACTGCACGCGGTGTAGTCTAGTCACTTGTTGAAATCTCTAGAAAGGCAAATACTCCTTTCCGGTTTACAGGGCTATACTAGCAAGTACTAGTACTACAATAGTGGGCTCAAATAGCAATTTTGTCTCATGCAAGAGCCTGGCTATATGCGTGCTCCAAGGCATCGCACCATGCACCACCCCTACACAAAGGCTGCCACGCGAGCGTTCGCAACTGCCACGTCCACGTTCGGGTTGCACTTGGCTCTTCGCCTCTTCGAGAAGACGAACAATGATGTTACTATTACTTCTACAGTATCGAATCCACTGCTGCATGCCCGTCCACCGCGTGCGGGAGGGATAGCGTGTAGCGAAAGCTTCTCCTAGTCCTGCCAGCCACCACGCTCATGCGCAAGGGAGGGACACAGCTTCGCTGACTTACTGCTCCTGCCTTTGCATCTATGACAGGTGGGCCCAATAGCTGGGTGGCCCACCTGTCACGCAGCCAAAGGCGGGTGCAGTTAAGGCACTGGAGCTCAGTCCGCGAGGGAGAGGGCGTTGTAGTAATCAAACTTCTCAGTCTTGTACGAGTTGACGTGACACATCAAAGCACTGCACTCGATATATTTCAATAATTTGCATTTACCGATGCATTAATTACACTACACATCAAAGCACTATACTCGATATAAGTCTCTTTAGACATTTCAAATGGACTACAACATACGGATGTATGTAGACATATTTTAGAGTGTAGATTCACTCATTTTGCTTCGTATGTAGTCACTTGTTGCAATCTCTAAAAAGACTTATATTTGGAAACGGAGGGAGTACAACGCATGCATGCATGCCGTGACTTTCCTTTTGATACTTGCATGTGTTGATTTGATGCACCTTGCCAAATTTTGACTATAAATTTAACTAACCAAATGTTCATGCATGTCACAAAAAATTATGGGGCTGTTTGGATTGTGACTATGTTTGTCTTATGTTGCCACATTATTTTTCCCACACTTGCCTAACTTGAGTTGCTCAAATTGTTAGACACACTTTAGCTTGCCTAAGGGAATCTTGCCACACTTTTTGTGTCTATGACATGTGGGCTTCACTGCTAATAAAAAAATTCTTATCTTAGGTGTGGCTAATAAAAAAGACTTATATTTAGGAACGGAGGGAGTAGAAAATATAAATAATAATGCATGTTGGGGCAGCCAACGTTTCCGATAATTTTAGCCGTGGGCTTCTTCACAATTTTTACGAGGGGGTGGTTGTTCATTTAATGGAGGGACTTGTACCAGACTTGAACGATACAAAGTGCGACCTGGCACACCGTAACACCACTTGGAATAAGCGGGTAGCTATCTCAAAGAACAATAAACAACTAATAAAAAACGGCGACCTGGAACGTAGTAGTAAAAAAATTTAAACGATTGTTTTGATGGAGTGAAAAAGGAAAACAACCCCACTACGTATATATAGGCCGAAGCCTCCGCGCTTGCTTGCTAAGGTTGCTCTATTCACACACTCTCATCCTCTCCAGATCTAAACAAGATAGCGGTGGGAACACTGTCTTTCTCCCTTCAAAAAACATTGTCTTTCTATCCTCACCGCTGGTTACAGATCCGGACGTATCCCCATCCGCCGGTGAAGGGGAGGAGGGGTAGTGTTTAGGCCGTTGTCGACAGTGAGGGAGGAGACCCACTGTCGGCCGCACCGTTATCTCTGGCCGAGCGCCGGTGCGGGAGGTCCTCCGATCCCTTCGTCGTTGCCCTAGTGTGGGCGGATTCGGCCTCCCGCTGCCCACCTATCCACATCCCGACGACCTTCAGGTATATCTTCCTTCGAAACCGCCTTAGCTCTACTTCCCCAGCTCGCTACGTTGCTGCATGTGCATCATTTTCTACCTCTCAGCCCCTCTTGATCGGATGGTCCAATGTCACCTATTTTTTTCTTCTATTGTTAGAGGTAAAGCTACTTCATGGAGTCAAATCTTGTACTTGGTTCAAACAAGAAATAAAGTGGGGGTGGGGGAATTTAGTATGTACATCGGACTTGGTACAAACAGGAAGGAAAGGGGGTGAAAGTAGTACAGACTGGTCATCCAACCAGTCTATTGGTCGAAAAGGGACTGGTATGACCAGGACTAGATTTGCTATCCACACATAGGAGTAGGTGGCTAGAGTGAACAAAAATGGGACCAACCCAGATATGTTTCTTGGATGTTTGTTTCTCGGGGCAATAAACTATGAATCACCACTTTATGCCCCTATTTAGGTACATTGTGCTAGACTGCTGGTGCACCCACTGTCCCATGCCCTTATACCAAATATTTAGCTGTTCTTAATCTAATGCCCCTGGTAAAATGAAGCCATGCCACTGTTATAAGCCATGGCAAGTTTATCCAAATGTTTTTGCCTGTAATTGTTTGAGACCCTGGCTGCTTCCTCTGTAGCTTTTTGTGCAAACAGGGATATCCATTTCACCTGGTTGCTGTTGTGACCTTTTGGTGTACTACACAAAACACTTCTTAAAAGAAGTGAATTTTGTGCTGTTTAACTGGAACGTCAGAATGGAACAGTTGGTTCATTTCGGTGGAACTACACAAAGGGAGATATGTGTTCCAATCCTCATCATCCATATTGGCACCATAACCTTCCTTTAGGTAAGAATGATATTTAATGCATGTGTTCATCTCTATTTTGCAACTGCCATGAGAAAATAATGCTATTTTTTACTAGTACACTTGTACTCCCTCACTGACAAAACCAATTCTGAAATAGAAGGCCAATCATGTACTTGGTTTCACCAACTGGTGAGGAGAAAGAGAAACAGAACATGAATAGGAAGAAGAAGAAGAAGAAACAGTGCCAAGGTGATCTTGCTGAAGCCAGATGCCTCAGTCGAGGCCATTCAAGGGCTCCGGCAACGACTACCTTACATGTGAGACAATCCTCCGGGGAGCCCTTCCACTTGTGCTGTCTCACTTAATTAATTGGGAGTACTTAAGTACCACTAATTTATTGCTGCCTAATTTTCCTGTCGGAGTTAAACAAATCTTTAGTAGCACCCTATGCTGAATCATGTACGTGTGTATGTTTGTCTATGGAGGTGAATCATGTGGTGGAGCAGGGAGGGAATATTATTAGTGTCATGACATAATAGTGCTATTGTTTCGCATGTCAATTTATTGCCATTGGTTCAATGAGGCAATGTTTTGCGTATTGTCCATCATGAATTTGATGCTACTGTTAGAGTAATATGCTAATGTCTTTCTATCCTTTCTCACTAAGCTAATGAAGGTTTCACATTGTCCCTACTTGTGCAAACAGGGATCATGTTGTGCCAATCATACATTTTAGTGGAACTACACAAGACAATATAATGAACTGTATCCAGCTAGTGCTTTAACTCTGCTGGAAGTTCTTGATAATCTTTGGATATAATCTCAGCACTGGTAAACAAGAGTGATTTCAACCATACATTTGAAGTGCACAGAAATATATACTATTGAGTGATTCTAGTGAGTGCCTTATCATCTCTTATGGGATACATGAATAAGCTTTTTTCCTCAGGTTGGTACGGGCCTAAGGCCTTCATCCATATTAGTTTGCTATCATCTCTATTTGTATCGTGCTACTGTCATGAGAAACTCCTTTATCTTTGCACGTTAAAGTTTTGCAACCTATGATACATGGCAATGCTTTCAGTGCTGAGCTAATTGGCACTGATTAAATAAACAATACCTCTCTTTAAGCAAGACTACTATGTTGCTAACTTTACCCATTAAGATAATGAGGCTGCTTCTATTTGTTAGTGTGTGTTTCATCAACTAGTCCCACTATTACAGTAATCTCACTCTCTCAATATATGTGCCAACACGGATGCTCGATTTTGGTGGAACTGCACAAAAACTTTGGGTGCTTCATTGCCTCGACAGCTTCCGTCCTTTCCTATCAGTCGCTAATCTGGGCTTGCTTCCTTCCTTTGCTGTCAGTCACTTCTCTTATCTCGGCTTCCAGTCAAAGGAAATAGTAATTGATATGCTACCTCACACAGGTTGGTAGTGGTCTTTATCCTGATTATTGTGCTTGTCATGTATTAGTAATTTGGTATTGTGCTACTGTTTGCCGATTTTATCAAGGAGTAACTTGGAGCCTGAACTCGCAGGCAAATCATTGCATTGGGTGATTTTAGTAGAACTGCGCAAAAGGATCAGATGGACAGATACTTATGCTGCTGCTATGTACTCCAAAGTTCACTCAGACAAGCATCGATGTTCACAAGAAAAAGTGCCTATATTCATTCGAGTATCAACCAGGGTCAACCAGTTGTCAAACTCCAAGTATTAGGAGACTGAACGCCAAAAATATTGCTTGGCGCATAGCCCGGAAAAACACAGTCCAGTCTTTGGTCCGAACTTGTGCCTTTTGGTTATCGGCAGATATGGTAGCGAACTATATGGCATCGAGTCTAAAGATTCCAGGCAAGTTGGTTGACGCGTATATTCATCTGGCACCTAATCAGTCTGCACGCTAGGGATGCTCCATTTCAGTTGAACTGCACAAAAAATTTGGGTGGTTCATTTTCTCAACTGCCTCCTTTCTTGTGCGCAATGTAGAATTTTGGCGAGCTACAGGACCAAGATGAGCCAGTAAACTAGTTGGATGAAAGTAGTGGCCAAGTTGCTCAAACCTCCCTCAGCATGAGGCCACTATTTGAGGATAAACCTACAAGCAAAGTTCAGACTGCATGTGCTGCCTCTTATGTACTCGAAAGTTTACTCGTACAAGCATTAATTTTAGCAAGAAGTACCTCCGACAGAACATCATTTACCAGTCTGTACCCTAGGTAATTAAAGTTCGTCCATGGATAATATTGGCTGTGATCTCAATCATTTGGATGCATAAACATACTAAACATGTGTATATCTGAATCTTTTTGTGAATTATCTATGAATATTGTCGTGTGATCTATCAATCATTTGGATGCATAGACATGCTGAACTTGTGTATATATGAATCTTTTGAGTTGTTGATTGTGAATGTTGGCCATGAATATCAACATGTCCTGTGAACCTGAGTTTGATACGAATGTTTACCTTTTTTGTTGTACTTGTGTGTGAACTTGTTAGTATGCCAACTGTGGGATATGTGACGTGTGGGTGTCAACGGCACACCTTCTTCCCGAGAAGAATTGCACCTGCTTTGTTAGGGTAGCAAGAGTGGAGTCTGTTTCAAACCTTAAACTCATAGAGCTTGTTGAAATTAAACCCTCATCTTTGAATCCCTGAAATTGGTACCCTAACCTCTTTGATCCCGGTCAATATCAACCCTGAACATGTTTGCCGCACTAGGAAATGATCCATCCCTCCCAGGATCACAGTTTACTCTCACTGACGTCCATGCCCTCTGTTCACTCCTGAAACATGTAGAGCACCAATGGAGGACGTCGGGTTCTGGCTTATTTTTCTCTGTCCGCATGGCCGCACAGGGGCGTCCATGGAGGTGCGCTCCAACACGACGTCGCTGACTCCAGTGCCGGCGGACGGTGGCAAGGCGTCAGAGGAGGGATGAGAGATGTAGGTGGGACGAACCGCAATGGTATGCGCATCGACGCGGCGAAACAATGCCTGCACGCTCGAGGATGTGGGAGAGCAGCGCAGCGCGAGCCACTGGTCGACACGGCAGACCCGCGTGCTGGCGTCCTTTGTTACGGCGATGGCGGCCAGGAGGTGCATGATGCGGCGGCGGCACACATGTACATCGGTTGCATGGGCCTACTCGACTTCGCCCACAAATCCTTGGTAATTGTGTCAGTTGGCGACTAAGTGCTGTGGCACGCCATGAATCCGGTGACGAAGGTGCTCGTGTTCTTGCTGAAAGCTGACTCAACCTTTGTTATGAAGTGACGCAGCATATTCATATAGAAGCTTACTTTGAAGCAAGCATGCATGTGGATGGATTTTCCAAGAGCTGACGTACATAGTGCTGGCTTCTGCCGCATCGCTCGGCGCGATAGTAAAGCCGAAGATGGATATGACGTGTAGGACCGCTGAGTCAGTTAGAGAACCTGTAATCCCGGCTGGGATTTTCTTTTTTCAAGTGAGGCAAATAGGTCTAGGATTTGGGTAGGGTTGATACTGACCAGGATCAAAGAGGTTAGGGTACAGATTTTAGGGATTCAATTGTTGATGTTCGATTCCGACGAGCTCTATGAGTTTGAGGTTTAAAATAGACTTTACACGGGTAGCAACAGCGCATCAGCTCTTTTTAATCTTTTTGCTTTGTCTTCCCCCTCCCCCGCTCAACCCCTACCGTAATGTTTTCAGCCTCAAAACAAACATAGTACTGCATTGTTTTTGGGGCTTGATGAAAAATCGAGTGCTGGTTTCTGTAGGTTGGCCCGCCCAGCAAATGGGTTGCTGGTCCACCACGGACTGGGAGGCTAAAAATACAAGTTGTATGTTGCAGAGGCAAGTAAAAAACGCCATCGAGAGCCATCCACTGAAGAAAAAAAGTCGCTTCTTATGTGGTTCTTCACTCATGCCGCCGGCCCCCTCTTTAATCCAGTTCGCTCGGGGATCTAGCTGGTATCATTTTTTCTAGAGGGCGAACAAGTATCAGCTAGGCCTAGGTTTTGTTTTTTAACATGCATAGCCCACGACATACGGAGACAGTGGTTTCAACTTATTTTTTGAGGTCCATACCGGCCTATGGGCTTTTTCTTAAAGATCGGCAGCCCAATGTATTTTTTTAATAAAACGCAGGTCTCTGTTCTATTTATCTATATATAAGAATAATAATGTTTTGTCCAATTTATGTTTTCCCTTCTAACAACATTATATATATTTATATTATTACTATTATCATATATTTATAGAGACTTATATATACATTATAAAAACATCCCATGTGTTATTAACTTATAAAAGTAAATGTTTAACAGAAGTTGGCAAGGAAAATCCTGGTTGTTTTGACTCACACGCAAGGAAAATCCTGGTGATTGCGTACAAAAGCTTACGAAGATTTTAAGGACAAATGTAATAATAACGCACTCATTTTTATTTTGAGCAATAACTCGCTAATTTGTTAATTTTATACATAAAAATGTGCCTCTCCAGTTTATTTTTTGATATTAATTGCTCCTTCTAACATAACATTATATATAGAACGAGCCCAGCTAATTCGTGTATTTCAAGGAAGTGCCAATGGGCTGGGATTTCTTAGAAAATATAAATGGGCCGCATTGACGTGAAATTATTTGTTCACCCAGCCCAGCAAATGGACTGTACATTCTAGAAAACATGGGTTAAATATATGCCACATTTTTGTAGGCTGACATGTGGGCTAATAGGTCGAAGCCTACGCAGGGCGTTGTCAACTTGGTCAACAAATGATTATGACATCCACAGCCATTGGATTTACATCCAACGGCAGGCATGCACCTTCAATCTCTAGTCTTCTTCCTCCAGCATCGCCGGGACCGCCTGGTCCGGCCTCCGTTGGCTTGCGGCTCTACTTAGCATCACTGCGAAGTGCTACCCCACCGTCACCCAGGCTATCCCTCCACCCCTCCACACCTCCTGTTATTCTCCATCGACTGCAGTCCCACGCCTCACCAGAACCAGTTATAACCCTTCTCCTCCTCTCAATCTACGACTCCACTACCGCGTCTACGATCCCCGATTCATTCCCATCCCGGGCCTCACCGTCGTCCACCGCTCGTTGCGCTCGGTGCGGCGTGGTCAACAAACAAGAGTCATCGGAAGAGGACTGTACGTGGAGAGCCTGATGGCTGGGACCCACGAGGTCCATGGTCGCACGCAAGTAAAGTTCCTCCTTATTAAGCTGAAAAAAATGTTTCCTCCCCCTGACAGCTGTGACCCACCGGCTGTATCTTCGCACGGAAGGAAGTTCCTCCTTGTTATGCCAAAAACAATTGTTCCTCCCGTTGACAGCTAGGCCCGTCAGATTTGGTGGCTGACTTATGGGCCTACTAAGCGGACGTGTACGCAGGACTTTGTCAACTTAATCAACAAATGATTCTAGCAGCTGGACCATTGGAAGTTAATCCAACAGCCGTGCTCCTTCTTCAACCTCTATTCTTGCTCCTGTCTCTCGCGGGCGGCACCACGGCTGTGCTGCCGTGCACCCGAACCAGTCAAGTTTCCCACTCCTCTCCATCTGTGACTCCAATGCCATGTCTTCCCCATCTCCGGGTCGTTCAAGTCTGGGGCTTCGCCGTCATCCACCGGCCTTGGTGCGCTCGGCACGGTGTGGTCAACATGGTCAACAACCAAGAGTCATCGGAAGATGACAGTACGTGAGAGGCTGACAGTGGGGACGCACCACGCCCATGGACGCATGCATGCAACAGAACACGGCGTGGTCAACGTGGTCAAGGAACGACTTCCGTCAGAAGAGTACTGTACGTGGAGGCTGACAGCTAGGTCCACGGCCGCAACAAGGAAGTGCCTCCTTATTATGCGAAAAATAATGATTCCTCCACCTAACAGCAGGGACCCACCGGATGGCCCATCGTATTTCGCCAAAAACATTTCCCCCTGACTGCTGGAACCCACCAGCTACATCTTCGCAGGCAAGGAAGTGCGTCCATATTACGGGCAAAAAAATGATTCGGCCCCCTGACTGCTGGGACCCACTAGCTACATCTTCGCACACAAGGAAGTGCCTGACAGTCGGGACCCACCTGGTTGAAGCGTACGTAGCATTGTCATTCTGGTCGCGAACGTGTATGCACATACTGGTCGATGTAGAGGCGCGCACGTGTCATAGTAGAGGCGCGCACGTAGCATATACACGTACGTACAGCGGCCAGGGTGGAAGAAAGTAAATACGGCCACGTACGTACATACGGGCGGGGTCTCGAACGCCTACTCGCGCATACGTACGGCCAGGGCTCGTGTACATGGCTGGGTCGGGATGGAGAAACTGCATCATCGTCGTGTTCATGGGGAGGCAACGGAATGCGTCGTGTTCATCGGGAGGCAATGGAACGCGTGGGAGCCAACCGGCTTGGACGGAATAGCCGATGGAAACGAGGCCTGGCGTACCGCAGAACAGAGGAAACGGCCTTGTGTTCGACCGGCCATGGTCGAAACGGGATCCCGTTCATCGGGAGGGGTCTGGCATACCGCAAAACGGAGGAAACAGACTTTTTTTGGACCTCCTACGGTCGAAACGGGCTCCTGTTGATCGGGAGGGGTGTGGCGTACCGCAAAACGGAGGAAACAGACTTGTGTTGGAGCGCTACGGTCGAAACGGGGGTCCTGTTCATCGGGAGGGGTGTGGCGTACCGCAAAACGGGACTCCACGGGATACTGTTCCTCTCCACCATCGACCTCCTCCAGCCTCGACCTGCGACTGTTCATCCACGGGCTCCTATTCATCCAGCCTCCACCGCACGCTCCTCCACTGGCTACTGTTCAACCAGCCCTCCAATGGGGTCCAGTTCAACCACCCCTCCACGGGCTACTGTTCATCCAGCCCTCCATCGGCTACTGTTCAACCAGCCCTACATCGGCTACTGTTCAACCTTCCCTCCACGGGGTCCTATTCATCTAGCCCTCCACGGGGTCCTGTTCATCCACGCCCAACCGACTCGATCGATCGGGGTCCTGTTCATCCAGTGGCAACACCACAGGGGCCTATTCATCCAACCCCCACCGAGAACTGTTCATCTAACCCCCCCAGCAACGCTGACTTTTTATCCAGAGGCAGCATCGATCGGCTTCAGTTAGCAGCAGTAGCGAAGGAATCGCTCGATCGCTCGGGTTCAGTAACGCGTAGCCTGCAGTACAATCGCTCGGGTTCAGTTAGGTGACACCTCGCTCGGGTTCAGTTAGAGACCAACGCCTCGCACCCACGCACGCACGTGTATGAGAGAAACGTGCATCGCTCGGCCCCCGACCACCCACCGTAACCGGGAACTCCCCGAAATTTTCCTCCCCTTGCTTCTACCATGGTTTTTTCCATCATGGACGGCCCAAAGAATGTCATGCAGCTGCGTCTCTGGCCCGCTCAAGACGAAAAGCCAATTTTCTGTTATGATTTTTTGTCATAGAAGTAGGAGCCCACCACATCTATGATGATACCGGGTTTTGTCACAATTATCATCATAGAAGTGTCATAAGTATGATAGAAAAAAAATTCGTTTGGCCCAAAATGTCACGGATGTGTCTTTTTTTGTAGTGTATGCCACAAGTAAAATCTAGCAATAAGAACAAGAAGGATTCTTCTTCTAGTAGTAACAATAATCATGTTAAATCCAATGTTGTTGCTTATAGTAGTTCTCTTGATTCCACTAATGATTCTCTTAGCCAAGTTACACTTGAGCAATAAAATAGCTTATTGAAGGAAATTATATAGAAAGGTGTTTACGAGAGCCCTGTCGGAAGTAAGCAATTTGAGGAAATTGTACGCAAGCAAGGAAGGCAGCGGAAGAATCAAGGTGTCGGTTTTGAACGAAAGTTCAATGCCAATGGAGTTGAGTGGGAAGAAGATCAATACCCCAAGACAAAGTTTGTTCCTCAACAAGAGAAGTATGACCCCACTTCTTTGAAAAGAACACAAGTTGAAGATGATCTTCCACCACAAGACCACAAGCTGAAAGGTAAGGAGAAGCTTTAAGAAGAGATTGACTCATTTGAAGAAGCTCGTAAGGCCATTGTCAAGTGGGTTCCCAAGAATAAATCAAGTTCCACTACATCAAGTACGACTACAACTCCAAGGATTCCCATCAAGTTGATGTGGATCCCAAAGAAGAATAACTAGAGAGTTCTTGAGGGTGACTCCGCCAACATACTTCACTCATATTCATTTAGGCAAGAACAAGTGCAATCAACTTTCACATCTTTCACTAGTTCATGGAGTCACAAACCCTCTTGTTGGTAAGACAAGGGACAAGGTAACCTAATTCTTTCATGGACATCATCATTTGTGGGTTTCACTCTATGTCTATGGATATCCTTGTGTGTTCCTTGTGGGACTAACAAATGTAGGTATTGAAAGTGCAACTCCCTCCAATGGATTGCTCCAAATGATCTACATCAACATTGAGCGTCCACATCTTCAACACCTACATGAAGTCATCATCGACAAAACCCAAGGTTAGTTCATCCATCTTAGGGGGGATATCACATCTAGGGGGAGCTTTTCTCTAAAAAAAATTGAGCTAAAGCAACTCTAATGATGTGAACACACAACAATGCTTTATGTAAAAGTGGTAACTGTCGGTGTCAAAACTGGCAGATCTTGGGTAGGGGGCCCAAGCTGTGCGTCTAAGGATCAATGGTAAATATGGAGAAGGGACACAATGTTTACCCAGGTCCGGGCCCTCTTAATGGAGGTAAAACCCTACTCCTTCTTGATTGTATTCGAGGGTATAGGGGTTACAAGAGTTTATCTACCTCGAGATCGATTCGGCTAAACCTAGATAGCTAGCCTAACAATGTTGTGATCCTGCCTCCGATCTAACCCTCCGGTTTATATAGACACCGGAGGGGCTTAGGGTTGTACAAAGTCGCTTTTTAAAGAAAGGAATAATATATCCAGACACCTATACTTGCCGTCCATGCATATGAGAGTCCCCACCGGACACGAGAGATAATCTTCTGTCTTGTATCTTGACAGCCCATCAGTCCGGCCCAGATTAGTAGACCGAACGCCTGAGGACCCCCTAGTCTAGGACTCCCACAGTAGCCCCTGAACCAGTCTCCAATGATGATATTCAGCGCTCAGATTGTCTTCCGCATTGCAAGGAGGGTTCCTTAAAGAATACACATCGGCTTTCCTCTTTAAAAGAATTGTATCCGGCTTTTCGTAATAAACACAACCCTTAGCCGCGAAGGCAGGATATATAAAAAATAAGAATAGTGTCTTTTACTGACAACTTTTCGACGAAGCGTCAGACTTGACCCTTCGGCATTTTGAACCATTTTCACACTGTCGGAGTAAATGACCACGGGTAGCCTAACCGGCTCCCCTGGCTCTTCAAAAAATATTGGGCCGACTGAGCCCTCAAATATCCAAGACGCAGGGCCGCCTTCTCTTGGCCGACTGTCCCACCGGCCGGCTGCTGGAAGGCGGCAAGGCTCTAAGAGCTCTCTCGAAGAGGGCCGACTCCTAGCAGCCGGCCACCAGAGGGCCGGCTCCTAGCAGGCGGCCTGGCTCACACCCTCAAAGTTTGCACCCACATAACAGCGATAAGTGTTGGGGAACGTAGTAATTTCAAAAAAAATCCTACGCACACGCAAGATCATGGTGATGCATAGCAACGAGAGGGGAGAGTGTTGTCCACGTACCCTCGTAGACCGACAGCGGAAGCGTTATCACAACTCGGTTGATGTAGTCCTACGTCTTCACGATCCGACCAATCAAGTACCGAACGCACGACACCTCCGAGTTCTGCACACGTTCAGCTCGATGACGTCCCTCGAACTCCGATCCAGCCGAGTGTTGAGGGAGAGTTTCGTCAGCACGACGGCGTGGTGACGATGATGATGTTCCACCGACGCAGGGCTTCGCCTAAGCTCCGCAACGGTATTATCGAGGTGTAATATGGTGGAGGGGGGCACCGCACACGGCTAAAATATCGTATATCAAGTGTGTTTAGAGGTGCCCCTGCCCCCGTATATAAAGGAGCAAGGGGGAGGCCGGCTGCCCTAGGCGCGCCAAGGAGAGGGGGGAGTCCTCCTCCTAGTAGGAGTAGGATTCCCCTTTCCTAGTCCAACTAGGAAAAGAGGGGGGGAGGAAAGAGAGGGAGAGGGAGAGGGAAAGGGGGCTGCGCCCCCCTCTCCTAGTCCAACTAGGATTCCTCCTGGGAGGGGGCGCGCCACCTCCTGGCTGCTGCCCTCTCTCTCCCCTCAAGGCCCACTAAGGCCCAATACTTCCCCGGGGGGTTCCGGTAACCCTCCGGCACTCCGGTTTAATCCGAAACTTCTCCGGAACACTTCCGGTGTCCGAAAATAGTCGTCCAATATATCAATCTTTATGTCTCGACCATTTCGAGACTCCTCGTCATGTGTATGATCACATCCGGGACTCTGAACAACCTTCGGTACATCAAAACATACAAACTCATAATATAACTGTCATCGTAACGTTAAGCGTGCGGACCCTACGGGTTCGAGAACTATGTAGACATGACCGAGACACCTCTCCGGTCAATAACCAATAGCGGAACCTGGATGCTCATATTGGTTCCCACATATTCTACAAAGATCTTTATCGGTCAAACCGCATAACAACATACGTTGTTCCCTTTGTCATCGGTATGTTACTTGCCCGAGATTCGATCGTCGGTATCTCGATACCTAGTTCAATCTCGTTACCGGCAAGTCTCTTTACTCGTTCCGTAATACATCATCCCGCAACTAACTCATTAGTCACAATGCTTGCAAGGCTTATAGTGATGTGCATTACCGAGTGGGCCCAGAGATACCTCTCCGACAATCGGAGTGACAAATCCTAATCTCGAAATACGCCAACCCAACAAGTACCTTTGGAGACACCTGTAGAGCACCTTTATAATCACCCATTTACGTTGTGACGTTTGGTAGCACAGAAAGTGTTCCTCCGGTAAACGGGAGTTGCATAATCCCATAGTCATAGGAACATGTATAAGTCATGAAGAAAGCAATAGTAACATACTAAACGATCGGGTGCTAAGCTAACGGAATGGGTCAAGTCAATCACGTCATTCTCCTAATGAGGTGATCCCGTTAATCAAATGACAATCTCATGTCTATGGCTAGGAAACATAACCATCTTTGATTAAGGAGCTAGTCAAGTAGAGGCATACTAGTGACACACTGTTTGTGTATGTATTCACACATGTATTATGTTTCCGGTTAATACAATTCTAGCATGAATAATAAACATTTATCATGATATAAGGAAAGAAATAATACTTTATTATTGCCTCTAGGGCATATTTCCTTCAATAAGACGGGGCGTGGCTACAGTGAAGCCTGCCACCCCTTAATCCCGGAGCAAGCGTGGCCACAGTACGCCGTATGGGGCGGCCACTCCTCGTCTGGCGCAGCACTGTTGCAACATTGACCATGACATCACCCACGACGGGCTGTAAGTACGGCCCGCAGGCAGCGGGCCCCTCCTGCCAAAGAGGTACCAGAAGGCGGCCGAGCTTGACCAGTCGGCCTGAGGGGAGGCCGGCTCCCACCAATCGGCCTGCCCCTACCCTGGAAGTTTGTCCACCATTAAGCAGATAAGATGGGGTAAGGCTACAGTGAAAGCCCGACAGGCGGCGGCACTGTAGCCATGCTTACCCCGACAAAGCCATCGTCACCAAGAGCAAGGCTACAGTAACCAGCAGCCGACAAGACCCCCAGGCGGTGGGCCCAGCCTGTCGGCCAAGAGGCCGGCAGCCGGCGGGACCCACCAGTCGGCGGGCCCTAGCGGCCGGCGGAGAAGCCGGCAACTATAGACACTGACGGCCTGGACCCACATCCAGCCGGATTACCATTGTACCCCTGCGGGTAGGCCTATATAAACCCCCAGGGCACCCATGCAAAGGGTTGATCTCTTAGAGTTTTAGACACCACATAGAGAGAAGAGAAGAACTAGCCTTGCCCTTCTTCTTCCTCTAGCTAAATACCTCAAGGAGCCTCTTGTAGCTACTTGCTTTGATCTAGTAAGCATGCGGAGACCCCGCAGAGCAGGACTAGGGGTGTTATCTCCTAGGAGAGCCCCGAACCTGGGTAAGATTCGCCGGCGTGCATGTCTTCGCCTTATCCCTTTTCCAGGCACCGGCGATGTCTTACTAGCTCCCACAATGACAAGCCACCCGTTGGCATATGTCGCACCTACCACCCGACATTTGGCACCCACCGTGGGGCTAGGTGCACCGTCGTTCGGAGACCTGCTCTGGACGGGAACCCTCTTCCTCCCCAGCGAGCATAGCCAGCCCGGCACACCCGATGGCGCTTGCCCCGATGTGCTGCATGGCATCGACGACGCGTGTGCAGCGAGCTGCCTTGCCGATCTTCTCGGCGAGGTCCGCCTCTCCGAGAGCTGCCTCGTCGACTTCCTTGGCAAGCTTGACATCGCCAAGGAGCGCACCTCCGACCTGGAGTCGATCGGCTCCACCGACCCGATGCTTGTCGATTCTAACACTGCATCACTTGACGCCTTCCCCACCAACGTGGTGGTCATCGACGACCCTCTTCCTCGAGCCGACAGCAGTAGCAGCACCGTCACTGAGGTGCTGGTCATCAGTCACGGCGCCGCATCCGGTGGAAATGTCCACGACACCTTGCAGACGGCGCTGCATGACCTTTCCGCCCCCATCCCGGCCAACACCGACGCCGACACGCTGGAGGCCCACCGCCATGCCCTCACCGAGAACGGCAGGAAGATAGCCTCCATGAGACGCCTCACCGAAGCTTACCAGCACGAGGTTGATCGTGCCGCCTCTGGCACGCCGCCTGCTGGCGGACCTAGCCGGATTGGCGCTATGAAGAAGCGCGGCGCGGCCATCGCCAGCATGCTGGGTGCTGACCGCACAGTCTACGCCACGCCACTCGAGAACCTGCGCGTCGCCCAGGCGGCCGTAGACGAGCTGGACGGGCTGGAGGGCGACGAGCTTCACTGCATGACCAGACGCGTCCAGCAGCTGATCGACACGGCCATAGAGCGGCACGAAGCCGGTGCCCGCGCTGAAAGTCCTCCCCCAAGCCGAGAGCACAGCGCGACATCCCGGACGCCGACTACAGGCGGTGCCCGCGAGCGAAAAAACAAGGAGCCGACTGCTAGCCGCAGTCGGACTCAACTCACCATCGAGCATCACGCAGAAGGCCGCCCTCGAGCCATGGAACGACGAGGCAACCCGCCGCCTCCTCCGCCTCGCGGGGAGAGATATCCCACCCCGCCGCCTGTCACGCACCCGACGCTCAGCGGCCGACTGGGCCGCCGCGAAGGAATCAGCGAGAATGATGCCCGCCATCGGATCGACCGCCTGGCGCGATCCCTAGCGCTTGAAGAAGAAGCCGATGTCGGCCCGCCCTGTTTCGGCCCCCGCATCCGTGACGAGCCCTTCCCCAAAGGGTTCTCGCTCCCAAGAGACACACCAAAATACAACGGCTCGGTGAAGCCAGAAGACTGGTTGATAGACTACTCCACTGCAGTCAGCATAGCAAACGGCAACAGGCGCGTTGCCGTGAAGTACGTACCTCTCATGCTTCAGGGCCTAGCACGCACCTGGCTGAACAGCCTAAGGCCCTACAGCGTCAACAGCTGGCTGGACTTCACGGAAGTCTTCATTCGCAACTTCACCAGCACGTACAAGCGAGCACCCAAGCCACGTCAGCTCTCCCTTTGTGTCCAAGGCCCGACCGAGTCCAGCCGCGACTACCTGACACGCTGGGCCGAGCTCCACAACTCCTGCGAAGGGGTGCACGAGGTGCAAGCAATAGAGTACTTCACTACCGGGTGCCGAGAGGGCACCCTCCTCAAGCACCGACTTCTCTGCGACGAGCCGGCTCACTCGACGAACTGCTGATCATAGCAGACAAGTATGCCACGGCCGACTCCTCGATGAAGGCCGAGCTCCGAGTGGACGCCTCTGGAAAGGTGCTTCCTCCGTCTCCAAAGACGCCGGCTGGCGACTCCAATCGACGCCCACATCAGAACGACAACAAGCGCAAGGCTCCTATGCCGCCTTCCACCAGTCGGCAGGTGGTCACGGTCGAAGACGAGGAGCCTGAAGGACAGCCCATGCCGAAGTGACTGAAGGGCGGCAGGCCGGCTTGGCAGCTGGCTTTCTCCTACGAGCAAACCCTTGATGCCATCTGCAAGTTCCACAGCGGCGCGAAGCCGTCCAACCACACAACTCGGAAATGTCATTGGCTCACACGAATCTCCAAGGGCGAAGGACTAGTGCCCCTCCGCCTACTGGTCAGCCGCCTCCGGCTCCTCAACAGCCGGCCGCTCGCCCAGCAGTCGGAGCCATTCAAGACGAATTCCCTGACGAGCATGCAGCCTACGTCATCTTCACGAGCCAAGCTGAGGACAGGCGCAGCCGGTGCCGACAGCACCAAGAAGTTAATGCAGTCGCCTCCAAAGATCCAAAGTTTATGCATTGGTCTGAAAAGCCTATCAGCGGGAGCCGGGCTGATCACCCGGAGGTGATGCCGTCTCCAGGCTCTTACGCATTGGTGTTGGATGCCACCTTCGCAACAGAAAGGCGAGTTGCACGTTTCTCCCGAGTTATGGTTGATGGTGGGAGCAGCATCAACATCCTATACCATGACACCATGGAGAAGCTGAACATCAAGACGAAGCAACTTTTGCCCAGTCGGACCGTGTTCCATGGCATTGTACCCGGCCTGTCATGCTCACCAATCGGCAAGATCAAGATAGATGTCCTCTTCGGAGACAAGGATCACTTCCGCGGTGAAGCAGTCTGGTTTGAAGTGGTGCATCTAGAGAGCCCTTACCACGCTTTACTTGGCCGACCTGCCTTGGCCAAGTTCATGGCTGTACCCCACTATGCTTACCTCAAGATGAAGATGTCGAGTTCCAAGGGCATCATCACCATAGTCGGAGACTACAAGAAATCCTCTGCATGTGCTGCAGCCAGCAGCCGGCTGGCCGAGTCCCTCGTGATTGCTGCTGAGAAGAAGATCCTTGACCGGGTTGTGGCCATGGCCGGCAAGCAGCCGGACCTATCGCCTGACCCCAAGGAGTCGGAAGCTCAGGGCTCCTTCCAGCCGGCCAAGGAAACAAAGAAGATACCTCTGGACCCAGAGCACCCGGAGAGGTTTGCTGTTCTAGGAGCAAACCTGGACAGCAAATAGGAAAGCGGCCTCATCGATTTCCTCCGTGAGAATCGGGATATCTTTGCATGGTTCCCCAAGGACACGCCGGGTGTTCCGACGGATTTCGCCGAGCACAAGCTACATGTCCGAGCAGATGCAAAACCAGTCAAGCAGCCCCTCCGCCGACTGTCGGAGGAGAAGAGAAGAATTTTTGGTGAAGAGATAGCCCGGCTTCTGGCAGCCGGCTTCATTATGGAGGTGTTCTTTCCAGAATGGCTCGCCAACCCGGTCCTTGTACTGAAGAAGAACAAGAAATGGCGCATGTGTATAGATTATACCAGCCTCAACAAAGCTTTCCCCAAAGATCCGTTTGCTTTGCCCCGGATTGATCAAGTGATAGAATCCACAGCCGGATGCGAGCCGTTGAGTTTCTTGGATACCTACTCAGGTTACCATCAGATCAAGTTGGATCTGGCCGACCGCCTAAAGACCGCCTTCATCACACCATTCAGAGCTTTCTGCTACCTGACTATGACATTCGGGTTGAGAAATGTTGGTGCCACTTTTCAGCGTTGCATGAAGAAATGCCTCCTCAAGCAACTCGGCAGAAATGCCCACGCCTATGTAGACGATATTGTGGTGAAGACAGAGAAGCGCGGCACCCTCCTGGAAGATCTCAAAGAAACATTTGACAACTTGCGCCGATTTCAGATCAAGCTCAACCCTGAGAAATGTGTGTTCGGAGTACCAGCCCGCCAGCTCCTAGGCTTCCTGGTCTCTGAATGCGGCATCGAGTGCAACCCAGTGTAGATCAAGGCCATAGAGAGGATGGAGATTCCCACCCGACTTTGAGATGTCCAAACGTTCACCGGGTGCCTGGCCTCCCTTAACCGCTTCATTAGTCGGCTAGGGGAGAAGGCTCTCCCCTGTACCGGCTCATGAGGAAATCCACTCACTTTGAGTGGAACGATCAGGCGCACGAAGCTTTTCACAAGTTGAAGAAGATGTTGACCACGCCGCCTGTCCTGGTGGCACCGACTGAGAAAGAGCCCATGCTCCTTTACATTGCCGCAACTAGCCGGGTGGTCAGCACTGTCATGGTGGTTCAGCGCCCAAAAGAAGGCAGAGCTCAGCTGGTCCAGAGGCCAGTGTATTACCTAAGTGAAGTACTGTCAACCTCAAAGCAGAATTACCCCCACTACCAGAAGATGTGCTATGGCGTGTACTTTGCCGCCAATAAGCTCAAGCCCCACTTTCAAGAGCACCACATCACAGTCGTTTGCACTGCCCCGCTTGCGGAGATCATAGGTAGTCGGGATGCATCTGGCCGGGTGGCCAGGTGAGCCATTGCGCTGGCTCCTTACACCATCTTCTACCAGCCTTGCACTGCCATCAAGTCCCAAGTGCTGGCCGACTTCCTTGTCGACTAGGCCGAAACCCAGTACCTGCCACCAGCACCCGACTCCACTCATTGGACGATGCACTTTGA
Organism: Aegilops tauschii subsp. strangulata; assembly: GCF_002575655.3. Lineage (NCBI taxonomy): Eukaryota > Viridiplantae > Streptophyta > Magnoliopsida > Poales > Poaceae > Aegilops > Aegilops tauschii. Next base: position 428,061,637 of record NC_053038.3, read on the forward strand.
CGGATCCAAGATGTGCACTGGCTTGGGAGTCGGCATTGTCCTGACCTCTCCCAAAGGCGAAAAGCTTAGATACACGTTGCAAATCCATTTTGCCACCTCCAACAACGTAGCCGAGTATGAGGCGCTCATACATGGGCTCCGGCTGGCCAAAGAACTTGGCATCTGCCGGATCCTATGCTATGGTGACTCGGACTTGGTGATCCAACAATCATCTAGCGATTGGGACACGAAGGACGCAAATATGGCGAGGTACCGCTTCCTCGTTCAGCAACTCAGTGGATACTTTGAAGGGTGCGAGTTTCTCCATGTGCCACGGGCCGACAGCGAACAAGCAGATGCCCTGGCACGAATCGGCTCCACCCGACAAGCTATACCAACCGGCGTCTCCCTCCAACGCCTCCTCAAACCGTCTGTCAAGTCGTCTCCAGAATCAGACTCTATCTTTGTCCCGCCTGACCCTCATGCTGTCGGATCCGACTTGGGGAACCCAGCAGGCGGCTCGGGGACTTCGCAGGCGGCTCGGGGACTGCTGTAGTCGCACCCGGCTCGGGGCCTTCAGAACCCGGCCCGAGGACTTCAGCAGTCGGCCCGGGGACTACAACGACACAGCAGGCGGTGGCCGACTCCAAATCTTCACCACCCAACCCACCCGCCCTGGTCACAGTAGCCGTGTTTGCAGTAGAAGAAGTCGCAGCTCCATCATGGGCCTAGCCTATCCTCAACTTTCTGGTGAACAGAGAGCTGTCGGCTGACGAGATCTCGGCAAGATAAGTTCAATGCCGAGCCGGAGCATACACAATAGTGAACAGAGAACTCGTTAGGCGCAGTGTCACTGGAGTCTTCCAGCGTTGCGTCGAGCCAGAGAAGGGCATTGCAATCCTCAAGGACATCCACCAAGGCGAGTGCGGCCACCATGCGGCCTCAATATCACTCGTCGCCAAAGCTTTCCGCCATGGGTTCTTCTGGCCGACTGCTTTGGAAGACGCCAAAGAATTGGTCAAACACTGCAAAGGGTGCCATGTTTTCAGCTCCAAGCAACACTTGCCAGCTTCCGCACTCAAGACCATCCTCCTCACCTGGCCTTTGTCCGTCTGGGGGCTGGATATGGTGGGCCCATTCAAGACAGCACGCAGTGGCATCACACACCTGCTTGTCGCTGTAGACAAGTTCACCAAGTGGATTGAAGCGAAGCCAATCAAGAAGTTGAATGGGCCGACTGTTGTGACATTCATCGCAGACATCACCACCCGGTATGGCATACCACACAACATCATCACCAACAACGGCACGAATTTTGCCAAAGGAGCATTGGCACGTTTCTATGGGACACAGGGCATCAGACTGGACTTAGCGTCCGTTGCCTATCCGCAGTCAAATGGCCAAGTCGAGCGAGCAAACGGCCTCATCCTGTCCGGCATCAAGCCCCGACTGGTCGAGCCACTGGAGCGCTCGACCGGCTGCTAGCTCGAGGAGCTGCCGGCCGTCCTCTGGAGCTTGCGTACCACCCCGAACAAGTCAACCGGCTTCACTCCTTTCTTCCTTGTATATGGTGCCGAGGCTGTCATCCCGACTAACATCGAGTTTGACACACCTCGAGTCACCATGTACACGGAAGCGGAGGCAAAGGAAGCACGAGAAGACGTCGTTGACCTGCTAGAAGAGGGCCGGCTGTTAGCACTCAGCCGGTCCGCCATCTACCAGCAGGGTTTGCGCCGTTACCACAACCGGAAGGTCAAGACGAGATCCTTCCAAGAGGGCTATCTTGTGCTCCGGCTGATCCAGTGAACAGCCGGCCAGCACAAGCTCTCAGCCCCTTGGGAAGGCCCGTTCGTCATCAGCAAGGCCTTGGGTAACGACTCCTACTACCTGATCGACGCACAGAAGCCCAAGGCATGCAAGAGAGATGATTCCGGCAAGGATTCGGAACGACCATGGAACGCCAATCTCCTTCGAAGATTTTACAGTTAAATGTAGTATGTACCACGCTATCTTTTGTATTAAGTACAAGACATCGGGATCCCCGAGGAGCACTCGGGGACTACCCTCTTTTATCTATATGATGAGTATCATGCCTATGAATGTGTCACTACATTTGCTCTTCTGTCCGGCACCGGGTTCGACCAGTCGGCCCGGGGACTTGCTGCCTTGAATTATGTTAAGTACCACCTACTGTCAGACAAGTAGTGTGCCGGCACCTAAGCCCTCTCTTGCCAAAAGTCGCAGCTCGCAGAATCGACTGTTCGACTGGCAAGAGCTAAAGGCAGGAAAAGATGCCCACACGAAAAACGGCTAAGGACCAATGGGCTTACATAACACAAGCCGACTCCCCACCGTGCCAACCAGCTCCTAAGCAGCCGGCTGGCCGGCTTCCCACTCACCTTGCTACAATCTAAGAAAGCTAAAGTACTTGCCCTCCCACACGGCCAAGTACTTTCCCAGCCACAGACTGCAGAGCAGCTGTCCGGCTAGGAAGGCGGCGACCAAGGGAGGGCGGCAAAGGAAACAACCGAAAAAGATGAAAAGCAAGCATAGTCGGAAGTCACACACATGTAAGATTATATTTACACAAAAGGCCTTCGAAGGGCCGGCATTCAACTTAGTCTGAATACACCCCCAGTGGGTGGAACTACGCGAATTTAACAAATATTGTTCAAAGACTAATGAACAGGAAGACAAAGATAAACATGGTGGCCCAGGCCAAGGGCGCAACGGGCGAGCTGGGCAGGTCTGTGGAGACGGCAGTGCTGGCTAGAGGAGTGGCCGGCTGGCGAGTCTCGGCTTGGTCATCACCAGTAGACGCACGGTCAAGCTGAGGCTGGCCGACCGCTCCACCATCCGGTGCGGCATCTTCACCGTCCTCTTCCTCATCCTCTTCACCCAGGTCGCTGGAGTCGATCTCCTGCATCGAGTCTTCACCATCCGCCGGGTTCAACCCAAACCACTCCTCCGGTAAAGCAACGTCATCGTCGTTCAGCTCGGGGACAAAGGCGCTGGTGTCGGTGTACTCGGCGATCGCCGAAGCGCGCTAGATGATAGCCGGCCGCACCGCCTCCAGCTCCTCATTGGCCTCCTGCCGAAACGTGGCCAGCTGGGTCAAGTCCAGCCCGGGATACCACGCTCGGACGAACTCCAGTGCCCGCCTGGCGCCTGCCCGAGCTGCAGAAACCTTCCAAGCCTCGAAGCGGCCAGCCGCCACCTCCAGCCAGTCGGTAGTCCGACTGGGGGTGCGGGGAATCACTTCGCCAGGCCAGAGGGCGGACAGCACCTGGGCTCCAACGCGCTGAAGGCGACGAAGCATGCGGTGAGCCGGCTGGAGACGGGCCTGGATGGCCAAGAGCTGCTCCTCGAGCGTCCGGCGCAATCTCAGCGCCCGCCTACCTCTGCACGTTGCGGTGGGCCTCGATGACTTGGCTGGCGGCAACAGAGTAGCCGGGGAAGTACTCTGCATGAAGAAGAAAAGAAAAAACGTAAAGTCAGAAGTCGGACCAAGCAGCAGGCGGCAAACAAAGGGACGAAGAGGAAGGCGGCTTACCGTCGACCATGTCTTCAATACGGCCATAGCCATCATTCAGCGCCTACCTCGACTCGGCCCAGTTTGGCGCCTCAGTCTCGTACTCGGCTTGGAGGGCGGCCTCGCTGTCCTTCACCGCCTTCAGGGCCGCTCTTGTGGCTCTCCTCTTGGTCGGCCAGCTTCTTGGCCAGGCGGTGGCGCTCCTGAGCCACGGTGCTGCACTCGGCTTCCTTGACGCACAGGGCGGTCTGGGCCTCACCCAGTTGCCGTCGCAGGTCGGCATTGGCCTCTGCAGATACAACAAAGAAACAATGAGAAAAAAGTCGCCAAAAAAGATCCGGCCTGACTGCTCAGCAGTCGGCCTGAATCTCGGGGACTACACCCAGTGGGTGCGCTGACGCGCCCCACAAGAGATAGAAGATGGAACACTTACTCCGGCTCTAAGACAAGTCGGCGGTCTTCTAAGTCAGCTCCCGAGGATGGGAGTAGAAGGCGGCCGCGCAGAGGTTATGATAGTCCTGCAAAAGGGACAGACGAACAAATAAGGACAAGTTAGAACCCGAAGTCTACTAAGAAGTTCCAAGCCGCCTGCTGAGCAGCCGACTCGGAACTCGGGGATTACACCCAATGGGTGCGCTGACGCGCCCCCACGGAAGAATACAAGAACAAGAAACAAAAAGCGAGAAGCTTACCCGGATGGCTAACCGCGTCGCCAGGAACTCTTGGTTGTATTTCTTCAGCACGGCGGCCTGAGACTGAATCCGGGTCCGGACGTCTTGCGCCGCCGCATTCAGCATGGCCGTCCCGCCACCCGGCGTCCACCCCGGCGAGCTGATGCTCGCCGTCTCCAGCTCCTGGGCCGACGAGCTTGAGCCCGCGGCCTTCTGCGGGTTCGGCGCCGAGGTCGCTTTCCCTGCGCGCTGGCGTGCCGGAGATCGGACCACGAGGTTCGCCCTTGCAGCGGGCTCACCTCCAGCCGGTGGCACAGGCGGCGTGCTGGGTTGGCCGCCTTGGTCCGCCGCAGTCGGCGCAGGCAGAGCCACCTCCTTCTCTGGGGCGACGACATCGCCCTCCCCCCTCTCCATCACCGGCTGGTCGACACTGGCTCCCTCCGGCGGCACCACCGGGATCTCAGGCGCCACGGAGCGGAGGGGGTGACGAGCTGCGGAGGCTGGTTGCGCAAGGCTTCCTCCGCCTGTGCTGCGGCTGCAGCATCCGCCTGGGCCTTGGCCGCCGCGTCGGCCTGCACCCTCGCCGTCTCCTCCGCCGCCTCCTGCATTGCCTTGGCGGCAGCCGCCCTCTGCTGCTCCGCCTCCTGCTCCTCACGCGCGTCCCCCGCGTTCCGCTCCATCGCCGCCTAAAGCTCGGCACGAGGGTCCACGCAATGGGCGCTGCTGGAGCCTCCCGCCGCTCCAACCACGGAGGCGGCGACAGACCGCTCAAGAGAGAGCGGAGCCCTGTTCCCAAGCAAGAAAAAGAAAAAACAGAAAAACATCGGCAAGAAGGAAGAAAAGAATACGTGAGGGAGTCAGCATTTACGCAGAAACCATCTGCGGCTCCTTCACCACCTTGCGGAAGCGAGTGGCCTTCGCGGCCGCTTCGTCCCGCTTGGTCACCGCAACCGAGCCCTTGGCCTTCTTCGGCCAGCTGCTGAACAGGATCGGTGCGGCCCGGCGCTTCTGCGCACCGCCTCCTACTGGTCGAACGCTGGTTGGCAGCGTGGGGCGACTTCTCCCTCGTTGTTGTCTGGCCAGTCCTCGAGGCCGGCTCCGAGGCCTGAGCCGCCTGCCTCGCCGCCTCCTCCCATGGCGTCGTCGTCCAGGGCGGCCGCCCCCAAGTCGGGGTCGTCCACATCGCTCTCCGCCCAGTCGGGGAGAAATTGGCGCTCCAGCCCCATGGCGCCGGCTACCGGCTGGAGGAGGGGGCTCTGTTCCAAAGCCGATTGCTCGAGTCGGCCAAGAAGAATGTAACGCCCCGGTTGTAACTTTCCATATTTGTAACTCCAACTCTTGCCATTTTCGGCTATATATTATGATATTCCCTCTGTGGTTGGGTTTTGTCTTTCGTTTTTCATTTTGTTCATGTTATGCATTTCATATCATGTCATCATGTGCATCTCATTTGCATACATGTTCGTCTCATGCGTCCGAGCATTTTCCCCGTTGTCCGTTTTGCAATCCGACACTCCTACGTCCCCCGGCGCCCCCTTTTGCCTCTTTTCTTGTGCGGGCGTTAAACATTCCCGGAATGGACCGAGATTTTCCAAGCGGCCTTGGTACACCACCGGTAGACCGCCTGTCAAGTTTCGTTCCATTTGGAGGCCGTTTGATGCTCCAACGGTTAACCGAGTAACCGCAGAGGCCTCTTTTGTGTTGCAGCCCAACACCCCTCCAAAACAGCCCAATGACCCTTCCAAACCCCTTCCATGTCCTCCGCCGTCGGATCACGATCGCGTGGTCGAAAACTACACTCCATTTGGACACTCCTACCTCCTCCTACCTATAAATATGTCCTCCCCGTCCAAATCCGGGTCCAAAACCCTAGAAATCACGCTCCGCCGCCACCGGACGAATTCGCCGCCGCCCTACAGCCGCTGGCGTCGTGCCACGTGTCCACCGCGCCGTCCCCGCCGCCGCAGCCCGCCAGACCCGATTCGGGCCCGCGGGACCCGTCCGCCGCCCGCGCGCCCCGCGCGCGCTCGCACCTCCAGCCGGCGAGCCGCGCCGCCCGGCTCGCGTCCCCGCCGCCGTCCACCTCTTCGCCGGCGCCGCCTCGCCTCGCCACCACCGGTCGTCGCCCGGCCGCGCCTCGCGTCCCCGCTCGCCGTCGCCGCTCCTCCGGCCAGATCCGGCTGCGGGAGGGCCGGATCCGGCGAGTACGCGCTCCGGCGACCCTCCCTTCTCCCTCTCGGGCCACCGCAGCATCAACTCCGGCGAGCACCCAGGTCATCCTCGAAGAACGTGCAAACCCTAGATCCAGTTTTCGAGAGGTTGATTTCGTCCAAGTCATTTTTCTGCTATATTTTTAGCCCCTGTTCATCATGCCATAACTCTGTAACTGTAGCTTCATTTCATGCATATGATATAAAGAAATGTCCACCATGATGCGCTCTTCATTTTGTTCCATTGTGCGATGCTTGTTTGAGTTCATCTTGATGCCTAAATCATCGCTGCAAGAGTGCTATATGATGTTAACTGTTGTCTGTTAACAGAACTTGATGTTTTTTTTATTTTTGTTGCATTTGATGTGTGCATCCTATGAGCATGAGCTCTACATGTGTTTTGAACTATGTCATGCCATCTTTACAGAGGTGCTTGCCATGTATTTTTGTGATCTATGTGGTGACTAGCACAACCATGTAAACTAGGCTTCGTGATGTTGCTGTTTTGAGGGACAGGATTTTGCTAAGTCTTTTTCCTGCTGTTATTTTGATGCCATGTATTCATGTTGCTACAGTGAGATCCGTGCTTCTTTTGAGTATGTTCAATAAGGATGTTTTGGACATATAGATGTGATCTATCCATCCATGCCCCTGTTTGCAATTATGGAGTGACCTAGCATGTGTCAATCTTACTCTACTTTTGCAAAAAAGTTCCTGGCAGATTGTTTACATGTTAATCAATTTTGCCAAGGTTGTTTTAGTTGATCCTTGCATGCTATGAGCTTGTTCTTGCCATGGTTAGTTTCATGAACATGTCTTCTTGCTGATTCTATGATTATCTTGTCTTGCAACGCCTTGTGATGAGTGAATCGAGCTCGCAAAGATGCCTTCATAATTCTGTTAATGCCATGCTCTGTTTTCTGCAGTCTGAATCTGGTAATAAAACTTGTTATGTTTATATGGGTGCCATCATATCTTCTGTGCCTTTTTGGCTCATGATCAGTAAGGGACTTTTGTTCTATGCTTTTAGTAGATTCATGTCATACCTTGATTTGCTATGATATGTTCCTGTAGCATGCTGTTTGCTTGCTCTAAACATGGTTTCCTGATGTTATTTCTGGCATGTTAGTATTTTCAAAGTCTGTGAAGCTGATATCTTTTGCACTTTCGCCATGCTTGTTTGAACCTGCTCTGTTAGATTTAGCCATAGCTCAGTGTTCATGTTTTGTCAAGCATCTTGAGTAATTCACTTTCATATGCTTTTTTGTTATGTTGGAGTGCAGTAGCTTAGCTTCTTGTTGCATACTAAGTGGCATCGTGCTGTTAATCGCAGAATTGTGCCATTCTTGTTTTGCTTGTCATTTGCAAACCGTGCATCCGATTCCGGTGATCCTTATATCGATTTCAACCGAAATCATCTCATCTTTCCAGCGGCATACTTGGTTTGCCAAGTTGATGCCTTGTTCATCTTTTCCCTTCCGGAGCACGCATATGCATTGCATATCACACCTCGCATATCATGCCATGTATTGCATCATGTTGCTTGTGCATTGCCCGTGATTGATTGTTGGTCCTTTGCTTGTGTTCTTGTTTTGGGTAGAGCCGGGAGATGAGTACGTGAACAAGGAACCTGTTGAGTACGCTAACGAGGATCAAGCTTTCGACAACTCTGAGAACCCTGCAGGCAAGATGACCATACCCTCGAAATCACTTCTATCTTTGCTTGCTAGTTGTTCGCTCTATTGTTATGTTGCGCTACCTACCACTTGCTGTATCATGCCTCCCATGTTGCCATGTCAAGCCTCTAACCATCCTTTCCTAGCAAACCGTTGTTTGGCTAAGTTACCGCTTTTGCTCAGCCCTTCTTATAGCGTTGCTAGTTGCAGGTGAAGTTGAAGTTGGTTCCATGTTGGAACATGGATATTTTGGCATATCACAATATCTCTTATTTAATTAATGCATCTATATGTTTGGTAAAGGGTGGAAGGCTCGGCCTTCTGCCTGGTGTTTTGTTCCACTCTTGCCGCCCTAGTTTTCCGTCATACCGGTGTTATGTTCCTTGATTTTACGTTCCTTACGCGGTTGGGTGATTTATGGGACCCCCTTAACAATTCGCTTTGAATAAAACTCCTTCAGCAAGGCCCAACCTTGGTTTTACATTTGCCTACCTAAGCCTTTTTCCCTTGGGTTTTCGCGAGCCCGAGGGTCATCTTTATTTTAACCCCCGGGCCGGTGCTCCTTCGGGTGCTGGTCCAAACTGGGCGATGTCCGGCGCCCCCTGGGCAACCAGGGTCTATGCCAACCCGACGTCTTGCCCATCCGGTGTGCCCTGAGAACGAGATATGTGCAGCTCCTATCGGGATTTGTCGGCACATTCGGGCGGCTTTGCTGGTCTTGTTTTACCATTGTCGAAATGTCTTGTAACCGGGATTCCGAGTCTGATCGGGTCTTCCCGGGAGAAGGAATATCCTTCGTTGACCGTGAGAGCTTGTGATGGGCTAAGTTGGGACACCCCTGCATGGTATTATCTTTCGAAAGCCGTGCCCGTGGTTATGAGGCAGATGGGAATTTGTTAATGTCTGGTTGTAGAGAACTTGACACTTGACTTAATTAAAATACATCAACTGCGTGTGTAGCCGTGATGGTCTCTTTTCGGCGAAGCCCGGGATGTGAACACGGTTCGGGTTATGTATGAACGTAAGTAGTTTCAGGATCACCTCTTGATCACTTCTAGCTTCGCGACCGTTGCGTTGCTCCTCTTCTCGCTCTTATTTGCGTATGTTAGCCACCATATTTGCTTAGTGCTTGCTGCAGCTCCACCTCATTACCCCATCCTTCCTATAAGCTTAAATAGTCTTGATCTCGCGGGTGTGCGATTGCTGAGTCCTCGTGACTCACAGATTCTACCAAAACAGTTGCAGGTGCCGACGATACCAGTGCAGGTGACGCAACCAAGCTCAAGTGGGAGTTCGACGAGGAACTTGGTCGTTACTATGTTTCTTTTCCTGATGATGAGTAGTGGAGCCCAGTTGGGACGATCGGGGATCTAGCATTTGGGGTTGTCTTCTTTTATTTTGGTTCCGTAGTCGGACCTTGATTGTACTCTGAATGATGTACGTTTAATTTATGTATTGTGTGAAGTGGCGACTGTAAGCCAACTCTTTATCCCATTCTTGTTCATTACATGGGATTGTGTGAAGATGACCCTTCTTGCGACAAAACCTACAATGCGGTTATGCCTCTAAGTCGTGCCTCGACACGTGGGAGATATAGCCGCATCGTGGGTGTTACAAAGAACTCGGCAACAGAAGAAACAAGAGAAGAAACGGAAACTTACCATAGGCGGGGGGTCGGCGCGGGAATACGGCTCCTTGCCGAACCGCCACTCCTCCATGAGCTTGCTGTTCGCAAGGTAGTTCACCATATGAGCTACCTCTGCATGAGGCAACTCTTTGGTGCACAACCGGCTTGGGTCTCGATGCCCGCTCATCTGACAGATCATGTGCGGGCGGCCCTGGAGCGGGACCACCCGGCGCGCCATGAAGGCGGTCAGCAAGTCCGGCCCGGTCAGGCCCTCTGACTTGATCAACACCCGGAGCCGCGCGACGGCGGCGTCTCCAGAAGGCGACAGCGTCCTGGCCTGATACGACCAGTAGGGCCGCTTCCCAGTCGGCGGGCCGGCTACGTAAGCCGGCAGGTTGACCCAGTCACCCTCCGCAAAGATGCTCTTCACGTAGAAATATGACTGTTGCCACATCTTCACCGACTAGATCAGCGCGATGGGAGGAAATGGGTTGTCGGCCGCCGACCTTCGCACCGCGACGAAGGCGTTGCATTGGGCCGGCACGCTCTTGACGACGGTGCCGAGCTTGGAGTAGAAGAACTCCCCCCAAAGCTCGATGGTGGGGAGGACGACGAGGAAGCCTTCGCACAGAGTGACGAAGGCAGACAGCAGCACCATCGTGTTCGGGGTGAGGTGATGCGGCTAGAGGTTGTAGAAATCGAGGAAGGCCCGGAAGAAGCAGCTCGCTTGCAGGCCAAGGCCGCGTAGGCAGTGCAAGAAGAAGATGACCCGCTCGCCCTCCTCCGGCGCCGGCGAGATCTCCCGCTCCGGCGCGAGGCGGACCCTCACGTAGCCCTCGTCGGGCAGCCGCCGCGTCTTCCGGAGGAAATCAATGTGATCTTCGTGGATGTTGGAGCCGTCCCAGGCTCCGGCGCGCGCCATGATGGCGAAAGGACGACGGAGAAGGCGCGGTGATGGCGAGAGTGCGACCCCGCAGCGGCGAAGCTGCGGCGTAGCAAGGTGGCCGGAGGAGCGGCGCGGCGGCCAACGGTAGCGGCGATAGAGACGAAGACGAAGAAGGAAATGGCGGAGTGGGAGGCGAGCGCGGGTGCGTCTGCCGCTCCCCCTCCACCCCCTACTTATAGCCGCGACGCGACAAAGCCGAGGGGGCAGGACGTGGGGGACGTGGGATTAACTGCGCCCACTCCCCCACGAACCGCGATTATTACGCCTTAAAGGCATGCGATAACTGCCGCTGGAATGCCAACCGTCCACCTCAGCCGCAGAGGATCCGCGTGGGCCAAGGCGTGGTGGTGGCGGGGCCCGGCCTGCAGGGATGTCCCGTCGCGCGTGTGGGCTGGCAGGCTGGTCCAGCCGAAGGGGGCCACATGGAGCGCGCACGGCGGGCGGGCGGCCGGCCCGACGCCCGGCGCACGTGCCAGCTGGTTCCCGCCTTCAGACTCCAAACCTTTCCAGACGGCGCGACTGATCAAGGCCGGCTCCTAGCTGTCGGCTCTTCAAGATAGGAAGCTGCTCAGGCTTCTCGTCCCCCTTTTCAGCCGCGAAGCCCGACCAGCTTCGGGGACTACTGTCGGAGTAAATGACCACGGGTAGCCTAACCGGCTCCCCCTGGCTCTTCAAAAAATATCGGGCCGACTGAGACCTCAAATATCCAAGATGCAGGGCCGCCTTCTCTTAGACGACTGTCCCACCGGCCAGCTGCTGGAAGGCAGCAAGGCTCTAAGAACTCTCTCGAAGAGGGCCGACTCCTAGCAGCCGGCCACCAGAGGGCCGGCTCCTAGCAGGTGGCCTGGCTCACACCCTCAAAGTTTGCACCCACATAACAGCGATAAGATGGGGCGTTGCTACAGTGAAGCCTGCCACCCCCGAATCCCGGAGCAAGCGTGGCCACAGTACGCCGTACGGGGCGGCCACTCCCCGTCCGTCGCGGCACTGTTGCCACGTTGACCATGATGTCGCCCACAACGGGCTGTCAGTATGGCCCGCAGGCGGCGGGCCCCTCCTACCAGAGAGATACCAGAGGGCGGCCGAGCTTGACTAGTCAGCCTAAGGGGAGGCCGGCTCCCAACAGTCGGCCCGCCCCTACCCTGGAAGTTTGTGCACCATTAAGCAGATAAGATGGGGTAAGGCTACAGTAAAAGCCCGCCAAGCGGCGACACTGTAGCCATGCTTACCCCGAGTCGGGTTTGCAATTTTGCCGATGGGTATGGGTACCCGCGGGTACCCTACCCGAATACAATGGGCATGGGCAAGACTTGAAGAGGTTTTGTACCCATGGGTAATGGGTATCCATACCCGCGAAATATATGGGTAGGGCATGGGTATGAAATTGCGCCCATGGGTAACCCAATGGATACCCACAAAAAAAATGAAAATAAGTCCTATGACATGTGGTGTCAACATCCAACTCCCATGGCCCATCCCTAAATCTTGTATTCCCTAAACCGGCCATAGCTCATATGCTCACACACGCTTTCTCGCCACTCCCCCTACATCATATATGCATCCTCGAAAAGATGAAATCTTAAATTATCGTCGTCGAAAACTCTTGTCCATCTCTCGATCCAGCGATCCCCAATTCCCACAGCCGTCTCCCACTACATCGAGATTCCACCAATCGTTGCTCATACTCGCTTGATTCCTCCAAGAGGTCACCCACCGGAGGAGGCTGCGTCGGTGCTATACTACTCGCTTATCATCACTTGAATTTTAGACTCATTTCTCTATATTTTATAAATATAAATACCATAGATTGTACCCATTGGATACCCATTGGGTATAGGATAGCCGATGGGTATGGGCATGGGTATCGATTTATACCCATGGGTATTATAGTGGGTGGGTATAGAACGTTTCTATGGGTATGGGTTTGGGCAAAAGGAGGTTGTACCCGCCCATACCCTACCCATTGCCACCCCCCCCCCCCCGACAAAGCCATCGTCACCAAGAGCAAGGCTACAGTAACCGGCAGCCGATAAGACCCCCAAGCGGTGGGCCCAGCCTGTCGGCCAAGAGGCCGGCAGCCGGCGGGTCCCACCAGTCGGCGGGCCCCAGCGGCCGGCGGAGAAGCCGGCGACTACAGACACTGACGGCCTGGACCCACATCCAGCCGGATTACCATTGTACCCCTAGGGGTAGGCCTATATAAACCCCCAGGGCACCCATGCAAATGGTTGATCTCTTAGAGTTTTAGACACCACATAGAGAGAAGAGAAGATCTAGCCTTGCCCTTCTTCTTCCTCTAGCTAAGCAGCTCAAGGAGCCTCTTGTAGCTACTTGCTTTGATCTAGTGAGCATGCGGAGACCCCGCAGAGGAGGACTAGGGGTGTTATCTCCTAGGAGAGCCCCGAACCTGGGTAAGATTCGTCAGCGTGCATGTCTTTGCATTATCCCGTTTCCAGGCACCGGCGATGTCTTACTGGCTCCCACAATGATAAGCCACCCGTTGGCATATGTCGCACCTACCACCCGACACACACCCTGCGTTCCGTGTTTCGAGGCCACGCCTCATTGGCACATCCTGTCAAACAGAGATCGTGCCCACTTAATACGGGATTGCACATCAATGGTGTTTGGGTAATCCAACCGACCGTGGCGCATACCCACATTGGGAACAGGCGAGGTTTTAAGGCTAGGGGGCGGGTGCTTGGCATTCATGGCCTAAATAAGCGAATAGGGATCCGTCTTTTCCGCCCCGCGCCTTCTTCCTTCCTCACCCTTCCCATCTCCGAGCTCCAACACCCAAGCTTCGATCTTCCCCACTGCCACCAACCTCTCCTGCCATGTCCGGGTCCGGCTTTCAAGGCAAGTGGGTGGTGTTGTGGTACTAAGTCTGATAGTAAGTATAGGGGGTACATATGAAGAGGCAAGGTCCTAGCTAGGGCAAGGTTGTACGCAAGTGTTTACGAGTTCATGCCCCTCTCGGAGGAGGTAAAAGCCCTACGTCTCGGAGCCCAGAGGCGGTCGACTGGAATGTATGAATATGTGTGCGTTATAGGGGGTGCAACCCCTTGTGCCAGAGGAGGGGGCGGCTTATATAGAGTTCGCCAGGACCCCGGCCATCCCCCGTTACAGAGGGTTCAATGTACATAAAGATTGAGGCATTACTGGTAACGCCAGCCTTAAGTGCCTTTAATGACCTTAAAGACTAGGGAGTGAATGCTCGCCCGTTGATATTCTGAGTGACTTCTGGTCTTCAGTAGGTCGAGTGGTTTCTTGTATGGTCGAGTGGTTGACTGGTCGTGTGACTTCGGGAAGGAGGGGTACCCGAGTGGTTCGTTGGTCGAGTGGATTACACTCGACGCCTTTACTGGGTACTCCTTGTTGTCTCTTGAGCTTCTTTGCTTCTAGGGTAGCAACATTAGGTAGGGCGTATAGGTCAGGCCTATGACCCTACCCTAGGTTTGTATCCTCATCATTAGCCCCTGAATGGATTAAGGTCCGGGTGGAAAGAAGATTGAAGTTGATCTCGCTTCGACCCTTGCGCTTCATAGGTATTTACGCAGGACTGAAGGCTCATGTTAGAACTTTAGCTTCGCTTCAGTCGCCTTGATCGAGTGAATTTATACCCTCATCCGTCGAGTGTTGTTTCTAGGCGCGGGATCTTTGGCGGGATTGGTTACGTCGTATCCTGGATCTCACGGGATTCGAAATTTCGGGGAAGCGCGCGGGACGGAGCGTGCCGCGGTAAACAGGATGGATAGACAGGAGTGCCTCGATCTCCGCACCACCTCTTTCACCACGTACCCAGCGCGCGACTGTTGCGGGATTTGCCAGGAACGCCTGGGCCCATGCGTCAGCCACTCGGAACTGGGCCTTTATAAGGTGACGGAGCCGAGGCACCTGCACTGTGCGCGTCTATTTTCTCCTCTTCTCCTCTGTTCTCCACCGCATCCGGCTCCTCCGCTCTCGACGCTGCTGCCCCGCCACCATGGTGAAGGATAGGACAGCGGCACTAGAACGCACGAAGAAGGCGACGGGGGTGGCGAATGGCAAGAACCAGAATCGTGGGTCGTCGTCGCACTCGGCGCTGCCACCGGGTTGGATCCAAGGCGATTGGATCCGATCTTCGCTCCGCAAGGATGAGCTGGTGGAGTCCGGGCTAATCGCCAAGGGTGCTGTGCGGTTGCCGGAGGGGGAGACGAAGCCGCAGCCGCGACCGGGTGAGTGTGTTCTGCTCGCCACCCATGTCGACCGGGGTTTATCGCTCCCTCCGCACCCCTTTTTTTGGGGTTTCCTAAACTTCCTCGCCCGCCTCCTTGTCTACCCAGCGCCACTGCCTTGTTAGCTCCGTCGCCAGGGGAGGAGCCCCTTGATCCGTCCCCTTCGGCCCCGACTCCGGCGAGCGCCGCCCCGTCGACTCTCCTCCACACGACGCCGCCCCTCTGCTTCCTCGTCCACCGATGTTCCCGTCGCTCCGCCGTGACTTGGGCAAGCTGTCGACCTCACCGCCTTCCTGCACGCGCGTGCCCGCTGCTGGTTTCGTGCCAGGGCCCCTCCTCCTCACGGCCATGGTGTCCGTCGTGGCTGTACAGTGCCAGTACGTTTCGTGCCAGGGCCCCTCCTCCCAAGAACGTCTACTTCCTCTACATTGCACCAAACCTGAACCGTCCCGTTTGAACGCTTCGAAGGTATAATGGCCGGAACGACGCCCGTGGATGAATGCATGTTGTATGAGATGCCCGTGCTTGCACCATGTCCGAATTGTTGTTTGCACGTTCTTCCTCGTTTGCCTTGCCGCCGACATGTGGGAACCCGGTTACCGGGATCACCCCACCATCTTGCATGACACGCTCACGCCACTTTTCCTTTTGCAACGGTATCTCCATGAGCTACCGGAACCGATATGTTGCCGTGGCATCATTTTCGGATTCGTTGTCGTGGCACCCTTCCTTCCGCCATGGTGACAAAATGCTTCATCACATGCTCATGTCAACATTTTCATAAAAATTGCATAAACTTGTATATGTCATCCTCATGCATGCTAAAAACCTTTAAATTGCTATTTGCATCAATTGCTAAGTGACATATGGGGATTTTTCAGAATTGTTATTTGTTGTTCTGGCCTCATTTAAACTTGCCTAAATAGTTAGTTTACTTATGCTTCACCCTTGCTATGTTTAATAACATTTAATATTGTTGGGTACATAAACGAGAGAGAACTTAATAATTGATGTGGTGTTTCGTCAATATGCAACTCGTTGCATATTGAGCTCCACTTAATTTGTAGTATTGTTTGTGCACTTTCCCATGCCATGCCTCATTAAACCGGACATGCATCATACTTGATTTTGCATCATGCCATGTCTTGTGATGGTTGTTTACCATGTTTTTTGCTTCTTTCCGGTTGCGCTTCTGCTTGATAGTTCCGGTTACGTTGCGATTGTGAGGATTCGTTCGACTACATTGGTTCGTCTTCTTCATGGACTCGTTCTTCTTCCTAGCGGGATTTCAGGCAAGATGACCGCTGCCCTGGATCTCACTACTATCATTGCTATGCTAGTTGTTTCGTTCTATCGCTATGTTGCGCTACCTATCACTTGTTTATCAAGCCTCCCAAATTGCCATGATAACCTCTAACCTTTTTTTCACCCTTCCTAGCAAACAGTTGTTTGGCTAAGTTACCGCTTTTTCACAGCCCCTCTTATAGCGTTGCTAGTTGCAGGTGAAGATGAAGTTTGTTCCATGTTGGGACATGGACTTTCTTGGGATATCACAATATCTCTTATTTTAATTAATGCATCTATATACTTGGTAAAGGGTGGAAGGCTCGGCCTTATGCCTGGTGTCTTGTTCCACTCTTGCCGCCCTAGTTTCCATCATACCGGTGTTATGTTCCTTGATTTTGTGTTCCTAACGCGGTTGGGTGTTATGGGAACCCCTTGACAGTTCGCTTTGAATAAAACTCCTCCAACACGGCCCAACTTTATTTTACATTTGCCTAACAACCTATACCTTTCCCTTGGGTCGGCCAACCCGAGGGTCATCTTTATTTTAACCCCCCCGGGCCAGTGCTTCTCTAAGTGTTGGTCCGAACCGAGCTGCCTGCAGGGCCACCTTGGGGAAACTTGAGGGCTGGTTTTACTCGTAGCTAGTATCATCCGGTGTTGCCCTGAGAACGAGATATGTGCAGCTCCTATCGGGATTGTCGGCACATCGGGCGGCTTTGCTGGTCTTGTTTTACCATTGTCGAAATGTCTTGTAACTGGGATTCCGAGCCTGATCGGGTCTTCCCGGGAGAAGGAATACCCTTCGATGACCGTGAGATCTTGTCATGGGCTAAGTTGGGACACCCCTGCAGGGTATTATCTTTCGAAAGCCGTGCCCGCGGTTATGTGGCAGATGGGAATTTGTTAATGTCCGGATGTAGAGAACTTGACACTTGACTTAATTAAAACGCATCAACCGCGTGTGTAACCGTGATGGTCTCTTTTCGGCGGAGTCCGGGAAGTGAACACGGTTTGGGTTATGTTTGAATGTAAGTAGTTTCAGGATCACTTCTTGATCATTGCTAGCTTCACGACCGTTCCATTTCTTCTCTTCTCGCTCTTATTTGCGTATGTTAGCCACCATATATGCTTACTCGCTGCTGCAACCTCACCACTATCCTTTCCTTACCCATTAAGCTTTGCTAGTCTTGATACCCATGGTAATGGGATTGCTGAGTACTCGTGGCTCATAGATTACTACAACAATAGTTGCAGGTGCAGGTTTTGCGATGATCATGACGCGAGAGCGATGCTACTTGTTTTGGAGTTCTTCTTCTGCTTCTTCTTCGATCAGGGGATAGGTTCCAGGTCTACAGCCTGGGCTAGCAGGGTGGATATTGTTTGAGTTTCTGTTTATGTTTCATCCGTAGTCGGATGTTTGTCTTATGTATGATATATTGATGTATTCTTGCGGCATTTGTATGCTTTGTATGTACCCCCATCTATTATGTAATGTTGATGTAATGATATCCACCTTGCAAAAGCGTTTCAATATGTGGGTCTATCCTTGGTGGGACCTTCGAGTTCCTCTCGGATAGGGTCACATATTGGGCGTGACAAGTTGGTATCAGAGCCTCGACCGACCATAGGATCCCCCTTGATTGATCGTATAGTTTGGCCGTTGTTGAGTCTAGACGAAAACTTTTTTTCGGAGTCTAGTTATATTGGAGAGTAGGAATTCTTTTACTCCACAGCCCCTTCGTCGCTCTGGTGAGGAATCTTGGCGTAGGTGTTTTGAATTGCTCCTCTTCCCCTTCAAATTTTCTTTAGGATCACGCGGTTAGTTTTTCGTTCGTTGGTTCTCAGCTCTTTTCATCCGGTGCATTTTCTCACCAAGTCGATTCAACCTCTTTGTTTTTGCAAGTTCAATCCTCAGTTCTCTCTCAACGAAGTTGTTTTTCCGTCCTCAGTTGCTTTCTTTTTCCCACCCCTTTTTCTTCTCGGAGCCGGAGTCCGTAATCGAGTATCCATCCTACTCGTGTGAAGCCTTTGCATTCTTTCCTCAAGTATTTCAACTCTTCAAGCTATTCGTCGGTTCTCCCTTCCGAGTTGCCTGTGTTTTTCCTGCCCTGCCACCCCTTTTTCTTCCCGGAGCTTGAGTCTCTTTCGAGCATCAATTTCATTCGTACGGAGCCTCTTTAGCCTTCCCTCAATTATTTGAACCGGTGAATTCTCGTCTCGTTTGACATTCTTCATCTCTTTTTCTTTCCGGTGGATTCAATTCAAGTTTTTCGGGTTGTTCATATTCTTTCCCTTGGATCAAGTGTTTTCCTTGTTCGTTCGCCTCTCGTCATTTAATCATTCCGGATGCTCAAGACATCTTAGGAGATTCGTCTGGGTTCGAATTAATTCGAGGTTGTCACCTCATTCAAATATTTCAATTGTTCCGGTGCACCATTTATCTCTTCAACAATCCTTGTTCAACGGTGTTTTCTTTTTAGTGGGCCCTAACCCACAGGTCTTTTTCCAGGATCTTACCTGACTCTTCTAATTATTCCGGAGCCATTCCTAATTCTTTTCAAGTGTCACGTAAGAATGGATCCCATCAGTCACATGCCTTCTCCAAGATCGATTTCAAATCATTTCATTGTGGGCTCAACAACTTCGCTTTTCATTCTACCGGAGTATCTCAGTAATTTTGGTGGCATCTCTCGCCATATTCGTCATTCCTCTTTTCTACCCGAGTGCTCTCGACTTGGTTCATTTTCTCTTTTGCGTTCTTACTTCACCTCTTCTTCTTTCTCTTCCGTCTTGTTCCTAAGATCTCGGGACGAGATCTCTTGTAAGTGGAGGAGTGTTGTGACGCCCCGAGACCGACGCTTCAGAAGACTTCCATATTTTCGTGATCACCGTGTGTTTCTTTTGTGCTTGCTCTTTTATTTTTGAATTGCATCATTTCATCATGTCATTAATCTTTGCATCTCAACTCAACTAATAAATTGCATAGATGGTTGATCTATTTAAATCGAGGGAAGGGTGACTTCTCTTTATAACATATCCTCCCAATATTAGGGAGCTATATTAAATATTTCTTTAATTTGGAAATCACCATAACACACTTGCAAATTATCCCAATGCCTTTGTTATCTTAATTCTTGGTCTCCAACATTGCCATATATTCTTTCATCATATTCCGGAGCTCAACCAAAAATCCGAACATTTTTGGACCTTCCCTACCCTCACTTCCTATTCAAATCATTTCAATTTAAATCAAATGAGTTTGAATTTAAATCTTTCAATCATGGCATTTTCTATTTTCTCGGAACAAGCACATTTTTGTGAGTCCGGGAAAATTATCCGCGTGTCCAACTTCTTCCCTTAACCTCCCTTTCTTTTCTTTCTTATCTCTGTTTTTTTATTTTCTTTGGAGTGAGAGGGAGAAGAGAGCCTGCAGCCCAGCCGGCCTCTAAGCCCAAAGCCCAGCTGGCGCCCCACCAGCTCTAACCCTAGCCCACACCCTGCTCTCCTCCCTTGCGCCGCCACTCCCTCCTCTCGATCTCCCCCTCTCCCTCGCTCGTGCCGCCACCCGCAGAGAAAGAGAGCGGAGCGAGACCCCTCAAGTTAACCACCCCGTGGCCCCGCGAGCTCGTCTGCCCGCACGGCCATGGCACTGCCGGCCACCATGGCTCGCCGCACCCTGCTCCCTTCTGCATGTGTTGCTCCACCCTGAGCTGCGGTGCGACCAACCCTGGCGGCCCCGTCGCCTCTGCGCGCGAGCGCCGCGCGCCCAACCTCCTGCTCGCGCCTGCATCTCTTCGTCGTCAGCCACCTCAAGCTTGCCACCGTGCCAGGACCTCCTCGCCCGCCTCCTCGTCTACCCAGCGCCGCCGCCTCGTCACCTCCGTCGCCAGGGGAGGGGCCCCTCGATCCGTCCCCTTCGGCCCCGACTCCGGCGAGCGCCGCCCCGTCGACTCTCCTCCACGCGACGCCTCCCCTCTGCTTCCTCGTCCACCACTGTTCCCGTCGCTCCGCCGCGACTTGGGCAAGCTGTCGACCTCACCGCCTTCCTGCACGCGTGTGCCCGCTGCTGGTTTCGTGCCAGGGCCCCTCCTCCTCACGGCAATGGTGTCCGTCGTGGCTGTACAGTGCCGACACGTTGCTGCTGCTTCGCCGCCTGCCTCCCTTTGTTGACCGCCAAGACCCGAGGCCTTTTGTGTTGCTTCGTTTGGATGCATCAAGTTCCTCTACTACCTGTGTACGACTACGTGGATTCGCCAAGTACACCACCGGCAAGACCACACGGATGCTCGGCCGAGTACCGTACGAAACGCCAAGTACCACGACGACCATCGACATGTACCTCTACACCGCATCGAAACGCCGAGTTCCTCGCCGTCGACCCCAAGTTACTCGGATTCGTCAAGTTCCTATCCGAAACGAACGTGTACCACTACTTCCACGACCATCCCAAGAACGTCTACTTCCTCTACATTGCACCAAACCTGAACCGTCCCGTTTGAACGCTTAGAAGGTATAACCGCTGGAACGACGCCCGTGGATGAATGCATGTTGTATGAGATGCCCGTGCTTGCACCATGTCCGAATTGTTGTTTGCACGTTCTTCCTCATGGACTCGTTCTTCTTCCTAGCAGGATTTCAGGCAAGATGACCGCTACCCTGGATCTCACTACTATCATTGCTATGCTAGTATTTTCGTTCTATTGCTATGCTGCGCTACCTATCACATGTTTATCAAGCCTCTCAAATTGCCATGATAGCCTCTAACCTTTTTTCACCCTTCCTAGCAAACAGTTGTTTGGTTAAGTTACTGCTTTTGCTCAGCCCCTCTTATAGCGTTGCTAGGTGCAGGTGAAGATGAAGTTTGTTCCATGTTGGGACATGGACTTTGTTGGGATATCACAATATCTCTTATCTTAATTAATGCATCTATATACTTGGTAAAGGGTGGAAGGCTCGGCCTTATGCCTGGTGTTTTGTTCCACTCTTGCCGCCCTAGTTTTCGTCAGGTGTTATGTTCCTTGATTTTGCGTTCCTAACGTGGTTGGGTGTTATGGGAACCCCTTGACAGTTTGCTTTGAATAAAACTCCTCCAGCAAGGCCCAACCTTGGTTTTACATTTGCCTAACAACCTATACCTTTCCCTTTGGTCGGCCAACCCGAGGGTCATCTTTATTTTAACCCCCCGGGCCAGTGCTTCTCTAAGTGTAAATCCGAACCGAGCTGCCTGCGGGGCCACCTCGGGGAAACTTGAGGGCTGGTTTTACTCGTAGCTAGTCTCATCCAGTGTTGCCCTGAGAACGAGATATGTGCAGCTCCTATCGGGATTGTTGGCACATCGGGCGGCTTTGCCGGTCTTCTTTTACCATTGTCGAAATGTCTTGTAACCGGGATTCCGAGCCTGATCGGGTCTTCCCGGGAGAAGGAATATCCTTCGTCGACCGTGAGAGCTTGTCATGGGCTAAGTTGGGACACCCCTACAGGGTATTATCTTTCAAAACCGTGCCCGCGGTTATGTGGCAGATGGGAATTTGTTAATGTCCGGTTGTAGAGAACTTGACACTTGACTTAATTAAAACGCATCAACTGCATGTGTAACCGTGATGGTCTCTTTTCGGCGGAGTCCGGGAAGTGAACACAGTTTGGGTTATGTTTGAACGTAAGTAATTTCAGGATCACTTCTTGATCATTGCTAGCTTCACGATCGTTCCGTTGCTTCTCTTCTCGCTCTTATTTGCGTATGTTAGCCACCATATATGCTTAGTCGCTGCTGCAACCTCACCACTATCCTTTCCTTACCCATTTAGCTTTGCTAGTCTTGATACCCATGGTAATGGGATTGCTGAGTCCTCGTGGCTCACAGATTACGACAACAACAGTTGCAGGTGCAGGTTTTGCGATGATCATGACGCGAGAGCGATGCTACTTGTTTTGGAGTTCTTCTTCTGCTTCTTCTTCGATCAGGGGATACGTTCCAGGTCGGCAGCCTGGGCTAGCAGGGTGGATATTGTTTGAGTTTCTGTTTATGTTTCATCCGTACTCGGATGTTGGTCTTATGTATGATATATTGATGTATTCTTGCGGCATTTGTATGCTTTGTATGTACCCCCATCTATTATGTAATGTTGATGTAATGATATCCACCTTGCAAAAGCATTTCAATATGCGGGTCTATCCTTGGTGGGACCTTCAAATTCCTCTCAGATAGGGTCGCATATTGGGCGTGACAATTCGTGTCCATGTGCGAGAATTTTCTGGGGTCTCGACCGCACTCGGGTCTTTTCACGCACATTTTCACCATCCGCTCCCAGTCGCTGAAGAAAGAAAACACGAGTGACGAGAAAACACATGTCATTCAAATGTGTGGGGGCTTAGGTATCCAGAAGAGGCAGAGGAGCTCTTTCCCTTCCATGACCCTTCCTGAGTCGGTCAGGGGCTGGCAGTGGACCTGGTTCTACTGCCAGGACAGCGCAACTCCAGGCCAGTCAACTGGTCTTCCCCATTTCACCTTTGATCGTGTTCAGACTCCTTCCTCGCTGAAAGTGACCGCTGGTGAGAGCGTGGAAACAAACATGCTAGTTGAGAGGGTGGTCCCACTGATCAACCAAGGCGTCATTCGCATGGATCTGTTGGAGGTATTCCTCAGTCGACGCATCCAGCCTCTCCAGGCCCGTGACCACCCTATGTGGATGTATTTTGGAGTCGACGACACCGCTCGGGTTCATCCAGAGGAAGTACCGGCTAAGACAGTGGCCCGGTGTTTGAAGAGTATTACAGGCAACAAGGACAACCCCAGAGGCACCAGGAGAGTTGACCCCTTCAGCGACAGCAACCAGCCAGACAAGGTTCGGTCTCTGCCATCGACTGTATTTGTGTACATCTTCTGACTGTCTTTGAATCCGAATGACTTTTACTCGACTTCTTGTCTTGTAGGTTTATACTGAGATATACTCGATGCCCAATGGTGAACAAGTTCTGGAGCAACGCCAGGAGGGAGAGGTCAGCACGGAGGAGAGCGGTGATTGGGAATCTCCGGACGATGAAGATGAAGAGGAGAGCGACAAGTCGGACGACGAAGAGGCGGTCGACTCGCCGCCTCGTTCGGAACGTCGATCCAAGCTGCTCCATGATCCAGCGGGCGGGCGCAGCAAGAACATGGCCCCAAGCACCCAAACGCAGAAGCGCACTCGCACTTCGACTCCGTAGCTGACAGAAAAACCGCCAAGCAGCCCAAGGTTGCTCCTCCGAAAGCTCGGAAGACTCTGCCCACGATTAAGATGGATGTCCCTGTTGCCTCTGGGTGAGTATTCTTTCTGTATTTTCTTCTACCGACTTATTCTTCTGTTCTGACCGAATGAATCGTGCACTTTTCCAGCCCAACCTCTGCCGCGACTGACATGGACGTTGTCAAGGCCCCAGGAGATGAGGAAACCGATGATGCGGCCACCTCCAGAGCCGGTAAGTCTGCTCGACTAAAACTTATTTTGTCGATTGAGTTGTCGGCCAGTTGAATTTCTGATGTTTTGTTTTTGCTGCAGCTCCACGAGACATTGTCGTGCTTCCGGATGACGAAGAAGAAGTGCCTCTGAGGGAGAGGAGGAGGTGGGGCAAGGGCTCGAGCGGGAGAGCGCCTGAGGTTCAGGTCCCTCAGTCGACGCTGGTGCTTGAGACGGTGGTCGAGCGATCCGGAGATCCGGTTCGGACCAACGTCACATTTGCTAACCCGCTGACGACTGACCGCCCATCGGGGTCGACTGCTCCGACTCCTGCTGCTCCAGTGCAACTCCATGCATCCGACCCAGTGGCTACTTTGACTGCCTTGGCACCATCACTCTTTGCTATGTACCAAACTCCAGACGACTCGCCAAGTGCCACCAGGGAGGCTCTTCGCCAGGTGAATCTTGTGATGGAGCACGAGGCCAGTCAGGTGGTCTATAACGCCAGCACCGCTCTGCAGACCAACGTTAAGGTCAGTTAACTCCCGACTGAACTTTTGAATCATGAAAACTGCCGCTGTTGCTTCGTTGCCCATATGTGCATCTACTATCATGGGTTTGTGTTTCATATCCGATCACCCACTGGGGTGTGCCTGCCTTAGAGTTTAACAGGTCTTCCACTCCACTCGACTTATGCTGAGTCGAGTGTTTGTCCGAACCAGTGCGGGCACGCAGAGTGCACCCACTGGGTGTAGTCCCCAAGACGACGGTCGACTGCTGGATGTCGGCTGGGGTCTGAGAATCTACTCTTTTTTTTGACTCATGCTGGGCAGACCATGCTGAGTGTTGATCCAAACCAGTGGGGGCACGCCAAGTGCACCCACTGGGTGTAGTCCCCAAGACTACTGTTGAATATTTGATTCGGCAGTAGTCTTAGAGTAACTTTTGATGTGATTGTCTTTTGTTTCTGCCGACTGACGCATCTTGTTTG
Source organism: Aegilops tauschii subsp. strangulata (assembly GCF_002575655.3). Taxonomy (NCBI): domain Eukaryota; kingdom Viridiplantae; phylum Streptophyta; class Magnoliopsida; order Poales; family Poaceae; genus Aegilops; species Aegilops tauschii. Next base: position 428,086,206 of record NC_053038.3, read on the forward strand.
CTGACCGCGAGGTCGTGTGATCTTGGGGCTCAACTTTCTGAACTGAACAAGAAGCAAATCAGCCTCAGTCTTGATCTGGATCTGGCTTAGAAAAATCTCAAGACTGCTCAGGATGAAGCGGCTATCATGGGAGGTAATCAATCGTCGACTTTCCACCTTGTGACCCGTACTCCATCGTGTTTCTCTTTTTAGTCTCTTTGAACCGAGTGACTTCACTCGAATAGATGTGCGTAGTGAAAACCGTCAACTTCAAGCTCGTCTGAAGAATGTTATTTCTTTAGAGAAAATGAAGGAGGCTCTGGAGAAGAAGGATCAGGATCTTGTTGCTGCTCAAAAGGAGGCATGAGAGAAGACAGTGCTCGTGGACAAGAAACTGGCTTCAGTCAGCAAGCTAGAAGAGGAGAACTCGAAGCTGAAGACAGCTGTCTCTGAGGCCAATCGGGAGGTCGAACAACTAAAGAAGGACAAGGAGAACCTAACCAATGAAGTTGGAAGCCTCAAAGCCAAGACGGGCGAGCTGGAGTCCTATCTAGGACAACTTGCTGCAAAACTGGTCCTGAAGCTTGAAGGTATCATCATTCGACTGATTAGTTGATGTCGATTGGTACGTCTTGTCATATCATCGACTCACCATTTTTTCCGATTGTACAAAACTTTGCCAGGACTTTGAGGCTGAGACTGGGCGGGTCGAGATGGGTCTTGACCCCCCATCAATTATCCTGTTAAAGATGATGTTGCGATGAACTTGCTGCGGTTGCAATCATGCATGGACAGTGTTGTTGCTTATCTGGCCCGACTGAAGGCGGCGATGAGTCGGGTTGATGCTGAACTCTAGCCTCAAGCGGAACTTTCACAAGATCTCGAGTCACTAATGACTCGACTGAATCAGATCCCTGGCCGAGTGAAGGAATGGAAGAAATCATCTGCTCGCTGTGGCGATGACGTTGCCCTGTCATTGGTCCGAGTGCACTGCAAAGACGCCAGAGAAGACAAGCTGACGGCCCTAAAGGTTGCGAACACTAAGAAGCACACCTTCCAGTCCTTCATGGACACTTTCCTTGAAGCTGCCACTCGCATTGCAGACAGCATTGATCTTGACAGTTTATGTGATCCAGCCAGCCCTTCTCCTGACGAGTGACCGAAAAACATTATGCTCCACCTTTATTTGCCTTGGAATGCCGAGTGATAGTGTAATCGTTAAACTCTTTCAGGCTTGACGCGTGAGTACTCCTGCCCGCTGCGGTTCTGAACTTTTGTAGGGTTTATCTGAACTTGGATTTCTTTGAATATCATGGTTTTTGCTCTGTTTTTTAAACTGTTTCTGATTGTCCTTCGGTTCCGAGTGGACTTGATATTCTCACCCTTTGCCGAATGAAAGTACATTGCACTTGGGACGGAGCTCAGTCGCGGTGTTCAGTCGACACCTCGTCGTCCTTGAGGATAGGGACGGAACATTGTATTTGTGGTGTAGCTCAGAGGTGGTACTCACTCGACGCCTTGTCGTCCTTGTGGATAGGGACGGAACATTGTACTTGTGGCGTAGCTCAGCGGTAGTGCTCACTCGACGCCTTGTTGTCCTTGCGGATAGGGACGGAACTTTGTATTTGTGGCGGAGCTCAGAGCACATTTGTGACTTAGGCGATTACGGGGTCGCAGCTAAGCCCTCGAGTGGGAGGATTGCTCTCCACTCGATGTGTTTTTTAACTTAGGCGATTACGGGGTCGCAGCTAAGTCCCCGGGTGGGAGGATTGCTCTCCACTCGGGGTGTTTTTAACTTAGGCGATTACGGGGTCGCAGCTAAGCCCCCGAGTGGGAGGATTGCTCTCCACTCGGAGTGTTTTTTAACTTAGGCGACTACGGGGTCGCAGCTAAGCCCCCGAGTGGGAGGATTGCTCTCCACTCGGAGTGTTTTTTTAACTTAGGTGATTACGGGGTCGCAGCTAAGCCCCCGAGTGGGAGGATTGCTCTCCACTCGGAGTTTACGGGGTCGCAGCTAAGCCCCCGAGTGGGAGGATTGCTGTCCACTCGGAGTGTTTTTTTAACTTAGGCGATTACAGGGTCGCAGCTAAGCCCCCGAGTGGGAGGATTGCTCTCCACTCGGAGTGTTTTTTAAACTTAGGCGATTACGGGTCGCAGCTAAGCCCCCGAGTGGGAGGCTTGCTCTCCACTCGGAGTGTTTTTCAACTTTGGCGAATCGGGTTCGCGGCTAAGCCCTCGAGTGGGAGGATTGCTCTCAACTCGAAGTGTTTTTCAACTTAGGCGAATCGGGTTCGTGGCTAAGCCACCCACTGGGGGATTTGGACACAAGTGATTACGAGAAACCAATCATTAAGATACTGTAAAGATCTTGTCTTTGGAAAATAATCTGAAGTGCTTTTATTACAACTCGTCGGGTCAAGTGATTCTAGGTATAGAAAGGACGAAGCAGCTCCGCGTTCCATGCATGTGGCTCGTCCATTTTCTTGGCTATGTTGTAGATGTGATACGCTCCATTGTGAAGGACCTTGGTGATGATGAAGGGACCTTCCTAGGCCGGAGCGAGCTTGTGAGGTCATTACTGGACCACTCGGAGCACAAGGTCTCCCTCCTGAAACGCTCGACCTCTGACATTGCGGGCGTGGAATTGGCGCAGATCCTACTGATAAATGCTCGACCGTACCAAAGCCATCTCGCGCTCTTCTTCCAAGAGATCGACTGCGTCTTCGCGTGCTTGCTCTGCTTCGGCTTCTGAGAACAGCTCAACTCTGGGAGCATTGTGTAGCAAGTCGCTTGGAAGCACCGCCTCAGCACTGTACACCAGGAAGAAAGGGGTTCGATCAGTCGAACGGTTGGGTGTTGTTCTCAACCTCCATAGGACTAATGGTAATTCAGTCACCCAAGCTCCAGCAGGATGCTTAAGGTCACACATTAGTCGAGGCTTTAACCCCTGAAGGATCAAACTATTCGCCCTTTCAGTCTGTCCATTCGACTGCGGGTGCGCGACAGACGCGTAGTCGACCCGAGTGCTTGCAGATGCACAGAATGCCTTGAACTCATCGGAATCAAAGTTGGAGCCGTTATCTGTGATGATGCTATGAGGAACTCCATATCTGAATATCAATTCTCTGATGAAACTGACAGCAGTGCCTGCTCCAAGGTTCTTGATGGGCTTGGCTTCGATCCACTTGGTAAACTTGTCAACTACTACGAGCAAATGGGTGAAACCACTCGCGCTGGTTTTGAAGGGTCCGGCCATATCCAATCCCCAGACTGCAAACGGCCAGACGAGTGGAATAGTCTTCAGGGCAGATGCGGGCTTGTGAGACATGTTGGAGTAAAACTGGCAACCTGCACACTTGTCGACTATATCTTTCGCCATCTCATTTGCTCGAGGCCAATAAAACCCCGCTCGGTATGCTTTGGCCATGATGGTCCGAGAGGACGCATGGTGACCACAGGTCCCCGAGTGGATATCATTTAGGATCATCTGACCTTCTTCTGGGGTGATGCAGCGTTGGACGACTCCTGTGACACTCTCTCTGTAAAGTTGCCCTTTCATCACGGTGAAAGCTTTGGATCGATGGACTATCTGGCATGCCTCGTCTTCGTCCTCTGGGAGCTCTTTTCTGAGAATGTACGCAATCTATGGAACCGTCCAGTCGGGAGTGATCACCAAGACTTCCATGATCAGGTTGACCACGGCTGGAATCTCTACCTCAGTCGGGTTGGTTGGACTTATCGGTTGCGGGGGATCTTCCTTGAAGGGATCTTCTTGTACTGACAGGGTATGGAGATGCTCCAAGAACACATTGTCGGGGATAGGCTTCCGAGTGGAAACTATCTTCGCTAGATCATCAGGAGCTTGATTTTTGATTCGTGGTATGTGGTGGAGCTCCAATCCCTCAAACTTCTTCTCCAGCTTCCTCACTGCATTGTAGTAACCTGTCATTGCGGGACTCCTGACATCCCATTCCTTCGTCACTTGGTTAACCACCAAATCTGAGTCGCCATAAATCATCAGCCGTCAGACGCCGAGCGAAATGGCCATACGCAACCCATATAGAAGTGCTTCATACTCTGCCTCATTGTTTGAAGAGTTAAAGTGAATCTGAAGGACATAACTGAGCTTGTCTCCACGTGGGGACACTAAAACCACTCCTGCACCAGAGCCATTCAACATCTTGGATCCATCAAAGAACATGGTCCAATGTTCCGACTGAATTTGAATCGGCTGTTGCTGTTCAGTCCACTCTACAAGGAAGTCTGCAACTGCTTGAGACTTAATGGCCTTCTTTGCCTCAAATTTCATATCCAAAGGAAGAAGTTCAATCGCCCACTTTGCCACTCGACTAGTTGCATCTCTGTTATTCAGGATCTCTGACAATGGAGTGTCACTGACGACTGATATTGAGTAATCAGAGAAATAATGTGCAACTTTCTTCATGGTCAGGTAAATCCCATAAACAAGCTTCTGATAATGAGGATATCTCTGCTTGGATGGGGTTAGGACTTCTGAGATGTAATACACGGGGCGCTAAACTTTGAAGGCCTTGCCTTCCTCTTCCCGCTCGATTGTGAGCACTGTGCTAACAACATGTCCTGTGGCTGCGATGTAAAGCAGCAAAGACTCCTTGCTAACAGGAGCAGCAAGCACCGGATGGGTGGAAAGCATGGCTTTGAGCTCTTTAAACGCTGCTTCAGCTTCGTCACTCCACTCGAATTTGTCAGATTTCTTCATCAGTCGGTAAAGAGGCAGTGCCTTTTCACCGAGGCGTGAGATGAATCGGCTCAAAGCGGCCCAGCAACCAGTAAGCTTCTAAACATCGTGCAGGCGCATTGGGCGCTTCATTCGGAGGATTGTGCCAATCTTCTCTAGGTTTGCGTCGATCCCTCGTTCGGAAACAAGGAAACCGAGTAACTTTCCGCTTGGGACTCCAAATGTACACTTAGATAGGTTAAGCTTGATATCGTACCTTCTCAGGTTAGCAAAGGTTTCAGCTAGGTCAGTCAGCAGGTCGGAACCTTTGCGTGACTTAACCACTATGTCATCAATATATGCTTCCACATTTCGACTGATTTGAGTGAGCAGGCACTTCTGAATCATGCGCATGAATGTGGCACCAGCATTCTTGAGGCCGAAGGGCATAGTAACATATCAAAAACACCCGAACAGGGTGATGAAAGCCGTTTTTATCTCATCGGGTCCATACAGTCGGATCTGATGGTTCCCGGAATAAGCGTCCAGGAAGGACAGTCGCTCACATCCCGCAGTTGAGTCGACAATCTGGTCGATGCAGGGTAGAGGGAAATGATCTTTCGGGCAGGCCCGATTGATGTGTTTGAAGTCAATACACATTCGAAGTGAATCGTCTTTCTTAGGGACCATAACGACATTGGTGAGCCACTCGAAGTGATATATCTCTCGGATAAACTCAGCAGCCAGGAGCCGAGCCACTTCCTCGCCAATGGCTCTCCTCTTTTCCGTGGCAGACCGATGGAGGTATTCTTTGACGGGTTTTACTTTTGGATCGACTCTCAAACGGTGCTCAGCCAGTTCTCTGGGTACACCTGGCATGTCAGATGGTTTCCATGCAAAGATGTCCCAGTTCTCACGGAGGAACTGGCTTAGCGCTTCTTCCTATTTATGTCAAGTGTCAACGAGATATGGGTCAGAGCAGCATTGGGATCGGTCGGGTGAACATGGACTGGCTTGGTCTCTCCGGTCGACTGAAATGCGGACTCTGAAGCAGGCCTTGTAGCACGCAACAAATCACTCGGATCTGCCGTCTTCTGATATTCTTGGGACTCTACTGCTGCCATCTGCTCATCTGCTATTTTTGCTCCATCTTGAAGACAATCTTCTGCTCTCTGACAGTTACTGGAAACCGTTATCATGCCTCTGGGGCCAGGCATCTTCATCCTGAGGTAAACATAGCATGGTCGAGCCATAAAGCTAGCATAAGCAGGTCTGCCCAGAATGGCATGATATGCACTCTAGAAATCCACTACCTCAAACGTCAACTTCTCCTTGCGGAAATTCTTCTCATCGCCGAAAACCACATCGAGAGTGATCTGGCTGAGTGATTCGGCTTTATTTCTGGGAATGATCCCATGGAACCACATGTTACTCTGCTGAGTTTGGACATCGGGATGCCCATTCCTTTGAGAGCTTCGGCATACAGAATATTCAGGCCACTGCCACCATCCATCAGGACCTTAGTCAGTCGGGTGCCCCCCACGACTGGGTCGACCAGCAGCGCCTGCCACCCAGGGGTAGCTACGCGTGCCGGGTGATCGGACTGGTCGAATGTAATGGGGACCTTTGACCACTTCAGATATCTCGGTGTTGCCGGAGCAACCATGTATACTTCTCTGTTAATGACCTTCAGTCGACTTTTGCTCTCAATATCGGCAAAAATCACCAAGGTGGCATTGACATTGGGATAACCACCGCCATCATCCTTATCCTCTTCTTCCTTCTCAGGCTCTTTGTCCTTATCACTAGGTTTACTCTCTTGGAAGCTCTGGATTAGGAGTTGAGATTGTCGAGTGGTATGCTTGGGGAGAATCAGGTTCCCCTCTTCATCTTTCTTGGTGTGAATATGGCACGGCAAATCCATCACATCATTTCCTTGCTGATCTTTCACCTTCTTGGGGGTCCAGGGCCCTTTAGGTTTCCCTTTGAACTTTCCTTGATTTAACACCGCTGCCTCGACAGGACCTGCTGCCTCAGCCTTTCGCTTCCGCTTCCGACTAGAATTTCTTCCTCCGGTGTCATGGGCGACTGTTTTCTGCTTGCCACTCCGGAGTCGGTCTTCCTCTTTGCCGTTAGCGTATTTGGTAGCAATCTCCATCATCCGAGTCAAAGACATATCTCCTGTCCGACCGAATTTCAAGACAAGCTCTCTGTAGAGAGCGCCTTCTTTGAAGGCACAGACTGCTTGGTGATCTGACACATTTTCCACTGTGTGGTGCAGAGTGATCCATCTCTGGATATAGTCCCTCAGGGTTTCATTCGGTTTCTGCACGCAATGCTGTAGCTCTGGTAGACTGGCTGGTCTCTTGCAGGTACCCTCAAACGTTCTGGTGAACACTCCGGCTAACTCATCCCAGCTCAAATTACTCCCAGGGGCCAACTGAGTCAGCCAAGCTCTGGCAGACCCTTCAAGCATCAGAGGAAGGTGCTTCATGGCCACCTCATCGCTGTCGCCACCGATGTGCACAGCCACTCGGTAATCTTCGAGCCAAGTATCGGACTTCGACTCGCCCGTAAACTTACTGACGCCATTCGCCAGTCTGAAGTTATGGGGTATCTCAGCAGCTTTGATGGCCCTTCCAAAACACTCGGGGCCAGAAACGTGGACTCTGCCTCCGCTGGGTCTATCCCGATCCAGCCCTTCTCTGTATGCTCTGTTTCGGTCGACCAGACCTTGCACAAGGACGGACCTTGCGTTAAAGCCAGGTTCTCTGGGGTCGACTAGAACTCTGCAGTTGTTTCCGTACGGATGCCTGTCCTTGCTCCAGGGCGCGTACGACCCGTCCCTCGGGAGGGGCGAAGGCGCTCGGCGGTAGTTGTCACGGGAGTACTCAAGTTCATATTCGCCATGAGCTCTTCCCAAGTACCGATCCTGGCGGTCATCACGGCCTCCCTGTCGCAAAGGGGACTAGGACTATGAGCCGACTTAATGGTGTCCGCTCTCACTGATCTGTTGTGGATTCTGTTCCGCGACTGGGAAACAGCGGAGTTCTGGTCTCCCGCTGCTCGGAGCAGTGCTCTGATCTGTTCCAGGCCTCTCCCAGCCTCTGATCGGGACGGCGGAATAGACTCTGCAATACGCGCAGCCCCTGCCAAATTCTGAATCGGTGTACGGAATACCTGAGATTTCAGCGGAAATAACTGTCGTGGATGTCGACTGGATTCGGGAATCAGTCGATGAGCACGATCGTCGAGAGAGTGCTGGAGATTCTCCTGACGGGTCCGCTCAGCCAGAGTGGCCAGGCACACCGCCTCCAAGGCCCGGGCCTCGGCGGTTTCCCCTATGATGGGGGTCTGGAGAGCGTCCATGTTGCGGCGGTGCAGCTCCTCCCTCTGCTGCGAGCTGAGAGGTTGAGGCTGGTACTCTTCATGGTCGAGTGACGGACCAGCGCTCCTGCCGCCGTCGCCACTACGACGGAAGCCAGGCAGACCGCGATGGGAGTCGACCATGAGGACCTCCGCTGCGGGATCACAACTCCCGCTCTCAGAAAGAGTATCTGCGAAGTCAGTCGACAGATCGACCGATCCGCGAGAATACATGTCGGCCTCAATAGCCGCGACTTGGGGAGTGAAGGTTTGACGAGCCACTGCGTGTCTCACCCATTGCTAGAGCCGTGAACGGCCAGACCGCTTACGGAGGCGTCCAGCGGAGTGAGTCGACAACGCGATGACCGACTGGTATGGTGAAGATGGCTGCCTAAGGAGGACGCCACAGGAACTCACGCGAAAGTGCGCCGAGCCGCGAGTCGGAAGGGCCTCGACGTCGAGGGGAGCCTCCTGGAGCCAGGAGGAATCGTCGGCAATGAAAACGAGCGCGCCGAGCGGGATCTCGCGGCCCATGACCAAATCACCACCGGAAACCATGTTGATGAAGGTCGAAGAAAATGCAACCTCACCGGAAGTCGCTAAGATGCTTAGCCCTACGGTGGGCGCCAACTGTCGTGGTACTAAGTCTGACAGTAAGTATAGGGGGTACGTATGGAGAGGCAAGGTCCTAGTTCAGGCCCCTCTCGGAGGAGGTAAAAGTGTTGGGGAACGTAGTAATTTCAAAAATTTCCTACGCACACGCAAGATCATGGTGATGCATAGCAACGGGAGTGGAGAGTGTTGTCCACGTACCCTCGTAGACCGACAGCGGAAGCGTTATAACAACGCGGTTGATGTAGTCGTACGTCTTCATGATCCGACCGATCAAGTACCGAACGCACGGCACCTTCGAGTTCAGCACACGTTCAGCTCGATGACGTCCCTCGAACTCCGATCTAGCCGGGTGTAGAGGGAGAGTTTCGTCAGCACGACGGCGTGGTGACGATGATGATGTTCCACCGACGCAGGGCTTTGCCTAAGCTCCGCAACGGTATTATCGAGGTGTAATATGGTGGAGGGGGGCACCGCACACGGCTAAAATATCGTATATCAAGTTGTGTCTAGAGGTGCCCCCTGCCCCTGTATATAAAGGAGCAAGGGGGAGGCCGGCTGCCATGGGCGCGCCAAGGAGAGGGGGGGAGTCCTTCTCCTAGTAGGAGTTGGACTCCCCTTTCCTAGTCCAACTAGGAAGAGAGGGGGGGAAGGAAAGAGAGGGAGAGGGAGAGGGAAAGAGGGGCTGCGCCCCCCTCCCCTAGTCCAATTCGGACTCCTCATGGGAGGAGGCGTGCCACCTCCTGGCTGCTGCCCTCTCTCTCCCCTCAAGGCCCACTAAGGCCCAATACTTCCCCGGGGGGTTCCGGTAACACTCTGGCACTCCGATTTAATCCGAAACTTCTCCGGAACACTTCCGGTGTCCGAATATAGTCGTCCAATATATCAATCTTTATGTCTCGACCATTTCGAGACTCCTCGTCATGTCCGTGATCACATCCGGGACTCCGAACAACCTTCGGTACATCAAAACATATAAACTCATAATATAACTGTCATCGTATCTTTAAGCGTGCGGACCCTACGGGTTCGAGAACTATGTAGACATGACCGAGACACCTCTCCGGTCAATAACCAATAGCGGAACCTGGATGCTCATATTGGTTCCTACATATTCTATGAAGATCTTTATCGGTCAGACCGCATAACAACATACGTTGTTCCCTTTGTCATCGGTATGTTACTTGCCCGAGATTCGATCATCGGTATCTCGATACCTAGTTCAATCTCGTTACCGGAAAGTCTCTTTACTCATTCCGTAATACATCATCCTGCAACTAACTCATTAGTCACAATGCTTGCAAGGCTTATAGTGATGTGCATTACTGAGTGGGCCCAGAGATACCTCTCCGACAATCGAAGTGACAAATCCTAATCTCGAAATACGCCAACCCAACAAGTACCTTTGGAGACACCTGTAGAGCACCTTTATAATCACCCATTTACATTGTGACATTTGGTAGCACACAAAGTGTTCCTCCGGTAAACGGGAGTTGCATAATCTCATAGTCATAGGAACATGTATAAGTCATGAAGAAAGCAATAGCAACATACTAAACGATCGGGTGCTAAGCTAACGGAATGGGTCAAGTCAATCACGTCATTCTCCTAATGAGGTGATCCCGTTAATCAAATGACAACTCATGTCTATGGCTAGGAAACATAGCCATCTTTGATTAACGAGCTAGTCAAGTAGAGGCATACTAGTGACACTCTGTTTGTCTATGTATTCACACATGTATTATGTTTCCGGTTAATACAATTCTAGCATGAATAATAAACATTTATCATGATATAAGGAAATATATAATACTTTATTATTGCCTCTAGGGCATATTTCCTTCGAAAAGCCCTACGTCTCGGAGGCCGGAGGCGGTCAACTGGAATGTATGAATATGTGTGTGTTACAGGGGGTGCGAACCCTTGTGCCAGAGGAGGGGGTGGCTTATATAGAGTTCGCCAGGACCCCGGCCATCCCCCGTTACAGAGGGTTCAATGTACATAAAGATTGAGGCGTTACTGGTAACGCCAGCCTTAAGTGCCTTTAATGACCTTAAAGACTTAGGAGTGAATGCTCGCCCGTTGCTGTTCTGAGTGACTTCCGGTCTTCAGTAGGTCGAGTGGTTTCTTGTATGGTCGAGTGGTTGACTGGTCGTGTGACTTCGGGAAGGAGGGGTACCCGAGTGGTTCGTTGGTCGAGTGGATTACACTCGACGCCTTTACTGGGTACTCCATGTTGTCTCTTGAGCTTCTTTGCTTCTAAGGTAGTGACCTTAGGTAGGGCGTATAGGTCAGGCCTATGACCCTACCCTAGGTCTGTATCCTCATCAGGTGGCCTCCTCCGTGAGGGAGAAGGACATCAAGGAGCTCTGGGAGGCGGGGTACCTGAGTACGGACATCGCGTACAATATCCCCGTCAAGAAGCAGGTCATCCCTACTCCGGAGCCCGGTGAAAGGGTGGTATTTATCCCCCACTTCCTCCACGGACTAGTGTTTCCACTTCACCCTTTTGTCCGCGGCCTCATGTTCTCTTATGGGCTAGATTTCCATGATCTAGCCCAAACTCCTTCCTCCACATCTTAGTGTTTATCATCGTGTGCGAGGTGCTCCTCCGCATTCCCCCCCCCCCCCCACTTTGGCTTCTGGCTCAAAGTCTTCAACGTGAAGCCAAAGGTGGTGGGCGGGCAGCACGCAGACTGCGGAGGTGCTATGGTGAGTAAACTCCCCAATGTCACCTGGCCCAAAGGAGCCTTCGTGGAAACTGTCAAGATATGGCAGCAGGAATGGTTCTACATCACCAAACCTCATGGCGCCAACAGGGCAGCCACTCCCGAGTTTAGTTTCGGACCCCCGATGAGTCTCGCGTCATGGATCAACCAGGGTCTGGACTGGGGCTCGGTGTCGGTGTCAAAACCGGCGGATCTCGGGTAGGGGTTCCCAAGCTATGTGTCTTAGGATCGATGGTAACGTGGACACGGGGTTTTACCCAGCTTCGGGCTCTCTCGAACAGATAATACCCTACGTGCTGCTTGATTGACTTTGATGAGTATAGGGGTTACAAGAGTTGATCTACCTCAAGATCGTATGTTGTGGTCTAAATCCTAGGGGTATGACAATTGATGTCATCATGATCTGCCCAATCGACTAGCGTGGCCTCGGCTTATATAATGTACCAGAGGCCTAGGATAACAAGAGTCCTAGTCGAATACGTCGGTGGAGAGGAGTCCTTCTCTTGATCACCAAGTCTTGTGGAATCTTCCTCGTGTATACTTTGGCTGTCCGAACTAGCCCATGAGTAAACGGCCCTGGGGGTCCTCGGCCCAATCCAACTGATTGGGAGACGACGTGGTGAGTACCCCCTAGTCCAGGACACCGTCAGTAGCCCCCTGAACCAATGTTCAAGTTGGGGACGCTCCTCGGTTCTTCCGAACTGATCTTCATCTTCGGTCGTCGGTCTTGAAAACTGGTTCAACAAATCTTCCCATCATCTATCTTGAGGATTGCTGAGCTAAATCTGAAGAGTTTATACGTCGGGTATCCGAGGAGCCCTTGAAGTCTTCGGCCTTTATCAATGCCTTGTTATTTTTATGCCACACCTCGGGTTTGAAGTTGTTCCCGTGTGGCGGCTTCTTCTTACATTCGAGCTCCAACGCCAGACTGCATTCGAGGTATCTTTTGCAGCCGAGCACCAACGCCGGATTGTATCCAAGCTCCAACGCCGGACTATATCCAAGCTCCAATCCTGGATTGTATCCGAGGTGTCATAGATCACCTTGGTTCAAAAAAGTTGAAGGAGTTTCGCCGAGCTTAATGCCGGAAATGCCATATATGGAGCCAGCCACTTGCATCCGAGCTATATCTCGAAATGCTTTCGAGGTGGTTCAGCACCTCGGTCATGGGCTGACTATTTGCAGATTTTATTTCCGATGCGTGTAAATTTATCTGCTGTCAATATGTATAACCAGTAGCCCTCAAGGTGTGTGTCGGTCTAAAACCCGAGATGCACCTGAAGGAAAACATGAAACTGCTAATCCTAGTAGCCCCTGAGACTCAAGTCGATTTGCAAAATTGGCCTGAGGATCAACTCCTAGCTCGGCAGCATACGTAGGAATAGAAATGCAGTGTAATATATTAGAGGTAATAGCGATTGACGGACGGGCCCCTCAGAGAGGGTCGTGAGAAGTCGTCGTGATATATTAGCTTAATTCCTGATAAGTCCCAGATGGTACTTATTGTGTCTGAAGATGCACTTGTCCATAGTTCGGTCATGCCGAACACTGAGCACTTTGAATTTTCTGCATTGAATAGGCAATGCAGTAGCCCCCGAGCCACTAGTCGGGTGGCAACACCAGATCAGGGGATCCATGTACCCATTTAATATTTGTAAATAATAATCCCGAAGCCCAGTAGCCCGAGCCTTAATGTGGGCACGGGTGGCTGAATTCAGGGTCAATATCCAAAGTAAAATCACAAATTATGTGTAATGATTCTATGTATCCAAGTACTCTACATCATTAATGCTCAAATCCGCATTGTACAAAACTTTGTTGACCGACCATCGGCTTCAACCTCCTCGGCCAGTAGCCGGGGAGCGTTTGTCCTACTTTATAATGCCTTTATAAGGGCAAAGATTTACGACAAACAAGGCAATCCGGTCATATGGTTTTATAAACAAAGGTACGCGGAGAGATATGTTATATTACATTTTAACGTAAGAAACATCTTCTAAAGAAAATAGTTCCGCTATCGGTTCCTTTCCTTTGGTTGTCATGTCGACCATGATCATAAACATCACCTCCGATCAATGCGGGGGAGAAATATTGAGGATTTAGTTTGGGGAAAGTTCCCGAACTATGTGTTCTTTAGTGAACCTAAATTTTCACTTCCATCGCTGTCGACCAATTATATCCATTAAGATCGCTAGCTTTCGGCTTCACCCAGTCTGAGGTAGTAACTCGGATGACCCGGTAGTAACAATCACAGAGGTGCTCCCTTTACCGCCTAGCCGAACAATCGGGAACGTAGGGGTAAGCACACGAGCCAGGCAACCCAGCTTGGCAAAAATCTTAAGTCAAATTGATGCATATTTATGGCTTTATAATGATAATTACGGAAGGTAGCGCTTGTATATTGAATACAAATATTGATGATATATGTTTATTTTGACTCCATTGCGACCGTTTATCAGTTGAAAGTGGCCCATCGTTGGCTTCTACCCCTTTGTAGATACTATGCAGGGTGTTTCTACAATAACGAGACAACCCTTAGACGATGTCTCGGTGCCCGGAGGCGGTTGTGTCAGCGGAAACGAGGCAATCAGATATGCGGGCTTTATAACTTTCACTTAGTCATAGGAGCTGAAAGTTGGGAGGCCAGCTAGTAGCCCCCAGTTAGTGTTCGGCGACAGCCGAGGTCAAGCCGTAAACACTTCGGCCAATGTTATGAACGACCTGTCATTTAACACAGTGTCGGAGTAAATGGCCACGGGTAGCCTAACCGACTGCCCCTGGCTCTTCCAAAAAATTATCAGGCCTTTGGGCCTTCAAGCACTCCAAGCATTGGACCACCTCCCCTGGCCGGCTACCTCTGAAGCCGACTCACGGGAGGCGGCCCAGCCTCAGCAACTTTCTCCTCGGGATATCCGAGGGGTGGCCGACTCCAGGAAGCCGGCCTCGAAGAGCGCCGACTCCAAGAAGCCGGCCAAGATCGCAACCACCAAAGCTACACCCACATAACGGAGACAAGACGGGGTGTGGCCACAGTGCGGCCCACTACCCCCGAAGCCCGAGGCAGGAATGGCCACAAGATGCCGTACGGGACGGCCATCCCCCGTCCGGCTCGACACTGTAGGCATGCTAGCCTCGACGTCACCCACGGCAAACGCCCGTACGGCCCACGGGCGGCGGGTCCCTTCAGCCAGAGAGAGGCGCGGAGGCGGCCCGGCCTCCCCCAGTCGGCCAAGGGCGTAGCCGGCCCCCAGAAGCTGGTTACCCCCTCCCTCGAAGCATGCGCCACATTAAGGAGACAAGACGAGGTAAGGCTACAGTGAGAGCCCTCGAGGCGGCCCACTGTAGCCACGCTTACCTCAACGAAGCCCTCGTCATCAGGGGCGAGGCTACAGTAAGCAGCCGCCGACAAGATCCAAGGCGGTGGGGCCGGCCTGTCGACCCAGAGGCCGGCAGCCGGCGGGACCCACTAGTCGGCGGGCCCCGATAGCCGGCGGAGAGGCCGGCGAGCGTAGACACTGACGGCTGGGACCAGAGCCCAGCCGAATTACAATTGTATCCCCGGCGGGTAGGCCTATATAAACCCCCCGGGGCACCCATGCAAAGGGTTGGCTTCTTAGCATAGCACACACACACCATAGAGAGAGAGAAATGAGAGCTAGCCTTGTTCTTCTTCTCCCTTGAACCCAACAGCTCTAGGAGCGATTGTAGCTACTTTTCCTGATCTAGTGATCATGCGGAGACCCCGCAGAGCAGGACTAGGGGTGTTATCTCCTTGGAGAGCCCCGAACCTGGGTAAGATCCGCCGGCGTGCATGTCTTCGCCTCATCCCGTTTCCAGGCACCGGCGACGTCTTATTGGCACCCACAATGATAAGCCACCCGTTGGCATATGTCGCACCAACCACCCGACACATAGTCATTAGATCACTGACAAGTTTACGCTTATTGTGACAGTCAGTTTTCGGCTTTCTCCACTGAGGTGCTTAACCATGCGAGCTGGAAGCACAATCGCAGGGGTTCTCCCTTTGCACACCTAGCCGAACAAAGCGGAACGTAGGAGGCAAGCACAGGAGCCGGGCAACCCAACTATTGACCGAAGACACAATTCGAAACAGATGCATATATAGCAATATCCGAGAATGCTTTGCCGAGGACATCATGGGGTACCTTGGTTTTGGTGGGTTCGGCTATAGATTCAGCCCCCCATGAATACTGCGAATGTTTTAAAAGCGTCTGGCATTGCACTGCTCGAGAACTAGTCCTGATGTGGCGTATATTTTGTCAACACCGAGGTGTAGTGCGGTGGGAAAGATGCCGAGGTGTAGGTCGGAAAAAATCTCCCGAGTTGAAATAGGATGCAGGGTGCCTCGGTCATGCGGATGCCCCGCTTCCTGGAAGAAAAACATACAAATAGCTAAAAAAAGTGCCATAAGCTCGAAAAGCCAAAAAAAACTTATGTAAAAGCTTGACGTCCGGACTAAACTAAGATCTTGGTGCCAATCCAGAAATTGGTCTTGAAAAAGAAAGTTGTGCTTTTGCCGTGCTTTAACATGATGCATCCGATCTCAAGACTTCAAGCGGGTCAGCCTACGACTTCAAGCTCCTTGTCCCAAAGGAGGAGTGCTTCTCTGAGGCCAGTTTAGCAAACTAAACTCGAGTGGCTTTAGAGAGAAGCTAGGCTATCTGGCTATTGACCATACACTCAAGTCGAAAAGGGAGCGGTAGAAAAAGACTTTGCAATGACCAAGAAGAGAACACATTTACTATAAAACGGCTCATGTAAGTTTTAAGAGCCCCCAGTTAACATGGATAAAGGGAGTTTCTTTTAACGAACAACGTATGTGAGCATGGTCAAACCGAACACAAGTTAAAAATTAAAATTTTGAGCATGAAAGCGACTTAGCTGGTTAATGTGTTCGGCATTGATGACGCGGTCCGAGCTTGATGCCGGACAAGGTTCCATCCCCCAAGCCAGTCCCGAGGTGGTGGAGCGAAGAGCTCGGCACTCTGTAGTGGTGACATAGCACGGCCAATGCAGGCCGGCAAAGTGATGCCGAAGTCCCCGTCATGGGTTAATGAAGTGATGATGAAGCCCCCGGTCCAGCCGAGGTGACATGGTATGTCAGTACGCCGAGGTGACAACACTGCCTGACCCGGATCATTTACATGTGCACAGAAAATAGTGCAAACCGGAGATAATAGTAATAATAACAAAAAAATCATTGCAGAATTAATAATTTATGCAAAGTGAGTAATAAAAGAAATATGGCCCGTGTGCCGAACAAGCGATGAGGTAGAGCTCTCTCAGCGATGTTGAAGTCCCCGAGGCAACCGAGCATGTCGGTATGGCAATTCGACCAACAAGGTGATCATGCGAGCCGATTTATGCCGATTGGGACGATGGCGTCGGCTTGCTGAAGTGACCACGTGACGGAGTCAAAGTCGATTACCTACACATGTAAAATAGTGCAGGCCAACAAATAATAATATAAATATATAAAAATCCTCGCGTAATTAATTTACGCAAAATAATTTATTTAAAGATATGTGGCCTGGCGCCGAAGTCCATGTCGATGTAGGGTGTCGGCGTGATGCGGTAAAGGCGTGGCAAAGCCTGAATTCACAGGTCAGTCCGAGTTCCGGATGCGGCGCTCGCCGAACTGTGTATGAAAACTGACCGAACCACCATGCGACCGTCGTTAATGCGGCCACCATTTGATAGACCTGTGTACATATGATGGAACAAACCTGAGTAATAATTCCTCAGGAAAAAATAAACCCAAACAAGCAAAAAATATTAGGATTAATAGCACCTGTTTTATTTGTTGTAGCAATCCGAAGAAAGGTGACTCCCAAAATTGGGACTGGATCTGCATACCCATTGCCTGATGGGCGATGAAGCGACAGCATGGAAATGCTGGCAAAGGTTGGCTCGCTGAGGCAAAGCCCTCGGTCCAGCTAACGTGACGAAACCGGTCGGCTGGTGACGCCGAAGTCTCTGGAGTAGGTTGATGAAGAGAGGCGAAGCCCCCGGTCCATCCGGGGTGTCAAAGCCTCGATGTGAGCCGATGAGTCGAAGTAGGTCGGCGTGATGGACATCATCCTGAAGAAGCAACAGTGTGGCCATGCCGATGCAGGTCGTAACTCGTGACGTGGTCAATGCTGGCTTGATGAAGTGACCGTGCGGCGATGCCGGTGTGCCCGCTCCGTGTAATCCGTGGGGCAGCGATGTTGGTGATGATTTATCCTTCACGATGTCGAACTCTTGTTTGGCTTGCCGAGATGATGATCCGAAGAAGTTGAGCTTGGCTCAACAAAGTGACGATGTGTCTAGCGCAGGTCGGCAGCCGTGGAGCAACGTTGTCGGGCTGGTTTGACACCGGCGCGATGGTGAAGATCATATTGGAAAAGCCCTTAAAATTAGTGGGATGTGTTTGGGAACAAAACACAATACCCCATACAAAAAAATTCCTTCAAAAAGGATGTCCGGAATCCCGTTCATAAAATATATGAACTCGGGTCAGATTCGTTCTCGCGCAGAAAACAGAGCTGAAAAGTGATGCGCTAATCGGAAGGTTCCCGAAGTTTGGACTGTCGGATTGAGTTGAAATTTTGAGGGGTGGTAGATATAGGAATTCCTCAGCCGATCAACGGTTGGATCTTCCAAAGGATGTCCGAGCTAGATGCTGGACACCACGCTCCAAACTCGTCCATATTCCCGTCCAGATTCGATGGGGCTCCGGTATGTCGGAGACCAACGGAGATTGCTCCATCGGAACGCGACACAATATTAAAGTGTTGTTGTAGACTCAATTCCGCACAATTCCACCGATGGATTCATCAAAGCGATGTTCGAGGAGGTGGTGGTAGCGGATACAAGTTCGCTGTTTAGAAAAACAGCACGGTAGCCTGAGGGCAATGTTGACGTTGAGCCCCCGAGCTCCATGCATGATTCCTCCATGATCTTGATAGAGATCAGAGTTGATGTTGATGAAGGCCCTTGTCCGAACATGATGGTTGGAGGTAGGGCACAGTCCTTGGTCAAGCCAAGGTGACCAGTCGAGGTGGCGACAAAGACATCGATGTTGCAGTTGGTCTGTAGGCGAGCCATTGATCCTTCTGCCGACTATACAGCGGAACTCTCAATGAAAGCACCATTGTCGGTGTCAAAACCAGCAGATCTCGGGCAGGGGTTCCCTACCTGTATGTCTTAGTATCGATGGTAAAATGGACATGGGGTTTTACCCAGCTTCGGGCTCTCTCGAAGAGATAATACCCTACATGCTGCTTGATTGACTTTGATGAGTATAGGGGTTACAAGAGTTGATCTACCTCGAGATCATATGTTGTGGTCTAAACCCTAGGGGTATGACGATTGATGTCATCATGATCTTCCCTATCGACTAGCCTGGCCTCGGCTTATATAATGTACCAGAGGCCTAGGATAACAAGAGTCATAGTCGAATACGTCGGTGGAGACGAGTTCTTGTCTTGATCACCAAATCTTGTGGAATCTTCCTCGTGTATACTTCAGCTGTCCGAACTAGCCCATGAGTAAACGGCCCTGGGGGTTCTCGGCCAAATCCAACTGATCGAGAGACGACGTGGTGAGTACCCCCTAGTCTAGGACACCGTCAGTCGGCCGACAAGGTGTTGATGCTGCAAAAGCGCATCAAAAACATTATGAAAAAGAACACCAGCCTCACTGACGTGGTCCAGGTGATGCTATTCCGCCAGACCCTTCCCTGCCAGCGCTGGCCTCTCCATATGTGGGAGTTCAACCCGGAAGGGCCGCGGACCCTGCAGTGATTCTTTGGCACGATGCACGAAGATATCTGGAGGCTGCTTTTCAAGGCCCAGAAGTCGTGGCCGGAGACGACCGACGACATCGGCCTTGACTGTCCTCACCCAGCCTCCCCGATAAGTTTTTTCAGTTTCCAAACATAACTTAGTTCAGAAATCAGAGGGGTATACTAAGACTTCCATCCTTTAATCAGGGCTGGACGAAGAAGGAGGAGTGGATCAAGTGTCCGGCTCTGCTGCCCAAAAACCCTGCTGATCCTCTACTTACGAGGATGCTGGTCCCGGCGCTGTACCAGGCACCGGAGAAGAAGGCCAAGAAGAAGGGCAAGGAGGCCAAAGGTGGCCTCCGCCGTAAAGGTACTCCGGACACTATAGCCGGAGATACCGAATTTCTCTCCTCCCATGAGGGAGATGAAGATGAACAAGAGGAGGAGGAAGAGAGCGAATCTCCCCTTAAGGGGAGAAGGAAGAAAAGAGCGGCCTCCGTAGAACCAGAGGCGGAGGCGTCCAAGAGGGGAAGGATATCCCTCTCGGACGACTCGGATTCGGATGCCGAAGTCATCCTCGAGCGGCACCCCAGGTCGAAGCCCCTGGCCGACTCGTAAGTATCCCAGGATGCCTTACATATATTGGCATTTATGATTGTAGTTTTTAATGCATTATATTGTATGCTTCAGTCAGGCCCGTGATCCCCCCCTACTATCGTCTCCGGGGAACTCTCTGGAGCCGGGGATGGTGGAGAGCGAGACGCCTCCGCGGGCCTCTCCGCCAACTGCTCTGGATGACACCGAAATCTTATCCCGAAGAGCCTCTCCAGGCCATGGAGAGGTGCGGGAGACCATCAAGACGGCGCCATAGGATAACACCTCGGCTGCCGAAGACATGGGGGGACCAACCTCCATGGAGACTGATGACGGGGGCCATGACCAATCCGGCCCCCAGCCAAACACTATTCTGGAGACCCATATGGCTCCGGAATCGGGCGAGCGACCCCCTTTGAAGGAGGGGGAGCGTTGACTCCACCGGCGACCTCCATCAATCCGGAAGCGCCGGATACTTTGACGTAAGCGCTTCATCATGCTTCTGTCATGGAGGAGCACCGTACCCTGTTGGGTATGGTTGTTGAGAAGATTCAGTCCGCCAAAAGCGGGCTGAACGAAGTCTTACCAGCCTATTAACAGGCTTTGAGGTAGGCGATGTAATTTTCTAACCAACTTTAATAAAGGAATATGCCTGTGTATAGATAGTAGCCCCTGAGACTCTGTCCGGCTTTGGCGAAGCCGGACAGAGGACCACATAGTGTTCGGATGAGGTGACATTTTACTCTATTGTGCAACAGGCTTCCTTGCTGGCGGCGAGTGCCTAGGCCGCCGAAGTTTCCGAACTCACTCGGAAGTTGCGGCTGGCGGATGAAGAAGTAATCTGCATCAACAAACGGTTTGAGAAGATGCAAGGTATGCGTGCATTGAGGAGTTTGATCATATATCTCCAATAATGGTATATCCGAAAATTGTATATGTGTTAGTCGTTTTAAACTGACTAAAAATGTTATAACTATACTCGTAGTTGGCGCCAATGAGGTCGAGTCCCTGAAGAGTACCCTTGCTGAAGCCTAGAAGGAGGTGGAGGTGAGCAAGGCGGCCACGGACAAAGCGACCGAGAATTTAGAGGAGGAGCAAACCACCCGCCAACGACAAGAGGCGCGGGTGGGGGAGGTCGAAAAGGAGCTCAAGGACGCTGTCGCTAGATGCGAGTTCTTCGAGCAGAAGAGTTCAGAGAAGGCCTCCGAGCTCACCAAAGCCCGTGAGAGCCTGAAGGAAGCCCGGGTTGATGCCCAGGGCGCTCGCCAGGAGATCCAAGAGGCGAGGCGGATTGCGGCTGGTAAGGCCTTTATCATGGAGAGTAGGTATGCTAATAGAAGATATATTTTACTAACCCGAGTTCAGAGTTCTCCAGGCGCCTTTGCGGACTTGCCAAGGAGTATTGCGGACGCTGCCGCATTCTTCCGAGCCGAAGAGGGGAGCTCAACGGAGAAGCTGTTCTCGTTGCAGTACCTTGCGCCAGAGCTTCCAGTGCCCCTGAGCGACCAGCTGAAGCAGTTGTCCGAGCTGCATAGGGTGGCCGGCCTGGCCATGAAGGACGTAAGAGTCTGTCTGTAGCCGGCCGAAGTCGTACCTAGCAGCCACTTTAGATTCGTGAAGAGGCTGGTGGAGGCGCTTCCTCGGATCGATGCCCTTAAGCGGTCGTCCTATATTGAAGGTGCTCGGATGGTCTTCGCACGCGTCAAGGTGAAGTGGGCGAAGAGGAATGCCACTGATATTGCCACGGCAGGGCCACCCGAGGGCAAGGAGCACCGGCGG
This sequence comes from Aegilops tauschii subsp. strangulata, assembly GCF_002575655.3. Lineage (NCBI taxonomy): Eukaryota > Viridiplantae > Streptophyta > Magnoliopsida > Poales > Poaceae > Aegilops > Aegilops tauschii. Next base: position 428,107,750 of record NC_053038.3, read on the forward strand.
CCGGAGAGGTACTTCAACGAGGTCCTCGAGGGAGCTCATATTGTAGAAGGCCAGTGCTCCAAGGACATCATATTTGAGTAGTTGTGTCCAGTTTGTAAGTGTCATGTAATGAACTCATAATGTAAGAAAAATGGTTATGCTTTTTACGATTAGTTTATCCTCTTATTTTGGCCGTTTATATGTCTGAAAGTTTACCAGTCGTCGGCTTCAGCCCCCACGTAAATATTACACGGGTGTTCGGGAACGCATGAGAGCATTTAATCCAACGTCTTGGTCCGATGTAGGAGGCGTCTTGCGGAGTGAACTAGGCAATCAGACTATGCGGCTTTAGCACTTTCACTTAGCGATAAGATTCCATTGGTGGCGCTAAGTACTAGCCCCTCATTGCGTGATCGGCAATCCGGAGTGCGACGCCTTTGCAACGTGGGTGGTCAAAAACCCAGCCCCGCGTATGACACGGCATAAATCGTGAACGATTCGTAGTATAACACTAAGTCGTTGGATCGCTGACCCGCTCTCGCTTATCATGACAGTCAGTTTTTGGCTTTCTCTACTGAGGTACTTGACCGGACGAACCGGAAATACAATCACAGTAGTTCTCCCTTTAATACCTTAGCCGAACTTGCGGAACGTAAGGTGGCAAACACAGGAGCCGGGCAACCCAACTATACACCAAAGACATGATTCGGAGCCAATGCATATGATACCATATCTTGGACGCCAAAGGGTTCCCTATGGGTATTCTGACTTAGGAATTTTGCGGGGCCAAATACAGCCCCCAGTATGAAGACCGTGTCAAACCACGTATGTCAGTCGAACATAAGGGGGAGCGCAGATGATAAGGGAAAAACCAAAACCCGATCAAGAAGGTGATAATCATCTACGCCCTTTATATCTTTGTTAATACGTCGATGATAGGCAATGTCGTTCGATATTGAGGTCATGTTACATGCCAAAAAAGAAAAAGAGAAGATTTTACATAAGGGAAAGTCTAACACAGGGCCTAGAAACCATAGTTCAGAAAAGAAACTCCGATGATGCCCTGCCGCACGTCTGCGCCTTTCCTCCTTAGTAGTAAGTCCTTTGAGAGGAGCGTTTGATGGCTGGGACGTGCTAGCCTTAAAAGGATCTCCTGCGACAACCATCTTGTAAGTAGGGCTCTCGATGAACCTGCGTTAAAAGGAAAAGGATACATGCGGTCCAATTATGGTCAAGCCGTGTAATGGAGCTATTCCGTAGTGTGCCTCCGGCGCAGCCCAAGGTATTTTTAGTGCATAATTATGTACGCGCGGTACGTAAGCGCGACCTGGTGGGGCGATCGGTGGAGGCTGAACTGCTAATCAAGGTCCAAATCCGTTGACCTATCGCTATTATGCACGGACCGGACTAGTTTGGATACGTCATTGGCTTTATTGGCTGGTGAACTGTTCGGCTTGATAAGGCCGCTATACACTTTGGCTGCAAGGGCCGCGGTGTGCTCTTCAGTACGGAGTGAGCGCTCCATATTTCCATTGACTGTAATAACGCCACGAGGTCCAGGCATTTTGAGCTTCAAGTAAGCATAATGCGGGACTACATTAAAGCGGGCAAAAGCAGTTTGTCCGAGCAGTGCATTGTAGCCACTGCGGAAAGGGACGATGTCGAAGATTAACTCTTCACTGCGAAAGTTATCTGGGGAGCCGAATACTACCTCCAGTGTGATTGAGCCCGTACAACGGGCCTCCACTCCTGTTATCACACCTTTAAAGGTAGTGTTACTAGGCTTGATTCGTGATGGGTCGATCCCAATCTTACGGAGAGTATCTTGATATATCAAGTTGAGACTGCTTCCTCCGTCCATAAGGACTCTAGTGAGGTGGTATTCATCAATGATTGGATCAAAAACCAGGGCAGCTGAACCCCTGTGACGCATACTGGTTGGGTGGTCCCTGTGATCAAAGGTGATCGGACAGGCTAACCATGGGTTAAACTTGGGAGCGACGGGCTCTACGACATAGACATCACGTAGTGTGTGTTTGCGCTCCCTTTTGGGGATATGAGTGACATATATCATGTTCAATGTCTTCACCTCAGGGGGGGTGCTTCTGACCCCCGGTGTTCGGTTGACAGGGCTCGTCATCGTCTTTTCTTGGAGTCCCTTTCCCCTTGTCTTCAGTATTTAACTTATCGGCTTGTTTGAAAACCCAACAGTTCCTATTGGTATGATTTGCAGGCTTATCGGTTGTGCCATGAATCTGATAGGGCCTCTCAAGGATTTTATCTAAAGTGGATGGCCCATCTTTATTTCCTTTGAAAGGTTTCTTCCACTGACCGGACTTAGGACCCTGAATCCGGCATTGACTGCAGTATCGTTTGTGTCATCGTTGTTGTTGTTCCGACATTTGTTCTTATTTCGGCGAGGTTTACCATTGTTGTCCCACACCTCAGAGGTGTCGGGGTCACCCGAGCTATTACTTCTATGAGCCAACCAGCTGTTTTCCCCCGCACAGAAGCGGGTCATGAGTGTCGTTAAGGCTGTCATGGTCTTTGGATTTTCCTGCCCAAGATGTCGGGCAAGCCATTCGTTAGGGACGCTGTGCTTAAAGGCCGCTAAGGCTTCGACGTCCGGATAGTCTACAATCTGGTTCTTTTTAGTTACGAACCGATTCCAAAGCTCGCGGGCTGATTTTCCTGGCTACTGAATTATGTGACTCAAGTCGTCGGCATCAGGTGGCCGGACATAAGTGCCCTGAAAGTTAGCCCTAAAAGCACCTTCCAAGTCTTCCCAGGTTCCAATGGAATATTCTGGGAGGCTGTTTAGCCTATGTCGTGCTGTTCCTTTCAGCTTTGGAGGAAGATATTTAATGGTGTGGAGATCATCTCCACGAGCGATATGAATGTGGAGAAGGAAATCTTCAATCCAGACGGCCGGATCCGTCACTCCATCGTATTGTTCGATGTTTACGGGTTTAAACCCATCCAGAAATTGATGCTCCATGACCTCATCGGTGAAGCATAGGGGGTGTGCGGCCCCTCTATATCGTGCAATGTCGCGGCGGAGATTGGCTGACATCCGAGTTTGGTTCTGATCCCGAACATAGTAACGGTCGTCACACCGGGCTTCATAGCAATTATCTCGTGCCGGGGTACAGCCCTTGATCCGTAGATTGATCTAGTCTGGCCAGCTTTATTGCCTAAGTCGCGTTGCAAGTCGTACGTGTATCCCGCGGCTGCCGTCTCCCCGTCTCTTTGGCGAGGGGGAGCGGGTTGGTGTTCGGCTTGATATGCCATTTTATCCCGTACACGTGGTGATCGGTCTTGTTGGTCTGCCTGATTATACTTCGATGGTATTGGCTCGAGGGCATCATTGTTGAATTGTGGCAGCAGCTTGCGCCTAGGGCAACTTTTAATAGGTCGCCCGTGGGCGTATTCCTCAGCGGCCAGGACCTTAGTCCACCTTTCATTCAGCGTATCTTGCTCGGCTTTGAGTTGCTGCTGCTTCTTCTTTAGGCTCCGGGCTGTAGCGATGAGCTATCGCTTGAATCATTCTTGGTCGATGGGTGGGGACAATGAAGTCTTCGTCACTGAGGCTGACCTCCTCTTCGGATTCCGGCATATAGTTGTTGTCCTCCGCATCTTCGTTGTCAGTGTGTCTGGGACTATACTCACCCTCTTCCCTTTCATCATGTTTGGATGTGGGCTCGATGGGGTATTCTGGGTCATCAGCATTGTCTGGAGTCCCATTATCTCCGGTGCTGGTATTGTTGTCCCTCGCCCAACGCGATCATGAGCGGTGTCGCTGACGTCGGCGCTTTGGTGGTTTATCGACGGGTTTGTCCTCATCTAGGCTCGGGTTATCATCGTCGTTCTTCAGAGTGTCCACCATGTACACATCTTAGGTTGAGGTGGCGTCCAACGCCCCGTGACGGATGGGACTTGGCTTGGTTGGGCGTCGGCATCGTCGTCCATGCCGTCGATGTCTTCGGACGCATAGTCTAGCTTGTCGGTTAATTCCTCGACAGTGGCTATCATGTTGGTGGTGGGTGGGGCATAAAATTCCCCGCTCTCAGCCCCCAGTCCAAGCTGGGTACGGTTCGGAGCTGAGGCCTCCGCAATGGTGAGAGACTGCATCGAACCCAATGCTTCATCTAAGACAGGAAGTGGGACCGGAAACTGCGGAACTGCTGGGCTGAGTTCGGCATGGGACGCCTGATCGGACCCACCGAGTGCAGACCTCGGCAGTTCGGGATGACTGCCCAGAGCCGAATCTAGGATCGCATCTAGGTCTTCCGCCGGGAGTTCCACAAGGGGAAGAAGTCCGGGGGGCTCATGCTCCTGTCTTCGTACAATAAGACCTGCCCCGGATATAAGGCCAAGGCGGCTGTAGATGTAGAGCCCTGGACGGGATCTGACAGGGGATCCGAACAGTCTTCTTGGCGGGGACACAGAGTGGCGACCGAGGCCACGAACCTATCGAAGACTAGGTCTCCTAAGATGTCAGCAGCGTAGTTCAGGTTTCCAAACCTGATCTGGTGGCCGGGGGCGTAACTATCAACCTACTCGAGGTGGCCGATCGAGTTGGCACGAAGCATAAAGCAACCGAACACAAAAACCTGCCCAGGGAGAAAAAATACCTTGGACGCAGCACCATTGTTGATGAAGAGGTGAGCCATTGATCCTTCTGTCGACGATACAGCGGAGCTCTCAATGAAAGCACCAATGTCGGTGTCAAAACCGGCAGATCTCGGGTAGGGGGAGAAAATAGTCTTGATAACCCACAAATATAGGGGATCGCAACAGTTTTCGAGGGTAGAGTATTCAACCCAAATTTATTGATTTGACACAAGGCGAGCCAAATAATATTCTTAAGTATTAGTAGTTGAGTTCTCAATTGAACCACACCAGGAAAACTTGATATCTGCAGCAAAGTATCTAGTAGCAAAGTAATATGGAAGTAACGGTAACTGTGGCTAAAGTAACAGTAGCAGTTTTGTAGTAATTGTAACAGTGGCAACGGTAAAGTAACTAAGCAAAGATCAATATGTGAAAAGCTTGTAGGCATTGGATCAGTGATGGATAATTATGTCGGATGCGATTCTTCATGCAATAGTTATAACTTAGGGTGACACAGAACTAGCTCTAGTTCATCAATGTAATGTAGGCATGTATTCTGAATATAGTCATACGTGCTTATGGAAAAGAACTTGCATGACATCTTTTGTCCTACCCTCCCGTGGCAGCGGGGTCCTATTGGAAACTAAGGGATATTAAGGCCTCCTTTTAATAGAGTACCGGACCAAAGCATTAACGCTTAGTGAATACATGAAATCCTCAAACTACGGTCATCATCGGTAAGTATCCCGATTATTGTCACTTCGGGGTTAACGGATCATAACACATAATAGGTGACAATAGACTTGCAAGATAGGATCAAGAACTCACATATATTCATGAAAACATAATAGGTTCAGATCTAAAATCATGGCACTCGGGCCCTAGTGACAAGCATTAAGCATAGCAAAGTCATAGAAACAAGCATTAAGCATAGCAAAGTCATAGAAACATCAATCTCAGAACATAGTGCATACTAGGGATCAAACCCTAACAAAACTAACTCGATTACATGATAAATCTCATCCAACCCATCACCGTCCAGCAAGCCTACGATGGAATTACTCACACACGGCGGTGAGCATCATGAAATTGGTGATGGAGGAAGGTTGATGATGACGACAACGACGGATTCCCCTCTCCGGAGCCCCGAACGGACTCCAGATCAGCCCTCCCGAGAGAGATTAGGACTTGGCAGCGGCTCCGTATCGTAAAACGCGATGAATCCTTTGCTCTAATTTTTTTCTCCCCAAACATGAATATATGGAGTTGGAGTTGAGGTCGGTGGATCACCAAGGGTCCCACGAGGTAGAGGGCGCGCCCAGGGTGGTAGGCGCGCCCCCCACCCTCGTGGACAGGGTGTGGGGCCCCTGGCCTTGATTCTTTTGCCAGTATTTTTTATTAATTCCAAAAATATTCTCCGTGGAGTTTTAGGTCATTCTGAAAACTTTTATTTCCGCACAAAAATAACACCATGGCAATTCTGCTGAAAACAGCGTCAGTCTAGGTTAGTTCCATTCAAATCATGCAAGTTAGAGTCCAAAACAAGGGCAAAAGAGTTTGGAGAAGTAGGTACGATGGAGACGTATCAACTCCCCCAAGCTTAAACCTTTGCTTGTCCTCAAGCAATTCAGTTGATAAACTGAAAGTGATAAAGAAAACTTTTACAAACTCTGTTTGCTCTTGTTGTTGCAAATATGTAAAGCCAGCATTCAAGTCTTCAGCAAAGATTATGGACTAACCATATTCACAATAACACTTAGGTCTCATGTTTACTCATATCAATGGCATAATCAACTAGCGAGGAATGATAATAAAACTTGGATGATAACACTTTCTCAAAACAATCATAATATGATATAACAAGATGGTATCTCGCTAGCCCTTTCTGAGACCGCAAAACATAAATGCAGAGCGCCTCTGAGGATCAAGGACTGACTAGACATTGTAATTCATGGTAAAAGAGATCCAGTCATACTCAATATAAATTAATTGTAATGGATGCAAATGACAGCGGTGCTCTCCAACTGGTGCTATTTAATAAGAGGATGAGGACTCAACATAAAAGTAAATAGATAGGCCCTTCACAGAGGGAAGCAGGGATTTGTAGAGGTGCCAGAGCTCGATTTTGAAATAGAGATAAATAATATTTTGAGCGGCATACTTTCATTGTCAACATAACAACCGAGAGATCTCGATATCTTCCATACTACACACATTATAGGCGGTTCCCAAACAGAATGGTAAAGTGTATACTCCCCTGCCACCAACAATCATCAATCCATGGCTTGCCCGAAACAACGGGTGCCTCCAACTAACAACAATCATGGGGGAGTTTTGTTTGCAATTATTTTGATTTGGTTTGAGCATGGGACTGGGCATCCTGGTTACCAGCCATTTTCTCGTGAGTGAGGAGCGGAGTCCACTCCTCGTGAGAATAACCCACCTAGCATGGAAGATATAGACAGCCCTAGTTGATACATGAGCTGTTCGAGCATACAAAACAGAATTTCATTTGATGGTTTAGAGATTGGCACATACAAATTTACTTGGAACGGCAGGTAGATACCGCATATAGGAATGTTTGGTGTACTCATATGGAATAACTTTGGGGTTTATGCAAGTAGATGCACAAGCAGTATTCCTGCTTAGTACAAGTGAAGGCTAGAAAAAGACTGGGAAGCGACCAACTAGAGAGCGACAACAGTCATGAACATGCATTAAAATTAATAAACATTGAGTGCAAGCATGAGTAGGATATAATCCACCATGAACATAAATATCGTGGTGGCTATGTTGATTTTGTTCAACTACATGCGTGAACATGTGCCAAGTCAAGCCACTTGAATCATTCAAAGGAGGATACCACCCAATCATACCACATCACAATCATTTTAATAGCATGTTGGCACGCAAGGTAAACCATTATAAACTCCTAGCTAATTAAGCATGGCATAAGCAACTATAATCTCTAATTGTCATTGCAAACATGTTTATTCATAATAGGCCGAATCAAGAACGATGAACTAATCATATTTACAAAAACAAGATAGGTCGAGTTCATACCAGCTTTTCTCATATCAATCAGTCCATCATATATCGTCATTATTGCGTTTCACTTCCACGACCAAACGGTGTGTAAAATAATAATAGTGCACGTGCATTGGACTAAGCTGGAATCTGCAAGCATCTTTATACACAGGAGAAGACAAGGTGATAGGCTCTTTGTTAAATCAACAATAATGCATAAAAGAGCCACTTCAACATTTTCATTATGGTCTTCTCCTCTCGACCCCCAAAGAAAAGAAAAGAAATAAAACTATTTACACGGGAAAGCTCCCAACAAGCAAAAGAAGAACAAGAAATCTCTTTGATTTTTATTTTAATTACTACTACTACAGGCATGGAAAGTGAACTAGCTAGAAGCTACAACTAATTTTTTGGTTTTTATTACACACAAGAAGAAAGCTTAGAAAAGAGAATAAACTAGCATGGATAGTACAATGAAAAAGTATGAGCACCGACAACTGGCATGAGTGTGTGAACATAAATGTAATGTCGGTGAGAAATACGTACTCCCCCAAGCTTAGGCTTTTGGCCAAAGTTGGTCTATGCCCATGGATCAAAGTTCCCTATCCGGTGTGCGGAGGAGTGTCATCTGGGTGCCACTGGTTGGTGATCTCCTCCGGATCCCACTGATAAACGGACTATCGATAAGGGTCAAGTGGTGGTTCCGGCTCAGGCTCTGGAGCTGGTGTCAGGCTCCAGTATGCGTAAATGGCCTCCGGCAAGATGAGGTACGTGCCTGAAAGTATGTTAAACAAAGAGGGTCCAGGCAAGATAATAGTCTCACAGTGAGTTATATTAGATATCAAATTATACTTAAGCAACATCTTCTTATTTTTAACAATAAATTCATGTGCTACCATACTCTTATAATCTAGAAAAATAGGGGGCAGCAACTTTTCCTCTTTCTCATGATGCCTAATAGGTATCTCAAAGTGTTTAGCATGGCGTGAAGCAAAGATGCCTCCAAAGGGGCCCTTTGTACGGTTCAGACTTAATCGCTTGGAAACAATAGCGCCTAAACTAAAAGTGTTATCGCAAAACAAAGCATGGCACAAAATAACAATATCAGGGGCACTAAGGTTTCCACAGTTCCCCCAACCAATTAAGCATCTACTAGCAAATATTGCAAAGTAACGTAGAACAGGAAAGTGTATGCTAGTAATTCTTGCATCGGAAACCTTCATCGTGTCCCCTACAGCGATCGTATCAATAAACCCTTCCACATCGCTAAGATGTGGTTCCTCTATGCTGCCCTCAAAGGGCAACTTGCAAACCCCACAAAAGTCATAATGTGACATCTCCTTATACTCATCATATAGATAAAAATCCACCGAAGGTGGTGATCTCCTAGCCTGGAAATGAAAATTTTGCATAAAAATATTAGTGAGTAGGAGATACTGATCGAGCTGGTCGTGGAGGAAGTCGGTGAGGCCTGCATTCTCAGCCTAATAAAAATCATCATGAATCCCGGCTGCTCTCAAGAACTCATCACAAGGCCATTCACACGGCCGAACTCCGTGGTGCGAGGGAGATTATATTTGGGCTTTTTATCCTCTTCACTTTGATTATCCTTCGAGCTTCGGCTCGAAGAGCCCCTCAATAATCTCTTCATCATTTTCTGAAAAAATTCTGAAATTTTTAGTAACTCAAAATAAAAGTGAACCAAATTGAACAAGGTTGATAGCAACTACTCCCACAAGTGCCTAGAGACTATATCATGCATTAGAACTACTTGAGACCAAATAAATTTGACATGCAAGCTCAAGAACAGGGTCACCTAAGCAGCATTTGCAATGAATAAAGCACTAGAACAAGAACTAATTGGACCATTGGAGGAGTCACATACCGAAGAACAATCCCCCAAAGTAGTTTTGTGAGTGGAGCTTTGAGCAAGGAGATCGAAAATGGCAGTGAGATGAGCTAGAACTCGTGCTTGAGCTGGTGGATGATTTTTTCTGGAGGAAGACGAAGTGTGTGGGTGCTGGAATAAGTGGAGGGGGCCACGTGGGGCCCACGAGGCAGGGGGCGTGCCCAGGGGTGAGGGCCTGCCCTGGACCCATGTGGCCAGGTGGTGTGGCCCCTTGATGTGTTCTTAGTGCCAAATATTCTTAAATATTCTAGAAAAAAATCATATTTCAATTTCAGGGCATTTGGAGAACTTTTATTTTCAGGGTATATTTTTTTATTGCATGGATAATTCAGAAAACAGAAAAAAATACTATTTTTGCTTAATTTAATCTAAATAACAGAAAGTAAAAGGAGGCTATAGAAGGTTGTTCTTTCTAACTTCATCCATCTCATGCTCATCAAAAGGAATCCACTAACAAGGTTGATCAAGTCTTGTTAACAAACTCATTCCGAATCGCATGAAACCGGAGAATTTTTGGATAGCACTAGGTTACCTCAACGGGGATATGCACGTCCCAAATAATAAGAATATCATATTTCTTCTTGGCAGTAGGAAGAGGAAATTCAAAACCTCCAATAACAATCGATGAAAATTTTCCAATATAGTTGATACTATGGACTTGAGGTTGTTTCCTCGGAAAGTGTACTATATGCTCATTACCATTAACATGAAAAGTGACATTGCCTTTGTTGCAATCAACAACAGCCCCTGCAGTATTCAAAAAGGGTCTACCAAGGATAATCGACATACTATCGTCCTCGGGAATATCAAGAGTAACAAAGTCCGTTAAGATAGTAACATTTGCAACCACAACAGGCACATCCTCACAAATACCGACATGTATAGCGGTTGATTTATCGACCATTTGCAAAGATATTTCAGTAGGTGTCAACTTATTCAATTCAAGTCTACGATATAAAGAGAGAGGAATAACACTAACACCGGCTCCAAGATCACATAAAGCAGTTTTAAAATAGTTTCTTTTAATGGAGCATGGTATAGTTGGTACTCCTAGATCTCCAAGTTTCTTAGGTATTCCACCCTTAAAAGTATAATTAGCAAGCATGGTGGAAATTTCAGCTTCCGGTATCTTTATTTCATTTGTAACAATATCTTTCATGTACTTAGCATAAGGATTCATTTTAAGAACATCAGTCAAATGCATACGCAAAAAGATAGGTCTAATCATTTCAGCAAAGCGCAAAATCCTCATCATCCTTTTCTTGGATGGTTTAGGAGGAAAAGGCATGGGTTTCTGAACCCATGGCTCTCTTCCTTTACCATGCTTCCTAGCAACGAAGTATCTCTTATCATAATGTTGATTCTTTGATTGTGGGTTATCAATATCAATAGCAGGTTCAATCTCTACATCATTATTATTGCTAGGTTGAGCATCAACATGAACATCATCATTAACATCATCACTGGGTTCATGTTCATTACCAGATTGTGTTTCAACATCAGAAATAGAAATATCATTGGGATTCTCAGGTGTGTCAACAACAGGTTCACTAGAAGCATGCAAAGTCCTATCATTTTTCTTCTTCTTCTTTTTAGAAGGACTAGGTGCATCAACATCATTTCTCTGAGAATCTAGCTCAATTCTCTTAGGGTGGCCCTCAGGATACAAAGGTTCCTGAGTCATTCTACCACCTCTAGTCACAACTCTAACAGCATTATCATTTTTCTTATTATTTTATTCATTGAGCAAATCATTTTGTGCTTTAAGCACTTGTTCTGCTTGAGTGGTAACCATGGAAGCATGTTTACTAATAAGTTTAAGTTCACCTTTAACTCTAGACATATAATGACTCAAGTGTTCAATCATTTAAGCATTGCGTTTCAATTGTCTACTAGCATAAGCATTGAAGTTTTCTTGTTTAACAATAAAATTATCAAACTCATCCAAGCATTGACTAGCAGAATTATAACGAGGAATATCACCTTCATCAAATCTATAGAGAGAATTTACCTTTACTACCTATGTCGGGTTATCAAGACCATGTATTTCTTCAATAGGCGGTAAATTCTTAACATCTTCAGCTTTAATACCCTTTTCTTTCATAGATTTCTTTGCCTCTTGCATATCTTCAGGACTGAGAAATAGAATACCCCTTTTCTTCGGAGTTGGTTCAGGAAGTGCCCAATTGTTTTCATTAGTCAACATATTATTCAATAACAATTCAGCTTCATCAATAGTTCTTTCCCTAAAAACACAACCAGCACAACTATCTAGGTGGTCTCTGGAAGCATCGGTTAGTCCATTATAAAAGATATCAAGTATTTCATTTTTCTTGAGAGGATGATCAGGCAAGGCATTAAGTAATTGGAGAAGCCTCCCCCAAGCTTGTGGGAGACTCTCCTCTTCAATTTGCACAAAATTATATATTTCCCTTAAGGCAGCTTGTTTCTTATGAGCGGGGAAATATTTCGCAGAGAAGTAATAAATCATATCCTGGAGACTACGCACACAACCAGGATCAAGAGAATTAAACCATGTTTTAGCATCACCTTTTAGTGAGAATGGAAATAGCTTAAGGATATAGTAGTAATGAATTTTTTCCTCATGAGTGAATAGGGTGGCTATATCATTCAATTTAGTAAGATGTGCTACAACAGTTTCAGATTCATAGCCATAAAAAGGATTAGATTCAACCAAAGTAATTATCTCAGGATTGACAGAGAAATCATAATCCTTATTAGTAATGCAGATAGGTGAAGTAGCAAAAGCAGGGTCATATTTCATTCTAGCATTCAAAGACTTTTCTTTCAGCTTAGCTAATAATTTCTTAAGATCATATCTATCATTGCAAGCAAGAAAATATCTAGCAGTTTCTTCATCCATAACATAACCCTCGGGCACAACAGGAAATTCATATCTAGAGGGAGAATCTTCATCATCACTTTCATCAGTATTATCAGTTTCAATAACTTCATTCTCTCTAGCCCTAGCAAGTTGTTCATCAAAAAAATTCACCTAATGGCACAGTATTATCAAGCATAGAAGTAGTTTCATCATAAGCATCATGCATAGCAGAAGTGGCATCATCAAAAACATGCGACATATCAGAATTAATGGCAGAAGCAGGTTTAGGTGTCGCAAGATTACTCAAAACAAAAGGAGAATCAAGTGCAGAGCTAGATGGCAGTTCCTTACCTCCCCTCGTAGTTGAGGGATAAATCTTGGTTTTCTCGTCTTTCAAGTTCCTCATAGTGATCAGCAGATATAAATCCCAAGTGACTCAAAGAATAGAGCTATGCTCCCCGGCAACGGCGCTAGAAAATAATCTTGATAACCCACAAGTATAGGGGATCGCAACAATTTTCGAGGGTAGAGTATTCAACCCAAATTTATTGATTCGACACAAGGGGAGCCAAATAATATTCTTAAGTATTACCAGTTGAGTTGTCAATTCAACCACACCTGGAAAACTTAATATCTGTAGCAAAGTATTTAGTAGCAAAGTAATATGGAAGTAACGGTAAGAGTGGCAAAAGTAACAGTAGCAGTTTTGTAGTAATTGTAACACTGGCAACGATAAAGTAACTAAGCAAAGATCAATATGTGAAAAGCTCGTAGGCATTGGATCAGTGATGGATAATTATGTCAGATGCGATTACTCATGCAATAGTTATAACTTAGGGTGACACAGAACTAGCTCCAGTTCATCAATGTAATGTAGGCATGTATTCCGAATATAGTCATACGTGCTTATGGAAAGAACTTGCATGACATCTTTTGTCCTACCCTCACGTGGCAGGGGGGTCCTATTGGAAACTAAGGGTTATTAAGGCCTCCTTTTAATAGAGTACCAGACCAAAGCATTGACACTTAGTGAATACATGAACTCCTCAAACTACGGTCATCACCGGTAAGTATCCCGATTATTGTCACTTCAGGGTTAACGGATCATAACACATAATAGGTGACTATAGACTTGCAAGATAGGATCAAGAACTCACATATATTCATGAAAACATAATAGGTTCAGATCTGAAATCATGGCACTCGGGCCCTAGTGACAATCATTAAGCATAGCAAAGTCATAGCAACATCAATCTCAGAACATAGTGGATACTAGGGGTCAAACCCTAACAAAACTAACTCGATTACATGATAAATCTCGTCCAACCCATCACCGTCCAGCAAGCCTATGATGGAATTACTCACACACGGCGGTGAGCATCATGAAATTGGTGATGGAGGAAGGTTGATGATGACGAAGGCAACGGATTCCCCTCTCCGGAGCCCCGAACGAACTCCAGATCAGCCCTCCCAAGAGATATTAGGGCTTGGCGGCGGCTCCGTATCGTAAAACGCGATGAATCCTTCTCTCTGATTTTTTTCTCCCCGAACGTGAATATATGGAGTTGGAGTTGAGGTCGGTGGAGCACCAGGGGGCCCACAAGGCAGGGGGCGCACCCCCACCCTCGTGGACAGGGTGTGGGCCCCCTGGCCTTGATTCCTTTGCCAGTATTTTTTATTAATTCCAAAAATATTCTCCGTGGAGTTTCAGGTCATTCCGAGAACTTTTATTTCTGCACAAAAATAACACCATGGCAATTCTGCTGAAAACAGCGTCAATCCGGGTTAGTTCCATTCAAATCATGCAAGTTAGAGTCCAAAACAAGGGCAAAAGTGTTTGGAAAAGTAGATACGATGGAGATGTATCAGGGGGGCAAGCTGTGCATCTAAGGACCAATGGTAACTATGGAGAAGGGACACAGTGTTTACCCAGGTTCGGGCCCTCTTAATGGAGGTAAACCCCTACTCATGCTTGATTGTATTCAAGTGTATAGGGGTTACAAGAGTTGATCTACCTCGAGATCGATTCAGCTAACCCTAGATAGCTAGCCTAGCAATGTTGTGATCCTGCCTCCGATCTAACCCTCCGGTTTATATAGACACCGGAGGGGCTTAGGGTTGAACAAAGTCGGTTTCACAGATAGGAATAATATATCCGGACACCTATACTTGCCATCCATGCATATGAGAGTCCCCACCAGACAGGAGAGATAATCTTCTGTCTTGTATCTTGACGCCCATCAGTCCGGCCCACATCAGTAGACCGGACGCCCGAGGACCCCCTATCCAGGACTCCCACAGTAACCCCACTTGTGCTTAAACAATGAGTATGACCTACGATCAAATATTCTCATTTGACTCCTCAGTCAATATACTCATATACAGATGACCTACTCATTGCCAATTGATTGATAGATGCTAGAGTGTATGTGCATGCTTTGACACATGTTTTATTTGCTATCTCATTGTGTGAGCATGTTGGTTGCATATTTTTCTCCATTCAAGGACATCCATTTGTTGTTTTGATTGTTTGGTTTTCTTTTGCCAAATGGATGGAAAAGAATGCCTAAGTACTTCCTCTAGCTATCTATGCTTTTTCTCGTCTCAAATTCTATTCATGCTACATCACAAAGTTTGAACAAGTCACTTTCGGACCCTCCGGTTGAGGAGCACTCAGAGCCACCCATCCGTCAAGGGCTTAACTTTCGAAACCTCTTAATGATTTTTGGTCTGACCGATCTATACACCTCGGTCTCACCAAAATCAATAAGCTAATCTAGGTTTTCACCTCGGTGCCACCGATTAGAACGATTCGGTCACACCGAGTTGCAGCAACTGCCAGCAGTTTTGCATCTCGGTGCCACCGAGACATTCTACTCAGCGCCACCGACAGCGTCTGGGTATATATAACATGGGTTGAAGTTTTGGAAATTACTTCAAACACTCTCGACCGCGCATCCCAGCACTGTCGCCCCCTTGGTCTTTGGATCGTCGCCGTTGTTGCCAGTGACCCTCCGCCACTAGTTTCCACCGCCGTCAACGGAATCGTCACCGCCGTTGCCGCCGTAGCAAATCCTCCGCCAAGTTAGGGTATGTATTTGACCCTTTGTGTTTTCCATTTCTCCGATTCTTGCACAAAGTATAATGCCTCTGTTCTTTCCACGTATGAGATCAATCTATCCACCAAACAAAGTCCTTAAAATAGATTTGATGCAAAAACTTAGGGTTAGGTTTTCGCCGAACCCATCTCGGACCGATAAATCTGAGGATCTCGGTCACACCGATTGGCCCTGGCCATTGCACGAGTACAACTTAGTCTGACCAAAGTGTACTGATCGATGAGACTGAAATCACTTTCTCTATGAAACCCTAGCATCTCGGAGTCACCGAACTGCATATCGGTCTGACCGAAACTGCATGTTTAGACTGTGTTAGTGCTTCGGTGTCACCGAGATTGTCAAATCAGTAACTTTGAAATGCTTTCTGCAGAAAACTAAAGTTAAGTTTTTGTTTCAATTTTTGCAAAAACAAGATGTACTTTGTGATGCTCATCTACTCTATCCCCACCCAACTATTCACAAGATCAGTTGCAGCTATGTCAGAGGCAAGTGACAGTGAGAACAAGTCTGAAGAGCAGCTCAACCTCAAGGAGGGCACTAGTCCCTCTGGCAGCTATGATGAGGGGAGTAGGGGCACTCCCAGCAATTTGCCTAAGGCAGCTACCAGGATCAGAAAGAAGAGAACATCTGAATCTGAGGATGAAGACTTTGTAATAGAGGAGGAAGTGACCTCCAAAAAGAAGGTGCTCAAGAAAGAGTATGTTGCTACTGCTACCACAAAGCCAGGCTTTCCCAAGAAGGCTCCTGCCAAGAGAGCCCCAATGTCTAAACCCAGAAAAGTTCCGACTCAAGAAACTATGAAGTTCACTTTGGAACAGTCTGATGATGAGGCAGCTGATGGTAAGAAGAAGAAGAGGGCCAGAACTACTACTGCAACGGTGCTTGGAAGACCTTCCATGATGGAAGATGATGATGAGGAGGAGGAAGAGCCTGTTGCACCTCCCTCCAAGACTTAGAAGCTGATGGGGGATGCCATTAGGACCGAGGCTACTCCTTCTAAGCCCAAGTCTGCTCCCAAACCTGCGCACCCAAGCCCACAGCTCCAGCTCAAGTCCCCAAGTCAACAACTCCAAAGAGATCAACAAGGAATATACCAGCTGTTGAAAAGAACAAGGCCCCAGTGTCTGAAACTTAGGAAGAGGAAGAGCCACCAGTGCTCAGAAAGCTCAAGCCCAAGATTCCTAATCACAATGATGATCATCCTGTTGCAGAGAACATGGAGTTGAGTAAGGATGCAGGTCTGAGACTATGAAGACAGACATATCCATATGCCACTAGGAGAAGAACTGTTGTGGATTATCGCTTTCACACCAGAGAACAACAAGATTTCTATGAGATTATCCTATTGGACAAGAAGCCCATAGTGTGTGACATGAAATGGGTAGACTGGAAATACATTGACTCCAATGAAGATTACTTTCCTCATGTGCATGAGAGTTTCAGAATGAATGGTGTTGACAAGTTTGTTGGTCAGAAGCTGACCAAGTGGAACGATGAGATGATCATGCAATTCTATTCCACTGCTCACTTTGTCACAGCCCTAGCTCAGCCCCTGTTGCCTTTGCTTGTTCCTCATGTCATCATGTTTACTTTTCAAATGAATTTGAAATGGGGATGATAGAACCCCCAGCACCCCCCATAAACCAACTAGGGTTTACTAAAATCTTTTTCAGTGAACCCAAAATGTCCTTCTAAAATGCTCATCATCTTTGCCTTGGTCTAGAACCTCTGACAAAAATGGTGCACACTTTTCTAGGGCAATAGAGGGTCACTGAATTAAATCATATAGTATTTGCATTTGGGCATTTAAATGCTATAAATATTTAAAAATGCCCAAATAACCATAAACTAAAATGTTTACTGTTAAATATATTCTAAACAGTAGCCATGATTAGTTTCATGATTTTTGGAAGTGTTTAGGTATTTTTAGTAAAGCCACAAAGATTACAGAAAAATAGAAAAACAGAAATAAAAGAGAGAGAGACTAACCTGGGCCAACTCACCTATGTAGCCCACCTGGCGGCCCAAGTGGCCGGCCCAGCCCACCAGTGGCCCTTGTCATCTTCCTCCTCTGCCAGGAGGACAACCAGGTGCGTGGCGAGCGGCGACGCTGCTCTAGCCACCTCCTGCTTCCTCCCCAGGCCTTCTAGCGACGCCACGGAGACGCCCCGTGCCCCCCCCCCCCGCTCCTCTCCCTCACTCTCTGCTCTCTCCCTCGCCCTCTAGTCCCTTCCCCGAGCGCGACCGAACACAGCCGTCGCCGCCGACGAGCTCCACCACGGCCAGAGCCATCTCCGAGCCCCTCTGACGAGCCCCCGAGCTCTGCCGTGACGCCCCCGTCCTCTCTGACGAGCCACATGACGCCGGACGCCCTAGAGCGCCGTCGCCGACGCCATCTTCGTCCTCTGCACCGACGGCCGTCGTCGACCGATTCGCTGCAGCCAGGCCGTCCCCGAGCACGCTGAGATCACCGACGACCCCGCCGTGAGCTCCTCTACCGAACCCGTCTCTCCCCACTGTAGTTCTCCTCCTCTAGCCCCGCTGTCCACCGGAGCCGAAAGCTCACCGCCGCCGTGGTTCCTCGCCGCCGTGGCCAGGGCCACCGCGGCCCGCACCTGAGCGCGTCACCATGCTCGGTGAACCCCCAGGAGCGCGTAACACCTGCCAGTTTTTCCCCTAGTGCCCCGTAGCGTCGACCCCGTCTACACCCGAACTCCGGCCGCCACCATGAGCTTGTTTCCGGCGAGCTCCGATCACCCCGCGACCTGCCGCTGCCTCTGCTGGATGCGCGAGCGCAAGGGCTATGCCATGGTACCCTCAGCAAGCCAAACCGCCGCCCGTAGCGTGTTTCCGAGCCGCGTCGCCGTCGATTTGGTCACCGCCGGCGAGGTTCCGGTGACGCTGACGTGGCACCATTAGTTTAGGTACTAATCGTGTTTAGTTAGTGCACCGTGACGATGAAATACGGGCCCCACTGCATAATTAACCTAGTTTATCTCCTGTTTCGTTTAAACTAACCCCACAGGCCCCACATGTCAGTTTGACCTGGCCACGTCACACGTTGACTGACCCCGCACGTCAGAGTTGACTTGCTGACGTGTCTGTTGACCCAGCCCACCTGTCGGCGACACTAACTAGCACTGTATCACTGACCAGTGGATCCACTGGTCAGGTTTGACCCGGGGCAGCCCTGTTGACCTGCTGAGGTCAGCATGACCTAATGCTAACGCAGTTAATCATTTTCTGGATTTAAAATAATTCAGAAAATTCCAGAAAATGCCCAAAACTTCTAAAATTCATAGAAAATTATCTGTAGCTCCAAATAAGATAAATAATATATGAAAGATGATCAGAAAAATCCAAAGAATCTGTTTATGGCATTATCATGCATGTTTGAACAATTTAAAGCTGTTGTATACAACAATTTGAATTAATGGCATTTGAAATGCCATATATGGAGTTTGAATTTGAATGTTAGATTCAAACCAACTCCATCTAACTTGCTGCTAGTTGCATTAGCTCAAACCACAACATATTGCCATGTCATGATCATGCATCATATTGTGCATTGCATTGATTGTGTTCTTCCTTGTTTGCCGGTGTTTGCCTCCTCTCGATAGACGTGGTTCCGACGATGAGTTCGATGACACTGATGAAGAGCTATATTATCTTCGGAAGTGCTAGGCAACCAAACCCCTTGTTCATTCCGATATGATCCCACTCTCTCACTCCTGCTCTCTTTTACTGCATTAGGACAACAACGATTCAAGTGTTACATGCTGCGGTAGTTGAACCCCTTTCCTCTGCAGAACCTGTCATTGCCACAGTAAATAGATGAAACCCACTAGCATGAGTAGGAGTTGTTTGAGCCCTGATGTGCCTAATCATTCATGCTTGTTTTTCATGCCTGCCATTGCTTAGAGCTGTGTCAGGTCTGATTCATCGGGGATGAATTGGAAAGTTGTGAACATGTCCTACTTTGTGAGAGCTAAGTGTGTGAACACGATTTGGTAAAGGTAGCGGTGAGAGGCCATGTAGGAGTACATGGTGGGTTGTCTCATTGCAGCCGTCCTCAGGAACTGAGTTATGTGTTTGTGATCCATGAACAATTACTACCACGCATTGGAATGCTTAAGTGCCCCTCTCGACCTATTAATCAACCTTATCTCTGTCCAAGAGTTGCAACTAGTTTCTGGTGTTTGTAGGTAGTGCTAGTAGTCTACCAAGTGGCACCCGGTACAGATGGGCTTGGCACAGACTAGGCACAGTGGGACGGTGTACCAAGTGGCACCCGGATGGTGGGCTTGGGAACCCTGCTCACATCGTTTGGGGCCGTGAGCGACACCCCGGCCGGATCTCCTTGCGGATGGAACCCGAATAGGCGATAAACCTAGACGAGAGACTTGTGTGGTTAGTCAGGTCGTGGCCGACTCCCTCGCCAGGCTTCCGCTTGAAGGTTGCCGAGATACACGATGTGTACATGGTGGTAAGTGGCGAGAGCGTGTGTGAAGAAGTACACCCCTGCAGGGTTAACATCATCTATTCGAATAGCCGTGTCCGCGGAAAAGGACTTCTGGGTTGCCTGTACAGTTCATAGACAAGTGAAAGTGGATACTCTAAAACTCGCAAGATAAGCGTGAGTGCTATGGATGGCGTTCTCGTAGGGAGACGGGAGCGGATCCATAGTGGTGTATTGATATGGTGAATATGTGGACTCGTGTGCGCCACCTCAAAAGAGTTACTTGCAGTCGTAGTTTAGGATAGCCACCGAGTCAAAGCTAGCTTGCTGCAGTCAAACCCCACCACCCCTTTGTTGATACTGATGCACATGTAGATAGTTCTGATGTAAGTCTTGCTGGGTACGTTTGTACTCACGTTTGCTTAATTTATGTTTTTGCAGAGAGACGTTAGTCTCACTAATAGTTCCGCGTGGACTTCGACGTTTAGCTTGTTACCTCAGCTACGATCTTGTACCCTTGGAGGGTCTTGTGGATAGTCAGGCTTCTCAGCCTTCTTCATTTGTACTTGTCTGTAGTCAGACAAGTTAAGCTTCTGCATGTGCTTGTTGCTTGTATGCTCTGTATGTTGGGTCATGAGACCTATGTTTGAAATACCTGGCTCCTCAGAGCCTATTGAATAAATACTCTGAGTCGTAGAGTCTTGTTGTGATGCCATGTTGTATTTGCACATATCGGGCATATTGTGTGTATGATTGAAATGCTTGGTATGTGTGGGATCCGACAACCTAGTTGTCTATCCTTGGTAGCCTCTGTTATGGGGAAATGTAGTCTGGTGCTTCCACTGAGACATGGTAGTCTGCTATAGCCCGGTTTACCAGAGTCCTGTTAGCCCAGTTGCTACTGCTCCGGAACACTTAGACTGGCCGGCATGTGTCCTTCTTCGATCCTGTGTCTGTCCCTTCGGGGAAATGTCATGCGGTGTCTTTCGGAGTCCTGTTAGCCTGCTACAGCCCGGATTCCCGGAGTCCTGCTAGCCCAGTTGCTACAGCCCGAATTCACTTGCTGATGACCGACACGTTCGTTGCTGGGTCATGTATGCATGTCCCTGTAAGTTCGTGCCACTTTGGGTTCACGACTAGTCATGTCGGCCCGGATTCTCTGTCATATGGATGCTAGCGACACTATCATATACGTGAGCCAAAAGGCGCAAACGGTCCCGGGCCAGGTAAGGCGACACCCGTGGGAATACCGTGCGTGAGACCGCAAAGTGATATGAGGTGTTACATGCTAGATCGGTGTGACTTAGAATCGGGGTCCTGACAGCTTTGGTATCAGAGCCTGACTGCCTGTAGGATTACCAAGCCAAACTGGTCGAAGTTGAGTCTAGAAATGCTTTAGTTATATAAGGGAATTGATTGTGGAAGGGAACGTAAGGCTCTTTTTATTTCTTATACCTTATGCCCTTCTGATCTGAGTCACCCTCTTCTTTTCTGCGGGGATTAAGAACTAGGCTTTCTCATCTTCTATCAGGATCACGTGTTACTAATCCGTAGACTTATAGGAATGATGGATTCAAGCCCCACTTCAGATCCTACTACTTCTATGTGTTCATAGCTGGCCTCAGATCCTTGATATTGTGATGTTGAGTGGTTATGCCACCATTTTGCAGGATGTCTCGAATCTTTTTCGAGCATTTACAGTCGTTATGCTGTCCGAGTCATTCCAGGTTTCTAAACAATCTGATGCATTTGCAATCCCTTCCTTCCGTTCCCGATGTCCCTTTGGGCCAGTTCAACCACACTAATCAGTGTGTTGAGGTACTCCGTTGCCTCGACATATATGTTGGAGCTAGGATTATGACCCTAGGTATCTTAGAGGATCACTAGGTAATCTAGCCATGTGTTGTGTTCCCAATGAGATGATTCTGGCCATTATTCTCGAACACATCCCGTGATGCCATTTAGTTAGTAGGTATTCTACTCCTGGGTTTTGAACCCGAGATTCACCCTACTTCATGTTGTTAGTATTTGCTAGTTCCCTTAAGATATTAGTAACCTTTGCGATAGTCCTCGAGGTCCATGGTATCTCCTTCTTCCAAATACCATGAACTGCTTATGGCAGAAGTTCTCTTGCACCAAAAGATCACAACCAGAGTGCTCTTGACGAGTTCTCCATTCAAATTGTGAATCTGCCAGTCCTTCTTCTTCTGCATGGGTTATCCGGAAGAAATATGTTGAACTTGTTCGACATACTAAACCATGCATCCACAACTCAGAAAATCATATGTTCCTTTGGGTTGTCCCTAGTTATTTTCTGGCCCTTGTCTATCAATTAATAGTCAGGAGTAGTCGTGCACTCGTGCTAATTGATGCCTATTATTCTTGTGGTCCGTCAAGCCATTCTATTATGGATGGCTAGGAGAAACAAACTCCGGTACCTCGTCCATATCTAGGATTGGGTCAAAGTAGTTGTATTCCACAGATCAAAATGCCAATCCAGTTTTTGTTCTGTTCTACCTTGGAGTGTTACCATCATTATGTCAAGAGTGTCATGAGAATTGCACCACCTCTTATGAATTCTTGATTTAGTTATACTCCTCGCCATCATCGTTCATTCCTCGGTCTCCGTGTTATTATAACCGGAATACCGACAAGTGAATTGTGATGTGTGAAATCAATACCCCTAGCAACTCCGTTGCTTGGTAGTTAATGGACAATACTCTCATCCTTAGTATGCCGGTTATTGAATCATCATCCTAAGATTTATCGTGCGACCTAGTCCATTTTCCCTGGTGCACTCCTCGATTAATGAGATAGGATTGTGTCAATCCATCACTCTCTTGATCACATCGTCTTGCCCTGAAAAGCAAGATTGATCTCAAGCTTAGTAACATATCGGTGGTTCGTGATTTTCCGAATATCTTCTCGGAAGTGTTACCAGGTGGTCACCTGACCGTTACGTTGAGCTCATGATCAAATGGTTTTCCTATAAACCATTCTTTCTTCAAGAATCTGTGTTGGATACCCGGAACTAGTTGGTTGAGCTAAACAACAACTTGGAGAGTTGGAAGATAAAATCTTGCCTGGCTTAGTTCATTTTGATATCTTTTTGTGTGTGTGCTGAAGAAAGATGATATCTTCATTGATTGATCCTAGTGATCAATTGTTGGATCTATTGTCTTGTCCAAACTTTGATTTGAGTGTGGGTATCCTTAGATCAAATCAGAACCAACGACATTCGTAATGTTGTCTTACTCGTGGTGGTTTCCTCGAGCATACACCATTATATTCTTTGGGTCTGACCAATGCTATAACCTTGTCCACATAGTTGTGGAATTCCATCTCCATTGGAATTTTTATAAATTGTTGCGGAGCTCATCGGCAACATTCTTATCTTCTCCGTGACTCGTGTTGAACATTAAGCTAGTGTTGGAAACTTGTGCTAGCATTTTCTTCGTGCCATCTCATGTAGGATATGTTTGGATGAAAGAAGTGACTTTCTTTAATTCACATGCACTTGATGTAAGTTGTCGCTGTGGATCCGAGAAAGATTGTTTTTGCTTCCCCTGGAATCGTCCCATATTAGTTACGCCTATGTGCGAGGTACCCTATGGTTTGATAGGTTGGCCGCCTCCATTCCATATGTGTTCCTAGCACACCAAGCCACTGATTGATTTGTTCGAGGAGAATAAGTTCCTTCTTAAGAAGCATGCCCTATGCAAGGACTTTGATATCCTCGATGATGGTTCCCCACATGAACTCGATAGTGTTTTACTACAAGACTACTATGTGGCCACTCTTGCCTTGGACAACATGCTCACATGTATGTAGCAGAACCAGCTCATGTTTTGGAGCTTGCTATCGTAGTCCATTTCCCGAGAATCTCGCAACGTCATCTCATCGATTTGTGTTGCAAACTTTCTTTTCAGACATGCTGAGTCTGGAATATCCTGTTACCAACCAGATCTGAATCTCAGGCAGATATGGTGGTTGGAACTTTTCCAAGACCTATGGTGTAGGTCCCGACAAGGTTGATGTTCTGGCCGACACACCTAGCCGGAAGATCTATCATTGTAGTATCTTGATTGAGCTATTTAACCATCTTCTCCATGAGGATTTAGTGCAGCTTATTCTAGAAGTTGATCCTCAGGGGTCCTTGTGCTCTCGGTTTCCTCGATTATGCTAGAACCATTCAACAGTGGAATCACTCTCGTCTGTTGAGTTTCTCGCCAGTTACTAGAATCATTCCCAGCATTTGTATTTTGCTCCCAGCTGGCACTGTCGTTGTGCCATCCTACCACGGGTTCCATCCATTTCCGATGATAAGTAGAGATCATCCATTACGTTGTCTTCAACAAGGTAGTCCAAATCATCCATTCTAGTCCGGGTATGCCATCCCTTCGTACTCCACCAACGATTCTTGTGATTTGCCTTAGGCTGGTATAAAGAGTTTCAATGATCTTTGAATCAAAAGTAATTCTTTTGCCACTTAAGGGAATATTTCTGCGGGTAATCTTCCTTAAGATGTCTCGATATGGTATCATGGCAACCCAACTCCTCGCTACGTTGACAACCGTTCACCACCCTCTTAAGTGTGGAATTATTGTCTACCTAGTGAACCTTCGTCATCTGTTACACACCATCCCTCTGGATGTATGTTTCATGTCTTAGCTCGAGAGATGTTTCAATGTCTCACTCCATGAGTTGATCCTGAGTTGTTCGATCTTCGAGAAGATCGATCCTTCTGGAGTTTTCCTTTTCCTCTCATTGCCATGTTAGTTGCAGTTCTCAGAGCAAGACATCGAGACAAAGATGGTGATCGTGTCAACGTTCTTATGAAGTGCAACGTGAGTCGTGAAGATTATGTTAGTTTTCGTTCCCCCTTCATCTTACCCTATGCTTGAATCTCGGGACGAGATTCTTGTTTAGTGGGGGTGAGTTGTCACAGCCCTAGCTCAGCCCCTGTTGCCTTTGCTTGTTCCTCATGTCATCATGTTTACTTTTCAAATGAATTTGAAATGGGGATGACAGAACCCCCAGCACCCCCCTTAAACCAACTAGGGTTTACTAAAATCTTTTGCAGTGAACCCAAAATGGCCTTCTAAAATATTCATCATCTTTGCCTTAGTCTAGAACCTCTGGAAAAAATGGTGCACACTTTTCTAGGGCAACAGAGGGTCACTAAATTAAATCATATAGTATTTGCATTTGGGCATTTAAATGCTATAAATATTTAAAAATGCCCAAATAACCATAAACTAAAATGTTTACTGTTGGATATATTCTAAACAGTAGCCATGATTAGTTTCATGATTTTTGGAAGTGTTTAGGTATTTTTAGTAAGGCCACAAAGATTACAGAAAAATAGAAAAACAGAAATAAAAGAGAGAGAGACTACCCTGGGCCAACTCACCTGTGCAGCCCACCTGGCGGCCCAAGTGGCCGGCCCAGCCCACCAGCGCCCCTTGTCATCTTCCTCCTCTGCCAGGAGGACAACCAGGTGCGTGGCGAGCGGCGACGCTGCTCTGGCCAACTCATGCTTCCTCCCCGGGCCTTCTAGCGACGCCACAAAGACGCCCCGTGCCCCCCCCCCCGCTCCTCTCCCTCATTGTCTGCTCTCTCCCTCGCCCTCTAGTCCCTTCCCTGAGCACGACCGAACGCAGCCGTCGCTGCTGACGAGCTCCACCATGGCTACAGCCATCTCTGAGCCCCTCCGACGAGCCCCCGAGCTCTGCCGTGACGACCCCGTCCTCTCCGACGAGCCACATGACGCCGGGCGCCCTGGAGCGCCGTCGTCGACGCCATCTTTGTCCTCTGCACCGACGGCCGTCGTCGATCGATTCGCTGCAGCCAGGCCGTCCCCGAGCACGCTGAGAACACCGACGACCCCGCCGTGAGCTCCTCTACCGAACCCCTCTCTCCCCACCGTAGTACTCCTCCTCTAGCCCCGCTGTCCACCGAAGCCGAAAGCTCACCGCCACCGTGGCCAGGGCCACCGCGGCCCGCACCTGAGTGCGTCACCGTGCTCGGTGAACCCCCAGGAGCACGTAGCACCTGCCAGTTTATCCCCTAGTGCCCCATAGCGTCGACCCCGTCTACACCCGAACTCCGGCCGCCGCCGTGAGCTTGTTTCCGGCGAGCTCCGGTCACCCCACGACCTGCCGCTGCCTCTGCTGGATGCGCGGGCGCAAGGGCTATGCCCTGGTACCCTCAGCAAGCCAAACCGCCGCCCGTAGCATGTTTCCGAGCCGCGCCGCCGTCGATTTGGTCGCCACCAGCGAGGTTCCGGTGACGCTGATGTGGCACCATTAGTTTAGGTACTAATCGTGTTTAGTTAGTGCACCGTGTCGATGACATACGGGCCCCACTGCATAATTAACCTAGTTTATCTCCTGTTTCGTTTAAACTAACCCCACAGGCCCCACAGGTCAGTTTGACCTGGCCACGTCACACGCTGACTGACCCCGCACGTCAGAGTTGAGTTGCTGACGTGTGTGTTGACCCGGCCCCACCTGTCGGCGACACTAACTAGCACTGTATCACTGACCAGTGGACCCCACTGGTCAGGTTTGACTCGGGGCAGCCCTGTTGACCTGCTGAGGTCAGCATGACCTAATGCTGACGCAGTTAATCATTTTCTGGATTTAAAATAATTCAGAAAATTCCCAAAACTTCTAAAATTCATAGAAAATTATTTGTAACTCCAAATAAGATAAATTATATATGAAAGATGATCAGAAAAATCCAAAGAATCTGTTTATGGCATTATCATGCATGTTTGAACAATTTAAAGCTGCTGTATACAACAATTTGAATTAATGGCATTTGAAATGTCATATATGGAGTTTGAATTTGAATCTTAGATTCAAACCAACTCCATCTAACTTGCTGCTAGTTGCATTAGCTCAAACCACAGCATATTGCCATGTCATGATCATGCATCATATTGTGCATTGCATTGATTATGTTCTTCCTTGTTTGCCGGTGTTTGCCTCCTCTCGATAGACGTGGTTCCGACGATGAGTGCGATGACACTGATGAAGAGCTATATTATCTTCGGAAGTGCCAGGCAAGCCAAACCCCCTTGTTCATTCCGATATAATCCCACTCTCTCGCTCCTGCTAACTGCATTGGGACAACAATGATTCAAGTGTTACATGCTGCGGTAGTTGAACCCCTTTCCTCTGCATGACATGTCATTGCCACAGTAAATAGATGAAACCCACTAGCATGAGTAGGAGTTGTTTGAGCCCTGATGTGCCTACTCATTCATGATTGTTTGTCATGCCTGCCATTGCTTAGAGTTGTGTCAGGTCTGATTCATCGGGGATGAATTGGAAAGTTGTGAACATGTCCTACTTTGTGAGAGCTAAGTGTGTGAACACGATTTGGTAAAGGTAGCGGTGAGAGGCCATGCAGGAGTACATGGTGGGTTGTCTCATTGCAGCCGTCCTCAGGAACTGAGTTCTGTGTTTGTGATCCATGAACAGTTACTACCACGCATTGGAATGCTTAAGTGCCCCTCTCGACCTATTAATCAACCTGATCTTTGTCCAGGAGTTGCAACTAGTTTCTGGTGTTTGTAGGTAGTGCTAGTAGTCTACCAAGTGGCACCCGGTACAGATGGGCTTGGCACAGACTAGGCACAGTGGCACGGTGTACCAAGTGGCACCCGGATGGTGGGCTTGGGAACCCTGCTCACATCGTTTGGGGCCGTGAGCGACACCCCGGATGGAACCCGAATAGGCGATAAACCTGGACGAGAGACTTGTGTGGTTAGTCAGGTCGTGGCCGACTCCCTCGCCAGGCTTCCGCTTGAAGGTTGCCGAGATACACGATGTGTACATGGTGGTAAGTGGCGAGAGCGTGTGTGAAGAAGTACACCCCTGCAGGGTTAACATCATCTATTCGAATAGCCGTGTCCGCGGAAAAGGACTTCTGGGTTGCCTGTACAGTTCATAGACAAGTGAAAGTGGATACTCTAAAACTCGCAAGATAAGCGTGAGTGCTATGGACGGCGTTCTCGTAGGGAGACGGGAGAGGATCCATAGTGGTGTATTGATATGGTGAATATGTGGACTCGTGTGCGCCACCTCAAAAGAGTTACTTGCAGTCGTAGTTTAGGATAGCCACCGAGTCAAAGCTAGCTTGCTGCAGTCAAACTCCACCACCCCTTTGTTGATACTGATGCACATGTAGATAGTTCTGATGTAAGTCTTGCTGGGTACATGTGTATTCACGTTTGCTTAATTTATGTTTTTGCAGAGAGACGTCAGTCTCACTAATAGTTCCGCGTGGACTTCGACGTTTAGCTTGTTACCTCAGCTACGATCTTGTACCCTTGGAGGGTCTTGTGGATAGTCATGCTTCTCAGCCTTCTTCATTTGTACTTGTCTGTAGTCAGACAAGTTAAGATTCCGCATGTGCTTGTTGCTTGTATGCTCTGTATGTTGGGTCATGAGACCTATGTTTGAAATACCTGGCTCCTCGGAGCCTATTGAATAAATACTCTGAGTCGTAGAGTCTTGTTGTGATGCCATGTTGTATTTGCACATATCGGGCATATTGTGTGTATGATTGAAATGCTTGGTATGTGTGGGATCCGACAACCTAGTTGTCTATCCTTGGTAGCCTCTGTTATGGGGAAATGTAGTCTGGTGCTTCCACTGAGACATGGTAGTCTGCTATAGCCCGGTTTACCGGAGTCCTGTTAGCCCAGTTGCTACTGCTCCGGAACACTTAGACTGGCCGGCATGTGTCCTTCTTCGATCCTGTGTCTGTCCCTTCGGGGAAATGTCATGCGGTGTCTTTCGGAGTCCTGTTAGCCTGCTACATCCCGGATTCCCGGAGTCCTGCTAGCCCAGTTGCTACAGCCCGAATTCACTCGCTGATGACCGACACGTTCGTTGCTGGGTCATGTATGCCTGTCCCCGTAAGTTCGTGCCACTTTGGGTTCACGACTAGTCATGTCGGCCCGGATTCTCTGTCATATGGATGCTAGCGACACTATCATATATGTGAGCCAAAAGGCGCAAATGGTCCCGGGCCAGGTAAGGCGACACCCGTGGGAATACCGTGCGTGAGGCCGCAAAGTGATATGAGGTGTTACGTGCTAGATCGGTGTGACTTAGAATCGGGGTCCTGACACACTTCTACCCCGATGAAAGGTTGTATGGATGACAGAAGGCACCTGATATCAGTCAACAATCTCAGAATGGGCCAAGTTGATGAATGCCCCCTAGGAACAAGAAAATGATCTTGATGTGTATGCCAAGCCTAGGATGGATCATAACTCCATCGCTAACATGTACAAGCCAATTCCTGATGCAGCCTTGGAGACTCACAAGCTTGTCTCCATATACTATCTTCTTGCTGGTCTGACCACCACAAATACTATCTTGGTGGACACTCTATTACCCAAGTCAGGAGATCATAGGATGATTCGTGGTCATTCCATCAACCTGCTTCACTTGTTTTATGTTCCACAGAAGTTCATGGTGATGAGTTTGATTGTAGAGACTGTGAAGAGAACAATAGCAGACCAGAAGAGGTCTTGTGGATATGCCCCTCACATTCAGACTTTGATCAACTCCAAGATGGGAACTGGGACATATCTACTAGACTGTGAGCATCTACCCCTGAGGCCGGACTTTGAGGAGAACGAGGTTCTCACGGATGCTTCCCATCCTACTTGTGCCGAAGCCCAGGAGAAGATAGACAAAGCAAAGGCTACCAAAGCAGCAAGGCAACAAGTGCACCAGATGCTTCCACAATGTTGCTCAAGACCAAGCAAGATCAACATAGTTATCTGCTTGAGGCTACCATGATAATTGAGAAGAGCTTGGCCACCTTGACTCAAAATTGGGAAAGTCTTGAGAGGATCATTGACACAAAACTCCATGACCTAGATGTGAAGGTCACTGAGATTCAGACAGTTGTGGAGAAGCTTCAAGAGGATGCAGAGGACAGGGATGATAGACCCACTACAGACACATTCCAGAGAGTGCCAAGGGCACAAAGGTCATCAGTTGTGCCAGTTGTTAGAGACTCTAGGACTACCAGTTCGGCACCTGCAGCCACTGCCACAGTTGTACCTCTAGTGTCAACTCCTCCAGCCCCATAGACTTCTGTCGAGGCATTTGTAGATGGACTCCTCTCCACGCCATCTACGCACACTAGAGCAACAAGCCAAAAGACTCCTTCAGGAGCTCTAGGAGATCGTGCTTAGAGTGTCGTATAGCACTATACGTTTTCGAACTTTTTGGTAACTTGTTGCCAAAGGGGGAGAAAGTGTATAGATCATAGGCTTCGAGAGAGAGAGTGCCTCTTGTTTTTGTTGGTTTCTTTGCCTTGCTTCTCTTGCTACCTTTGGTCGTTTGGTTGTTCGATTCCTATGCTACATTTGTGTTATGCTCGTGAGATACTTATGTGATCATGTCTTTGATGATATTATGCTTAATGTGTGCTTGCATGCTTATATCCATGAATGCTTGTGTATGATCAATCACTCGTATCCTTGGTGATGAGTGCATGTTATTTAACACTTATCATATTGAGCGCTCCACCAAGATGTATGTGATGGAAGAGTGACCCATGATCCTAATCGATTGTGCATTTGCATTCAAAAGCAAATTTTTAAATAATTCACAAATTTAGGGGGAGCTCTTTCTTATCACATACTTCTCAAAGCGACGATGTATTTCATTCATATTATCATTTATCGAAGCTTTTCTCTATATGTTGTCATCAATTACCAAAAGGGGGGGAGATCAAAAGTGCAACTAATCCCCGGGTGGTTTTGGTATAATTTATAACAACATATAGCTCACTGAACTAATGTCCATTCAAGTTTGATATTTCAGAAAGTTCAGTGAATGGCATGGCATGGACTCCTCAAATTGCTAAGGAACATGTTGGCAAAAGCTCAAGACTCTTCATTTATATTTTAGTGATCCAAGATCACATTGAGTCCATAGGAAAGCCAATACTATTAAAAGGGGATGAGGTGTTGCTTAATGGCCTACTTGCTCAAAAGGCTTAGAGATATTGCTCCAAATCCCTCAACCACTTTCTCATTCCAAATATGTTCATACCCCAAAGTCAAACTCGAACCCACCAAAATTCTCCATCCGGCGCCACCGAGTTCATTTGACATAGCTACTGCCAGAAATCCTAAACACTTCGGTCACACCAATAAAGATCTCAGTCTCACCGAGATGTCCTTGCAAGCTCTTTGTTCCCCTTTGTAACATTTCGGTCTCACCGAAATGAGCGATCGGTCACACCGAGTTTGCTTGACCAACTCTCTGTTTGCCCTTCGCTGAAATCGGTCTCACCGAGTTCATGCAATCGGCTTCACCAGGATGAGCTTTTTCCTAAGCCCTAGCACATCGGTCCCACCGAGTTGTTCCAGTTGGTCCTACCGAGATTCCTAACGTTCACATTTTTGAACTAAATCGGTCTCATTGAGTTCTTCTATTCGGTCTGACCAAGTTGGGTCAAATGTGTGTAACGGTTGGATTTTGTGTGGAGGCTATATATACCCCTCCACCCCGTTCTCCATTTGTGAGAGAGCCATCAGAACGTGCCTACACTTCCAGCTTACATTTTCTGAGTGAGAACCACCTACTCATGTGTTGAGGCCAAGATATTCCAATCCTACCACAAGAATCTTGATCTCTAGCCTTCCCCAAGTTGCTTTCCACTCAAATCACCGTTCCACCATATCCAAATATGTGAGAGAGAATTGAGCCACTACAAAAAAATACACTTCCGTGATGATACGTGTTTGTCACAGTAGGTCACGTTTTCTGTCATGCATGTACATCCATGACGATTTTATGACCGAATCAAGATAGTCATACCTGTGTTGTCATAGAAGTGTTCCATGACATTACCAAAATTATCATCACGGAAGTATCCACTTCCATGACGATAAATCGCGTGTCACAGAAGTGCTTTCGTCAAGGGTGACCGACACATGGCATCCACCGTAATAGAACGCCGTTAAGCTATCGGGTCCGGTTTTGGATCCGATAACCCGTTAACAGCCCGGACCAATGGGGATTTTCCACATGTAAAATGGTCATTGGCCGGAGGAAACACGTGTTGCCTCACCGTTGGGACAGATGTCATCCACTCATTTGACAGGAGGCACCTATGATAGGTCGACACGTGGCATGGCCCAACAGTGGCCCATTCCGGTGAAACAGGCCGGCCCAGTAAAAATTAGCAGGCCGGCCCATATAAGGCCTACGTGTGTCAGGTCCATTTAAGCCCACGGCCCATACGAGATGTGCTAATTCGGCCTGTCAATGGCCCGTTAAAGATTTGACACCATTGTAGCCCATCATCAGTTCGAGCCTGTTAACAGCCCGCTATATATTTGGGCTCAATATCGACCCGATGAGATTTCGGCCTGTTAACGGCCCATTCAAGTGATGGGCCAATTTTCAGGATGTACATCTTTCGGCCTTTTAGCAACCCATTTAAGTGTTGGTCTAATTTCTGGCCCGGTGTGTCTTTCAGCCTGTTGATGGCCCATAAGTCAGTTGGGCCATTTGTAGTCGGACCTGAGTTTTGGCCTTTTAGCGACCCATTTAAGTGTTGGGCCAATTCCCGCCCATGTGTGTCTTTCAGCCTGTTGACGGCCTATAAATGAGTCGGGCCATTTGTAGT
Organism: Aegilops tauschii subsp. strangulata; assembly: GCF_002575655.3. Taxonomy (NCBI): domain Eukaryota; kingdom Viridiplantae; phylum Streptophyta; class Magnoliopsida; order Poales; family Poaceae; genus Aegilops; species Aegilops tauschii. The sequence continues at coordinate 428,140,380 of NC_053038.3, forward strand.
CGGACCTGAGTTTTGGCCTTTTAACGGCCCATAAATGAGTTGGGCCATTTGTAGTCGGACGTGAGTTTTTGCCTTTTAACGGCCCATGCCCTTCATGGTACAATACCAGCCCGGTTTCTCTTTCGGCCTGCTAAAGGCCCACAACACAGTTGGGCCATTTACAATACAACCTGACTTTCGGCCTCTTAGCGGCCCATGCTCTTCATGGTCCAGTACAAGCCCGCTGTCTGTTACGGCCTGCTAAAGGCCCACAGTATAGTTGGGCCATATGTAGCCCAACCTTAGTAACGGCCTGTTAACGGCCCGTGAAATCAAATGGGCCCACCTGTTGCCCGCTTCGATGTCGGCCTATTAACGACCTGGGAGGTAAGAGGGCCGACCATTAACTTTCGGCCTGGTAACGGCCCATTAACTTAATGGGCCCACTAAACTTCGTACATTTCTTTAGGCCAAATTAGATAATTTGAGCCCATTATGATGAGCAATTATGCACAGGACCAAAACCGATTAAGCAAAGGTACGGCATACAGGGAAAACGTTGCACATCCAGCATATATGACAGGAAATTACATCCACTGGGCAATCAAAGATTGATGCCAGTGGAAATAAATGAACAGAACCTAACGATCTACAACGTCACAATCTGCAACCTCAGCACGGATGACGCCCATGAGCATGTGGGCAAGTTCTTGCTGCTTTGCTACCCTGTCTCTGAAAACATTGATCAGTTGTTGTTGCGCACGAATTTGCACCTCTGATTCCTCCACCATTTCCATCATTGCTTCAGCCATTAATTGGTTCACAAACATACATTTTTTCTGTTGCATTCGAGATAGAGGATACTGAACATATTTAGATGGCGATTTTTGCAGGCTTGTATTATTGATAGTGGAGAGTGTCTCGACCACTACATCATAACATAAATTAGGAGGGGAACCAAACAGATTAATCATGAGTTATTGCCATATTACCTGGCCTAGATTTATTGGAAAGAAACAATGGGGTTGCCTTGCTATTTTCAGAGTTTGTCTTCTTATCTTCAGCAGCCTGGACCAAATTAACACACTAGCATTGCTATCATTGGCCAAGTCAGATAATAGGAAAGCAGCATTGACACAACGAACGTTTGGGCAACTAGCCTACACCAAATTAACACAATATGGCACAGCTATCATCAGCCAGGTAAGGTAATATGAAAGCAACATTGACACAATGAATGAATGGGCAACCAGATCAGCACTACAATTCAGTGATGTGCATGATATGAGATAGTACACTCATGCAGCTCAGTATGCAAAACTAGCAGCCAGTTTTCCTTACAAAAACCAACATTGGCGCCTTTAACATTTTGCTACAACTAACCTTAGATCAGATAAAGGTTGGATTCACGCCGATTACCAAAATACATGCTGATGTAAAAATATAGTGATATACAACTGGTACTTACATCTGCATTGGAGCACAGAGAATTCCTGCAAGAATCTTTCCTCACAAACGATACCAGTGCAGAAATTCTTCTATCTATTAAGCTTATTTTCTAAAAGAGAGATGGGTAAGAAACATGTAGAAAATATGATCAACATGCCATAAAATTTCATGATGCAAGGATACGCACACGCTTCTTAGAATGGAGTTGACATATTTTTGCTGGACTGGAGCGGACTAGTTCTTTGGCCACTGGAATCTGCTTATTATCAGTAGGAGTTGGTTTTCTCTGTGTTGGAGCAGTATCTATAAAAGCTGGAGTTGGTTTACTATCTCCTGGAGTTTGGATCTTTTGCAAAGACCTTGTTTGTAACCCTTCAAATTCTAACATAGTCGTCTTCCCCTTGCATGCCTTGTATAGAAGAATGGTGCTTCAATTATAAAACACGCTACAGCAGAGAGATGGAATAGGTACTGAAGAATAGAAAGGCATGACATATTGACATGTATTCCCTCCATCCGGAAAAAAAATGGATGGGTCCAAGCGTATTTCAGTTCTAGATACATCCTTTTTTATCCATTTCAGCAACATGTAATCCGGACGGAGGGAGTATGGTGTAAGAGCTAGGGATACGACAGGACAACACAGTAAAAAAACACTAGTTGAATGTAAAACTGTATGCTAGCAGAATACGTACAGAAAAAACTAAGGCAACATACACGGGTATGATTGGGAAACTAAGATGGCATTGCAACAGAGCACTAGAACAACACTTCAATGTAAAAAAATGGTATGGTAGACAGATGAAGTACATACTGATGAATAACAATGCATAAGATATTCAGAAGCATGATGTCCAAATTAAGCAAATGGCATTGCGATAGAGTAGAATGACAGTACTTGAATTTGAAAACATGTTATCATGAATGGAATAGGTACTGAAAAACAGGAAGGCATGACATATTTACATTCATGATCAGCATGCTAAGCACATGGCATTGCAATAGAGTAGATACACTCCAGGACATCATATGCATGGTGTACCCATATCACGGGCCAAGTTAGAGCAAGTACCTTGTGGGGTGAAAAGGATTCATCATCTTTCTACAAGTCTTCTAAAGAACTGCCTTTACATGTTCCACCATATTGGGTATCATTGACATCAAGTTTATTGGCCTTTACATTGCTCCGTGAGGTTCTTGTGGATATATCAGTGTGTGCAATTATATCTGACATGCATGGAAGACAACTAGTAGTTAGATTTATGTAATGAGTGCATGTAGGAGACGACATAAATAGTAGGACTGGGGTTAACTCGCAGCAACAGGTCTCAAAAACTAAAGGGAGAACACAGATGAAAGCTACAAAATATGTATCGTTTGTACTCAAGATTAACTAGATGGCACACAAAAGTATTAAAGAACAACATAGGTAATACTAGAAGTGGTATAATACTATAATCACCAGCCTGTAGGATAGCATTGGCTGATGGATGATAACTATGGAACAGCGTTACCTAAAGAACAAGTATCTTAGCTGAACTATGAAACAACGTTAACTCCTGAACAAGACCCGTAAGAGATCAGCATGAATATACAGTGAAATGTGATAATCTATTTTCCATGCTTAGATGAATAACAAAGCCATAAATGTTGCACACAAGTAAGATGAGGGTACAACCTATCTGTTCGCCATCCATAGGAGTGATCGTCACGTGCTGACTTGTCGATGGCCCTGCAGTTGTTGTGGCTGTCCATGTCGGTCACGCGCATTCGATGCAGGGAACTGTTGAGTGGGGACTATAGCTCCCTTCTGGTGTATGCTTCCCTTGTTGGAGCAGCTGCGGTGAGTTGGAAGACGGTGTGGCTGAAGATGCAGATAACGCACAATGTTAAGAACGACACATCTCTTTAATCTGAAGAAATACCCTAAGAGATCAACAGTAAGGTACGAGAGTGGTCACATGTCTGTTGACTAGAGACTAAATTGGGGTCACACGATTTTATTTTATTTTGGTACTATCTGATCTACGCCGGATGGCTTGATGGTCGTCTTGTGCCTCCCGGCTGACACTGTTCGGAATCTTCCCCGAAGAGACAGTGACCAACGGCAGAGCAGGCTGCCTCCGCCGTCCGTGGCCCCGACCAAAACCCTGCTCCACGCCCCATCGCACTGCCGTGGTTGCGCCACCCCCGGGCCAATCCACAAAGACTCACCGTCATCCAGATCCGGAGGCGGCAGTACCTTCAACCCACGCAACTCTAAGATAGCCATCTAAGTGTTGCTTCTGTGGCGAACTTGCACCCCCGCACCATTACATTAGACACCAGCCAACCGGCAGCCTAGGAGCTCCGCCGCCTCGAGGGGTGCTGCTTCCCATTGGGAACTGATTGGCCCAGAATAAAAATTCAGACAACTGACGCCTAAATAAAGTGATTTGAGATGAGGGTGCAACCTATCTGGCAGCATGATGAAGTAGGCAGCTCCAGCTGCCGAGTCGGTGAGGCCGGCGCAGTTGCGGTGGCGACCAGCGGTAGGGAAGCAGAGATGTCGCGACGGTCGACGGCTACGGGGAAGCAGCGTCGGGACACTGGACGGATCCGAAGTTGGAGCCGCTCCAGCGCCGTGAACAACAGCGGGGGAGAATCGGCTCTGGTATGGTTCATGCGGCCGTCGTCGAGGCAGCTCCAGCAGCACGGAGTAAGAGGCACACGGCCCAGTGCACGACGACAAATGGACAACGTCTCTGGGATTAGGGAGGAGGGCGGCTGTGAAATTGGTGCGGTGGGGGTGCCATGGAGGAGGGGCTGAGGTTTCGCGGCTCAGGAGAAGGGAGCTTCCGGGGAGAAGGTGATTTGGCGCCCACGAGCTATGAATGGGGAGGGAATTGGGAGGGGAGTGGAACCATGTCTTACGGACGTATTTGTCTGAAATGTGGGGGGGAGTTACAGTTCTACCCCTATCTTTAGGCTTCTCGGCTTGGGTCTGTGTACTGAGGGTCGGGGATAGTAGAGTAACTTTGCTTCTCCCCAAATAGTGGGCAGGAGCGAATTCGGGTGAGGAGGGCGTGTTTTAAAATATAGTGGGCACGAGCGATTTCGGGCAAGGAGAGCGTGTTTTGTAATAGTGGGAGCGAGCTATTTCGGGCGAGGAGAGCGTGTTTTTCTGACCATGGTTTATGAATTATTCGGCACATGTCATTTCGGCCAAGGAGGAGGCGCGCTTGGATGAAGTTACGAACCTACCCTCGATGTACAACGGGCCAATTGATGCGTGTCCCACATAGGCTGGTAATTTCACGTCTCCCATTTATTTGCTCGGGCGATTCCACCGAGCAGAGGGTGTTTAACGGTTCATTCAAATTTTGGGAGAACGAGCATCCACGTCTACCTTACCAAGTCGATTCGAATCAAATTTTGAAATATTAGCTTGCCACTTCTTTTTTAGTTGGAGAGATGATGCTCGGGAGTAATGTGTTTTTACATGCTCGTTGCTAGCGATTTACTATATGACAAATAGCTGACCCACTCAAAAACGGGAATCAAACCCAAAATGAAATATCTCGATTCAATGAAATAGCTCATTCACTAGGTCAAAATAGTGAACTAAATCCAAAATTGAACACCTCAATCGAGTAGCATGTTGTACAGTATTATAGTACTCCATGAACATGTTGAAAGTCAAATTAGTGAACTTGTTTGATATACGCATATCTTCGTTCATGTGTGGATTGCAGACAGCATGTTCTCCAATTTAAATTTTTAAATGCAAGTTTATAGCGAAACATGGTTTATATCAGTCTTTGATGCATAAAACGCGATCTCCCCCTCTCCCGGACTCCTGCTCTCTCTCTGTTTCTCTCTCTCTCACCGACAATCTTCAATTCTGTCGCACACATCCAACACACAAACCGTGTTGGTCCCTCTCCCTCTCTCTCCATCTCTTCCTCTCTCTCTCCCCGACAATCTTCAATTCTGTCGCACGCATCCAACACACAAACCTTGTTGGTCCCTCTCCCTCTCTCTCCATCTCTTTCTCTCTCTCTCCTCGACAATCTTCAATTCTGTCACACGCATCCAACACACAAACCTTGTTGGTCCCTCTCCCTCTCTCTCCATCTCTTTCTCTCTCTTTGTGTGTGTGGGGGGGGGCTTCGTAGTTCGCATGCATATATACTCCATCTATAGGTCTCTTTCGCACACTATGTATGATTCTCTAATCCAAGCAAGATATCTTGGGTGCACTCATCGTACGCACACAAATTCCTTGGCTCGTTGCCTGTAACTCTCTCACGCACCACTCTGTCGTCTCAAAGCTCTTCCCTCTCTCTCTCAAACTCTCCATATACCTGGGTCACACATACACATGCATATCTCACTCGCACTCGATAGACCCATCTAAAACACTATCTCTCTCCCTCGTTCTCTCTCCATCTCACACGCACACACACACAATCTCATGCCTAGCTAGCCAAGTATGATGGTATCTCACTCAATTGTAGGCACACGCAGTCCCCCTATATGTATATGACTAGCTAATCTTAGTCTCCATCACAAACATGTGCATGGTCTATCTCGCTCGCGCTATACATATAGACCCATCCAACACTCTCCGCCCTTGTTCTCTCTCTATGTGACACGCACCCCCCTAAGTACCATAATCCCTCACTCCATCATAGGCGCAAGCACTCCCCCCTAAGTACGATTATCTCTCACTAGCCATTAGGAACACACGTATTGTCTCCTTCCATCCATACGTCTATCTCGATATCTCTCGGGGTATCTTCTATCGCGCACACACCTTGTCACTCGATCTCCCACCCATGTAGTCCCATCACGATCTCCAGGAGATATCTCTATGACATACATACACTCTCTCCTCCCCATGTTTGCATTTTCTCCGTACGTCTCTCTCGACCTCTCTCACTTGTTTGTCAGACCCCTCTTGGCCACGTGCTAGGAGTCTTTGTCTCTCGGTTGCAAACAACCACACACTATCTCCTCACCTTGCTTCTGTTGTCGAAGATGCATGTGTGATATGTTTGCATAAGACACACACGCTTTTTCTCTACTTTTCTCATGTGTTGTCCGTGTCTCTTTCACACACGCACACACACTTTTTTCACTCACTATTTCTATTTCACTCTCTCTCTCTCTCTCTAGTTAGGGACTCTCTCACGTCCATAAGCATATGGATGTTTTGAAAAGTCAAACCTCAGAAAAGTTTGACCAGGTATATGTGGAGAAAAACATTTACATCTGGAACGATCATTAGATTCATCACAACATGTACTTACCTCATACTATCATTTATCTTTGGTATTGTAGATATAAGTAATTTCTTTATAAACTTGGTCAAAGTTTCAAAAGTTTGACTTTAAAAAATATGTTGGAACTACATTATCGAACGGAGGGAGTAGCTCTTTCTCTCTCTCTGCTATCTCTCACGGGCCTCCCCTCTCACTCGAACTCTCTATATTGACAGATTATACGCTCACTGTGTCAACGTATAGCTCCGTATATTGTTTAGTTGACCGGTCAACCAGTCCACATGCTGCCTTGTCAGCTCGTGTTCTCTATCTTCGTGTGCTGGCCCATGTCGCAGTGGGTGAAAGAAAGTAAACTAGAGGCCCATGACACGCGGTGAAGTAAACGAAGTTGAAACCACTCGGGGTAGCACCCCGCACGCTAGTAAATTGAGGGCGCATTGAGGACACACTTCTTCCACGTGAAGGACGCACTCACGCACAATTCACCAATGCGCAGCGGCATGCATAGAAGGACGCACTCGCGCACACCCAGCACACAACACACACCAGCACACGTGTACACCGGCATCGCCGCCGGTTGAGATGGACGGCGAGGCAACCAACAAGCGGAGGCGGCTCGAGCCAAAACCGCATCCGGCGAGCCTGGACTTCATCAGCAGCCTCCCGACGACATGCTGCTCGTCATCATCGGCCGCCTCCCCACCAAATCTGTCGTGCGGACCGCCCTGCTCTCTCGGCGGTGGTGCCCCCTCCGGCGCCGCGTCCCCCTCAATCTCACCGTCGACACCTGCCTCTGCGACGGGGATTGCAAACGCATGGCCGCAGTCTCCAAGATGCTTTCATCACACCCTGGGCCAGCCAGACGCCTTGACATATGCATGTTCAGTACCAACTGCAAGGTCCAAGCCAAGTTCGACGAGTGGTTCTTATCCCCCGCCCTAGATCAGCTCGAGGAGCTCAGCTTTGAAGCTGGACGATGTCGCTCTCTACCGCCGTCCGCGCTCCGCCTCACGCCAACGCTGCGCCGCACCAGCTTCACCTCCTGCTATCTTCCCTAGATTAATGCCGCGCCCGCCCTTCTTCTCCCTCAACTAAAGCAGCCCGACCCCTTCGACGTTGTCATCCCGAAAAAGGCTATGGAGCACCTGCTCCGCAGCTGTACTGCGCTCGAGTACCTTCGTCTTGAGCAGATCCACGGGTTCATTAGCCTCCACATAGCCTCGACAAATCTCCGATGGATTTATGTGTCTTGCTGGCCCCACAACAAGACATCAATTGAGAAGAGATCACTCCAGCTGTTCCATGTTATGGTCATTGAGAATGCGCCTTTCCTTGAGAGATTGCTTGTATCGGATCTAGAAGGTCCAACAAAAATCAGGGTCATTGACGTGCCAAAATTGACAACGTTGGTGTACTCGTCTGCCAAATTCTCTGAACTCTTCATTGGATCCGTAATCGTTCAGGTACAACACTCATCCTCTTCTCCATCTTCTTGAAATTCACATTTTTAAATTTCTTCTTGATGTATTTACGACCGTCTTCCAGAAAATGATTCCCACAAGCTTGACCCAGTCTATGCGCATAGTGAAGATCTTGGCAATAAAATCTATCGGCCTCAATCTAGATCAAGTTGTTGGATTCCTTACATGATTTCCGTGCATGGAGAAGCTACTCATCAAGGTGAAACTTCTTTCCTATTAGTAAACGGTAATCACAACGTAGCTCAATTTTTTCGTAATTTTCCCAAATTACGATGACAAGTGTAGTGTTCAAAACTGCATCTACGCACTGCACCGAAAGAAATGTTTTTAGTATTTTTTTTCTCACGTGATCACCTGTATCATTTTTTTGTTGTACTACTATAGTGTCCTAGGCTAGTCATAGTGGAAAGTAACTTAGACTAGTAACTCTATGGTAACCCTAAGAGCAAGTACTACCTCCATCCTGGTTTACTCTTCCTATTTTATAGTATCAAAATTTGACCATAGATTTAACTATCAAAATGTTAATGCATGTCACTAAGAATTATATCGTTGGATTCGTATTTGAACATAATTTCAAATGGTATAATTTTTAGTGACATGCATTGGCATTTTCTTAGGTAAATCTATGGTCAAAATTTTATACTAAATACGAGGTAGTACAAAAGTGGGCTATAACGGCCCTCCACTATGTAGGCCAAAACACGTGCCAAATTCACTTGTGATGCATTTGGCATCGATACCCCTCCATTGCTCACCTAGTGCCCCAATCTGGATCACTACTTTGCTCCGGTGCCAAATTAACTCACGCAATGAAAAAACACTTGCGTGGGAGAGAGAGAGAGGACTGAGGCAATAAAAAAACACTTGTTTGGGAGAGTGAGAGGGTGGTGTAGTTGGTTTGATTGATTTGTTTATACATCTGGGTCTGTGTGCATAGCGGTGCCAACTCTCTCACATCGCGAGAGCGGTGCCAAAATCTTTTGATTTGACATCGATGCGTACTATGTGGCATACTTTTGAGAAATATGGCATCGGCCACATAGTGGAAGGCAACAAATGCCTAAGCTCTTCATGTGCTCCTAGGTAAATGAGAGGAAAGAGAGAGAGAGAGAGTGAAAAAATATCACTAGCCAGCCAACCCTATCGTATGAGCGAATGATATTGGTACCTCTTGATGACACGGCAAGCTTATACAGCCAGCTGCTCTAATATGTTCTCTTCTTTCGCAGATAAAAAAGACCCGAAAGTGAAAAATGTGCTGCACTATAACAATCTCATCGAATGCCTTGATCTCCATCTTACAAAAATTGATTTGATCGAGGCAGCACATCTGAGATTAAATTTGCCAGGTTCATTGTTCTGGAGGCAAGTGTGCTCAAGGTAATGAGGATTGGCGTTCTCTGGCGCAACAATGAATGGCGTGCTGATCACCGCAAGCGTCTAAGCCTAAATGACAAAGTCTCCGCAGAAGCTGAATTTGTTTTTGAAACATCAAGTGGCCAGAGACTCGAAAATTTATTTGCCCATTAGTGACTTGTTAGGGCGGTGGATTTTAGTTTGTACGATAATGCTGCATCCACCTGAAGTAACGGAAGTTCTTACGTAAACTTCCTAGTAATCCCTCTTCGTAGGTGCAGCATTACTCGTAACATTTGTAATATTAGTTTGAAACTTGTAATATTGTCGTGTCCTATTCCTGCGTTTTCAAAATCCTGCGAATCAAACAGGTCCTGAGTTGGTGATGATGTTGTGCCTGCCATTTTTCACCAATAGCCATCGGATCTAGATGTGACGTATACAAACCAAACTTCTCCAGTTTTGCAAAAAGATGCCCGCACTTGTTCCCTATTTACAAACAACTCCTTGTCTCTCACAATCAGCCTTATCTCCTCCCCACCACATCTAGAAGGCCATGGACAAATCTGGCGCGATGGCCGCTGCCGGCGCCGTCCACCCCTAATCTTGGTGTTCCGTGCAATGCACGTGTTGGGGAACGTAGTAATTTCAAAAAAATTCCTACGCACACGCAAGATCATGGTGATGCATAGCAACGAGGGGGGAGAGTGTTGTCCACGTACCCTCGTAGACCGAAAGCGGAAGCGTTATCACAACGCGGTTGATGTAGTCGTACGTCTTCACGATCCGACCGATCAAGTACCGAACGCACGGCACCTCCGAGTTCAGCACACGTTCAGCTCGATGATGTCCCTCGAACTCCGATCCAGCCGAGTGTTGAGGGAGAGTTTCGTCAGCACGACGGCGTGGTGACGATGATGATGTTCTACCGACGCAGGGCTTCGCCTAAGCACCGCTACGATATTATCGAGGTGTAATATGGTGGAGGGGGGCACCGCACACGGCTAAGAGATCAATGATCAATTGTTGTGTCTATGGGGTGCCCCCCTGCCCCCGTATATAAAGGAGCAAGGGGGAGGCAGCCGGCCAAGGGGAGAGGCGCGCCAAAGGGGGGAGTCCTACTCCCACCGGGAGTAGGACTCCTCCTTTCCTTGTGGGAGAAGGAGAAGGGAAGGGGGAAGGAGAAAGAAGGAAGGGGGCGCCCCCCCTCCCTAGTCCAATTCGGACTAGCCCATGGGGAGGGGTGCGGCCACCCTTTGGGGTCTTTCTCTCCTTTCCCGTATGGCCCATTAAGGCCCAATACGAATTCCCGTAACTCTCCGGTACTTCGAAAAATACCCGAATCACTCGGAACCTTTCCGAAGTCCGAATATAGTCGTCCAATATATCGATCTTTACGTCTCGGCCATTTCGAGACTCCTCATCATGTCCCCGACCTCATCCGGGACTCCGAACTCCTTCGGTACATCAACATACTAAACTCATAATAAAACTGTCATCGTAACGTTAAGCGTGCGGACCCTACGGGTTCGAGAACTATGTAGACATTACCGAGACACCTCTCCGGTCAATAACCAATAGCGGAACCTGGATGCTCATATTGGCTCCCACATATTCTACGAAGATCTTTATCGGTCAGACCGCACAACAACATACGTTGTTCCCTTTGTCATCGGTATGTTACTTGCCCGAGATTCGATCGTCGGTATCTCGATACCTAGTTCAATCTCGTTACCGGCAAGTCTCTTTACTCGTTCCATAATACATCATCCCGCAACTAACTCATTAGTCACAATGCTTGCAAGGCTTATAGTGATGTGTATTACTGGGTGGGCCCAGAGATACCTCTCCGACACTCGGAGTGACAAATCCTAATCTCGAAATACGCCAACCCAACAAGTACCTTTGGAGACACCTATAGAGCACCTTTATAATCACCCATTTACGTTGTGACATTTGGTAGCACACAAAGTGTTCCTCCGGTAAACGGGAGTTGCATAATCTCATAGTCATAGGAACATGTATAAGTCATGAAGAAAGCAATAGAAACATACTAAACGATCGGGTGCTAAGCTAACGGAATGGGTCAAGTCAATCACGTCATTCTCCTAATGAGGTGATCCCGTTAATCAAATGACAACTCATGTCTATGGCTAGGAAACATAACCATCTTTGATTAACGAGCTAGTCAAGTAGAGGCATACTAGTGACACTCTGTTTGTCTATGTATTCACACATGTATTATGTTTCCAGTTAATACAATTCTAGCATGAATAATAAACATTTATCATGATATAAGGAAATATATAATACTTATTATTGCCTCTAGGGCATATTTCCTTCAGCACGGGCATCTACGCACGGGAAATTATGTCGAACACGGCTAGTTGTAAGCAGCCTAGCTCGACAGCCATGATGATAGTGACTGCAGACGGTGAGGCTGACTATGGTATGCCGAACACGGCGCCTATACTCAGGTGTCATCTCCAGCGCAGGGTCTTGTCACTTCACCGTGAGGAGCAGCACGTAATAATTTGACCAATGGGTAGTACAGTGCTACTACATTGGTAGTACTACTACTAGTACTACCACGTCCATCTGGATTTTAGTATTTGACTAGCAATATCTAGTAATGCATGTCACAAAAAATGTACTACTCCCTCTCTAAATAAAATACATGGTGTATTGTTTTATTCCTATCGGCGAGAGAACTTAATGCCTTTTTGCTAATTAATTGGATTACATGCAATGAACTAACCACTGCCTGTCATGTTTGGTAGTCTCAAGTCATTGAAAGCATGCACGACCCACATCTCTCATTGGTTGATATGTCACGAAATAAGAAACGAGGAGGGAGTTAATGTACCGTGCCTAAGTGTTTTGGGATTATTTGGTTTTCGTAAGGTGACTTACACAACATTTTTGGTTACATGCATTAAAATTTTATTAGTTAAATCAAAAGTCAAAACTTGGCACAAAATGCAAAGGGCACCAATAAACCAGTAAACATCAAAGTTCTCTTGTTTGGCCCCAACTAGAGGTCCGGTGAGATGACTATACTGCACCGGCACGGAGGGGTACGCAGCTTCATTGACTTACTGCACCTGCCTTTGGGTGCATGACACGTGGGACCAACGGGTGGCTGGCCCACCTGTCATACAGCCAAAGGCAGGTGCAGTAGAGGGCCAAGGAGTAGATGGCCAACACACACGTGAATTCAACGCAGTCTGCACTTCTCATATAAAGGCTCCCCGCCAGTCCAATCTAGTGCGAAATCCTACGCACCTACGCACGCTAACCAAGGGCAAGAGTGATCAGTCCAATCACAAGATCAGTTGACTAGAAGCTAAGCTAGACCCATGGAGGCGATGAGCGTGAGCATCAGCCGACTGTGCCAGATGGTCCACGACGCTGACCTGCGGCCCGGCATCGAGGAACGTCTCCAGGTAGTGCTTGAGGCCGCCAGGGCGAGGGGCCGCTTGGACGACAGCTTCGTCTCCTTGTTCGACGAGGTCCTCATCAGCTTCCTCGGCAAGTTCATCGTCGTCAAGAAGCTCACGGACGACCTTGACGTATGCCTCCAGCCCACACGCCCAGGCTCTGTGATGCCCGCCACCGTCAACGGCCACTATGGTGACAACCTCTTCGATGCACTGGTGGCCCTGCGACTGCCCGCCATCGCGCCGGAGAATGTCCAAATCGAGGTCGCGCTTGACGTGCAGCGCCTGGCGCAGCAAGACACCATCAACATAATCACCCACGTCTACGTGCAAATCGTCCACAAGGACTACTACATGCAAGAGGAGGACGATAGGACGCTGGCCTTCTTGGACCGCAGGGCAACCTTGGACGGCATTGTTCAGAAGCATGTTGAGCTCGCCGCCAATGCCGCTGCTCCTCGCACGTCGGTTGGTGACCCGATGCACTAGGGCGTGAGGATGTTGTTGATGGATTTGTATGTATTTTTATCTTTCCGTCAAATCCATGTAGTAGTATATGGTACTACTAGTAATTATCTTACCTTTCGCATCAACTTCATAATTTTCGTACGTACTCCATGCATGAACAGCGCCAGAACCAAACTTCTCATTACTCGAGGGAAAATCGTTATTTCTATCTATCGGTCGCGCCATGGAGCAAAACCAAATTTTACAAGTTACAAGTTCAAAAGGAAAAGCCTGCCGTGTTCGCGTCGCACCCCCACACGGTTGGTCCGGCACGCCGCTCAAGGGGGAATGCGTGTTGTGTTGCATTTTCACTTACAAGTGGGACCGCAGTTGAGAAAACCGACTATCGGCAAACCCCCACCCCGCCCACCGCGCGATGGCTGAGAAAACAGGAGGGAGAAGAGATGGTTGTAGCACGGACTCCAAGAAAATTGGTGTCGGATGGGACTCATGTGGGTGGCGTGTGCCGTACTACTAGACGTGAATGCTAGTTATGGCCCATGCCACCCCACTATATCGAGGTGCTAGTTACATAGAACAAATTTCCTGGAGTCCGTGCTCAGCCCTCCTCTATCTCTCTTCTCAGCCAGCCAGCAGACGCGTGGAGCCCATCGTCTATTTTCTCATATGCGGTCCCACATGTCAGTGGAAACGCAAGAGGACCCACTGAACCTGCACATCTTTCACCTCGATGTGCGGGTGATGAAAAAGAAATCCAATAAAGATCTTCGGTGGCCGCTTTTGGAGTTACTCAAGAGTAGTAAGAATCTATTTATAGTTTAACCGAAGATGCACATCACGTGGCTTCAACTACCACTCTATTTTCTTGCATGACACAACCTGGATGTTGGATGTCCCACGTGTCGGCAAAAGGAGGAAGAATTCGACCAAATCTTCGTTTGTGCTCTCGGATTAGACTAGTTGTGCTAACTAAAAATTTTATTGTGTAGAATGGATCCAAGTTTTGGTATTGGGAAGAAGAGTACATCGATATATTGATAGAGCGCAATTTAGTAGATGTTCTAGCACTTTTAGCTAGCATAGAGGCTAGAGATGAGAGTAGTGCACTTGTTGATAAAATAGAGGCTATACATGAGACTAGATGCGAGGAAGCAACGTCTACTTCTTTACACTCGAAGAAGAAAGAAGCACGCAAGATCAAGCCTCCACAGATCAACAATGAATGCATCAAGAAGGCACTAATCCAACTTACAGGAGCAGTTATGGAAGTTGGATATCTTCTAAAATGTATTCTTGTGGTTCTTGTTTTCTTTGGTCTTGCTTTTCTAGTCAAATTTTGGTGATGTATTTCCATGTACCAAAAATCAATGATGAAAAAAAGATATGTGTTTGCAAATAAAAATGTACGCGGCCGGGATGCGTCCGCGCGTTGGGCACACGGCCACCGCATCCAAGAAATGGCTCGGACAAGACCCCATTGCCCTACCCAAACGGACAGAATCCGGGAAAACGAAGGTCCATCTGGGATCGTGCGTTGGAGTTGGCCTTACAAGTGGGACCGCAGTTGAGGAAACCGACTATCAGCAAACCCCCACCTCACCCGCCGCGCGATGGCTGAGTTAGAGAAACAATGAGGTTGAAGAGATAGATGTAGCACGGACTCCAAGATATATGGTGTCAGATGGAAGTCGTGCTGGTGGCGTGTGCCATTCTCCTGGACGTGAATGCTTGTTCTGGCCCATGCCACCCTACTACTATATTAGTAGTAGTATCGAGGATTCAAGGTGCTGGTTACGTACAGCGAACACATTGTGGCCAAATTTCTTGGAGTTTGTGCTAGGTTAAAAAGTGTTCTTTGTGAGGGTGGGTGGGTGGTCTCAAGTTTAAAACTTGTTGTATTATGTATACGTAGACATAGAGATAGTGCAACAGTTCTGAAAGTTTGAACCCAAACATCAGAATGCAATTTCTACTGGACTCATCCGAGGATGTAGGACTATGGGATTTGCAGCTACAGTAAAAACACCCGCCCGACGCGCGAAGCATGTGAAGCTAGTACAAATAGTGTAGTATTGTTGATTGGCCTCATCCGATAACCTGTTGCAATGCACGTACAATTATGTATTCGGAAAATATATTTTTTCCTCGTCGCAGCACCCACTCAGAGAAGCGGCTCGAAAGCCATTCATAAATTTAGTAAGTTTATCATAGGCATATCATTTTATTACATACAACAGGTCATCAACCCACAACGACAACGAGGATACGTTATAAATACTAAAGTTTTCATCACACAACAAATAACAAGCAATGAAATGAACTTCAACTCAACCAATCCTCGGTGTTGGAAACGCTTGCTTTGAAACAGAAGTGATTCTCTGGGAAGGGCCATTTACTGTCAATCTCGAGACCAACGCAGGACTGATCATCCAGGCTGAAGCGGCCTACTATATCAGTACCAGGGTAGGGGACCACAGAAATGTCCGAGATATAGATACAGTTGTGTCGGGGTAA
The DNA here is from genome assembly GCF_002575655.3 of Aegilops tauschii subsp. strangulata. Classification (NCBI taxonomy): domain Eukaryota; kingdom Viridiplantae; phylum Streptophyta; class Magnoliopsida; order Poales; family Poaceae; genus Aegilops; species Aegilops tauschii. The sequence goes on from NC_053038.3 coordinate 428,156,337, forward strand.
ACGACCACGGGTAGCCTAACCGACTACCCCTGGTTCTTCAGAAGATTTATCAGGCCTTTGGGCCTTCAAGCACTCCAAGCATTTTGGCCGCCTTCCCCGGCCGGCTACCACTAAAGCCGACTCCCGGAAGGCGACCCAGCCTCACCGACTCCAAGAAGCCGGCCAAGAAAAACGCCGACTCCTAGAAGCCGGCCGAGACCACAACCGCCCCTACATAACGACGACCTGACGGGGCATGGCCACAGTGCGGCCCACGACCCCCGAAGCCCGAGGCAAGCATGGTTACAGGAGGCCGTACGGGAGGGATGTCTCCCGTGCGGCCGGGCACTGTAGCCACGCCAGCTACGACGTCATCCACGACCCACTCCTGCACGGCCCAAGGACTGCGGGCCCCTTCAGCCAGAGGGAGGCGTGAAGGCGGCCCGGCCTTTCCTAGTCGGCCAGGAGCATAGCCGGCCTCCAGAAGCCGGCGACTCCCTTCCTCGAAGCAGGAGCCCATTTAAGGAGACAAGACGAGGCGAGGCTACAGTGATAGCCCCCGACGCGGATCACTGTAGCCACGCTTACCTCGACAAAGCCCTCATCATCAGAGGCGCGGCTACAGTAAGCAGCCGCCGACAAGACCCTAGGCGGTGGGGCCGGCCTGCCGACCGAGTAGCCGGCAGCCGGCGGGACCCACCAGCCGGCGGGACCCAGCAGCCGGCGGAGGAGCCGGCAGGCGTAGACACTGACGGCTGGGGCCAGTTCCCAGTCGGATTACCATTGTACCCCCGGGGGGTAGGCCTATATAAACCCCCCGGAGCACCCATGCAAAGGGTTGGCACCTCTGCATGTTTGGCTTCCAAGCATAGCACACGCACACACACCATAGATAGAGAGAAGCAAGAGCTAGCCTTGTTCTTCTTCTCCCTTGATCCCAACAGCTCTAGGAGCGATTGTAGCTACTCTTTATCGAGCTAGTGATCATGCGGAGACCCCGCAGAGCAGGACTAGGGGTGTTATCTCCTCGGAGAGCCCCGAACCTGGGTAAGATTCGCCGGCGTGCATGTCTTCGCCTCATCCCGTTTCCAGGCACCGGCGACGTTTTATTGGCTCCCACAATGATAAGCCATCCTTTGGCATATGTCGCACCAACCACCCGACATTTGGCGCCCACCGTGGGGCAGGGTGCACCGTCGTCCGGAGACCTGTTCTGGACGGGAACCCTCTTCTTTCCCGGCGAGCGCAGCCAGCCTGCTGCGCCCGATGACGTTTGCCCCGACGCGCTGCAAGGCGTCGACGACGCCTGCGCAGCGAGCCGCCTCGCCGATCTGCTCGGCGAGACTCGCATCTCCGACGAGCCTGCGTCCGACGCAGGCACCGACTACCCCGAGAGCCGCCTCGTCAGCCTCCTCGACCAACTTCACGTCTCCAGCGAGCCTGCTGCGGACATGGAGTCTGTCGGCTCCACCGACCCGATGCTCATCGACTCCGACACCGCGTCGCTCGACGCCTACCCCTCCGACGTGGTGGTCTTCGACGACCCACTCCCTCGAGCTGACAGCGGCAGCAGCGCTGTCACCGAAGTGCTGGTCATCAGCCACGTCTCCAACTCGGACGGGAGCGCCCGCGACGCTCAGCAAGCAGCGATGCACGACCTCTCCATCCCCCTCCCGGCCGACGCCGACGCCGAGACCCTGGAGGCATGCCGTCTTGCCCTCATCACGGAGAGCAAGAAGATAGCCTCGATGAGACGCCTCACCGAGGACCACCAGCGCGAAGTCGACCGCGCCGCCTTCGGGACGCCGCCGCCAAGCGGCCCGAGCCGAGCCGGCTTCGTCCAGAAGCGCGGCGCAGCCGTTGCCAGCATGCTGGGCGCAGATCGCCCCGTCTACGCCACCCCGCTCGAGAATCTGCGAGCCGCTCAGGCGGCGGCAGAGGAGCTCAATGGGCTGGGAGCCGATGAGCTCCCCTACATGACAAGACGGATCCAGCAGCTGATCGACGCGGCTGCAGAACGGCACAAAGCCGGCGCCCGAGCTGATAGCCATCCCCCGCGCCGGGAGCACGCCGCGACGTCCCGCTCGCCGACTGCGAGCGGCACGCGCCAGAAGAAAGACAAGGAGCCGGCTGCCAGCCGCAGCCGGACTCGCATCACTATCGAGCGCGGCGCGGATGGCCGCCCTCGGGCGGTCGAACACCAAGGAAACCTGCTGCCTCCCCCGCCTCGAAGAGAAAGACGCCTCACTCCGCCGCCCATCACACATCCGACTCTTGGCGACCGACTCGGCCGCCGAGAAGGAGTCGGCGAGAGTGACGCCCGCCACAGGATCGACCGCCTTGCTCGGTCCCTGGCGTTAGAAGAAGAAGACGATGTCGGCCCGCCATGCTTTGGCCCCCGCATCCGCGACGAGCCCTTCCCCAAAGGGTTCTCGCTCCCCAGAGACACGCCCAAGTACAACGGCTCGGTGAAGCCGGAAGATTGGCTCATCGACTACTCCACGGCCGTCAGCATCGCCAACGGCAATCGGCGCGTCGCCGTGAAGTACGTCCCCTTGATGCTGCAAGGGACGGCGCGCACGTGGCTTAACAGCCTCAAGCCATACAGCATCAACAGCTGGTTGGACTTCACCGAGGTTTTTGTCCGCAACTTCACTAGCACCTACAAGCGGCCTCCCAAGCCTCGCCAGCTCTCCCTCTGCGTCCAAGGGCCCAACGAGTCGACCCGCGACTACCTCACGCGATGGGACGAGCTCCGCAACTCCTGCGAGGGAGTGCATGAGGTCCAGGCCATCGAGTACTTCACTGCCGGGTGCCGAGAGGGCACCCTCCTCAAGCACCGACTCCTCTGCGACGAGCCGGCTACCCTCGATGAGTTGCTGATCACCGCCGACAAGTACGCCACTGCTGACTCCTCCATGAAGACCGAGCTCCGAGCGGACGCCTCGGGGAAGGTAGTCGCTCCGGCTCCCAAGACGCCGGCTGGCGACCCAAACCGGCGCCCCTACCAGAACGACCACAAGCGCAAGGGCCCCATGCCGACTTCCTCCAGTCGGCAGGTGGCCACAGTTAAAGACGAGCAGCCCGAGGAGCGGCCCGCTCCCAAGAAGAAGGGAGGCCGGCCGCCCTGGCAGCCGTCCTTCTCCTACAAACAAGCACTCGATGCCCCCTGCAAGTTCCACAGCGGCGCGAAGCCGTCCAACCATACAACACGGAAATGCCACTGGCTCACCCGCATCACCAAGGGCGAAGGGATAGTGCCGCCTCCGCCTCCCGGCCCGCCGCCTCCAGCTCCCCAGCAGCCGGCGGCCCGGCCGGCAGTCGGCGCCATCCAAGACGAGTTCCCCGAAGCGCACGACGCCTACGTCGTCTTCACGAGTCAAGTCGACGACAAGCGCAGCCGACGCCAGCAACACCAAGAAGTAAACGCAGTCGCCTCTAGCACCGCCGAGTTCATGCATTGGTCGGAAAAGCCCATCAGCTGGAGCCAGGCTGACCACCCAGAGGTGATGCCTTCGCCTGGCTCCTATGCTATGGTCTTGGACGTCACCCTTGCGACGGAGAGGCGAGCTGCCAGATTTTCCCGCGTCCTGATAGACGGCGGAAGCAGTATCAACATACTGTACCGCGACACCATGGACAAGCTGAACATCAAAGCAAAGCAGCTCATGCCGAGCCGCACTGTCTTCCATGGTATCGTACCCGGCCTATCTTGCTCTCCAATCGGCAAGATCAAAATGGATGTTCTCTTCGGAGACAAAGATCACTTCCGCCGGGAAGCAATATGGTTCGAGGTGGTGGACCTGGAGAGCCCCTATCATGCGCTACTTGGCCGACCTGCTTTGGCCAAGTTCATGGCTGTGCCCCATTATGCCTATCTGAAGATGAAAATGCCGAGCTCGAAGGGGATCATCACGGTAGCCGGCGACTACAAGAAGTCCATCGAGTGTGCCATGGCCAGCAGTCGGCTGGCCGAGTCCCTCGTGGTGGCGGAAGAGAAGAAGATGCTGGAACGGGTTGTGGCCATGGCCGGCAAGCAGGCGACCTTGTCCCCCAACCCCAAGGACTGTGATGTGCAGGGCTCCTTCCAGCCTGCCAAAGAGACGAAGAAGATACCTCTAGACCCGGAGCACCCGGAGAGGTTCGCCGTGATTGGGGCGAACTTGGACAGCAAATAGGAAGGCGAGCTCGCCGACTTCCTCCGTGAGAATCGAGACATCTTTGCATGGTCCCCAAAGGACATGCCGGGCGTCCCGAAGGATTTCGCCGAGCACAAGTTACATGTCCGAGCTGATGCGAAGCCGGTCAGGCAACCCCTTCGCCGACTATCAGAAGAGAAGCGAAGAATCGTGGGAGAAGAGATAGCCCGGCTCCTCGCAGCCGGCTTCATCATGGAAGTGTTCTTTCCAGAATGGCTTGCCAATCCAGTTCTGGTTTTGAAGAAGAATAACAAGTGGCGCATGTGTATAGACTACACAAGCTTGAACAAGGCCTGCCCAAAGGATCCGTTTGCTTTGCCACGGATTGACCAAGTGATAGACTCTACAAACGGATGCGAGCTGTTGTGTTTTTTGGATGCATACTCAGGGTATCATCAGATCAAGTTGGACCCAGCTGACCGCCTGAAGACTGCCTTCATCACACCCTTTGGAGCTTTCTGCTACCTCACAATGACATTCGGCTTGAGAAACGCCGGTGCCGCTTTTCAGCGTTGCATGCAGAAATGTCTCTTGAAACAACTCGGCAGAAATGCCCACGTTTACGTAGACGACATTGTGGTGAAGACAGAGAAGCGCGGTACCTTGTTGGAAGACCTGAAGGAAACATTCGCCAACTTGCGCCGATTCCAGATCAAGCTCAACCCCGAGAAGTGCGTGTTCGGAGTGCCAGCCGGCCAGCTGCTAGGCTTCCTGGTCTCCGAACGCGGCATTGAGTGCAACCCTGTCAAGATCAAAGCCATCGAGAGGATGGAGATTCCCACCAAGCTGCGAGATGTGCAGAAGTTCACTGGCTGCTTAGCCTCCCTGAACCATTTTATCAGCCGACTAGGAGAGAAGGCTCTCCCCCTGTACCGACTCATGAAGAAGTCCACTCACTTTGAGTGGAATGATCAAGCCGACCAAGCCTTCCATGAGTTGAAGAAAATGTTGACCACTCCGCCTGTCCTGGTCGCGCCGACTGAGAAGGAGCCCATGCTCCTCTACATCGCCGCGACAAGCCGGGTTGTCAGCACCGTTGTTGTGGTCCAGCGCCCGGAGGCAGGCCGAGCCCAGCTGGTCCAGAGGCCGGTCTACTATCTCAGCGAAGTACTATCTAGCTCGAAGCAAAACTACCCGCACTACCAGAAGATGTGCTATGGGGTGTACTTCGCTGCCAAGAACTTGAAGCCCTACTTCCAAGAGCACCCCATCACGGTCGTGTGCACTGCCCCGCTCGCCGAGATCATAGGCAGCCGGGATGCATCCGGCCGGGTGGCCAAATGGGCCATTGCCTTGGCGCCCTACACGATCTTCTATCAACCCCGCACCGCCATCAAGTCGCAAGCATTGGCCGACTTCCTCGTCGACTGGGCCGAGACCCAGTACTTACCACCGGCTCCCGACTCTACCCATTGGCGGATGCACTTTGACGGGTCCAAGATGCGCACCGGCTTGGGAGCTGGCGTCGTCCTCACCTCTCCCAAAGGCGACAAGCTCAAGTACACGCTGCAGATCCACTTTGCCGCCTCCAACAACGTGGCCGAGTACGAGGCGCTCGTACATGGGCTCCGGCTAGCCAAAGAGCTCGGCATACGCCGGATCCTATGCTACGGCGACTCAGACTTGGTGGTCCAGCAATCATCAGGCGACTGGGACGCCAAGGACGCAAACATGGCAAACTACCGATTCCTCGTCCAGCAGATGAGCGGATACTTCGAAGGGTGCGAGTTCCTTCACGTGCCAAGGGCCGACAACGACCAAGCAGATGCCCTAGCACGGATCGGCTCCACCCGACAAGCCATACCGACTGGCGTCTCCCTCTAGCGCCTCCTCAAGCCGTCCATCAAGCCGTCTCCAGAGTCGGATTCCATCTTCGTACCGCCTGCGCCAGAAACAGCCGGATCCGGCTCAAGAAATCCCGCAGGTGGCACGGGGACTTCGACGACTGCCCCGGGAACTGACGTAGTCGCACCCGGCCCAGGGACCTCAGAGCCCGGCCCGGGGACTGCAGCAGTCGGCCCGGGGACTGCAACGACGCAAGAAGTGGTGGTCGACCCCAACGCAACACCCAACCCACCCACCCGAGTCATGGTGGCTACATTAACAGCAGAAGAAGTCACAGCTCCCTCATGGGCCCTACCCATCCTCAAGTTCCTAGTCAGCGGAGAGCTGCCGGCTGACGAGATCGCAGCAAGACTAGTCCAACGACGAGCCACAGCATACACAATAATCAACAGGGAGCTGGTGAAGCGCAGCGTTACTGGAGTCTTCCAGCGTTGCGTCTAGCCAGAAAAAGGAGTGGGAATCCTCAAAGACATCCACCAAGGCGAATGCGGCCATCACGCCGCCTCAAGATCCCTCGTGGCCAAGGCTTTCCGCCATGGGTTCTTCTGGCCGACTGCCTTGGAGGATGCTAAAAAAATAGTCAAGACCTGCAGAGGATGTCAAGTCTTCAGTTCCAAACAACACCTGTCGGCTTCTGCCCTCAAGACCATTCCCCTCACCTGGCCTTTCGCCGTCTGGGGACTGGACATGGTGGGCCCTTTCAAGACGGCCCGCGGTGGGTTGACACATCTACTCGTTGCTGTGGACAAGTTCACAAAGTGGATCGAAGCAAAGCCGATTAAGAAGCTGAACGGGCCGACTGCCGTGACATTCATCACCGACATCACTACACGGTACGGCGTGCCGCACAGCATCATCACCGACAACGGCACGAACTTCGCCAAAGGCGCACTGGCACGTTTCTGCGCGACACAGGGCATCCGACTGGACTTAGCATCCGTTGCCCACCCGCAGTCAAACGGCCAAGTCGAGCGAACAAATGGACTTATCCTCTCTGGCATCAAGCCCCGACTGGTTGTACCACTAGAGCGATCGGCCGACTGCTGGCTTGAAGAACTGCCGGCTGTCCTCTGGAGTCTGCGCACTACACCCAACAAGTCAACCGGCTTCACTCCATTCTTTCTTGTGTACGGTGCCGAGGCTGTCATCCCAACAGACATCGAGTTCGACTCGCCTCGGATCACCATGTACACGGAGGAGGAAGCCAAAGAAGCAAGAGAAGACGGCGTCGACCTACTGGAAGAAGGCCGGCTGTTAACCCTCAGCCGGTCCACCATCTACCAGCAAGGCCTGCGCTGCTACTACAACCGCAAGGTCAAGCCAAGATCCTTCCAAGAGGGCGACCTTGTGCTCCGGCTGATCCAGCGAACAGCCGGCCAGCACAAGCTCTCGGCCCCTTGGGAAGGCCCCTTCGTCGTCAGCAAGGCACTCGGCAACGACTCCTACTACTTGATCGACGCGCAAAAGCCAAGAGCACGCAAGAGAGACGACTCCGGCAAGGAGTCGGAGCGACCATGGAACGCAAACCTCCTAAGACGATTTTACAGCTGAAAAGCAGTATGTATCACGCTACCCCTTTTGTATTTAGTTACAAACCAACAGGCCCCCCGAACAGGACTCGGGGACTGCCTTTTATTTATCTATGGATGACGAGTGTCATATCCATGAATGTCTTATTACATTTTGAATTCTTGTCCGGCACCGGGTCCGACTAGTCGGCCCGGGGACTGGCCGCCTTAAGCTATATTATAAGTTCTTCCCGAAGTCAGCAAAGTAGTGCGCCGGCTCCCCAGTCCTCTCTTGTTGAAAGTCGCAGCTCAAAGAACTGACTGTCCGACTAGCAAGAGAGAAGACAGAAAGGACGCCCACACGAAAATGGCTAAGGAACAACTAACCTATATAGCAAAAAGACGGCCTCTATATACGCCTACCGACTGTCACAACAGCCGGCTGGCCGGCTTCCTAAAAAACTTAGCTTAAGTCTGGCAGAGCTAAAAGTACTTCCCCCTCCCCAATCGGCCAGGCACTCCCCGGCTGCAGTTTGTAGAACAACTGTTTGACTAGGGAGACGGCAACCAAGGGAGGGCGGCAAAGGAAAAAAGCAAAAGGACAAAAAGCAAAAGTACAAGGAAAAGCCGATTGCATAACTTATATACATAAAGCCGCCTAAAGGCTGGCAACAGAATTAAGTTTGAATACACCCAGTGGGTGGAATTGCGCAGACTTAACCGAACATTGTTCAAAGTAACAAGACAGGAAAACAAAGAAAGAAGACTAAGGCATGACTTGGAGGCCGAGCTGGTCGGTGAAGGCAGCTCGCCGGCTGAGGGAGTGGCCGCCTAGCTGGTCCCGGCTTGACCGCCTCCCGCGGCAGGAGACGCACTCGCACGCGACGTAGTGCTGGAGGCGCGGTCAGGCTGGCCGGCTTCTCCACCAGCCGGCTCGGCGCCTTCACCCTCCTCCTCCTCCTCCTCCTCACCCTCGTCGCTGGAGTCGATCTCCTCCGCCGAGTCCTCGCCGTACGCCGGGTCCAGCCCGAACCAATCTTCCGGCTGGGCGACTCCATTGTCGTCCATCTCGGGGGCGAAGACGTTGGTGTCGGTGTAGTCGGCGATCGCCGAAGCTCGCCGAATGATGGCCGGCCGCGCCGGCTCGAGCTCCGTGTCGGCTTGCTGCCGCCAGGTCGCCAGCTGGTCCAAGTTCAGGCCGGGATACCAGGCCTTGACGAACTCCAGCGCCCGCCTGGCGCCGGAGCGAGCCGCTGACGCCTTCCAAGCCTCGAAGCGGCCGACGGCCACCTCCAGCCAGTCGGCGGTCCGGCAGGGAGTGCGCGGGACCACTTGGCCGGGCCAGAGGGCGGCCAAGACCTGCGACCCGGCACGCTGAAGCCGGCGGAGCAGCCTGTGAGCCGACTGGATACGAGCCTGGATCGCCAGGAGCTGCTCCTCCAGCGAGCGGCCGGCGGTCGGCGAGATCTCGAAGCCGGCTTGCCTCTTCGCCTGGCGACGAGCTTCGATGGCCTGGTTGGCAGCAGTTGAGTAGCCAGGGAAGTACTCTGCGCGAAGAAGAAAAGAAAAGAAGAACCCCAAATCAGAAAAACAAGTCGAAGTAGCAGATGGCAAGAGAGGATGAAGGGGCAGACGACTTACCGTCAACCAGATCCTCAATCTGGCCATAGCCGGAGACCAGAGTCTGCCTGGCCTCTGCCCAGCCGGCCGCCTCCGTCTCGAACTCAGCCTGGAGGGTGGCTTCGCGATCCTGCGCAGCCTTCAGCACAGCCTTGTGGCCTTCCTCCTGGTCGGCCAGCTTCTTGACCAGGCGGTCGCGCTCCTGCACCAAGGCGGCGAGCTCCACGTCCCTGGCACGAAGAGCAGTCTGGGACTCCCCCAGCTGTGCCCTCAGACTAGCGTTGGCCGCTGCAGAGATAGAAGAACAAGAAGAATGATGAGAAATCATCAAGGAAGATCCGAGCCGACTGCTCAGCAGTCGGCCCGAATCTCGGGGACTACACCCGGTGGGTGCGCTGACGCGCCCCCACATGAGATGAAGATCAAGTTACATACCTCGGCTTTCAGTGAGATCAGCGTTCTTCTGCGTCAGCTTCCGAGCCTGGGAGTTGAAGGCGGCCGCTCGGAGGTTGTGATAGTCCTGCAAGATGGACAGAAGATCGACGTGAGAACGAAAGCAACGATGAGAAATCATCAAGGAAGATCCGAGCCGACTGCTCAGCAGTCGGCCCGAATCTCGGGGACTACACCCAGTGGGTGCGCTGACGCGCCCCCACGAGGATCCCATGCAAAAATAGTGCCACGAGTCGTGGCAGCAAACACAATATCCTCGTATTCAATTGCATCATAGTACTCATCATCCGTGTACAGAAACTGATTTTTGAGCAATATCCATGGACGAACCGTGGAATCAGTAACGACGGCAACAAGCTTGTTGAACATAGCAACAACTTCATAGTTCTTGTAATTCCAAGAGCGGTTGGGAACTCAACAAATTGCTATCTTCCGTAGACGATAGCCACCATGATCGTATTTGAACGTACGTAGATCATCTACGTGCTCAACCTCAAGGCACTCTGAGATTTTTGGATGTGGAATCCGCTGATGAGTGTACACATTCACAAGTTCCCACTCGCAATTGTACCCAATATAAACAACCCAAAATCCATTTGCACCAGCCCAGGCCTTACCCTTAAGCGATGGCATCTTGACATCACACATATCATTATCAAGCGGCATCAACTTGCACAAGCTGAGGCCTCCGTCGTCCGCGCCCATGCGAACAGGCTTATAGAAAAGAAGATAAGGGAGATCAAACCGCTCCTGGACCCTTGGGTTGCTTGTAATGATGTTATAAGTTGAGTCGAGAATGGTCTTGAACGAACCTGCCATGCTAGCCGAGGTGATGACGTCGCACCGATCAATGAGTTCCTCCACCACGTCATCTTTCAGATCGGGGCCAGAATAACGGGGTCGTTTCTGGCTTGTTCCCTCCATGGAAAAGACGATCGAACAATGGCAGAAGGAAGGGTGAAGGCAAATGGAGGAGGGAGGAAGAGCGTGCGACAGCAGTTCCAAATTGAGAGGGAAAGGCGAAGAGTCGGTGGACGGTTGCCAGTTTGCCAGGGTACACGAAGAGGCGCCCCGGCCTACACGTCTGTTTGGAAATAGTACAAAAGGACTCGCCGTCGTCTCACTGACATGTTGGAACGGGACCACATGTCAACAAAACATGGTGTGTCATTTCTCGTGCAAAATGCGATCTGGCCGTGTTGAACCGAAGTGCCGCATTATTTCTCGACTTTATTTTTTTAATGGTGTGTCGTTCAGTTTTGAAGCATGACTAATTGGTACTGTATGCAGAGAAAATATAAACTACTCTACCACTACTCCACCTCTAGTACTAGTAGTATAAAAAAGATATATAGGCTGGAGCTTCAGCGCTTTCTTGCTAAGGGCTGCCCACTCGCTTCTCACACTATCACCCTCTCTCCAGATCTAAGAAAGACAGCCTCTCTCTCCCTCCTCACCGGTGGTCACAGATCCGTCGGGGAAGAAAAGGACATGTAGCATTGACGCACTCGTCGGCGGTGAGAGAGGTCACGCACTGACGACAAGGCCGTCCTCTCAGACCTAGCGCCCGCGCGGGATGGCCTCCGTCCCCAAGCTCGCTGCCGTAGTGTGTGCGGAGGACGGCGACCATGAGCGAAGCCACTTCCCGCCAACCCTCAGGTATGCTACCTCTTTTCGAACCATACCCTTGTTCTATTGCCCCATCTGCCACGTCACTGCATGTGGATCTTTTTCCACTCCACCATCTTCCCAATTTGCTATCCTCTGCTCTGCTAGTCACGCAGACGAAAACCTTAATTTGCACTATTAAAGGAAACCCTACTTCATGCAGACTAATCCATGTCTGGGTTGAATAAGGAAAGGAAGGGAGACTGTATTGTCCAAGAGAGTAGGCATCGAACCCGCATCTAGGTTGAAAAGGGGAAAATCAGTAGCTAAGGAACAAGTCTCGTGTCTCTTGGTTGAAGAAGGGTAGAAAGGCATGACAACCCAATAGAGAATGACCAAGTCGATCGTCTTGTTGTCCTCACATAGGAAAAAGGTGGCTAAAGAGAAAAAAATGGGATGTAATCCACATATGCTGCCTGGATATTTGTTCCTCTGGGCAACCATACCTCCCTCACCACTCTATGCGTCCATGGAGGTATGTCGTACTGGTGCGCCCACTGTCCGAATGGGCCTCCCATGCTCTTATTGCCACTTTTTTGCTGTTAGTATAATGCCAGCAGTCAAGTCAAGCAATGCTACTGCTAAAGTGATGCCACATTTAACTAATGCCGCACTCAGTCTAATGCCACCGATAAATTTAAGCAATGCCATTCAATGTCACTGGATTATTTCAGGGTTAGCTGTTGATTGTGGATGTATTAAAGATTTTTTCAGCAAAGGCATTCTAATGTTGTTGCACAACCAGTATACCAACGATGAATCTTGTTACTACCTTCAGATTTTTGCACTGTTAATGCTTATAGATTACATACATCACTTTCATGAGATAAGTCAATTTTTTTTGTACACTGTCAAGAGGAAAGGTCAACAGTGGGCACCTCCTCCTCTGGCTGTTCTCTTGATTTGTTCGATCAAGTTTTTATGTTTGACCGATTATCAAGATTGGGATAGCAATTTTTAGGTCCCCTCGAGTTCGAAATGATATTTACCTTGAAGGTACATGGTTTGGAATTTCTTTATAGTGTCATTAGTTAATAATGCTAGTTACCTTGAGACTTTTGTATTTGGTTTAATGCTCATACACAGCTAGTATTCCAATGCTAAAACTCGTTACCTTTACATTTTGTATTTTTAATTCTTATAGAAATCTTCCAGTGCTAGAGTTTACTGAAATCTGTTCAGTAAAACCATTGTACTGTACCCTATAATAAAATAACTACTCTACTATTGCACTAGCCACTGGATTAGTGTATATTTGTACTATTCGAATGGTGTTGCATTAGCGTATGGACATAAACAAAGTGTGGCAAGCTTTCCCAGATATGTGCTCAAGAAAACTACTACCTATTTTTCTAAATACTAGACGTTTGGGTACTTTAAATTGAACTGCGAAAACATCTTATATTAAGGAACAGAGGGTGTAGAGTTCACTCAAATTATCCCGGTAAAGCTAGTCACACCTTTGTTAAAATTAATGTTCATTATGTTATCGGAGGAGGTCTGTATGTTTGTCTCTAATGCCTGTTGACTACATACCTGACATCATGATGTAATGTTAAGTCATTTCCTTTTGTACAGTGTCACTGAATTGTCAAGGCGGTGATGGCATTTTATTTTAGTTGAACTGCACAAAATATTCTTAAAAGAAGAGGAAAGGTCAGGAATCGATCATTTTTTCAGAAAGAACTATATATGCCTTCCTGAAATCAGCCGATGTTGCCTTATTCATTCCTTCAAACAGGTGGTTAGAAACAGTCTTGCTACCTTTTCCCATTAAGAAATTGGAATGCTTATATTTGTGAGTCTATGCTTCAACTAGTGCCACTTTTATAGTAATCACACTTTCAATATCTATGCAAACAGGGACGCTCGATTTTAGTGGAACTGCACAAAAAGTCCAAATGGTTCAACATTAGGAGCATGTTTTCTTCCAAACCTTTATATCCAATTGGTGGCACTATGAGCTGTTCATTAGAAGGTACATGGTTTGCTACTATCTTGCTTCTCTTTTTGTACTATCATTAGATAGTAATACTAGTGGTTTGCATGTGAATTTATTGGCAGGGTGGACCTACATTGGAAGTGCACGACAGGATTCAATGATTGGATGCTCAATTTTGGTTGTATCGATTTCACCTTTTCCATCACTGCGAACATGGATATCCTTGGTCTGATGAAGAATAGGCGCTATATTTCTACTCTGAACCAGCAAATCAATTCAGTATGAAATTGTCCAGGGCAAAACATGACTGTATCAAATTGTCCAGTGCAAAACATGACAGATGCTAAGCGGAAGAGACGTGTTTAAACCGAAAATACAAGGTGGGGTATATGTTTACTAGCTGCTTGATATTTGTGCAGACAGAGATGTCTACCTGTTGCTATTTGGCAAACAAACAAAGTGACCGCAATTTTGGTTGAACTACACAAGAGAATAGTATAGTCACTGCATGCAGTGCCATTTGAAAGTAGACACAGAAAGATTGGATAGTCACTTCGTCGACTGCAGAAAAGTAGTATTGTACTATTTATTGGCCAACACTAGGTGCTTCATTGCTTTGGTCTGATTATACAATGGGCATCATTTTGCCTAAGTTAAAGTTTGTATTCCGAAAATAGTCTCGCCATGTGATCGAGAGAACACCAAATCATATTGTAGTGGATGTTCCTCCATCATGTGTGGTTCATTCTCATGGTTCCAGCTATTGGTGAAACCACTTACGTTTGCAAGAGGAATTGTAGACTTCACAAACAAATTTGTCTTTCAGTCTGTATTGAATGTTGGCCAAGAGAAGCATCCATGTTAGTAGGAAGAACAGATGTTTTTTCTAGATCGTTGCTTTTGGAGCTACATATTTGTATAGGATCTTTCAATCATTGAGATGCAATAACATGTTGATCTTATGTATGGGAATCGTACTAGTTGGTTTTGAATTTGGGTTACTAATGTGAACATATTACAATGCCAGGCATGTTAGTCTCGTGTGAACATTTCGAACGGATCGGCTCTTACTGCTGTGCACAACATGATCCTTATTTCTGTGTTCTCAGTGTTTACAAGTTACTAACAGTTCCTTATTTCTGTTCACTCAGTGTTTACAAGTTACTGATCGATCACTAGCTAGCCTACTAATGCGCTCCTGGCAGTTTTAGTTGCGACGCAAGATCCGAAGTGGCAGTTTTTTGAATAAAAATGCCTACCTCTGAAGAAACTGACAAACTGCTCTGAAGAAAATGTCATGTGAATCTGAAGAAACTGCTAGCAAAAACGTTCGCAAATGCCTTATCTCCCAGCTAACGTTCAACAGCTAATGCGATCCTACACGTACACCATCCGACCTACTCGATCCTACACGTAACTATCCAACCTACTCGATCCTACATGGATAAATAGCGGATCACGCACGTACTACCTCCTTTCCGGTTTGCAGGGCTCAGTTCAAGAAACGACCTACTCGATCCTACACGAATAAATAGCAGATCACGCACATACTAGTACCTCCTTTCCGGTTTGCAGGGCTTAATTAAAAAATCTTACCAACCAAGGTACTCCCTCCGTCAGGGTTTATTAGTCCCGTGAGCCAAAGCAGAAAGACCAAGGCATGGCAATTAACTACATGCAGAAGTTTAAGCCTAATTAATTCCAGTGATTTAAGTGGCTGCATGTGTGCCCTCGGCTGCGACTCATTGCATGCTGCTCCACGTACTGGCTGTGAGTGATTCTGAGTGGCTGCATGCAGCCGGCCGTAATTAAGGCAGCTAACTGATGCAAAAAAATATGCACTTTAATTGTTGCGGGCCTTTTAAATCCGTGGAATCATTATTGACAAGGAGGGAGTACCTCATCTGGATGATTCGAGTGCACTCGTTTGACCGTCATGCCGGCGTGCGACCCAGCACAGACGGGACGGGACGGCACAGTCATAATTTCAGTTTTTCTAGTTTTCCACGGCAAGCTGGCGCGCTAAGCCATGCCTGCTTATGCATTGAATTCCGATGACCGTCGCGCTACCTTCCGCCTATAAGTATTGTTTCCCGGCCTTCTCCGATGGCGCCATGACCCAACTCGCACTATCCTCATAAGCCCCCACCGGCCCGATGTCTAGTTAGCTAAGAGTAAGTTAGTACTTGTACGCTACTAGAGTACTAGTGGGAGTAGATAGTTAACTTGGCTATGATGGTTGTCAACGTGGAAGTTCAGTACTCTATATCTGGATCAGACCTGTTACTTTGCTCTGAATGTTGAACTTTCCGTTTGAACATATTGGATGGGCTGTTATTTTTTTAATGGGTTGTATTTGTCCGCCACGGGTTTAGAGGCTGACTTGTGGGCCTACCAGGTTGACGCGTATACAATCAGGAGATGATTGTACGTGGCGAGGATGACAGCAGGGACCCGCCAAGGTCATGGCAGTACGCAAGCAAGTGCCTCCTTATTTCAAGCCAATAAAAAAAGGCTCCTCCTAATGGATTTCTGACATCTGGGTCCCATGCCATTGTCAATGTATAGTCAATAAACGAGAGAATTGCACAACGAGCGGCTGACACCAGGGACCCAGCAGCTCGCCCAGTTATTTTTGTTTTGGGTTAATTTGATAAATGCCACTCCAAATCTGGTGATTCCGAGAAATGCCGCTGCAATTTCCAAACTTTGAAAAATGCCATTTCATGTCATTTCCAGTTGCATTTTTCGAAGTCTGGAGTGGCGTTTTTCAAAGTTGCAAATTCCAGTGTCGTTTTTTAGAGTTTGCAAAAATTGCAGTGGCATTTCTCAAAGTTTGCAAATTGGAGTGGCATTTTTATGAATCGCCATAATTGGAGTGGCATTTATCTAATTTGTTTTTGAGACGGAAGCAGGGTGTCAACTGGGCTGTGCGGGGCACTCTGGCCTATCTAGACAACCTTTTCTTTTATGTTTACCATAGACCAGCCCAGTAGTTTTTTTTCTTTTTGAAAATGGCTAGCCCGGTTTTTTTGTGATTTGTTGATAACCCACAAGTATAGGGGATCGCAACAGTTTTCGAGGGTAGAGTATTCAACCCAAATTTATTGATTCGACACAAGGGGAGCCAAAGAATATTCTCAAGTATTAGTAGTTGAGTTGTCAATTCAACCACACCTGGATAACTTAGTATCCGCAACAAAGTATTTAGTAGCAAAGTAGTATGGAAGTAACGGCAACAGTGGCAAAAGTAACAGTAGCAGTTTTGTAGTAATTGTAACAGTGGCAACGGTAAAGTAACTAAGCAAAGAGCAATATGTGAAAAGCTCATAGGCATTGGATCAGTGATGGATAATTATGTCGGATGCGATTCCTCATGTAATAGTTATAACATAGGGTGACACAGAACTAGCTCAAGTTCATCAATGTAATGTAGGCATGTATTCCGAATATAGTCATACCTGCTTATGGAAAAGAACTTGCATGACATATTTTGTCCTACCCTCCCGTGGCAGCGGGGTCCTAATGGAAACTAAGGGATATTAAGGCCTCCTTTAATAGAGTACCAGACCAAAGCATTAACACTTACTGAATACATGAAGTCCTCAAACTACGGTCATCACCAGTAAGTATCCCGATTATTGTCACTTCAGGGTTAACGGATCATAACACATAATAGGTGACTATAGACTTGCAAGATAGGATCAAGAACTCACATATATTCATGAAAACATAATAGGTTCAGATCTGAAATCATGGCACTCGGGCCCTAGTGACAAGCATTAAGCATAGCAAAGTCATAGCAACATCAATCTTAGAACATAGTGGATACTAAGGATCAAACCCTAACAAAACTAACTTGATTACATGCTAAATCTCATCCAACCCATCACCGTCCAGCAAGCCTACGATGGAATTACTCACGCATGGTAGTGAGCATCATGAAATTGGTGATGGAGGAAGGTTGATGACGATGACGGCGACGGATCCCCCTCTCTGGAGCCCCGAACAGACTCCAGATCAGCCCTCCCGAGAGAGAGGGCTTGGCGGCGGCTCCGTATCATAAAACGCGATGAATCCTTCTCCCTGATTTTTTTTCTCCCCGAACATGAATATATGGAGTTGGAGTTGAGATCGGTGGAGCTTCAGGGGGGCCACGAGGCAGGGGGCGCGCCCCCACCCTCGTGGACAGGGTGTGGGCCCCCTGATGTTGATTATTTTGCCAATATTTTTTATTAAATCCAAAAAGTTGCTCCGTGGATTTTCATGTCATTCCAAGAACTTTTATTTCTGCACAAAAATAACACTATGGCAGTTCTGCTGAAAACAGCGTCAGTCCGGGTTAGTTCCATTCAAATCATGCAAGTTAGAGTCCAAAACAAGGGCAAAAGTGTTTGGAAAAGTAGATACGACGGAGACGTATCATTTGTCAAGTAAGTCACTTTGTCAGGCCTGTTGGGCTGCAAATCTTTCAAGACGAGGATAGTTTCATTCGGCTGGGCGAGAAAATGCCCTATCAGTAATGAGAAATGGGTTGTACATTTTTAAAACACATCAAACCGGCAATTAATTTCAAATTTCTTTATTTCATTTCGAGATTTTAAATTGCATTGATTTTTATGCGTGGACAATTTGTTGGATTTTATATTGATATACATTTATTTTTAAAATTAGTTTGAATGTGACTCGAAATTTCGGGATTAAAAATAGTTCGGACCGCACCGAAATATGCAAAATTTCCTATACTTTTTTAACCGTGGCCACAATATGGGCTGTAATGCTAACAAAAGAATATGGGCTCCAAAAAAACCTTAAGAATTAGCACATGGGCTGTAAATCATTAGAAATAATGGCAGATGGGTTGTATGCTGTTTTCCACAGATTTGAGGATTTCCTAAAAAAAGGTTGACGCACAAGCAGTGGCTGTTGGATGTCCATCCAACGGCCGTCGTGCTTCTTCAATCTCTGCTCTTCCTGCTCCAGCCGCTCAAACCAGCGCCGGCTGGACTGCCTGCACCCTCCTCCCGCGGCCGGCTGTGCTGCCGCGCAGGGCTCACCGCCCCACCATACTCCCATCGCTGGCCTAGCCATCCCTCTACTCACCCATACCTGCTGTTATTCTCCGGCGATGGCAGACAAACCAGTAAACCCTCGTACAGTCATACTCCCCTCCGCATGGGAAACAACTGCCGAGTCTTCCCTGGCTCCGTGACATTCCCTTCCTAGGCCTCGCCGTCGTCCACCGCCCTGGTGCTCTCGGTGCGGCGTGGTCAACGTGGTCAACGACCGACATGCATCTGAAGTGGACTGTACGTGGAGAGGCTGACAGCTGGGTCCACGGCCGCACGCAAGGAAATGCCTCCTTATTACGCGCAAAATAATGATTCCTCCACCTGACATTTGGGATCCACCGAAAGGGCATCTGTATTTCGCAAAAAAAATGTTACCGCTGCTGACAGCTCGGACCCACCAGCTATATCTTCGCACGCAAGGAAGTGCCTCCTTATTACGCACAAAAAATGAATACTCCCCCGCTAGCTGGGACCCAGTATAGTGGGAGGCTGACTTGTGGGCCTACTAAGTTGACGGGGACAGAGGGCTTTGTCAACTTAGTCAATATGCACGATTCTAGCTCCAGTGACCATACGATGTCCATCCAATGGCCGTAGTGCTTCTTCAACCTCTGGTCTTCTTGCTCCAACCGCCCAAAGCAGCGCCGGTCGTGCCGCCTGCTCCTGCCTCCCGTAGCCGGATGTGCTGCCGCGGAGGACTCACTGCCCCTACTACTCCCACCGATGGCCAGACCATCCCTCCACTCACCCACACCCCCTGTTATTCTGCGGCGACAGCAGCCTCACACCGCAGCTGAACCAGTGAACCCTCGTACTCCTCTCCGCGTGGGCATCCACTGTCCCGTCTTCCCCGGCTCTGCGTCGTCCCCTTCCTAGGCCTCGCCGCCGTCGTGGTGCTCTCGGCGCGGCGTGGTCAATGTGGTCAATGACCGACTTCCATCGGAAGAGTACTGTATGTGGAGAGGCTGACAGCTGGGTCCAGGGCAGCCGCAAGGAAGTGCCTCCTTATTACGCGCAAAATAATTATTCCTCCACCTGACAACAGGGACCCACTGGACGGGCCACCATATTTTGTGAAAAAGACGTTTCCCCCCTGACTGCTGGGACCCACCAGCAACATCTTCTAACGCAAGGAAGTGCGTCCGGGCAAAAAAATGATTCACCTCCCTGACTGTTGGGACCCACCAGCTACATCTTCACACGCAAGGAAGTGCCTGATAGTCGGGACCCACCTGGTCGAAGCATACGTAGCGTTGTCATTCTGGTCGCGAACGTGTACATACAAAGTGGTCGATGTAGAGGCGTGCACGTGTCGTAGTAGAGGCGCGCACGTGGCGTAGTAGAGGCGTGCATGTAGCATGTACACGTACGTACAGCGGCCAGGGTGCAAGAAAGAAAATACGGCCACGTACGTACATACGGGTGGGGTCTCGAACGCCTACTCGCGCATACGTACGGCCAGGGCTCGTGTACATGGCTGGGTCGGAACGGAGAAACTGCGTCGTCGTCGTGTTCATGGGGAGGCAATGGAATGCGTTGTGTTCATCGGGAGGCAACGGAATGCGTGGGAGCTAACCGGCTTGGACGGAACAGCCGATGGAAACAAGGCCTGGCGTATGATACGCCCATTTTGCATCACGCTTTTATATTGATATTTATTGCATTATTGGCTGTTATTACACGTTATGTTACAATACTTATGGCTATTCTCTCTTATTTTACAAGGTTTATCATGAAGGGGGAGAATGCAGGCAGCTGGGATTCTGGCTGGAAAAGGAGAAAATATTGGAAACCTATTCTGCACATCTCCAAAAGTCCTGAAACCCCACGAAAGTTATTTTTGAAATTTATAAGAATTACTGAGCGAAGAAAATACCAGAGGGGGCCCACACCCTGGCCAGGACGGTGGGGGGCGAGCCCACCCTTACTGGGCGCGCCCCCTGTCTCCTGGGCCCCCTGGTGGCCCTTCGGTGCCTCTCTTCTTCTATATGAAGGCTTTTACCCTGGAAAAATCATAAGCAAGCTTACGGGACGAAACTCCGCCACCACGAGGCGGAACCTTGGCGGAACCAATCTAGAGCTCCGGCATAGCTGTTCTGCCGGGGAAACTTCCCTCCGGGAGGGGGAAATCATCACCGTCATCATCACCAACGATCCTCTCATCAGGAGGGGGTCAATCTCCATCAACATCTTCACCAGCACCATCTCCTCTCAAAACCCTAGTTCATCTCTTGTATCCAATCTTGTATCAAAACCACAAATTGGTACCTGTGGGTTGCTAGTAGTGTTGATTACTCCTTGTAATTGATGCTAGTTGGTTTATTTGGTGGAAGATCATATGTTCAGATCCTTAATGCATATTATTACTCCTCTGATCATGAACATGAATATGCTTTGTGAGTAGTTACGTTTGTTCCTGAGGACATGGGTGAAGTCTTGCTATTAGTAGTCATGTGAATTTGGTATTCGTTCGATATTTTGATGAGATGTATGTTGTCTCTCCTCTAGTGGTGTTATGTGAACGTCGACTACATGACACTTCACCATTATTTGGGCCTAGAGGAAGGCATTGGGAAGTAATAAGTAGATGATGGGTTGCTAGAGTGATAGAAGCTTAAACCCTAGTTTATGTGTTGCTTCGTAAGGGGCTGATTTGGATCCACTAGTTTCATGCTATGGTTAGGTTTACCTTAATACTTCTTTTGTAGTTGCGGATGCTTGCAAAAGGGGTTAATCATAAGTGGCATGCTTGTCCAAGTAAGGGCAGTACCCAAGCACCGGTCCACCCACATATCAAATTATCAAAGTACAGAACGCGAATCATATGAGCGTGATGAAACTAGCTTGACGATAATTCCCATGTGTCCTCGGGAGCGCTTTTCTCATTATAAGGAATTTTCCAGGCTTGTCCTTTGCTACAGAAAGGATTGGGCCACCTTGCTGCACTTTATTTACTTTCATTGCTTGTTACCCGTTACAAATTACCTTATCACAAAACTATCTATCATCTACAATTTCAGTGCTTGCAGAGAATACCTTACTGAAAACCGCTTGTCATTTCCTTCTGCTCCTCATTGGGTTCGACACTCTTACTTATCGAAAGGACTATGATAGATCCCCTACACTTGTGGGTCATCAAGACTCTTTTCTGGCGCCGTTGCCGGGGAGTGAAGCGCCTTTGGTGAGTGGAACTTGGTAAGGAAACATTTATATAGTGTGCTGAAATTTTCTGTCACTTGTTACTATGGAAACTAATCCTTTGAGGGGTTGTTCGGGGCATCTTCGCCCCGACCAGTAGAGCAAAGAATTGCTCCTCAACCTTCTGAACCTATTGAAAAAATTCACTTTGAGATTCCTTCAGGTATGATAGAGAAACTGCTAGCTAATCCCTTTGCAGGAGATGGAACATTGCAACCCGATTTACACCTTATCTTTGTGGATGAAGTTTGTGGATTATTTAAGCTTGCAAGTATTCCCGATGATGTTGTTAAGAGGAATGTCTTCCCTTTATCTTTGAAGGGAGATGCATTGACATGGTATAGGCTATGTGATGATACGGGATCTTGGAACTATAAACGATTGAAGTTGGAATTTCACCAGAAGTTCTATCCTATGCATCTTGTTCATCGTGATCGTAATTACATATATTATTTCTGGCCTCGCGAAGGATAAAGCATCGCTCAAGCTTGGGGGAGGCTTAAGTCAGTGTTATATTCATGCCCCAATCATGAGCTCTCAAGAGAAATGATTATTCAAAAAAAATTATGCTCGGCTTTCTGACAACAATCGCACCATGCTCGGTACTTCCTGTGCTGGTTCTTATATGCTGAAGACTACTGAATTCAAGTGGGATTTATTGGAAAGAATTAAATGCAACTCTGAAGATTGGGGTTCCGTCGATGGTAAGGAGTCAGGTATGACACCTAAGTTTGATTGTGTTAAATCTTTTATGGATACCGATTCTTTTCGTGGATTTAGTGCTAAATATGGACTTGACTCTGAGATAGTAGCTTCTTTCTGTGAATCTTTTGCTGCTCACGTTGATCTCCCTAAGGAGAAGTGGTTTAAATATAATCCTCCCACTGAAGTAAAAATAGTTGCACCTATAACAGTTGAAGAAAAGTCTATCACTTATAATGATCCTATTGTTCCTACTACTTATGTTGAGAAACCACCTTTTCCTGTTAGGATAAAGGATCATGCTAGAACTTCAACTGTGGTTCATAAGAGTAATACTAGAACATATACACCTCCTGAGCATATTAAAGTTGAACCCAGTATTGCTATGGTTAAAGATCTCTTGGATGATAATATAGATGGGCATGTTATTTATTACTATGGTGAAGCTGCTAATATTGCAAAGCCCGATTCTAAGATACATAGACCTGTTGTAGGCATGCCTGTTATTTCTGTTAAAATAGGAGATCATTGTTATCATGGCTTATGTGATATGGGTGCTAGTGCTAGTGCAATCCCTATTTCCATATACAAGGAAATTATGCATGAGATTGCACCCGCTGAATTGGAAGGTATTGATGTTACTGTTAAACTTGCCAATAGAGATACTATTTCACCGGTTGGGATTGTTAGAGATGTTGAAGTCTTATGTGGGAAAGTTAAATATCCTGCTGATTTTCTTGTTCTTGGTTCCCCACAAGATGACTTTTGTCCCATTATATTTGGTAGACCCTTCTTGAATACTGTTAATACTAGGATTGATTGTGAAAAGGATGTTGTTACAATTGGCTTAGGGGATATGTCTCATGAGTTTAATTTTGCTAAGTTTCATAGACAACCCCGTGATAAAGAATTGCCTAGTAAGGATGAAATTATTGGTCTCGCTTCTATTGCCGTACCTCCTACTGATCCGTTAGAACAATATTTGCTGGACCATGAAAATGATATGTTTATGAATGAAAGAAGGGAAATAGATGAAGTATTCCTTCAACAGGGTCCTATTCTGAAACACAACTTACCTGTTGAAATCCTAGGGGATCCTCCTCCACCAAAGGGTGATCCCGTGTTTGAGCTCAAACCTTTACCTGATAACCTTAAATATGCTTATCTTGATGAAAAGAAGATATATCCTGTTATTATTAGTGCTAACCTTTCAGAGCAAGAAGAGGAAAGATTATTGAAAACTCTGAAGAAGCACCGTGCTCCTATTGGATATACTCTTGATGATCTTAAGGGCATTAGTCCCACTCTATGCCAACACAAAATTAAATTGGACGAAGGCTCCAAACCAGTTAGGGATCATCAACGACGGTTAAATCCTAAGATGAAAGAAGTGGTAAGAAAGGAGATACTAAAGCTCCTAGAGGCAGGTATAATTTATCCCGTTGCTGATAGTGAATGGGTTAGTCCTGACCATTGCGTTCCTAAGAAGGGAGGTATTACTGTTGTTCCTAATGATAAAGATGAATTGATTCCGCAAAGAATTATTACAGATTATAGGATGGTAATTTATTTCCGTAAATTAAATAAAGCTACTAAGAAAGATCATTACCCTTTACCTTTTATTGATCAAATACTAGAAAGACTGTCCAAACATACACATTTTTGCTTTTTAGATGGTTATTCTGGTTTCTCTCAAATACCTATGTCAGTGGAAGATCAATCCAAAACTACTTTTACTTGCCCTTTCGGTACTTTTGCTTATAGATGTATGCCTTTTGGTTTATGTAATGCACCTGCTACCTTTCAAAGATGTATGATGGCTATATTCTCCGACTTTTGTGAAAAGATTTGTGAGGTATTCATGGATGATTTCTCCGTTTATGGATCCTCTTTTGATAATTGCTTGAGCAACCTTGATCGAGTTTTGCAGAGATGTGAAGACACTAGTCTCGTCTTGAATTGGGAGAAGTGCCACTTTATGGTTAATGAAGGCATTGTCTTGGGGCATAAAATTTCTGAAAGAGGTATTGAAGTTGATAAAGCTAAAGTTGATGCCATTGAAAAGATGCCATGTCCCAAGGACATAAAAGGTATAAGAAGTTTCCTTGGTCACGCCGGCTTTTATAGGAGGTTCATTAAGGACTTTTCTAAAATCTCTAGGCCTCTGACTAATTTATTGCGAAATGATATTCCTTTTGCCTTTGATGATGATTGTGTAGAAGCATTTGAAATACTTAAGAAAGCTTTGATCACTGCACCTATTGTTCAGCCACCTGATTGGAATTTACCCTTTGAAATTATGTGTGATGCTAGTGATTATGCTGTAGGTGTTGTTCTAGGGCAAAGAGTTGATAAGAAACTAAATGTTATTCAATATGCTAGTAAAACTCTAGACAATGCCCACAGAAATTATGCTACCACTGAAAAAGAATTCTTAGCAGTTGTATTTGCTTGTGATAAGTTCAGACCTTACATTGTTGATTCTAAAGTTACCACTCACACTGATCATGCTGCTATTAAATATCATATGGAAAAGAAAGATGCTAAGCCTAGACTTATTAGATGGGTCCTCTTGCTCCAAGAATTTGATTTGCATATTATTGATAGAAAGGGAGCTGAGAACCCCGTTGCAGACAACTTGTCTAGGTTAGAGAATGTTCTTGATGACCCACTACCTATTGATGATAGCTTTCCTGATGAACAATTAGCGGTCATTAATGCTTCTCGTACTACTCCATGGTATGCTGATTATGCTAATTACATTGTTGCTAAATTTATACCACCTAGTTTCACAAAGTTCTTTTATGATTTAAGACATTACTTCTGGGATGACCCACACCTTTATAAAGAAGGAGTAGATGGTGTTATTAGACGTTGTGTACCTGAGCATGAACAGGAACAGATCCTACGCAAGTGTCACTCCGAACCATATGGAGGACACCACGCTGGTGATAGAACTGCACATAAGGTATTGCAATCCGGTTTTTATTGGCCTACTCTCTTCAAAGATGCTCGTAAGTTTGTCTTGTCTTGTGATGAATGTCAAAGAATTGGTAATATTAGTAGACGTCAAGAAATGCCTATGAATTACTCTCTTGTTATTGAACCATTTGATGTATGGGGCTTTGATTATATGGGACCTTTTCCTGCCTCTAATGGATATACACATATTTTAGTCGCTGTTGATTACGTTACTAAGTGGGTAGAAGCTACTCCAACTAGTAGTGCTGATCATAACACCTCTATTAAGATGCTTAAAGAAGTTATTTTCCGAGGTTTGGAGTCCCTAGATATTTAATGACTGATGGTGGTTCACATTTTATTCATGGCGCCTTTCGTAAAATGCTTGCTAAGTATGATGTTAATCATAGAATTGCATCTCCTTATCACCCTCAGTCTAGTGGTCAAGTAGAGTTGAGCAATAGAGAGCTCAAATTAATTTTGCAAAAGGCTGTTAATAGATCTATAAAGAATTGGTCCAAGAAACTTGATGATGCATTATGGGCCTATAGAACTGCATATAAAAATCCTATGGGTATGTCTCCATATAAGATGGTTTATGGAAAAGCATGTCACTTACCTCTCGAACTTGAACATAAGGCATATTGGGCTATTAAAGAGCTCAATTATGATTTCAAACTTGCCGGTGAGAAGAGGTTATTTGATATTAGCTCGCTTGATGAATGGATAACCCAAGCCTATGAGAACGCCAAGCTGTTTAAAGAAAAAGTTAAAAGATGGCATGGGAAAAGAATACAAAAGCGAGAATTTAACGTAGGTGATTATGTGTTGCTATTCAACTCTCGTTTAAGATTTTTTGCAGGAAAACTTCTCTCTAAGTGGGAAGGTCCTTACGTTATCAGGGAGGTTTATCGTTCTAGTGCCATAAAAATCAACAACTTCGAAGGCACAAATCCGAAGGTGGTGAACGGTCAAAGAATCAAACAGTATATCTCAGGTAATCCTATAAATGTTGAAACTAACATTATTGAGACCATAACCCCGGAGGAATACATAAGGGACACTTTCCAGAACGTTTCAGACTCCCAAAAGGAATAGGTATGTGGTGCGGTAAGTAAACCGACTCCAAAACAATTCTAAAGGCAATTTTTATCCGTTTTGGAATATTTAAAAAATTTCGAAAGCAAGAAGTAATCCGGGAAGGACACGAGGCCTCCACGAGGGTGGGGGACACGCCCTCCCTTACTGGGCGCGCCCCCCTGTCTCGTGGGCACCTCGTGTGCCTCCCGGACTCCGTTTTCTTGCAAGATACGTATTTTGATCGGGAAAAATTCATTATATAATCTCCCGAAGGTTTCGACCACCGTATCATGCAAATATCCTCTGTTTTCGTTTCGAGCTGTTTTTCTGACAGATATAGAGCATCATGACGTCATCCTCCTTCAACAATGAAGACAAGGATGCTTGGCTATTGAAGATAGAGCTGAAAAGAGAAGAAGCGGAGGAGATCAACAAGGATGCAGGGATCAAGAAGGCCATGGAGGATCAAGCTCCGGCGACGGAAGAAGAGAACATCCCTCAACCTCTACCTAACCTATTTACCCCAACTGAGATTGAAGCTTTCAAGATGATTGAGTTAGCTCGCATACAAAATAAATATCTCACACGGGAAAATATTCTGTTGAAGGATCATATCGTCGCACTCAAGGGCATTATCCGCAAGTTGGAGGAGCTTTTACGCTCGATGTGCGACTATCCACCATCATCATCACCACCTTTGTCACCTCCGAGGACATAATCACATGGGTATGGGCACTCCCCTTGGCAACTGCCAAGCTTGGGGGAGGTGCCCCGGTATCGTATCACCATCACACTCCTATCTTTACTGTTTTACTTAGTTCGAGCCTTTTAGTAATATCTTGATCAAGTAGAATAAAGTTTTGGTATGAATTAGTTTTGAGTTTTGCTTTGTGATCTCTCTATGTAATTGAGTCCGTGAGCTATATAATAAAGATTAGTGTTGAGTCAAGGGCTTTGCTATTTTTCTATGATCTTTAGAAAATAGAAAAATTAAAAATAAATAAAGAGTTCATATTGATCTTATGGATAGTAATGACTTCACAAGAAAGAGTATGAGGCATAAAAGTTGTTGAGAGTTGACAAACATAGTTTAGTCATAGTTGCAATTAATAGGAAGTAATAAAGAAAGAGAAGCTTCACATATAAATATACTATCTTGGACATCTTTTATGATTGTGAGCACTCATTAAGTATGACATGCTAAAGAGTTGATGTTGGACAAGGAAGACAACATAATGGTTTATGTTTTCTCACATCTCAGTTAAAGTATATTGTCATGGATCTTCCGACATTTTGAGCCTGCCTTTCCCCCTCATGCTAGCCAAATTCCTTGCACCAAGTAGAGATACTACTTGTGCTTCCAAATATCCTTAAACCCAGTTTTGCCATGAGAGTCCACCATACCTACCTATGGATTGAGTAAGATCCTTCAAGTAAGTTGTCATCAGTGCAAGCAATAAAAATTGCTCTCTAAATATGTATGACTTATTAATGTGGGAGAAAATAAACTTTATACGATCATGTGATATGGAAGTAATAAAAGCGACGGACTGCATAATAAAGGTTCATATCACAAGTGGCAATATAAAGTGACGTTCTCTTGCATTAAGATTTTGTGCATCCAACCATAAAAGCGCATGACAACCTCTGCTTCCCTCTGCGAAGGGCCTATCTTTTACTTTATGCCTTTTATATTATGCAAGGGTCAAGGTGCTCCTCACCTTTCCATTTTTCATTTTATCCTTTGGCAAGCACCTCGTGTAGGAAAGATCCTGATATATATATCCAATTGGATGTAAGTTAGAATGAGCTATTATTGTTGACATCACCTAAAGGTGAATACGTTGGGAGGCGAAACTATAAGCCCCTATCTTTCTCAGTGTCCGATTAAAACCCCATAACCATAAGTATTGCGTGAGTGTTAGCAATTGTAGAAGACTATATGATAGTTGAGTATGTGGACTTGCTGAAAAGCTCTATTTTTTACTCTTTCCGATGTTATGATAAATTGCAATTGCTTCAATGACTGAGACTATAGTTTTTTAGTTCTCAATGAAGTTTCTGAACCATACTTGACATTGTGAATAGATTGTTACATGAACATAAGAAATCATATGACAAAATCTATATATGTTGCTGTTATAAGAATGATCATGATGCCCTCATGTCCATATTTTATTTTTATTGACACCTCTATCTCTAAACATGTGGACATATTTTTCGATATCGGCTTCCGCTTGAGGACAAGCGAGGTCTAAGCTTGGGGGAGTTGATACGTCCATTTTGCATCATGCTTTTATATTGATACTTATTGCATTACGGGCTGTTATTACACGTTATGTTACAATACTTATGGCTATTCTCTCTTATTTTACAAGGTTTATCATGAAGGGGGAGAATGCCGGCAGCTGGGATTCTGGCTAGAAAAGTGTTGGGGAACGTAGTAATTTCAAAAAAATTCCTACGCACACGCAAGATCATGGTGATGCATAGCAACAAGAGGGGAGAGTGTTGTCCACATACCCTTGTAGACCGAAAGCGGAAGCGTTAACACAACGCGGTTGATGTAGTCGTACGTCTTCACGATCCGACCGATCAAGTACCGAACGCACGGCACCTCCGAGTTCAGCACACGTTCAGCTCGATGACATCCCTCGAACTCCGATCCAGCTGAGTGTTGAGGGAGAGTTTCGTCAGCACGACGGCGTGGTGACGATGATGATGTTCTACCGACGCAGGGCCTCGCCTAAGCACCGCTACGATATTATCGAGGTGTAATATGGTGGGGGGGCACCGCACACGGCTAAGAGATCAATGATCAATTGTTGTGTCTATGGGGTTCCCCCTGCCCCCGTATATATAGGATCAAAAGGGGGGAGGTGCGGCCAGCCTTGGGGCGCGCCAGGAGGAGTCCTACTCCCACCGGGAGTAGGACTCCCCCCCCCTTTTCATAGTTGGATTAGGACTTGGGAGGGGGGAAGAGGAGAGGGAGAAGAAGGAAGGGGGGCGCCGCCCCCTTCTCCTTGTCCTATTCGGACTAGGGGGGAGGGGCGCACGGCCCAGCCCTAGCCGCCTCTCCTCTCTTCCACCTAGGCCCACTAAGGCCCATTATGTTGCCGGGGGGTTCTGGTAACCTCCCGGTACTCCGGTAAAATCCCGATTTCACCCGGAACACTTCCGATATCCAAACATAGGCTTCCAATATATCAATCTTTATGTCTCGACCATTTCGAGACTCCTCGTCATGTCCGTGATCACATCCGGGACTCCGAACAACCTTCGGTACATCAAAACATATAAACTCATAATATAACTATCATCGAAACGTTAAGCGTGCGGACCCTACGGGTTCGAGAACTATGTAGACATGACCGAGACACGTCTCCGGTCAATAACCAATAGCGGAACCTGGATGCTCATATTGGCTCCCACATATTCTACAAAGATCTTTATCGGTCAGACCGCATAACAATATACGTTGTTCCCTTTGTCATCGGTATGTTACTTGCCCGAGATTCGATCGTCGGTATCTCAATACCTAGTTCAATCTCGTTTCCGACAAGTCTCTTTAGTCGTTCCGTAGCCTCAAGTTTTTTTTAGCACAAAAGAAAAGCCGATTCCAAATTTTCTATTTCCCGGCAAGTCTATGAGAGTCCTATTACGGATCCTCATCATCTCGCAACAAACTGATTAGTTGCAATGCTTGCAAGGCTTAAGTGATGTGCATTACCGAGAGGGCCTGGAGATACCTCTCGGACAATCGGAGTGACAAATCCTAATCTCGAAATACGCCAACCCAACAAGTACCTTCGGAGACACCTGTAGAGCACCTTTATAATCACCCAGTTACGTTGTGACGTTTGGTAGCACACAAAGTGTTCCTCCAGTAAACGGGAGTTGCATAATCTCATAGTCATAGGAACATGTATAAGTCATGAAGAAAACAATAGCAACATACTAAACGATCAAGTGCTAAGCTAACGAAATGGGTCAAGTCAATCACATCATTCTCCTAATGATGTGATCCCGTTAATCAAATGACAACTCATGTCAATGGCCAGGAAACATAACCATCTTTGATCAACGAGCTAGTCAAGTAGAGGCATACTAGTGACACTTTTTTTGTCTATGTATTCACACAAGTATTATGTTTTCGGTTAATACAATTCTAGATGAATAATAAACATTTATCATGATATAAGGAAATAAATAATAACTTTATTATTTCCTCTAGGGCATATTTCCTTCAGTCTCCCACTTGCACTAGAGTCAATAATCTAGATTACACAGTAATGATTCTTACGCCCATGGAGCCTTGGTGCTGATCATGTTTTGCTCATGGAAGAGGCTTAGTCAACGGGCCTGCAACATTCAAATCTGTATGTATCTTGCACATTTCTATGTCTCCCACCTGGACTAAATCCCGGATGGAATTGAAGCGTCTTTTGATGTGCTTGGTTCTCTTATGAAATCTGGATTCCTTTGCTAAGGCAATTGCATCAGTATTGTCACAAAAGAATTTCATCGGACCCGATGCACTAGGTATGACACCTAGATCGGATATGAACTCCTTCATCCAGACTCCTTCATTTGCTGCTTCTGAAGCAGCTATGTACTCCGCTTCACACGTAGATCCCGCCACGACACTTTGTTTAGAACTGCACCAACTGACAGCTCCACCGTTCAATGTAAACACGTATCCGGTTTGCGATTTAGAATCGTCCGGATCAGTGTCAAAGCTTGCATCAACGTAACCATTTACGATAAGCTCTTTGTCACCTCCATAAACGAGAAACATATCCTTAGTCCTTTTCAGGTATTTCAGGATGTTCTTGACCGCTGTCCAGTGATCCACTCCTGGATTACTTTGGTACCTTCCTGCCAGACTTATAGCAAGCCACACATCAGGTCTGGTACACAGCATTGCATACATGATAGAGCCTATGGCTGAAGCATAGGGAACATCTTTCATCTTCTCTCTATCTTCTGCAGTGGTCGAGCATTGAGTCTTACTCAACTTCACACCTTGTAACACAGGCAAGAACCCTTTCTTTGCTTGATCCATTTTGAACTTTTTCAAAACTTTGTCAAGGTATGTGCTTTGTGAAAGTCCAATTAAGCGTCTTGATCTATCTCTATAGATCTTGATGCCCAATATATACGCAGCTTCACCGAGGTCTTTCATGGAAAAACTCTTATTCAAGTATCCCTTTATGCTATCCAGAAATTCTATATCATTTCCAATCAGCAATATGTCATCCACATATAATATCAGAAATGCTACAGAGCTCCCACTCACTTTCTTGTAAATACGGTCTTCTCCAAAAGTCTGTACAAAACCAAATGCTTTGATCACACTATCAAAGCGTTTATTCCAACTCTGAGAGGCTTGCACCAGTCCATAAATGGATCGTTGGAGCTTGCACACTTTGTTAGCTCCCTTTGGATAGACAAAACCTTCTAGTTGCATCATATACAACTCTTCTTCCAGAAATCCATTCAGGAATGCAGTTTTGACATCCATTTGCCAAATTTCATAATCATAAAATGCGGCAATTGCTAACATGATTCGGACAGACTTAAGCAACGCTATGGGTGAGAAGGTCTCATCGTAGTAAATCCCTTGAACCTGTCGAAAACCTTTCGCAACAAGTCGAGCTTTATAGACAGTAACATTACCGTCAGCGTCAGTCTTCTTCTTGAAGATCCATTTATTTTCAATGGCTTGCCGATCATCGGGCAAGTCAACCAAAGTCCATACCTTGTTCTCATACATGGATCCCATCTCGGATTTCAAGGCCTCAAGCCATTTTGCGGAATCTGGGCTCACCATCGCTTCTTCATAGTTCGTAGGTTCGTTATGGTCTAGTAACATAACCTCCAGAACAGGATTACCGTACCACTCTGGTGCGGATCTTACCCTGGTTGACCTACGAGGTTTAGTAACAACTTGATCTGAAGTTTCATGATCATCATCATTAACTTCCTCACTAATTGGTGTAGGCGTCACAGGAACTGGTTTCTGTGATGAACTATTTTCCAATAAGGGAGCAGGTACAGTTACCTCAT
The DNA here is from genome assembly GCF_002575655.3 of Aegilops tauschii subsp. strangulata. NCBI lineage: Eukaryota > Viridiplantae > Streptophyta > Magnoliopsida > Poales > Poaceae > Aegilops > Aegilops tauschii. The sequence goes on from NC_053038.3 coordinate 428,188,633, forward strand.
CAAGTTCTACTTTCCTCCCACTCACTTCTTTCGAGAGAAACTCCTTCTCTAGAAAGGATCCATTCTTAGCAACGAATGTCTTGCCTTCGGATCTGTGATAGAAGGTGTACCGAACAGTCTCCTTTGGGTATCCTATGAAGACACATTTTTCCGATTTAGGTTCGAGCTTATCAGGTTGAAGCTTCTTCACATAAGCATCGCAGCCCCAAACTTTAAGAAACGACAATTTTGGTTTCTTGCCAAACCACAGTTCATAAGGTGTCGTCTCAATGGATTTCGATGGTGCCCTATTTAACGTGAATGCAGCCGTCTCTAAAGCATAACCCCAAAACGATAGCGGTAAATCAGTAAGAGACATCATAGATCGCACCATATCTATTAAAGTACGATTACGACGTTCGGACACACCATTACGCTGTGGTGTTCCGGGTGGCGTGAGTTGCGAAACTATTCCGCATTGTTTCAAATGTAGACCAAACTCGTAACTCAAATATTCTCCTCCACGATCTGATCGTAGAAACTTTATTTTCTTGTTACGATGATTTTCAACTTCACTCTGAAATTCTTTGAACTTTTCAAATGTTTCAGACTTATGTTTCATTAAGTAGATATACCCATATCTGCTCAAATCATCTGTGAAGGTGAGAAAAATAACGATATCCGCCACGAGCCTCAATATTCATCGGACCACATACATCTGTATGTATGATTTCCAACAAATCTGTTGCTCTCTCCATAGTTCCGGAGAACGGAGTTTTAGTCATCTTGCCCATGAGACACGGTTCGCAAGTACCAAGTGATTCATAATCAAGTGATTCCAAAAGTCCATCAGTATGTAGTTTCTTCATGCGCTTTACACCGATATGACCTAAACGGCAGTGCCACAAATAAGTTGCACTATCATTATCAACTCTGCATCTTTTGGCTTCAACATTATGAATATGTGTATCACTACTATCGAGATTCATTAAAAATAGACCACTCTTCAAGGGTGCATGACCATAAAAGATATTACTCATATAAATAGAACAACCATTATTCTCTGATTTAAATGAATAACCGTCTCGCATCAAACAAGATCCAGATATAATGCTCATGCTCAACGCTGGCACCAAATAACAATTATTTAGGTCTAATACTAATCCCGAAGGTAGATGTAGAGGTAGCGTGCCGACGGCGATCACATCGACTTTGGAACCGTTTCCCACACGCATCGTCACCTCGTCCTTGGCCAGTGTTCGCTTAATCTGTAGTCCCTGTTTCGAGTTGCAAATATTAGCAACAGAACCAGTATCAAATACCCAGGTGCTACTGCGAGCTCTAGTAAGGTACACATCAATAACATGTATATCACATATACCTTTGTTCACCTTGCCATCCTTCTTATCCGCCAAATACTTGGGGCAGTTCCGCTTCCAGTGACCAGTCTGCTTGCAGTAGAAGCACTCAGTCTCAGGCTTAGGTCCAGACTTGGGTTTCTTCTCCTGAACAGCAACTTGCTTGTTGTTCTTCTTGAAGTTCCCCTTCTTCTTCCCTTTGCCCTTTTTCTTGAAACTAGTGGTCTTATTTACCATCAACACTTGATGCTCCTTTTTGATTTCTACTTTCGCAGCCTTTAGCATTGCGAAGAGCTCGGGAATCGTCTTATCCATCCCTTGCATGTTATAGTTCATCACGAAGCTCTTGTAGCTTGGTGGCAGTGATTGAAGAATTCTGTCAATGACGCTATCATCCGGAAGATTAACTCCCAGTTGAATCAAGTGATTGTTATACCCAGACATTTCGAGTATATGCTCACTGACAGAACTATTCTCTTCCATCTTGCAGCTGTAGAACTTATTGGAGACTTCATATCTCTCAATCCGGGCATTTGCTTGAAATATTAACTTCAACTCCTGGAACATCTCATATGCTCCATGACGTTCAAAACGTCGTTGAAGACCCGGTTCTAAGCCGTAAAGCATGGCACACTAAACTATCGAGTAGTCATCAGCTTTGCTCTGCCAGACGTTCATAACATCTGGTGTTGCTCCTGCAGCAGGCCTGGCACCCAGCGGTGCTTCCAGGACGTAATTCTTCTGTGCAGCAATGAGGATAATCCTCAAGTTACGGACCCAGTCCGTGTAATTGCTACCATCATCTTTCAACTTTGCTTTCTCAAGGAACGCATTAAAATTCAACGGAACAACAGCACGGGCCATCTATCTACAATTAACATAGACAAGCAAGATACTATCAGGTACTAAGTTCATGATAAATTTAAGTTCAATTAATCATATTACTTAAGAACTCCCACTTAGATAGACATCCCTCTAATCATCTAAGTGATCACGTGATCCAAATCAACTAAACCATAACCGATCATCACGTGAAATGGAGTAGTTTTCAATGGTGAACATCACTATGTTGATCATATCTACTATATGATTCACGCTCGACCTTTCGGTCTTAGTGTTCCGAGGCCATATCTGCATATGCTAGGCTCGTCAAGTTTAACCTGAGTATTCTGCGTGTGCAAAACTGGCTTGCACCCGTTGTAGATGGACGTAGAGCTTATCACACCCGATCATCACGTGGTGTCTGGGCACGACGAACTTTGGCAACGGTGCATACTCAGGGAGAACACTTTTATCTTGAAATTTAGTGAGAGATCATCTTATAAGGCTACCGTCAATCAAAGCAAGATAAGATGCATAAAAGATAAACATCACATGCAATCAATATAATTGATATGATATGGCCACCATCATCTTGTGCTTGTGATCTCCATCTCCAAAGCACCGTCATGATCCCCATCGTCACCGGCGCGACACCTTGATCTCCGTCGTAGCATCGTTGTCGTCTCGCCAACTATTGCTTCTACGACTATCGCTACCGCTTAGTGATAAAGTAAAACAATTACATGGCGATTGCATTGCATATAATAAAGCGACAACCATATGGCTCCTGCTAGTTGCCGATAACTCGGTTACAAAACATGATCATCTCATACAATAAAATTTAGCATCATGTCTTGACCATATCACATCACAACATGCCCTGCAAAAACAAGTTAGACGTCCTCTACTTTGTTGTTGCAAGTTTTACGTGGCTGCTACTGGGCTTAGCAAGAACCTTTCTTACCTACGCATCAAAACCACAACGATAGTTTGTCAAGTTGGTGTTGTTTTAACCTTCGCAAGGACCGGGCATAGCCACACTCAGTTCAACTAAAGTTGGAGAAACTGACATCCGCCAGCCACCCCTGTGCAAAGCACGTCGGAAGAACCAGTCCTGCGTAAGCGTAAGCGTAATGTCGGTCCGGGCCGCTTCATCCAACAATACCGCCGAACCAAAGTATGACATGCTGGTAAGCAGTATGACTTATATCGCCCACAACTCACTTGTGTTCTACTCGTGCATATGACATCTACGCATAAAACCAGGCTCGGATGCCACTGTTGGGGAACGTAGTAATTTCAAAAAAATTCCTACGCACACGCAAGATCATGGTGATGCATAGCAACGAGAGGGGAGAGTGTTGTCCACATACCCTTGTAGACCGAAAGCGGAAGCGTTAACACAACACGGTTGATGTAGTCGTACGTCTTCACGGTCCGACCGATCAAGTACCGAACGCAATGCACCTCCGAGTTCAGCACACGTTCAGCTCGATGATGTCCCTCGAACTCCGATCCAGCCGAGTGTTGAGGGAGAGTTTCGTCAGCACGACGGCGTGGTGACGATGATGATGTTCTACCGACGCAGGGCTTCGCCTAAGCACCGCTACGATATTATCGAGGTGTAATATGGTGGAGGGGGGCACCGCACACGGCTAAGAGATCAATGATCAATTGTTGTGTCTATGGGGTGCCCCCCTGCCCCCGTATATATAGGATCAAAAGGGGGGAGATGCGGCCCCACTTGTTGCGCGCCAGGAGGAGTCCTACTCCCACCGGGAGTAGGACTCCCCCCCTTTTCCTAGTTGGATTAGGACTTGGGAGGGGGGAAAGAGGAGAGGGAGAAGAAGGAAGGGGGGCGCCGCCCCTTTCTCCTTGTCCTATTCGGACTAGGGGGAGGGGCGTGCGGCCCAGCCCTAGCCGCCTCTCCTCTCTTCCACCTAGGCCCACTAAGGCCCATTATGTTGCCGGGGGGTTCCGGTAACCTCCCGGTACTCCCGTAAAATCCCGATTTCACCCGGAACACTTCTGATATCCAAACATAGGCTTCCAATATATCAATCTTTATGTCTCGACCATTTCGAGACTCCTCGTCATGTCCGTGATCACATCCGGGACTCCAAACAACCTTCGATACATCAAAACATATAAACTCATAATATAACTATCATCGAAACGTTAAGCGTGCGGACCCTACGGGTTCGAGAACTATGTAGACATGACCGAGACACGTCTCCAGTCAATAACCAATAGCGGAACCTGGATGCTCATATTGGCTCCCACATATTCTACGAAGATCTTTATCGGTCAGACCGCATAACAATATACGTTGTTCCCTTTGTCATCGGTATGTTACTTGCCCGGATTCGATCGTCGGTATCTCAATACCTAGTTCAATCTCGTTTCCGGCAAGTCTCTTTACTCGTTCCGTAATACATCATCTCGCAACAAACTGATTAGTTGCAATGCTTGCAAGGCTTAAGTGATGTGCATTACCGAGAGGGCCTGGAGATACCTCTCGGACAATCGGAGTGACAAATCCTAATCTCGAAATACGCCAACCCAACAAGTACCTTCGGAGACACCTGTAGAGCACCTTTATAATCACCCAGTTACGTTGTGACGTTTGGTAGCACACAAAGTGTTCCTCCAGTAAACGGGAGTTGCATAATCTCATAGTCATAGGAACATGTATAAGTCATGAAGAAAACAATAGCAACATACTAAACGATCAAGTGCTAAGCTAACGAAATGGGTCAAGTCAATCACATCATTCTCCTAATGATGTGATCCCGTTAATCAAATGACAACTCATGTCAATGGCCAGGAAACATAACCATCTTTGATCAACGAGCTAGTCAAGTAGAGGCATACTAGTGACACTTTTTTTGTCTATGTATTCACACAAGTATTATGTTTCCGGTTAATACAATTCTAGCATGAATAATAAACATTTATCATGATATAAGGAAATAAATAAAAACTTTATTATTGCCCCTAGGGCATATTTCCTTCAAAAAGGAGAAAATATTGGAAACCTATTCTGCACATCTCCAAAAGTCCTGAAACCCCACGAAAGTTATTTTTGGAATTTATAAGAATTACTGAGCAAAGAAAATACCAGAGGGGGCCCACACCCTGGCCAGGAGGGTGGGGGCGCGCCCACCCTTACTAGGCGCGCCCCCTGTCTCCTGGGCCCCCTGGTGGCCCTCCGGTGCCTCTCTTCTTCTATATGAAGGCTTTTACCATGGAAAAAATCATAAGCAAGCTTACGGGACGAAACTCCGCCGCCACGAGGCGGAACCTTGGCGGAACCAATCTAGAGCTCCGGCAGAGCTATTCTACCGGGGAAACTTTCCTCCGGGAGGGGGAAATCATCACCATCGTCATCACCAACGATCCTCTCATCGGGAGGGGGTCAATCTCCATCAACATCTTCACCAGCACCATCTCCTCTCAAAACCCTAGTTCATCTCTTGTATCCAATCTTGTATCAAAACCACAAATTGGTACCTGTGGGTTGCTAGTAGTGTTGATTACTCCTTGTAGTTGATGCTAGTTGGTTTATTTGGTGGAAGATCATATGTTCAGATCCTTAATGCATATTATTACTCCTCTGATCATGAACATGAATATGCTTTGTGAGTAGTTATGTTTGTTCCTGAGGACATGGGTGAAGTCTTGCTATTAGTAGTCATGTGAATTTGGTATTCGTTCGATATTTTGATGAGATGTATGTTGTCTCTCCTCTAGTGGTGTTATGTGAACGTCGACTACATGACACTTCACCATTATTTGGGCCTAGAGGAAGGCATTGGGAAGTAATAAGTAGATGATGGGTTGCTAGAGTGACAGAAGCTTAAACCCTAGTTTATGCGTTGCTTCGTAAGGGGCTGATTTGGATCCACTAGTTTCATGATATGGTTAGGTTTACCTTAATACTTATTTTGTAGTTGCGGATGCTTGCAATAGGGGTTAATCATAAGTGGGATGCTTGTCCAAGTAAGGTCAGTACCCAAGCGCCGGTCCACCCACATATCAAATTATCAAAGTACCGAACGCGAATCATATGAGCGTGATGAAACTAGCTTGACGATAATTCCCATGTGTCCTCTGGAGCGCTTTTCTCATTATAAGAAATTGTCCAGGCTTGTCCTTTGCTACAAAAAGGATTGGGCCACCTTGTTGTACTTTATTTACTTTCATTGCTTGTTACCCGTTACAAATTACCTTCTCACAAAACTATCTATCATCTACAATTTCAGTGATTGCAGAGAATACCTTACGGAAAACCGCTTGTCATTTCCTTCTGCTCCTCGTTGGGTTCGACACTCTTACTTATCGAAAGGACTACGATAGATCCCCAACACTTGTGGGTCATCAGCGTACCGTAGAACGGAGGAAACGACCTTGTGTTCGACTGGCCACATTTGAAACGGGATCCTGTTCATCGGGAGGGTCTGGCGTACCGCAAAACGGAGGAAACGGACTTCTGTTGGACCTCCTACGGTCAAAACAGGGTCCTGTTGATCGCGAGGGGTGTGGCGTACCGCAAAACAGAGGAAATGGACTTGTGTTGGAGCGCTACAGTCGAAACGGGGGTCCTGTTCATCGGGAGGGGTGTGGCGTACCGCAAAACGGGTCTCCACGGGATATTGTTCATCTCCACCGTCGACTTCCTCCAGCCTCCACGGGCTACTGTTCATCCACCATCGACCTCCTCCAGCCTCCACCTGCGATTGTTCATCCACGGGCTCCTGTTCATCCAGCCTCCACCCCACGCTAGTCCACCGGCTACTGTTCAACCAGCCCTCTCCATGGGCTACTGTTCAACCACCCCTCCACGGGCTACTGTTCATCCAGCCCTCCACCGGCTACTGTTCATCCAGCCCTCCACGGGTTCGTCATGTTCATCCAGCCCTCCACGGGGTCCTATTCATCCAGCCCCAACCGGCTCGATCGGGGTCCTGTTCATCCAGAGGCAACACCACGGGGTCCTGTTCATCCACCCCCACCGGGAACTGTTCATCCAAACCCCCCAACAATGCTCACTATTCATCAAGGGAAGGAGGTAGCAGGGCGTTCGATCGGCTTCAGTTAGCAGCAGTAGCGAAGGAATCACTCGGGTTCAGTAACGTAGCTAGTGCAATCGCTCGGGTTCAGTTAGATCCCAACGCCTCGCACACACGCGCGTACGTGTACAAGAGAAACGCGCATCGCTCGGGCCCCGACCACCCACCGTAACCAGGAACTCCCCAAAATTTTCCTCGCCCTCGCTTCTACCACGGTTTTTTCCGTCATGGACGGCCCTAAGAATGTCATGCATCTGCGTCTCCGGCCCGCCCAGGACAAAAAGCCCATTTTCTCTCATGATTTTTTGTCATAGAAGTAGGAGCCCACCACATCTATGATGATACCGGGTTTTGCCACAATTATCGTCATAGAAGTGTCATAAGTATGACAGAAAAAAAATTCATTCGGCCCAAAATGTCACGGATGTGTCTTTTTTTGTAGTGAGTGTTGGGGAGACTATCACTTGAAGCACAAGAGCAAGGAGTTCATCATCAACACAACATCTATTACCTTTTGGAGAGTGGTGTCTCCTAGATTGGTTAGGTGTTGCTTGGGAGCCTCTAACAAGATTGTGGAGTTGAACCAAGAAGTTTGTAAGGGCAAGGAGATCGCCTACTTCATGAAGATCTACCCGAGTGGGGCAAGTCCTTCGTGAGCGCTGGCCATGGTGGGATAGACAAGGTTGCTTCTTCGTGGACCCTTCGTGGGTGGAGCCCTCCATGGACTTGCGTAGTCGTTACCCTTCGTGGGCTGAAATCTCCATCAACGTGGACGTACGATAGCACCACCTATCGCAACCACACCAAAAATCTCCATGTCATCACTGCGTTTGCACTCTGCAAACCCTTCCCTTTACCTTCATATGCAATGTTTTACTTTCTGCTGCTACACTCTTAGAATTGCATGTGTAGGTTGATTGCTTGACTTGTGCTAAGTTGCTAAAATCTGCCCACAACTAAAATTGGGAAAAGGTTAGATTTTTATACAATGACAAATTCCATTCTTGATTCATGCCAACTCAACAGACACCTTTGGAGATACCTGTAGAGCACCTTTGTGATCACCCAGTTACGAAGTGACGTTTGATACACACAAGGCATTCCTCTAGAGTCCGGGAGTTGCATGATCTCATGGTTGAAGGAACATGCATTTGGCATTAAGAAAGCAGTAGCAATAAACTGAACGATCATATGCATGCTATGCTAACAGATGGGTCTTGTCCATGACATCATTCTCCAAATGATGTGATCCCGTTATCAAACGACAACTCATGTCTTTGGTCAGGAAACCTTAACCATCTTTTGATCAACGAGCTAGTCTAGTAGAGGCTTACTAGGGACTTGGTATTTGTTTATGTATTCACACATGTAGTTATGTTTCCGATCAATACAATTATAGCATGACTAATAAACCTTTATCATGATTAAGGAAATATAATAATAACCACTTTATTATTGCCTCTAGGGCACATTTCCAATAGTACCGGACGTTGTCACCTGTCAGTGATGTGAGCACTACTCCAGCCCCTAGCCGCGCAGGCATTTTTGAACCATCAAAGTACATGGTCCAATCTAAATATGTGTTGTACTATCTAGGGAGCTCGCCCTCTGTACATGCAACCACGAAATCTGCCAGTACCTGAGATTTAATAGCTCGATGCAGCCGGTATGTTATTTCAAAGTGTAGGACCTCTATGGCCCACTTGGCGATGCGTCCTGTAGAATCCCTACTGTTAATTATGTCGCTTAGGGATACTTCGGATGCTATAGTCACCGAGAACTCTTGAAAGTAGTGCTGAAGTTTTCTTGATGCCATAAAAACAACATCAATCATCAATACAATCAGAGCAAGACGTAGAGTATTACCTCTTCGAGAGGGCCCAAACCTGGGTAAATATTGTCTCCTTCGTTCCCTGTTACCCATAGATCCGAGATCTACAGCTCAGGACCCTGTAACACCACCATGTATTAAGCTACAATAACCCTCTCTGATTATGCTAAGCCATTTTGCTTAACGGTGCTTGATCAGCTATGAGTTCATATCTCATTTAGAATTCCACCTATGAATTCAAATTCAAATTTAAAATATAAAGTCCAGAAATTATTTCACCAAACACTAGGACAAAAATGTTCATAATATTGCAAATAATCACTGGGTAACTGTCTCGAAGAAACCAACATTTTACAAAATATTTAAATGCCCTAAAACAATTAAAATAAGGGCAATCATTATTAAAAATGTTTTTTCTAATTTATAAAAATTCCAAAATATTTTCAAATATTACCCCAACCATTTTATAGCAGTGCCAAATATGGCATTAAATTTATTGAGCCAAATCCCATATTTTACAAAAGTCAAATAGTGGCTAAAGAAAATGCAAAACATAATATGAAAAGAAAACTGAAATAAGGAAAACTAAAAATAAAAAGAAAGAAGAATGGGCCCACTATGCACTAAGCCAAGTGCACAATGGCGGCCCAGGCGGCCCAGCCTGCCCCCTCCCCGTTGTCTTCTTCCTCGCTACAGGGGCAGGGGTCCATGGCCAACATCCATGCTGCCACGGCCTCGACCGTTGCCGTGGCGGCCATCCGCTAAGCCAAACATGCGGATAAGGTCGTCCCGCGCCCCCTGGAATCCTAGCTCCCTCCACTTCCCCCTCGCGCTCTCCTCGTTAGATCCGCCCTTGCCCGAGCGCCCCCACATGGCCATGGCCGTCGCGTAACCGTGACCACCGTCGTCCCCGCGCCTCGCCAACACGTCTAGGGGCTCTGCTGAGCTTCTCTACGCCCGCTGGAGCCACCCATTGGAGCCGAGAGCCCCCTGCTTCGCCTCCAGCACCGTCATCTCCTTCCTCTGACTCGCGGGTAACTCCGACGAATTCGCCGCCGCCGCTGCTCCTAGTCACCCACCGGGCCACCGTGTGCCTCTGAGGTGAGCTCCGGCTTCTTTCCCCTCTCCTCGCGCATCCCTTACTTGCCTGTAGCTAGCTCCCGCCGAAGCCGAGCGCTGGTCGCTGCCGTTCGTGTTGCCACCGTCACCGCCGCTCGCAAAGCTCGCAACCGAGCTTTGCCTCAAGTTCCTGGACTTCCCGGGATCCCGTAGATGCCCTCGGATCGCCCCACCGTGCACCGCGGCCCCAAAATGGAGCTCGCACGAACGTGTTGCCGCCTGTCGTCACTGCTCCAACCAACTCCGGCCATCTCAGCCCCCGCCACTGCCACCGTTCAACGCGGGCGAGTCCTAGCTTTCGAATGCAAGTCCCCGCACCACAAACGGCCCACTGTAGCCAATTTCCACCACGTTCCCGTGCGTACCACCGTGTGTTTGGTCTCCGGTGGTGAAACGCCGGCCGTCGCTGATGTGGCTGGCCTGGGGCCACCCCTGGGTCACTGCCAGTGGGCCCTAGGGGCCCAGCTGACCCCGTTGACCCCGGTCAACTTTGCTGACTGAGCAACACAACCACTGACATGTGGGCCACCCCTAACTAACTAAAATTTTAATTGATTTAATTAGTTTAATTTAATTAGACGCTGACAGGTGGTCCCTACTAACTAATTAGCTTACCGAGTTAAATTAAAACTTGTTAAGTTTAACTGAGTTACTGACAGTGGGGTCCCACTTGTCAGTTTGACCGGTCAACTACGAGTGTTGACTAGGCTTTGACTGTCCCCACATGTCAGCCTATGAAGCACATCTCTGGGTACACTTCTGTGTACCCATAGCACTTAGTATTTAATATATTTTCGAATTAATTTAATTACAGGAATTTCAGAAAATGATTAAATCTTAGAAAATTCATATAAAATAATCCGTAAGTCAAATGAAAATAATTTATATATGAAAATTGCTCAGAAAAATATAACGAATCCGAATATGCTATCCAATCATCTGTGACATGCCTCTAACATGATGAACATGAAACCTTCCCCTCTGTTTCATCTGTCCGGAAACTGCCAAGCGCCGAAAAACATTCCCAGATGTTTTCCCGCTCTGTCTGTAACATGTAGCACTGCGTTAGGTCAACCTAGCACGGCATATTGCCATGTCATGCATCGTGGTGCATTTGTTTGCTCTATATTTATTGTTTCTTCCCCCTCTTCTCTCCGGCATACCCTTAGACCGACGCTGCTCCCGGGTACGACTACACCCCTGACATTCAGCCACTTGCAGCAGAGCTTCCAGGAAAGCAGACCCCCTTGATAATTCCTATATCGCCCATTCCTTCTCTCTCATGCTTGCATTAGATTTTGCTACTGTTGTTTGATAGCTCCTATTATGATGCATAGCCTGCATTTGTAACCTGCTATTGTTACCTTACCTGTTATCCTATATGCTTAGTATAGGTTGAGTAGTGATCCATCAATGACCCCTCACCTTGTCCATGTTGCCCCCGCTTTTTACCAGATGACTCGATCAACGTGATCGATGTGCAGAGACCGACACATCACCGCACACCCCCTTAGTTGTACGACTCTACAAAGGTATTATCAAGTGCCGAGGGTGATACCTCATAACGCACTCCTAATGATATCTTTGTAGTGTAGCTAATCAGTCGTGGATTGAAGGGTGATTCCTTCTTCACCACTCCCGATGACGACTCTGTTGTGCAACACCTCAAGTGTGAACCCTTTGAGGGTGATTCCTCCAAGTTCACATTAGCGATTACATCGAGTGGGAATCCATCGAGGGTGATTCCTCGGATTTCCCTCTTTATGTTATAGACAGACGGTTACTTTGACTTTACCTCAAAACCTTGTTGAAGTCTGGTTGGCTCCGAGGGGTACCCACGAGATTTACTGAAGTCGGGTCGGCCCCGAGGGGTACATGCGAGGGTTACTAGAGTCGGGTTGGCCATGAGGGTACCTGCGAGATAATTACGTGGCACGGCCGGACATTCTTGGCCCTTGCCGTAAGTCCGCGAGATGGGGCGACGGGTCCATAGGTCGTGGATCATCGATCGTCTCCGCGTGCTCCCAAGACACCAACGGGTTTGGATATGTGATCTGAGTAGGCCTCTGGCCTTCTCGCATTGACCACCACGGGGGAATAAGTATGAGCACTCGGGATCATACGATTCTTCTGAAAGCTCATAGACGTCAGCAGTTTAGCGGCGCGCGCCCGGTTGGACGGGAACCACATGCGCTTGTATTAGGGGGTCGGTCTGCTCGGTCGCGTTCACAATGTGCAGGATTACAAATGACGATTGGCCCATGACCCCTTCGCATTTAGGATGTAGACCAGTGTGTTGGCCTCTTTGTAGAGCCTAGGTAGGACTACGGCGTGTTGATCAGCCGAGGCCGGGCATGACCCAGGAAAGTATGTCCAGCCGGAGTTAATCGAGTGTGTTGGGTAAGTTGGTGCACCCCTGCAGGGAAGTATATCTATTCGAATAGTCGTGTCCATGGTAACGGACGCTCAGAGTTGTATCCCAATCTATACAACTAGAACTGGATACTGGAGACACTAAATGGATATGTTGGCTCCGGGATTGCTTTTTCGCAGGGAGTCAAGGAAGGATATATGGGTGTTATTACATTACACTTAATACTTATGTTATTCTAATCTACACTCTTCTAATGCTACAAGATGCTTCAAGATGATAGTCTTCGATAGGCTAGGCATTCCCTTCTATTATGGCATTTATGCAGTTCAGTCCAAAGATATAGCCCCATTCCTTTGATACTGATGCATACTTAGTATACATCTAATGTAAGTCTTGCGAGTACTTTGGATGAGTAATCACGGTTGCTTTGCTACCTCTTTTCCCCATACCCGATTGTTGCAATCAGATGACGGAGTCCAGGAGCCAGCTGATCCCGCCGACGACTACTACTACCCCGACGGAGCCTACTACTACGTGGAACCGCCGACGACTAGGAGTAGATATATGGCTCCCGGGCAGGAGGCCTGCGCCTTTTCGATAGAGATGTCATTGTTTTGCTAGCCTTCTTAAGGCAAACTTGTTTACTTATGTATGTACTCAGATATTGTTACTTTCGCTGACTCTTATGTACTCAAGCTTATGTATTCAAGCCCTCGAGGCCCCTGGCTTGTAACATAAAGCTTGTATGACTTTAATTTGTGCCTAGAGTTGTGTTATTACATATTCCTGTGAGTCTCTAATCTTGATCGTGCGTATTTGCGTGTATGATTAGTGCACAATTAAGTCGAGGCGTCATAGACCCCCTACCCGGGGTCTGCCATTTTTAGTTACGACAATGAGCATTATGGAATTGTTGATGAAGAAGGATTGGTGATGACAAAGGCGACAAATCCCTCTCTCCGTAGCCCAAACGAGCTCCAGATTAGGGCTCTCGACGAAGAACGGGAGGTGGCGGCAGCTCCGTATCGTATAACACGATGAAACTTTTTTCTTTGATTTTTTCCTCGACAAGACGGTACTTATAAGCTTGGAATTAGGTCAGACGGCCGCTCGTGGGGCCCACAAGGTCACAGGGCGCCCATGACTTGTGGCCTTATAGTGGCCCCTCTCCGGTAATTCTTTGCTCCAATATTTTTTTTATTCAATAAAAATTCGTCGCAAAGTTTCGTCCAATTACGAGAATTTTTATTTCTGCAAAAAAAATAACACAAGGTAGTTGTGTTGAAAACAATGCCTTCCGGGGTTAGTTTTATTCAAATAATGCAAACTAGAGTTCAAAACAAGAGCAAAAGTGTTTGAAAAAGTAGACACGTTGGAGGCGTTCATGGGGTCATAAACTAGTGATGAAGAAGTGATTGATGGGGTCCTACAGAGGAGGGTGCTAACCTCGTCGGACCCCAAATATGGCCTGGGCCGAGGATCCCCAAACAATCAACTTATGGGCCACATTCGGCAGGCCCCATGAAGTACTCAAGATGGAATCCTCTGAAGACTTGGCGCGTAGTCCAAGGCACGATCCTATTCGGTCCTCAGGTGAATCGATGAACTTTTTTTGAATCAGCAACATTTTCTGATTCATTGTAACTTTTTTGTAGTCATTTTTTTATTGTTTGAACATTTTTTTAATTCATGAAGATTTTTCAAACTCATGAACATTTCTTGAATACGCGAACATTTTTTTCAAAATCACAAACATTTTTTTAATCCACGAATATTGTTTTTGAAACCACTAACATTTTATGATTTCTTGAGCATTTTCGAAATTCACGTATTTTTTTAAATTTGAGACATTTTTTAAATCTCGAATTAGTTCATAGAATAAAAGACAAAAAGAAAAAGAATGGAAAACAAAATGGAAAAAATCTCATTTTTTTAGGTATAACTAGGGCTTTATTCAAAATTCAAAATGTTTGGAATACAAATGATGTCCAGGACAGTCCCTAGCCACACATGGCGACCAACGTCAAGAGTTCACACAACCTTAGCTAAACTATGAGCCTCACTATTACATTCCCTTGGTTCGTAACGGAAGATAACATGCTCAAATTCACTCCTGCGAATTGATATTTCATTCAGAATTGGCGCATAAACTGCAGTTGTACCTCTGCTGATGTTTGTGATTACTTCCGCGCAATCAGAGGCGATTAGTAGTCGCTGGATGTGTAGATCCTGGCCCACGACCAAAGCCTCATTGCATGCCCATGCTTCCAAGCTGGCTGGGTCAGAGAGCCCGTCAAAAATGACAGTTGATGCTCCAAGGAAACATCCAGTACTGTCTCTGCAAATAGTTGTTGTTGCACCTTTGTCGCCGTTTCGGGATAAGCCTTCATCCACGTTTATTTTTACCTCTGTTTCTGCTGGGGGAAGCCATCCGCGTTGCCTCGGACGCAGCGGTGCAACTACAGTAAACCTTGATAATGAAGTAGCGGTGATCTCCAAGTCCAGCAGGTAGCGGTTGATGAAACTCATCATAGATAAAGGGCTCTGAAACTCATTGTCATGGATGGCTTTCCTCCTAGACCACCAAATAGACCACATCGTAATAAGCACACGGGCTAGGTCGTGTCGTGGGAGCGTATCAAACAGCCAAAAAAGCCATTGTCTTGCATCCTCAGATTGATTTGATATTACATGCTCCAGAATTCCTTCATCTCCAAGTGACCAGACTGTGACAGCCTGATTTTTGGCCCTTTCTTTTCTTTTGTTTCTTCGAGGTTTTTGCCTGAGTTTTCTTTTTCCGTGGCTTTGTGGTCTGGAAACTGAAGAGGATGCCCTCTTCTTTGTTTCCAGAGTGGCTTGTCATTCCCAAATCCTTCCCTAGACCCTGTCATTTTCATCCTAGCCCAGATCCCAATATTCTTTTTATTGGGAATATTCCTTTTTCTACTAAAGGAATAGCTCAAATTGCCCTAGGTTGTGAAGCAACCTATATTTCCATCACTCCTAAATTCCCAAATAATTCTCATAAATTGTTTGGGTCATATCTTGCTCAATTATGGCAAAACCTTTCATTACCATGTTCAAAAATAATCCTCCAATAATTCATTTCCTATTCTGCCCTAAATGGCACATTGTGAAGCAAGTGCCATTTTCTTTGCCCAATTGACCTCAAACTCCTTGGACATCTTTTCATGTCCATACAATTGCCACATGCCAAAATGCAACCTCATTTTCCTAGTAATTATTTAATTATGATTTTCCAAAGTTTCTGTCCAGAAAGAAACTTTGTGAAGGAGGTGCAAGCTAGGCATATCCAAATGAGTTGCAATTTTGCATGGTCCTTCATACTTCATAGCATAGCCCTCCACCTAAGTTGAGCTCATGTAATGCCTCCATGTGAGCACAGCTTCAAATCTTTGTTTATGCCCAAAATTTCAGTTTGTGAAGCAAGTATATTTTATCTTGCTCCATTATGGCTGTAAATGTTTCAAGACCTTTTAGTATCCATATAACTTTCCTCCACCAAGTTGTGGCTCAATCCCTTTGACCATTTGCCCTATGGAATTTTTCCAAGTTTCTGGTCAGAATAAATCTTTCTGAAGAAAGTGCTATTTTGATTCATCCAAATGGCATGAAACTCCGTGGGCATCTTAATATCTTCAAATAATTGGGCCATAACCATTTTCAGATCAATCGATGCAACTATGTGAGTGCATCATCCAAATTCTCATTTCTGGCCATTATGGCACTTTCTACAGCAACCACACTCTAAACTCCTCCTATTAAGCTGATTTCTGGTGATATTACTCACCTTAGTGTTTGATCATCACCAGACAAACTATTTACTAAGTTACCTAGCTGGTCTCGCCACTGCACAGCACAAACACTTGGCTGCTGATTTGCTTGGGAGCTAAGTGCAAATCACTTCTTTGCCCCTGGAATGATTGATTTCCTCAATTATACTAATGTCACTAGGTTTAATCCACTGGACATGGTCGTCCTGGTCAAAACGAGCTATTTGCACCAATGCGCGTGGTGATCATGCTTGCGTCATGCAGATTGCGCGCTCTGGCTTCTTCCCGCACCTGTTCTCGTCGGCTCCCTCCTTGTCTCGACCTCCATTCATGTCTAGTAGCTGCCCCGTGAGCCTCTGCATCACCCTGTGCCTCTGCCTCGTCGCTGTTCGCCATAAATGAGTCGCTAGCTCCACGCCCGTGCCACGTCCAGCCTCTGCCCGCCATTAAAGCTTGGTCGGGAGCTCGTCCGTGAGCTCTAGAGCCCTCCTCCACGCCTATATAAGGACCCCCGAACTCCTCCGCAGCTCATCCATCCCTCCCACGCCTTTCCCGACCCCCGGAGTCCTCGGCCCCCTCCTCTTTTCGTCGGAGTTCGCCTCGGCCGCTGCGGTTCCTCCTTGGTTCCGGCGAGCTCGAGCCTCCTCTCCTCCTACCAAGCTCTCCAAGAGGTCCCCCACACTCCCCCGAGTCGCCCTACCACATCAGCCCTCGCCGGAGCGGCCGCATCGCCAAAGACCACCGCCGCCCATCGTCCTCTGCCTCCCCTCGGTCCTCCTCCGCCCCACGTCCTCCTCTCCTCCCCGGGGCCGGCTGACCCCCTGGACGGACACGCCACGCCGGGCCGCGCCCGCCGGTGCCCGCGCCCTGGCCGGAGCTGGCCTGGGCCGGCCGCCCCAGCGCCGCCCCCTCCCCTACTTCCTCTCCTCTGCTCACGGGAGCACAGGAGCGAGAGGAAGGAGACGACTCGATCGCCCCCACCCCTTGCCAGCTCAGCATAAGTGGAAACGTATTCCCAAAATTCGTTTCTGTTACATGAAAGCGTATTTCTGATTTTACGCCTCAGCCTTATCCACTCAGGGACCCGTTGGTGATTAAAAAAATCACAGATTGGTCCCTGATCTTCTACACCTCATAACTCCGCAACCGTAACTCCAAATGAGGTGAATCCAACGCTCACTTCTTCGTCTCGTCGAGCCCTTTCTGTTAGTATCATTTTCATTATGGTTTGACATTCTGAAAATGACTATTTTGCCCTTGCACCTAAACAGCCCCTCCGAGAGAGAACTGTTTCCGGCAAATCTTTCCGCGGCTTCACCGCACTTCTCCCCGATGCCTTATTCATCCCCAGGCAAGCCACAATACCCACTTGCATGATAGTCATGCAGTAGCCATGGTTTTCAACTTGAATATTTAATAAATGTTCGATTGTTTAAAACATGGTTATCGTTGTTCCGGTGATGTTTAGATTCGCATGTTCACTTTTGTGCTATGTTGTCTACCTGCTAGTATTTCCTTTCATATGTTTATGCTTGCTAGTAGTACATGTTGATGTTGGTGATGGTCTTCGGTGCATGACTGTCGTCTGTCCCGAGTACCGTTGTTATGCATGTTCCATTGCATCCAGTTGGTTAAATACTTGCATGATGGCATTCCTGATATGTTCTTGCATGATATTTTATTGTTGATGCTAGTGGTCATGCTATGCTTCGGAGAAGTATGTTGGTGATGCAGCATGTCAAGGCATTATGACACCGGTTATTTTCATTTTAAGTTGAACCTGATAATAACTCAACTTGAATATGTTGTTGACCGGGTCATGGTGGCGCTGAATCGAGTCTTTCCCAGTGCAACCACATTTGCCGGTATGGGACGGCCTTTATTCGTTTCATTGTCATGCCTCTGGTCGGTGCCTCCATCTAGGGAAGGTTATGGGCGTGCTATACCCTGGCCCAGTAAGCAGGCATAACCTTGTGTGCCCGTTGTTAAGTTTTTGGATCCGGGTCCCAGAGTGGATTGTGGCCACGACGGTGGTCGATGTGTCTTGAGGTAGACACGGGGCACCCAGGACTAGCCCGATGGGGACTGAGTCGGAGAGGCCGGGAGAGTGTCATGGCAATGGAGTGGTTTTGTCGGAATGCCGTTGGTCCACCCGAATGGGAGTGCGAGGCCATGGGTTCCGTAGTGTGGGTCCAGTGCGCTACCTCTGTAGAGTGTATTAATCTATCGATAGCCGAGTCCACGGTTACGGACACGCTCGAAAGTAGGGTACACCATGGGTCAACATTTAATGAATTTTGCACACTAAGTATGAAGTGTTGGTGGCGGAAAGGCCATCGTGTTGAGTTGGACTAGATGTTGGTCGTGGTTGTGATCGCCGTAAGGATCACGGGCCATTTATTGGTCGTGGTTGTGATCGTCGTAAGGATCACGAGAATACCGAGTTGTGTATATTCGTGATGTTGTGCGAGAATCGTGGGTAAAAATCAAGCTCCTTGTGGTCATTTAATGATTACTACGGTATTGTTTATACCAAGCTTGATTTGATCCTGAGATGATCGTGTGATGTCCGAGGTTGGTAAGTGATGCATGTGTTGGTTACGAGGTAGCCCGAGCAGAATAAGTGGTGCATATAGTGTCATCATGTTGCATGCTAGTATCGTCAGATTCATATGGTCATGCCAGGTTCATATTGTTCTAGCTGTATCATGTTTATGTTGATGCCATGTTGCTATGATGATATCATGTTAATTTCTTCTTAACCTGTAATTGCCATGCTGTTGTTTGTCTTCAATGCTTCTGGTTATTGTGAGCTTGCAAGTACATTCAATGTACTGACCTGACGTGTCATGCCAGTTTGCAGGTCATTCCGGATTGATTGCTTGTTTGCCGTGGAGTCCTTGTTTGCGAGCTAGGATAAGCGTTCCAGCCAGAGTCCCTGCGGAGTGGAGTTCACCACCGTTGTCGTTGTTCCGCTGCTAGAGTTCTTCCGCTGCATCGTGTTGTTCTGCTGCTTGCATAGAGCAACAGTGGCAGGCATAGTGTCGCCGTGCCGATGTAACCCTTGTACCCAAATAGATTGTAATAAAGAGCTGGTTTATTCTATGCTAAGCAGTGTCGTATTCCAGAAGACTTCATCTCGATCTCTGGGCTAGAATATGGGGCGTTCCGGTTTTCTCTGAGTCGGGGTGCCACACAGACACACCGAGCCATGCGACAGTTCAGAAGAGAATGACGCCAGGTATCTTCTGTTGCCGAGCATATCACGCATACCGAAGATGTGGCCATCTTCCGCTCATGCCTGGTCGAGCCTGTCGACAGAGACGTGTGAGCCAAATGCCACACAAAAACCCAAACCTTGGATGGCACTTCTGCTTTCCACAACCTGGACCAATCTTTCTTCATCGATGTTTGATTAGAATTGCTTGTTTGGTTTTCCAGCCAATCTTCCTGCTGGAATTTAGTCCCTGAGATCATTCTGTAAGAAGACCGAACAGAGAACATGCCCCTTCGTTCATAGTGCCATGCCCAGAAATCATCATGCAACCGCGTACTGAGAGGGATATTTCGAATAACGTCTATGTTCGGTGCAATGAAGTGTTCCTCTAATACTTGCCTATTCCAGGTCCTGGTTGTCTGATCAATCAAGTCAGATACCAGCAAGGGCGGGTTTGCTGACCGAGGACATATCGGGTGCAGCGTGTAGTCCCGTGGTATCCAGTTGTGATGCCAAATTTGAGTGTCCTCCCCCGTACCAATCCGTTTGATCAAGCCCAAGTTCAAAACTTCTCTTCCCTCCCTGATTGAGGGACAGACCTGAGAAGGGTTAGTTCCAAGTGGCGCATCCAAAAACTCTCCATGCGGGAAGTACCTTGATTTTAGAACACGGGCACTCAGGGAGTTCGGTTCTTGCAATATCCTCCAGGCTTGTCTAGCTAGCAAAGCCAAATTAAACAGCTCAATATCACGAAAACCCATTCCGCCCATGTACTTCGGCTTTGTCATAGTTTTCCAGGAGACCCAGGTTGTCTTCCTTTCTCCCCTCTCACTCCCCCACCAAAATTTTCTCAAGAGCCCATTAATATGATTACATGGCCTACGGGGAAGCTTAAAACATGACATCGAATAAGTGGGTATTGATTGAGCAACCGATTTAATCAAAACCTCTTTTCCTCCCGCTGAGAGGCACTTCTCCATCCACCCTTGCACGTGCTTCCAAATCCTATCTTTCAAATATCTAAAACATCCTTCCTAAGATTTGCCAACATCCGTTGGTAGACCCAAGTATTTCTCCGATAATGATTCATTTTGGACTGCTAGAGTCTCTTTTATCTCCCCTCTCAAGCTGTCCGGAACTCCTTTGCTAAAATAAATTGAACTTTTATCCACATTAATTCATTTGGCGGAGGCGTTGTAATATACATGCAGCATGTCCTGTACTCTGCCAGCTTCATCATTTGATGCTTCAAAAAACAAAAGATCGTCGTCGGCAAACAAGAGATGATTGATTTCCAGAGCCGACGGTGCAACCTTAATGCCTCGAATTCCACTCTTCAATAAACAAGATAGTCGCTCCGCTGCGATAAGGAACAAATAGGGAGATATTGGATCCCCTTGTCGAACACCACGAGAAGGCCTGAAATCATCCAATACACCTCCAATAAAAAGTACTGAAAAGGACACTGATGAGACGCACCTCATTATAGATTCAGTGACCTCGGACTAATGCCCATTTTCAGCATGACGGCCTTCAAGTATGGCCACTCCAATCGGTCATACGCCTTCATCATGTCCAGTTTAAGCGCACAAAACCGATTACTTTTCACTTGCTTAGTTTTCATATAATGCAAGCACTCATAAGCAGTGATGAAATTATCCGTGATGAGACGTCCAGAAACAAACGCCGACTGCTCTTCTGAAATCACCTCTGGAAGAATCATTTTCAGCCTATTGGCTAAGACCTTTGAAGCAATCTTGTAGATTAAGTTACAAAGGCTTATTGGCCGAAATTGTCCTAAAATTTTTGGACTAGCAATTTTTGGAATCATAACAATGAACGTACGATTGATCTCCTCCGGTGAGTCAACTCCATCAAGCACTCTAATGATCATACATGTAATCTCGTCACCACACAAATCCCAATGCCTCTGAAAGAAGTGCGCCGGGAATCGGTCCAGCCCAGAGCTTTTGTGGGAAACATTTGGAATAGAGCTTCTTTAACCTCCTCCTTATTGTATGGCCTATTCAAACGTGCATTCATCTCGGCATCAACCCTGGATGGTATGTGAGAGAACACTTCTTCCATACCAATTGTACCTCCGAAGTGTAAAGATTAGAGTAAAACTCAGTGGCCATTTGTGCCAACTCATCCGGGTCTGTACTGATTGTACCTCTATCTTTCTGCAGTTGAGCTATTCTGTTTTTAGCCCTGCCAGCACTCACTTTTTTCTGGAAAAATGACTATTTTTATCGCCTTCCACGAGCCACTGGATCCGTGATCTCTGTCTCATCATGATCTCCTCAGCCAAAGATATTTCAATCATACGATTCTGGACTCGCAGTTCCTCCTCACTTGGTCCTACTCGACCCTGCACTTCCCGCAGATCGGCCAGCTGTCGTCGTAAGGAGCGAAGCTCCCGTCGGACTGAACCAAAAGAACGGCGCCCCCACCAAGCTAGTGTGGAAGCAACTGAGTTGAGCTTCGAAGCTAGGTCCGAGACTGACATGGAAGGTTGATTACGGTTCCAAGCTTCCTCCACAACTTGATGAAAATTTTCCTTTGTCTCCCACATACACTCGTATCGAAAAGGTTTTTTTAGAACATGTCTCATGCTTGTCGTCTCCAACTCTGTATTAAGCAGAATAGGGCAATTATCTGATTTGGCTGTTGTGAGGTGCTCAAGAGATGCAAATGGGAACAGTGTCGACCAGCTAGGACTAGCCAACGCACGATCCAAACGCACTCTGCAGAACTCGCCCCCTCTTACTCTCTTTTCCCACGTCCAGTCAAGTCCTCTGTACCCAAGGTTAGCAAGCTCACATATATCCACGACTTCTCTGAACCCTGCTATCTGACCACTATCTCGGGCGTTAGTACCCATATGCTCCTCCGGGCGCAACACTTCGTTAAAATCTCCAATACACACCCATGGGAGTGTGTTCTCCCCACTTAGCCTCTTCATCGTCTCCCAAGTATTATGTCGCAGTCTTCTGTTAGCTTCACCATAGAAGCAAGTTAAACACCAAGCATCAACACCTGGCTGTGTAATCCATGGGTCTATGTGATACTGCAAAGAATTCTTTATTGCAAGATTAACATGATCCTTCCAAAAAATACACAAACCACCACTACGACCACTACTAGGAACTGCAAAACCGCCTGAAAAGCCTAAAGAACTAGCCAAACCCTCCACTCGAGCCTTCGCAAGCTGAGTTTCAACAATGCAAAGGATCGACGGTGCACACGCCTCCACGAGATCGCGGAGCTCCCTAACTGTCGCGGGATCGCCAATTCCGCGGCAGTTCCAACACATGGTCCTCATCACGCCTGGCGGCCCTCCTCGAGGGAGGCCGCCTCCGCTTGTTCCATGTCCACCTCTTCTCCTCCTCCCTGCTTCCTCCTCTTGACAACTTGCACTCTTTGTGGCGTTGTATTCACCTCCTTGCATGCACTTGTGGAAGTGCCCTCAATCTACAGCACCGACCCAGACACTCTTCCAACCAAATGCGGCAGAGCTTGACCCCGTATATTAAGAGTGCCATCTACTGCCACCAGTCTCTTCCTATCATTCTTCTCCCCTGGGTCACTATTGTTTTGTGATATATGATCCATAGCGGACAGTCCAGCGCCATGGCCCATGCCCACACCACCTTGTGCTGCTCCCCTACCTGCGTCTCCATCCCCTCCTCTCCCTGATCTGCCTCCTCTTCCTCCCCTTCTTCCTCGGCCACCCATATCTCCCCCGCCCCTTCAAGTGAAAGCACGATCAGATGGTGGTTCAGGCTCCCATAACAGCCAATCACCCCACTCAAATTTCGAGGGATCGTGGACGTCGTCGCCACATTTTTCAACAATATGTCCCATGAGCCCACAGACAAAACAAAAATCAGGGAGCTTCTCATAGAAAACCTTATACCTCTTGCTACCCTTCAACGTTATGGGCACAAAACGAACCAACGGCTTGCTCACATCTAGAAATACCCTAGCACGAAGAGTGCTAGTTGGGTTAATCCTTCCTTCGTTGACTATCACCATGAAAGGTGGCTCTCCTACCTTGGCAGCTACCTTCTCAGCCAGCTCCTTTTTCCTGGTAAGGCCATCAGGGAGCTCTTTGATCCTTGCCCAAACCGGGATCTTGTTAAGCTTATATTCAGAGACATCTGAGAATCCATCATATTCCTGTATCACAACTGGGGCCTTTCGAAATAGCCACGGTCCTCCTTCCATGATCCTCCTCCAGTCCCCCAAACAGTGGCATTGCACCAAAAAGAGATCAGGGCCCTTGATGCTAAAAGTGACTCCCCGAGCTGATAACCAAGTGTTGCACATCTGATTGAGCAGCGCCGCATGACTGAAAGGCCAAGTGGTGTGCACCCGGAATAAGCCCAGCCAACGAACATCCTTGATGAGATCGTCTACCTCGCTGGAGAAGTCAAGATCTTCCTCCTCTTCGCCATGGAGGGTCATACCCGCAAAACTATCCTCGAGATCCAGCGTCGGCCCCGTGTAGTCTTCATAATATTCCTCCTCCTCGCCCATGGCTGACATCTCCCCTCCTCCATCTTCACTAGCCCCCTCCTTCAACACTGCTTCCTTCTCCCTTCGATCCTGCACCCGATCCTGGACTGGTTCAAGTGCGTGTAGGTCACCCCCTTAGCCCTATCTTCCATCTCCCTCTCTTGCCTCCCCCACCTTTCTGCGTGGATGGATCCGCCATGCAAAACTCAAACCTTCTCCGATAGCAGTAGATCTCCCCGTCGACCGAAGGGGATCGGCCGCCGGCGAGAGATTATGTGGACTCTGGCTGCCGCCAGAGGAAAGTTGGGAACCCTAGATCGCTAGGGGTATCGCCTGGAAAAAAATCTCATGATGTATTCTGATACGTCGTCCATCCAGGAGGTCCTATGTGGCAGTTCACGCTATACCGCGTTGGGCCGGCCCACCAGGTGGAGGTGGGCTCTAGTTCAGTTCTTGGATTGCTCACTCAAAAAAAGTTATTGGCTTGCTCTTTTTTATTTCCCTGGTTCACTCAGTTCGATCGGTTCTTAGTTGACAGACCGCTGCTGTTGACTAGGGCCCACTTTGACTGTTGAATTTTTGAAAAGTTCACAAAATTTAGAAAAAATCATGAAAATAAAAATTTCACGAATTTAGAAAAAATATTGCAATTTTTTTCACAAATTAGAAAAGTTCATAATTTTGAAAACAACTTCATGAATCTGTAAAAAGTTCATGAATTTTCAAAATAGTTCACATTTTTTACAAAGTTCATGAATTTGAAATTAGTTCATGAATCCAAAAAAGTTCTAAAAATTTGATAATAAGTAGGGAAACGTTATTAATCAGCGGGCTGATCATAACTTGCGCGGGAGTATTTGCTCGAGCTCAAGCAGAAAATGGGCTTCCCACCAAGATGGAGGAATTGGATAACACTGCTTCTCTCATCTGCTACTTCCTCCTGCTTGCTCAACGGAACGCAGGGCCCAACCATATCCCATGGTTGTGGTTTTAGGCAGGGCGATCCGCTATCCCCCTTGCTTTTCATTTTGGCAATTGACCCTCTTCACCACCTCCTGCAAGCTGCTGCAGAGGATGAAATGATTGCTCAACTGCCGGGCCGTGGCATCAGCATGCGGATCAGCTTATACGCTGATGACGCCGTCATTTTCGCCAACCCTGTGAAGGAAGAAGTGGACACACTGCTGCACCTGCTTAGCAGATTCGGGGAGGCCACGTGACTGAAATTTGAACCAGGCAAAATCAGCAGTCATCCCAATAAACTGTGGTGATGTTCAGTTAACTGAAGTTCTACAAAACTTTGGGGGGCTGCAGTCCACTTTCCCAACCACATACTTGGGACTACCAATCTCTCCCAGGAAGCTCAGACTGGTGCATTTTCAATTCATTATCGACCGGATCCGCTCAAGGTTGGCTGGATGGAAAGGCAAATTGATGAACATGGCAGGTAGGCGGGTGCTCGTGCGTGCAGTTTTGACAGCACTGCCGGTGTTTGCTATGACAGTCCTCAAAGTGCCGAAAAAAGTCCTAAAAGAAGTGGACAAAGCAAGGAGGCAATTTCTATGGGCACAGGATAAAAATGTAACTGGCGCCAAATGCAAGGTGGCCTGGGGCAAAGTTTGCCTCCCGGTGGCCAAGGGGGGGGGGCTAGGTTTGCTGGACCTACAATGCTTCAGCACAGCTCTTCGGCTGCGCTGGCTGTGGCTTTCCTGGCAATAGCCACGGCGGCCATGGATGAACTTCCCAGCCCCATGTGATAAGGAGGACTTTGAGTTGTTTGCATCTGCCACCTCGGTGCAATTGGGCAATGGAAAAACTGCACTCTTCTGGGCATGCAACTGGATCGGGCCAGCCGCGCTGCAACATGAGTTCCCAACCTTGTTTCAGCGTTCCAGAAGGAAAAACAGGACGGTTGAAGATGCGCTGACTGATGACAAATCGGTACGAGATCTACGGCATGGAAACACAGCAGAAATTTCCCTTGAGTTTTTGCAAATGTGGAGGAAGATTCAGGGTGCAGGCATTGTCCTCTCCTCCGACGAGGACAAGATCAGCTGGGTGGCAGGCAGAGGAGGAGGCTCCTACTCGGCCAAGGATGCGTACGATCTTCAAATCAGTGAGGTTCCTCCCTCAGGAATCAAAGCAGCGACCTGGAAGGCTTGGGCGCTAGGCACAGTGAAGATTTTCGCTTGGCTTCTCCACCAAGACAAGCTTTGGTGCAACGATCGTCTTCAACGTCGAGGATGGCCCAATGGGTATTTCTGCATCTGCTGCAACAGAAATTTGGAGAGCTCTTTACACCTTTTCTGGGACTGCCCATTTTCCCGATCAATCTGGCAAACGGCGTCGTCCAGATATGGTTGTGCTGTGCTCAAAGAAACGCGGGAAGCAGGCCACAGCTCTCTCAGGCATTGGGAAAGACTTACCGCCCTGACGCCTCAAAGTTGCAGAAAGGGGCTCAGGACGATGTTGCTGCTGATCACCTAGGAGCTTTGGAAAGAGAGGAATGCGTGTGTTTTCGGAGGAAAAATGCCACAGACGGAGGATGTTCAGCGAACCATCAGGGACACGATGGAGCTCTGGCGGCTAGCAGGAGCACGATGCCTTGAGCCCCCGTTCGGGGAAGATGCAGCGAGATAAAACCCCTTGTTTTTGTAGCTTGCCTAGTTGGCCCCCTTTAGCTCTTATAAACCATGACCACTTGATCAATCATGTATTTCCCGCTGCTTTCTTCTAAATCAATGAAGCCGGTGACCCCAGATCTTTCAAAAAAAAAATTTAACTTGCGCGTTCGTCGGGCGCTGCACCGTCAAATCGTTTCGTGGCAATTTCACTCAGGCCGTGCTGGAAGTGTTCACATGGAAGCGTGCTAGCTCTGTGGTCCACTGGTTGATACTTTCAATATATGTACCACACAACATTCAGATCAGTATGTGTGCGTTTTGACTTACAGCCTTCCATGTCATATTGCATTGCTGCCTAACTAGTAATAGTAGCTACTCCCTTCATTTCATCTGCCCCCTCGCTTGCACAACACATGTCCCACGTGACATGCTGCTCGCTTCTGACGATTTTTTTTGTAATTTCTGCAACATCACCAATGTTGCACAAGTTTCTTCTGTAACATCATCAATGTTGCAAAAAACGAGGACGAATTTGAATTCTTATATCCCCAAAACTGAAGCTCATTAAATACATCTTTCTGTCGGGTTTTTTATCAAGGGAACATCTTTCTGTCGTTCATTTGTAACCATGGAGCCGGAGCTCCATTGCCCCCAGTTAATTGTACCTGTATTCTGACTTTCTTACGTTGCATTTGCTGTAGAGGATGTTCATCCAGTGAGCTCCCAATTGGTGTACCCGGTGCGAAACACTGACGATCATGGTCAGCCATGGCTCTCAATGCCACTTGGTGGTGCATTCTTTTCACAGCTGTTGCAGTTAGCACACCGGCCCTCCACCCAACTAATGCCTCAATCGACAGATGAACACCCTGATCGTGCAGCTGGTAATGTCATCTTGCGGCCATCTGAGAGTCAAACATCCCCAGTCGCCCAGCCTGACAGCGGGCTCCCAAATGACACCTCGACGGTGGTTGAGATGCCACCCCACCGAGCGCTCCGGCCTGAGGACGAGCTCTCCTAATCTTTACGCAGCTTGAAATGCCAGCGAGAGCAATTGCTGTACAATGTGCTTTGAAGGTGAAAGCGTTCTGGGGCGTTTAAGTTACATAAGATATCTGTGTGTTTATTTTACTGGCAAACGTTTATGTCTAGAAAATGTCATTTGATGTGCCGGCGACAGTGTGCTTTGTTGCACATAGTTTGTGCAATGAATAGGCCGCATTTGGTAGCTAGTCTCGCATTGTGTAGGGACATTCTCAGAAATGTTAGGTGCATGGAACATTTTTTTTGAGGGGATGGTTCATGGAACATGTGTTTGGCCATTCCTTAAAGAAACATGTTTTTGGTCATGTGTCCTAGAGACATGTTGAGCTAAGGGCAACTTCTAATGGGCCAATGCAATTCGTCTGTATGTGTCCTAGAAACATGTTTTTGGTCATGTATGTGTCCTAGAGACATGTTGAACCACGGCACAATGCGGTGACGCAAAGGGATCAATGTCCATTTAGCTGTTCGCTTTGACTCATTTTCAGCCCAAATCTGTTCGCTTTGACTCATTTTCAGCCCAAATCTGGGATTGGTTTGCGTCCATGAACACTCTGCCGCGTCCTCCCCTTCCGCGAACACTCGCGGCGTCCTTCCCTTGTCCTCCCTTGCCTAGTGTGTTGGTACCATGCAGGCTAATCCTCCCCACTCCATCGAGTTCGACCTCCTGGCCTTTTCTTGACCTCTTCGCCGCCACCCAGCTTTCGGCCTCTTCGCCACCCCCGACGCCCCAACCGTCATTGTCATCGACACCCCCACTGTCGACGTTATTGCCACCTCTTGCAGCTGACGGTGCAGCTCGTAGCCGGCACCTTACCTAATTGCCCTTGCAAAAAAAATATTTAAAAAACTGTGAAAAACCAAAGCCTACTTTTTGTTATACTAGCGGGGTGGAGCACGGCAAGCACCCGTTGTTAATAATTTAGTTGTGACTTATTTGGTTGTTGTTGCTTGAAAATTTAAGTAGGAGCAATGCAATACACATGTTGGATGACAAAGCTTCCCATTTGGAAAAATGGGGAAAAAATGACGTGTCAAAATCAATGTTGAGGATATCGCTTATCGTTATCGTCTCGATCAGCTAGGGATTAGAGATTAATCAGAAATCGGCCGATTAATCGATATTATCGGTCGACTATTAATCGGATATTTTTTTGCAAATCTCAGGTTCCCAACACTAAAATACACTATATTCAACACCAAAACAATATTTGCCAGAAGTGTTACCTTGATTTCTAGCCTCTGAATCCATAATAGCAAACGAAATAGGATAATAGTACATATTCCGTAACAAGGTCCACAAAACATAAATAAACATAGTTTTTACAAACATCGTGTTATGAATAGGTATGATTTATCGGTAGATTCCTGATAAATCGCTTGTCAGAATGATAAATCGGTCCAAAAGATAAACGACAAAGATAAGGCATAATCTTATCGGTCACCCCCCGATTAGCGATAAATTGGAAGATTAATCGGTCAATCGGAAGATTTCTTGAACAATGGTCAAAATATGCCATGTATAGTTGTTTAGCAGAAAACATTATCTGCTCGACTTACAAAAAGTGCATATGTATATAAAACTGCTCCCTGCCGCCTTTGGGGGCATAGGGCCGAGCTGGACGACCCTGCGGAGCAGGAGCTGCCACCGTTGTTGCCGGTGGCCTCACCAGGTGAGCTGGCACAGCTGGGTGCTGACATCGGCTCCGTGCGGGTCGCATCGCCTAGGCTGCTCATGACGCCTCAGCGGGTATCTCAGGCGGGAGTGGTAGGGGACACTTGGCAGGAGGCCTCGTCACGCCCCACTAGCCCGCTGCTGTCGACGCCGGCCCAAGCCCCTACCATGACTGGGGGGGCTTGGCGAAGGCGGCTGCTCACATAGACAGGGCTTCTTCCTCCGAGGCCGAGCTCCGACGGACTGTCTCACCACACAGTCCGCACATGCATAGCGTGCGGTCACCTGTGAGGACGCCACCTACTGGTTCGGTGGTGGTCGGTAAAGTTGGGCAATAAGCATACCCACAGTACCCCGATGCCACCTCCTGGTGCCACTGTGGCGAGCCCTTGGCCTATAAAAGGATACCTAAGGCATCCAGGAGAAGGATTCGGACTCTTGGACAAGTTACGCTCCCTGTAGCTAGTTCGAGCTCCTCAAGAACTCAGATATACACATCCAAGCAGGACGCTTCTCAGCGGCCCGAACCTTGGTAAACGACCCGCGTGTTTGTACTGGTTGTTGATCCTGCTCTCCTCACCACTTCCAGCGCCCCGCAACTGTAGTAGGGATCCTCGTTGGTCCCATAGGTGTCGTTCTCCACCGACAATCATGCACAACCCCGATGACAAGCCGAGCAATTGTTTCATACTTTTAATGTTCTCAAGCTTTTTCAACTTTCATGCAATACATGAGTGTGAGCCATGGATATATCACTATAAGTGGACTAGAATGTGGTTATGAGGAGGAGACAAAAAAGGAGAAAGTCTCACATCAACTAGGCAAATTAATGGGCTATGGAGATGCCCATCAATCGATATCGATGCAAGTGGGTAGGGATTGCCATGCAACGGATGCACTAGCGCTATAGGTGTATGAAAGCTGTCGGATTCAGGGCTCCGCGGACCCAAGAAAGGTTCGAACTCTGGGGCGTGTGCGAAGAACTCAACCTATCCAACCAACCACCCCATTGTCCCACAGCCTAGCTCGATGAACAAGGAAGAAGATGGACTCAGCAGTTTACCCAGGTTCAGGCCACCTTACGGTGTAAGACCCTACTCCTGCTTTGTGGTGGATTAGCCTCATGAGGGGCAGAGGATGAACAAGTACAAGGGATGAACAACCTCGCGAGGTCTGCCTCTGGTGAGGGTGGAATATATATATTAGCAGAATAACTATTTTGATAACACTTCCGCACTGCACGCTCAACGCGAGGGCACTGCACTTTCACTAGCAGGGGTACTGCAATACACAAACTAGTGAACTTCGTGTCGGAAAAACTGCACGCGGTGTTTTTTCGGTACCTTTTTCGCTCTAGCTTTTTAACTGTTTATCGGAACAAGGCATGTAACATACCGTTGAGAAGCTATGGATTGGGCACAACTTCGCCATGTTGAACACTTTTCGATACTCCTCACGGTTTAAGAGCAGTTTTGAAAACGGTGCAGCGCACGACGAGTGACAACGAGCGTTTTTCGCTTTTTTTAAACTGCTCGTCGAAATGAAGCAAATGATACACCATTGGAAAGATATCGTCGAGGCGCATCTTTTTCATATCTATTATTTTCTCTAATTCGTTACGGTTTAAGAGCAGTTTTAAATTTAGTAAATCACGGAATTCTGTTTTTTCGAAATTTTTCAATTTTCGTATTGTTTTCGCTCCATTTTTTGAACCGTTTTTCGAAACGAGGCGTGTGATACGCCGTTGGAAAGCTATGGACGAGGTGCAACTTTCATATGTTGAAATGTTTTTGAGATTCCTTGCGGTTTTTAGTTAATTTTGAAAATCGTCCGGCTGACGACGAGGGGTAGCGGCGTTTTTCACGAAATTTGTACAAATCGCTGGTCGAAATGATTCAAACGTTAATCTGCTCGAAAGATATCGCCGAGACGCAACTTTTTCATGTTGAATACTCTCCCTAATTCCCGAAAGATATCGCAGCGACCTCTTTGACGCCCATCCCGGCGCCCACGGCGCGCTCTTCCCATGGTGTGCGCGACGAGCAACATCATCATGCTGGCGACCCTGGACGCCGTCGTGGGAAGAGCCCTGTGCTTCATCCACGAGACGAAGGGGGCCTACATGCCTGCCGAAGCGCTGGCGAAGGTGGCACGCAGCCGCTGGGCCGTGACGGAGCTCCTTCTAACGTGGTTAGAAGTCGAAGCGCCCCACAGTCCATGCAACTTTCGCCACCACCCACGCCAGCAGAAGCTTTGGCGCGCGCACAACTGCTCCTCGACTTCCCTCCTGCTGCAGAGAAGCTTGACGAGTGGAGAACCACCATCCGGAGCCTCGTTTCCATCGCCAACAAAGACGATCTGCGACCGACGGGGCCCTCGGGTCGGCGCTCCGTCGAGCCACCGCACGCCAGTGGAGGAAGGACCGGAGGTGCTGCGGCCACGGTGCACTCTCCTCCTCCACACCAGCCACCGCGGGCGTCAGCCTGTCGTGATGACGCTTGTGACAATATCTCCATAGCATCGTCCGACCCGCGGACCCACCGCGACCAGCGCCAAGTTCTTCGCGAGCGAGCTCACGAAGACGCTCGAACCACCATCGAGCGCCGGCGCGATGCACGCCACCAGTCGAACAAGCGGGCAGGGCCCGCTGCGGACCCCCCCCCCCCCCCCCCGGGGCTCCGGGAGGCCCCGGCGGCCTACCTTACGAGGTGGGCTGTCCAGCCTTTACCCGTGAGCTGCGGCAGTTCCAGTGGCCATCCCACCGCACGTTCAAGCCTGATGTCGGCGAGAAGTACAACGGCAAGACCCATCCGTCGGAGTTCCTCAGCATTTACACCATCCCGATGCAGGCAGCTGGGGCCCGCAACGACAACGTGCTTGCCAATTACTTCCCGTTGGCGCTGAAGCCTAATGTCATGTCCTGGTTGATGCACTTGCCGGTGGATTCCATTTATTCTTGGTCAGACATGTGTCATGAGTTCGTCGGTGCCTTCACTGGAGGCCACCAAGCTCACGGCCAGGCGAGTGATTTGCATATCATTCCCCGGAAGGATGGAGAAACCCTGCGCAAGTACATCCAGAGGTTCAGCCGAGTGCAGTATAACATCCCCGATGTTCATCCGGCCGCCGTGATCAGCGCGTTCCACCAGAACGTGCGCAACCGCAAGATGCGCGAGGAGCTGGCGATGAACAAGGTCAAAGATGTGGCCGAGCTTTATGTTCTGGCCGATCGATGCACTCGAGCTGAAGAAGGAAGGAAGTATCCCAGCAAAGACGCTGGCGCGGAAACCGACTCCATGGATGACACCGCCACCCCGGCAAAGAAGGGCCGGCGCCATAACAGGAAGCGCAAGGGCAAGACCATGCTTGCCATTGAGGGGTCCGATGACACCGGCGCCACCAAGAAAGCCAAGGTGAGCGACCCCAGCAAGGAAGTTGCCGGGTGTGCCGCTTGCCGGGCCTTGGCGGCTGCCGACAAGCCAGGGGGCTCCGACAAGAAGTATTGCAAGATCCACCGCACCAAGGGCCATGACCTCCAGAACTGCCGCCAAGTAGAGCTGCTCGCTGAGAAGCAGAAAGCCGAATACGAGCGGCGGGATAAAGAAAAGGGTCAGGAGGGTGCCGAAGGGTCCGGCAAGAGGCGTGGCGGCCAAGAGGGTCGCCGCGGCAAGGATAGCCAACAAGAGAGGCCCACTGGGGCCGTGACAATAAGCAAGAAGATGATGATCATGACGAGGACGACGAGTCCGGTGAGCAAGAGTTCCAGAAGGCTACAGAGGCCATGTGCATCGACGGTGGTGCCTCGCTGCACGCTTCTCACCGCCAGCTCAAACAGTGGGCGCATGATATTACAATAGCGGAGCCCTCGTTCGACGCCCAGAAGCCGCTGAAGTGGTCCAGCACGCCCCTCATCTTTGACGCCGAGGATCACCTTGACCGCACAACCGCGGTCGGGTGTTTGCCGTTGTTGGTCTCACCAATGATACGCAACCTCAAGGTGAACAAGATGCTGGTCGACGGCGGGGCCGGTCTGAACTTGATATCACCTGTTGTGATCAGGAGGCTGCAGATTCCTGACGGAGACCTCGAGGAAATGGGCACGTTTCAGGGGTCAACCCGGGAAGGAGCCAGCCAAAGGGAAAGGTCACATTGCCTGTGACATTTGGAAGTGAGTTGAACTACAGGACGGAGAGGATTGTCTTTGATGTAGACGAGATCCCCTTGCCCTACAACGGGATCCTCGGCCGCCCGGCACTAGCCAAGTTCATGGCGGCTTCTCACTACGCCTACAACACGCTGAAGATGCCCGGGCCGATGAACATCATGACCGTCCCCTCCGACAAGAAAGACGCGCTGATCTGCGCCGACCTACTCTATCGGGAAGCAGTTGCAGCAGCTGCCGTCAAGGCACTTGCTCCTGCCGCGGAAGCCCCGGGAGGGAAGAAGAAGACCGACAAGACCTCTTGCACCCACTCCGGCAAGCGCACCTCTTCGGAGTGTGGTGCTACCGTCGAGGACGTGCCGGAGAGCTCCACCGGCAAGAGCAAGAAGTCCAGAGCTGCACCACCAGAGACCAAGAAGGTGTCCGTCAAGGAGGACGGCACTTGCTTCTACGGGCGAATGTCGATGTGTTTGCATGGCAAGCCTCCGACATCCCCGGCGTTCCCAGGGAAGTGATCGAGCACCATCTTGCTGTCTGTCCTCATGCACGGCCCGTCAAGCAAAAGGTCAGGAAGCAAGCTCTGGAGAGGCAAGAATTCATCACAGAGGAAATCAGAAAGTTAGAAGCAGTAGGACTGGTGAGAGGAGTGCTCCATCCGACGTGGTTGGCCAATCCGGTAGTGGTGCGCAAGGCGAATGGGAAGTGGAGGTTGTGTATCGATTACACAGATATTAATAAGGCTTGTCCCAAGGACCGCTTCCCGTTGCCGCGCATCGACCAGATTGTTGACTCCACGGCTGGGTGTGATCTGCTATCATTCCTCGACGCCTACTCAGGGTACCACCAGATCTTCATGACGAAAGAAGACGAGGAGAAGACAGCATTCATCACCCCATGTGGTACATATTGTTTTTTACGGATGCCTTTCGGGTTGAAGAGTGCTGGCTCCACCTTTTCAAGAGCAGTCCAAATTGGTTTTGAGCCCCAGCTACATAGAAATATGGAAGCTTATATGGATGACATAGTGGTCAAAACCAAGGACAAAGCAACACTTGTGCAAGATCTGGAGGAAACATTTGCAAACCTGCGCAAGATCAACCTCAAGCTGAACCCTGAGAAGTGTGTCTTTGGTGTCCCTTCCGGCAAGCTTCTCGGGTTCTTTGTGTCGCAGCGCGGGATTGAGGCAAACCCAGATAAGATCAAGGCCATTGAGCAGATTGAGGCATCCAAGCGGATCAAAGACGTGCGTCGGCTCGCTGGCTGCGTTGCCGCCATGAGCAGATTCATCTCCAAGTCTGCGGAGCGTGCCTTTCCCTTTTTCAAGATCTTGAAGAAGGCGGGCCCAATGGAGTGGACCCCGGAGGCCGAGAAAGCACTGCAAGATTTGAAGAAGTACCTCTCCTCTACCCCAGTGTTGGTTGCGCCCAAACCACAAGAACTGTTGTTGCTATACCTAGCGGCAACGAATCAAGTGGTTAGCGCCGCACTAGTGGTGCAGAGAGAGGTCGACGAAGAGGCAGTTGCGGCAGCAGAGTCAACGGATGACGAACTAGAACCCTCCCCGGCAGGGCTCGGTCTCGGCAAGACCGAGTCCCCGGCAGGGGCCGACGCCAGTACGACAGGGCCCGCGCGATCAGGTGAAGTGGCGCAGAAGAAGAAAATGGTGTAGCACCCATTTTACTTCGTCAGCTCCCTCTTGCAGGGGGCTAGGTCGAGGTACTCAAGTGTGCAAAAATTGCTCTTCGGCCTCCTTATGGCCTCGAGGAAGCTGTGTCATTACTTCCAAGCGCACGAGATCACCGTGTTCACCCGCCTCCCATTGCAACGGATACTGCATAACCCAGATGCAACGGGGAGGATCGTGGAATGGGCCCTGGAGCTGTCAAGTTTTGGTTTGAAGTTCGAAAGCACCTCGATGATTCAGAGCAGAGTCTTGGCAGAATTCGTTGCAGAATGGACCCCGACGCTTGACGAAAAGGTACAGGGGACCACTCTCCCCGGCAAGGAAATGAGCCGCGACTGGATCATGTACTTTGATGGGGCTTTTTTGCTGCAAGGCGCCGGTGCTGGCGTACTGCTTGTCGCGCCCACCGGAGAGCACCTCAAGTATGTCATCCAAATGCACTTTCCCCGGGAGATGTCAACAAACAACACCGCCGAGTACGAGGGTTTGCTTGCCGATCTCAGGATCGCGGTGGACCTCGGGGTCAGAAAGCTCATCGTCAGGGGTGATTCGCAGCTCGTCGTCAGGCAGATCAACAAAGATTACCAGAGTCTGTTGATGGAGGCTTATGTCGATGAAGTGAGGAAACTGGAGGAGCGTTTTGATGGTATACAAGCAGAGCATGTCGCTCAGGCGGAGAACGACATCGCCGACTACCTGTCAAAGCTTGCTGCCCACAAGCTACCTGTGGAACCAGGTACTTTTGTGCTTCAGTTAACTCAACCATCCGTCAAACCATCAACCGGGCGGAACAAACGGAGGAAGCTGGGCCCCGGCAAGTACTTCCCTACCGAGCCCCCCGGGGCCACTCGCGAAGATGTTGCCGCGAATCCCGATCCTGCCACGGGGCAACCGACTCCGGCAAGGCCTCAGGCCATGACCGTAGAGGCAGCCGCTCCCGTGGCAGAAGAGATGTCGTTGGTCCTTGCCGTCGAGCCACGGGCTCCGGCATGGGCACAACACACCGTCCGATTCCTCCAAGTAGGAGAGCTTCCTGAGGAGCAGGAAGAGGCAGAGAGAGTAGCCCGCCGGTCTGCTATGTACCAGTTCGTTGACAATGTCTTGTACAGAAGAAGGCCAAATGGGGTGAAATTGAAGTGCATCTCCCGGGAAGAAGGACTAGAGCTGTTGGCAGAGATACATGGAGGCGTATGTGGCTCCCACATAGGGTCGAGGGCCCTTGCTGGCAAGGCTTTCCGGCAAGGTTTCTTCTGGCCCACTGCCCTCCAGGATGCGACGACACTACTAACCAAGTGTGAAGCGTGCCAGTTCCATTCGAAGAAGCTTCATCAACCAGCTCAAGCCCTTCAAACCATCCCTCTCTCCTGGCCCTTCTCGGTCTGGGGGCTCGACATATTGGGCCCTTTCCCCCGTGCCGTCGGGGGCTTTGAGTACTTGTACGTTGCAATCGACAAGTTCACAAAGTGGCCAGAAGTGGAAGCAGTGAGGAAGGTGACAACGTAGTCAGCCATCAAGTTCTTCAAAGGGCTAGTTTGCCGTTTTGGTGTACCCAACAGGGTCATCACCGATAACGACACACAGTTCACAAGCCATCCCTTCATGCAGTACATTGAGGATCTCGGCAGCAAGGTCTGTTTTGCCTCCGTGGCACACCCATGGAGATACGGCCAAGCAGAGAGAGCAAATGCTGAAGTTCTGCGAGGTTTGAGGACAAAGACTTTTGACAGGCTGCGCAAAAGTGGAAGGCGCTGGATCAACGAGTTACCGGCGGTTCTTTGGTCGATCAGAACGACGCCAAATCGAGCCACCGGCCAGACACCCTTTGCCCTGGTCTATGGGGCAGAGGCAGTTCTCCCCACGGAACTCGTGTACGGGTCACCTCGAGTGCTCGCTTATGATGAGCTTGAGCAAGAGCGATTGCGGCAAGATGACGCAACGCTCCTTGAGGAAGATCGTCTCCGGGCGGCTGTGAGAGCAGCACGCTACCAGCAAGCCTTGCGCCGCTACCATAGCCGCAAGGTTCATGCCCAGAGCTTTGAGGAAGGCGACCTTGTTCTTCGGCACGTTCAGTCGACCAAGAATTCCAACAAGTTGACGCCAAAGTGGGAAGGCCCTTATCGGGTAACATGAGTCACCAGGCCCGACGCAGTCCACCTGGAGACCGAAGATGCCATTCCAGTGAGCAACTCCTGGAATATCGAGCATCTTCGCAAGTTTTACCCATAAGGCGCAGCTTGCCGGGCCTCCCGGCAAGCCACCCTTTTGTACAAGCCTTGCCGGCAAGGCATGTAACCCTTTGTACAAAGCCAGGCGCAGACCCCTGAGCATAAATAAATGAAGCGCTGGCGCCCTAAGTTATAGCATGCATGCTAGGTCGAGTCTCTTCCTCGGTCAGGGTTGATAGTGCTTAGCGGCGGCTAACCCCTAGCTTAGAGGTCGAGTGCGCGTCTCTCTGTTCTTTCCTGTCCTCTTTGGTTCGCAGGGCATGTGAGCACTTCTGCAAAGCTATTTGGAAGAAAGAGAACGGACCGGCGTCCCGACCCCGGCAAGCCGAAATTGCCGGGGGCTGCACGTACAAGGATCCGACCGCGGCAAGCCAAAATTGCCGGGGGCTGTAGATCTAGATAAGTCTTTTATCCTCTATCATGCATTTCGGTATGGAACTGGGGTATATGAAACCTCATTTTATTTCTAGACTACCGTGCTCCCCTTTTCTATACCCAAGGATTCTCCTGGGTTCGGATTTGGTCGTAGTCGCGGCAGCCAGGAAATGAAACGAGGAGCCTAAGCCCGCTTCATCCCTGCCTCCGCCAAAAGCGCGAGAATGGTCGAGCGAAGTGGAGGGACGGCAAGGCCTGTTGCCGGGCGAAAAACGTTTATCTTAAATAGTAACAAGGATTCGTTCCTTGTCGTGGGTTTCACCCATGAACGAAAAACCCGGCAAACATCCCTTTTTCATTAAAAACATCCCATACATGTACAGTTCATACGGAATGAAAAACATGAGCAAGGGGGATTACAAGCTTTGAATCCTACTAATACCCGCAGACTTACAAGTTAAAAAAAAGATAAGGTGCTCGTAATCCCTTTCTTGTCCCTCTCCTCAGGA
This sequence comes from Aegilops tauschii subsp. strangulata, assembly GCF_002575655.3. Classification (NCBI taxonomy): domain Eukaryota; kingdom Viridiplantae; phylum Streptophyta; class Magnoliopsida; order Poales; family Poaceae; genus Aegilops; species Aegilops tauschii. The sequence goes on from NC_053038.3 coordinate 428,227,018, forward strand.
GGCCGGTCAAGGAAGCGAAAAGGGGCAAAAAGGGCGCCTAGGCGAGCTACGAGCAGCAGAAAGCACCAAGAGAACGTCTCGGTGGCCGTCCAAGGGCTGGCCGGTGATGACGGCGCCGACGGAAGAGCTGGAAGACGAGGCGGCAGGACGTCAATATGCTATGAAGGCGGCGGTGCCCGCGTACTCCGACTTGACGGCCTTGTCGCCCGCCCTCTTCCTCTTCCGCAGCCTCCCAGCACCAGCCGCCCAAGGAGATGGCCCCGAGAAGTTCAAGGAGCTGGCCCCTCCCCCGGCAAACTCCGCCGGAGGAGCGGCCAGGTGTAGATGTTGCTGCTGCCGCACCCGCCTAGGCATGGCGCGCCCGGCGCCTAGTCGGACCCGTAATCCTTCCCCCCGTTACCCTCGTCATCGCTGCCGCTGTCCTCCTCGTCACTCTCGCTCAAGGAGTCTTCGCCATCAGAGGAGCTCACCACGCAGCACCTTACACGAGTCCCGAAGTGCCCAAAGGCCTTGACGGAGAGGAGGCCTCTCTCCATTAATTTGAAGTGGAGAGTGAGCCCCTCCGTCAGGCTGTGGATGCGAGCGAAAGTCTTCCACCCTCGGTGAAGATACATGACATGAGGGGCGGGGAACTCGACATCGGCCCATGTGCCGCTGTTCCCACAACCCCTCATATGCAGCCGCAGCGCCTGCGGCGGGTTCAGCTCCATCTCCCGCGCAAACGGGGTCAGGAGGCGAAGACGACGGCGCGGCGGCTGACGCAACCTGATGAAGAACTCGCGGGGGTCATCCCCGACATGGCCCTCCACCGCAGGAGGGGCCGCTGGCAGAGGCGAGACCGATGTGCCGCCCCGTCCTCCTCCTCCCCGAGCACCACGACGACCACGGCCTCGCCCACGGCCTCGCCCCCTTCCCCGTGTGGCTGGCTCCACCACCACGGGCTCTTGGGAAGGAGGGATGCATTTTCGAGCGGAGACCCTCGCCGCCACCGTCGAAGGACCGGGGTTCCCCTTCTCCATGGCGGATGAGAAGGAGGAAGGATCAGGAATGAAAAGAAGCAGGTGACGAAGGATTGAGAGGCGCCGTTCCTCCCGCTCCCCTCTTTATGAAGGGGCGGGGGCAGGGCACGTCCGCCCCTTTCGGCCAATCCAGATCATCGAAGTGACAACAGGCGGGGCCGTCGACCGCCCTCCCCACCCAATTGAAGGCGCGTGGGAATCGACCCACGCGCGCGCGACTTCCCACGTCCCGCGCACCTGTCATTCGCCCTGCATGCATCGAACGTGGCGCGAGAGACGGGCATAATGGGACGCGTGGAGCAGCGGTTCCCCAAGTGCGAAGAGTAAATGGGCAGCGGCCCTGCGGTCTCGAAGAGACACGCGGGCTGCCTCTTTACTATTCGCCACAGATGGCGTCAGCATGCTTCGGTCACCCGCGCACATGACCCCCATGTCACGCATTCAACGCAGATCGTGGGGAAGCGCAACAGACGAAGTTTTACCGCGGTAGAAACCGCCCCACCTGCCCGCGCACCATTTTGGGCCTAGCCCAACAACGCATTGCGCTTATGTGTGGCTCAGGCCCGGGCGCTCCTGTCGGTGTACAAAAGTAGGGGCTCTCCTTTTGACCCCTTTACTTGTGCACGGGCAGTCGGAGCCACACACCACGGCCGCACTTGGCAAGGCAGGGGAGGTAAACCGAGGTGGAATCGGAGCACAAGACAAGCGAGACACGCCAAGGCCAAGACCACAGAGAGCAGAGGGACGAAGCAGGTTCCCCCGGCAAGGCCCTTGCCGGGGCAGCTCGCCCCAACACCAACAGAGCGAGCCACCCTTGAGCCCACGGCTTCCAACGCCATCAACTACGTTGGGCCAGTGCTCGGGAGGCACCTCCATGGTGGCATGAAGATCTTTGTGAAGACGAGAATAACACTCTTAATCAGAAGAGTGAGAGACGACGAGCCTCAGCAAGATCCTTGCCGAGGAAGCCCACGAGACCCCCGGCAAGATCCTTGCCAGGGACGACCACAACACCACGACAAGACCCTTGCCGGGACCCCGGCAAGGCCCTTGCCGAGGGCATCCGCAAGGCCACAGCTAGGCCCGCACCCGCCAAGCTTTCCACCGCCAATCCCATGCAGCTGCCAGCCCACCAGCCGGGCAGGCACCTGCGTGTCAACACGGGGCTCCTCCGCCAACTCAGCATGTGCCTACGTGGTGGCATGCAGATCTTCCTGAAGGCTCCACCACCGCGCCACCTCAGCTGCTTGCTTGTCTACATGGCACCACCGCCTCGCTGGCCCAGGCGCGTGTCAAGACGAGGCGAAGCGGCAGTAAAGTGGGGGGGGACACGTCGGGGCCACATTTAATGCGTTTTGTCCCGTAATGACTAGCGATAAGCATAGCCACAGTACCCCGATGCCACCTCCTGGTGCCACTGTGGCGAGCCCTTGGCCTATAAAAGGATACCCAGGGCATCCAGGAGAAGGATTCGGACTCTTGGACAAGTTACGCTCCCTGTAGCTAGTTCGAGCTCCTCAAGAACTCAGATATACACATCCAAGCAGGACTAGGGTATTACGCTTCTCAGCGGCCCGAACCTGGGTAAACGACCCGCGTGTTTGTACTGGTTGTTGATCCTGCTCTCCTCACCACTTCCAGCGCCCCGCAACTGTAGTAGGGATCCTCGTTGGTCCCATAGGTGTCATTCTCCACCGACAATCATGCACAACCCCGATGACAAGCCGAGCAATTGTTTCATACTTTTAATGTTCTCAAGCTTTTTCAACTTGCACGCAATACATGAGTGTGAGCCATGGATATATCACTATAAGTGGACTAGAATGTGGTTATGAGGAGGAGACAAAAAAGGAGAAAGTCTCACATCAACCAGGCAAATTAATGGGCTATGGAGATGCCCATCAATCGATATTGATGCAAGTGGGTAGGGATTGCCATGCAACGGATGCACTAGAGCTATAGGTGTATGAAAGCTGTCGGATTCAGGGCTCCGCGGACCCAAGAAAGGTTCGAACTCATGGGCGTGTGCGAAGAACTCAACCTATCCAACCAACCACCCCATCGTCCCACGGCCTAGCTCGATGAACAAGGAAGAAGATGGACTCAGCAGTTTACCCAGGTTCAGGCCACCTTACGGTGTAAGACCCTACTCCTGCTTTGTGGTGGATTAGCCTCACGAGGGGCAGAGGATGAACAAGTACAGGGGATGAACAACCTCGCGAGGTCTGCTCTGGTGAGGGTGGAATGGATTTCCCTATGGTGGTGTCTAACCTATATATATATATATATATATATATATATATATATATATATATATATATATATATTAGCAGAATAACTATTCTGATAACACTTCCGCACTGCACGCTCAACGCGAGGGCACTGCACTTTCACTAGCAGGGGTACTGCAATACACAAACTAGTGAACTTCGTGTCGGAAAAACTGCACGCGGTGTTTTTTCGGTACCTTTTTCGCTCTAGATTTTTAACTGTTTATCGGAACAAGGCATGTAATATACCGTTGAGAAGCTATGGATTAGGCGCAACTTTGCCATGTGGAACACTTTTCGATACTCCTCACGGTTTAAGAGCAGTTTTGAAAACGGTGCAGCGCACGACGAGTGACAACGAGCGTTTTTTCGTTTTTTTAAACCGCTCGTCGAAATAAAGCAAATGATACACCGTTGGAAACATATCGTTGAGGCGCATGTTTTTCATATCTATTATTTTCTCTAATTCGTTACGGTTTAAGAGCACTTTTAAATTTAGTAAATCGCGGAATTCTGTTGTTTCGAAAAAAATTCAATTTTCGTATTGTTTTCGCTCCATTTTTTGAACTATTTTTCGAAACGAGGCGTGTGATACGCCGTTGGAAAGCTATGGACGAGGTGCAACTTTCATATGTTGAAATGTTTTTTAGATTCCTTGCGGTTTTTAGTTAATTTTGAAAATCGTCCGGCTGACGACGAGAGGCAGCGGCGTTTTTCATGAAATTTGTACAAATCGCTGGTCGAATGATTCAAACGTTACGCTGCTCGAAAGATATCGCCGAGACGCAACTTTTTCATGTTGAATACTCTCCCTAATTCCTTACGGTTTAAGAGCAGTTTTGAAATTACCGAAATGCGGACACTGTTTTTCGCGACACCAAAATCGACGAGTGAACTTCATCAGACAGAAAAGCGCACTGCTTTAGATTGAAAACCACACTGCTTTAGATTGAAAACCACACTGCTTTAGATTGAAAACCGCACTGAATCTGACGGGCAAGTGAACTTCATTTTTTATTTTGTCGGGCGTAAATTTTTCCAGACGAGCAAAGGAACCGTGCTTCACGCCGGGCGAAGGGAACCGCAACACTATGAAGAAGTGAACCGCATTTTTTTGTCATTTGCGCATCATTTTTTTCAGCACTTCACACTGGTAGTAAATGAACCGCGAACGTGCCAACCGTATACCGCATTACTTTTTTATTTTCCCTTTTTTGTGATTTTTACCTTGGGTCTAAGTGAACCTCAACACTCTTCAAAGTGAACCACAAGCACTCTTTTGAAAGTGAATCACACTACTCTTTTAAGTATTTTAAACTTCTTCAATGAACACAACATAATTTTTTTGTAAATACACTTTTTTTCAAATGAAGTGTACTTCAAAGTCCTTCAGAGTGGACTTTTTAAAGACCGGAGTGCACTGCATTTTCCTTTTTCTTTTTTCTCTATAGAGTTTTCCGTTTCCCCGTCGTGCACTGCATATATATACTCTTTTTGGTTAGTAATGAAATACGCACTGCGGGAACGAGGCGGGTGCACTGCATTTTTTGTTTGCAAGCTACAAATTTTTACACATCGCTTTGTGGACTGCATGGTCACGACATCGGCTTCCCCCCACGACAACACCTCCTCTGTCGCTTCTGGCCATGTGTATCGCTGCGATGAAGCACACACAGGTATTCAGGCCCTGCCGAACAACATTGCACGCCGTGCCGAATAGCACTGCACGCCCAGTCGAACTGCACACTAGTACCGACGAACCAAAAAATGAAGAGAAAAAGAATTGTGCGCATGTGAGGGGAACCAACATGTGAACCCGTCGCTGAATCCATACTACAAGAGGGCGAGCTGCCGAACTGCAGTTTTTGACCGACCACAAATGCATCAGCTGGTTTTTTGTCATCGTAATCCTACCCGGCGCTGATGATGGATCTCCCATCAGAAGAACGAGGTGAGGGGAAGATGCACAGAGCATGTGAGGGGTGGAGCAAACTGCAGTGCCCGTGTCCCCCTCAACCGACCGGATTGGGGGCGACTTCTTGCTCGCCGACGGGTGGCACCTCAACCTCCCATGGCCGCCACGCAGGGGATCAGTCCTGCCACCACACAGGATGGCTGCTCGATGGTATCTGGTGGCGTGGGGCCGTGGTGGTCAACAAGTAGGAGCAGTAGTGCAGCAGGAGGTTGCCGACTAGATCCGACGGCCGCGACGGAATAGGAGGTCGCCGACTAGATCCGGCGGCCGCGGGAGAGCAGGACGTCGTTGGGGAGGAGCACCATCGACGGAGTAGAAGGAAGGGGGGAGGGGGGGTGCTCGTGGGAACGGCCGGGGCGTGCAACGGTAGTCGGGGTGTTGGGCGGCCATGGAGAGGGAAGTGGGGTGGGGACTGGATCCAGCCAGATCCGTCGCCGGGGAGGCGCATCGGGGCAGGGGCATGGCGCATCAGGGTGGCGGAGGAAGGTGGCGTCGAGGGGCTGTGAGTGGGGAAGAAGGTGGAGGTGGTGGATTGGGCACCGACGGTGAGGAAGGAGGGCGTCCGCGGCGGCTTGGCTGGCTGTACATCGACGGGAGGTGGTGGGGCGACTGCGGGAAGAAGGTAGGAGAAGAGGATAGTGGGGCGGCCCGGGGGAAGAAGAAGGTGGGGGTGGGGGCTTGGGCACGAGCCCGGGGTAGGAACAAGCGTGGGCTTTGGGGTTCTGTTCGATGACAAGGAGCAGTGCACAAGTGTTAGCAGAATAAGCGTTTTTGTTAGCAAAATAAGACTCTTAAGGGGTGTTATCATAATAGACCCAAAATGTAGTGGCCTCTGTCCTCTTCCCCCAAAATGTAGGCGGGAAGGGATTCCACAGTGGCCAATTTGAAAGGGGACAAGTAGTACATCTTATCCTGACGAAAGGTGGTCTTCGCCTGCAATGCTTCCAGTAGTGACGCTGCGGTGGGCTCGGCGATGACATCCGTCCTGCCGTCCTGGCGGTCTTGGTCTTGTTGCACATGAATGGAAACCTTTGCCGGATTCCTCGGCACCAAAGAGGAAACTGTCTTCTCTGCGCCCGCTGGTGCCCGCCTGGCCTCAATCATCATGGCTTGCGTCACCGCAACCCCATGAGTTTGGGTGCTTGCATAGGAATCTCCGCTCCTCAGGAGCAGCTGTAACGCCCCGAATCCGATGCGCCAGGTGTCTTCCAGTCATTTGTCGTTGTTGCCATGTTTGCTTGATACTACCAATTAATCAATGCATAATATGGAGATGCTTAGTTGACATGTTTTGTTGTCCATGTTATGCTCCATCATGCCATGACTTTTGATGCCTTACATATGTCCTGTAGCATACGTTTTCATTGCCATGAACATGCCTATATAATGTTTCAGTTTTCTGTTAACTTCATGATGCCATGTTATGAGCTTGATAGTAATTATTCTATGACTCTTTTGGAGATGCTCCAATTATATGATTTGAAATATGCTATGAGTAATCTGTTCACATGCCATGCTTGTTAATTTTGGATATCATATGCCTCTGTTTCAAGCTTGCAAACATGCTATCATAATGTTGTTGTTTTACACTTGCTGAAACTGTTTTAACATTCAATCTTGTCTTGTTGGTTCCCACTAATCCATGAGCCATATGTATATGATGCCATGATGTTATTTGCTCTTTGTTATGTGTAATTTGATGCCATGCCCTTGGTTGCCATGTATAGTTGCTTTAGCATCTTTGTTTCATGCCTCCAACATACCATCATATTAACTCTGCTCATGCATATGCTCCTGTGTTATAAAGTTACTTTTTGCATTGATCATATTGGTTTAATCTTGATGCCTATGAACCTGAACCTTAATGATATTTGAAGTATGTTATCTGTACATGAAGTGCATGTCAAGTTTATGCTCATATGATTCCTGTAGCATGTTGTTTTGATGGTTGCAAAGTGCCTAGTTGTTGTTTTGGGCAGATTGTTGTTATATCTTGTTTGGAGTGTATGTGTTGCACCGTTGCTCCGTTTTGAGCATGCTCTACATGAAACTTGCTTAGAATTGCATGTAGTTTAATAATATCATGTTTAATTCTTGTTTTGAGTGTGTTTGCTTGATGTCTGAATGCATTTTGCATCAATGTCATGTTTAACTTGTTTTGCTCATATCTTCTAGGTGGTAGCTCCGAATTAAATGAACTTTATATGTAACTTGACTAGATTTTCGCGTAGATCATCTTGGTACATCTTAACTTGCTGTTTAACAACTTGAACATAAGGTTTATTCAGATTTGGAACAATTTTGAAATTTGCATATGAGGACTTACCAGATTTGTTATATGTTGTTTCCGGCCTCATTTAAACTTGCTTTGATGTGTTATTCTTGTATGCATCATCTCTTGCCATGAGTAGCATCATATAGCCTTTGTCATGCATCATACTTGGTTGAGCATCATGTCATGCTTATGTGTTGTGTGTTTACCGTGTTGTTTGCTTCTTTCCAGTTGTGCTTCTTCTCGATAGTTCCGGTTTCGTTGCGATCGTGAGGATTCGTTCGACTATGGTTGGTTCGTCTTCGCCCGTTCGTCATCTTCATGGACTCGTTCTTCTTTCTAGCGGGATTTCAGGCAAGATGACCGTTACCCTGGATCTCACTACTATCATTGCTATGCTAGTTGTTTCGATACTATCGCTATGTCGCGCTTCCTACCACTTGTTTATCAAGCCTCCCAAAATTGTCATGTCAGCCTCTAACCTTTTTCAACCTTCCTAGCAAACCGTTGTTTGGCTATGTTACCGCTTTTGCTCAGCCCCTCTTATAGCGTTGTTAGTTGCAGGTGAAGTTGAAGTTTGCTCCATGTTGGAACATGATTATGTTGGGATATCACAATATCTCTGATTTAATTTAATGCATCTATATACTTGGTAAAGGGTGGAAGGCTCGGCCTTATGCCTGGTGTTTTGTTTCACTCTTGCCGCCCTAGTTTCCGTCATACCGGTGTTATGTTCCTTGATTTTGCGTCCCTAACACGGTGAGGGGTATGGGACCCTCTTGACAGTTCGCTTTGAATAAAACTCCTTCAGCAAGGCCCAACCTTGGTTTTCCATTTGCCTAACAACCTAAACCTTTCCCTTGGGAGTTATAAACCCAAGGGTCATCTTTATTTTAACCCCCCCCCCAGGGCCAGTGCTTCTCTAAGTGTTGGTCCGAACTGGGCAGCCTGCGGGGCCACCTCGGGGAAACTTGAGGGCTGGTTTTACTCATAGCTTGTCCCATCGGGTGTGCCCTGAGAACGAGATATATGCAGCTCCTATCGGGATTTGTCGGCACAGTCGGGTGGTCTTGCTGGTCTTGTTTTACCATTGTCGAAATGTCTTGTGCACCGGGATCCCGAGTCTGATCGGATGTCCCACGATGGAGGATTGTCTCCGCGGATCGTGAGCTTATAATGGGCTAAGTTGGGACACCCCTGCAGGGTTTAAACTTTCGAGAGTCGTGCCCACGGTTATGTGGAAGATGAGAATTTGTTAATATCCTGTTGTAGAGAACTTGACACCAGACTCGAATTAAAATACCCAATCGCGTGTGTAACCGTGATGGTCTCTTTTCGAGTGGGTCGAGAAGAGAACACGGTGGTGTTATGTTTGAACGTAAGTAGTTCAGGATCACTTCTTGATCATTACTAGTTTGCGACCGTTTGCGTAGCTTCTCATCTTATTCTTGTATTCGTAGGTTAGCCACCATATCATGCTTAGTCGCTGCTGCAACCTCATCACTTATCCATTCCATCCCCTTTAAGCTTTGCTAGTCTTGATACCCATGGTAATGGGATTGTTGAGTCCTCGTGGCTCACAGATTACTACAACGACAGTTGCAGGTACAGGTAATGCGATGATCATGACGCAAGAGCGATGTTTGCTTGTTTTGGGGTTCTTCTCCTTCTTCTTCGTTCAGGGGATAGGTTCCTAGTCGGCAGCCTGGGCTAGCAGGGTGGATGTCGTTTGAGTTTCTGTTTGTGTTTCACCCGTAGTCGGATGTTGCTCTTATGTATGACGTTGTTGTATTCATGTGGCATTGTATGCCTTTTGTATGTATTCCCAACTATTATGTAATGGAATGATGTAATGATATTGTGACGCCCGGATAATCAAGCTACAGTAAACCTCTGCTAATGGTACCACGTCACCTCGGTTACTGTTGATAAACTCGAGTTAGTTCAAAAACGATTCAAGTTAAAATTTAAAATATAGGCAAACAATAAAAGTTTTCAAATATTAAAACTAAAATGTTCGGAGTGAACCAAATATTGCATAGATAATAATGGTGGAGAAATCTAAATTTAATAGAATGCTTAAGTGTTCAAAATAATTAAAATAGAGGTTTAAATGTTAAAATAAATGCCTTTTGAATTTTATAAAATATTAAACTATTTTAATTTGGGTTGAGGATTAATGTGGCAATAGTATATTTAAAAGTATTAATTTAAGTGCTAGTGATAATTTTTATAAAACTAAAATAAAAGAAAACTAAAAGTAAAACAGTAAAAGAAAGATAAATAAAAAGAAAAGAAACAAAACAGAAAAATAACTAACAAAAAAAACAAGAAAAGGAACCCCCCTCCCCCCCCCACTGGACCCTGGCCCAACTGGGCCGACTTCCCGGCCCAGCCGGCCGGCCACCCACCCCCCACCGACACCTTATCCCCTCACCCCCACCCACTCACCGACGGCCCCCACTCCCCCCCGAAATATCCCCCCTCCTCCTCTGCCTCCCCCGATCTGGATCGGGAGGAGACCTCCATCGTCGTCGCGCTCGACCCCGCCGCCGCCTGGACGTCGCTGGAGCACCCCCCCCCCCCGCCGGCCTGCTTCCCCTTCCTCCCCCGCGTGCGTCGTCCCCGTCGACCCCCTCAACCCCCGCTGCCCATCCCTTACGGCCCCTGTGAGCCGCCGCCTCCCCTCCTCCCTCTCTGCTCCCGCGCCGCGCCGTAGTCGCACGCACTTGCCGCCGCCGTGGCGACCGCCTGCCGCTCGCGGACGCCACGACGCCGTCCTCACCCGCGCCCCGGCGCCCCTGAACGCGCCCATGGCCGCGCCCCGTCTCTCCCGCCCGCACGCGCGCGCACTGCCGCGCCTGCCTGTGGCCACCGTCGCCCCCAGGCCGCTCCCGTGCGAGCTCCCTGCGCCGGGCCCGCCCGCCGTTGGCCGCCACCGACCGCCGCTCCCCGTGCCCCGCTCCGGTGCCGCCCGCGCCGCCGCGGATGCGCCGCACCGGCCGCGTCCCGCGCCCGCTGGCCTTCGCCGCGCCTGACTCCGGCCGCCCCTGGCCACTGGCACCCCCTCCCCTTGCTCCGGCGCCCTGCTGTGGCCGCCGGCGCCCAGTCGGGTGCGCCCCTGACGGCCACGCCCGCAGCGCCCATTCGGGCACCCGCACGCCCATGTGCCCGCTTAGGCCCCAGGTGCCACTGACCCCTGGGCCCGAACCCCTCTGGGCCACTGCCGAACGGGGCCCACGCCCTAGCACGAATTAAAAAAATGATTTAAAAAAATAAAAATAATAATAATAAAAATAATAATAAATAATAAAATTAATTAATTAAGATAATTAATTAACTTATTTAATCATGTTAATATTAATTAATTAAAGTTAATTAATCCTAATGAATTAATCTAATTAACCTGTTAGTTTAATTAAACAGAATTAGTTTAATTAAACCCTAATTAACCTAACAGAGTATGACACGTGGGTCCCACTGGACCCACGCGACAGTTTGACCCAGTCAACCCCTGTTGACTGCTGACGTCAGCATGACATCATGCTGATGTCATAAATCCATTTTCGAATTAATTTAAATAATTAGTTAAATTCCAGAAATTAATAAAATCTTTAGAAAATCATATCTTTTAATCCGTAACTCGGATTAAAATATTTTCAACATGAAAGTTGCTCAGAACGACGAGACGAATCCGGATACGCAGTCCGTTCGTCCACCACACATCCCTAACCTATCGAACTCGCAACTTTCCCCCTCCGCTCCGTCTGTCCGAAAACGCAAAACATCGGGAATACTTTCCCGGATGTTCCCCCCCTTCGTCAGTACCACCTACTGGCGCGTTAGGACACACCTCGCACTGTTCATTGTCATGTCACGCATCGTCATGCTTATGATTGCATTGTATTTACTGTTTCTTTCCCCCTCTTCTCTCCGGTAGACTACGAGACCGACACTGCTGCTGCCCAGTTCGACTACGGAGTTGACGACCCCTCCTACTTGCCAGAGCAACCAGGCAAGCCCCCCCCCCCCCTTGATCACCATATATTGCCTATTCTTCTCTATACTGCTTGCATTAGAGTAGTGTAGCATGTTACTGCTTTCCGATATCCTATCCTGATGCATAGCCTATCCTTGCTACTACTGTTGTTACCTTTACCTGCAATCCTACATGCTTAGTATAGGATGCTAGTTTTCCATCAGTGGCCTTACATTCTTGTCCGTCTGCTGTGCTATACTATCGGGCCGTGGTCACCTGGGCGGTGATCACGGGTATATACTTATATATTATATACATGACACATGTGATGACTAAAGTCGGGTCGGCTCGTAGGAGTACCCGCAAGTGGATCTTTGTGGCGGAGCGACAGGGCAGGTTGAGACCGCCTAGGTGAGAGGTGGGCCTGGCCCTGGTCGGCATTCGCGGATACTTAACACGCTTAACGAGATCTTGGTATTTGATCTGAGTCTGGCCATTTGGTCTATACGCACTAGCCATCTATGCGGGAGTAGTTATGGGTATCCCGGCGTCGTGGTATCAGCCGAAGCTCTTTTGACGTCAGCGACGGAGCGGCGCGCGCCGGATTGGACTGGAACGCCACTAGGCTAGGTCTGCTTCCGGCCGCCCTCGCAACGTGCAGGTGTGCATAGGGCGATGGGCCCAGACCCCTGCGCGCATAGGTTTAGACCGGCGTGTTGACCTCTCGGTTGAGCCTAGGTGGGGCTGCGACGCGTTGATCTTACGAGGCCGGGCATGACCCAGAAAAGTGTGTCCGGCCAAATGGGATCGAGCGTGTTGGGTTATGTGGTGCACCCCTGCAGGGAAGTTTATCTATTCGAATAGCCGTGTCCCTCGGTAAAAGGACGACCCGGAGTTGTACCTTGACCTTATGACAACTAGAACTGGATACTGAATAAAATACACCCTTCCAAGTGCCAGATATAACCCGGTGATCGCTCTCTAACAGGGCGACGAGGAGGGGATCGCCGGGTAGGATTTATGCTATGCGATGCTACTTGGAGGACTTCAATCTACTCTCTTCTACATGCTGCAAGATGGAGATGGCCAGAAGCGTAGTCTTCGACGGGACTAGCTATCCCCCTTTTATTCTGGCATTCTGCAGTTCAGTCCACTGATATGCCCCTTTACACATATACCCATGCATATGTAGTGTAGCTCCTTGCTTGCGAGTACTTTGGATGAGTACTCACGGTTGCTTTTCTCCCTCTTTTCCCCCTTCTATACCTGATTGTCGTAACCAGATGCCGGAGTCCAGGAGCTAGAGATCCCGAGGATGATTCTACATGGAGTTCGTCTTCGAGGAGTAGTTAGGAGGTCCCAGGCAGGAGGCCTTGCCTTTTCGATCGTTGCTACTTTTGTGCTAGCCTTCTTAAGGCAAACTTGTTTAACTTATGTCTGTACTCAGATATTGTTGCTTCCGCTGACTCGTCTGTGATCGAGCACTTGTATTCGAGCCCTCGAGGCCCCTGGCTTGTATTATGATGCTTGTATGACTTATTTATGTTTTAGAGTTGTGTTGTGATATCTTCCCGTGAGTCCCTGACCTTGATCGTACACATTTGCGTGCATGATTAGTGTACGGTCAAATCAGGGGCGTCACAAGTTGGTATCAGAGCCGACTGCCTGTAGGAATCCCCCTTTCCACACTCCTTGGCCGAAGTCGAGTCTAGACATTACAAAACTTTTACTAACATGGTTGTGTGTCTTACGGGCCCACGTCGGCATTGGGTGGTACTAGGATCTTTTACTCCTCGACCTTTACTCTGGGACTCTGAACTCTCTCCTATTCGGGTTAAATGATTTTGCTAAATCTAACATTAGGATCTCGTTATCACTTTCACCCGGAGAGCCCCTTATTACTGATGATCGTCTGCTGCCCGTGAAGACCCTGAAGATACTCTCCGCTGATAACCCGAGAACTTGTGTTCATCGCTTTTGCAATTCCCTTTCATCGATAAACTCCTATGGATAACCACGTATACTCGCCACTCATACAATGTTTCCCAGTTGATCTTGTTATTACAAGATACCCCGAAAATTCTCTCCGTTGTTCCGAGAATCCTTTGAGCTTACTGCCTTGCTGTTCTTTGTCACCTGAATACCCCTACGGATAATTCTCGCACTTACCGAGTATCCGGTCATCCCCAGTTGATTCAAGTATTCCACAATAGTCTTCAAAATACTATTCGATCTTTCAAAAATCCTCAGGAGCCTGTTGCTCTTGAAATTCTTGTTTGCTTGCATTATGGTTAATCCCATAAGTCTCGTAATCTTATTGGCATCTCTTGTCATTATCATTTTGAGTCCGTTGATTCAATTTGTTGCGAATGCTCGCAATCCTCAATCATATCCTAGAATTCATTCTTTCGGCTCAGACGTCATTTTAAACGTGAGCTGGATCTCGACCTATCAAATTGCCATCGATTGTACCCCTAAGCCTACTCAACTTATCCATCCTTGATCAGAGCGTTGCTTCTGACCCCCTGATTTGGAAATCATAATTCTTATGCATTTGAACTTTGAGTTAGTCAGTTGTTTCTATAATCAGATCTCCTTGCATTCTTCTTCCTCTGGTTGAGTACCGATGCTCACGTCAGATCCTTCGTGGACCATCGGTTCCTTTGTTGGATTTTATCCGACAGTGGCCTCATATTTAATCACCTTGTGAGTTCTTTCCCTGATACATAATGCCTTTAGTAAATTGTATCCTCTCGTTTTGACACCCATGCTCTACTATCGAGCTTGAGTTATTTACCCCTGAAGCTTGTGGTATATGTTTCCATGATGCCCCAATGGGTTGAACCTATACCTTCCCTAAAAACCGTATGAACCCGAAGGTTTTCACAAGCCATACCCTTCTGGTATTTTACCAGATAATTTTATACCATACAACTTCATCGAACGCGAGAAGTAAATGAAAGGTTATGCATTGGAGAAGTGGGAGTCGACCTTGAACTTTGTGTTCATGCCCATGGACACGATGTAGATCTTATCATTAAAGCTTTTCTTAAATTAATTATTCCATTGGTATAAGTTCATCTTATATCTGGGATCTGGCCTTTTTCAATCGTGGTTCCGACCATGTTCTCCTTTAAATACCATTTCTCGTGCAAGTTTAAGCACTTGTCTTCTGCAGAGCAATACCCTAGTCCAACCTCTACTTTGATCTGTCGTCGAGCATTACCCCCTGGTATCTCGAGATTATCACGGAACTGCATAACTTATTATGAGTTCTCCATCAAGTGCTACATTCTCATTGATTCCAATTTTCCACGGGCTCTGAGTTATTAATCACGCAAAGACACCGATAACTGAACCGAGTCCGCACTACGGTTCAACAACTCTTAGTAATCTTCTTTAAGTACGAGTTTGTACTCGATCACGCCATTCCTAGCCTGTTTGGCTATATCATTATCTTGATGATTTTAACTGTGTTACCTGGACCTTCCCAGCACACAAATTTTGACAGTGAGCTAATCTTGCGTCGATCTCCCTCGTCATATCACTTCTCCTTGAATAGCAAACTTGATTTCGAGTTTGTGCCCTACCCGTGGTTCCAATAACCTTTCGCTTTCATCATTACTTTGACTTGATGTCATCGTCGATCAATTACATCTTCTTGAAAACCTCTCGACAAATTTGTCGTGATCATTGTCAACAATTTGATTTCTTCCAAGTTGTGTGTCGAAATTCAGGATGAGAAATACCATCCTTGCCCCTCGATGAATTGTGTTATCATCGACAACATTCTTGCCTCCCCTCAACACAAACTTGTTCATATTTTGTGTTGTATCTTGATTTCCCTGCTATCCAACCTATGTTATGTTCTACCGTGGAGTATTACCATCTTCGATGTCAAGAATGTCGTGAGCATTACTCCACCTCTTAAGAATTCTTGGTACAGTGATACTTCTCACCATCACCATTCTTTCTTGGTCCCCGTGTTGTTTCTAAACGAAATACCGACAAATGGTCTGTGACGTGTAAATTCTAAACTTCTAGCAACCCTATTGCTTTGAAGTTATTGGTCTATAGTTTCATTCTACGTCTATGGCTTAATGAATCATCATTCGAACATTGATCGTGCTACCTAGCCCACATTTCGGGTGCACATTTCAACCAATGTTTAACTGTGTATGTTTTCCTCGAGCATGCATCATTAAGTCATTCGATCTAGCTAATGTTATCTCCTTGTTCACATAGTTGTGGAAATCCATCTTTTGGAACTCTCAATGGAATGTCGCTGAGTCCATCAGCCGCCTCCTATCCCTCTCTTTAGTTTAATGAAGAACTCTGGTTTCGGAACTTGCTTTCATAGTTCATTTCCCGAGAATCTTACAATGTCATCCCATCAATTTGTGTTGCACTTTTCTTCTCAGACATCCTAAGTCTGAGGTATCCTGACACCAATCAGATCTGAATCTCGGTCAGATATGATGGTTGGAACATATTTCCAAGAGTTATAACATTGGCCTATTTATGACCCGGTAAGGTGATGATACCCAGCACACCTGGCGGGAGGACCTATTGTTATAAGTTTTTCCTTTTAGCAAGGTTAGCTATTCTTCCATGAGAAAATGGTAAGACTTATTTGTTGGGGAACGTAGCAGAAATTCAAAATTTTCTACGCATCACCAAGATCAATCTATGGAGTGATCTAGCAACGAGGGGAAGGGGAGTGCATCTACATACCCTTGTAGATCACGATGCGGAAGCGTTGCAAGAACGCGGATGAGGGAGTCGTACTCGAAGCGATTCAGATCGCGGTTGATTCCGATCTAAGCGCCGAACCACGGCGCCTCCGCGTTCAACACACGTGCAGCCCGGTGACGTCTCCCACGCCTTGATCCAGCAAGGTGAGAGGGAGAGGTTGGGGAAGACTCCATCCAGCAGCAGCACGACGGCGTGGTGGTGATGGAGGAGCGTGGCAATCCCGCAGGGCTTCGCCAAGCACCGCGGGAGAGGAGGAGGAGGGAGAGGGGTAGGGCTGCGCCAAAAGAGAGACGTTCTCGTGTGTCTTGGGCAGCCCAAACCTCAACTATATATAGGGGGGAGGGGGCTGCGCCCCGCTCTAGGGTTCCCACCCCAAGAGGAGGCGGCCAGCCCTAGATCCCATCCAAGGGGGGCGGCCAAGGGGAGGAGAGGGGGGGCGCCACTAGGGTGGGCCTCAAGGCCCATCTGGACCTAGGGTTTGCCCCCTCCCACTCTCCCATGCGCTTGGGCCTTGGTGGGGGGCGCACCAGCCCACCTGGGGCTGGTCCCCTCCCACACTTGGCCCACGCAGCCTTCTGGGGCTGGTGGCCCCACTTGGTGGACCCCCGGGACCCTCCCGGTGGTCCCGGTACATTACCGATATCACCCGAAACTTTTCCGGTGACCAAAACAGGACTTCCCATATATAAATCTTTACCTCCGGACCATTCCGGAACTCCTTGTGACGTCCGGGATCTCATCCAGGACTCCGAACAACATTCGGTAACCACGTACATGCTTTCCCTATAACCCTAGCGTCATCGAACCTTAAGCGTGTAGACCCTACGAGTTCGGGAACCATGCAGACATGACCGAGACGTTCTCCGGTCAATAACCAACAGCGGGATCTGGATACCCATGTTGGCTCCCACATGTTCCTGATGATCTCATCGGATGAACCACGATGTCGGGGATTCAATCAATCCCGTATGCAATTCCCTTTGTCTATCGGTATGTTACTTGCCCGAGATTCGATCGTCGGTATCCCGATACCTTGTTCAATCTCGTTACCGGCAAGTCTCTTTACTCGTTCCGTAACTCACATCATCCTGTGATCAACTCCTTGGTCACATTGTGCACATTATGATGATGTCCTACCGAGTGGGCCCAGACATACCTCTCCGTTTACACGGAGTGACAAATCCCAGTCTCGATTCGTGCCAACCCAACAGACACTTTCGGAGATACCTGTAGTGCACCTTTATAGTCACCCAGTTACGTTGTGACGTTTGGTACACCCAAAGCATTCCTACGGTATCCGGGAGTTGCACAATCTCATGGTCTAAGGAACTGATACTTGACATTAGAAAAGCTCTGAGCAAACGAACTACACGATCTTGTGCTAGGCTTAGGATTGGGTCTTGTCCATCACATCATTCTCCTAATGATGTGATCCCGTTATCAACGACATCCAATGTCCATGGTCAGGAAACCGTAACCATCTATTGATCAACGAGCTAGTCTCCTAGAGGCTTACTAGGGACATGGTGTTGTCTATGTATCCACACATGCATCTGAGTTTCCTATCAATAGAATTCTAGCATGGATAATAAACGATTATCATGAACAAGGAAATATAATAATAACCTATTTATTATTGCCTCTAGGGCATATTTCCAACAGTCTCCCACTTGCACTAGAGTCAATAATCTAGTTCACATCACCATGTGATTAACACTCACAGGTCACATCACCATGTGACCAACACCCAAGAGTTTACTAGAGTCATCAATCTAGTTCACATCACTATGTGATTAACACTCAAGAGTTCTGGTTTGATCATGTTATGCTTGTGAGAGAGGTTATTAGTCGACGGGTCTGAACCTTTCAGATCCGTGTGCGCTTTACGAATATCTATGTCATCTTGTGGATGCTACCACGCGCTATTTGGAGCCATTTCAAATAATTGCTCTACTATACGAATCCGGTTTACTACTCAGAGTCATCCGGATTAGTGTCAAAGTTCGCATCGACGTAACCCTTTACGACGAACTCCTTTTCACCTCCATAATCGAGAAAATTCCGTCCCCTAGTTACTAAGGACAAGTTCGACCGCTGTCATGTGATCCTTTCCCGGATCACTATTGTACCCCTTGACCAACTCATGGCAAGGCGCACTTCATGTGCGGTACACAGCATAGCATACTGTAGAGCCTACGTCTGAAGCATAGGGGACGACCTTCGTCCTTTCTCTCTCTTCTGATGTGGTCAGGTCTTGAGTCTTACTCAATACTCACACCTTGTAACACAGCCAAGAACTCCTTCTTTGCTGATCTATTTGAACTCTTTCAAAATCATGTCAAGGTGTGCGTTCTTTGAAAGTATCATCAGGCGTCTTGATCTATCTCTATAGATCTTGATGCCCAATATGTAAGCAGCTTTATCCAGGTCTTCCTTTGAAAAACTCTTTTCAAACAACCCTTTATGCTTTCCAGAAATATTACATCATTTCGGATCAACAATATGTCATTCACATATACTTATCAGAAATGTTGTAGCGCTCCCACTCACTTTATTGTAAATACAAGTTTCTAACAAACTTTGTATAAACCCAAAAACTTTGATCACTCCATCAAAGCGTATATTCTGACTCCGAGATGCTTGCTCTAGTCCATGGAAGGATCGCTGGAGCTAGCATACCTTTTAGCATCCTCGGGATCGACAAAACCTTTCTGATTGTATCACATACAACCTTTCCTTACGAAAACTGGTAAGGAAACTTGTTTTGACATCCATCTGCCAGATTTCATAAATGCAGTTAATGCTAACATGATTCCGACGGACTTAAGCATCGCTACGGATGAGAAAATCTCATCGTAGTCAACTCCTTGAACTTGTGGAAATACTCTTTGCCACAAGTCGAGCTTCATAGACGGTAACATTACCGTCCATGTCCGTCTTCTTCTCAAAGATCCATTTATCTCGTATTTCATGGCTTCTAACCATTTGTCGGAATATGGGCCCACCATCGCTTCTCCATAGCTCGTAGGTTCATTGTTGTCTAACAACATGACTTTCAAGACAGGATCTCGTACTACTCTGAAGTAGCACGCATCCTCGTCGTCCTACGAGGTTTGGTAGTGACTTGATCCGAAGTTTCATGATCACTATCATAAGCTTCCACTTCAATTGGTGTAGGTGCCACAGAACAACTTCCTGTGCCCTGCTACACACTAGTTGAAGCGACGGTTCAATAACCTTATCAAGTCTCCACCATCCTCCCACTCAATTCTTTCGAGAGAAACTTTTCCTCGAGAAAGGACTCGTTTCTAGAAGCAATTACTTTTGCTTCCAGATCTGAAATAGGAGGTATACCCAACTGTTTTGGGTTTTCTATGAAGATGCATTTATCCGCTTTGGGTTCGAGCTTATCAGCCTGAAACTTTTTCACATAAGCATCGCAGCCCCAAACTTTTAAGAAACGACAACTTAGGTTTCTCTAAACGGTGTCGTCTCAACGGAATTGCGTGGTGCCCCTTTTAAAGTGAATGTGGTTGTCTCTAATGCCTAACCCATAAACGATAGTGGTAATTCGATAAGAAACATCATGGTATGCACCATATCCAATAGGGTGCAGTTATGATGTTCGGACACACCATCACACTATGGTGTTCCAGGCGGTATTAATTGTGAAACACTTTCCACAATGTCTCAATTGTGTGCCAAACTCGTAACTCAGATACTCATCTCTATGATCATATCACAGACATTTTATCCTCTTGTCACGACGATCTTCAACTTCACTCTGAAATTACTTGAACCTTTCAATAATTCAGACTTGCGTTTCATCAAGTAAGTACACTCAGCATCTACTCAAATCATCTGTGAAGTAAGAACATAACGATATCCACTGCATGCCTCAGCACTCATTGGACTGCATACATCAAAATGTATTACTTCCAATAAGTTGCTCTCTTGTTCCATCTTACTGAAAACGAGGCCTTTCAGTCATCTTGCCCATGTGGTATGATTTGCATGTCTCAAGTGATTCAAAATCAAGTGAGTCCAAACGATCCATCTGCATGGAGTTTCTTCATGCATATATACCAATAGACATGGTTCGCATGTCTCAATCTTTTCAAAAAACGACTGAGTCCAAAGATCCATCTACATGGAGCTTCTTCATGCGTTCTATACTAATATGACTCAAATGGCAGTGCCACAAGTATGTGGAACTATCATTACTATCTTATATCTTTTGGCATGAACATGTGTATCACTACGATCGAGATTCATTTTAGGTGCAAGACCATTGAAGGTATTATTCAAATAAACAGAGTAACCATTATTCTCCTTAAATGAATAACTGTATTGCGATAAACATAATCCAATCATGCTCAACGCAAACACCAAATCTCGATGGTAGAGGGAGCATGCGATGCTTGATCACATCAACCTTGGAAACACTTCCAACACATATCGTCATCTCACCTTTAGCTAGTCTCCGTTTATTCCGCAGCTTTTATTTCGAGTTACTAACACTTAGCAACCGAACCGGTATCTAATACCCTAGTGCTGCTAGGAGTACTAGTAAAGTACACATTCATATAATGTATATCCAATATACTTCTGTCGACCTTGCCCGCCTTCTCATCTACCAAGTATCTAGGGTAGTACTGCTTCAGTGACCGTTCCCCTCATTACAGAAGCACTTAGTCTCGGGTTTGGGTTCAACCTTGGGATTCTCCACTAGAGCAGCAAACGATTTGTTGTTTCATGAAGTGTCCCTTTTGCCCTTGCCCTTCTAGAAACTAGTGGTTTTACTGACCATCAACAATTGATGCTCCTTCTTGATTTCTACTCTCGCGGTGTCAAACATCGCGAATAGCTCAAGGATCATCATAACTATCCCTGATATGTTATAGTTCATCATGAAGCTCTACTAGCTTGGTGGCAGTGACTATGGAGAACCATCACTATCTCATCTGGGAGATTAACTCCCACTCGATTCAAGCGATTGTGGTACTCAGACAATCTGAGCACATGCTCAACGATTGAGCTTTTCTCCCTTAGTTTGCAGGCTTAAGAAACTTGTCAGAGGTCTCATACCTCTTGACGTGGGCACTAGTCCGAAATCCCAATTTCAGTCTTCGGAACATCTCATATGTTCTGCGACGTTTCAAAAACGTCTCTTGTGCCACAATTCTAAACCGTTAGCATTACACACTGAACTATCACGTAGTCATCAAAACAGGTATGTCAGATGTTTCGTAACATCTATAGACGACACTGAGGTCCAGCACACCGAGCGGTGCATTAAGGACATAAGCCTTCTGTGCAGCAATGAGGACAATCCTCAGTTTACGGACCCAGTCCGCATAATTGCTACTACCAACTTTCAACTAAATTTTCTCTAGGAACATATCTTAAACAATAGAACTAAAGCGTATGACATAATTTGCAAAGACCTTTTGACTATGTTCATGATAATGAAGTTCATCTAATTAATGAACTCCCACTCAGATAGACATCCCTCTAGTCATCTAAGTGATACATGATCCGAGTCAAACTAGGCCATGTCCGATCATCACGTGAGACGGACTAGTCATCATCGGTGAACATCTCCATGTTGATCGTATCTTCTATACGACTCATGCTCGACCTTTCGGTCTCTTGTGTTCCGAGGCCATGTCTGTACATGCTAGGCTCGTCAAGTCAACCTAAGTGTTTTGCATGTGTTCCGAGGCCATGTCTGTACATGCTAGGCTCGTCAACACCCGTTGTATTCGAACGTTAGAATCTATCACACCCGATCATCACGTGGTGCTTCGAAACAACGAACCTTCGCAACGGTGCACAGTTAGGGGGAACACGTCTCTTGAAATTATTATAAGGGATCATCTTACTTACTACCGTCGTTCTAAGCAAATAAGATGCATAACATGATAAACATCACATGCAATCAAGTAGTGACATGATGGCCAATATCATTTTGCTCCTTTGATCTCCATCTTCGGGGCACCATGATCATCTTTGTCACCGGCATGACACCATGATCTCCATCATCATGATCTCCATCATTGTGTCTTCATGAAGTTGTCACGCCAACGATTACTTCTACTTCTATGGCTAACGCGCTTAGCAGTAAAGTAAAGTAATTTACATGGCGTTATTCAATGACACGCAGGTCATACAAAAAATAAAGACAACTCCTATGGCTCCTGCCGGTTGTCATACTCATCGACATGCAAGTCGTGATTCCTATTACAAGAATATGATCAATCTCATACATCACATATATCATTCATCACATCTTCTGGCCATATCACATCACATAGCACATGCTGCAAAAACAAGTTAGACGTCCTCTAATTGTTGTTGCAAGTTTTTTTACGTGGCTTGTATAGGTTTCTAGCAAGAACGTTTCCTACCTACGTAAAACCACAACGTGATATGCCAATTTCTATTTACCCTTCATAAGGACCCTTTTCATCGAATCCGTTCCGACTAAAGTGGGAGAGACAGACACCCGCTAGCCACCTTATGCAACTAGTGCATGTCAGTCGGTGGAACCTGTCTCACGTAAGCGTACGTGTAAGGTCGGTCCGGGCCGCTTCATCCCACAATGCCGCCGAAACAAGATAAGACTAGTAGCGGCAAGAAGAATTGACAACATCGACGCCCACAACTACTTTGTGTTCTACTCGTGCATAGAAACTACGCATAGACCTAGCTCATGATGCCACTGTAGGGGAACGTAGCAGAAATTCAAAAAAAATTACGCATCACCAAGATCAATCTATGGAGTGATCTAGCAACGAGGGGAAGGGGAGTGCATCTACATACCCTTGTAGATCGCGATGCGGAAGCGTTGCAAGAACGCGGATGAGGGAGTCGTACTCGAAGCGATTCAGATCGCGGTTGATTCCGATCTAAGCGCCGAACCACGGCGCCTCCGCGTTCAACACACGTGCAGCCCGGTGACGTCTCCCACGCCTTGATCCAGCAAGGTGAGAGGGAGAGGTTGGGGAAGACTCCATCCAGCAGCAGCACGACGGCGTGGTGGTGATGGAGGAGCATGGCAATCCCGCAGGGCTTCGCCAAGCACCGCGGGAGAGGAGGAGGAGGGAGAGGGGTAGGGCTGCGCCAAAAGAGAGACGTTCTCGTGTGTCTTGGGCAGCCCAAACCTCAACTATATATAGGGGGGAGGGGGCTGCGCCCCCCTCTAGGGTTCCCACCCCAAGAGGAGGCGGCCAGCCCTAGATCCCATCCAAGGGGGGCGGCCAAGGGGAGGAGAGGGGGGCGCCACTAGGGTGGGCCTCAAGGCCCATCTGGACCTAGGGTTTGCCCCCTCCCACTCTCCCATGCGCTTGGGCCTTGGTGGGGGGCGCACCAGCCTACCTGGGGCTAGTCCCCTCCCACACTTGGCCCACGCAGCCTTCTGGGGCTGGTGGCCCCACTTGGTGGACCCCCGGGACCCTCCCGGTGGTCCCGGTACATTACCGATATCACACGAAACTTTTCCGGTGACCAAAACAGGACTTCCCATATATAAATCTGTACCTCCGGACCATTCCGGAACTCCTTGTGATGTCCGGGATCTCATCCGGGACTCCGAACAACATTCGGTAACCACGTACATGCTTTCCCTATAACCCTAGCGTCATCGAACCTTAAGCGTGTAGACCCTACGGGTTCGGGAACCATGCAGACAGGACCGAGACGTTCTCCGGTCAATAACCAACAGCGGGATCTGGATACCCATGTTGGCTCCCACATGTTCCACGGTGATCTCATCGGATGAACCACGATGTCGGGGATTCAATCAATCCCGTATGCAATTCCCTTTGTCTATCGGTATGTTACTTGCCCGAGATTCGATCGTCGGTATCCCGATACCTTGTTCAATCTTGTTACCGGCAAGTCTCTTTACTCGTTCCGTAACTCACATCATCCCGTGATCAACTCCTTGGTCACATTGTGCACATTATGATGATGTACTACCGAGTGGGCCCAGAGATACCTCTCCGTTTACACGGAGTGACAAATCCCAGTCTCGATTCGTGCCAACCCAACAGACACTTTCGGAGATACCTGTAGTGCACCTTTATAGTCACCCAGTTACGTTGTGACGTTTGGTACACCCAAAGCATTCCTACGGTATCCGGGAGTTGCACAATCTCATGGTCCAAGGAACTGATACTTGACATTAGAAAAGCTCTGAGCAAACGAACTACACGATCTTGTGCTAGGCTTAGGATTGGATCTTGTCCATCACATCATTCTCCTAATGATGTGATCCCGTTATCAACGACATCCAATGTCCATGGTCAGGAAACCGTAACCATCTATTGATCAACGAGCTAGTCTCCTAGAGGCTTACTAGGGACATGGTGTTGTCTATGTATCCACACATGCATCTGAGTTTCCTATCAATAGAATTCTAGCATGGATAATAAACGATTATCATGAACAAGGAAATATAATAATAACCTATTTATTATTGCCTCTAGGGCATATTTCCAACAGTCTCCCACTTGCACTAGAGTCAATAATCTAGTTCACATCACCATGTGATTAACACTCACAGGTCACATCACCATGTGACCAACACCCAAGAGTTTACTAGAGTCATCAATCTAGTTCACATCACTATGTGATTAACACTCAAGAGTTCTGGTTTGATCATGTTATGCTTGTGAGAGAGGTTATTAGTCGACGGGTCTGAACCTTTCAGATCCGTGTGCGCTTTACGAATATCTATGTCATCTTGTGGATGCTACCACGCGCTATTTGGAGCCATTTCAAATAATTGCTCTACTATACGAATCCGGTTTACTACTCAGAGTCATCCGGATTAGTGTCAAAGTTCGCATCGACGTAACCCTTTACGACGAACTCCTTTTCACCTCCATAATCGAGAAAATTCCTTAGTCCCCTAGTTACTAAGGACAAGTTCGACCGCTGTCATGTGATCCTTTCCCGGATCACTATTGTACCCCTTGACCAACTCATGGCAAGGCGCACTTCATGTGCGGTACACAGCATAGCATACTGTAGAGCCTACGTCTGAAGCATAGGGGACGACCTTCGTCCTTTCTCTCTCTTCTGATGTGGTCAGGTCTTGAGTCTTACTCAATACTCACACCTTGTAACACAGCCAAGAACTCCTTCTTTGCTGATCTATTTTGAACTCTTTCGAAATCATGTCAAGGTGTGCGTTCTTTGAAAGTATCATCAGGCGTCTTGATCTATCTCTATAGATCTTGATGCCCAATATGTAAGCAGCTTTATCCAGGTCTTCCTTTGAAAAACTCTTTTCAAACAACCCTTTATGCTTTCCAGAAATATTACATCATTTCGGATCAACAATATGTCATTCACATATACTTATCAGAAATGTTGTAGCGCTCCCACTCACTTTATTGTAAATACAAGTTTCTAACAAACTTTGTATAAACCCAAAAACTTTGATCACTCCATCAAAGCGTATATTCTGACTCCGAGATGCTTGCTCTAGTCCATGGAAGGATCGCTGGAGCTAGCATACCTTTTAGCATCCTCAGGATCGACAAAACCTTTCTGATTGTGTCACATACAACCTTTCCTTACGAAAACTGGTAAGGAAACTTGTTTTGACATCCATCTGCCAGATTTCATAAATGCAGTTAATGCTAACATGATTCCGACGGACTTAAGCATCGCTACGGATGAGAAAATCTCATCGTAGTCAACTCCTTGAACTTGTGGAAATACTCTTTGCCACAAGTCGAGCTTCATAGACGGTAACATTACCGTCCACGTCCGTCTTCTTCTGAAAGATCCATTTATCTCGGATTTCATGGCTTCTAACCATTTGTCGGAATATGGGCCCACCATCGCTTCTCCATAGCTCGTAGGTTCATTGTTGTCTAACAACATGACTTTCAAGACAGGATCACGTACTACTCTGAAGTAGCACGCATCCTCGTCGTCCTACGAGGTTTGGTAGTGACTTGATCCGAAGTTTCATGATCACTATCATAAGCTTCCACTTCAATTGGTGTAGGTGCCACAGGAACAACTTCCTGTGCCCTGCTACACACTAGTTGAAGCGACGGTTCAATAACCTTATCAAGTCTCCACCATCCTCCCACTCAATTCTTTCGAGAGAAACTTTTCCTCGAGAAAGGACTCGTTTCTAGAAGCAATTACTTTTGCTTCCAGATCTGAAATAGGAGGTATACCCAACTGTTTTGGGTTTTCTATGAAGATGCATTTATCCGCTTTGGGTTCGAGCTTATCAGCCTGAAACTTTTTCACATAAGCATCGCAGCCCCAAACTTTTAAGAAACGACAACTTAGGTTTCTCTAAACGGTGTCGTCTCAACAGAATTGCGTGGTGCCCCTTTTAAAGTGAATGTGGTTGTCTCTAATGCCTAACCCATAAACGATAGTGGTAATTCGATAAGAAACATCATGGTATGCACCATATCCAATAGGGTGCAGTTATGATGTTCGGACACACCATCACACTATGGTGTTCCAGGCGGTATTAATTGTGAAACACTTTCCACAATGTCTCAATTGTGTGCCAAACTCGTAACTCAGATACTCATCTCTATGATCATATCACAGACATTTTATCCTCTTGTCACGACGATCTTCAACTTCACTCTGAAATTACTTGAACCTTTCAATAATTCAGACTTGCGTTTCTTTGTCCATTATCCAAACACCGTTGTATGGGTGATGTCATGAAATTTCTCTCACCTTACCTAAAGAGTTTTCTACATTATATCCTGTCCTGGATATCATGCTCTGCTTGTCCTTGGGAAGGATACACCCTTGAAATATGTCTTTAAACACATTTTCCTTCCATTCTTCTGTTTAATCTGATAATCATATTTTCCTTTCCATTGTTTGGTTTAACCTTTCTGGTGGTCTATATGATCTAAGCAGTAATATTCTCCTGCTTATGTAAGCACCTCGGTGTACAATTCTGTCAGCAAGACCCTGTTACTATTGTTGATGACATCCCGGTAGCCACCGATGGACGAGAACTTTGCCTTATGGTCCGCCTCGTTTCAACGAGCAGGAAAATGGTTCTCTTCGTCCCTCCCCCTTGGTACCAAGGTGTTGCCGACATAACTGACAGGGTACTCTCTGACATGCCTTGCTATCATGACCGTGCAACATGTCACTGCTCCTAAAAAAACCCACATGGTGGGCCCATAACCCACAGTTCCACAGGATCGAAAACTGACTCTCCTGTACACCATGTTGTCAGAGTTATTCCTCGCTCTTGACTTTGTATGTAATTCACGGGCCACCTGCCTAGTGATCTATACTCGTATTAGATGCAATGCTTATTCACATTGCACTAAACCCCTTCAACACTTTGTTTCAGGCAACGAACGATTGCCTATGCGCTTGAAAACTTCTATTTTTGTACCTTCTTACTTTGCTCTCGATAATTTCTTAAGTTGCAATTCGAGAGTTACTTTCCGCCACCTTCGCCGATGTTATCGACCAGATAGTCAACCTTACGAGGTCCATTCTCCCGGAATACCCACCCTTCATTCCTTCGTAAGTACGATGGAGTTCCCGAAGAAAGGACGACAAGTTTATCATGATGACCTGAAACAGCAGAATGAAGACATCAATGTAATGGATCAACCTCTTCGAGGAGAACAACCAAGACCAAGAACACTCCCTAGAATTTCGTAACCCGAACCTTCCCCCTTTACTTCCCTCTTAAATCTCGGGACGAGATTTCTTGTAGTGGAGGAGAATTGTGACGCCCGGATAATCAAGCTACAGTAAACCTCTGCTAATGGTGCCACGTCACCTCGGTTACTGTTGATAAACTCGAGTTAGTTCAAAAACGATTCAAGTTAAAATTTAAAATATAGGCAAACAATAAAAGTTTTCAAATATTAAAACTAAAATGTTCGGAGTGAACCAAATATTGCATAGATAATAATGGTGGAAAATCTAAATTTAATAGAATGCTTAAGTGTTCAAAATAATTAAAATAGAGGTTTAAATGTTAAAATAAATGCCTTTTGAGTTTTATAAAATATTAAACTATTTTAATTTGGGTTGAGGATTAATGTGGCAATAGTATATTTAAAAGTATTAATTTAAGTGCTAGTGATAATTTTTATAAAACTAAAATAAAAGAAAACTAAAAGTAAAACGGTAAAAGAAAGATAAATAAAAAGAAAAGAAACAAAACAGAAAAATAACTAACAAAAAAAACAAGAAAAGGAACCCCCCCTCCCCCCCACTGGACCCTGGCCCAACTCGGCCGACTCCCCGGCCCAGCCGGCCGGCCACCCACCCCCCACCGACACCTTATCCCCTCACCCCCACCCACTCACCGACAGCCCCCACTCCCCCCCGAAATATCCCCCCTCCTGCTCTGCCTCCCCCGATCTGGATCGGGAGGAGACCTCCATCGCCGTCGCGCTCGACCCCGCCGCCGCCTGGACGTCGCCGGAGCACCCCCCCCCCCCCCCCCCCGCCGGCCTGCTTCCCCTTCCTCCCCCGCGTGCGTCGTCCCCGACCCCCTCAACCCCCGCTGCCCATCCCCTACGGCCCCTGTGAGCCGCCGCCTCCCCTCCTCCCTCTCTGCTCCCGCGCCGCGCCGTAGTCGCACGCACTTGCCGCCGCCGTGGCGACCGCCTGCCGCTCGCGGACGCCACGGCGCCGTCCTCACCCGTGCCCCGGCGCCCCTGAACGCGCCCATGGCCGCGCCCCCGCGCCCCGTCTCTCCCGCCCGCACGCGCGCGCACTGCCGCGCCTGCCTGTGGCCACCCTCGCCCCCAGGCCGCTCCCGTGTGAGCTCCCTGCGCCGGGCCCGCCCGCCGTTGGCCGCCACCGGCCGCCGCTCCCCGTGCCCCGCTCCGGTGCCGCCCGCGCCGCCGCGGATGCGCCGCACCGGCCGCGTCCCGCGCCCGCTGGCCTTCGACGCGCCTGACTCCGGCCGCCCCTGGCCACTGGCACCCCCCTCCCCTTGCTCCGGCGCCCTGTTGTGGCCGCCGGCGCCCAGTCGGGTGCGCCCCTGCCGGCCACGCCCGCAGCGCCCATTCGGGCGCCCGCACGCCCATGTGCCCGCTTAGGCCCCAGGTGCCACTGACCCCTGGGCCCGAACCCCTCTGGGCCACTGCCGAACGGGGCCCACGCCCTAGAACGAATTAAAAAAATGATTTAAAAAAATAAAAATAATAATAATAATAATAATAATAAATAAAATTAATTAATTAAGATAATTAATTAACTTATTTAATCATGTTAATATTAATTAATTAAAGTTAATTGATCCTAATGAATTAATCTAATTAACCTGTTAGTTTAATTAAACAGAATTAGTTTAATTAAACCCTAATTAACCTAATAGAGTATGACACGTGGGTCCCACTGGACCCACGCGACAGTTTGACCCAGTCAACCCCTGTTGACTGCTGACGTCAGCATGACATCATGTTGATGTCATAAATCCATTTTCGAATTAATTTAAATAATTAGTTAAATTCCAGAAATTAATAAAATCTTTAGAAAATCATATCTTTTAATCCGTAACTCGGATTAAAATATTTTCAACATGAAAGTTGCTCAGAACGACGAGACGAATCCGGATACGTAGTCCGTTCGTCCACCACACATCCCTAACCTATCGAACTCGCAACTTTCCCCCTCCGGTCCGTCTGTCCGAAAACGCAAAACATCGGGAATACTTTCCCGGATGTTCCCCCCCCCCCCTTCGTCGTACCACCTATTGTCGCGTTAGGACACACCTCGCACTGTTCATTGTCATGTCACGCATCGTCATGCTTATGATTGCATTGTATTTACTGTTTCTTCCCCCCTCTTCTCTCCGGTAGACTACGAGACCGACACTGCTGCTGCCCAGTTCGACTACGGAGTTGACGACCCCTCCTACTTGCCAGAGCAACCAGGCAAGCCCCCCCCCTTGATCACCAGATATCGCCTATTCTTCTCTATACTGCTTGCATTAGAGTAGTGTAGCATGTTACTGCTTTCCGATATCCTATCCTGATGCATAGCCTATCCTTGCTACTACTGTTGTTACCTTTACCTGCAATCCTACATGCTTAGTATAGGATGCTAGTTTTCCATCAGTGGCCCTACATTCTTGTCCGTCTGCTGTGCTATACTATCGGGTCGTGGTCACCTGGGCGGTGATCACGGGTATATACTTATATATTATATACATGACACATGTGATGACTAAAGTCGGGTCGGCTCGTAGGAGTACCCGCAAGTGGATCTTTGTGGCGGAGCGACAGGGCAGGTTGAGACCGCCTAGGTGAGAGGTGGGCCTGGCCCTGGTCGGCGTTCGCGGATACTTAACACGCTTAACGAGATCTTGGTATTTGATCTGAGTCTGGCCATTTGGTCTATACGCACTAGCCATCTACGCGGGAGTAGTTATGGGTATCCCGGCGTCGTGGTATCAGCCGAAGCTCTTTTGACGTCAGCGACGGAGCGGCACGCGCCGGATTGGACTGGAACGCCACTAGGCTAGGTCTGCTTCCGGCCGCCCTCGCAACGTGCAGGTGTGCATAGGGCGATGGGCCCAGACCCCTGCGCGCATAGGTTTAGACCGGCGTGTTGACCTCTCGGTTGAGCCTAGGTGGGGCTGCGATGCGTTGATCTTACGAGGCCGGGCATGACCCAGAAAAGTGTGTCCGGCCAAATGGGATCGAGCGTGTTGGGTTATGTGGTGCACCCCTGCAGGGAAGTTTATCTATTCGAATAGCCGTGTCCCTCGGTAAAAGGACGACCCGGAGTTGTACCTTGACCTTATGACAACTAGAACTGGATACTGAATAAAATACACCCTTCCAAGTGCCAGATATAACCCGGTGATCGCTCTCTAACAGGGCGACGAGGAGGGGATCGCCGGGTAGGATTTATGCTATGCGATGCTACTTGGAGGACTTCAATCTACTCTCTTCTACATGCTGCAAGATGGAGATGGCCAGAAGCGTAGTCTTCGACGGGACTAGCTATCCCCCTTTTATTCTGGCATTCTGCAGTTCAGTCCACTGATATGCCCCTTTACACATATACCCATGCATATGTAGTGTAGCTCCTTGCTTGCGAGTACTTTGGATGAGTACTCACGGTTGCTTTTCTCCCTCTTTTCCCCCTTCTATACCTGATTGTCGTAACCAGATGCCGGAGTCCAGGAGCTAGAGATCCCGAGGATGATTCTACATGGAGTTCGGCTTCGAGGAGTAGTTAGGAGGTCCCAGGCAGGAGGCCTTGCCTTTTCGATCGTTGCTACTTTTGTGCTAGCCTTCTTAAGGCAAACTTGTTTAACTTATATCTGTACTCAGATATTGTTGCTTCCGCTGACTCGTCTGTGATCGAGCACTTGTATTCGAGCCCTCGAGGCCCCTGGCTTGTATTACGATGCTTGTATGACTTATTTATGTTTTAGAGTTGTGTTGTGATATCTTCCCGTGAGTCCCTGACCTTGATCGTACCCATTTGCGTGCATGATTAGTGTACGGTCAAATCGGGGGCGTCACAGATATCCACCTTGCAAAAGCGTCTCCAATATGCGCTTCTATCCTTGGTGGGACCTTCGAGTTCCTTTAGGATAAGGTCGCATATTGGGCGTGACAGCAGCCCAGGGGAGGCTGCCCCCTCAGGAGGTCTTGGCGTCGTCCGCCTCGCGAGGGTCCTGTCATGATGGTCTTGCAGATGGGCCGTACCAAGCCGTCGAGATGGAGCCACTCCATGGGCCGCATGCAGGCAAGTCTGGGTACCCTGGTTCCCAAAACGCCGACAGTAACCCCGGGGCCCCAAGGCACGCTCGAACTTGGCTTCGAGGCAAAGCCAAAGACAAGGGCGAAGCGCCATGGGCCCTAATCGCCTGCGGGCCAAGCTGATGCGTGGCGCCCGATGGGACGTGGGCGTCTCCACTTCCCCATGCTGCCTCGGCTCTTAACACTAGCGAGAGGTGGGGTAGGGGTGCAAGCGGGCATCCCGTATAGTCCCGTATAACTAGGAAATTAGTTCAAACTAAGCTAAATCCCAGCTGAAAAGTTATAACTAAGATGATTGATTTTTACTGTGGAGTGGGGCGTATCGGTCGCCGCACTGCACCCCTAGGGGAGAGGGAGAGAGAGGGAGAGGGGAGGGAGGAAGAGAGGACCACTTGGGGGTGACGGTTGTGGGCGTGGCAAGGCGGTGGTTTCAGTTCCAGTGGGCGGTGAAAAGATGTTCTCGATTCAAGGATGCTCCAACGCAGCGACCCAGATCATCCGCCTGCATCCATTTGTGTGCGCACGGGTAAAAGACAACGCCCAACGCACAGACCCATTCTTATTTCTTGTCTATTTTGTTTTCGCGGAGACCCATTTTCGTCCCAAATTTAGGACACATTGGGTCGAAAGCGGACGCTTTTCTGCGTCCCCTCATCTGTGTGTGTCCGGGCCTGGCCCCCCTATCATCCACCCATCCGTGTGTCATTTTATTCGCTGGCCCGCTGGTCGCTGCCGCAGGTCGCCGCCGCCGCACCGCGGAACCTCGTCGCCTCCGGAGTTCCCTGCGCGGCCCAGGCGGCCTCCGCCGCCTCCACTGCGATCCACTGCCACGAAGAAGAGAACCCGACCGCCGTAGCTCTCGGGCGCCTGGCCGCCACGCCGCTCGCGGCGCTCGCGCGCCCGGCCGTGCCCGCCCTCTCCCAGCGCGCATCGGGGGATGCCGGCTTGCGGAGGTCCCTGAGCGCACGGATCGAGGCCCCCGCCGGCTTCTTGGTCTTCTTCTCTGGCGTGGGGACGATGGTGCAGATAGGGCGCAGGCGGCGTTGGTTGGACGACTCGGCCTCAGAAGAGGAGAAGCCGCGGGTGCTAGCGCGCACGCACGGTAGCTCGTCAGGGGCAGGTCAGACGTAGGTCGGACATTCATCGGATACTGATCAGACGCAGGTCGGACGCTCGTTGCTGGCCGCGTGCGTGCGTGCATGCACAATCGCCGTGGCCTTCGCTCGCCCGGCTCGCCGTGTCGTTCGCTCGGCGTGGCCACGCCTGCCCCGCTCGCATCGCTCGCTTTGCCGCGCTAGTCATGGCCGCGCTCGCCCCGCTCGTGGACTTCCTCCAGTTCACGGACTCGCCCCGCCGCGCTCGCCGCAGCGCGCTGCGCTTCTCTACCGCGCGGCAGCAAGAGCCCACCATGGCTAGGGAGGAGCTGCTCGCCTGCTGCCGCTGCCGGCCTCGACCAAGTTGCAGCGCCCACGTGGCGGCAGCCCGGGCGGCGACGATGGCCATGGAGGCCAAGTTGTAGCGCCCACGTGGCGGCAGTCCACGCAGCGACTGTGGCCATGGATGCAGCTGGAGTTGCCCTTCGAGGACCTCCGTGCTCCGCGGCATCCTCCTGCACGCCCGCCTCTGTGCCTCCTAGGCGTTTGATGAAATGCCGGAAAGCGGACATCTCACAACTGCGGCAGCATCGTCGGGTAGCAGACAAAAGTACCCGCTAGGGCGACCCAAACAGATAAAAAGCGAACAAAACGCATGTCCATTTGGGTCGGCCGGTTGGAGTTGCTCTAACATCAGCTCGAGTAGAGTTGCAGTTGCTCTAACATCAGCTCGAGTAGGTGTTTGCTTCCCCTCAAACAAAACAAAAAACATAGGTGTTGCGACGACTCCTAACTTCAAAGAATTAATATCTGCACATTCCTCAGTTGTAACAATATCCTGTAGGTACACACAGCAATGGCATATCTACTACAGTCTTCTCCAACCTCTACCAGAACGATCACAAAACTAGCAGAACAAAATTTCAAGAAGGAAAAAAGAATAGATGGAGGAAAAATAAACATTATAAACTGTCACGACCTTAGCTGCCTCCTTTCTTCACCGTGATAAATCCATGTTCCATTTGCTAAACCATCCGCTGCATTATTCTCCGATAATGGATCAGCCCAATCCCAGAGGAAGAGACCTCACCAAGCTACCCTTGATAGTTAAGACTATCCAAAAGAATGACCAACCAATATGATACAGATGAAAAGAATCGTGTGCCCATATGATACAGATCAAAGTATCGAGGTATCTGCAACTCGGTTGGTGCAGGGGCGTGTCAGAGATATATGTATGTGTTCACTGATGATTGCTTTCCTCCTTCAACAGCAATCCACCTCTCCAGTAAGCAAATGAATGGCGGGGCTATGCCCCCTCAGTTCAGTGTGTCTACACCATTTCCCAAAGTCCTTATCTGTCGTATAGGGGCTCCAAAATATGGCAGTTTCTAATGAAGTCGTTGGAGTAATTTACGTGCTTGGTCCAAAACGGTTGCAAGTTTTTAAAAGCAATGTCTAGCCATGGCTTGCACTGACCATTGTAGTGGATCACTGCAGCCTTCTTAACACTTTCTATGTCCGTGCTTTCTTGGTATCCTAAGCCAAGCATGTGCCAAGATGGGTCGATACCATGGACATGACCCCTGAATGCTATAAGCGCAGGTGGTAAAGTACCGAATTTCCAGAGAGTAAGACCGGCTTTTAGATTCTGCAAAAAAAAATGGAACAATTATGAAGATGAACAACAGTGCCAACAACTATAGCATGTATTAGCATCACAAAGTTTAAGCTTGAAATAATAGCTGTGAGTAACCATTCTTCATACCCAAGTGACATTTGATATAGGCAAGTGTTTCACTCTATGTATGGAGGAATGAAGACAACACAGGATTGCAGATACGGAAATAAAATCCTCATTATTTCTTTAACAGTTATACAGCAGATGTTAAAATCAAGTACTTCATATAGAATTTGGAACACTAGACAGCACAAATGTGACATAAAACATGACTGAAGCCTGAACATTTTCAAGTTGGAAATGACATGACTAAACTATGCAGCACAAATTATAGATGTGTGGTTCTTCAAAGCATCAATTTATTCATATATAAGATTGTACCTTAAGTTGACTGATTAAACTTAGGAGATTTTTGCAGGGTTAAAATGTGTTACCTCCTTCAACCAGAAATGGTATGTATCCCTAATATTTGTCTTCCTCCAAGCTTCCAGATCAAAGATATTCATCCCATATGCCCATGCACATTCATCTGGGTCAAGACTTCGATCTATAACAGGGTGAGAGAAGTTGAAATATGTCCTGAAGCGCTTAGACATCACCCAATTATCTTCACCTCTGCATGTCTCCACAGCGCCATTAACCTTCCCTTCAAGATCAATCTCCCAAAGAGGAGATAAATCACGCTGAACAACAATGTCATCATCAAGGAAGACCACCTTGTTGAGGCTTGGAAAGAGCTGGTTTAATGAGAACAGCATTAGGTTTAGGAATTGTGAGAATCACAACAGACCATCAGCCATGACCTTACAAGCAAAAACAGTATCGACACAAGTAAAGAATATATACCAGAATTGGACAAAAAGATAACAGCATCTAGAAGAGGAGAGGGTGGCACATTTTAGCAGCAAGCAGAATGAATGTGGCAATCGTACATGAAGAACACAAATGCACCTTTTCGTCTTAGTATCATATAGAAAGAAAATCAAACATGGATATTAACAGTGAGATGGGTGGTTGGATATCTATCTTGGCAGGTTTCAGCATTCATCAACTTGGTATACGTGGATAGACCATATCTTTACGTAGTTGCCATAAATGTCATATTAAGCAATTTTCCATGCTTGAACACATTTTAATGCTATTTTGGCAAACCCCTGATGCCACAAAAAAGGGAACCTGATTAGAAGGAAATTTAATTCACATTGGCTGCATAACCTAATACTCCAACCATCGATTACATATGATTTTATTTGAGTTTGCCCCAACCATCGATCTAGTGATACATTTTCACATCATTGTTCTATTGTGAAAGAATGCTAGCAGGCAACAAAGTGAACTCAATAAGAAAGAAGGTGCCTCTAAGGTAACCACTAATAATAAGTTGTTGAAATGTGCCATGGCATGACATTAATCTTATCATGATCATGGAATGTACTAGTTGTAAACATACTACTTGAAAGCTATACACTTGCAGTTTTGCACGACAATCCGAAACATTTGACACAAAGAACAGCCACTTGTAATAGATAGAAAGCCAAGGAAGAGAACATTTCTGATCAAAAGGCACCTCAGGCAAATAGATGCGCAGATGGTTAAGCAGGGATATGTATTTGGGGCTTCGGGCCTGCAGCTTGGAAGCAAGCACCCTTGGGTTGTCACTTGCACTGGAAACTGTTCCATGATCTCCATGATAGTGATTTCTGACTCCACGGTGGTTTTCTATAGCCTCTAGTACTGGGACATTCTCTCTGGTCAACCAGTCAAACTGATGAACACCTTTCACTTCAACTATTGCAGGTGATACAGAATTAAGGGCAAACCATGAATGCATCCCTGGATATGTTTTTTTATCAGTGATAACATGGAAGACTACTTTCTCAGGTACCGAGGAAGACCGTACAGTTGAGCTGACAACGACTGAAGCAGCAAGGATGTTATCACTAGCAAGAATATAATGCTGGAAGGAATTATCAGAAAGCAACGGTAACAGTTCAGGTGGTGGCAACTGTTTCCTTGCATGAGCATTTGAGGAGTATTCATCGGTAAGGCGCAGAGACAGGCAATGAATGCCTTTGGGAATAGCAGTTGAAGCATAATGTTTATACAGCTGTTCTGCGAGCCTTGACCTCTTTACCTCCTTATCCATGTTTTTCATCTGCAAAGAAGCGCATGACTAATTAAACATAGTTTGGAAACAAAATGCAAAGCTTTATAGCATATAGCAAACCAGGAATAATAGCCATGAACTAAGACAAATTGTGCCAGCAAGGACAAGTGCAGAATTCTACAAACCAGTATATAACAAATCAAGCTGGTAACATAAAATTGCAAAATGACCAGAACTGCAGAAACGCGTGCTCCAAAAATGGCAAGGTAAAAGGTAATTTAGTTGCAAGTCATGGTAAATTACATGAATCAGCTGCAAAACACCCCTAGTGAAATGTGAGTTAGATATACTTTTTCAAAAGATTACAAACAACAAAGAGCATATCATGCCCGCAATTTTTTAGAAACGATTTCTTGGTAAGTTGTGTAGATCACAGCATATGGTGATAGAGACTCCGTGTTCTCACACACAAGGGCAGAATTATCATGTAAAAATGCAGTTCAACCTACTAATTCTATGGCTATGTCCCAGATCACAGAAAGATATAAAAAAACTTTGCACAATCCAGAGTGACTGTTTCTTCCACTTAACAATATTTTGAGTTTCTTAGATTTTGCACAGAAACACATAGTACAAACCATATTGAAGACTACCCGTATCACAAAACAAATTCAGTTTGAGAAGTTAGCTGCTGAGGCACACGCCAAGTAGCAATACATGATTGTTTGGATCCAGTCTTCTGAAGGATTTAGAGAATGCAGTGCTTTCTCAAAAATACTTTAGTATCAGAAGTTTTGAGAGGTTTGGGTACAGCAGACATTCCTATCTCAAATTCGTCATGTTAAAAAAAACAATAACAGCCTCTTTTTTTATATAGTTAAAAAAGGCGGTGCCTCAATTCCTAGGTGATACTTTCCCTAACTAAGTTGTCCAACACAATTATGCAATGTAGAACATGGATCTGTAAAATTGTGTGCGAGCTAATTTTGGCAACACACATGCCAAAATTTCAAGTTTTACATATCTAATCATATAGCATGTAATTCTGCAAACAATAGAAGGGTATACCCAAAGATTAAATAAAATATAGCTCTAGAAATATAGAAATATGAGCTGGCTAAACAACAAAACAACTTAAAATAAAAACATGTGGTATTTTATACACAGTACATCAAAATTGTGGTTTTCAGATGCCATGGTCTTCGGATGCTTTAAAATCCAAGCCGGTGCAAATTTGAGCTTCAAATAATGCAACAGTACAGATTAAAGTAGCATTGTTAGTTTCATACCGTAGCCTTCAACCTGACAGCAAATGTCCTAGCATCGTAATGGTTATCCTTCATCTCCGAAAGAAACTCCCTGAATGATTCTGGTAACTTCTTATCGGAAGTGGATTCCTCATTGTTAACTTGATCAAAAATCCCATACAGGTCTTGCACCAGTCTCTGTTCCCAACAAGTAAAAAAATAAATACATATTCCCCTCTGCAAATCATGTTTTACCAACAGAAGAAGTCAGCGAGTTGAGTGTCTTACCGTAGAATCACCCCCCTGCCTACCAAGGAAACTAGGTCCTATTCGCCTCCCCAAGCAATCTGCAAATCAGGATTGCAACAGTTACACCAAATATGTGCAGCAAACTTGTACATGTAGAGCTCATAGAACAAGATAGCTAACCATAAGAAAAACATGACATCCAACAGAATACACATCTACAGCACCAAAATACCAACAACTCATGGACAAACACAATCTTCCTAGTGCCATATCAGCAGCTTGAGAAAAGCATATGCCTACATCCGAGCTAGAAAGCTTACACATCACAATCAAAACAAGGAGATCCTTTCCATACACAAAAACTAGCATATTCTTGGAGCCTATTGGCCAAGATCTCCGGCCACTACTACAGAGAAGCTCAAGAGCCAAAATGTGGAGCCTATTTGGCCAACATCAATAGTCACTGCTATAGAGAAGCTCAAGAGTCAAAATATGGTTTAGCACCCAGGCAAAATGTCTATCACCAAAGGCATCAGTGTGGTAAAGTGGTAACTTGACTTATCAAAATATGGGTTACATTTTTTAGGGCCAAACGGGTGAGCACTATTGCAAAAATCACAAAGTTAAAAGCAGGCATCTGGACCTATGCCATCTATCTCATCCTCCCAGTGGATGGTATATTCCGCATCTGTTTGGGATGGTACTAGGCGAATCTTTTTCATTTTCTAACCATGAAGCTGAACAGGGAGATAGATCCAACAAACCAACATTCAAGCTCTTATGAAAAAAAAAACTCTCCACACAAGGCAGCGAACTGAAAGTCTCAGCAAAAAGAAATTAGACTTCAAATTCAAAATAAAACATCAAATAAAGTGATTACTTAGTCAGAACATGACCAGGGTTTGCTGAGAGACTGGGAGAGGAGAACTATCTAGTAACCCAAATTACAAATCTAATCAGGTCAGAGCAGATTGCGCAATAAGCCTGCTGCAAGGGACGCTTCAGTAAACACATTTAACTTCAATGGGCGATAGAGAGGGTTCAGCTAATCAGCAGAGAGGTGGACTGATATTAAGAGAAAGCTGATAGCATCTTTCAGGGTATCCTTTCTACTGCAATTTTGCAAAGAGTTCAAAACCAATTCCTTCGAAATCCAACAGTGCGTCTGACAGCGCTAAATCCAGCCCCCAAGCTAACCCATCGATGGCTGAAAACTAGAGAATGAAGATCCTATATTTTGGCTAATAGCAGGCAATCATGCGGCCGAGATGAAAAAAATTAACTAAGCCGAAGCCTAATCATAATTCATAAACCCAAATCACTAACTCTCTTGGTTTCACTTCAAATCTCCAGAGGTAACGTCATCAAAACCTGACACCTGAATCTCTAACTCAGTAAGTTTGCTGAAAGGGTTGGAGAGGAGAACTACAAGGTAGCCTGAGTTAAGAATCTAATCAGGTCAGAGCAGAGTGCCAAATAAGCTTTCTGCAGGTGAATTGATCAACCAGGTGCATGAATAGCTCCCTGCCTTGGGAGTCCTCAGTTATCAATGAGAAGCAAAGAATTTGGGTAGGGTTCAGCTAATCAGCAAACAGTTGCAGCTTGTGGTATAATGATACGTAGGGAAAGCTGATAGCATTTTCCGGTGTGTCCTTTCTAATCCAGTTTTGCAAGATTTTCAAAAGCAAGGTAGAACTATTCCTTTCAAATCCAACAGTGTGACGGATTTCCAGCGCCCAAATCCAACCCAGTCGATGGTTCAAAACTAGGGAGTGACGATACTACATTTTGGCCAATAACAGAAAATCATGGGGCCGAGATCTGAAATTAAACTAAACCGAAAGCCTGA
Source organism: Aegilops tauschii subsp. strangulata (assembly GCF_002575655.3). Classification (NCBI taxonomy): domain Eukaryota; kingdom Viridiplantae; phylum Streptophyta; class Magnoliopsida; order Poales; family Poaceae; genus Aegilops; species Aegilops tauschii. The sequence continues at coordinate 428,267,279 of NC_053038.3, forward strand.
TCATAAACCCGAATGACTAACTCTCTTGGTTTCACTCCGAAACACCAGAGGTAGATCAGGAAACCGGGCAAGCTGAATCCCCAGCTGAACAAGTGAGCCTATATCATCGAGGAACAAACAAACCACACGTTTTCAGCACGAAATCCACGCATGAGCCATCTCCATATTTCCACATTCCCACCGATACCGCCAAGACCGCACGGCCCAGGGCAGTGAGATCCAAGGTTCGCCGGCCCCCAAAAGCACCGAATCACTAGGCCGCGGGGGGCATCAATCGATCGTATCCTTACCGATGGAGGAGCACTTGGTCCCGCCGGCCTCGAGCGCCGGCACGGCGAGGAGGATGAAGGCGAAGGGCAGGAGGCAGCCGAGCGCGACGACGGCCGGGAAGGCGACGGCGCGGAGGTACCAGGCGGCGCCCCACCCCCCGCCCCCTCCGCCTGCCCCGCCGGCGCGGCGGGCCGCGGGCGGCGGCGCGAGCGGCGGCGGGGGCGGGGGCGGCTGCGGCGCGACGCGCACCTTCATGGAGTCGACGACGCCATTGCTGCTGGAGATGGTGATGCTGCGCATGCTCGGCGAGATCCGCAGCTGCATCCTCCACCTCCCCCGCCGACGGCGCCGACGAGGGGAGCTCCGACGACTCCGGCGGCCTAGGGTTCCGGCGACGTCGGCGAGGCGGTGGCATTGGGCAGAGACATGCTAATCGCACGGGCGGTACTAATAGCAGGGAGGGAGGCGAAAGGGAAAAAAACAGGGAATAATGCTGGTCGCGCGGCCCGTGCAAATACGAGCTGACCCGGGGGGCTATCAGCTAAAACTGGCTCGAGGGATTTGAGAATTTCCGGGAGGGGAGGCCAACGGAATATGGTGGTGGTGCGCGGCTAGGCGAGACGAGGCGAGACGAGGCTGGGCGTAATGGCGGGTTGCTTCTACTCGCCTTCCTCTTCCGGCTGCGACGCAGGGAGAGATGGGAACAGGGGAGAGGGATTTGTTTGGTTCCTCGGCTTCTGATCTTTTCTTTCTTATTATTAATAATAAAAACGGTGAATTTTTTTTCGAGAAACTTTCGATCTATTCATTTTTTAATCATGTCAATACAATGAACATCAGAAGGAATAAAAATTACAAGCAGGTTCGTGGACCACCTAGCGATGACTACCAGCACCGGAGCGAGCCGAAAGCGCGCCGCCGCCATCGCCCTTTCCTTGACTGAGTCGGGCAAATATTATTGTAGTATACAGGTCGGAAGTCATCGTGCTAAGCCCCAATAGAACCAGCGCACCAGAGCAGTAACCATCGTCGATGAGGAAAGCCATAGATCAGATCAAACAGTAAACACTCAAACGAAGACTGGATCCAAATGGATCCACCAAATAACAGCACGGACCAAATCCCACGAGACCCGGCGGAAACACCTCCAGAGGCCCTCCGACGGAAACACTCAAACCATAACGTGGGAGACAGCCTAAGAGACGTCGCCGCCGTCACACGGCCCCAACCAAGACGTTGAAACTAACAATAATAAGAACGGGGTCCCTCTCATCGACGGGGGGCCAAGATCCTCCGCACCTCATGGTCCAGAGGCCATCGGAGATGGGGCTAACCGGCGACAACACCGACGGAAGGAGAAGGGGCTTTTCTTGTGAAGACGGAAATAGATACGCTTTAAGGATTGTATTATAATTTGGCTTAACCGGCTGCTTTGGTCATACTCCCTCTCTCTCAGTTTACAGGGCATGCGCGTACTCCTAGGTTGTCAATTTGACCAACCTAATATAAGTCATATATTACAAAAAATATACCAATATAAACTTTAGATGTTCTATTTTCAAATGGTCTAATTTTTATGTTATATAATTTATATTAGTTTGATAAAATTGGCAACCTAGGTATACGCGTAGGACTTGTAAACTAAGACGGAGGGAGTACTATAGATAACAAATATGTTTCTGTCTTCCCTAACGCACGATAAAACGCCAGTTCTCGTAGAATTGATCCCAAGCACACCGGGTAACAACTGTTAACTACTTATAAATCTCTGTCTTTATAGTTATACTTACTTATATTTATATTTATACTACTTAAAGAGAATATAAGGTTTCATGCTTCACCTTCTTTCCATCACCATTTCGTCCAGCATTCCCATTATTATAATCACTCATCTTTATTTACTATTTACCTTCTGAACCAATTTTATTTTAATTTACTTATAAACATTTATTTACACAATCTTATTAATATGGACAGATAAATCACAAGCTAACGTAACATAATATTTATACCCCGTTGAAACGCACGGGCGTTGTCTTAGTCTACAAAAATTACACATCAAAGATGAACACATTTTCAAAGCGTGCATTCATGGTGTGAATTGACATTTGGGGAGCTCGGGGCAGAAAAAGAAAAGCCATTACTTCAAAAAAATTGAACCTTTCTCGGAACTTTTTTTTTCAAAGCTCCTCCGATGCCCAATCAATGCACTCGGTTACAAAAATGTTGAAACTTTCTCAAAATGTTGCCTCTATTACTAAAAATCATCTAAAAGATCATTTCATATAACCACATACTTGACTAGCAAAATGTTAATGCATGTCACTAAAAAAAATTGTTGGCTTGGTATCTCAATGTTGTTTCCAATTATATTATTTCTTTCTATGCATAATTCATATTTTATTAGTTAAAATCATGATTAAATACGAGGGGGCTAGTAAACCAAGACAGGGGTAAGTATATAGTGGAGAGTTCAGACCGCAGTAAGGCAGGACACCAAGACTACCTTGAAAGTGCAATCTTGCCCTTACATCATGTTTTGATGTTGATAAAAATATACATGTAGGGAACTAACTATGTTTGTCAAGTAAATCTCAGGTGTTAGTCTCCGGTTCATCAGAATGTGTGAGGATCATGTGCATACGAAGTTGATTTTACCCAAAGTATACTCAAGCAAGAAGTATCAAAAAATTGCATCATTTGATTTCTTGAGTATAGGATCCCGCACTATTAAGAGGGGATCGATAGGATTAGTGAAGGACTTGCTCAAGCCACAATAATTCCAAGCTTCAAAATCTTAGGGTCACACAAAAATATTTTGGTGCATATGTTCTGTTTTGCTCCCTTGCCGGATGTCCGGGCTGCCGGCCGGAAGTCCGGGCCGCACGTCGAATATCCGGCCCACTCGTCAGATGCCCGGCTCACTGCTATCCAGACACTAGTAGGCTTGCACGTTTTAGCCGGATGTCCGGGCTGCACCCCGGATGTCCGGGACTTCCAGCCACGCCGGATGTCCGGACTTTGCCCCGGATGTACGGCTCCCTGCTATCCAGACACTAGTAGGTTTGCACGTATTTGCCGGACGTCCGGGCTTCACCCCGGATGTCCAGGACTCCCAGCCACGCCGGATGTCCGGGCCTTGCCCCGAATGTCCAGGCCTTAATGTGTTGCCGGATGTCCGGGCTTTGCCCGGATGTCCGGCCCCTCTGCTTCATCCTCTGCTTTCTGCTTTACGCTTGTAGTGCTACACTAGGCTGGATGTCCGGCCTCTGCCCCAGATGTCCGGCCTACCCTATCATTTGCACTACAACGGTCACTTTTGCTCACACACTATATATAGCCCTCTTCCCCCACGGGAAAGGGTTGACCATTCACTTTGAGCAAACCCTAGAACACATTTCACTCTCTCTCTCTCACCCTTCCACACCAAATCATAGATCCCCAAGGGATTTGAGAGCATTTGAGAGAAGTCGTCCGTCCAAGTGATAGATCCACTCCTTCCCCTTCTTTGCACCAAAGGAATTCGTGATTTGAGCAAGTCTTGAGCTTTTCCCCATCGTTCTTGTTACTCTTGGAGGTTGGAGACTCCTAGGCGGTAGGAGTCATTCGAAGAGGAATCGTTCATTGTGATTACCCCCGAAAAGTTTGTGAGGGTTTGGAGACCACCCTAAGGTCTACCGCTAGTGGTTGAGAAATGCCTTCGTGGTGTTTTCTCAAAGGGAGAATAGGGTGAGCCTTCGTGGTGTTGGTGTGCCTTCGTGGTAACATCCACCTCTCTAACGGTGACGTAGCTTCCCTCTAAGGAAGTGAACATCGGCATACATCCTCGTCTCTCGGAGTTGCGATTATTCCTAACCCTAACTTCCTACTTGTGGTTACTTGTCTCTTAGTCTTTACTTATATCATATTGTGCTTGCTTACTCTCCTCTAGTGTTACTTGTTTACCTTGGTTAGCTCATCGCATCACACTTGCAATTGTTAGGCTCAACTTCATATTCCGCATTATTGCCTAAAATTGCTAAGTAACAATTAAAATTTGTAACTGTACCTATTCCCCCCCCCTCTAGGTTCATCTCGATCCTTTCAATTGGTATTAGAGCCTCGTGCTCTATTCTTGTGGCTTAACCGCCCTATAGCGAGATGAACCCCGATGGGACTCCCCTTGTTGCAGATCCGAAGGATAAGGGCGCGGCTTCCACGGAAGGCATGTCCTTCACTTCTAAGGATCTGGAACGGGCGCTTGCTAAGCAAAAGGAGGAGCATGATGCTTCTCTTGAGGCCTTGGTCCAAATGATACTAGCCACCTTGACCCCGATGCTTGCACCACTTTCTGGTGGTGCGGTGATGCGGAGCATCCTATGGCCATCCCCATGGACCTACCATCGTCTCACCAAGTGCCAAGAGGACCTATGACACGAGCACGAGCTAGAGCTCTCGAGGCTGAGTTGACTTCTTTCCTTAGTGATATCTCATACCATCCTCTCGAGACATGGCTACTACCTGTCAGGACCAATTTTCCAATAAAACATTTATTGAAAAACCGACCCTTATATCAAACCAGTATAGAAGAATCCTTCTTATTGGTGGACAAATCCTTGATACAGAAATCCAGAAGTACTAAATATTATACAAGGTTGAGCTGAGGTTGCTCAACAATTTATTACAAGCACGCCGATATAATACATAAGGGCGGATATGACACAAGGAGTATGGTGGCATAACTACTGACTCGTAATAAAAGTGGTGGTGGATATGTCACAGCAAAATGGGTGACAAGACTCCTAAATTTTACAGCTCATCGAGCGCCGGAGTGAGGCTCGATGATTTTATTGGTGTAGCGGAAGCGTATATAACACAAGTGACCAATTCCAGGATCGCACGGAACTGACTGGGACTCCTCTAGGCGTCGGACTCGCTATCGAACTCTTCATCCATAAGATCGCCTTCGTCAATATCGGGCCAAATCAACAAGCCAGGTGAGTACTTTGAATGTACTCGCAAGACAGTTTGGACATAAGATATAATAAATGCAAACATGATGCACATGAGCAGATTGGTAATGCGCACTCAGATAATAAATTGCACTGCACGATAAATAAAAAGGAAGTCAGGCGGTAGTCCTCCCGAAATCCCAATAAAATAGCTGAAGACCGATCGGGTGTCTGAAGCGACGCCTCAAAAGGTAAAATAAATTAACAATGCCGCAGTCGGGCGTCAGAGCGACACCACATAAAGGGCTCATATTGAAATATAAACGACAGTGCGTGCCACAGTCGGACGTCTAAGCGACATCTCGAAAAGGGCTTATATCAAAAGTAAATAGCAAGAATGCCACAGTCGGACGTCTGAGCGACATCACATAAAGGGCTTATATCAAAGTAAATAACAAGAGTGCCACAGTCGGACGTCTGAGCGACATCACATAAAGGGCTTATATCAAAAGTAAATAACAAGAGTGCCACAGTCGGACGTCTGAGCGGCATCACATAAAGGGCTTATACAAAAGTAAATAACAAGAGTGCCACAGTCGGACGTCTGAGCGACATCACATAAAGGGCTTATATCAAAAGTAAATAACAAGAGTGCCACAGTCGGACGTCTGAGCGACATCACATAAAGGGCTTATATTTCATTATTCGAATTCAAGTAGCTCATGAATTTAAATCATCTCAAGGGAATACTCATGTATGTAATAATAAACTGGTTAGTCCATCCATAGGAATAACATTCAGCCGGGTTTACCATTCATGTTTATTCACCGGGGATTTTCACGGAGACTGACACAGAGACTAACGCTGAGACGGACGTTGAGACTGATACTGATACTGATATGGATATGTTGACCAAGATCCTTGACCATGGACACGGTTACTCGGATGGGTTTTGACTCTGCAGAGTTTGTACTCTTTAACCACAGCCAACGGATTTCAGTAGTCACAAAGGACTAGTTCCGTTTACGGTATTTTAGGAGAAACACATCTAACCAGTACACACCCATTCCACATTCCGCTGCCAGGGATCACCCTAGGCAACGTTCAAGAAAAACTTTAAGACGGGGAGGCCACAACCTCGAGTAGCATGGGATCAAATTTATATCGCGCGCTCTAAGGGGTGCCCCCCTCTCGGTCCCAACCGGAAACACCCATGCTCCCTGACCGGATGATGGGCTTTAATCCAGGGCCATGGAACCCTCATCACGGCCCCTCTATTTGGTGTGTACGAGGAAAGAGGTTTGCAACTTACTAAACCGTATTCTTTGCAGAAAACATGTGGCAGCACGAAAAAGGGACGGACGGTAACGTGGCTTGATCCACGTTAACACTGGAGTTTAACGGTTGACATAAGACTGGCATGCTTCAACAATACCATCTTACCACCTTTCATGTCACCACATGATCATGTTATCTCCCATCAAATGATCACGTCAAGTTTCGAAGCATACTGGTAGTTGCCTTGCATGCAATATAACACTCACTGATGCTCATATAAACATGCCATGAACTAACTATTCAAGCAAACATGCAAAACACTCATCATATGAAAGGTTCAAACATGCTTGCCTGGTTCGGAGCAGTCGGTGTCTAGCTCGGTGAAGTTTGCGGCTCCGTCACCTCCTCCGGTATCTACGGTATAAAGAGAACGCGTACTAACGTAAATACCGAGTGTGCATAAAAGTTGTTCCAAATATTTTTCAAATAAATATGATAAAAAACTAGACAGAAAAATAAAGCTGACAGAAAAAGAATCAACTCAAAATCATCTTTTTTTTAAAAGTTATTAAGGTTTTAGTCCAGGGACCCATCTGTAATGAAACAGAAACTTTCCAGGGGCTAGTTCATAAAAAGGACAGAAAACGCCTCAGTTAGAAAACGTATTTTGCCCGAAGGCGTTTTCAGAAAACGTTTCAAAAAAGAGAAAAAACTGACGAGGGGGTCCCACCCGTCAGGTTTGAATTTCAAACAAAGCACACTGGCGCCCGAGGACCGCGGTGGCCGCCGACGTCGATCCCCGGCGAGGTAGGGGAAGTGGTTGGTACCTACGGCCTCACGGTGCTCTTCCGCACCTGTGGGTGGTGGAGTTGGTCGTCGGCGAGCACCACGTCGACGGCGGCCTCTACTCCGGCGGACGGTGGTTCGGGTGGTGATGGATCTCGCCGAGGAGGGCTGCAACCATCAAATTGGGGCTCGGGTTAGAAGAGTGAGTGCATGATGAGGCTGCTGGCAAGGTTTGGGAGGCGGGGGTGGTCTCACCAGAGGGAATCGTGCCGGAGCCCAAAGCGGATCGGGGCGGCCGGAGTCGGGGAAGAAGGCCTCCCCGAGGTCTCCCTAGTAGCTAGGTGTGGCTCTGGTGAGGTGTAGGAGTGGTGCTGGGTCGAAGGCGAGCTCGAGGCTCCCTTTTATAGCCGGTCCGAGGCGGTTGCCGAGAACGGGATAACTCCGGCGATGATTACGGCGAGGCAGCGGTCGAACGGGGGTTTTAGGCGACTGGGCAGCTACGGATTGGTCTACTGGTCCCATCCAGAGGCTAATCTTGGTACAACTTGGGCGATACTCCAGGCCTTCGACGGAACGGCCTCATGGGCTCGGCGGCGGCAGAGAGCGCGCTCTGTGCATCTCAGGCCATGGCGACGGTGCTGCAGCGCGTCCAGAGAAGAGGACGGCCACGCGGAGGCTCGTGGTGGTGTGGGCGGTGCTGGACGACGTCGTACCTCGCTGAGCTTCTCTGGCGGCCGCAGCGAGCGCTGCTGTCGCCGCTCACGGGGGCGGTGTACCTCTGCCAGCTCACCGCCGACGCTCGCAACCGTCCAGACGACCGTGTGGCGCGATGGATAAGAAGAAGGAGCAGTGAGCAAGAGGCCAGAGCGAGCACTGGTGAGATTGACGACGAGGCTCTGAAGAAAACGACGCTGTCGACTGAACCCAACACTGAAACTCTGAATTTTCTGAATTTGAACAGAAACAGTGCATGCCAACTGTTCGATGAAATGATCTTGGCTTGTGGAAAAATTTTCTGGAGCTGATCTTTGGTGATGTGGTCTCTCAATGCATCTGGGGGCTGCCTGATTTATCTTAGAATTTTTGGAGAAGAAAAATAATGAATTTCACCCAAAATGGCAAATCTGGTCCAAACTTGCAGCAAGAAAAATTTGAAAAATTTGAATTGTGGACAAGTGGATCTTGAGGGATCTAGGTTGGGGGTACTAAGGACTAGTCAGAGGAGTTTGTTTGGAACCAAAACTCAAAAGGGATCTGGTGGTTCCTTTGTAAATCACTAAGGTTCAAAATAAATGACAGAAATAGTTTTGAGGATAAAATAAATAGAGTCAAAATCAAAATGGGTTGAACTTGCTGGGATTGGATATCTGACTTGACTCAAAGTGGAGGGAGGGGTTTTGGAAGAAAATTTTCAACCTAGGTCATGGCAAGAAAAAAAATTTGAATGAGGAAGAATCAATTCATAAGTCATATGGTTATTTTTAAAAGAAAGGATGACTTTCCCAAAGAAAATTTTTGTGTTGAGTCAACACTAAATGAAAAGCCCTCAAGACCAAAGTAAATGTTGGGAAGAACAAATAAAATACTTGCCTTAAAGGTTTTTGAGAAGGAGAGGTTTTTTTTAAAAAAAATTTAAATAACCTCCTTCCCCTAAAAAGGAAATTAATAAAACCAAATAATTTTTTTTTCGGGTGTTACACTACCTAAGTCCGGAATGTTGTGCATGATTAGGTACCAAGAGAACCCTCTCGAGGATGCACATGAAGATGGCCAAGCCCCCAAGTTCATGGATGAAGAGGAACGACGGAAGGAACCGGTGAAGTCCCCAAAACCCGGACATCCGGCCACAAGCCCCGGACATCCGGCCCCTGGAACTTCTACCACAACCGCAGCCCAGTAGAAGCTACAGGCCCCCGGACATCCGGCCCAGGCCTAGACATCCGGTGCACGGCGAGCAGCCGGACATCCGGCTCGACCCCTGGAAATCCGGCGCCCCATCACAGAAGCTGAACCCAGTCAGCCGGATATCCGGCCCCAGCGCCCGGACATCCGGCGCCTCGCGAGCACCCGGACGTCCGGCCACCCCTGTCTATGCACAGTGTAAAGGGCCGAGCCCATGTATCCCCTTCGCCCCCTAGACTATATATACTCCCCCTCCACCTACGTTTTAGGGTTAGCGTTGTGATAGCTCATTTGTAAGACAGAGCCTCGCTCATCCATCCGGATCTACTCCTCCGAGAGAGACCGTGCCTCTTCGGAGAAGATCCACTTGGATTCAAGACCCCTAACGGGAAGAACTCAAGACCTCCTCTAGGTTACCCTATGTATCGTCCCTTGTTGGATTCGGATCGTGTATCTCTTTGTGTTTTGAGGACCTAGCATATTTGTGACTATATCTTGTTGGTTGAGTGATTTATCTCGTGTTTCCCTCGTTTGCCCACTCGTGTTCTTCGTGTTCTTGGTAGGATTCCCTTCAAACGTGAAAGATCGGGCATCTAGGGAGCCACATTGATCACGTTTTTGGAGCCCCTACCCCTTATTTTCTAGCTTGATTTTGTTGTTTTTGTCCTAATCCGAAAATCCCCACCAAAAATAGCCCCCCAATTTTTTTTGTGTTTTTTGGTGCGATGAAGTTTTGATGGATTTGATCCGTGGATTTGCTTTGTCACGTGTGGATCTAGCTTTCCCCCATCATCTCTGCATTTTCCATCCACAAAATCCCCCAAATTTTGCCCCGGAGTTAACTTTCCCCCGCGGAGTTCATCGCGTTCGTCCACGGATCCCCGAGCTCAGACATCCGGCTGCCCCAGACATCCGACCCCTGACGGCAAAATCTCCATCCACCGCACCGTTTTTCGCCTAACTCTCGCCAAATTTTGTTCGGGTGCCCACATACACTTCCGCATACCATCATCACTTCCGCATACCATCATCACTTCCGCATACCACCACCGCTTTCCGCAAACACCACCATTGCTTAACCGCTACCACCTCCGACGATTTTGACCCGTTTTGGCCTTTGGGCATTTGAGTTGTGGTTCCTGTGTCCTATTGTGTTTCGGCTATATAGGTACGGTTCGACATCAACATCCCCACCGCTCATCTTTGCCAAGGACTCATCATCGCCAACAACCTTCCGTGCTTACAAATGACTACTGCGACAGTAACCCCGATGACATCTTTGTTTATTCCATGCCATTGCATTGATAACCACATAGCCTTACTTTTGCATTGCTTACCCATCGAGACTGGCCTTTGAGTATTGCCGGCAACGTGTCTTGTGCACATTAGTGATCATACTCCCCATAGCATACATACCATATCATAGTGGTGCATATCTTGGTATCATCTTTTGTGTCACAAAGTTGTCATCGCATACACAATTGTATCTTGGTTCGTGAAGTTTTGCATGAGAAAAGAGCTCAAAAGTGAAAGAGCCAAACAAGCTTTTAAGCAAAAAGGAAAGATAAGCAAAGAGCTTATAAGCAAGAGCCATAGCATCATACTACATTAAGATTGTCATATCCGATCATCTTGGATCATACCATCGGAATACCATACATATAGCATACTTGGGATAGAAGTCGTTGCAGTTTTGCCTAGTAGGTTGTGCACAAGTTCTATTGGGGATATAACTATTAGGTATGACCCGCCCAGGAGGGGCCGAGTTATACCTATGGCGATTCATAATATGAAGCCCAAGACGATACTTGAAGATGGCGGTTCAGTTAAGGGCCCAAGGCACAAAGGCGGCTTAAGGCCCATAGAGATAAACCGCCATATGTGTATAACTTGTATTGTAAGGCAGGAGTAGATAGTCACCGAGCCGGACACTGTTTATGAGCCGGCCGGGACTCTGTGAGCCGCTGGGCGTCGACCTCTCTATATAAAGGGACTACCCGGCGGCGGTTCAGGACAAGTAACATCAGATCGAAAGCTAGGTCAAGCGGATTCGCTCCCTAGTAATCGAGACATAAGCAATCCCACCTCAAACTGGATTAAGCCATTACCTTCACTGCAAGGGGCCAAACCAGTATAAACTCCCGTGTCCTTTGTCCCGTTTTAACCCCTTTAAGCTTCCTAGTTGCGATGGCTCCACGACTAAAGTCCTTTTGCTAGGACATCTGCCGTGACCTTTCCATGACAGTTGGTGCCCACCGTGGGATCAGCGCATGGTGGATTTGAGTTCTTGAAGGGCAACTTCGAAGGGCTCAAGGGATACGTTGTGGGCCGGATGACCAAGAGTCGTCGCGGCAAGCTCTACATCGATGACGCAGGCTGGGACCCTGAGGCCGGCTCAATTAAGTACGGGTACCGGGTCCCCTTCGGCGGAATCCACGTCTTCGAGGGCAAGATCGGCGAGCCGGGCCCTAAGCCGGACATCTGCACCGACATCGTCGAGACAGCTCAGCGTGCGAGACCCGCCCGGGCTCAGCCCGCCATGAGGCGTGCCTTCATGGGATGCATCCACGGAGCGGAATTTGATGAAGGATCTATGTCCGGCGGTGAGACGGCCATCTACTCTGATGGTGAGTCGTCCACGGGTGAGACGGATTCGTTGTATCAACTGCAAGATGGCGGGCTTGGGGGCTGTTCCGCAACAGTATTCCAGACCCCTTTGAGCCGCCGAATAGAGTCGGGATCTTCATGGCTGGCACGCAACCGAGCAGAACTCTACGGCTGCGGCAACAATGACTTCCGGGTCAGCAGCGGTGATGGCAGCCGGGGCAGGAGGCCATGTGCGCCCGTCGGCTCAGGTTCTGATGGCTTTAATGGATAAGATGACAGCTCTGTTAACCGCCGTGGTCAATCCGGCGGATCAAGCTAAACATGATGCGGAAGTGGCGCAGTTATGTGAGGAGGTAGCACAAGCCAAGGAAAACCTGGTGGCAGAGGACGTCAGGATGGCCGCGGAGCGGGCGGCTTTGGATGCTCGAGCCTAGCAGACTCAATCAGAGGCTTTCCAGCTTACGATGGATCAGGACGCATCAAATGAGATCATGAGGAGAAGGCACCAGAAGGCTCAGTCCCATCTGCCTACGGTTTATGAGCCTAGAAACCTCTTCCGCACGCCTAGGGTAGGGCCCAGTAACCTGCCGGAGGTAAACCGGGCTGCGGCGCCCGGGGCTGGGATGCCGGTTCAGCCACGTGTGACGGAACCCCCTTGTCTGAATACTGCTCCGTCTCACCATGTAGCGATACCACCGGGTCATTATTCTAACCCTTTGGAGAATATGATCGCTGCGGCGGCATGATTGGCGGCTCTCCCGGTGGATGGCGACTCTCCGACGACGGTTGAAACACGAAGGGTCAGAGAACTTCTTCAGACAGCTCTGGCGCAGCAGGAGGCATATTCTTATAGTCGAGATAGGATTCATTCGACCCCTCGCCCATGCCGGAGCCGGAGCTATAGCAGGCACATGGACTCACCAGCCGTTTCAAGCAACGCCCAGCGCCGAGACCGGTCACGTGAGCATGACCCGGTGCGTGATGGAGTTCCTAATTTGGTTGGTCAGGATAGGATACGTCAAGAGGCCGAGCGGGCGGCTCAGCAGGCGGCTCAGCGGGCAGCTTACCAGCCCTTCCCGGTTTATCCAACGACTTCAGTTGAGGCAGGTGTGACTTCTAGATCTGCGGGAGTACCCTGTTTGGTGCTGGCTCTGTGTAATGAGCGTTTGCCCAAGGATTTCAAATGACCTCGAAAGATGCCTAATCACACGGCCGACTTACCCCCTGAGGCATGGATTGAAAGTTATGAGATGGCCATGGAGCTACTGGATGTCAGTGATGCGGCGTGTGCCAAGTATTTCACTATGATGCTGGATGGGACGGCCCGTACTTGGTTAAAAGGGCTGCCGGCTAATTCCATCAGCTCATGGGTAGAGTTAAAGGCCTGGTTCATTCAGAACTTCAAGGACACATGCAAGCAGCCCATGACAATTGTGGACTTGACTAATTGTAAGCAAGAAGAGGGTGAATCCACGACCCATTGGGTGCGCCGGGTCAAAGCTATCATACATTCATCCGATAACATGAACGCCGGCTCTACAATCTTAATGTTGGAGAAAAAATGTCATTTTGAGCCTCTGAGACAGAAGCTGGGGCGGCTCAAGTGTGATTGTAATGACATGGGCCAACTGATGGCGGCTCTAGTCAAATATGTCGAATCTGATAGTACCAAGGATCCCGAGTCTGACGATGAGAAGGCAAGGAATGGAAAGAAGAACGGTAACGCCAAGGGTCAGCAGCATAACCCGGCGAATCAGGGAGGCAACGGTAAACACAAGGCGGATGGTAGTTCGGAGTTTGTGGCTAATACCAACGCACAGGGTAATAACCAGCGTCGTAAGGGGAGGCCGCCTCCTCGGAACAGTGAATCAGGTCCTACTCTTGAGCAGTTGTTGAATGAGCTCTGTCCAAGGCATGGCACGCAGGAGAAACCGGCCACTCACCTTTGGAAAGATTGTACGATTATGAAGGCTTTCAAAAACTATAACGCGTTTGACGGCAATCATGGGTCGGGCGGCGGCTCAGGCGGCAGCGGTTTTCATGGCCCGGGTTATGGTGGTGGCGGTTCTAATTCCAACTTCCAAGGCCCCCAAGGTCATCAGGGTGGTTTTAATCAAGGAAATCAGGGTGGTTACAACCAGCAATCCGGCCAGGGAGGTCAGCAGCAGCAATCCGGATATCAGAGTAATCCAAAACAGCTGAATAGTGGACAGTATCATGTGTTTACCACCAGTTTGTGCAAACGGAACCATAAGCTTCATAAGAGGGCTGTGAACGCTGTTGAGCCGGCAGTTCCTCGTTACTTGCGATGGTCTGAGCAGCCTATTCCGTGGAGTAGAGAGGATCACCCTCCCCGGGTTGACAATCCGGGTCACTTGGCCTTGCTAGTGGTGCCTCAAGTTGGTGGATATAAATTCACTAAAGTGCTCATGGATGGAGGCAGTAGCATCAACATCCTTTATTATTAAACTTTCCGTCGCATGGGGTTGACTGATAAAAATCTTAAGACGTCCAACACTGTTTTCCATGGAGTGGTGACTGGTAAGTCGGCGTACCCAGTGGGTAAGATTGAGCTGGAAGTGGCCTTTGGAGATGAGCATGATTCCAGGGCTGAGAAGTAAACTATTGAAGTGGTCAAAATCAAAAGCCTGTATCATGCTGTTTGGATGGCCGGCTTATGCAAAGTTCATGGCACGGCCGTGTTACGTTTATCTGCAGCTCAAGATGCCGGGTCATAAGGGAACCATCACAGTGCATGGGAGTCGGAAGATAGCCCTGGAATGTGAGGAAGGCGATGCTGCTTATGCTGAGTCTGTCTGTGCAACAGAGGAGTTGAAGTTTTACATGGACAATGTTGACCCGGCGGACATGATGTCTTTGAAAAAGCCAACCACAGAGCATGAGCCGGTGATGAAGTTTAAATCGGCCGACGACACCAAGCTGGTTGATTTTGTTCCTGGCGACTCATCTAAGCAGTTCAGTATCAGTGCCAACCTGGATCCCAAATAGGAAAGTGCGCTCATCGAGTTCATCCGTGAGAACCGAGACATCTTTGCATGGAAACCTTCTGACATGCCGGGTGTACCGCGAGAACTCGCTGAGCACACTTGTCATGGAATTGTCACGGCAGATGTCCTTAGTGTCAGGACTTAGTCGCGAGGCCAACGCATCTATGTGGTAGCTTGAGAGGGGTTGAGCGGAATCGAGAGACACAACACAAGACAAGGATTTAGACAGCTTCGGGCCATAGGAAACATCATCCGATAATAACCCTACATGCTGTTTGAGGCTAGATCTCATTACGCTCATGAGGGAGTTGCCGTAAACCGGCTCTCCTCTAATTGTGTCTAGCCCTAGAGATTATTGATTGTTCCCTGTCCCTCTTTGGGGAGCCCTGCCCCTCCTTATATATGTTGAAGGGGCGGGTTACATGTGGAGTCCTATTAGGACTAGGACTAGTCTATCTGTAATACAAACCGGATACAAGTCCGGGTCTTTAACTCCTTGTAAGGTAATATTCTTCACGCCTTTCCTCTTAAACTGGCCCACCATTAATATAAACCGGCCCTCTGGGCCTTGGGCCTTGTCATCCATTTGTCCCTGCCCGCCGGGTTACCAGTGAGTTATAATGTCCAGGCAGGTTGCTTGTAAACCGTCTGGTCAGGGCAGGTCGCCAGTGAATCGCCAAGTGTCAATCGGGTCTCAAGTAAACCGCCAAGTCCGGCCGGGTCATATTCCCGGCCGGTTTACACTGCGGGGTATATCCCCGACATTAGCCCCCAGTTTAATTTGGATTTATCCATGTTAAACTGATCCTGTAAAACAAACACAAGAACAAATTTGACAGGTTGTGCTCCGGGTTAAGAATTCTTGTAGACCGGCACCTGATCATCCTTAAGTCCTTGTCATTTCCTCCTTCTAGAAAATCCGGGTCAATAGACCAGCTTCATAATCAATTTACTTGTAGAATAAATATTGTAAAATAAAGAATCCATTTGAATCGGCCTTCAATGCTCTGACTTGACAAAAATATTGGTCTTCAATATTCAACTGATATCCGCCGGTTTGAAAATGTAGAACTTGCCGGTTTATCATTGTCAAAAATTGCCGGTTTATAAATATTGATGGCACCGGGTCATAATTGTTGTCGACACCGGGTCATGTAATTGATCTTCCTGATTTGCTCAAAACTGATAAACTGAAGATGTTCCTCCTTTATATGCATAATACCTGTAGCCCCCAAGTCTTAAGAGAAGAACATAGTGATAACTTAAGACTTGCTCCAGTAAGTGTTTTTCAGCCTTGAAGAAATCCGGTTTGTTCATCTCAATCATATAAACTGGATACTCCAATATGTAGCCCCCAAGTGCCGGGTTGTCATCCTTGCAGCAACCTGGGACTTGTAATTGCTTATAAAAACTTCAATCAGTGCAGCCCCCAAGGGCCGGCTTAGTAAGATAATACTGAACTGGGACTTGATATATACTTGAATGTTTGACAGGAGCAATTGGTAGCCCCCAAGGGCCGGCTCATTATGATGTGATGAGTCGGGTCTTCAATAAGGCCAATGAAAAATGACCTTGCATTAGCCCCCAAGTGTCATGGTGCATGCTTGCAGCGACATGAGACTTGCATGTAATCTCAATTTGAATAATGTAGCCCCCAAGTGCCGGGTCGTAAGCCCGCAGCGACTCGGGACTATTCCTTCAATTGTAGAATAAATCATATCCATTGATAAAATAATAGCCATTGCGCTAAAGCGACTTTGAAAACCTCAATAATGCCGGTTATTAATAACCATAACAAATCCAGCCATGTTGGCTATTCAAGATAATATAATCCGGTATGAAAACCTTATTCATTCAATATCATAATGAAAATTCAGCCAAGTTTGGCTATTTGAATAATATAACCCAATGATTTATAAGCGCATGATTCCAATGGCGCAATCCAAATATATACTGGCGACTTATAGTCCAAAGCCAGGCCGGTTTAATAAACACCGGATAATTTCTCATCATATATTGGCGACTTATCGTCTTAAAGCCAGGCCGGTTTAATAAACACCGGACAATTTATCATCATACTGGCGACATATAGTCGAAAGCCAGGCTGGGTTAATAAACGCCGGTGATTTATAATCATGCTTTATTCAACCTGTTTCTGCATATAACAAGTTTAAAGTGTCCTGGCGGTTTACCGCCGGACGGGTCATAATGCCCAACATATAACCCGGGTTTATAACCAAGGCTGCACTTAAGAATAATCAAATATGAAATATATCATACCTGTGACATTGAATCACATCGTTGGTTTTACCAACTTTTTGTAGTAAGGGTGATAACCCCAATCTTGAGTACTGATAACTCCTTCCATATTGTGCCGGTTTATGATAAAACCGTACCGGGTTGTGATAAACACCGGATTATCCATATATAATACTGGCGACTTATAGTCGAAACCAGACCGGGCTGATAGTCTCCGAATTATAACTTGATCATGTACCGACAACTTGTAGTTGAAAGTCAAGCCGGGTTAATGAACACCGATTTAAAAACATCACAAATTTTATCAAAAGAATGATAAACTTAGCAAAAGGCAAATAAAACCGTTGTAGTCGAGGCTTTTCATGGGCTGCCAGGCCCCAAATTTGATCAAGAGGTGTAGCTATGGTTCGGGTTCGACCAAGCCCCCAAGTGATGCTGTGGCATTACGCCGATCAAGAGGTGTAGCTATGGTTCGGGTTCGACCAAGCCCCCAAGTGATGTTGTGGCATTACGCCGATCAAGAGGCGTGGCTATGGTTCGGATACGACCAAGCCCCCAAGTGACCATAAGTTTTGGTATTGCACCGATCAAAAGGCATTGCTATGGTTCGGATACGACCAAGCCCCCAAGTGACCATAAGTTTTGGCATTGCGCCGATCAAAAGGCATTGCTATGGTTCGGATACGACCAAGCCCCCAAGTGACCATAAGTTTTGGCATTGCGCCGATCAAGAGGCATTGCTATGGTTCGGATACGACCAAGCCCCCAAATGACCATTGAAGCAGGGTACCTATGTTTGAGTTGTGCTTTGCAACAGACTCTCTTTGGTCCCTTTAATTTTTTTTGAGAAATAAATCATTCTTGAACCGGGATTTTGAACCGGATATTGAGAGCTTCAAGGCTTTGTGGGAGACATCTTTCCCTTGAACCGGACTTTAAACCGGAATCTTCATTTTCAGCTGGAAATTTTCTGACGGCCTTTAAACTCGAATTTGCGAGAGGTTAATTCCTTTTTGAACGGACATTTTCAAACCGGATTTGAGAGCTTCAGAGCTTTGTGGGAGAATAGATTTCCCTTGAGCCGGATTGTAAACCGGATATTTGAGAGCTTCAGTGAAACTTACTTCCCTTGAGCCGGATTTTAAATCGGAATCCTTTCTGATGACCTAGAACTTCTTCATTGAGCGGGGATTTTGTAACTGTCATATACTTTCTAAGCCGAAATTTTTTAGACGGCCTTTAAATTTTCATCAATATAACAGTAGCCTCCGGGACCGGGTTATCTTTCCCTCCATCGTCCTGGGGTTCTTAAATTTGCTGAAACTGGCAAGATTTGCTGAGTCATGTCATCGTAGGCCCCGAGTCTCAAAGGTGACTCGAGGAGTTGGCTTGAGACTCTCCATATTTGACCGTGATTTAAACCGGCATAACTTGTATATCATTGGTGTTGATAGCACGATGTGAATCCACAGAAGGTTGAGGTGACTGCGGCGGGTTATAAATGATCCCATATGAGCCGTGTTAGCAACTCGGCCAATGGTTCCTTCCAACTGATGATTTGAAGTTTAACCAAACTGCAGTGGCGGCGACTTGTGCGCCTGCCCATTGAGCCACCCAGTGTAGACGGGTGTTGATAGTATATGATAATTTGCCTCCAATTTGTTGAAAGAAATCTGGGCAACCCAAGCTGTGACTTGCCCATACTCAATAAACAGCTCATGAAGACGGGTGCGGCCCGGTGTGTTGATGTAGACCAGGCCGCGAGAGACGGGCGACAAAGACGACCGCGGCTTCAGAGGCGGCACAGATAGATGAGTCGGCCGTGGCGTTGTAAACCGGCATGGACGGGCGAATTAGCCATGTCATATTGATGTAAACCGGTATGTAGAATGGCGGTTTGCACATATATTGATGGCATGATAAGATAATAGCGCATTTATAATGGTGGCGCCAGTTTATACATCCATGACACAGCCATAGCTTTTGTAGTGAACAATTGTCTTACATAAACAATATTGCAGACCAAGGCAAAGGTAAACTGTTCTTTGACAAAAATAGTATGTGCTAAAAATATATTTTAGATGGATATCACCTGATGTGTTTTAGGCCGAAAATAATCCGCCATGAAGTTGATGATCACTAGGTGAAACTGAAATCCCTCACGGGTGAATCGGCCGCGGAAACAGACAGATAAACCGGCCACGGCGTTTGTAAGCTGGTGCGGACGAGCAAGTTGTCCTCCGCGTTGTAAGCCGGTGCGGACGCGTGAACCGGCGGTGAAGGCGGACGGGTGAGTCGTCCATGACGTTGTAAGGTGGTGCGGACGGGCGAGTCGGCCGGCGTGTTGATGTAAACCGGACCGCGACACCCCTGTCCGTGAAGCCGCGCGACACAGCCAAACGTGCATCCGTGGTATAACACCACCCTTTTTTTAAATAGTTGCTCTGCGTAAAAATATTATCGGGCAGAGTAATTGTTCTTTGACAAAAAACAATAAGTGTTAATAAGATAAATTTAGATGGATATCACCTGATGTTTGTGAACGGCAGATGACAGCGTGGTCAACTCGGAGCAGCGCGATGCGGGGCTCGTGGAGACTCAATTGCGGCGGCTCAGGCCCGGCTAGGGGAGGTGTGACGGTTCGAGCGGTCCAAAGCGGCTGCTTGGTGCGCCGGTGGGTCCGCGACAGAAGCAGCTAGGCAGGTCAACAAGGCGGCCCGGGGTGCGGCCGGCTCAACGTGTGACGGCAGCGGCTGACAGGGCGGGGCTCGCAGGCAAGGCAACAGGTGGCTCGCAGGCGAGGTAGCCCGCTCGACGGCGGTGGCTCAAAACCGGCATCCAGGGTCGGACACCGGTGGTGGTGACGACAGCCCGATACTGAGTTCATGTCTAAATTTGTTTCCGGGTCATGGACTGCTTCCGATTGGTTTTGTTCCGTCCTTCACCCGGATGTGCATTGATGAATCTCCTCGGGATTTGAAACGAATACCCAGCACTATGCAAAACGGCTGCCATCTCGAAGGATTGATCCTACCGCATAATTAGGTGAACAGTACATAAAACGGCTTAACGATCGCCTCAAAATTCTATTGATATGTGTGTCTTGATAGATCGCAGAAAAGCGACTACAGACGTGGCCCTTTTCCTCTCAATTTTTCCTTTGCTTTGCTGTTGTGGATGCGGTAGGGCATCTTCTGGGCTTCAGTGGATTTCGTCGTCGGATAAACACTGGTGGCCGGTCGACGTTGAAGCTACTTGTTGACTCTGATCCGGTTTAGTGCTGCCGCTGAAACTTTTTTCAATCTCGATTGATGAATCCAGAATCTTCTTCATCCAAAAAGTTGCGAATTTCTCGATCCTTGAGAGAGATCCCTCCAAGAACTCATCACCACCGTGCGCAGGCCCACGGTGGGCGCCAACTGTCGTGGAATTGTCACGGCAGATGTCCTTAGTGTCAGGACTTAGTCGCGAGGCCAACGCATCTATGTGGTAGCTTGAGAGGGGTTGAGCAGAATCGAGAGACGCAACACAAGACAAGGATTTAGACATCTTTGGGCCCCGGGAAACATCATCCGGTAATAACCCTACATGCTGTTTGAGGCTAGATCTCATTACGCTCATGAGTGAGTTGCCGTAAACCGGCTCTCCTCTAATTGTCTCTAGCCCTAGAGATTATTGATTGTTTCCTGTCCCTCTTTGGGGAGCCCTGCCCCTCCTTATATATGTTGAAGGGGCGGGTTACATGTGGAGTCCTATTAGGACCAGGACTAGTCTATCTGTAATACAAACCGGATACAAGTCCGGGTCTTTAACTCCTAGTAAGGTAATATTCTTCATGCCTTTCCTCTTAAACCGGCCCACCATTAATATAAACCGGCCCTCTGGGCCTTGGGCCTTGTCATTCGTTTGTCCCTGCCCGCCGGGTTACCAGTGAGTTATAATGTCCAGGCAGGTTGCTTGTAAACCGTCTGGTCAGGCCAGGTCGCCAGTGAATCACCAAGTGTCAATCGGGTCTCAAGTAAACCGCCAAGTCCGGCCGGGTCATATTCCTGGCCGGTTTACACCGTGGGGTATATCCCCGTCAACACTCTCAATATTGATCCAAAATTTAAGCCGGTCAAGCAGTTTCTTCGCCGGTTCAATGAGGAGAGGCGTAAGGCCATTGGTGAAGAAGTGGCCCGGCTCTTGGCGGCCGGGTTCATTGTTGAAGTTTTTCATCCAAAGTGGTTGGCTAACCCGGTACTAGTGCTTAATAAGAATGGCACCTGGCGTATGTGTGTGGATTACACGGACTTAAACAAGGCTTGTCCGGCTGATCCTTTTGCTCTCCCTCGTATTGATCAAATCATTGATGCTACGGCGGGTTGTGAGCGTTTGAGCTTTTTGGATGCTTATTCTGGTTATCATCAGATCAAGATGGCAGTTAAGGATCAGGAGAAGACGGCTTTCATTACTCCTTTTGGAGCCTTCTACTATGTGTCTATGCCTTTTGGGCTCAAGAGTGCCCAGGCGACTTATCAGCGATGTGTGCAGAACTGTCTTCATAGTCAGATTGGGCGCAATGTTCATGCTTATGTGGACGACATTGTGGTGAAGTCCAGAGAGAAGGAGACCATGATAGATGATTTGAAGGAAACCTTTGATAATCTCCGGGTCTACAAGATGATGCTTAACCCGGCCAAGTGTGTTTTTGGTGTGCCAGCAGGCAAGCTTTTGGGTTTTCTAGTTTCTAACAGAGGCATTGAGGCTAACCCGGAGAAGATCAAGGCCATCACCTCTTTGGCTAAGCCGGCGTGTATCAATGATGTTCAGCGTCTCGCAGGTCGTATTGCTGCCTTAAGCCGGCTCATAAGCCGGTTGGGTGAGAAGGCTATACCACTGTATCAGATGATGAAGAAAACAGATAACTTCGTCTAGAGTGATGCTGCTAATGACGCGTTTGAGGATTTGAAGAGGCAGCTAGCTGAGCCGCCAGTTCTTGTTGCTCCCATTGATAAGGAGCCATTGTTGTTATACATGGCTGCTAACACCCGTGCTGTCAGTGTGGCCATTGTGGTGGAGCGCAAGGAGGCTGGCAAGGAATATCCGGTTCAACGGCCGGTTTACTACATCAGTGAGGTGCTTATTGAGCCCAAGCAGAGATATCCGCATTGGCAGAAGCTCATTTATGGGGTGTTCATGGCTAGCGGGAAGCTTAAACAATATTTTCTGGGTCATCCCATCACTGTGGTCAGTTCTGCTCCTTTAGGAGATATCATTCGAAATAGAGAAGCCACAGGACGAGTCGCCAAGTGGGCCATTGAGCTTGGGCCTCATGGTTTAAAATATATGCCTCGCACGGCTATCAAATCTCAAGCACTGGTGGATTTCATCAACGACTGGACGGAGCTGCAGATGCCTGAAGAGAAGCCAGATAACACATATTGGACTATTCATTTTGATGGGTCCAAGCAATTGGAGGGCTCGGGGGCTGGAGTTGTCTTAGCTTCCCCTCGAGGTGACACATTTTGTTATGTGCTAAGGTTGATGTTTCCTTATACTAACAATGCAGCTGAGTATGAGGCCTTGCTCCATGGTCTTCGGATGGCTAAGGAGATGAGCTTAAGCCGTGTGAGGTGCTTTGGCGACTCAAATTTGGTGGCTCAACAAGTCTCAGGCAAATGGGATTCCAAGGATCCCCTCATGGCGCCTTATCACCGTGAAATTGATGCTGTTGCTGGGCACTTCAAGGGTTATCAAGTGGAGCACATTGATCGCAGAAAGAATGAGGCGGCTGATGCTTTAAGCCAGTTGGGATCTCAGCGTAAGCCGGTACCACCTAATACTTTCTTGGATATCTTGCATAACCCTTCTGTCAAGTTGCCTACAGAGGAAGACATGGCTGTTCCTGACCCAGAGGCACAATTGGTGGCGGCTCTTCACGTTATCCCAGATTGGACAGTACCGTACTTGGCTTATATGACCCGGGCGAGTTACCTGAGGATGAAACCTTGGCCAGACAGATAACTCGGCGGTAAGTCAGTGACAATTTCCAATGGCGAGTTACGCCATCGCAGTGTCACTGGGGCGTTTCAGCGTTGTGTCTCTCCTGAGGAGGGTCAAGAGATTCTTCATGAGATTCATGAAGGAGATTGTCGTCATCATGCCGGTTCAAAGTCCCTTGTGGCCAAAGCTTTTCATCATGGATTTTATTGGCTTACGGCTCACGCTGATGCAGAGGATCTGGTCAGTAAATGTGATGGGTGTCAAAAATTCTCACGGCGAGCTCACGTGCCGGCTCAAGAATTGAGGATGATTCCAATTACTTGGCCGTTTGCAGTGTGGGGACTTGACATGGTTGGGCCTTTTAAAAGGTCTAAGGATAAAAAGACCCACCTCTTGGTGGCGGTTGACAAATTCACAAAGTGGGTTGAAGCAGAGCCGGTCAGTAAGTGTGACGCGGCAACGGCGGTTCAATTCATGAAAAAGGTGATTTTCCGTTTTGGCTTTCCCCACAGTATCATAACTAATAATGGCACTAACTTGTCCAAAGGTGCTATGAAAGAGTTTTGTCAACGTGAGCATATACGTCTTGATGTATCATCAGTAGCTCACCCTCAATCCAATGGTCAAGCTCAAAGAGCCAATCAAGAGATCTTGAGAGGCATCAAGCCCTGGCTTATGGTTCCTTTGCTATGGACGCCGGGTTGTTGGGTGGAGGAGTTACCTTCTGTCATATGGAGTATCAATACTACCCCCAACAGGTCTACGGGTTACACGCCTTTCTTCATGGTTTACGGAGCAGAGGCGATTCTCCCTAGTGACATCCGTCATGACTCTCCTCGCGTGGCGGCTTATGTTGAAGCTGATAATGAGCAGGCACGTCAAGATGCACTAGACCTCTTGGATGAAAAGCGTGACCTTGCAGCAGCCCGTTCGGCGATTTATCAACAAGACCTGCGCCGCTACCATAGCCGCAGGGTTAAGTCCAGAACCTTTCAAGAAGGTGACTTGGTGCTCTGGCTCATCCAGGATCAAACGGATATGCACAAGTTGTCCCCACCTTGGGAAGGGCCCTTTGTGGTTAGCAAGAATTTGAACAACGGGTCATACTACCTTATCGATGTTCGAGAGCACAAGACTCACGTAAGTCGGAGGAGGAGACCCGCCGGCCGTGGAATATCGCTCATCTTCGGCCTTACTACACTTGAGCCGCCGGCTCTTATGATGTACATATTTTTGACGATGTATATATTATGATAAGTATAATAAAGCGGGACCTCTGTCCTTTTCATCCTCAACGATCATATGTCTTCATCATCATAATTCCAAAGACCAATTGGGGGCTGATCGTATTCGAATCTAGCTTAACCCCTTTGGCACAGCTTCCTGATCGTATTCGAATCATAGCTGTTCAAACCTCTTGATCATTTGGGGGATGATCGTATTCAAATCCTAGCTTAACCCCTTTGATCCGACTCTGATCGTATTTGAATCAGAGTCGTTAAATTTTTTAAGACCACTAGGGGGCTGATCGTCTTCGAATCAAGCTTAACTCCTTTGGCACAGCTTCCTGATCGTATCCGAATCATAGCTGTTCAAACAACTTGATCATTTGGGGGCTGGGTCGTATTTGAATCATAGCTTAACCCCTTTTGATCTAACTTTGATCGTATTCGAATCAGAGTCGTTTAAAAACGTATCAAGGTCATTTGGGGGCTTCCTGTTCAAACATAGGTCGTATTCGAACCAAAGAGAACATAGCTGTCAGTACCCTCTTGATCGGCGCAATGCCAAACCCACTAGGGGGCTTCTTGATCGTATTCGAATCATAGCTTAACCCCTTTTGGTCTGGCTTACTGATCGTATTTGAATCAGAAGCCTCGCTTTTTCTCTCTGTTTGACTTAAGTTTGTTGGGTTTATCTTGAGACTTTTTGTTCATATCTGAAAACATATGTGTGGTTTCTATTTAACCCGGCTCGACTTTCGATGATAAGTCGCCAGCATATGACGATCATAAACATTTGGAAGTCTTGGCTTCTAAAAGATTGGGTTATCACCCTTACTGCATAGGTCACATCAACCGACAGTGCACATTCAATATCACAGGTATGATATTGTTTTGTTAGTTATGTTTCAAAGTTATGATTCATACCAGGCTTATCTGTGACTCCTTTTACACCTCAGTGGTTATATGTGAGATATTATGACCCGCCCTGCAGTAAACCGCCAAGGGTTATTGTGATCTATTTCTGTGTGCAGGATAATTAAAGGATTTTCTTATGCATAAGGAAAACAGATGATAAGTATAACAAGTTTAAATATAATAGGGCGGCTTAACAATGTTGAGCACCAAAATGTGCACGATGGAACGATAGAGCAAAGTCATTTCTACCCTATTACATGACTCCCCGGGTCTAAATGATCAATTGTTTTTCAAAGTCACAAGTATGAACCGCCCCGCGGCTCTATCTTCCTGCCGATGCTGGCCTGAGGCTTCTGGATCAACCCTCTCCGCTTCTTTGTCCTGTTCCGCGTCCTGGAAGGTTGATGACAACCAGTCAATGCCATTCAAAGCTTCAAACTCAGCTTCATCATCAACTAGCTTGGACGGGTCAACTTCAGGGGCAAAGGTGTTCTTACGGATTGGGGGGATCAGGCTTGTCACTTTATAAGTTGGTGTTGGCTTCCTCTGATTTCCCACATCGTAAGCCGGATGATACTTGGTGAGGTCCGTCTCATTGGCGATCAGGATGGCCAGAGGACGTATCTCCTTCACACAAGCAACAAAATCTGTCTGTTCAAACGGAGAGCCGTCCTCCTTAAGGCTTGGATAACCCGTAGAAAGGTCAGCCGAGACTAGTTCCGGTAGCCATGCTTTGGCCTGGCTTAAGGCAGATACGGCTCCGGCTCTCGCAGATGATTGTTTAATTTCATTAAACCATTGGGGCAGCACAGACAGTTTCCTTAGCACATCAACCAAGAGCGTGGGGGCTTCATTGGACAAAGCAACTGTGGCCAATGCGCGCTGGGCACAGTGTAAAGCTGCTCTACCAATGTGTAAACCGCCTTTAATTTTACAAGCATGTCTTGGTTGAGGTTGGTGCTCCTGGGGCCTGCATAGTAATAACAGGTGAGTTAAAGACAGTTCATATGATCAAGAGAGATATTCAACGCTTGACACTCGTAAGGCGGCTTACCAAAGATAGCCGAGACCATCTGAGACACATGGCGTTTTAAGCCGGACATTTAGTGGTCGCCTCTTCAAGAGCCGCCTCTGCTTTTTCAGCTCGATGGGTCAAGGCAATCTTTTCTTCAGCCCAGGCTTTTTTCTCAATCTCAAAGTCGGCCTTCAGTTTTTCTTGTTCAGACACGCTGAATTCAAATTTGGAGTTTGCTCTCTGGGTTTCAGTCTCCTGCAGCTCCAAGCGGTTCTTTAATTCAGACAGCTCTGATTGAACCTGAGCAGTGGTGGTCTGTACAAATACCGGATCAAAATCATGAATATTAACATACAATATTAAGTCCCAAGCCTTTTGCAAGCAACAACACTTGGCACTTGGGGGCTAATGTTTACCGAAAGTTTGTTTAAGTGGCGGCTTATGAGAGTAAGTCCCAAGCACTTTGCAAGCAAGAGTACTTGGCACTTGGGGACTAGTGCATATTGCTGTTAAAAGCTACACAAGTACTGTCTTCTACACAAGCATATGAAGGACCGGCTCATTCATGCTGATTAAACCGGCCCTTGGGGACTACGGATTAAGTCGGATTAAAAAAAGGATTCTACCACAGGATATTATTGATGCTCATAAGTTCGTTCTAAGTCTATAGCATATTCATCATAAGCAGTAGACTTGGGGGCTGACATAGTAAGGATAATTCAATAAAGGAAATAATTCATACCTCAAATTTCTGGTGCATTTGTTTCACCATGTCAACTTCAAGATCGCGGCTGCTGTGCACTTGGCTAAGATAACCAGAAAAAACTTCGCCAATGCTCAATTGAGTATAGTCACCAACATCAAATCTGACTTTACGTCGTTCAATGTGCTCCTCCTTGGTAGAACACTTGGCTAGCACAGTAGGTCTCCCTGGCTCAGTATAGCCGGTCTTGGTGATTTCCACATCAACATCTTGTGAGTCGGCTAGCTTAACCGGGCTTGAAGCTTCAGGGTTTAAAGAGCCGTCAGCGGCTTGATCGACAGGCGGGTCAGCAGTCATTGTGGGAATGTCATGAACCGGCTCAACCGGCGGCTCAGGAACAGAGGCCTCAGGCGATGCGGTCTGGAGCTCTGGCTCATTGATGGTCGGCTCTTCGACCGGCTTGTTTTTCTTCACCCTCTTGCTGGGCTTTGCTTTTCCACTGCATAAGTCAAAAAAGATTAGTACAAGTATAAAGGATTATAATGATTAACGGGTAAGTAAATTGTCATTACCCAGGAGCGGTCTTGAAAGCCGGCATATTCGACTGGATTGAGTCGCCGGAGGAGGAATGTGAAGTTTCCTGATAATTTGAATCAGAAGAGTTGAGTGGTTGACGAGTGAGACCCGCCAAAGGATAAAAAGAGTTTAAGTCGGAGATGACCTCATTTCGGCGCTTCCTCGGCGTATTTGGTAAGCCGGAGGAGAGTTCTGCATCCTTGCTGGTCCGGGTCTGCCTCCGGTTCTCGACTAGCTATTGCTTCAAAATAAAGTGAGGATCCAGATGAGCTAAGGGGTGTGAAAATCCGGGTTACTCTTCGGATTTTTTGTCTTGGCAAAGGCTCGGAGTCGGAGGAAATAATAGTTACCTCTTCTTCCACTCCCTGGCTCGTCCCCGTGTCCTCCTGGTGATAGTCAGTGTCAATAAGATAGTTGAAAAAAGAGCCAAGAGAATCAAGGGCTACCTCCGACTCAGAGGTGTCTTCTAGTCGAAGCAATTCAGAGGCGCTCGGCTTTTTCCCTCTTTTCTTGGTGGCGGCTCTCCTGGCGGCTTTCTTGGCCTTTTTGGCTCTCTTTGCAGCCTCATGGTCATATTATTTCTTCCAAAACTCATCATCACCCTGTGAAAACCAGCAAAGGTTTGAGTAAAAGACAAAACATCAAGGATAAAGGTAAATTAACTCAGTTTGGCGGCTTACCCCTGGAGCCGGGTTAGCTTTGTAGAAAGGGCTTAAGCCCACCTTGCCACAGTCTGCTAGGCTTTCATTCAAAAGTGACTTCGTCATATCATTGACAACATCATCAGGTAAATTGTCAGGGCTGTGGCGCAGTGGATCCTTCTTCTCGCCCGTGTAGGTGCACATTAAACCGGAGCGACGGCTCAACGGGATGATCCGCCATGCAACCCAGCACCGGACTAAGTCAATGCCATTTAAGCCGTTCCCCAAAAGAGCCTTGACTTTAGCCATGGTAGGGGCGAGCTTCTGGCGATCAGTGGCTGATAACTTGTCTGGAAGAGGATGATTGGACTTGAGGCGCAGGGCACAGGGTGCGAAGACCGGGCAGAGGGTTTTCATCAGCCGGAGAAGTGTCTTGGCAGTAGAACCATGTCTGGTTCCAGTCTTTGGGGTGACTCGGTGGTTGCGCGTAAGGGAAGATGGTGTCTCTCCGTCGTTGGATTGAGACCCCGCCGAGTTCCAAACTAGGTCCGTTGGAGTATTCATTCTGGCGGTTCAAATAAAACAACTCTCTGAAAAGTAGCAAGCTGGGTTCTTCTTCAAGATACACCTCACAGAACACTTGAAAGTTGCATATGTTAGACACGGAGTTGGGTCCGATGTCTTGAGGACGGAGGTCAAAAAAGTGCAGAACATCTCTGAAGAACTTTGAGCCGGGTGGCGAAAAGCCCCAGTTCATGTGATCAGTGAAAACGACGACTTCCCCCTCTTCGGGATGAGGCTTTTCTTCTGTTGGATTAGGAGCACGGTATGACATCACATCCTTTTTGGGCAGACAGCCGGTTTTCACAAAATCGTCAAGTGTACCCTCCGTGACGATGGAGTTGACCCAGCTACATGAGGTGGTTGTTTTGGGCGGCATTGTGAAGAAGGAAGCCTAAAAATGAGTAAATTTGCCGGTTCAAATTTAAGACGGAGGAAAAGTATTACATCACATATTCAGAATGGCGGCTTATAAAGGGGCCTAATGGTATATGACTAATTACGTCAGATTATTTAAACCGCCATGAGCAGTCAGGTTATTTAAGCCGCCATGAGTAATTGGGTGTTATCTATTGAGCATTGCAATTTAAGCCGGTGGTTTGAACCGCCATGGCTAGGTGGATCTATCAAAATGCAGTTTTTTTGGCTAAGTGTCACACAACCAAGTTTCACAGATTGCAATCATTATTTTGGATCAGCGGCTGTTCAGAAAAAGGAAATAAATCTAGACCTAAAAATCCAGTACAGATGAGTTCATAAGCTCTAAGGGGATCTTTTCTTCCAGGAAAGGGGATCTGTTGGTATTGAAGGTGAAAGCAAAACAACTACCGCATAAGCTTTGTACTGTTTCTAGATCAAAAGGTGCTGCAGTGGACAGGCTAAGAAGAACACTGTGAAGAACACGACGAACAAGTCGAAACCCTAATGCGGATCCGGGATGCAGAAGAATGAGTGCTTACAGATGCAGGTTGACTGCGGAGGAGCGTCGTCGTTCTCTGGTCCGTTCAGGGTGATGCAGCGGCCAGGGATGAAGACGACGGTGCGCTCTGCGACGGCGGCGGAGCTCGAGCGGTAGAGGTCGCGAGAGGAAGAAGACGGTGGAAAGGGGGAGAATGAGAAGAAGACTGGTCGTGGCTATTTATAAGGAAGGACTCATAAGTGGCACGAAAAAGAGGAGACCAAAACATGGTTATCCAGCTGTTCAGGCGCCTCGATTCTCGGACGGGTATTAAAATAAAGATCCGTTGAGATATGTTGATAAAGTGTGAATTAATGACAAATGACGTCATGGCGGGTTATCACAGATCCAAAAGATGACGTCATGGCGGGTTATAAACTCTCGCACAATGAAGAGCAGAAGATTTTTTCTAAGTGTTGAAGATTGACATGAACCAGTCAAATCAATCTGGGGCCTAATGTTGGGGATATAACAATTAGGTATGACCCGCCCAGGAGGGGCTGGGTTATACCTATGGCGATTAATAATATGAAGCCCAAGACGATACTTGAAGATGGCGGTTCAGTTAAGGGCCCAAGGCACAAAGGCGGCTTAAGGCCCGTAGAGATAAACCGCCATTTGTGTATAACTTGTATAGTAAGGCAGGAATAGATAGTCACTAAGCCGGACACTGTTTATGAGCCGGTCGGGACTCTGTGAGCCGCTGGGCGTCGACCTCTGTATATAAAGGGACGACCTGGCGGCGGTTCAGGACAAGTAACATCAGATCGAAAGCTAGGTCAAGCGGATTCACTCCCTAGTAATCGAGACATAAGCAATCCCACCTCAAACTGGATTAAGCCATTACCTTCACCGCAAGGGGCCAAACTAGTATAAACTCCCGTGTCCTTTGTCCCGTTTTAACCCCTTTAAGCTTCCTAGTTGCGATGGCTCCACGACTAAGTCCTTTTGCTAGGACATCTGTCGTGACATTTCCACGACAAGTTCCGTGTCCGCCTATTGTGCAATCGTGCTAGCGTCTCTCTAGTGTTGTGCAACAAGAGCATTTTCATGGACTCCTCATTTTGGCTCATCCCTTGGTTGCACGACCTCAGTTATCTATTTGCGTGTGTGTTTCCGTGTACCACATCTTGCTATTAGCCTACTTGTTGCATTTGCAAATTTGTGAATCTTTTCCAACATTATTGAACCTCACTAACAATTGCATCAAATTTTGTGCCACCATCCTAACCAAGCTCCACCATAAGCTTTTACTTGTGTAGGTGTGAGAACCGACAAGAATTGGTACCAATTGTGTTATTTCCTTGTTCCACATTTGAGTGATCATTGATCCATCTTCAACATCGGTCAAGGTACATTTGGTATAAGTTCTTCTCTTTCTCCCACTCACATATTTGCTTGGAATGAGGGATAGGCCAAGTTCTTCTACCAACCCACTCTTCATCGAGCAAGACGACGACATGTCATCCTATGTCACCAAGAGCCACCTCTTTGGTGCACAATGAGTTTTGCATCAAGAACAACAAGCAATGAGCGACCACATCGACAATCTCGCCACTGACTTGTGACTCTCCGAGCAACGAACAAGAGATTACTTCGACAACAAGCTCGACGCTCACAAACAAGAGAACGATGCAAGAATGGACGAGATTAGTGCCTTGTCGGTGAACCGCCATTCTTCCACTTCTTCCTACTCAAGACGGAGCCGTTCGAGTCGACACACCGACGACACCCTCTCCGGCTCAAGTACACCGACATCGAACACTCTACGTCGAGCCGCATGTCAAGACCGGCAAGCATCTTGCAATCCTCTACACGGCAATCATCCACAAGAGCAATTCGACGAGCAAGCACATCGTCAGCAAACACGGCAATTCCTCAGGTCCACCAATTTATTTCAGAATTTTTGGAGTTACAGAAGTATTCAAATGATACAGATTACTATAGACTGTTCTGTTTTTGACAGATTCTGTTTTCATTGTGTTGTTTGCTTATTTTGATGAATCTATGAGTAGTATCGGAGGGTATGAACCATAGAGAAGTTGGAATACAGTAGATATTACACCAATATGAATTTAGAATGAGTTCACAACAGTACATAAGTGGTGATTTATTTTCTTATACTAACGGAGCTTACGAGTTTTCTGTTAAGTTTTGTGTTGTGAAGTTTTCAAGTTTTGGGTAAAGGTTCGATGTACTATGGAATAAGGAGTGGCAAGAGCCTAAGCTTGGGGATGCCCAAGGCACCCCAAGGTAATATTCAAGGACAACCAAGAGCCTAAGCTTGGGGATGCCCCTGGATGGCATCCCCTCTTTCGTCTTCGTTCATCGGTAACTTTACTTGGAGCTATATTTTTATTCACCACATGATATGTGTTTTGCTTGGAGCATCATTTTATATTTTAGTATTTGATTGCTGTTATTTATAAAAATGTTTTGCATCTTTATTTTCAATAAAAATGTCAAGGATAGCCTTTACCATGCTTATTTTGCAAGTATACATGTTGCTGTTTCAAAACAGAAAGTTTACCGCTGTTGCAAAAATTCCCTAGAAAAGTCAGAATATGATAAAATGTTGAAACTTTTTGCATACTGAGATCTTATAAATTTCCTACAGTGTGGTATTTTTCTCATAATTTTTGGAGTTAGGGAAGTATTGATACTCTTGCATTCTTTGTAGACTGTACTGTTTTGGCAGATTGCTGTTATGTTTGCATTGTTTGCATATGTTTGCTTGTTTAATGATTCTATTTGAGGATAGGAGTAATAAATATGCAGAGACATTTAGTATGCAATGTTGAATAATAATTTTAGTGATTTGTTACAGTAGAAAATGATAAGGTTTTGCATTGGTTTATACTAACTTATCTCACGAGTTCTTGTTGAGTTTTATGTGGATGAAGTTTTTGAGAAATAGAGAAACCATGATATGAGAGGAATTAAGGAGACACAAAAGTTCAATCTTGGGGATGCCCAAGGCACCCCAAGATAATATTTCAATAAGTCTCAAGCATCTAAGCTTGGGGATGCCCCGTTAGGCATCCCACCTTTCTTCTTCAACAACTATCGGTTAGTATCGGTTGAGCCTAAGTTTTTACTTCTTCACTTGAGTTGTGCTATCCTTGCAATGTCATTTTATTTTGCTTTTCTTGCTGTTTGAATAAAATACCAAGATCTGAAATTCTTAAATTTTAGATAGTCTTCACATAGTTGCATAATTATTTGACAACTCATTGATCTTCACTTATATCTTTTGGAGTAGTTTGTCATTTGCTCTAGTACTTCACTTATACCCTTTTAGAGCACGGTGGTGATTTTATTTTGAAGAAATAGATGAACTCTCATGCTTCACTTATATTATTTTGAGAGTCTTTTAGAACAACATGGTAATTTGCTTTGGTAATAAAAACTATCATAGAAAGTGCATTGAATACTATGATCAATTTGATGCTTGATAATTGTTTTGAGATATAAAGGTGGTAATGTTAGAGTCATGCTAGTTGGGTAATTATGAAATTGAGGAATACTTGTGTTGAAGTTGGCAAGTCCCATAGCATGCACGTATGGTAAAAGTTGTGTAACAAATTTATTGCATGGAGTGCTCTTTTGAGTGCCTTCCTTATGTGTGGAGGTCGGGGGCGCGCGATGGTTAACTCCTACCAACCTCCCCCCTAGGAGCATGCGTAGTAGTACTTTGCTTCGAGGGCTAATAAAACTTTTGCAATAAGTATATGAGTTCTTTATGACTAATGTGAGTCCATGGATTATACGCACTCTTACCCTTCTATCATTGCTAGCCTCTTCGGTACCGTGCATTGCCCTTTCTCACCTTGAGAGTTGGTGCAAACTTCGCCGGTGCATCCAAACCCCGTGATACGATACGCTCTATCACACATAGACCTCCTTATATCTTCCTCAAAACAGCCACCATACCTACCTATTATGGCATTTCCATAGCCATTCCGGGATATATTGCCATGCAACTTTCCACCGTTCCGTTTATTATGACACGTTTCATCATTGTCATATTGTCTTGCATGATCATGTAGTTGACATCGTATTTGTGGCAAAGCCACCATGCATAATTTTTCATACATGTCACTCTTGATTCATTGCCCATCCCGGTACACCGCCGGAGGCATTCATACAGAGTCATATCTTGTTCTAGTATCGAGTTGTAATTCTTGAGTTGTAAATAAATAGAAGTGTGATGATCATCATTATTAGAGCATTGTCCCTTATAAAAAAGTCCAAATAAAAAAAGAGAAAGGCCAAATAAAAAAAGAAAGGCCCAAAAAAGGGGGGGACAATGTTACTATCCTTTTCCACACTTGTGCTTCAAAGTAGCACCATGATCTTTATGATAGAGAGTCTCTTATGTTGTCACTTTCATATACTAGTGGGAATTTTTCATTATAGAACTTGGCTTGTATAGTCCAACGATGGGCTTCCTCAAAATGCCCTAGGTCTTCATGAGCAAGCAAGTTGGATGCACACCCACTTAGTTTCTTTTGTTGAGCTTTCATACATTTATAGCTCTAATGCATCCGTTGCATGGCAATCCCTACTCCTCATGTTGACATTAATTGATGGGCATCTCCATAGCCCGTTGATTAGCCTCGTCAATGTGAGACTTTTTACTTTTTTTTCTTCTCCACACAACCTCCATCATCATATTCTATTCCACCCATAGTGCTATATCCATGGCTCACGCTCATGTATTGCGTGAGAGTTGAAAAAGGCTGAAGCGCGTTAAAAAGTATGAACCAATTGCTTGGCTGAAATCGGGGTTGTGCATGATGGGAGTATTTTGTGTGATGAAAATGAAACATAGCCTAACTATATGATTTTGTAGGGATGAACTTTCTTTAGCCATGTTATTTTGAGAAGACATGATTACTTGTTAGTATGCTTGAAGTATTACTATTTCTTATGTCAATATGAACTTTTATTTTGAATCATTTGGATTTGAACATTCATGCCACAATAAAGAAAATTACATTGAGAAATATGCTAGGTAGCATTCCACATCAAAAATTCTGTTTTTATCATTTACCTACTCGAGGACGAGCAGGAATTAAGCTTGGGGATGCTTGATACGTATCCAACGTATCTACAATTTTTGATTGTTCCATGCTATTATATTACCTGTTTTGGATGTTTTTGGGCTTTACTCTACACTTTTATATCATTTTTGGGACTAACCTATTAACCGGAGGCCCACCCATACTGTTGTTTTCTTGCCTATTTCAGTGTTTCGAAGAAAAGGAATATCAAACGGAGTCCAAACAGAATGAAACCTTCGGGAGAGTTATTTTTGGAACGGAAGCAATCCAGGAGACTTGGAGTAGACGTAAGGGAAGCTTCGAGGTGGCCACGAGGGTCAGGGGCGCGCCCTACCCCCTGGGCGCGCCCCCACCCTCGTGGCTCCCCTGACCGACTTCTTTCGCCTATATATGTCCATATACCCTAAAAACATCGAGGAACACCATAGATCGGGAGTTCCGCCGCCGAAAGCCTCTGTAGCCACCAAAAACCAATCGGGACCCTGTTCCGGCACCCTGCCGGAGGGGGGATCCCTCACCGGTGTCCATCTTCATCATCCCGGCGCTCTCCATGACGAGGAGGGAGTAGTTCACTCTCGGGGCTGAGGGTATGTACCAGCAGCTATGTGTTTGATCTCTCTCTCGTGTCCTTGAGGTGATACGATCTTGATGTATCGCGAGCTTTGCTATTATAGTTGGATCTGATGTTTCTCCCCCTCTACTCTCTTGTAATGGATTGAGTTTTCCCTTTAAAGTTATCTTATCAGATTGAGTCTTTAAGGATTTGAGAACACTTGATGTATGTCTTGCCGTGCTTATCTGTGGTGACAATGGGATATTCACGTGATCTACTTAATGTATGTTTTGGTGATCAACTTGCGGGTTGAATGAACTTATGCATAGGGGTTGGCACACGCTTTCGTCTGGACTCTTCGGTAGAAACTTTGGGGCACTCTTTGAAGTACTTTGTGTTGGTTGAATAGATGAATCTGAGATTGTGTGATGCATATCATATAATCATGCCCACGGATACTTGAGGTGACATTGGAGTATCTAGGTGACATTAGGGTTTTGGTTGATTTGTGTCTTAAGGTGTTATTCTAGTACAAACTCTTTGATAGATCGAACGGAAAGAATAGCTTTGTGTTATTTTACTACGGACTCTTGAATAGATCAATCAGAAAGGATAACTTTGAGGTGGTTTCGTACCCTACCATAATCTCTTCGTTTGTTCTCCGCTATTAGTGACTTTGGAGTGACTCTTTGTTGCATGCTGAGGGATAGTTATATGATCCAGTTATGTTATTATTGTTGAGAGAACTTGCACTAGTGAAAGTATGAATCCTAGGCCTTGTTTCCTAGCATTGCAATACCGTTTATGCTCACTTTTATCATTAGTTACCTTGCTGTTTTTATATTTTCAGATTACAAAAACCTATATCTACCATCCATATTGCACTTGTATCACCATCTCTTCGCCGAACTAGTGCACCTATACAATTCACCATTGTATTGGGGTGTGTTGGGGACACAAGAGACTCTTTGTTATTTGGTTGCAGGGTTGATTGAGAGAGACCATCTTCATCCTACGCCTCCCACGGATTGATAAACCTTAGGTCATCCACTTGAGGGAAATTTGTTACTGTCCTACAAACCTCTGCACTTGGAGGCCCAACAATGTCTACAAGGATAAGGTTGCGTAGTAGACATCATGAACCACCAATCACCACATGGGAGGAAATGAAAGATGTCATGCGCGCATGCTTTGTGCCAACCTACTACAACTGCGATCTCTTCAAGAAACTCCAACTCCTCAAGCAAGGAACAAAGAGCGTTGAATAATACTACAAGGAAATGGAGATTGCCATGATAAGAGCCAATGTCACGAAAGATGAGGAGCAAACTATGGCCCATTTATTGAATGGCCTCAATCATCCCATCAAGAAGATTGCCGACTTCCAACCCTACTCCAACCTCATTGAGCTCGTGCATCAAGCTACCAAAGCGGAACGTCAAGTGCAAGATGACTTCAAGTACGCCAAGTACTCGTCCAAGAGCTACGGCTTCTCCAACTCCCAAGCTTCAACGACTCCAACAACTTCTACCTCAACCAATCCATCTACAAGCAATGATGACAAGTTGAGTTACAGGAAAACTTCGACAACCTCAAGTCATTCTCCTACTACAAGAAACTTCAAGCCGCACGCTTAATCATCTACTCCAACCGATGAGACCGTCAAGACAAGTTCCATCAAGTGTTTCACTTGCGGCGGCCGAGGCCACAAGTCCTTTGAGTGTACCAACAAGCGCACTATGATCCTCAATGATGACGGAACCTATGACTCCATGAGTGAAGAGGAGATGGAAGCCCTTGAGCAAGTGGCCATGCACCGGCGCGTGAACAAAGATGAAGGTGATCAAGTCTTCTGTGATGAGGATTCGAGCCCCGCTCTCGTTGTCTCCAAAGTCTTGTCTCTTCAACATCAACAAGACGAAGGCCAAAGATGCCACATCTTCCACACCAAGGTCGGCATCAATGGAAGGTCCGTCAAGGTCATCATCGATGGAGGGAGTTGTCACAACTTGGCAAGTGAAGAAATATGCTCCAAGCTCCAATTGGTCAAGATGAAGCACCCGCACCCCTACAAGGTCCAATGGCTAAGTGATTCTGGCACTATACAAGTTGAGCATACGGTCAAAGTCTCCTTCAAAACTGGAGCATATGAAGACACTTTGGAGTGTGATGTTGTCCCGATGTCCGTTTGCCACCTCCTTCTTGGTCGACCATGGCAATTTGACCGTGGCGTCATCCACAACGGGCGTGCCAATCATTATAGCTTCAAGATGAAAGGAAAGGAGTATGTCCTACGACCTATGTCTCCAAGTCAAGTGATCGCCGACAAGCAAGCCACTCATCGTGGAGAAAAGAGTGAGAGAGTGACCCACCCAAAAGAGAGTGAGCGCCACAAACCAAAATCGAGTGCCTCCACGATGAGCGACAAGAAAAACTTAGTCCTTTTTGCCACCAAAAGTGAGATGAGATAAGTGTGTGAGAACCCATCAAGTGTTATGCACTATGTCCTCGTGTGCAAGGATGAGGCCCCAAAACTAACACCTCTCACTATCTACCTTTAGTGTTGTCTTCTCTTTTGCAGGAATTCCAAGATGTTTTCCTCGATGAGCTACCTTCGGGTCTACCTCCACTACGAGGCATTGAGCACTGAATTTACCTCATCCCCGGAGCACCTCTACGGCTCTACCTAACAAAGCTCCCTACCGCGTCAACCCCGAGGAAACCGAGGAGATCCAACGGCAAGTACAAAAACTCATCGACAATGGTCAAGTACGTGAAAGCTTGAGCCCTTGTGCCGTTCCGGTCATACTTGTTCCAAAGAAAGATGGTACTTATCACATGGTTTCCGATTGCCGTCCCATCAATGCTATCACCGTTAGATATTGCTACCCTATTCCACGCTTAGATGATATGCTTGATGAGCTTAGCGGAACCGCCATTTTCTCTAAAATTTATCTTAAGAGTGGCTACTATCAAATACACATCCAAGAAGGTGATGAATGGAAAACCGCATTTAAGACCAAATTTGGCTTATATGAATGGCTTGATATGCCAATGGGTTTACCCGAAGCACCCGGTACTTTCATGCGAGTCATGCATTTTGTTCTTCATCCCTATATTGGTGTATTTGTTGTGGTATATTGTGATGATATTCTTGTCTTTAGCAAATCCCTCAAAGATCATGTCACCCATCTTAGAACCGTGTTGCAAACCCTTAGGAAAGAGCGCCTTTATGCTTATATGGACAAATGCCTTTTTGGTGTTGATAAGCTTGTTTTCTTGGGTTTTGTTGTGTCTTCTAAGGGTGTTCATGTAGATGAATCTAAGATCAATGCTATTAAAACTTGGCCCCAACCAACCAACTTGCAACAAGTGCGTAGTTTTCTAAGTTTAGCCGGTTTCTATCGTAGATTTGTGAAGGATTTTAGCACCATAGCTTCACCTTTACATTCTTTGAGTAAGAAAAATGCGCCATTTTGTTTGGGGACCATCCCAAGATACCGCATTTAATGAGCTTAAGAATTTTCTTACTCATGCTGCCGTGCTTGCATTACCCAACTTTGACAAACCTTTTGAGATTCATTGTGATGCTAGTGGTAATGGCATAGGAGGTGTGTTAACGCAAGAGAAGCGCGCCATAGCATATTTTAGTGAGTAACTTTCCGGAGCGCAACTCAATTAACCCATCTATGACAAAGAGCTATATGCTTTAGTGCGAGTTTTGTGTGAATGGGAACATTATCTTCGCCCTCATGAATTTATCATTCATACCGATCATGAAACGCTTAAGTACTTAAAAGGACAAACTAATGAACAAGCGTCATGCTAAATGGAGTGAATTCATTGAGTCTTTTCCTTATGTTATCAAGTACATCAAAGGTAAGGAAAATGTAGTGGTGGATGCTCTTTCCCGCATATGCATGCTAGTCACTAAACTTGAATTGAATGCCATTGGCTTTGAGCACATCAAAGACTTGTATCCGCATGATCCTACTTTTGCTATTCCTTATGCCAAATGTTTGACGCATACATCTTGGGAACGATATTACATCAAGGATGATTATCTTATGAGAGCTAACAAACTTTGCATTCCCGAGTCTTCTCTTCGTTTGCTCCTTTTGCAAGAGGCTCATGGAGGCGGACTCATGGGACACTTTGGACGCGACAAGACATTCGCCACGCTCTCCAAGAACTACTTTTGGCCCAAGATGTTCCGCGACGTCTCACGCTTCACCAACCGATGCTCTACATGTCGCAAAGCTAAGTCAAAAGCTCAATCCCATGGTCTTTACATGCCTCTTCCTATTCCTTATCAACATTGGGAAGACATTAACATGGATTTTGTACTTGGTTTGCCTAGAACTCAAAATGGAAAGGATTCCATGTTTGTTGTTGTGGACCGATTCTCTAAAATGGCTCAATTTATCGCATGCAACACGATATACGATGCTTCACATATTGAAATATCTTTTGTAGGGAAATCTTGCACCTACATGGTGTGCCCAAGAGGATTGTCTCGGACCGCGACATCAAGTTCTTGAGTTACTTTTGGAAGACTCTATGCGCCAAGCTCGGAATCAAGCTCTTGTTCTCTTCGGCATACCATCCCCAAACCGACGGCCAAACGAAGGTGACGAACTGTACACTCTCCACTCTACTTCGCATGTTGATCAAGAGGAACATCAAGGAGTGGGAGGAGTGCCTACCCATCGCCGAGTACGCCTACAACTGCGGAAGACATTCGACTACCGGCAAGTCCCATTTCGAGGTCGTCTATGGTTTCAACCCGTTGTCCCCATTGGACATTCTTCCTCTACCACTACAAGAGCGCACCAACATGGACGCGAGTGAACCAGTGAACTACCTCAAGACGATGCATGAATATACAAGGCACACCATCGAGCGCCAAGTACAACGACTCGCGACCAAGCTCAACATCAACAAGAAACCCATGATATTCGACATTGGAGGTCTTGTGTGGCTACACCTTCGCAAGGAGCGCTTCCCCAACAAATGCAAGTCCAAACTTCTACCACGAGCCGATGGACCCTTCAAGGTGCTTGAACGCTACAACAACAACGCCTACAAGGTCGACATTCCATGCGACAAGTACTCCGTGAGCGACATCTTCAACGTCAATGATCTCTC
This sequence comes from Aegilops tauschii subsp. strangulata, assembly GCF_002575655.3. Classification (NCBI taxonomy): domain Eukaryota; kingdom Viridiplantae; phylum Streptophyta; class Magnoliopsida; order Poales; family Poaceae; genus Aegilops; species Aegilops tauschii. The sequence goes on from NC_053038.3 coordinate 428,307,667, forward strand.
CCCGTACCATGGTGATGAGGATTTCGATCCGAGGTCGGATCTTTCCCAGGGGAAGGGAGATGATGCGGAGCATCCTACGGTCATCCCCATGGACCTACCATCGTCTCGCCAAGTGCCAAGAGGACCTATGACACGAGCACGAGCTAGAGCTCTCAAGATCGAGGTGACTTCTTTCCTTAGTGATATCTCATACGATCCTCTCGAGACATGGCTACTACCTAAGTCTGGAATGTTGTGCATGATTAGGTACCAAGAGAACCCTCCCGAGGATGCACATGAAGATGGTCAAGCCCCAAGTTCATAGACAGAGAGGAACACCGGAAGGAACCGGAGAAGTCCCCAGGACCCGGACATCCGGCCACAAGCCCCGGACATCCAGCCCCTGGAACATCTACCACAGCTGCAGCCCAGCAGAAGCTACAGACCCCGGACATCCGGCCCAGGCCCCGAACATCCGGCGCACGGCGAGCAGCCGGACATCCGGCTCGACCCCCGGAAATCCGGTGCCCCATCACAGAAGCTGAACCCAGTCAACCCGGACATCCGGCGCCGCGCCCGGACATCCGGCACGGCGCCTGGACGTCCGTCCACCCCTGTCTGTGCACAGTGTAATGGGTCGAGCCCATGTATCCCCTTCGCCCCCTAGACTATATATCACTACAAAAAAGGACACATCCGTGACATTTTGGGCCGGACGAATTTTTTTCTGTCATACTTATGACACTTCTATGACGATAATTGTGACAAAACTCGGTATCATCATAGATGTGGTGGGCTCCTACTTCTATGGCAAAAAATCATGACAGAAAATGGGCTTTTCATCCTGGGCTGGTCGGAGACGCAGCTGCATGACATTCTTTGGGCCGTCCATGACGGAAAAAAGCATGGTAGAAGCGAGGGCGAGGAAAATTTCGGCGAGTTTCCGGTTATGGTGGGAGGTCGGGGGCCGAGCGATGCGCGTTTCTCTCGTACACGTACGCGCGTGTGTGCGAGGCGTTGGCTCTAACTGAACCCGAGCGAGGCGTTGGGCTCTAACTGAACCCGAGCGATTGCACTGCAGGCTACGCGTTACTGAACCCGAGCGATCGATCGATGGCTGTTAACTGAACCCGATCGAGCGATTCCTTCGCTACTGCTGCTAACTGAAGCCGATTGATGCTGCCTCTGGATGAACAGTGAGCGTTGCGGGGGGGGGGGTGGATGAAAAGTGAGCGGTGGGGGTGGATGAACAGGACCCCGTGGCGTTGCCTCTGGATGAACAGGACCCCGATCGATCGAGCCGGTTGGGGCCAGATGAACAGGACCCCGTGGGGGGCTGGATGAACACTAGACGGTGGAGGGGTGGATGAACAGTAGCCCGTGGAGGGGTGGTTGAACAGGAGCCCGTGGAGAGGGGTGGTTGAACAGTAGCCGGTGGAGTAGACTGCGGTGGAGGCTGGATGAACAGGAGCCCGTGGAGGCTGGAGGAGGTCGACGGTGGAGATGAACAGTACCCATGGAGTCCCGTTTTGCGGTACGCCACACCCCTCCCGATGAACAGGACCCCCGTTTCGACCGTAGCGCTCCAACACAAGTCCGTTTTGTCCGTTTTGCGGTACGCCACACCCCTCCCGATCAACAGGACCCCCGTTTCGACCGTAGGAGGTCCGGTTCCTCCGTTTTGCGGTACGCCAGACCCCTCCCGATGAATAGGATCCCATTTCGAACGTGTCCGGTCGAACACAAGGCCGTTTCCTCCGTTCTGCGGTACGCCAGGCCTCGTTTCCATCGCCTGTTCCGTCCAAGCCGGTTGGCTCCCACGCGTTCCGTTGCCTCCCGATGAACACGACACATTCCGTTTGCCTCCCGATGAACACGACGCATTCCGTTGCCTCCCCATGAACACGATGACGAGCAGTTTCTCCGTTTCGACCCAGCCATGTACACGAGCCCTGGCCGTACGTATGCGCGAGTAGGCGTTCGAGACCCCGCCCGTATGTACGTACGTGGCCGTATTTTCTTTCTTGCACCCTGGCCGTTGTATGTACTTGTACATGACACGTGCGCGCCTCTACTACGACACGTGCGCGCCTCTACATCGACCAGTATGTACGTACACGTTTGCGACCAGAATGACAACGCTACGTACGCTTCGACCAGGTGGGTCCCGACTGTCAGGCACTGCCTTGCGTGCGAAGATGTAGATGGTGGGTCCCAACAGTCAGGGAGGCGAATCGTTTTTTTATTTTTGGCCTGGACGCACTTCCTTGCGTGCGAAGATGTAGCTGGTGGGTCCCAGCAGTCATGGGGGCGAATCGTTTTTTTTCGGACGCACTTCCTTGCGTGCAAAGATGTAGCTGGTGGGTCCCTGCAGTCAGGGGGGAAACGTTTTTTTCGCGAAATAAGGTGGCCCGTCCAGTGGGTCCCTGCTATCAGGTGGAGGAATAATTATTTTGCGCGTAATAAGGAGGCACTTCCTTGCGGCTGTCGTGGACCCAGCTGACAGCCTCTCCACGTACAGTACTCTTCGATGGAAGTCGGTCGTTGACCACATTGACCACGCCCCGCCGAGAGCACCACGGCGGTGGACGACGGCGAGGCCTAGGAAGGGGACGACGCAGAGCCGGGGAAGACGCGGCAGTGGATGCCCACGTGGACAGGAGTACGAGGGTTCACTGGTTCGGCTGCGGTGTGAGGCTGCCGCCATCGCAGAATAACAGGGGGTGTGGGTGAGTGGAGGGATGGCCTGGCCAGCGGTGGGAGTAGTATGGGGGCGGTGAGGCCTCCGCGACAGCACAGCCGGCCACGGGAGGCAGGAGCAGGCGGCACGACCGGTGCTGCTTTGGGCGGCTGGAGCAAGAAGACCAGAGGTTGAAGAAGCACTACGGCCGTTGGATGGACATCGTACGGTCACTGAAGCTAGAATCGTTTATATTGACTAAGTTGACAAAGCCCTTGGTACGCGCCAACTTAGTAGGCCCACAGGTCAGCCTCTGAAACGGTGCGCCCAAGATGTCAGGGGGAGGAATCATTTTTTGGGCGGCCGAAGCTAAGAATATCCGAGATTGAAGAAGAAGCACGACATCCGTTGGATAGACATCCAACGGCCACTGCTGCTAGAACCGTGTGTTGACTATAATAAGTTGACAAAGCCTTGCATACGCGTCAACTTATTTTTTTAGGAGACGCGTCAACTTAGTAGGCCCACAAGTGTGTGGCAGAGAACTTATAGCCCATTTGCGATTTGTAAGAATGTACAGGCCATTTTTCAATTCTAATGGAATTTACTACAGCCCATTTACAGTTTGTTAAAAGTACAACCCATTTTCTAGCTAGGACAACGATTAATAATTTCAACCGACCGTTGAAGACAGAATTCAATAAAATTTCCCACATTTTGATGGGATCCGAAATATTTTTATCCCAAAATTTCTAGTCAGATTAAATATAAATTTGTATTATGTGAAAATCCAACGAAACATTGCGCGCGCAACAATGAAAAATTAAGATTTTCAAAATCCATAAATAATATTTTATAAACTAATTTCGTGTTAGGTGCATTTTTTATAGTTACTGCCCAGTTTTTAGAATTACATCCCATTTATTATTCTTTAAAGCACATTTTCCTGTTAAGCCTAACGCATCCCTCCTAGGAAAGATTTGCAGCCCAGCGGGGCGGAGAATAACAAGTTGACCTTGCCTGGGTATTCCTCAAAAAAACGTATAGCTGGGCTAGCCATTTTCATCTTGAAAAAATTAATATCTGGGCTGGATATCTGGCCTAGGCTAGACGGGCCACAGCCCGCCCAGTTAATACCCTGCTCTCCTCTGAACAACAACGAAATCATCGCGAAGAAAAACTCTGCAGTGCTCACGCCTCAAAAACATAAATACTACTCGAGCTGCTTGGTCCCAGCTGTCGGCCGCACCTTGTGCAATTCTCTCGTTTATATTGACTACATAGGTTGACAATGGTGTGGGACCATCATGTCAGGAAACCAGGAGGAAGCAAAAAAATAGTTTTACATAATAAGGAGGCACTTCCGTATGCACGGCTATGGCCCTAGTGGGTCCCTAGTGTCATCTAGTCAAAATAAAGTCATCTCCTGAATCCTCATGTTCGTTGACGATGTTAACAATGCTCGGCGCCACGGCGAGCGCAGCAACTCGAAGGACGACGAAGAGGGCCTCGCGGGCCCTACGGATGGTATGATACAGCGCCCGCTGCTCATTCAGGAAGCCAGGATCATCGGACACCTATGAGCACCTTCGAGAAACTGAGACGGCATGAAACGGTAAGGCCGCGCTTGGGAGCTCTGGTTTATTTCAAACCTGTATTAACATACAAATGTAATTTACTCGTCATCGGAAACAACGCGTAAAATACAGGCGTAATGAAACCGAGGGCCCGAGGTCTGTAAGTAAAACCGGCGGGTTACGCGTGTAATTTGAGAGACCAGTGTATATTTTATGAGCACTGCTATATGGACGACATTACCAGACGATACATGCACGACGTGTGTATCATGCCATCCATGGGCAAGGCTGAAACAGCAGCTAACGGCTGGATTAGCAATCGTCCGAGTGTCGTTCAATGTTTTTATCGTGTGTGAAGTACTTCCGATATTTTACTAGTCAAAATCGACCAACCAAGCGCTTTGCCCGAGACCATCTGCTTTTATTTACAAGCGTCAGTTTTACAAGCGGTTTTGGTTGGAAAACGACGATCCAATCACGGCCTAATATGATGAGTTGGTCGGAAGATCATATGGTTTCACGTCTAACCTACCCGACTTGTTGTATAGGCTATGAATGAAACATAAGACGATGAACTTCTTAAGCACGGAAACAACAGAAGAGGATGATCTTCTTAACAAGCAAATCACTGGCATTAGATCGACATGCAAAACAATATGAAGCATTATTCTCAGGAGGCACGGTGAACAGCTTGTGATGCCGCATGCCACAACATTCCAAGCTCAATTTTGCAATCAAACACAAGGCCTGGCATTACATAGACAATATTCAGAACAAACTCTTAACACAGGAATATCTCAGCAGAGTAACTATTTACTTCTAAACTAAACACAGGAATAGGAAAAAATAATCGACGCTGCTCACAGCAAGGGCGTCCCACTCAAAAATATCAAATGCATGTCTTCTGGCTAACATCAATGAGCAAATTTTGACAAGGTTTTCCAATTCCAATATATTAAACTAACGTCTTCTTGCTAACATCAATGATTAAACTTTGACAAGCTTTTCCCATTCAAAATATGTAATGCCTATGATCGTGGAGTCCTGTCGTAGCTTCTTGTACTTGTTTGGGCACTTTTTCCCTAGTGCACTCCACGTGTTGTAGAATTGCCAATGCTCTCTGCAGACTACTCATGTCACCAGCATCTAATAATACTCTGTAAAGCTTCTCGGTCATTCCTTCTGTAATGTAGCGCAAACAGTGACTGCTTCTTTCTGCAATGTGGAACGACCAAAGTAATGCAGCAGTTTGCCTTGACACATTGGCTCCTTTTGTGCAGTTCAACTAAAATCGAAGTCGGAATAAAACCGAGCTTTAATTTTGATATCCGTGTAAGCAACAATAGGTATAAGGGAAACAATTACTGAGAAATAACGGTTGATGACTTATACTCCCAGAAGAAAAGCATCTACTGATCTACCTTATCTTAATGGGAAACAAAGCAGGAGAGTAGCAATTCTCCATCAGTGTGATTCATTCATATTGACTGAGACGTTATCTTAACAATGCCTTGTTTTAACATGTATAAAGAACGACAAAGCAGAAAAGTACCATTCCTAAAACAATGCAACTGATTCATTTTAACAGAGACATTATCTTAACAATACATTGGTTAAACATGTAGAAAGAACTACAAAGCAGGATAGTACCATTCCTAACTAGTGTTGCAGTTTTGAACTAAGATTCAGTAGTTAATTAATTCTGAGAGTGGCATTGCTTAATTTTACCAGCGGCATTAGATTAACAAAAAGCATAAACAATTCCAGGGGAGAGTGGGCACAACAACACCATGTGCTTCCATCTAATTATAAAGGGGGTGATGCAGAGTTTGTTGTAACAAAGCAACAAGCATCATGTCTGGGTTGGTACCATTTTTGTTTACTACTTAATGGGAAAAGAGAGCAATACAATAGCTTCAATTCAACATTTATTTAAAACAGTACCAATACAAGTAGCACAGCATCTCAAAACACTGCACGATCATGTGGATGAAGGATAGTACGAACCTGTCATGACGCACACAAGATAATGTACGAATCTGCCAACACGAATAGGAAATCCAATCTCGTTTTGTGCAGTTGCACTGAAATCAAGCAAAGTGTTTCGCGTAGTGAAGCAAAATGTCGCAATAGCAACAAGTTGAATAGATATCCCTGTTTAAACAGAGGCAAAAAAGGAATCAATTACTGGCTAATAAAGGAGGATGAAACATGCGGCCACAAAAATGGTAATCCCGCCAATCCCTAACAAGTGTTACAGTTTTGAAATAAGATTCAGTAGTTATTTCTGAGAGTGGCATTGCTTAATTTTACCAGCGGCATTAGATTAACAAAAATCATAAATAGGTCCAGGGGAGAGTGGGCGCAACAACACCATGTGCTTCCATCTACTTATAAAGGGGGTGATGCAGAGTTTGTTGTAACAAAGCAACAAGCATCAAGTCTGGGTTGGTACCATTTTTGTTCACTACTTAATGGGAAAAGAGATCAATACAATAGCTTCAATTCAACATTTATTTAAAACAGTACCAATACAAGTAGCACAGCATCTCAAAACACACTGCACGATCATGTGGATGAAGGCAAGTACCAACCTGTCATGACGCACACAAGATCACGTACGAATCTGCCAACATGAATAGGAAATCCAATCTCGTTTTGCGCAGTTGCACTGAAATCAAGCAAAGTGTTTCGAGTAGCGAAGCAAAATTTTGCAATAGCAACAAGTTGAATAGATACCCCTGTTTTAACAGAGGCAAAAAAGGAAACAATTACTTGCCGATAAAGGAGGATGAAACAAACGGTGACAGAAAGAAGCATCTAACTTATCTTGGATGGAAAACAAAATAGGATAGTAGCATTTCTAAAACGGTTGCATTGATTCATATTAACAGAGACATTCTCTTAAAACAACATTCATTAAAAAATGTAATTCACTTTTAACAGTGGCATTGCTTCAATTTTCCGGCGGCATTCTTAGATTAACAACAACAAAATAGCTGTATGGGACATGCCAGCACCATGTGCGTCCACACGTATAAATGGGTGATGCGGAGTATGTAGCCAAGCAGCATATATGCGTTGGTCCCATATTTATTCTCTTTGAACCTTTTTCCTATGTGAGGGCAGCAAATCTAGCCCTGCACAAACTACTCGACCCCCCAGTTTCTTTCCCTTTTCAACAAAGAGATCAGTTCCTTACATATGTGTGTACTGGGTTACCCCCTTTTTCCCTTTTCGACCAACAAAGCGGCTAGATAGCCAGTCTATACTACTATCCGTCCCTCCTTTCCTCATTGAACCACGTCCTAGATTCTTGCTCCAGCCCACCGCACCCTTCTTTCCTCTTTGAACCAAGACCTAGATTCGACTACAGATCGAAAAAGATCCACATGCAGCTAGAGCAACGACGGTTCCAAAGAAACTTATACCTTAGGGTCGTCGGGATGTGGCAAGGCGTGCGGCGGGAGGCCGGATCTGCCCACACTATGTACGACAGCGAGGAAGAAGGGGTCGGTGGCCCTCCCGCACAGGCGCTGGGTGAAAGAGAACAGCGCAGCCTGCAGTGGATTGCCTCCCTCGCCGAAGGCGATAGAGTGAACGCTGCACCTCCTCCCCTTCCCGGTGCGAGAGGATATGGACGCCTCCTTCACCAGCTGTGAGGGGGGAGAGAGAGACAAGAAGCCAACACAGTCTTGTTTAGATCTGGTGAAGAGAGGGTGAGAGACTGTGAATATAGCAAACCCTAGCAAATGAACACTGAGCCTGCAGCGTGTATATATATGTAGTGCGGCGAGAGTGTGGAGAGTGCAAACCCTAGCGAACAAGCGCTGAGGCTCCAGCTTATATATATATACTACTGTAGTACGGACTGAGCTCCGGTGCCTTCACTGCACCTGCTTTTGGCTGTATGACAGGTGAGCCAGCCACATTTTGGGCCCACCTGGGATAAACCCAAAGGCAGGTGCACTAAGTCAATGAAGCTGCGCCCATATAGTACTCTCGTGTATACGACTAATATATAGTGCAGTGGTTTTATTATTCTCTCCATAACAATTGTTTTAAATTGTGTAAGTACGAAACGAAACTCTTTATTTAACGTACAGTGAAGAAAACTACTACTACTTCTGATGAACTAACGATCCACGCGGCCTGGTCGCACTTCCTGTCCTTCACGTGCGGTACACTACCCTCCCTTAAGTGAACAACGACACATGCACCAAATTATCGGAAACGTGTGAGAGTGTGTACAAATAAAGAATTTTAATTTCAATTATCGGAAAGGTTTGAGAGTATTACAAAGTTTGACTTCAGTCAAATCTAATATGCGGAGTAAATAAAAATGGAGGGCTACTACGTCCATCCGGGTTTTTAGTCCACACCATTTTTTAAATCAAAGTTAATAGCTGGACAAATAAAATTACAGGGGAGCTGGAGACAAAGTTGTGAGAAGGCTTAGAAATCAATACAAAACTTATGCTCTTAGTACCAACGTCGATCCTTCTTCGAGGAAACATTTGGTTCATAGCCAATTGTGTGATAAAATTGCACCAACGTGAAACAAGACTGCGTCTCCAACGCAACCAAGGTGAACTGACGAAGGATATCATCTTTGTGCGTAACAAGCAAAGAGCACTGATGGAAGACAACTTTTTTTTCATTGAAAATCGATCAGCTTCACCAGCCGACGCAACCATGAGGCGCAACCATGAGCATCGATAGGTCATCGTGCTGATGCATCATCCATTTGGCATCAAGTTTGGGTGAGGCACCTATGAAGTTCGACAAATCCTCACTGTGGTCTGTTTCTTCTCAGTAATCAAGCTCGAGGAAGGAAGAACCACGTGGCAGAGGACAGTGAGGCGGAACAACAATGGCCATCCAATTTTGTGCAGTTCCACTAAAATTGAGGAAGACATGCCCGGGTATGGAGATACGCATCGCTGTTTCCAAAAATATAAAAAGGGATATAGTGTTGTTACTTTGTTTTACAGGATTAGCAACAACATCTCAATTTTCAATAAGAATTAATGAAAAGTACACCAACAAACAGAAGCATCATAATTATCTTGATGGGAACTAAACCAGGATACCCGAGAAAAAAAGCATTTCTTCATTTAACCAGTGATAGTACTACCACCATAAGGACAATGACCGCACAACCACCATGTACGTTTTGTCGAAACAACATGTATACCTCCACCGAGGCATAAATCAGGACAACTTTTGAGTGGTGTTTCCTCTATAATAGTACTAGTAGGTGATGTTGGACCAGCCGACGAACCCTAGCTACTATACATGGGGAGCTGGGGAGTAGTCGCATAGAAGAAAACCCGCACGCAGCGACCTGGGGAGCTAGACCAGTACAAGAAGTTATACCTCAGGTGGGCGAGATGTCGTTTAGGCGGGCAGGCGGGATCTTCCCACACGACGGCAGCGAACAAGGGCGCAGAGGATCTTCGTCCGCGCCAGTGCCGGCTCTGAGAGGACGGTGCGCATCGGCTTCCTCCATCGCCGACGGCGACAACGTCAATGCTGCACCTCCTCACCTCCCGCAGCGGACGGGATTCGGCCGGATCTGTGATCACCGGTGAGGAGAGAGATAGAGTGGACATTGTCATCTTGTTTTGATATGGAGAGGGTGAGAGAGCGAGACACGAGAAACTCTATCAAACAAGAGGCTATAATGGAGTAAAAAAATCTCTCCATAGCAGTGGTTTTAAATAGAATACGCGTGTTCCCGGAAAAAAGAAATGAAAACTGGCGGACAATTTTTTAACATACCAAGAAAGAAAACTCGATCAAAAACACGCCCCCGCTTCCAGGTCGCGAGAGTCATCGCGCACACACACATAGACATAGACATGCATATCCGTGTTTACGTAAAATTCCATTTCCATCTCCATATCCAATCATATTTGTCTAACTGGCACATTATTTACGTTTTTAATTATATATGCAACAATATTAACGTACAACATCTCTTGTTTGCGGACGTACGGACCGCTGCCACGGCTGGTCCTGACCAACCCGAACCCTCTTCATCACCCGCGCGTGCTTCCCGCCCAAAACGGTCAGTGCCACATTCATGCCCGGCCAGAGCGGACGCGACCTCTCACTGGCGCCGGCATTGAAGCGGCGCGCCAGCCGAGAGAGCGTCGCCCGCGCCGCTTCCTGGTGCACGCGACTGTTCTGCGTTCAAAGGTCGCAATAGCTGGCTACAACATGCATGTAAAAAGTTCTTAGGAGTCCATGCTACAGCTAGCTGTCCTCCCCCAACTCGTCAATCCCTTCCAGTAGTGCTAGTACTCCATGGCGCGATCCATCGACAAGCAGGCGAGAAAGCTATCATATACTCGGTTTGCGGTGAGTGGCATGCCGAGCGACCGTGTGGGGTCGAGCCGTGGAGGAGGATGAGACACGAACACGACAGACGTGATTTAAACGTTGGTTTTGCTCGATGGCGCGATCCAACGAAACGAAACGTTGGTTTCTCTCCGTTTCCATTTTTTGTCCAGAAAAACGGAAACTTTCCACTCCCTTTTCATTCCTATTCCAAGGTTGCCCTGTTACAACATTCCATCAAATACAAAGGAAAACTAACATGCATGCTGATGCATCTCAATGATTCACAGATCATAGCCAATATTTACTTCACAACTAAAGACAAAAGTTGTGAGAGCGTGTACGAAAGAAAAACTACTGATGGGGTCACTATGACTTAAACCCTAAACCCTAAACAGGATTTAATTTCCTAGCCAGGTAGAACCTGTCGAAGGAAAGACGGCTTGCACCCTCGGATCATACGATGCTTTTGTGCAGTTCCGCTAAAATCGACCTGAGCATCCCTGATGGCAAAGATATTGAAGAAGTGTGATTAGAATAATAGTACTGGCACTAGTTCATGAGACATAAACTCATCACAAGTAGAAGCTGGTAGAAGTAGAGAAAGATCGACATGGAGATGGAGCTACGGCAGTGGAGCAAGCCGGCTCCAAAAGGAAGATGGACTACCTGGGACATCGGGTTGTAGCTAGAAGGGCGGTTGGGATGCGGCATCGGCCCATACCGTGGTGACCCCCGATTGGGACGCACCGACTGTGGGTTTTCTCCCTCACCGATGTCGACCGCGTCTACGCAGAACATTGTTCCCTTCCCCCAGCTGCGGGATCAGGCCCGTCGTTCTATGCTTGTGAAGAGAGCAACCTAAGTAAGCAGGCTTGTAGCTTAGGCTCCTGCTCGTGTATATATAGTGGTTTTCTTTTTCTCTCCATATCAACCATTTTATATTGCGTAAGTGTCATTGAAGAGTGAAATGATGGTTGCTTCTTTCGACTAACTTATTGTGTGATTTGACTGCTCCTTAGTGGCCCCTACACGTACTCCCCCTACGTGTATGCAACAGTCACACGTACACATGGACGCAAAAACGTGCGCGACGCCCTAATGCATGCATGTACGAGCACACGACGGAACACACACGGTCACGCTCAAGTGCTCAACCTACACGTGCATGCACACACATACTCAGCCAGGGTGAGCTAGTGACCGTATAAACACCGGAAAATATATATATTGAGCGCAATGAGCGTATTATGAAGTCCACTGACCGTATTTTTACAAATATACAGTGATAGACAGTGTATTTATCTCGTTTGAAATTAAGCCATATTAACCGAAGAGGAGGTAGTATGGACTAGCATTACTTTGCTGTGTCCCGTCAACTTGCCGAACGAGGAGAAGGTTGCAAGACGGGAGAAGCTTGCGCGCGGTGGCTTGCAGGACAAGGAGAAACTTTTGACTAATGCAAGCTCTCCCTCGCTCAGGCGGTGGACATGCAACAGTTAATTCGGTGTCAGATTGCCAGAAGCATACACTATACTACTAGTACTATTATTGTTCGACTTCCCGAATAGGCGAACTGCCAAGTGCAAAGTTTACTAGTAGTACTAGTACTACTACTATAGTCTATAGAGGTATGTACTATACTAGTACTAGGAACCGGATGGAGGAGCGTCTGCACTCTTATTATAATTTTAAAATATGATAAAGCAATCTTCAACACATTTGGTTCTCTTCGAGGGTTCTCGCATGTGATAATGGAAGTTGATTGCATGGAACACTCGCCATAATTCTCGCTTAATTCTGGCTCATATCCTGTTACAAATAGGAGCGCTCGGTTATATTTCCTCTTTTTTTGTTATTCAGCATGTAAACAGGTCAGCAAACCTTGCGGCGCATCTTCGTGCGAACCGTGCTTGCTGCACTTTGAATGTGGCCGAGAGCTGGCTTGATGAAACACCTCGCTTCCTACTTCTTTTTTGCGGGGTACCTCGCTTCCTAGTACCAGTGTCATGGCTGATCGTCCTAAGAATGCTTATATATGAATAAAGCTCTCTCATTTACCCGCAAAAATGATTAAGCCATATTAACCGGAAAGGAGGGAGTATGGACTATACTACTTTTTGGTGTGTCCCGTCAACTCGCGGAACGAGGAGAAGCTTGCAGGACAAGGTGAAGCTCGCTTACGCCTTTTGACTAATGCAACCTACCCTCGGTGGACATGCATCAGTCCATTCAGTGTCAGATTGTCAGAGGCATACACTGTAGTACCCAACATGCGGAGTACCATCATTGTTCGACTTCACGAAGAGGCGAAGAGCCAAGTGCAAGGTTTTGTAGTACGAGTAGTACTACTACTAGAACCACATGGTGGAGCGTCTGTACTCTTATTTTTTTTAATCTCTGATAAAGTACACGTTTATTCCGGAGAAGGGCGGAAAACGGCAGCCCAACATGTAATGATGATATTGATCAACCAACCATGCTCCATGCGAGCCCGTCTGTGTGTTCTCGCTCCTCGTCTCTCTCAAGGAACGGCGGGTTGGCTCTTTGCCGTCAATTGAGATCGGTTTGCTCACACTCCTGTCCCACATGTCAGTGATATGCCAAGAGGAGGTGCGTTGACCGACTGGCCATACGCGTACTTGGTTTTGCACCTTCATACTACTCCTCCTTTCGTCATAGTTTACAGGGCGCGCTTCATTATGATGCATTTCTCTTGATGCATTTCCACCACCAGAGAGACTTTAGACGCGTTTGGTTTTTAATGCTCAATTAATTAGGGCGTGGTAACCGCAATCAAGTCCACAATTTTCTCTCGATGTACTCTCTCCTTTCCGGTTTATAGGGCTTATCTCAAAATTTTAGTTTTTCCATTTTATAAGGCTCAATTTGGTTGTTTTCCATCACATGTTCAGATTCCAAGGTGCATTAAATCATTGCATACAAGTATTAAGAGAAAATTGACCAATGCATGTACTTTATGCATGCAGCATTGCAATTAATGCATTGATAGACATAATTTTTTGAGGAAAACAAGAGCATTAAGTAGGTGCTTTTGCAAAACTACAAAAAGTATTCCACCACTCGCCATCTACCTTGATTGGTGAGATTTTTGAATTGAGCACTATAAACCGAAAAGGAGGGAGTACTACTACGGAGTGGAGTAAGTGCATGCATGTGTGTACCCGGGGTGGAAGCACTGCATGCATGTGTGTACGCATTATTCCCTCTAGTAATAGACGCCGTGCTATAACTACCAATGCTATTTTTCAGGCCGATCGCTAGTCGCCTTGGTCCCAGAGATTTTTTTTCTTTTTTCTGAAGGGCGCTCTATAAATAGTGACGGATGGAGAAGTATGAGCAGATTCAAAGAAGAGCGTATTGATGGTTGCTTCTTCCGAGCAACTTACAGTGGGAAAGGTGGGTCTTATGATTTGACTGCTCATTACTCACTATTAATGCGGCGCAACGACCGGGCTGAGTCTCCCATGCGGTTGTGCACTACCCCCTCGGTTCTCAAATATACTCCGGAGTATTTGTCTTTCTAGAGATTTCAACGAGTGACTACACAAATATTTGTCTTTTTAGAGATTCAAATGGACTACTACATACGGATGTATATAGACATATTTTAGAGTGTAGATTCACTCATTTTGCTCCGTATGTAGTCACTTGTTGAAATCTCTAGAAAGACGAATAGAGTATTTATGAACAGAGGGAGTACACATACAAAGCAAAATGAGTGAATCTACACTCTAAAATATGCCCATTTGAAATTTGTAAAAAGACAAATATTTAGGAACGAAGGAGTATAATTTTGTGCATGGCACATGGACCCGGATGCTGAAGATGCTTCTGGCAATGCTATCAAGCGTCCAGCATTTGTTTACATAATTGACGTACTATACAAATAATTTTCCAGCGACATGAAATTGTACAATGGTGTGAGCTTTCAGCTTTTGTTTCGTGTGTCGTGCCATTGATGCTCTTTCGGAAACAATAAAAAACTAACTTCCTTGCTAATGCATGTCAGTTATTAGCAGATCAGAGCTAATATTTACATCACAACTGAAGACAGAGTTGTGAGAAGGTGTTAAATTAAAATTGATCCATTCTTTCATTGGCAGCAACGTCCCCCCAGCTCTGTCTAAATCAACAAGGCATGTTGGGAAAAAAGTAGCTGCCTGGAGCATGCAACATTCTGATCATTTTGTGCAGTTCCACTAAAATAGAGCTGAGCGTCCCTGTTCCAAATATATTAAGTGTGATTATGATAATAGAGGACTACTGATGAAACAATAAACACACAGATAGAAGCCGGTCACCTTTGCAGTCTCTCTTAAGACTAACTAGTCGGAGAAGATTAGGCTCGGAGTTGGATGAGGAGGATAGAGCAAAACCAATCTCCCTTTGTGCAGTCGCACTGAAATGTAGAGACATTGCCCGTGTGAAATTTTAGTACAACTGCACAAAACACTCTTAAGAAAAAAGTGATTTGTGCAGTTCACCAAAAGGTCGCAATAGCAACGAGGTGAAATGGATAGCCCTGTTTGCAAAAAAGAGGTAGAAAGGAAACAATTACTGGCCAATAACAGTTGATGACACATGCGACTACAAAAAAAAGCATATTCCTTGTACTAAGGGAAGATAACAACACGGTTGTGTTTGTCTAAAACGGTGTGAGGACGAGATTGCAATATGGAAAGTACGCCGGACGAGCTACGTTTTGGGCAAAGAACTATGGAAGATCCACATGCAGCGACGTGGGAAGACGAACAGTGGAGCAAGGCCGGAGGGGATACCTGGAGGTCGTCAGGATGTAACTAGGTGAGCGGCGGCGGGCGGAATCTGCCCATACTGCGGCAGCGAGCAGGTGGCGTAGGCCCTGCCGTGCCGGAGCTTGGTCAGAGAGAATGACGTGTACTGCAGATCGGGACGTGCTGCCTCGGCGCCGTCGAACAGAGAAATGATGCACTTCCTCCCTTTTCCCCGACAGCCGGGATGCTGCCGGATCAGTGACCAACGGTGAGAGAGAGAGAGGCCACCGCATCCTTGTGTGAGATACTCTGAAGAGCGACAAACCAGGCAGGCAGGCTCCATTGTATATAGTGGAGCGGACTACCTTTTTCTCCATAAAAATCGTTTTATATTCTGTGTACGTGCCATTGAGCGCTATAACTTTATTTAAAAATAACGCGGCAATGCGTCAAGTCGAAATTTGTTTCGTGCATGCGTGGTACACGACCTCCCTAGGTAAACAACTGCTACAGGCGTTCAAATTAGCACATGGGCTGCCATTTCATAAAGAAATGAGCTCCACCGTGTACCTGCGCAGGTGTGGCTGGGCACTAAGCGTGAGTACGTGCACGGTGCACCTATTCTCTTCTTGTATACGTACACCACCTACGTGGGGTTGTGTGAGAGAGATACAAACCTAGAGAGATATAGTGTGTGGGTTCATGAGAGTTTTTTTGGGGGGGGGGGCGGGGGTCAATCAAAAAATGTAACATATGCAATGTGTGTGAAATAGAGTCCTGGATATAACATATATATAGAGGGGGCGATCCACGAGAAGAGAGTGGAGGTATCATCGGCTTGAGGTGTCCATAGAATCAAAGAGAGGGATGGTATGTGTGTGTGTGTGTGCGCGCGCGCGATCAATAAAGAGTGCCATCGAATTTATGTGTGCCCACGTCAAAGATATAGAGTGGCTGGCCTACTGGAACGTGAGAGGGGACATGTGCAGTTTGTCTCTGTGGCATGGATACCTACCTGCAGCGCTCGACTATCGGTGTGTGGTGGGGGAAGAGGGAGGCCCAATTAACTATAGAGGTACAATGGCTGGTATATGTGTGGAGGAGAGAGGCCTACCTCATGTATTAACGAGATCGATCTGCCTCATGTATTAAGGGAGATCGATCGACATCCATGCATATGTGCAGGAGAGGAATAAGGTTGGGAGAGAGACAGATCTAGAGTGTTGGAGGGGGTGGTAGTGGAGTTGCTTCTAACAAATGGTGGGATAGGCTTGCTAGACAAACGGAGGGCACGCCCGCAATATCAATAAGAGAGGAGATGGCTGCTTGTTGTCTGTGCACGTGCGTGTGAGAGACGGGTCAGGAGGCATGCACGAATGATCAGGGGGGACGATATGGTTGTGGTAAGCAGAGGTAACTACATAGGAAGATCAATCGCCCTTTATTAGAGAAAGGAGAGACATAACTTGTGAGGTACGTCGATCGATGGGGGGGATAGTTAAAGTCGATCTAGGTATATGTTGGGAGATCGATCGGTATACATGCATGTGTGTGTTAGAAGCAAATGAGGCACGAGGAGGAGGATAGAGAGAGAGAGGGATGCATCTAGGAGGTGGTACGAGAGGCATACTATATCGAGGGGGAAGGAGTGTGCGAGTACGAGATCGATGAAAAGAGTGGTGGGAGTGAGGCATGGACGGTGATAAGAGAAGAGGGGAAGCTTGTGTTTGTGCTAGGCACACCTGGCTAGAGAGGCATATCGAATTGCAGCGGTAGTATAGACATTTGGAATGCACTAAAATGTTGGTATGAGTAGGTTACATGCATTATATAGCAAGCAAAAAAAATTAATTGGACATAACATGGATTCATACTCCCTCCTTCCATCTATATAGGGCGTAATGAGTTTTTTAAGACCGCCTTTGACTATTGACAAGATTAATAGTACATGACATGCACAATGTGAACATTATATCATTGAAAGAACCTTTCACGGACGAATTTAACGGTGTGCTTTGTGTAAGTTGCATGTCATATATTATTGCTCTAATATTTGGTCAAAGTTAGCATCGAAAAATGCATTAGGCCCTATATAGATGGAAGGAGGGAGTAGCTTTGAATAGCATTTGTATAGTAAAACGGGGCAAGACTCTCTCTTTGTGTGGTGTGAATAGTTTTATTTTTTTCATTTTCTTTTTGGTTGAGGGAAGTGCGAATTGATTTGGTACGTATACAAGTACAATATTACTACACGTTAGGCTTGTCCCTAAAAGTCAACCCTCGTCTTGTTATATCCCGAAAATTCAGATATCGTGCTCCCAAAACTGGCGCCTTCACAACCCGCGCCTTGCTATCCCAAAATTACAACGCGCGCGAAAACTCCCTCCAGCTGCCAAATCCCGACACGCAAAATCCCCCTTCTAACCCTGAGCCGGAAGGGCCGCTAGTTCAAATCGGTGGGGGGTACTTTTGTAACACACCGTACATTTTGGACAAGCGCGTCCCTAAATCATGGTTCACCCCCTCCCATCGCCCCCTTTTCGCCATTCGAAATCCCAGGCCGCCATAACATCTCTGCTCCAGCCACGAAACTCCACCCTCCTCCGTCCGCCACCTCACCGCTGCCCAGCCGGAGCATCTTCCCCGATGACGTCGTCCACCGCAACAGCTCGACGTCCCTCGTCCACCTCCCGGGATGAGGATCCGTCGTCCATCTCGTCGTCCCGCCGGTTCAGCCGCCCCGTCCTCCACCTCCAAGGAGCTCCTCCAACGATCGCCTCGTCTATCGCGACTGCTCCATCCCCACAGCGCCGCCTTAACCTGCTCCACCAGAACCGCAGCATCCTCACCGACTCCTCGGACGAAGCCGAGGCCTACTCGGCGCCACCAAAGAGGTTGTACACTCATCGCATCACACCTTCTCCTTAACTCGACCTCCCGGCACCGACCGTGCTCCATCCCGCACCCCCATGGAGCGGCTACCTTGAAGCCGGCGCCGCGGGCGACATCTCCACGGCGGCTCTCCCCCTGTGCGAGGCCCCTTCGGGGGCGGCGTCCATACCAGCCGGATATGCTGCTGCTGCTCCGGCTCTCGCTCGCTCACTCGCGCTGCTGCTGCTGCTGCTCTCCCCCTCGCTCTTGCTGCTGCTCTGCTCCGATTTAGCCACACTTCAGTCGACTGAATCGACTTTTGGGTCGGTCGATTTTCAGGGGTTGGGGGGGCTCGCCGGAGTTAAGGAAGAACCACCCACAGCGGGGACGGGGGCTCGCCGGAGAGGTACCCCACTATCTATCTTAGGGTTCAGGGTGGGGGCGGGGCCTAGAGGGCTGGCCGGGGCGGCGGTGGGGAGTTGTTTCGGGGCGGCGAGGCGGCGCTAGGGCCGGCGGTTCGGCCGGTGGTGGCTGGCAGCTCAGGGGGGTGCAGGTTGAAGATGAACTGCAGGCCCTCCCTAAACTACATGTCAAGTGCCTCTCTGCTACCATTGCGTTCAGTTTCGACAGTAGCATTCAGATTCCACAGTCAATTTCAGTTTCGACAGTTAAGTTCAGAGTCAATAGTTTTAACCTCATCTGTTGTAGTCAGGTGGTTTTTGGTGATGTAAATTTTACATCTATTTTACATCATCTATTGAAGATGCTATTAGAATCCCACTTGAGATTGACGATGTATGTCTTGTGCTGCTTCAGCCTTGACGTCTTACGGCTCACCGGAGCTGCTCCAACGACAGAACGATCCATCACAACAGAGCAGTGCCCTGGACGCCGTCTACAGATTCCTCAGATCTTCCTCCACACCTTCGACAACCACCTCTGCCTCAATTGCTTCAGCGACCAACCCAATGATGCTGAGGTCGACACGGCTACGGCAAAGAGGTTGTACACTTGTTGCATCACTTATTACTATACATTCACGTCGATCCATTAGGGCTATTTTGTTTCAACGGAAAAAACATAGCAATAGGGAACTTTCCAATGGCACTCTACTATTCAATTATTCATGCATTTTGTTGAAAGGAATGAAGCAAAACATCCACCTGGACCTACTTTTCAAAATCCTATGCATGAAAACAAGATCCAAGTGCATTAGTGGCAGAATAACATTCTAACTATACACGCTTTCATATGGTTTCACTTTATTTTGGCCATGTTTCTTTGCATTCCTCTACTCTTCCAATTCCTGTAAACCAAACACCCAAGTTGACAGAAATCCTGTGTTTACAAATGCTCTGTTTACCATGTGCATTCCTATCCTATTCCGATGTTTTTCCTATCTCTGCGTTTTAATAATCATGCAAGCCAAATGAGCCCTTACAGAATTACTTCAGTTACAGGTACGTGTAGAAGGGAACTTTGTGTGGTTTGTCCTGCTCCTGCTGCAACGTCGTCCACCTCACCTGAGCTGCTCCATCGACAAAAGCATCCACCAAACCAGACATCACGACTCCTGACCGTCTTTCGCCGCCTCAGATCTCCTTCCCTGCCGCCGGCACCCACCGCAACGGCATCACCATCATCGACTCAGCAGATGAACCTGAGGAGTACACGGGTCCGCAAGAGAGGTCGCACTCTTTTGTTTCTACTTATGCTATGCATTGCTTAAAATTACCTGCTACTTTATCGTCCTGTTCACCTCTTGGACTCCAAGTCAGGTCCAAATTAATGTTCAAACTTGAGTTCTAAATTAGTTGTGGGGCACATATCGAGGCAGCAATGAATAGTATGTCTGTCTAATATCTGGTTCACCTAGGGTATGCCTATGTTGTTCATCTTGGGTGGGAAACAAATAGTAAAGCAATCATCATCTGTCTTTTTATTAAGTTAAAGCAATCATCAGCCTGCTATCATTATTTTTGGATCCATCCACTGGTTGTTACCATCACTCTAAATTTCTGCATGCTCTCCTTACATAATCTCACCATATTTTTTTCGTATGCATGTCAGATATTGTACACAGTCATGCTGAACATGTAGAGAAAAAGAGAAGGGTTTTGCGCGGCAATACAATGTCATGCAAACATCGCTCCATGGTGGGTTCAATGGCAAACCCTCCCCACCCCTCTCCAGATTGTAATCTAGAGGAAGATATTTGTTCTGAGGCGGATTCAGACGCCGCTGACCACTCCTATTTACCCCCCAAGGTGTTTGCTCTACCTTGGGATGATGATGTTAGTCATATCATCCATATGTTGCGTTGCAGTGCCTACTTTTGACATCATATATGTCATCTGCTTAGTTTAGACATGTTCTGTAATGCCACCTGTTTAGTTTCTATATCATATATGGGAATTATGCAGTCTCATGTCTTTTAGCCAGCCATAATATGTGTGAAATGTGCAATGCCATCCTGTTTAACCAGGCATCATATATTTGAATGATATCTTGCCCATCCTTTTCTTCTTTACATTTCCATTTGTCGACAATGTTTGTACATTAAACTGCTTTTCCTATGAATCAGCCATTTGGGTGGGAGAGGGAAAAATCTGGAGTGAAAACAAGGCCTTCAGAGCAGACAGTGCTACCTATCGAAGCAGATCTCTTGTTGGGTTCCGATAGCTCCTCAGAGATGGATTCAGAGACAGATGACCAGTCCTATTCCCCCACCGAGGTGTATGCTCAAACTTGGCATGATTATACTGCTCATATCATGCATATGGTGTCTTGCATTGTATAGTTTAGACATCATATACACAATATTCAACACCATGTTCTTAGTTCCGACATCATATCGAATGCCCTCTGTTTAGCATATAAATCACATATGTGAATTAAATGATGCGATCCTGATTACTTAGCTACCATGTAGGTGAATTATGTCATGCGATCCTGTTTAGTTATTCATCATATCTTTGAATTATGTTATGTTGTGCTATCCAGTTTAGATAGACATCATATATGTGAAATTATGTCATGTTATCCGTTTTAGTTAAACAATATACATGTCAACTATTTCATGCCTTTTTTCTACACTATCCATTGCATCTGTCTCTCATACAATGTCTGTACATTCAACTATGTTTCTTGTTTATCAGTCATTTGAATTGGAGCGGGTGATGCCAGTATCCAGCGGACTAAAAACACGGTCTTCAAATAAAACAGTGCTACCTCTTGGTGGAGATAGCACCCCGGTTGTACATGCACAAGAACCAGCCCTACCACACAAACCCAAACTCTCGCAGATTGTACCCCTACTGCGATGGACAGAGAACCAGCTTCACCCAATCTAACCCCAACCCCAGCAGATAGTAACCCAGTTCCTGTTGACACAGCACCATCTCCACCACAGAGCTCCCAAACAAGAGCAGTTAGTAAGGCAGCTCCAGTGCCCAAAGGGCCAGTACTACCATGGCGAACCCCAACTCCACTAGTTACTACGCCTATTCCTGTGGAGGAAGCACAACCAGGTAGTCGTAGTTTAGCAGCTATCGCATTTGATGTTGTTAAATCGTATGTGCGTATCTTCCCATCTTGGAAATATTATACTGAAGATGAAGGAAAATGCCAGTTGCAGGTGTTTGTGCAGGAGTTATGTGTAAGTAATGTTATTCATGGCAATTACTTTGCTTTGTCCCATACATCCTACCTCCATGATGGTTATAATACAGCAAATTTTCCCATTTTTCTCTATAGAGAAGGACCGATTTGGAAACTCAGGATGAGGTAACCTGTGCTAATACCTCTGCTATCTTCAAGAATGCTTGGTGGCAGTATCGGAATTACCTGAAGAAAACGTACTTCACCGGCAAAGAAACTCATCAAATTCCCTTACGTTCTCCTGAGACACATTTACTGGACGATGACTGGGAACGCCTTGTTCTGTACTAGTCCCGAACCAAGAATGTGGTAAGGTCCATGAGCTCATTTTCTATTTTTAAGTACTATATTATTGCGTCTTACTATACTCTGTTCATGTAAAACAAGTGCCTAAACCTGAAGAACAACTGTTCTAATTTAAGATTCCATTGCTATCATAGTTCAAAAAAGCGCTAGGCGTTAATTGTGCGTTTTGCCACCACCTTGCGCTTTACTGACCAAAGCGCATGCTTATGCGCAGTTATGCACAGATTAAGCGTAGTTATGCGCAATGCGTTTTGCCAACGCCTAGAGCCTAGGCGCGCCTTTTTTAACTATGATTGCTATCGTGCATACTGCTTTGCTCTTGTATCACTGTATTTACTCATACAAACTTATTTTTAAATTGAAGGATCCAATCGAAACTCCAATGGCACAGCAGGTATGTTCATGCATGTTTCTTTAACAGGTTTGATCTTATCAATAGCTCTGTTGATTTCAATTTCAATTGTGTATACAGTTGGCTTCTCATATCATGCATATTACTAGCATTACAACAGAGCCAATAGTGTTGTTGTACATGTAGACCCGTGGTACCCATCTGAAATCTTATTATGCCGTGTAGTTTCCCACGCTTTGTATTCTTTCACTGCTGCTTTGTCTTGAACTGATATGATTTGAACTGTGTCTCTATTTTGATTTGGCAAGACAATGCAGTAACCATAGGACATAGATATATGTTTGTTTGATGCTTTTATTATGTACTAGTACTTGGCAATAGAAGAATTGGCAGTTTAATCCTGTCCACCTTACTAATGAATTGGTTCACCGAAATGAGTTTCATATACTAGTACATGCTAAACCTGTTATGTGTCTGCTTGTTTCTTCTTTTAGAATGCTGACAGAATATTGGGGAAGAGTGCCTTATTAAGCAATGGTAAAGGAAGTAATGCAGATAAGGTTTAGGATAGTGACACATCCTTGTTGGTCTCCAACAAAGCTGATAAAACAGCTAAGGAAGACTATCTTGAAGACAGTGAGACAACCCCAAAGTCCTGTCTTGGTTTAGTGTTCAAGTTACTGGCCACTACCGCTTGCACAAGATATTCAAACTCACTGTCTGAATCAATTCAGTTTCTTGAGTCTCAACTACAAGCTGAAAGACATCGATCAGCTGTGCTGCGACAAGAAGCGGAAGGACTGCGGAATTCCCTGGAGCATTCACATGCATACTTTCTGGTGCAACAGCAAGCGTTGGAGGATTTTAGCGCCAAACGGGACAAAGCTGATAAGCTTGCTAAGCTTATTGCCAGCATGGTGGATACCCAGGATAACGTTTCTTGAGCTCTTCTGAAGTTGTTTCAGTTATGCTCTTGTTTTGCTGCCGCATTTATTTGCACTGGTGGCCAATTTTGACGGCCAGTGTATGTAATATGCTGCTTTGTTCCCTATATTTGCACTGGTGGCGAACTTTGATGCCCAGTGGATGTAATATGTGTCATAGCGGTAATAGGCTAGCGTTAATTGCTTGCTTATTTATTTCCTCATTGTCTTGTTTAGTTGTTTGCTTGTAGTCACTGCAGTTCTTTTTCTGTGTTTTTCTAGTGGCCACAATAGCCTTTTTTGGTAACTAGGCCAAAATAATCATGGCAGCACACGGACTGTTGTAACCATGGGCCTCCTGCGAGCCGTATGATCCATGGGCCTTCTACGGGCGTAGGATCCATTGGCCTTCTGTACGGGCCGTAGGGTCCATGGGGCTTCTACGGGCCATATGATCCATGGGCCTTCTACGGGGCGTATCATCATTTCGCCAATCATGGGCCATACTATTCGTGGACCATAACGGGTCGTTAATGGGCCGTATTTGATAACTGTATGAAAACAGCCAATTTGTTATTTTTGACATGAAAACGGCCCAACGTATTAACGGTCCACAAATGGGCCGACTATAACAACGGGCTGAATTTGGCCCACAAGCAGAAAATGACAGCAATGGGCTGTAAGTAACCGAATGCTGCAAATGAGTCCAAGAATAAATGGGCCCTGAGAAGGTCGAAAGATAACTTGGGCTGGAAACGACCCAGTAGAATAATGAGTTGTTAATGGGTATAAAGTGATACACTATTCATTACGGGCCGTTAATGGGCCAAGAGTTACAAAGGGCCTCATATGGGCCAAAAGAAGTCATGGGCCACACATGGGACGGAAGTTAAAACGGGCTGGAATCATATTGGACGGCCCAGATGACGCTACTGGGCCTAATTCGGATAGGGCGTAATGGGCCCTGGATTAGCGGGTTGTAAATGGGCTATATGCGGACATGCCGTTAACAGGCTTTTCGTGGGCCGGCCCGCCACATTTTTCCCAAGTCAAACGGGCCGGCCTTTTCACAGGAATGGGCCTCTGTTGGGCTGTGCCACGTGTCGATGTATCATAGGCGCCTTGGGTCCAATTAGTGGATGACATCTGTCCCAACGGTGAGCCGACACGTGTTTCCTCCAGCCAATGATGATTTTACACATGGAAAATCCCCATTAGTCGGGGCTGTTAACGGGTTATCGGATCCAAAACCCGACCCAATAGTTTAACGGCGTTCCATTACGGTGGATGCCACATGTCGGTCACCCTTGACGAAAGCACTTATGTGACGCGCGATTTATCGTCATGGAAGTGGACACTTCCGTGATGATAATTTTGGTAATGTCATGGAACACTTCTACGACAGCACAAGTATGACTATCTTGATTCTGTCATAAAATCGTCATGGATGTACATGCATGACAGAAAATGCGACCTACTGTGACAAACACGTATCATCACGGAAGTGTATTTTTTTCGTAGTGTATACTCCCCCTCCAGCTACGTTTTAGGGTTACCGTTGTGATAGCTCATTTGTGAGATAGAGCCTCGCTCATCCATCCGGATCTGCTCCTTCGAGAGAGACCGTGCCTCTTCGGAGAAGATCCACTTGGATTCAAGACCCCTAACAGGAAGAACTCAAGACCTCCTCACGGAGAAGAACCGGTTACCCTATGTATCGTCCATTGTTGGATTTGGATCATGTATCTCTTTGTGTTTGAGGATCTAGCATATGTGTGACTATATCTTGTTGGTTGAGTGATTTCTCTCGTGTTTCCCTCGTTTCCCCACTCGTGTTCTTCGTGTTCTTGGTAGGATTCCCTCCAAACGTGAAAGATCGGGCATCTAGGGTTCTACCCTACATCATGCGGCCTCGAGACCAACTGTGCATACTCCTTCACTTGGCCAACAACCTCCTAGTAATGAACAATCCAGTGTTCCTTGGCTTTATGCAAGACCTCAAGTAGAGAAACCAAAGTATAACCCTCAAGGAAAACCTCCTTTACTTGATGACACAACCGACTTTGCTTTGTGGAGAGTTGCTATGCAGGATCATCTTCGATATAGAAATGATGAGATGATGGAGATCTTGGAGTATGGTTATCAAGCTGTAGACCCAAAGAATCTTACACTAAGAGAAGTATATGACAAGCATATCAATGACACTGCAATCATGTGCATAAGGAGAGGTATGACTGACAAGCAAAGGAGACCATACATACACATCACAAGTGCCAAGGAATTATGGGATAGCCTTGTGAGGACCTAGACCGGTACCTCCACTCTCCGGCTTGCTCAATATGAAATTGCCAAGGGTCAATTGAGAAACTTTTGTATGGAAAACAGGTGAATCCCCAACGCAGCTCCTTGAGCGTGTCATGACTCTCACCGCCGACATTGAGTCTTGTGATTGTGACAAGACACAAGATGGATTCAACTTGACTAAGAGGTTTCTTGTGGACAAGTTGCTTCATGCTCTTGCTCCTTATCATCACCAAATGGTGTGGGATATAAGACAACACCATGGATTCAAGGAAATGACCCCGGATGACATCATATCCACGTTCAACCTATTTGAAGAATCAAAGGCAAATGGCACAAAACATCTTGCCATGCACGGTAACCCAACATCAAAGATCAACCTTGCATTGAAGGCCAAGCATGTATGTGAAGAAGAGCAAAGTGAAGAAGAAGAAGATGATGACGAGGAAGATGGTGATGAGATTGACTCCGATGAGAGTCCTTCATATGAAGACATTGCTCTCTTTGTCAAGAAGTTTAGCGCGGGAAAATTCAAGGGAAGATTCCAGAAGAAGAAAGTGAGGAAATGCTACAACTGTGAAGAAACCAACCGCTTCTCCAACAAATGCCCTTATGAGAAGAGAGACGATAAACCAAGGTTTCCCAAGACCTTTCCCAAGAAAAAGTTGCCAAATCCTCTGAACTCCAAGCTCAAGAAGAGAGATGGGAAAGCAATGGTTGCTCATGAAGAATCCGATCCGGATGATGTTAGTGGTGTTGCCGAAGTAGCTCAAGATTCTCAAAACACCTTGAGGCTAGTAAACAAGAGTGGTGAGGTTGTCACCTACAACTACATGAAAGACTACAAGGGAAACGCTCACAAGTCCCTTATGGCAAAGGCTGTGGTAGAAGATGGAGAGGATGAAAACTCTCTTGACAAGGTCAAGGTAACCCCACGATCAAACCCTCCTCTTTTCACTCCTTCTACTCCTAGTGATGAGTATCTTGATGCAGAGGATAATTATGATGATAATGATATAGATGACCCCATGTTTGCAAAAGTAAATAAGGTCATGTGCTCCCTCAAAGGAAAGAAGCTCACTATGTTTTGCATGCTTGTGGAGATGGTGGGTAAGCACACCGTCACCATTAAGGAACTCGAAACCCTCATAACCAAGGAAAAGGAAAAACGAGGAAAAGGAAAAATATGAAATCCTTGAGCGGAAAGTCCAATATGAGGAAGCACGAAATGATGAACTATGCTTGAAAATTGGTACAAACATTGATGTTCATGCTATAGATCTTGCCTCCTTGAAAAAGACTAAGGACTCGTGCGAAGAGTTGATGAATGATAAAAGTAAGCTTGTTGTCGGATATCGGGTTCCGCCAAAACCCTTGAGGTTCGAACACTGGGGTGCGCACGAAGATTTCCCCCTACCGAAACACACCCTCAGCCTCACCGTGATCTCTAAGCTAGCACCATGAACTCACAACACAAGTGACAAAAGATTTATACAGGTTCGGGCCACCGTTGTGGTGTAATACCCTACTCCTATGTGGTGGTGGTGGATTGCCTCTTGGGCTGGTGATGAATAGTACAAGGGAAGAACAGCCTCCTGAGGAGAGGTGTTCTTGTGGTTGGCGAACTTGTGTGGGTGAGGATGATCTGAATCAGCTGCCTTCTACTGCGGTGGCTAGCCCTATTTATAGAGGCCCTGGTCCTCTCCCCAAATATTGAGCGGGAAGGGATTCAACAACGGCCATTTTGAAAGGGGACAGCTAGTACAAGCTATCCTGACTAAAGGTGGTCTTCGCCTGTCAAAGGCGCTGGTGGTGACGCCGTCTTGGACTCCACGATGACCTCCGCCCTGCCGTCCTGCTGGTCTTGGTCTCGTTGCACCGATATGGAAACCTGTGCCTGATGCCTTGGTACTCCGCGCCTGCGCTTGCCCCCTTAGCACCAAAGGGGAAACGAGGACTTTGCACACGCTGGCGCCCGCCTGGCCTTGGTCGTCATGGCTTGCGTCACGGGAACCTCGCGAGGTACCCCTTGCCTTGATCTCTCTGCCTCCCTCGCGAGCCTGCCTGGTGAGGCCGCTCCTGAGGAGGCCTTGTGTCGTCCGCCCTGCGAGGCTTGGCCCCTCGCGAGGGTCTTGACTGTTGGTTGACGAAGATGGGCCGTACTGGGCCACTGGTGGAGCCACGCCGCAGGCAGGCAAGTCTGGGGACCCCAGTTCCCAGAACGCCGACACTTGTGAAGTCCCATGCTTCTCTCGCTAAGGATTGTGAGCTTCTATCCATGTCCCTAAAGACTAAGGAAGAAGAGCTCACCCTTCTTACAAAGAGGTTTGAGACACTCAAGCTAACTTATCTTGAAACTCTAGCCAAGGCTTACTCTTCTCCTATTATCAATGTTGAAGCTTGTTCTACTAACTCTAGTAGTGACCTAGCATATATACTTGAGGAGAATCACTTTCTTAAGGCTCAACTCGATAAAGGTCTCATGACATGTGCTCAAGGACAAAAGAACGTTGAAGAGGTATTGAGCCAACACAATGAGGTGTTTGCCAAAGAGGGGCTTGGGTTTGACCCAAGCACAAGCAAGAAGAAGACGTCTACTCAAATGTGCACCACTCCTCTAAAAGAAACATTTGTACGAGAAGGGAACAGGAGAAAGGTAAGGTTGTGAATGGAAAGGCCACAAGGGGCATGCCCACTCTCAACAAGCCAAAAGAGTTCATGCCTCCATCCTATGTACTCCGTAAAACTAAGGATGGAGAAGTTTATGCAAAATTTGTTGGTCCTCGAAATGCATTTCGTTTCTATGCTATTTGGGTCCCTAAGACACTTGTGACTAACTTGAGAGGTCCCGTTGCAAAATGGGTGCCTCTAACCAAGTCATAATTGTGTGTAGGTTGCTTTCTCTGGTGGAGTAAAATGGGTGATCGATAGTGGATGTACCAATCATATGACCGGAGATAGCAAATTGCTCTACGACTTCATGGAAGATATTCAACCATTTATTAGCATTATGTTTGGTGGAGGACAGGTACTCGGGTTGGGCAAGGTGGCTATTACAAATGACATGTCTCTTGCAAATGTCATGCTTGTCCAATCCCTTAAATACCATTTGCTTTCCATACGCCAATTGGCTTCTGTTGGCTATGACACACTCTTTGGACTAATTAACGGATGTGAAGGTCTTTAAGAGAGATACTCTCGAAGTGGCCTTTGTTGGAGAGTTGGGTGGCAACATTTACATGGTTCATTTCTCGAAAGAGAGCACATTCCATGCAACTTGTCTAATGGCCAAGGCCGACAAGGGGTGGCTATGGCATCGCCGGCTAGCCCATGTCGGCATGAGAAATCTTCAAGATCTCTTAAAGGGTAATCACATCCATGGACTAACCAATGTCTCTTTTGAGAAAGATCCTGTGTGTGGTGCATGCATAGCCGGGAAGCAACATAAATCAAAGCACCCACCCAAGAATATCATGTCTACTTCAAGGCCTTTGGAGCTCCTTCATGTGGATCTTTCTGGGCCTCCTTCATGGGATAGTCTTGGTGGGAAAAAGTATGGGCTTGTCATTGTTGATGATTACTCAAGATATACCTGGGTGTTTTTCCTCAAATCCAAGGATGAGATGAAGATCACCATCATTGACTTTGTCAAGCAAGCACAACGCAAGTTTGATAAAGACATCTTGGCAATAAGAAGTGATAATGGCTCTGACTTCAAGAACTACACCTTGGAAGAATTTCTTAGTGATGAAGGGATTGAGCATCAATATTCAGCTCCATACACTCCTCAGCAAAATGGTGTAGCCAAAAGGAAGAACCGTACACTTGTGGAGATGGCAAGGTCTATGTTGGATGAATACAAGTCGCCACATAGTTTTTGGGCCGAGGAGGGGTGAGAGCCCTCATCGCCCATCTCTTCTTGCTTCGCCTGCTTCGCCTGCTTCTTCTCCCCTGCTCCACCTCCAGTCTTGATGCCAATGGCACTGATCCGCAGATTCTCGGCCGAAGAGAAGGGGAAGGCCCCACGGGATGGACCTGATCCGCTCCCGCCGAAGAAGAGGCTGGTCCACCGCCGTGGTGAGGTCGTGGGGCTGGAGATGACGAGGCCTTGGTGCGAGCGGCCACTTCCTGGGTACCCGCTACCCCAGTACGCCTGAGCCGAGGGCTCCGGAGAAAGGTACGGCGAGCGGTGCCGCCCGCGCCGCAGGCGCGGTCGGCACGCTGTGGTGGCGCACGCCGTCGCCCCTGGAGTCCACGCCACGGACTCCTCTCGCGAGCTCGTGCTGCATGCAGCGATGCCTCCAAGCACCTGGATCCGCTTCCCTTCATTCTTCTCCACCGAGATGCCATCGAGGGGGCCTCTCGATCTTTGGCTGTAGCACGCCGACTGTGGCGCTCAGGCGACCGGAGCAGAGGTTGAAGTCGTCTCCCCGGGCAAGATCTTCATGACCCGAGGCTGGGGCGAGGTTGCCCGGGTCTGCCGAATGGGAGGCGCCCTCGTGATCCATTTTGAATACGATGGCGCCTCCTTGCTGTCCTTCAAGGTCTTCGACGCAGAAGGCCGCCGCCTGGAGTGGTGCTCGGGAGGGGGCGGTCAGGAGATCGACGGGGCAGGGGCTGGGCCCGTCGTCCGCTCCCCCAACGGCTCCTCCGGCAGCAGCAACGACGCTTGGGAGTCTAGCGACTGTCCTGAACTCTTCGAGACTCTGGAGACGAGCGACGATAGCAACGTGCCCCCGAGCTCGCGCTACGCTCGGGGCAGGGCGGCAACATCAGGACGTCGCCGCGGCTGATCTGGATGAGGTTGGAGCCGGGCTCCCGTGGCCCACTGTTGATGATGGCGTCGGCCACGGAGGCGCGTGTAGTTAGTGCTCCTCAGAGTTCTTTCCTTTTGTTCCCTGCGAGGAATCAAGAAACACCCTGCGGGGGCGTGTAAAGGGCCTGCGATGTCTTTTGTTGATGTCATCCTTATCATGAAATCGTGCGAATGTTTTCCCTGCCCCGGCTCGGTTCCCCTTTCTAACCTCGCGAAGACTTGGTGCTCTATGCTAACAGGTCTCGGTCCCCAGGCAGGCTGCAGCCGTCGCTGGTATGCCAGGTCGCGATGCCGTGGTCAAGGCCAGGAGGTGAGCGGCCCGAGGTCCAGTAAGAGCCCCTGAGGCGCGATGCTCAGGAGGTCCCCTTTAGCGTGCAAGCAGCCGTCGAGAGGTGAGAAAGGAAGGCAACGTTGCCGTCACAGAGCCGCAGCAAGTGAGGATCTCGTGTTGTAACGATTAGTTGTTCCAGGCGCAAGACTTATCTCGGTAGTCTGGAGTCGTTCCCTTGCGTTGCGCTAGACTTGCGCGTCGACGGCCGTGGCGCAGCTAGGTTAGGCCCGTGCGAGCCTCCGCTTTCTTCCCCACACTCTCCTTCGTGCTCTACGTCCTCAGGTCCCGGCCCTCGAGCGAGCTCAGTCGCCGCTGGTATGCCAGGTCGCGATGCCGTGGTCAAGGCCAGGGGGTGAGGGCTGGAGAGCCAGTAAGAGCTCCTGAGTCGCGATGCTCAGGAGCCCCCCTTTTAATGCACAAGCGAATCGCATGGGAAATAGAGGGAGCTCGTGGTGCCGCTCGCTGTAGACCTCAGGAGGTTCCTGTAAATCAGCACAAGAAAAGCACGGGCTGCCATTATGATTGCCGGCTGGCCATTGGTTGCTCCGAGAGAGAGGTGAGGGCACTAAGGGTCTGGTGAGGTGACGCGCGTGGGGCTGCCGCGGGCTAGAGCTCGACCGCTCAGGTTTGTTGGCGCTGCAGGGACGGACCCATGCGCAAGCGCCGTCCCAGCGTGAGCAGCTCCCGTGGTAGGTGGCAATCGAGCAGGCAATAATCACAGGTAGGTTAGGCATGAAAGGCAAATCATCTTAGGTAAATGCAGGACGGATACATGCCACTGGGTCAGACCCAAGCGGCTTGGGGATGATGCAGCCCGAGGGGCGCCCCCCGGCAAGGTAAGCTAAAGACATAAGAAAAAGGGATACATGCCACAGGGACGGACCCACGCGGCCTGGGAATGATGCAGCCCTGAGGGCGCTCCCAGCTGAAATGAACTTGGAAGATGTCACCTGGTACCGTTGTAGAGGGGGTGTTAAGGTAGCTGAAGATGCGCGGTGAAGAGGCCGACCCTCACGAGCCACCGGGGCCCTGAGCCTCAGGAGGCTCTGGGGGTCCAGGTGGTTCCTTGAGGACTGTCTCCATCTCCGCTAGGACCGCGTGATGCCTGGCCTCTTGAGCCGCCAGAATGCTCCGCAGGTGACGCTGGTAGGTGGCAGCCGCGTTCGGTAGGCCGAAAGGCATGTGAACATAGCTGTGCGGCGGACCCTCGCAGCGTCCCACGCACGAAGGCCAGAAGCGCTCCTGAGATGCGGCTCGGTTGAGCCCTGGGACGTCGATGTAGACGCGCAGCCCACCATCCTCGCCTGGATGGGGGGCCACGCCAGGCAAGCGGCGGTCGCCGCGCATGGCCCTCGCTTCCTGAAGCTCCTGAGTGGTCTTGGCGATGAACTCCTGACTGTTGGGCTTCCCACGCCCTGTGCCTTCCTGAGGGAAACGTGCCGCGAAGCACGCCTCCAAGTGGTGCCCGAGCGCCTCCCTCATGATGTTGGCGAGGTCCAAGGCCCTCCAGAAGAGAGCCCCCGAGCCCTGCCCGAGGAGGGCGCCGGGCGCGCCTTCCTATGCGATGGAAGAAGGAGCCCCAGGCACGGGGCTGATCCAGACGCAGCACCACCCGGGATGCCAACCTCCTGAGGCCTTGTGTGGAGCGGTTGCTTCTTCTTCTTGGGGATGGCCTCAGGAGGGTTCTCGCCCTTGCTGTCCGGGTCCTCGATTGCTGCAGCTTGGAAGGCGCACTCGAGGGAGCACACCGCATCTCTCTCTTCACAGCGGAACGTGATGATTCCGCCGCTTCCTGGCATCTTGAGGACGTCGTAGCCGTGGTGGGTCACTGCCATGAACTTGGCCAGGGTCGGATACCCGAGGATGGCATTGTACGGCAGGTGGATGTGGGCAACGTCGAAGTCGATGAGCTCGGTGCGGTAGTTGTCGCGCTTTCCGAAGGTGACAGGGAGGCGGACCTGCCCTATCGGGGTGGTGGAACCGTCAGTAACTCCTGAGAAAGGCTTGGTAGGCTGAAGTTGATCATATGGCACTTGAAGGTTGTCGAACATCTCTACGGACAGGACGTTCAGCCCTGCGTCGCCATCGATGAGGGTCCTGGTGACTTGCACGTTGCTGATGACTGGTGAACAGAGCATCGGGAGGACGCCAGCAGTAGCCGCACACTTGAGTTGATCTGCCGAGCTGAAGGTGATGGCGCACTTGGACCACCTGAGCGGGCGCATGGCCTCGAGCTTGGGGAGGACTGCGTTCACCTCGCGAGCGAACTGCTTGAAGATGCGCTGAGAGGCTGGGGCCTGAGCTTCCCCCAAGATGCAAGCGATAGCACGTGGCTCCTGGAAGCCCCCAGCCCCCTCGTCCTGGTGATGGTCGTCATTCCTTCTTGGCGGCGGAGGCAGCGGAGGAAGGCCTGTGTTACCCTGCGGGCGGTCCTCGCGAGGCTGATCCCTCCAGGCGCCCTCGCGAGGCTGGTCCTGCCAGCGATCCTCATGAGGTCGGTCACGCCACTCCTGGCGAGGGCCACGGTCGTCCCATCGTCCTCTGCCACGTCCTCCTCCTCGGCCTTATCCCCGGTCATTTCGCACGGGGCGTCGACTGAAGCGTCCTTCTCGAATGGCCCTGAGCTCCTGGCAGTCGCTGGTGTCGTGGGTGTGGAGGTTGTGGTAGGCGCAGAACGGTCAGCTGCCCTTGGACGACTCCGGCTGGTCCCTGCCGTGCTTCGTGTCTGGTTCTGCCGCAAGCACGGCCGCTCCCTTGCGCTTCACGTCCTTGGCCTTGGTCTTCTTTCCTTCCGGGTCAGCAACTGGAAGCTCAAGGAGGGAGAGGCGTCCCTCCTCAGCTCTTGCGCACTTGGTCACCAGGTTGAACAGCTCCAGGGATGTGCACAACTCCTCGTGGATGGCGAGCTCCTCCTTCATCTTGACGTCACGGACGCCATCAGAGAACGCCGACATGATGGCCTCGTCCGTCACCTTGGGGATCATGAGGCAGACGTTGTTGAAGCGCTGGATGTATTTCTGGAGGGTCTCCCCAGGCTGTTGCTTGATGCGGCGCAGGTCACCCGCGGCCGGGGGGCGGTCGCGAGTGCCCTGGAAGTTGGCGATGAAGCGGCTGCGCATCTTCTCCCATGATGAGATCGAGCCGGGAGGCAGGTTCATGAGCCACGAGCGGGCACCGTCCTTGAGCGCCATGGAAAACCAATTCGCCATGACTTTCTCGTCACCGTTGGCCGCCTCGATGCTCAGCTCATAGAGCTGCAAGAACTCCGCGGGGTCGGGGGTGCCGTCGTAGCGAGGAGGCAGGTCCATCTTGAACTTGCCGGGCCAGGCGACGCTACGCAGCTCGGGGGTGAAGGCGCGGCAACCTGCTGTGGTCACCGGGGCCCTTTGTTGACGCGGAGCTTGCTCTTGATGGTGCCCGCGCGCTACCGCCAGGGGCAGTACGCGGTCTTGTCACGCCGGTGCAGGGAGCATGGGGGTGCCTTCTTGAGGCCGAGGGATTTCTTGGCAGCTTTTTTCTTGTCGCGCGGGTGCTGGATGTGGTGGGTCACGTCTAGGGGCCGCGCGCCTTGGAGCCAGGGCGCCGTCTTGGGGGAGAGGTGGTAGAGGCGCTCCTTGAGCCTCGTCGCCCATACCTGGCGGAGGGCGAGGCAGTGAGAGAGACGGCGCGGGAGAGCCCCCCGCGGCGCTGACGAGCTCGGTGATGCGAGCGAGCCATTCTTCGTAGAGGTCGTCGACGGGGCGATAATGCAGGAGTTCACGTGCCAGAAGCAGCGTGGCCGGCGTGTCCAGGGGGCGCGACAAGCATGGGACGACGAACCAGCCGGGGTCAGCGACGCAGTGGCGATGCGGCCTTCCCGCCGCATCGAGGGGTGCAGCGAGGATGCTTGCTGCTCGTTCCCCGCCGGGCCGGTGGCGGCGTTGGCGGCAGGCGACGGAGAACGACGGGGAGGCCTGCCGACAGGAGCCGTCTGGGCGACGCGAGCGGTGAGAGCAGCCCGGCACTCGGCGCGGGCTCGGCAGGCGTCAAACATGGATGCGATGAAGCGATGGGATGCAGATCAGTGGAAAGAAGAATTCGGCACACCCTTACCTGGCACGCCAAATGTCGGATATCGGGTTCTGGCAAAACCCTTGAGGTTCGAACACTGGGGTGCGCACGAAGATTTCCCCCTACCAAAACATGCCCTCAGCCTCGCCGCGATCTCTAAGATAGCACCATGAACTCACAACACAAGAGACACAAGATTTATACAGGTTCGGGCCACCGTTGTGGTGTAATACCCTACTCCTGTGTGGTGGTGGTGGATTGCCTCTTGGGCTGGTGATGCACAGTACAAGGGAAGAACAGCCTCCTGAGGAGAGGTGTTCTTGTGGTTGGCGAACTTGTGTGGGTGAGGATGATCTGAATCAGCTGCCTTCTACTGTGGTGGCTAGCCCTATTTATAGAGGCCCTGGTCCTCTCCCCAAATATTGAGCGGGAAGGGATTCAACAACGGCCATTTTGAAAGGGGACAGCTAGTACAAGCTATCCTGACTAAAGGTGGTCTTCGCCTGTCAAAGGCGCTGGTGGTGACGCTGTCTTGGGCTCCACGATGACCTCTGTCCTGCCGTCCTACTGGTCTTGGTCTCGTTGCACCGATATGGAAACCTTTGCCTGATGCCTCGGTACTCCGCGCCTGCGCTTGCCCCCTTAGCACCAAAGGGGAAACGAGGACACTGCTCGCGCTGGTGCCCGCCTCGTGCCCGCCTGGCCTGGGTCGTCATGGCTTGCGTCACGGGAACCTCACGAGGTACCCCTTGCCTTGATCTCTCCGCCTCCCTCGCGAGCCTGCCTGGTGAGGCCGCTCCTGAGGAGGCCTTGTGTCGTCCACCCTGCGAGGCTGGGCCCCTCGCGAGGGTCTTGATTGTTGGTTGACGAAGATGGGCCGTACTGGGGCACTGGTGGAGCCACGCCGCAGGTTGCAGGCAGGCAAGTCTGGGGACCCCCGTTCCCGGAACGCCGACACTTGTGAAGTCTCATGCTTCTCTCTCTAAGGATTGTGAGCTTCTATCCGTGTCCCTCAAGACTAAGGAAGAAGAGCTCACCCTTCTTACAAAGAGTTTGGAGACACTCAAGCTAACTTATCTTGAAACTCTAGCAAGGGCTTACTCTTCTCCTATTATCAATGTTGAAGCTTGTTCTACTAACTCTAGTAATGACCTAGCATCTATACTTGAGGAGAATCGCTTTCTTAAGGCTCAACTCGAGAAAGGTCTCATGACATGTGCTCAAGGACAAAAGAACATTGAAGAGGTATTGAGCCAACACAATGAGGTGTTTGCCAAAGAGGGGCTTGGGTTTGACCCAAGCACAAGCAAAAAGAAGACGTCTACTCAAATGTGCACCACTCCTCTAAAAGAAACATCTGTACGAGAAGGGAACAAGGAGAAAGGTAAAGTTGTGAATGGAAAGGCCACAAGGGGCATGCCCACTCTCAACAAGCCAAAAGAGTTCATGCCTCCATCCTATGTACTCCGTAAAACTAAGGATGGAGAAGTTTATGCAAAATCTGTTGGTCCTCGAAATGCATTTCGTTTCTATGCTATTTGGGTCCCTAAGACCGTTGTGACTAACTTGAGAGGTCCCATTGCAAAATGGGTGCCTCTAACCAAGTCATAATTGTGTGTAGGTTGCTTTCTCTGGTGGAGTAAAATGGGTGATCGATAGTGGATGTACCAATCATATGACCGGAGATAGCAAATTGCTCTATGACTTCATGGAAGATATTCAACCATTTATGAGCATTATGTTTGGTGGAGGACAGGTACTCGGGTTGGGCAAGGTGGCTATTACAAATGACATGTCTCTTGCAAATGTCATGCTTGTCCAATCCCTTAAATACCATTTGCTTTCCATACGCCAATTGGCTTCTATTGGCTATGACACACTCTTTGGACTAATTAACGGATGTGAAGGTCTTTAAGAGAGATACTCTCGAAGTGGCCTTTGTTGGAGAGTTGGATGGCAACCTTTACACGGTTGATTTCTCGAAAGAGAGCACATTCCATGCAACTTGTCTAATGGCCAAGGCCGACAAGGGGTGGCTATGGCATCGCCGGCTAGCCCATGTCGGCGTGAGAAATCTTCAAGATCTCTTAAAGGGTAATCACATCCTTGGACTAACCTATGTCTCTTTTGAGAAAGATCCTGTGTGTGGTGCATGCATAGCCGGGAAGCAACATAAATCAAAGCACCCACCCAAGAATATCGTATCTACTTCAAGGCCTTTGGAGCTCCTTCATGTGGATCTTTTTGGGCCTCCTTCATGGGATAGTCTTGGTGGGAAAAATTATGGGCTTGTCATTGTTGATGATTACTCAAGATATACATGGGTGTTTTTCCTCAAATCCAAGGATGAGATGTAGATCACCTTCATTGACTTTGTCAAGCAAGCACAACGCTGTTGGGGAACGTAGTAATTTCAAAAAAATTCCTACGCACACGCAAGATCATGGTGATGCATAGCAACGAGAGGGGAGAGTGTTGTCCACGTACCCTCGTAGACCAAAAGCGGAAGCGTTAACACAACGCGGTTGATGTAGTCATACGTCTTCACGATCCGACCGATCAAGTACCGAACGCACGGCACCTCCGAGTTCAGCACACGTTCAGCTCGATGACGTCCCTCGAACTCCGATCCAGCCGAATGTTGAGGGAGAGTTTCGTCAGCACGACGGCGTGGTGACGATGATGATGTTCTACCGACGCAGGGCTTCGCCTAAGCTCCGCAACGATATTATCGAGGTGTAATATGGTGGAGAGGGGCACCGCACACGGCTAAAAGATCGTGGATCAATTGTGTGTCTAGAGGTGCCCCCCTGCCCCCGTATATAAAGGAGCAAGGGGGAGGCCGCCGGCCTAGGAGGTGTGGCGTGCCAGGAGGAGTCATACTCCTACCGGGAGTAGGACTCCCCCCTTTCCTTGTTGGACTAGGAGTGGAAGAGGGGAAGAGGTAGAGGGGAGGAAGGAAGGGGGCGCCGCCCCCCTCTCCTTGTCCTATTCGGACTGGGGGGGAAGGGGGGCACGGCCCTGCCCTAGCCTCCTCTCCTCTCTTCCACCTAGGCCCACTAAGGCCCATTAAGTTACCGGGGGGTTCCTATAACCTCCCGGTACTCCGGAAAAATCCCGATTTCACCCGGAACACTTCCGATGTCCAAACATAGGCTTCCAATATATCAATCTTTATGTCTCGACCATTTCGAGACTCCTCGTCATGTCCGTGATCACATCCGGGACTCCGAACAACCTTCGGTACATCAAAACATATAAACTCATAATATAACTGTCATCGTAACGTTAAGCGTGCGGACCCTACGGGTTCGAGAACTATGTAGATATGACCGAGACACCTCTCCGGTCAATAACCAATAGCGGAACCTGGATGCTCATATTGGTTCCTACATATTCTATGAAGATCTTTATCGGTCAGACCGCATAACAACATACGTTGTTCCCTTTGTCATCGGTATGTTACTTGCCCGAGATTCGATCGTCAGTATCTCGATACCTAGTTCAATCTCGTTACCGGCAAGTATGTTTACTCGTTCCACAATACATCATCCCGCAACTAACTCATTAGTCACAATGCTTGCAAGGCTTATAGTGATGTGCATTACCAAGTGGGCCCAGAGATACCTCTCCGACAATCGGAGTGAAAAATCCTAATCTCGAAATACGCCAACCCAACAAGTACCTTTGGATACACCTGTAGAGCACCTTTATAATCACCCAGTTACGTTGTGATGTTTGGTAGCACACAAAGTGTTCCTCCGGTAAACGGGAGTTGCATAATCTCATAGTCATAGGAACATGTATAAGTCATGAAGAAAGCAATAGCAACATACTAAAACGATCGAGTGCTAAGCTAACGGAATGGGTCAAGTCAATCACGTCATTCTCCTAATGAGGTGATCCCGTTAATCAAATGACAACTCATGTCTATGGCTAGGAAACACAACCATCTTTGATTAACGAGCTAGTCAAGTAGAGGCATACTAGTGACACTCTGTTTGTCTATGTATTCACACATGTATTATGTTTCCGGTTAATACAATTCTAGCATGAATAATAAACATTTATCATGATATAAGGAAATAAATAATACTTTAGTGTTGCCTCTAGGGCATATTTCCTTCAGTCTCCCACTTGCACTAGAGTCAATAATCTAGATTACACAGTAATGATTCTTACACCCATGGAGTCTTGGTGCTGATCATGTTTTGCTCGTGGAAGAGGCTTAGTCAACGGGCCTGCAAC
The DNA here is from genome assembly GCF_002575655.3 of Aegilops tauschii subsp. strangulata. Classification (NCBI taxonomy): domain Eukaryota; kingdom Viridiplantae; phylum Streptophyta; class Magnoliopsida; order Poales; family Poaceae; genus Aegilops; species Aegilops tauschii. The sequence goes on from NC_053038.3 coordinate 428,346,863, forward strand.
ATTCAGATCCGTATGTATCTTGCAAATTTCTATGTCTCCCACCTGGACTAAATCCCGGATGGAATTGAAGCGTCTTTTGATGTGCTTGGTTCTCTTGTGAAATCTGGATTCCTTTGCTAAGGCAATTGCACCAGTATTGCCACAAAAGATTTTCATTGGTCCCGATGCACTAGGTATGACACCTAGATCGGATATGAACTCCTTCATCCAGACTCCTTCATTTGCTGCTTCCGAAGCAGCTATGTACTCCGCTTCACACGTAGATCCCGCCATGACACTTTGCTTAGAACTGCACCAACTGACAGCTCCACCGTTCAATGTAAATATGTATCCAGTTTGTGATTTAGAACCGTCCGGATCAGTGTCAAAGCTTGCATCAACGTAACCACTTATGATGAGCTCTTTGTCACCTCCATAAACGAGAAACATATCCTTAGTCCTTTTCAGGTATTTCAGGATGTTCTTGACCGTTGTCCAGTAATCCACTGCTGGATTACTTTGGTACCTCCCTGCTAAACTTATAGCAAGGCACACATCAGGTCTGGTACACAGCATTGCATACATGATAGAGCCTATGGCTGAAGCATAGGGAACATCTTTCATCTTCTCTCTATCTTTTGCAGTGGTCGGGCATTGAGTCTTACTCAATCTCACACCTTGTAGTACAGGCAAGAACCCTTTCTTTGCTTGATCCATTTTGAACTTCTTCAAAACTTTGTCAAGGTATGTGCTTTGTGAAAGTCCAATTAAGCATCTTGATCTATCTCTATAGATCTTAATGCCTAATATATATGCAGCTTCACCGAGGTCTTTCATTCAAAAACTCTTATTCAAGTATCCCTTTATGCTATCCAGAAATTTTATATCATTTCCAATCAGCAATATGTCATCCACATATAATATCAGAAATGCTACTGAGCTCCCACTCACTTTCTTGTAAATACAGGCTTCTCCAAAAGTCTATATAAAACCAAATGCTTTGATCACACTATCAAAGCGTTTATTCCAACTCCGAGAGGCTTGCACCAGTCCATAAATGGATCGCTGGAGCTTGCACACTTTGTTAGCTCCCTTTGGATCGACAAAACCTTCCGGTTGCATCATATACAACTCTTCTTCCAGAAATCCATTCAGGAATGCAGTTTTGACATCCATTTGCCAAATTTCATAATCATAAAATGCGGCAATTGCTAACATGATTCGGACAGACTTAAGCATCGCTACGGGTGAGAAGGTCTCATCGTAGTCAATCCCTTGAAATTGTCGAAAACCTTTCGCAACAAGTCGAGCTTTATAGACAGTAACATTACCATCAGTGTCAGTCTTCTTCTTGAAGATCCATTTACTTTCAATGGCTTGCCGACCATCGGGCAAGTCAACCAAAGTCCATACTTTGTTCTCATACATGGATCCCATCTCGGATTTCATGGCTTCAAGCCATTTTGCGGAATCTGGGCTCACCATCGCTTCTTCATAGTTCGTAGGTTCGTCATGGTCTAGTAACATAACCTCCAGAACAGGATTACCGTACCACTCTGGTGCGGATCTTGATCTAGTTGACCTACGAGGTTCAGTAATAACTTGATCTGAAGTTTCATGATCATTATCATTAACTTCCTCACTAATTGGTGTAGGTGTCGCAGAAACTGATTTCTGTGATGATCTACCTTCCAATAAGGGAGCAGGTACAGTTACCTCATCAAGTTCTACTTTCCTCCCACTCACTTCTTTCGAGAGAAACTCCTTCTCTAGAAAGGATCCATTCTTAGCAACGAATATCTTGCCTTCGGATCTGTGATAGAAGGTGTACCCAACAGTCTCCTTTGGGTATCCTATGAAGACACATTTCTCCGATTTAGGTTCGAGCTTATCAGGTTGAAGTTTCTTCACATAAGCATCGCAACCCCAAACTTTAAGATACGACAACTTTGGTTTCTTGCCAAACCATAGTTCATAAGGCGTCGTCTCAACGGATTTCGATGGTGTCCTATTTAGAGTGAATGCAGCCGTCTCTAAAGCATAACCCCAAAACGATAGCGGTAATTCAGTAAGAGACATCATAGATCGCACCATATCTAATAAAGTACGATTACGACGTTCGGACACACCATTACGCTATGGTGTTCCGGGTGGCGTGAGTTGCGAAACTATTCCGCATTGTTTCAAATGTAGGCCAAACTCGAAACTCAAATATTCTCCTCCACGATCAGATCGTAGAAATTCTATTTTCTTTTTACGATGATTTTCAACTTCATTCTGAAATTCTTTGAACTTTTCAAATGTTTCAGACTTATGTTTCATTAAGTAGATATACCCATATCTGCTCAAATCATCTGTGAAGGTGAGAAAATAACGATATCCGCCACGAGCCTCAATATTCATCGGACCACATACATCTGTATGTATGATTTCCAATAAATCTGTTGCTCTCTCCATAGTTCCGGAGAACGGTGTTTTAGTCATCTTGCCCATGAGGCACGGTTCGCAAGTACCAAGTGATTCATAATCAAGTGATTCCAAAAGTCCATCAGTATGGAGTTTCTTCATGCGTTTTACACCGATATGACCTAAACGGCAGTGCCACAAATAAGTTGCACTGTCATTATCAACTCTGCATCTTTTGGCTTCGACATTATGAATATGTGTGTCACTACTATCGAGATTCATTAAAAATAGACCACTCTTCAAGGGTGCATGACCATAAAAGATATTATTCATATAAATAGAACAACCATTATTCTCTGATTTAAATGAATAACCGTCTCGCATCAAACAAGATCCAGATATAATGTTCATGCTTAACGCTGGCACCAAATAACAATTATTTAGGTCTAATACTAATCCCGAAGGTAGATGTAGAGGTAGCATGCCGACGGCGATCACATCGACTTTGGAACCATTTCCCACGCGCATCGTCACCTCATCCTTAGCCAATCTTCGCTTAATCCGTAGCCCCTGTTTCGAGTTGCAAATATTCGCAACAGAACCAGTATCAAATACCCAGGTGCTACTGCGAGCATTAGTAAGGTACACATCAATAACATGTATATCACATATACCTTTGTTAACCTTGCCATCTTTCTTATCCGCCAAATACTTGGGGCAGTTCCGCTTCCAGTGACCAGTCTGCTTGCAGTAGAAGCACTCAGTTTCAGGCTTAGGTCCAGACTTGGGTTTCTTCTCCTGAACAGGAACTTGCTTGCTGTTCTTCTTGAAGTTCCCTTTCTTCTTCCCTTTGCCCTTTTTCTTGAAACTAGTGGTTTTACTGACCATCAACACTTGATGCTCCTTTTTGATTTCTACCTCCGCTGCCTTTAGCATTGCGAAGAGCTCGGGAATTGTCTTATTCATCCCTTGCATGTTATAGTTCATCACGAAGCTCTTGTAGCTTGGTGGCAGTGATTGAAGAATTCTGTCAATGACGCTATCATCCGGAAGATTAACTCCCAGTTGAATCAAGTGATTATTATACCCAGACATTTTGAGTATATGCTCACTGACAGAACTATTCTCTTCCATCTTGCAGCTGTAGAACTTATTGGATACTTCATATCTCTCAATCCGGGCATTTGCTTGAAATATTAACTTCAACTCCTGGAACATCTCATATGCTCCATGACGTTCAAAACGTCGTTGAAGACCCGGTTCTAAGCCGTAAAGCATGGCACACTGAACTATCGAGTAGTCATCAGCTTTGCTCTGCCAGACGTTCATAACTTCTGGTGTTGCTCTTGTAGGAGGCCTGGCACCTAGCGGCGCTTCCAGGACGTAATTCTTCTGTGCAGCAATGAGGATAATCCTCAAGTTACGGACCTAGTCCGTGTAATTGCTACCATCATCTTTCAACTTTGCTTTCTCAAGGAACGCATTAAAATTCAACGGAACAACAGCACGGGCCATTTATCTACATTTAACATAGACAAGCAAGATACTATCAGGTACTAAGTTCATGATAAATTCAAGTTCAATTAATCATATTACTTAAGAACTCCCACTTAGATAGACATCCCTCTAATCATCTAAGTGATTACGTGATCCAAATCAACTAAACCATGTCCGATCATCACGTGAGATGGAGTAGTTTCAATGGTGAACATCACTATGTTGATCATATCTACTATATGATTCACGCTCGACCTTTCGGTCTCCGTGTTCCGAGGCCATATCTGCATATGCTAGGCTCGTCAAGTTTAACCTGAGTATTCCGCGTGTGCAACTGTTTTGCACCCGTTGTATTTGAACGTAGAGCCTATCACACCCGATCATCACGTGGAGTCTCAGCACGAAGAACTTTCGCAACGGTGCATACTCAGGGAGAACACTTTTATCTTGAAATTTTAGTGAGAGATCATCTTATAATGCTACCGTCAATCAAAGCAAGATAAGATGCATAAAAGATTAACATCACATGCAATCAATATAAGTGATATGATATGGCCATCATCATCTTGTGCTTGTGATCTCCATCTCCGAAGCACCGTCATGATCATCATCGTCACCGGCTCGACACCTTGATCTCCATCGTAGTATCGTTGTCGTCTCGCCAACTTATTGCTTTTATGACTATCGCTACCGCTTAGTGATAAAGTAAAACAATTACATGGCGATTGCATTGCATACAATAAAGCGACAACCATATGGCTCCTGCCAGTTGCCGATAACTCGGTTACAAAACATGATCATCTCATACAATAAAATATAGCATCATGTCTTGACCATATCACATCACAACATGCCCTGCAAAAACAAGTTAGACGTCCTCTACTTTGTTGTTGCAAGTTTTACGTGGCTGCTACGGGCTTAGCAAGAACCGTTCTTACCTACGCATCAAAACCACAACGATAGTTTGTCAAGTTGGTGCTGTTTTAACCTTCACAAGGACCGGGCTAGCCACACTCGGTTCAACTAAAGTGAGAGAGACAGACACCCGCCAGTCACCTTTAAGCAACGAGTGCTCGCAACGGTGAAACCAGTCTCGCGTAAGCGTACGCGTAATGTCGGTCCGGGCCGCTTCATCTCACAATACCGCTGAACCAAAGTATGACATGCTGGTAAGCAATATGACTTATATCGCCCACAACTCACTTGTGTTCTACTCGTGCATAGCATCAATGCATAAAACCAGGCTCGGATGCCACTGTTGGGGAACGTAGTAATTTCAAAAAAATTCCTACGCACACGCAAGATCATGGTGATGCATAGCAACGAGAGGGGAGAGTATTGTCCACGTACCCTCGTAGACCGAAAGCGGAAGCGTTAACACAACGCGGTTGATGTAGTCGTACGTCTTCACGATCCGACCGATCAAGTACCGAACGCACGGCACCTCCGAGTTCAGCACATGTTCAGCTCGATGACGTCCCTCGAACTCCGATCCAGCCGAGTGTTGAGGGAGAGTTTTGTCAGCATGCCGGCGTGGTGACGATGATGATGTTCTACCGACGCAGGGCTTCGCCTAAGCTCCGCAACGATATTATCGAGGTGTAATATGGTGGAGAGGGGCACCGCACACAGCTAAAAGATCGTGGATCAATTGTGTGTCTAGAGGTGCCCCCCTGCCCCCGTATATAAAGGAGCAAGGGGGAGGCCGCCGGCCTAGGAGGTGTGGCGCGCCAGGAGGAGTCCTACTCCTACCGGGAGTAGGACTCCCCCCCTTTCCTTGTTGGACTAGGAGTGGAAGAGGGGAAGAGGTGGAGCGGAGGAAGGAAGGGAGGCACCGCCCCCCTCTCCTTGTCCTATTCGGACTGGGGGGAAAAGGGGCACGGCCCTGCCCTAGCCTCCTCTCCTCTCTTCCACCTAGGCCCACTAAGGCCCATTAAGTTACCGGGGGGTTCCCGTAACCTCCCGGTACTCCGGAAAAATCCCGATTTCACCCGGAACACTTCCGATGTCCAAACATAGGCTTCCAATATATCAATCTTTATGTCTCGACCATTTCGAGACTCCTCGTCATGTCCGTGATCACATCCGGGACTCCGAACAACCTTCGGTACATCAAAACATATAAACTCATAATATAACTGTCATCGTAACGTTAAGCGTGCGGACCCTACGGGTTCGAGAACTATGTAGACATGACCGAGACACCTCTCCGGTCAATAACCAATAGCGGAACCTGGATGCTCATATTGGTTCCTACATATTCTACGAAGATCTTTATCGGTCAGACCACATAACAACATACGTTGTTCCCTTTGTCATCGGTATGTTACTTGCCCGAGATTCGATCGTCGGTATCTCGATACCTAGTTCCATCTCGTTACCGGCAAGTCTCTTTACTCGTTCCGCAATACATCATCCCGCAACTAACTCATTAGTCACAATGCTTGCAAGGCTTATAGTGATGTGCATTACCAAGTGGGCCCAGAGATACCTCTCCGACAATCGGAGTGACAAATCCTAATCTTGAAATACGCCAACCCAACAAGTACCTTTGGATACACCTGTAGAGCACCTTTATAATCACCCAGTTACGTTGTGACGTTTGGTAGCACACAAAGTGTTCCTCCGGTAAACGGGAGTTGCATAATCTCATAGTCATAGGAACATGTATAAGTCATGAAGAAAGCAATAGCAACATACTAAAACGATCGAGTGCTAAGCTAACGGAATGGGTCAAGTCAATCACGTCATTCTCCTAATGAGGTGATCCCGTTAATCAAATGACAACTCATGTCTATGGCTAGGAAACACAACCATCTTTGATTAACGAGCTAGTCAAGTAGAGGCATACTAGTGACACTCTGTTTGTCTATGTATTCACACATGTATTATGTTTCCGGTTAATACAATTCTAGCATGAATAATAAACATTTATCATGATATAAGGAAATAAATAATACTTTATTATTGCCTCTAGGGCATATTTCCTTCAAACGCAAGTTTGATAAAGACATCTTGGCAATAAGAAGTGATAATGGCTCTGAGTTCAAGAACTACACCTTGGAAGAATTTCTTAGTGATGAAGGGATTGAGCATCAATATTCAGCTCCATACACTCCTTAGCAAAATGGTGTAGCCGAAAGGAAGAACCGTACACTTGTGGAGATGGCAAGGTCTATGTTGGATGAATACAAGTCGCCACATAGTTTTTGGGCCGAGGCTGTCAACACTGCATGACATGCATCAAACCGGATCTTCCTCCGCACTATATTGGAAAAGACTCCATACGAGCTGCTCACTGGGAACAAGCCGAGTGTCAAGTACTTTCGGGTATTTGGGTGCAAATATCATCCTCAACAAAAGAGAACGGTTAGGAAATTTCAATCCAAAACAATTGAGGGCATATTTGTTGGCTATGGATCAAACTCTCACGCCTATAGAGTCTACAAAAAATACAATGGATGTGTTGTAGAAACTTGTGACGTGGTGTTTGATGAATTTAATGGCTCCCATGGGGAGCAAGTTGATCTAACTGATGTAGGTGAAGAATATTCTTCTCAACATATTTTGACCATGGGTGTTGGTGCACTTCTTCCAATGGAACAAGAACCTCATGATGATGATGAAGAAGATGGAAGCTTCACACATCATCAAACTACTTCAACACTCACCTCCTCAAGATCCTATTGCTCAACCAAGGCCCTTAGTCCAAGTACAAGAAGATGATCAAGTCCCTCTTCATGACAATCTTCAAGAACAAGATCATCATCAAGGGCAAGAACAAGACAGTGCAATCATTGATGATGAACCTCAACAAATGCAAGATGCAGAAGAAGATCTTCCACCACACATTAATGATCCATATGCTGAGGACGTGGATGATGGGCTTGAAGTTGAACCTCGCGAAACCCTAACCTCCATCATGCGTCGAGTGGTCGGTCGTGTTGATGTTGACAAAATTCTCACCAGAATATCGGAAGGTAGAGTCACTCGTAAACATTTGACAAACTTTTGTGCTCACTTCTCGTTTGTGTCTAGTGTTGAGCCTCTCAAGGTACAAGATGCATTGATGGACAACGATTGGCTCATTGCTATGCAAGAAGAGTTGAACAGTTTTAAACGCAACCAAGTGTGGTCATTAGTCGAGAGGCCAACTACGGAGCACAATGTCATTGGAACAAAATGGATTTTCAAGAACAAACAAGATGAGAATGGTGTAATCATCCGTAACAAGGCAAGGTTAGTGGCACAAGGGTACTCACAAGTTGAAGGTTTTGACTTTGGTGAGACCTTTGCCCCCGTTGCCCGTCTTGAATCTATTCGCATCTTACTTGCTTATGCTGCTTTCAATGGTTTTACATTACATCAAATGGATGTGAAGGGTGCTTTCCTTAATGGTCCTCTACAAGAAGAAGTATATGTATCACAACCACCTGGGTTCGTTGATCCCGATCACAAAGACTATGTGTATAAACTTCATAAGGCTTTGTATGGCCTCAAACAAGCACCTCGTGCTTGGTATGATCATCTTAAGAAGTTTTTACTCGATGATGGTTTTGTGAGAGGGGTGATTGATCCCACTCTTTTTACTAAGAGGGACAAGGGTGATTTGATCTTATGCCAAATCTATGTAGATGATATCATTTTTGGTTCTCCTAACATTCATCTCTGCAAGAAGTTTGCAGCCTCCATGACCATGAATTTTGAAATGTCACTCAATACGGATTTGAAGTTCTTTCTCGGATTCCAAATTCAACAATTTCAATAAGGAATTTTCTTGTCTCAAGCAAAATACCTCAAGGATATCCTAGAGAAGTTTGGCATGTCTGATGCTAGTCCATGTAAGACACCCATGCCAACCAAAATTGTACTCACTGAAGACACGAATGGTATCCCTTTCGACCCATCTATTTACCACTCTATGATTGGTTCATTGCTTTATATTTGTGCATCTAGACCAGACATCATGTTCAGTGTGTGCATGTGTGCTAGATTTGAAGCTTCCCCTAGGGAAAGTCATCATAAGGCGGTTAAGCATATTCTTAGATACCCTGTTCACACCCCAAAGTTGGGTCTATGGTACCCCAAGGATGCTAAGTTTGATCTCATTGAGTACACGGATGCGGATTGGGCTGGAGACAAAGTGGGACGGAAGTCCACCTCCGGTGCATGTCAATTTCTTGGACGCTCCTTGGTAAGTTGGTCCTCAAAGAAGCAAAATTGTGTTGCCCTCTCCACTGCCAAAGCTGAATACATCACAACCGCCAGTTGTGCAACTCAGTTACTATGGATGAGGCAAACTTTGAAGGATTACGGTATCACCTATAGACATGTGCATCTTCTGTGTGATAATGAAAGTGCCATCAATATTGCTGAGAATCCCAAAGATCGTACCCGCACCAAGCACATTGATATTAGGTATCATTTCTTGAGGGATCATGTGGGAAAAGGTGACATTCATATTGATCATGTTGGTACAGGTATCCAACTTGCAGATATTTTCACCAAGCCATTGGATGAAGCAAGGTTTTGTCAACTTAGGCGTGAACTTGGTATCTTGGAGCTTGACAACATTATGTGAAACCTAGTACCCATCCATGCATTTTCATCATGTCTTGTCTTGATGTAGGCATATATTTAGGGGAAGACATTCAATTCATGAGTACTCTCACCCTACATAATGCATAGATAGAACAAACACTCTCAAAGCTACACTACTAGGGAAAACCCTAGTAGTAGCGCGGGTTTAATGCCCACTAGTAGCGCGTGCTGCCGCGCTACTAATAAGGCGCTACAGCTATTACTTAGCAGTAGCGCGTGCGGCACGCGCTACTGCTAAGACACATAGCGGTAGCGCTTGTTCTCCCCGCGCTGCTGCTAATCTAGCTAGTTGCAGCGTGCTTACTATCCATCGCTACTAGTATTCTTTTTTCATTTTTTTATTTTTAGTGTATTTATACGCCGTTATACAAATTTTGGTACAATACCAATTATGAGGTATATATCATTATGTCAATAACAGTGTGTCAAATGAAGGTGCATTAGGTTCAAGTGGAGGCAATATGTGGTGCATGTCAAAAGTATACTACTAATCCAAACTAGATCTAGTTTGGACTAGTAGTACTTTTGATGTGCACCACATGTTGCCTCCACTTGAATCTAATCCGCCAGCACAAGCTATTTAATCATCATCATAGTCATCCAACAGTATTTATTTAATCACCAGTCATAGTGTAGCACATAATCATCTTCAAACTCATTCTAGCTAGCTAATCACCACCAACACTAGATGCGGTAGCTATCTAATCACCACTAACACTAGCTAATAATAATCATCATAGTCATTACCACCAACACTAGCTATTTAATCATCATAGTCATAGTGTAGCACATCATCATCTTCAAACTCATTTCTAGCTAGCTAATCACTCCTGCTGCTCTCTCTCAGGTAAAATAACATAAAACATGTGTAGCTCTCCTCCTTCATCAAGTTGGAGCATGCAGATGAACCTGTCTCCTAATCATGGGCTGCGCTTCTGTTTGCTTCCCCCTAGTACTTCTCTACGATCGTTCAGAATTTTGGTCCAGTCTTTCACTATTAAGCATTCGTCGCTTTTAGAAAGCCCGAATGCACTAAAGTGCATTGTAGGATATCTTGGCCGTAGGCTAACAATACTCATGGTACCTGTAGTCTCGATCCCATAAGGCACAATATTCATCGGGAGTCCCTGTTGAAGAAAATCGTATGGTAACATACTTAGCAATGAAGTTTAGCTTAAAAATAATGTATGGAAAAGATGCACTGAGGACAAATAGTAAAAATCTTACCATATTTCCTAAATAGATGTGACTGTAGTTCATTACGAACACTATTCGTCGCACGTTTTCAGTACTAACATTTCTAAGTGCGGAAGAAAATTTGCCTTGACAGTATCAAGATCCTCAAGCCATGAAACATAATGACTTAGCTCCTCGCAGTTTAGTTCAGCCCCGGGACAGTAGTAGGTCCTGTCTACCAAGCGCTGGACATGTTTGCTTGAACGGAAATAAGCTGACAATAGAAATTAGTTGTCAACTATTTTTGAATAAACAATTTCAAAGACATAAATATGGTTGAGAAACTCACATGATGGTATAACTAGAGGCGTCTGCACATCGACCCAGATGTCAGTATTACCTTCAATATCATCTTCCGGACGAATATCAAAGGTGATAACCATATCAGGCTTAAATGCATAAGTCTTGCATAGTGCTCGCCATGTTTTGCATCCAAAATAGGTGTAGTCGTCTGCGTTGTATAATTTTTCGTGGAAAATATAACCATGCTCGGTCTTCAAGTAAACTTTCTTTACCTCCATAGTACGACTGAAACCTATCTTATCCAATACATAAACTCTTGCATGGCAGGGGATACGCTAGTAGAATAGTAAAATAAATAAATTATAAGTTGAAGCAAATGAAGCAGATGTCATGCTTAATTACGAAAAAATACTTGTCGTTGTGACTTACTGTATCCACTTCGAAGTTCTCGTCCAGCTTGATGCTGAAGCGCCTATAAACATCTAGGAAGATTCCGTCGCACAGGCCGCGCTCGTCTTCGCAGTATTTGCAAATACCGAAATCCTTTTCATCGTCAGACATTTCCTATGTTCATAGTTGAAACATTAATTGAAAATCGATCAAAGACAACTACCAGGATACTCAACACACAAATCCGGGGCACTCGATATTTCCTACAAGTCATGCCAAAATTCACGGAAAAATCCGGCATGACCTTTGCTAAAATAGGACATATCGAGTGCCTGAAATTTGCCGGAACGGAAATGAATCAACACTCCGGCAAAACATAGGCCACTCGGAGGTGTAACCTGCAAACATGACCGGCCACTTGGGCAAGCACATATCCTATTTGAGCAACACAAGATATACATTTCAAAATATCTTATAGGACTCAAATTAGCATGCATTCAATAAGCAAAAGTAAATCATCTCATGCGTCCATACATCGTCGAATATTATCACTAATACATCCAGAATAGTATCATACATATAACGTCACTAATACAACTAAAACCCTAGCGCACGACGGGTATCGGCGCGGGAGGTGGACACCCACAGAGAAGGAACCATCACAGGATCATAGCTCCAATGAGATCCCTGAAGAACCTGCCAGGTATTGGAGAACATGTGCTCCAACGCAAACAAGTAGAGACAGACGTGCGCGTCCTCCTCACTGACACGGTGACGCACCACCTCCGCGGGGTCCTCGAGCCTCTGGACCGTCACTGGCCCACGCGACCGCCACCAAAGAAGGTTCGAGTCAACGACAGGCTGGCTCCTCACCAACCTGCGCCCCCCGGTAGGTAGCGCCTCCCAGTACCATCCCGGCGGAGCCCAGTCTCGGACATGGCCCATCTGGTGACGCAGGTGTCCTCCGCCGACTTGACGACGAGGATGCGGGATAGGCATTGTCGACGTCGATGCGGGAAAAATTGCTTTAACTAAAAAAATAACAACAAGTTCTTACTAACTAGCTCTATTAATTCAACTAGTTCTTACTAAAAATAAACTTACTATAAATAAAAATAAACTAGTACCTAATTAGTACCTAGTTCTTACTAACTAATTAGTACCTAGGAACTACTGCCCTAATTACCATCTAATTTGATGAACCTAGGGGTGGAAAGTGGTAGCGGACATTCCAATTATCCAACTTAAAAGTGAAATAAGTGCTCAAATTTTACTCGTTTTATTATGCATTACACTAGTGTTTATTCATCATCTAAGAAAACATCATCTAATTAAGAAAACATCCTAGCCGCATTTGTATCCGATTCATTTCCACCCATAGATGAACCCTAACTAATTTGATGCAACTAAAATTTGAAGAACCCTATCTAGGCAGAGGTGGAGAAGGGGGAGGAGCAGGCGTGCTCACCTCGGGTGCCTGCGGCGAGAGAGGGGCAGGCGGCGTCGTGGTCGGGGTCGGGCGCGCGGCGGAGGGCGGCGTCGAGGTCGGGGTCGGGGGCGGCGTCGAGGGTGTGCGGAGAGCGACGGGAGAGCGCGCGGCGGCCGACGGATGACGGCGGCGGCGACAGCCAGAGGAGTTTGATTTGGGGGAAGTGGTCGTGGGGAAGAACGAACCGCGCGGTTAAGTCAGAAGTAGCAGTAGCGCGTTCCAGGAAGTGCGCTACTGCTAAGCTAGCTATAGCGCGTTCCTGCATACGCGCTACTGCTATTCCTTTTTCTTTTTTTCCCCTTTTTCATTTATTTCTCTTTACATTTTATTTTTTTTCCTTTCACCTTTTTCTATTTCTTTCATTTTCATTTACTTTTCTATTTGCTTTCTATTTAATTTTATTTCCTTTAGCAGTAGCGCCTTTCATCGTAAACGCGCTGCTACAAAGCAAGTAGCGGTAGCGCGGTTCTACGTAGATCGCTACTACTATGTGTAGCTTATCGGCTAAGCGGTGGGAATTTTAGTAGCAGCGCTTTTATCTTCAGGCACGCTACTGCTAGAATTTTATCTGTAGCGCGCTTTTTTGACACGCGCTACAGCTAAAGTTCTGTGTATAAGGTTTTCCCTAGTGGTGCTACCAAGTTTTTCAAACTATGGTGCTTTAAATGATGGAGTCGTGACTATGTATCCAAAGTCGAAATCTTTGCGATCCTATGTCCCATATGCTCAAACATGGTGACCTCGGTCACTGCTCATGGATTGCTTATATGAACCTTTCTTTACTTAATATTGTTGGGTTATTATTGCACATCTTAGTATGACCATAAAATTACTTTGTCTTTCATCTCTACAATATGAAAATCTCCTTGGCGGAGTCTATATCACAAACTATTTCTATATGGCCCTTACACTGCCCTCTCTCAGTCGCAATCTGTGTCCAGTGGCCGGACATCCGGGCCCTGACACTTCTTTTCTACCTAAAATCTTCGGGCGTCTCTAGTGGCCGGACATCCGGGCCCTGGAGTCCTGCTCGTCTGCTCCCTGACTGCTAGTCGCCGGATATCCGGGCTTCACCCCGGATGTTCGGCCTGTCGCTCGCAGACACACAAAACGGGATGGGGGCTTGGGATTTGGGGGCAGTTCCCCTTTCCTTCTCTCTCGCTCTCCCCATCTATTTCACACCGCCACCGCCACCGGGTTGTGCTTCGGCGCTGCCCCGGTCATCTCCTCCAACCTCTGGCCCCGATCTCCTGCCTACGTCTTCATCTCCTCCCGATCTTCGGTTCCATCCAATTCATTCTCTGGGTTGCGGTGTGAATCACTCGGGAGGGACCGGTTCGGGTGTTGACTTGTGGATTGGCCGCCGGAGTTCTTCATGGCTCGTACCAAGAACTGTGGCCCTCCTCCTTGTTCCTGGGGTATGGCTGCTATCTACCCTTGCCTCCTTTCCTATTTAGCACAACCATCCTAGGTTTTCATTATCTCTCATGGCTATCTTGGTGTATATATCTCTCCAGAGATTTGATGTCACTTGCCTAGCCTAAAGTCCTTTCTATGTACTTGGCTAAATCGACTTAATCATGGGCATGTCAATATTTTGATCTACCACGTGGACTTGTCCTATGGTCATGTTCGAAAATGTTCACATCCTCACTGTTTAATTTGCTTTATCCTTGTTCATACATTTTCACTCCTTCTCATCGGTACCCTCTCGTGCATCCGTTTCAGTCAATCGCCGGCAAGGTTCCACCGACTCCAATGAACATGCTCGACCTAAGAAGAAGAAGACCTCCACCGGTCCTAAGAAGAAGCGTACGGCACCATCACCAAGTCCGTCGGCCTCTGATCCGGATGATGAGGACTATGTTGGGGAGGAAGAGGAAGACATTACCCCTAGGAGCTCCATTGGTCAGTCAAAACCGGGCACCCGGAGGGGGCCCGTGCCTCAATTCTGTGGCTCTGCTATGCCTGTTGTCCGTGGTCGCCACATCTCCATGGAGATCCCTAACAGCGGGGATCACCCCATTCACGATTTCACAACCGTGGGGGCTGGTCCATACCTTGAGTTTCGAAGGGATATCAATCAATTTGAGATGAGGGCTGATGCTGAGGATGCTTGTTTCCGTACTCGCATGTAGCAGGACCTCTACTCTAGCTTCGCCCGCGGCCGTGGACTTGCTGTTCACAAGTACCTGGATCTTGAGTTCTTGCGTGATAATCCTGCCATATTCCCTGACAACCCAGTCAAGATCATTGATGATATGACTCTCAGTCCAGCAATGACCTTCAAGTGTGATTGGAATGAAGCGTCCATCCTTCAATTCTATGCCACCTGCTTCTTTGGCCCTGACAACACTCTCGCCCGGATGACCGATGATACCGTGCTGAGCATCACCTATGAGCGTTTTGTTCAGATTTTGGGCCTCTCTGGTGTTGGACACAAAATCCACAGTCTGGATCCACTGCATAAGCCCAAGGGATTGATGATTGCATGCCTCTTGTTAAGCCTGTCACTCAGCTCACTGAGGAGGAACGTGTGTATCTAATAACTATGGACCTGAAGGTCTGTGGTAAACTACTCACGCTTCATCGGAGAGGCAATGGTGTTGATGTAGAATCCCTCCGTGATCGGTTCCCCCTCCGGCAGATCGCCGGAAAAGGCCCCAAGATGGGATCTCACGGGTACAAAAGGTTGCGGCGGTGGAAAAGTGGTTTCGTTGTTCCTCCTGATGTTTCTAGGGTATAAGAGTACATATAGGCAAAAGAAGTACGTAGGTGGAGCTACGAGGGGCCAACGAGGGTGGGTGGCGCGCCTACCCCCCTGGGCGCGCCCTCCTGCCTCGTGGCCTCCTCGTAGAGTCCCAGACTTCAACTCCAAGTCTTCTGGATTGCTTTTGGTCCAAGAAAGATCCTCGCGAAGGTTTCATTCCGTTTGGACTCCGTTTGATATTCCTTTTCTGTAAAACACTAAAATAGGCAAAAACAGAAACTGGCACTGGGCCTGTGGTTAATAGGTTAGTCCCAAAAATAATATAAAAGAGCATATTAAAGCCCATTAAACATCCAAAACAGATAATATAATAGCATGGAAAAATAAAAAATTATAGATATGTTGGAGACGTATCACTTCGCGACCGTGGGAGTCCCGTGAGTGATGATGATCCTATTCCGGCGGCTCCATCCTCTTCCACCTTCGGATTCCCGTCTTGTGACGAGTTCGCCGAGTTCTTTGATGATAATGATGACATCCGCCAGGAGTGATTTCTACTGTATTCTTATGGTTCTTCACCCCTTTTTGCATGTTGCTGTCAAAGGGGGAGAAGTAGTATCTTGGTAGTTTGGGTTTGGATCATGCTATATGTTGGTCATGTGTGTGCACTATTATTCAAACTCTTATGTATGCTACATATGTTGCTTAATCGTTTGAGACTATGTTGTTAACCTTATGGCTATGGGTCGTTGTTGTCTCATATGTGCGTGTCATACTTTCCTATCTTTTTGAGTTACATATGCTACCATGAGAATTTGTGTTGTACATCCTAACATAATCATCCCATGCACACAATGAGGGGGAGCTAAAAGCAAATAGGAACATATACTGTATTATGCTCTCATGATTCACAATGCAAGATTTATTTATTGCATCTATGATACTACATGTATGATTGTCATCAACAAACAAAAAGGGGGAGATTGAAAGTGCAATCTTGCCCTTACATCATGTTTTGATGTTGATGACAATATACATGTAGGGGACTAACTACGTTTGTCAAGTAAATCTCAGGTGTTAGTCTCTGGTCCATCAAAATGTGCGAGGATCGTGTGCATACGAAGTTGAATTTACCCAAAGTATACTCAAGCAAGAAGTATCAAAAAGATTGCATCATTTGATTTCTTGGGTATATGATCCCGCACTATTAAGAGGGGATCGATAGGGTTAGTGAAGGACTTGCTCAAGCCACAATAATTCCTAGCTTCAAAATCTTAGGGTCACACAAAAATATTTAGGTGCATATGTTCTATTTTGCTCCCTTGCCGGATATCCGGGCTGTCGGCCGGACATCCGGGCCGCACGCCGGATATCCGACCCACTCGCCGGATGTCCGGCTCACTGCTATCCAGACACCAGTAGGCTTGCACGTTTTAGCCGGATGTCCGGGCTGCACCCCGAATGTCCGGGACTTCCAGCCATGCCGGATGTCCGAACTTTGCCCCGGATGTCCGGCTCCCTGCTATCCAGACACCAGTAGGTTTGCACGTATTTGTCGGACGTCTGGGCTTCACCCCGGATGTCCGGGACTCCCAGCCACGCCGGACGTCCGGGCCTTGCCCCGGATGTCCGGGCCTTACTGTGCTGCCAGATATCCGGCCCCTCTGCTTCATCCTCTGCTTTCTGCTTTACGCTTGTAGTGCTACACTAGGCCGGATGTCCGGCCTCTGCCCCAGATGTCCGGCCTACCCTGTCATTTGCACTACAACGGTCACTTTTGCTCACACACTATATATAGCCCTCTTCCCCCACGGGAAAGGGTTGACCATTCACTTTGAGCAAACCCTAGAACACATTTCACTCTCTCTCTCACCCTTCCACACCAAATCTTAGATCCCCAAGGGATTTGAGAGCATTTGAGAGAAGTCGTCCGTCCAAGTGATAGATCCACTCCTTCCCCTTCTTTGCACCAAAGGAATTCGTGATTTGAGCAAGTCTTGAGCTTTGCCCCATCGTTCTTGTTACTCTTGGAGGTTGGAGACTCCTAGGCGGTAGGAGTCATTCGGAGAGGAATCTTTCATTGTGATTACCCCGGAAAGTATGTGAGGGTTTGGAGACCACCCCGAGGTCTACCATTAGTGGTTGAGAAATGCCTTCATGGTGTTGTCTCAAAGGGAGAATAGGGTGAGCCTTTGTGGTAACATCCACCCCTCTAATGGTGACGTAGCTTCCCTCCAAGGAAGTGAACATCGGCATACATCCTCGTCTCTCGGAGTTGCGGTTATTCCTAACCCTAACTTCCTGCTTGTGGTTACTTGTCTCTTAGTCTTTACTTATATGATATTGTGCTTGCTTACTCTCCTCTAGTGTTACTTGTTTACCTTGGTTAGCTCATCACATCACACTTGCAATTGTTAGGCTCAACTTCATATTCCGCATTATTGCCTAAAATTGCTAAGTAACAATTAAAATTTGTAATTGTACCTATTCACCCCCCTCTAGGTCCATCTCGATCCTTTCGTACCTGCACTATCAAAGGCAAGTTTGTTGTTATTTTGTTTTCCGTTTGCATAAACTTAAGACTAGTATTGTTGCACTTAGGATCACTCTTCGACTGCCTCCTGATCAATGTTAAATCTTTGTTATGTCAAATTTTATCAATTATCATTAAGAAAGCATTTAATATATTTTGGATATAGTAGCTCCTCTAATAGATTGTATCTTGTTGTTCTATCTAAAGAGTTATCATTTCATGAGTTTTCTGTGAGAAAATATATGAGTTGTCTTGGTCTTGGTTCTAGAGTTAAATCTATAATAACACATGATATTTCTCTCCCTTTCTCATTAAATAATGTGTCACTTTAAATTTTCCTCTTGGGTGCCATGATTAAGATATAATCTAAGGGCACCCCCAATGCATTATATTTTAGACCATAGCATTAAATATGCACTTATATATAACCCCTCCAATGCATTATATATTATTGTTATATCTAAAAGAGCTCTATAATGTGTTTTATGAGATCAAAAATATTGGTTGTCTTAGTTTTGGTGCTAAGAAATATATCCAAATTAAGATATGGTAATTATCTATTTTCCTTGTTAAATAGAATGACACGTGAGATTGTTTTCTTAAATGGCGTACTTAAGATATAGTACATGGTGGAGCATTGAGGCTAACGTAAGGCGGAACACCGAGATTACCCTTACTATCAAAGGCAAATTCGTTGTTATTTCTTTTCCCTGCTTCATAAAGTTTGGACTTGTGTTGTTGTGCTTAGGATTACTCTTTGACTGCTTCATGATCAATGTAAAATCTTTGATATGACAAATCTTATCAATTATCTTTAACCATTTGGGTTGTTCGAAGAAACCTAGAAAGGCTTCGGAAAGTTGGTAGCAAAATGCCTAGAGGTCGTGAGCTTAGCTCAAATCTACTCATTAAGTAGAGTGATTGACAAAAAACTACCACTTTAGGGGTTACCATCCCACAGAACTACCACTTCTAAAATACTGACCAAAAACTACCAAAATTTTCTAATTTCATGACTAAAAACTACCACTTTCGGGAAATGGCTGGTTTAGATGATTTAAACATGTTTATGACATGTAGGACCCAGGTGTCAGCATTGATCTTCTTCTTCCTCATCCCCTCTCTCTACTTGGCATTTCAACAAACACCTCAGGAGCACAACCACGCCGCCGCCGCCGCCAGCGGTGGTGAGCTGTCTGCGCCGCCGACGCCAGCGGTGATGAGCTGTTTGCGCCGCCGAGAACACCGAGGAGTTGGGCCTGCTGGCCACGGACGACCCCGAGCTGCTCCGACCCCGACCACCGTCAGCAGCAGCCAGGTCTTGGCTGGAATAGGAGTGTCGCAGCCGCGTTTGCGGGAACCAGCAGCAGCCAAGTCTCCTGGAACAGCAGCGCCGGTGGCCAGCGTCTTCCTCGCCGGGAGATGGAGGGGCGGGTCCTCGCCGGATCCTGCGGCGCCGGCGGCTTCCTCGCCGGGAGATGGAGGGGCGGGTGCACGCTGGATCCCGCGGTGCCGGCGGCTACCTCGCCGGGAGATGGAGGGGCGGGTGCACGCTGGATCCCGCGGCGCCGGCGGCTACCTCGCCGGGAGATGGAGGGGCGGGTCCTCGCCGGATCCTGCGGCGCCGGCGGCTTCCTCGCCGGGAGATGGAGGGGCGGGTGCACGCTGGATCCCGCGGCGCCGGCGGCTACCTCGCCGGGAGATGGAGGGGCGGCTGCTCGTCGTATCCCGTAGCTCCGGCAGCGAGCAGCTGCCTCGCTGGCCAGATCGAGCGGAGTCAGGAGCAGATGTACGGGTGGAGCGACGGTGCGGTGCGGGGTCAGGGGCAGCGGTTGACTTTTTTTTAACTGAGATTGAGAATTTAGAAGAAAAAAAAGCATGTCAGCCCTGACTGGTAGTCCCCGCATGTCATAAACATGTTTAAATCGTTTAAACCGGTCATTTCCCAAAAGTGGTAGTTTTTAGTCACGAAATTAGAAAATTTTGGTAGTTTTCGGTTAGTTTTTTAAAAGTGATAGTTCTGTGGGACGGTAACCCTAAAGCGGTAGTTTTTTGTCAATCACTCCATTAAGTAAGCTACATGTATAGCTAGTTGATTTAACGTGTGCAGCTGGTATTCAACCATGGTTCTCTCTAGCACAAAAAACTACGTGAACTAGTTAGGACATACCGCTTTCAATGTAACATGTCGGAGCTTAGTTTGACCATAGTTAGGTGTACACATTTTTGCAGTAACTAATAAATTTCTTAAACCGATACTTTTGAGGAATTTTCACAATATGCAAAAGCAGCCCCAAACCACTATATGCCACTCAGAGCAAATAAACCAGTGGGCTAAGCAATGACACCCTTAGTATCAAGGGGGGGGGGGGGGGGGGGGGGGGGGGGGGCAACGTCACTAGACATGGAAAAGAAATACAGTATTTACGTACAGAAAATATGGCTCGATCTCATGAGATTGTGGTAAGAGATTCTATTAAAACAGCGTGTCTGTGATGCCTCGAGTTTACCACGGGGAAAGAAAGGTACCGCGAGTTGCGTTTTTATTTAGCTGGACTTCATACAAATTTTGAAGGGCCAATCCATATGAATTTATTCACTGCACTGCACAAAGAAACCTCGTACACAATTTCCACGCGTTGAATTTTTTCTCACATACTTGACATTTCATACTCATGAAAAGAATACTTATCCCTTTTTTCTCTCCAATTTTTCGTTCTAAAGTTCCTGCGGTTCGAGAGGCTTACGGTTGGGACCGCGGAACCGGACCCTAGAACCACCGACATTCCATTCCATCCCACGGCCGAAACTGCGGTGCTCGATCATGTCCTCTTGAGCACGTACGTACGTAATGACGCTAGCGATCAAACGCGACGCCCCACCAACCCAACAACTCGACACGCACGCTGGCACACTGCACGCACATTAACAAATCATCAGATCGAAAAGCCGTGAAATGACCGCGAGAGAGCCGTGAAAGCTCTCACGCTCAATCACTGGGGTTGACAGCGACCTCTCATCGACCGGAAAGAGAAAGGAATAGGAACCAACCTTTGCGACCGTTTCTCCCGGCCGGCGGACCCGCCGTGCCGCGCCGGTACGTACCTGCTTCCCCCATCCGAAAATACTTATCATTAAAATGGATAAAAGAAAATGTATCTAGACATATTTTAGTTTAAAATACATCCTTTTTTATCTATTTTGATGACAAGTATTTTCGGACGGAGGGAGTACGTATATTCTTCTTTTTTTTCATCGAATTTAGGACTATTCAGAATAACAAAAGTCGGTTACAGTCTGCCCGTAGGCTAGCATGTAGGAATTCTGGGCTAACATCTAGCCAACTATCCTCCCATCAAACGTACAGGCATGCTGAGTACAGAGATGGGCCGGCACATTCAAGTTCCTACCGACATGTCGAACCGAAAAGGAAATAAAGTGTGGTACAATGTCCAATAATTCTCTAAAGATAGGCGATGCAACCGATCTGGAATTGCCTCGTGAGTTCCAGAGATCAACCAAGTGAAGACAGTCAACCTCCATTATCACATGCGAGTAACCTCGGAGCTGAGCAAAAATTACCCCCTCCCTGAAAGCCAGTAACTCGGCGATGAAAGGGTCCGAGACTCCCAGCATAGGCTTGCACCAAGCGCCTTGGAAAGCCAGATGGGAGCGTGCAACTCCCCCGCCCCTCTGTTGGCCCGGTCGTCGAACACTGACCCGTCAGTGTTAATGGTGATCCATCCCGCTTCGGGGGGGCGCCAGCACTGGCCTGCCGTCCGAGCGTGTCGGCCTGGTGTGTCAAGAATAGACAGCGTCTCCTGCACCCACTTCATGGCCATCGGAGGATCGAACCCCAGTTGTTCATGTGTCCACTTGTTCCTCGAAGTCCAAATGGAGTGCATGATGGTAATAATCTTGCACCGCGCATCATCAGAGAGCATCTTATCTAGTGTGATGTCGCGAGCCTAGGTGTCTTGGTGCAGTCGCGGTAGCTGTAAGTCGAAACGTCTCTAGCTGCCACCCAGAACATGCTTGCATGTTGCAAGTCATCAATGCATGCTTCAGATCTTCATCTGTAGCTTGATAGATATCACAACGGCCCGTCGTTTTGATGTGCCGATGATGTAGAGTCGCAGAGTCTGGTAGGATCCCGCGCAGAGCTCTCCACCAGAATACTCTAATCTTTAGTAGCACATTTAGCTTCCAAAGTGCAGTCCACAACTGTTTGTTGTTCGGTGATGCCTCCGTTACCGTCCCTTCCTCTGGAGAACTAAGCTCGTTACGAGTCATGAGAGATCGATACGCCGATTCGACAGTGTAGTGTCCTGACCTTTCCAAAGCCCATGCCAAGGTGTCCTCCCCGCCTGCCACCCGTAGAGGAATATTAAGTATTGCTGCCGCATCAGGGGGAGTAAAGTTTTGGCGGATTAGATCCATATTCCACCTTCCTGTGTAACTATCAATCAGTTCTGAAACTGTTCTAAGCGGGGCATCTCCAATGCGACCGCTAGGTTTGAGGGATGTGGTATTTGGTATCCACGGGTCTGTCCAAATTGAGATCGTGGTACCATCGCCGACCCTGTGAATCAATCCTTCGTCCAACGCCTTCCGGCCAGCCACAATGGCCTTCCATGTGGCAGAAGCCCGGGCCAACGCCGTGGCATGTAATAAATTTGTCTGAGGGAAGTATCTGCCTTTTAATACCCGGGCACACAAGGAGTCCGGGTTTCTCAAAAGTCGCCAGCCCTGCTTACCGAGCATAGCGAGATTGAACACTTCAGGGTCTTGGAAACCCATGCCTCCCTTGACCTTTGGCACGGTCAACTTGTCCCAGGACATCTAATGCAGAGATCTTTTGTCGAGGGAGCTGCCCCACCAATATTTAGCCATGGGGGACGTGATACTCTTGCACACTTTCTTTGTCAACAGAAAGCAGCTCATGATGTAGGTTGGTATGGCCTGTGCACCGGTTTTTATGAGGACCTCCCTCCCTGCACACGCAAGGTTCCTTTCAGACCATCCACCTATCTTATTGCGCACACGATCACCAATATGGTTAAAAGTGCCGCTAGTAATTCTTCCGATGGCAGTAGGCAGCCCTAGATAGCGATCGGAGAGCGCTTCCACCATAATTCCGAGAGAGTTTTTGAGGATCTCTCTGATGGGCTGTCCTGTGTTTGCACTGAAGAAGATAGAACTCTTTTCTCGGTTAACTGCCTGGCCCGAGCACTCGGCATAAATCCGGAGAATATCATTGAGCCTGTCTGCACTTTGGGTATTTGCACTGAGGAAGATGAGACTATCGTCAGCAAATAAAAGGTGATTAACCCAAGGTGCATGTATACTTACCCGAACACCTCTATCGATATATGCACCTCCATAGTTGTTTAAGAGGGAAGTGAGGCCTTGTGCACAGATAAGGAAGAGGTATGGAGACATGGGGCAGCCCTGACGGAGACCCCTCGTGGGATCAAAAAATGGTAGGAGCTCCCCATTCACCTTGATCGTGAACCGGACGGAGGTGACACATTTCATAATGAGTCTGATAAAGCGATCCCCGAAGCCCAGTCTGAACAACATTGCTTCGAGGTAGTGCCACTCCACCCGGTCGTAAGCCTTTAACATGTCCGGTTTGATCGCACAACTTGCATTGTTGCCCTTCTTCCTTCTGCGAATGGCATGGACACATTCATAAGCAACCAGTACGTTGTCCGTAATTAGATGGCCAGGTACGAAAGCACTTTGCTCCTCCCCTATAACATCATCAAGAATAAGCCGAAGCCTATTAGCCACAACCTTGACAGCAATCTTATAAAGCACCGGGTGAAAGAACATGCGGTGCCCCCATGTTTGGTTTTGGTAATTGATGACAATCTCTATGGACTAATGGTTGCCTTGAGTTATATTTGAAGGATTTGTCCATAGGCATTCCTTGAAGTTCATGTGTTGGTTTCAAGGAGTTTATGTGGTGACCAAGGTGTTATTAAGGAATTATCCAAAGATTGGTCATGTGAGAGTTGAGCTTATTGCAACCATGTCTTGGAGAAGAAGATTGTGTGATCATTCATGTATATCTTCAAGACATCATCCAAATGAAGAGAGTTGAAAAGACTCAAGGTTGATCAAGACTAAGTCAAGAGTGAATCAACTTGATCAACTCACAAAGCGTAGAAGATGTACCGAGAGGAATCAAGCGATCCCATGGTGTGGTAAGCATTGTCAATTACGCTTTGTGTACTAACCCATGATCTTCGTGAGAGTTCTTTGTGGGGTTAGGTTGCGGTGTGCAAGTTCAAGTGAAGCATCATGAAGAGATCAAATGCTTGAAGCTTGCCATCCATTGTGGTGACAATGGACTTGTGAAGATGTTGCGGTGTGCAAGTTCAAGTGAAGCATCATGAAGAGATCAAATGCTTGAAGCTTGTCGTCCATTGTGGTGACAATGGACTTGTGAAGATGTGCGGAAGAGTGGCTCACCCATAGTGGAGCATGGGGGAGCAATCAACTAGTCTTCATCGAGCCAACGCAACCAAGAAAGGTGGTCCAACTTGAGGGAGTCAAGATCGTCATCATCTAGCTCAAGTGGACCATGTGCAAGGCAAAGGTTTGCTCTTGATAGGTTTTCTATTTTACCGGTCTCATGATGGTAGGTGGGAGACCGGGTTATAGGATCGATTGCCGTACTATCAAGGGGGGCTCTCGATGAGTAGCTTGATCGTATCGTTCATAGAGAGCTCAAACCATTGCATCCTTGCATCATCTTTATTGGTTCTTGTTTGGTTCTTCTCTTTGTGAGTTTTGGAGCTTATGGTCATCTTGATGACAAGCTCGAGTTCATCGAAAACGGAGTTCACTCGCATCTTCTATGATGTTTTCAATGTTGGAGGTTATGCCGGTTCTTCTCGGTTGGAGGTTTCACTCCTCGGTTGGAGGTTTCACTCCTCTATTTGTTGGAGGTCGCTGTTTTGATGCTACTCGTCTTCCTCTATCCAACAAGCTTGAGTTTGCTCAATTCGGAGCTCATATGCAGAAGTTATGGCAGTTTTGGTTTCCTAGCGGTAGTACCGCGGGCCGGAGCGGTAGTACCGCTTGGGTGCTACAAGCGGAAGTACCACTCTAGAGCGGTAGTACCGCTCCTGAGCGGTAGTACCGCTGGTAGCCCCCAGCCGTAGTACCGCTGCGATCTCGTGCTAGTACCGCCTCGATTCGAGGGGTCTTTTTTCGTGTCAGGTTTTACGGTACTAGCCACGGCAGTGGGGGCCGTTGTACCGCTCGTATGCGGTAGTACCGCCTTGCCACCGCGGTAGTACCGCTCTGGGCCCATCGGCAGTACCGCGAGGGGGAGCGGTAGTACCGCTTATAGGGGCAAGCGGTAGTACCACTGGCCAAGCGGTAGTACCGCTCTCTGCGGGGCTGAAGTGGGGGTAACGGTTGGATTGTTCCCCCCACTATATAAGGGGGTCTTCTTCCCCATTCTACTTCATCTCTTGAGCTCGTGTTCTTCCCCCATTGTTGACCTTCTTCGAGCTTGCTAACTCTCAATCCCTCCATGGATTCTTGCTAGTTTTTGAGGGAAAAGAGAGAGGAGATCTAGATCCACATTTCCACCAATCACTTTCTCCTCTATGTGAGGGGAACCCCTTGGATCTAGATCTTGGAGTTCTTGGTGTTCTCCTTCTTGTTCTTCCTCTCTTTTTCCTCCCTAGCATTAGTTGCTTCAGTGGGATTTGAGAGAGAAGGACTTGGGCACTCCGTGTGCCCTTGCCATTGCATTTGGTGCATCGGTTTGAGTTCTCCACCGTGATACGTGGAAGTTACAAGTTGAGAAGCTTATTACTCTTGGGTGCTTGGTGCCCTTGAGCTTGTTCCTCTTGGGTGCTTGGGCGCCCTAGACGGTTGGTGGTGTTCGGAGCTCAATCATTGTGGTGTAAACCTCCGGGCAAGCGTCGGGGTCTCCAATTAGGTTGTGGAGATCGCCCCGAGCAATTTGACGGGTTCCTGTGACCGCCCCCAAGGGTTGCCAAAGTGTACGGGTTCGGTGACCGCCCCCATGGGTTGCCAAAGTGTACGGGTTCGGTGACCGCCCCCAAGGGTTGCCATTTGTACGGGTTCGGTGACCGCCCTCAAGGGTCCCTTAGTGGAATCATGGCATCTTGCATTGTGCGAGGGCGTGAGGAGATTACGGTGGCCCTAGTGGCTTCTTGGGGAGCATTGTGCCTCCACACCGCTCCAAACGGAGATTAGCATCCGCAAGGGTGTGAACTTCGGGATACATCGTCTTCTTCGCGTGCCTCGGTTATCTCTTACCCGAGCCCTTTACTTATGCACTTTACCTTGTGATAGCCATATTGTTTCTTGTCATATATCTTGCTATCACCTAAGTAGTTTTTCTTGCTTAGCATAAGTTGTTGGTGCACATAGGTGAGCCTAGTTGTTGTAGGTTTTGTGCTTGACAAATTAACCGCTAGGTTTATTCCGCATTTGTTCAAGCCTCAACCGTAATTATTTTAAAGTGCCTATTCACCCCCCCCCCCTCTAGGCGACATTCACGATCTTTCACCGGGCATAGAGCAATTGGTCTGTATTGTGAAATTTTCTGCGGATTACGGACTTTCGGAATCAGTGTAATAGCTGTGTCATTAAGTCCCAACGGTAGCTCACCACCGTTTAGAAATCCCAGTACTGCTTGGGCAATATCATCACCAAGGACGTCCCAATGTCGTTGGTAGAA
The DNA here is from genome assembly GCF_002575655.3 of Aegilops tauschii subsp. strangulata. Classification (NCBI taxonomy): domain Eukaryota; kingdom Viridiplantae; phylum Streptophyta; class Magnoliopsida; order Poales; family Poaceae; genus Aegilops; species Aegilops tauschii. The sequence goes on from NC_053038.3 coordinate 428,373,681, forward strand.
GCCCGTCGTGAATCTGTCCACTCCAGGAGCCTTGGACGGTGCCATTTGGAAGAGCGCTTCCTTTACCTCGGTTGCCACATATTCCTTTTGCAAAGATTGATTCATTGCCTCTGACACTCGAGGTTGAACGCAGTCCAACAACTCCTCCATGGGCGCATAACCTTGAGAAAGATATAGCGCCTGGTAGAAGCCCATGATCTCCGCCTTCACCTCCGCTGGATCGGTACATACACGTCCAGGTAATCCTGTTGATGCGTTTTCTTTGTGCTGCCTGGGCTTGGAAATAACCGGTATTCCGGTCTCCTTCCCGTAGCCACGACACACGAGAACGTTGCTTGAGCCAGATTTCTTCTTGTCGCAAGGCCTCCCGCAACTGCTTTGCTACACTCGCTTCCTCCTCATTTGGGCCTCGACCCACTGAGGCGCTCCGTAGTCTGTCCAACCGGTGTTGGAGCCGGCGGACTTTCTTCTGCATATTCCCAAACTCACGTTGGCCCCAATCGCCCAACTGAGACTGAACCACGGTTAGAGCCTCAATCACACCTTGGAGACCCCTTTGGCCAGATCCCGTGCGCCACATCGCACGTACCACTTCATCGTACTCTAAATGGCTCTGCCATACATTTTCATACCGAAAAGAGCGCCGGGCTCGAGTCCAGCCGGTCGCCGCTGTCGCTTTAAGCTCAGCTAGTACATAACCGTGGTCCGATTCCACAATACTCAAGTGTTTTACACTTGAAAACTCAAACAGGTAAAGGAACAAAGAGTTGACCAGAGCACGGTCCAGTCTTGCCTTTACGTTCGCGTCCCCCTGCTGCCTGTTATCCCATGTGAAGGGGCAAGGAGTGCACAGTCTGCCGTAGCTTCCCGGAAAGCACACATTTGCCTCTCCGGTCTTGCGTTGGCTCCAAAATGCTCGTCCCCATGAAGCGTCTCGTTAAAGTCACCCATACAAATCCATGCTTCATGTTGAACAGCAAACAAAGTACGTAAAAGCTGCCAGCTAAGATATCTATTGGCCACTCTGGGCTCACCGTAGAACCCGGTGAAGCGCCAACTCTTATTATCTTTCTCGACTTTGACGTCAATATGAGATAAACTGAAACTTTGCAGAGAAACCACAACCTCCTTTGTCCAAAAGAGACCGACTCCTCCACTCAACCCGTCACTATGGACAGCAAAACAGCCTGAAAAGCCCAGAGTAAACTTCAGATCTTCCACACACTTGCCCTTGATTTTGGTTTCCATGACAAAAAGAAGGGCGGGAGCTTCTTGCTTCACAACTTTGCGAAGCTCTCGAACTGACCAAGGGTTCCCAAGCCCTCGGCAGTTCCAACTTAGAGCACTCATTGGCTCGGGTAGGGCTGTCCCGCAGCCGCTGCCGTTGATTCTGACGATGGTGGTGTTGGTCTCTTCTTCTTGGGTTCCCTCTCCTGGAAGGTGTCCCCTAGATCTCCAACTTGCTGCTCTGAGATGACCAAAGCCACCTGCTCAGTCTCCCCTCCGGTCTGCTTCTCCCCATGTTCAGTAATGGCCAATGGGGCCGAGACGACCTTGCGGTAGACTTTTGTGTTCTGAGGCCCGCCCTTGCGTTTAAATGGTGCATTGGCTTTGGCAGGAGAGGTGACCTCAGTACCCTTATTCTGCTTGGAGTTGGAAGAGCGTGATTCCCTTGTACTTGGTTGTGGATCACTTTTCTTCCTGAACGAAGACTCCCTAGAATTGGTTCTCTGCTTGTCCTCCAGCGCCCGTAGGCTGGGTTTGAAGGGCAGATCTCCCTTCTCATCCCTTGTTCCAGGTGTAGGGCAAAACAGATCCGAATGTCCCAAACGGCCGCAGGAGAAACAAAAGTGCGGGATGCACTCATACTCAATGGCATAGCAGTCAGTCTTGTTTCTCTTGGCTGATTCAATTAAGATCCATCTTCGAAGGGGCTTTGTCACGTTAATGGTGACCCGAGCTCTCAGGTAGCCCTCCACAGGATCGATCTGGACAGCAGAGGCTTGTGCATCTAACTGGCGTGCTATGGCCAAGCCCCTCGTCTCATTCTTCAGATTGTAGGGTAGGTTAGCAACCCGTACCCAAAACGGCAGCCGATCAAATTTCAGCTCCGATGGCTGCATGTGCTCTTGGAATTCCTCCAAGATTACCGCGTGCTTACTGATGTGCCAGGGAGATCCCTCCCACACACGGTCACGATCCCTCTTGGATTCAAAATCTGCTGCGAACATGTTCTCACCCAAAGGACGGATTACCAGGCCCCTAGGGTTTCCTCATGCTGGACGTAGGGCGTTGGTTATCGTTTGGATGTGAAGGAGGTTGCGGTGGAGAACCTTGCCTGCCAGAAGCCACTTTGGTGCCACGCCGTCGTCAGTGTCGTCGATCACCAGAGGCGTTGCCTCTTCCTCGAAGATGTCGAGCTTTCCGAGCGCCTCCTCATCTGCGCTCCTTCCTTGAGTGCCCTGAGTGCCTTGGCCCGCTGCTGGACCCGCGCTATATTCTTCTCTTGAATTCCTTGCACGCGACGCGCGATCACACCACAGTAATCAACACAGCTCCATTTTTTTATTGTTCTTGTATGTATACGCGAACGCGACTATGCATGCATGCGAGTTCTTCTCGTTGATTTTTTGGGGTCCCCTTTTGACGTCGGGTTGCGTGCCGGCCACGTGGTAGGTAGTGCCCCGATTTCCCCTTTTTCTTTTCGTCTGTGTAATGTGTATGTACTAGCCGTGTGAGAATGTCACGGTTGTTCATCCCTTTGCACCGACAGATCAATCGCGGCAAAGACCCTCGATGGCTGGAGCGGGTAAAAGGTTTTCTTATCCAGGTAAAAGGTTTTTTTATCCCACGCACCTCCTTCCCAAGAAAAGGTTTAAGGTTCCTCCGCCTCCCGTACGTCCGTCTCGTCTTCAATGATCTTAGTGTCTTGGGGCGTGATGGATTCCGGCCCTCGTTGGCCGGAGGTCTTCGTTTTTAGATTTTTTTTTTCAGTTTTGATAGGCCAACTTCAACGCACGACCCCAAACGAACACACAGATTATGTTCGTTTGGGTAGGTCAATGAGATCGTGTCCGGGCCTGTTCTGATATGCGGTGGCCGTGCGCCCAGCGCGCGGCCGCATCCTTTGGCCCCATCCTGTCCGCCTTCATTTTCAAACAACAACGTTCGAAATACCAAGCCCTAGTTCACGCCGACAACAGAGCCAGCGGCCTACACGTCCTCACCGGCAACACAGACAGCGGCCTACATGTCCTCGCCGGCAACAGAGCCAGCGGCCGGCAACAGAGCCAGCCTACAGAAAGAATAGTTTGTCGCCGGCAACACAACCAGCGGCCGGCAACAGAGCCAGCCTATGGAAAGAATAGTTTGTCATCGTCTTCATGCCACGAGTCACCATGGTCGTAGTCCGCATGGTCGTGGGCCTCTTCATCCGCAACGTATTGGGCGCGGCCATCCTGACTTTGGGTCTCGTCGGGATCGTAGAAAATGCCATGCCCACCCTCGTAAATCACTTGCTCCAGCAACTGGTTGTAGAAGGGGTCGTCGACCGTTGGCGTTGGTGTTGCCATTTCGTCGAACAAGACGCGGGGCGACGACATGCTGCCCGTAAATGGTGGTCGTGCTTGCTTTCTTTGCATCTCCACGAACGGGCGGCCGTCGCTGCTGGACCCGGGCATGACGTTGAGGTCGATGATGGCCGAGGGGCGCGGGGTGGATGACACGATCACGCAAACGTCCGACGAGCCCGAAAAAGGGTGTGGCCATCGTGCCTTGGCGTGGTCCGCGACGTCGGCGATGAGCAATGCTGAGGCCTGGCGATCAACGAGCCTATGCTCGCCGGGCCGGCGGCCGCACCAGAGAACCCCGCCGGACGGCAAATGCCAAGCATGAGGAGGGTGTGCGCTTTGTTGACGATGGCATCCTTCTCGTCGACCTCGGCCTTGCGCCGCGCGGCCTCCACCGCATCGCGCTCAGCGGCGAACTTGGCCGCGGCGGTCTTGCCCTTGACGGCCGCCCTCTGGTTCCTCCTCTTCGCCGATTCCGCGTCCAACTTGGCGAGCTCCTCCGGCGTGCACTCCTACCGCGGCTTCCTTGCACCCTTGGCCGCCTTCTTCTTCACCTTTGCGGGCGGGTCGACGGCCAGGCCGTCGGAATTCGGCGGGGCGTCGGCCATGGATGGGAGAGGGGGGCGTGGGAGGGTTTGGGGGAAATGGCGCCAAATGGGGGCGTGGGGGGTTTTGCTTGTGCAACTGACGGGCGGACCAGGGGAGGACACGCGCGCGCGTCCCGCACGTCCGTGCGATGTCCGTTTCGCCCCAAATGTGGTGCAAAGTTGGGCCGGGGATGGGTCGAAAGCGGACAGAAACGGACAAAAGTCCGTTTGCGCCCGCGCGATGGGCCGTTTGGTTTGTCCGTTTTGCCCCAAACGGACGCATCCAGACAGGATGGGGTCGCGCGCTGGAGTTGGCCTTAGGGCTTGTGTCCTGCTCAGGAAGGCGACGGCGACGACTTTCTTAAGATGGAATAATGTTTCCCCCGCCTTGGCCCCATCCCGGTGGTGCGTCTAGCATTGTCGGTGTCGACGTGGGTGTGTGGATGTGTGTCTCCGGTGGATCCGTTTTTGATGAATTTGATTGGATCTAGTCATCGTTTGTCTACGTTCGTGTGTCTTCAGCTTGGATCTTTCCGATCTACGATACTCTTCATCTTGGTCCTACGGTGCCTTAGCACGATAACTTCGCGTCTGTCTACTACAGCATGTTTTGCGCGGCTCTGGCGAGGGAGGGGCGATGACGGCGACACACCTTGGGCTCGCTTCGGTGCTTGCAGTCGTCGCTAGGTGGAGTAAGTATCTGAATGTAATTTTTATTATTTCTGGTTTTCGTTGTACTTCGGTGATTGAAGATGAATAGATTGAAAATTTTCACGCTAAAAAAAAGAGGTGTTTTGTTTTTTTTTCATTCTCAAACATGGAAATTTTATCTTCGCTTGGGAAAAGATGAATAAGAAATATCAAAACTATTACCTGGTGAGTGCAAGAAAATATTCTCATCATAGTAGTATTATATAATTTCGAAGATCGGTGTTGCAGTTGGTGCCCACATAAACATGCCTTGCATGTCTACTATTACATCTATTAATTATAATAGTACTAGCACTAGCTAGCTCTCTCCCGACGAAGTCCATATACGTGCAGGTTGATGTGGTCTCTGCTCTACTGACCTCTCCCAATGTTGCATTGCATTGTGTACTAATGCGACTAGTGGTGCAGTGGTGCTAGGTATGCTCCTTGCTTTCAGAGTTTCAGTGCACATGTATTTTATTTTCCCAAGAAGAAGCTTTTTGAGATTTCTCGTTGATATAGCTTTCTTTCTGGCCGATCGAACAACTCCACAACCCCTACCAAAACCTCACGGACAAAAAGGAGTGAGAAATTGGGTGGTGCGGATAGAGCAAAATGTCAATCATTTGTCCTGCCCAGAGCAATATCCAAACGAGCAGAATCAAACCATGACTCACAACGTTGGACCACCCCCGCCCCCATGGGTACGGTTCGGTGGTGCCCTGCCCTCTGTGTTTTCTTAACACTACTGTAGTTCGGTGGCGCCTCGATCTGGTTGTGTTTGGTTGGTGTCTTGGTGCTATAATAAAACATAAAACAACGAACAAAAATGCAAAGCTGAGGTGCTCCAGCCGTCCAGGTGACCCCATCGGCCAGGTAGTACGTAGCTTGGCCCGTGTGCATACTGATTGATCCGCCGCAGAGGGTGAAATTAGGTGAAAAATATATAAACGGTAGGTCCATCGAGCCATACAGCAGTATTTTATTCACATGTTTTTCGTGGAGGAACTACTAGTACTAGGGAAGATGGCTGTCAGCACAAAACATATCTTTGATAGAGGGAGTACATCAACCTCTGTGTGCTTGGGAGTTTAATAAGATGGCAGCTGATAGCTGCAACGGAAAACAAAGAAGCATATGAGCAGCAGACAACATCGGCGGAGCGTCGTGCACCCACCAGCGGTGTCGGTCGGCAGACCTAAGAGCAACTCCAACGCACGGCCCGGGCATAGATTTTGTCCGCTTTTTGTCCGTTTGAATCTTCTGTCTGCCAAGCGGACATGGGCGGACACTGCGGATATCCAACACAAGAACCTAAAAGCGGATAGAGCGGACACTGCGGGCATCCATCTGCCGCCCCTCCTCTCCCCCTCGCGCCGTCGGGCACCGCCGCGCCCCCTCGCGCCGTTGGGCCCCGCCGCTCCTCCACGCAGCCGTCTCGCTGTCGTCCGTCGCGGCGCCGCCCCTGACCCGGACGCGGCGGTCGTGCTGTCCCGCGCCTCCTCCTCGTCGCCCCGCTCGACCATCTCCTGCCCGCAGGGTGCGGCGCGCGCGAGCGGCGCACGGGCAGAGCAACGGCTGCGGAGGCGAGCTGCGGGGCACGCGGCGGGCGGAGCGAGGTGGCGCGCGCGGGGAGGCTTGGCAAGGCCTGCGGCAAGCGACCGGCGCACGGGTGGCGGGGCGAGGTGGCACGACGAGTGGGCTGAGGTGCTCGGGGGGCTCTTCGGTGAGCGTGGCGGCCGCCTGCGCATGTGGTCTCGCCGGTGGCCTCGCTCCTCCTCGTGGGGGTGGGTGGAGCTAGACGCCAGCTCGTGGTTAGTCACTGCTAGGTGGGACCAGGGGCGGACACGAGCGGACGACAGCGGTCGACGAGAGCGTACGCTGCTGTCCGCTTCGTATCCATTTGTTCCCAGATTTGGGTCAAGTTTGGGTCGGGGACGGACAACAGGCGGACACGAACGTCCATTTGGGTTGCCCGGTTGGGTGAAGTTTTGTGTCCGGATGATCCAAACGGACAAAATGGGTCTCGGCCTTGGAGTTGCTCTAACCCTTCTCCAACGCTAGGTGCCCGGCCGTGTACTGCTACTACCTCCCTTTTTAAAATGAGTGTGGTTAGAGTTTAGTTGACTGAAACTTAATCAAGGCTTAATTAAGTGACATAACATGTAGAAAGCAAAAGGAAACTATTATTTTTTTTGCATAAATCTTCATGTAAGAATATCATATCGATTGAGACTTAATGAAGTTCAGTCGACTGAGATTTAGCAACACCGTTTCTAAATACAAGTCATTTTAGAGATTTTCCTAGGGATTACGTATGTGTGTATATAGACATACTTCCTCCGTAAAGAAATATAAGAGCGTTTAGATCACTATACTGTATTTTAGAGTGTAGATTCACTTATTTTGCTTTATTTTTAGTTCATATAAAATCCCTAAAAGAGCTTATATTTAGCAAGGGGGGAGGGAGTACATGTTTCCAACGCATGGAAAGGAGAATTCCATGACCTCTGCAGATCGCATGTGACGCACGCATCGTCGCATGCATGATCACACGCACCCCTTCCCTGTCGCTCTCGGCCATTAGAAAAGAAGATTTTGCACGCATTGACCTTAGTGACATTGTTAAGACTTGAGAGCACCTGCTGGCCTGATTGATGCTGTAAAGTTGCAACCTGCAGGTTTAACGAAGCAACCAGTGGTGCAGTAATGCATCACATGTCTGGGTATCACATCGCATTCACAAGCCCAAGTCATCACAAACTGCAGCGTATCCACTGTGATCTGAGCCCGACATCGGTTATTCTTATTCAATATTTTTTGGAAAAAAGGTTCATATATTTGATCATGATTAACTGGAGCGTCTGCCTGGTAATTGCCCGGGACACCTGCCTACAGCTCTCACTGATGATGAGGCATCTCTTCTGGTCCAGCACAGCAAAAGACAGCACAGGTTTTGGAACAGGAAAACAGCACAAAGGGAGGACCAAAGGAGGCCGAGGACCATGTGGCGTGGACAGTGACACTTATGTGGGAGGGAGACAAAAAAAGCTTGAGCGGACTGTTCGCTCACCCATGGCAAACAGATCAAGGGCGCCGGTAGTCTCGCTCTCGCACATCCATGGCCAGTGCAGGACGAGAACCTCTCATGTGGGAAGCCACTGTTGGACATATGGACAGCCATGTACGGAGTAAATGTCACCCTGGCAACAGCAACCAGGACAGGGATTGGCCTAACCCGCCTCGTCGTTTTTCCCTTTGAGATGATCATAACCGCCTGGCGACAGCATGATCCTTGAGACTGAATCATGCTACAAGGAACAGAGATACCAACAGCCGTATACCATACACGGACCACCAACACCAGCAAAGGTATCATGGACGTTAAGGTCATGAAAGTATATAAAACGGAGCAGGATGGGGAATGCATGTGCGCTTGACAGTATGTATGTATGCATTCCTTGCCGCAGCCGCTCATCCAATCAGACTGTTGGCAGCGCATAGTCATGTGTCTCCTGGCAATGAAAGCCTGCAGAGCAGCGTCCTGGTTCTCAGCTCAGTTCGTCTCTTTTTCTCACCTGCACCATCGCCATCTTCCTGATTGATGCAGCCTGTAAATTGTGTCATCATGGTATGAAGATTGATAGTATATGGTGCCCCTTCATCTGGGGCAGGTCTTACGGCCAGCCTGTTCTTGGCATGTTCTTGCTCCCACTTTTCCCCCGGTTTCGAGCGTGCATTCATGTCCTCGGAGTTTGCTTCCAAAAGTCCAGATCATGTCCAGTGGAGCGAGCCAAGGGAAATGTCGTTGGCCACACACACAAACACCGGCCGGCCACACCATCCATGGCTGTCGGTGCCATGCAGCTGGCGACGCATCTGATTCTCAAGGAGGACGCCTCTCCGTCGTAGATACAGGAAAAAGCAGCACAGCCTGTACACTATTCCGTGACAGGATCGTAATTCTGGCTCTGGATTTCACCGATTTTCATATTTTATGCAGGTGCCTTTGTACGCGTAAACTTATCATTAAACAGCGCAGTGAGAAACATGGTCGACGTAATACTACTTAGTATACATATACATCATCATACGGTTTGTCTAATTCACATCTAGATGTTTTTTAAGGATGTCACATCTAAGCTCCCACAAATATATAATGCAGCAACAAGAAACAAAAAAAACTTGGACAAAAAAAAATAGACCACAACCAGAATGAAAATCAGCTTAGATGTGACATAACTATGTCACATCTAGATGTGTCCTAGACAGACTTGTAAGTATAAGTACGTCCTAAAATACCGCGTGCGTTTCGCAACTGCGTCGTGTGGAGATGTAGAAAGGTGGCTGCTGTCGTGCAGAATAAACAGCAGGCCCACACTTCATGAGCCTGGTTAGACCGTGAGGTCGGCCTCGGGTAACTCGAGCACCTTGTGCATTCCTTTTGATCTGCTTCCTGGCCTAAACTGGTTCCCCTCAATGTACCTGCAGCAATACATGTGCACCTCAGCAATTGCGCACGTAGAATAATTCTATTCGATAGTATGAAAGGAATTTGTTTGAGAAAAAGTTGAGATTCTAAAGCCAACGTACAGCTCCTTCAGAAATGGATGCTTGTATAACCCTTCAGGAATCCTTCCAATGAAGTTGTTACTGTCCAAATACCTGCCAAAAATCATAGCGGTTGAGAACGCCAGAACCAGATGAAGGAGGAAGATTCACATCGATCAAACACTAGACAGAATTTTAGAAAGTTTAAGCAGCAGGGCTCACAAATATGTCAATCTTGGGATCTGAACTAGCTTTGGCGATATCGATCCAATCAGCCTATTATTGGACAAGTGCCTGCATAACACACAAGGATAATCAGGTGATTCTGATTCTCCCTTCTTTTTTTGCGTGATATCTTCCCAATGGGAAAAGAAAACTGGAGTTTATGATGGTGTCTTGGTACAGCGTTGACTTTAACTTGTGAGAAAACTTACAAGATCTCAAGGTTGGTCAAATTCGCAATCTGATCTGGCACCACTCCAGCCAATTGATTATTGTTAACGTATCTGCAGAGCACAATGTAGCAGTCAGCCTACTAGCTTAGGAAGACAGCATCCTCCAGTCAGGAGAGAACAAATCGGTAGCTTCTAAAATTTCTGCTTACAGGTTTCTCAAGGAGGGGAAACCATTCTCAATGCTGAAGACTTCCCTCAGAGTGCCTATCAAGTGGTTGCCACCAACATCACTGCAAAAGGAGAGGGTTTATAATTCATCATATGCTGCAGAGAAAGGACTTAATATTTGCTAGTACAGATATTTTTTCATGTGAACTTGAGAGAAAGAAGCTGGGATGGAAGTTTACAGGTGACGAAGATTTTTGAGAGTCCCAAGCTCAGGGGGGATCCGCCCAGTAAAGCGGTTCTCATGAAGATAAAGATAGCGTAGTTCTGGTAGGTTTGCAAGCTCCACAGGGATTTCACCTTTGAAGTTATTGAAGCTCAAATACCTGAACAGTAGTAGTAGTCAGAGGCACAGAAACTGAGACGTATTTAATCCAGTTCATTCCAAAACTGAACTTACAAGTGTGTAAGTTTCTTTAGGTCACCAATTTCGGGCGGGAGCACATCTTGAAGCTTATTCCACCTCAGGTTCCTAAAAGTATGAACGAAATTGCTTAGCTGAAGAACAACTGTATTCAAAATAGGCAGCTCTGAAATCTGAACCATAATGCCAACAAAATAATTATGATTCAATACAGCATTATCCAGGGACACTGGAAGAATACAGAAACTGAGAGGAATGTTTTGTACAGCGAGAACTAAAACAATTCGCCAAACTAGCATCCAAATGTACCTCGGTAAACACAAAGACATTCCATACTTACAATATCTTGAGGTGTCTCAGCCGTCCGATCTGTGGAGGAATTGGCCCCGTCAACTTATTATTGTGGAGATCCCTATAGTTACAAAAATTCAACTGTTCTCAGTTCAAGGATGTGTTAAAGATGAGGTAACATAGGTCAAAATTACAAAGATGTTTAGTTCAGCCTTTAGTCTGATAAAATAACCACGTCTAGTCTCTGATAAAATAACCAACTTTAGTCTCAAATATAGTTTTTTGGGGAAAAAGATACTTCTACAATGTATAAATGGAATAAACACTTGGTACACAGAAAAGTGTAACTCAGCCACAATAAAAAGCTGATGTTAAGTTAGGTAATGTTTTCAGAATACGCTAGTTCCTAAATTCTGGCTAATGATCTACGTAAATTCAGAAACCATGACATATTACATAAACAGAAACATAAACTTTCACAATAATATATACATCTGCATGGATGTCTTGCCATGCATGTACTTGTGCTGATGGAGTGATGGTTATGCTAAAACACTACAAACTTGACATTAAGAAATCCATCACTTCAATCATGCCGACAGGTTATCGCTATGTGCATCACGACACTTATACAGAAGACAGAGTAGCGGTGAACAGGAAAAAGTTCTTGTTACACTTAGTAGATACAAAAATGCCAACAGTTCATTGTCACACGCATCAAGATGCATACACAGAACAGGAGAATAAAAGCAGTGGTAACAAGGAAAAAGTCCTTACAGTTTTTTTAAATCCAGCAGGTTCGTTACCGCTGTAGGGAATGGACCAACTATTGATACAGCATAGACTTCCCTGAAATAAGGTAAAGTGGTATAATATGGTCGCTCTAACTTGAACAGTACACAAAAGCTTCAGACAAAGTGCATGATTGTGCAATTAATAAAGTTAACATCCATATGCAACATGCATCGATTGGTCAAAGATTATGTTATGCTAAAAATCTTATTTATTCAATTATCTCGAACATAGGAATGGAGAATTTACCATACAAGAAAAGTACACCACTTTCCCTTTAACTGGTACCAGAATAGTTTAAAAATACTACTGCAGAGTAGGTTTGAAGTACAAGGCAAGATACATGGCATGACCGCATGATTTATTAGTTTTTCCTAGTCCTGGTCATGGTCTATAGTTGAAATGTACAAGAACGAATGGTTGTCTGCAGTTCTTCAGGTTGAGATTGCATCTTGAAGATTTCAGGTTGAGATTGCATCTTGAAGATTTCATGGTTTATAGTTGGAACGTACAAGAATGAATGGTTGACTGCAGTTCTTCAGGCTGACATTGCATCTTAAAGATTTCAAGCAAGAAAGTTGTTCAAGGAATGACTTTTCTGTAGCTTGACATATCTCAGGTAGTTACAAGGCTACACCATGGATGGATTACAAGTATGAATTGAGTTTCTGTATGCAAAGGAGCGTACTAAACTAAATATGTAACGACAGTTTCATATCCTTTTACATGAAAATGCTAGTCACTGTAAAATATCCTTCAAAATTTTATATATGCCAACATAAAAAGAGAGAGTAAAGTCAAGAAATGAAGACATGTCTTACAGTTCGGTGACAACTCTGTAATCCCCTTGCTGAGTACATGTCACACCGGACCAGGGGGGAAGGTCACCATGCCCACAAGGGTCATCGCCGACCCATGAGTAGACAACTCTCCATCCTAGTGAAGCCTTGATCTCATTTAACGCTTTCACTGCAGCACAAACACAAGTTCAGTTCGGACAGTCGCCGAGCAACCACTGAACGGTCACCGTAAGTTTCTAATTCTGCATAATGTCTATGCCTCTATTAACAGACAAATTTCTCCTGCTATCAAGCACCAAGTAATATCTTATGCAACCAGGGAAAATGATACATACTACACCAGATAGCGCATCGTAAAGTAGGCAGCTTACCGGGCCTTCATTCAGCTACAACTGAATCATGAAGTCCAGGCCAATTATCGCTTGGCACCAGGTGAGCCCCCGATTTGTGTTAGTTAACATATGACATCACCAGCTCATTTTCTTTCAGAGATCATGCATCACTGGCACAGAAACTTAAGTGCCATGAGCACCAATTATCTAAAGCACGGCGAATTTAACCACCTGTAGTAATAACGAGACAAACAAAGGATAGATCCTACTGTCACGCTAAGTGCCCAGGCAGCGTCTCAGCTTCACGGATGCTGAAACTAACCTACAACTGTCAGTGTCCGGGAGCACAATTCGGCAACCTACCAAGCGGACGCCCAATTCAGCACCTCTAACAAACCAACAGGGGAATGCAGCGTCCTACGCGCGATGCTGGATCAGATCTTCCCTCAGCAAACAGCTACAGAGCCCATCTCCTCGCTGTAATCGCAGCAAGGGGCCTGCCGGGAGGGATCGATTCGCTCGAACGAAGGGGGGGGGGGGGGGGGGGGGGGGGGGCGGAAGAGGAACGAGCACGTACCGTCTCTCTTCACCGTCTTGCCCCGCGCGGCGCCGGCGAGGAGGAGGAGGGAGAGGAGGGGCGGCAAGAGGCGGGCGAACGACGCCGCGGCCATGGGTGGGTTGGAGTGGGCAGGCTCGCTAGCGGTGGGTGTGGGGCGCGCGGCGGGAGACCATATGAGAAGGAGGGGGGAGGTGGCGCGGCGCCGGTGTGGGGAGTGACTAGTGAGAGAGTGGGCAGGCCAGCACTAGTTAGCTCACGGTCCCTCCCGCGGTGTGGACAGTCCCACGGCCGCTCTCGCACTCGGAGAGCTCGCCGCCGCGTCGGTGGGTTGGGTCGGGTTGGCCGTGCCTAGGTTGGGTTGGGTTTGGTCGGGGCGCACCGAGCGAGCGACCGGTGATGCGCGGTAAATTTGGCCACGTTCCACTGCTAAAACAAGCATTCTTTTCGTTTACAAAATAAGACAAATTTCTTTTGCGGATCAGGTCTATTATGAAAATTCACCGGAAGTACAAAGCAACTCAAACATAATAAACAATGCATCGAGATTTCGAGATCACCGAATGGACACTATTGCCGCCAGAACAAGCCGTCGACGCGCCGCTGTCGCCGCTCCCTTATCGGAGCCGGCTTGAACTTGATGATGACATCCGGAAAGTCTTCGTGCACGTGTCCCTAAGGACCGGCGCCCTGAAATCGCAGTCGTCGCTGTTGAACCCTGCATGGATTTGAAGCACCTAACACTAAATCTTGCCACATGTCAAAAACCCATAACCTCACCGCCCCCAAGGAGACGGTAGGAATCTACGCCGGAGCTCCGTCGACTACGTCCAGGCGGACGAACTCGAGGAGGGTTGGAGCCCGAAAGACAATCTCGAAGAAGAAGCGTCGCCATCCCCCCGAGCGACGCACCTACGATGACTTAAACAATCCTAACATAAACAAATAACCGAAGCGAATGCACCGAGATTTCCCTCCCAGCCACTGGCCACCGGAGCCGCAGGCAGAGGGAAGACGAATCCACCGGCTCGTCGATGAAGCATGGAGGGTAGAGTTTGCCCTAACCGTCTAGAGTTAGAGCAACTCTAGCATACCACGTATATCTCGCCAACCCGCATAATTCATGCGAGTATAGGGGCTCGACCCAATTTTCTGGCCAGAACAGAGCCCGTATACTCGTCTGACTTGTAAAATTTTTTACCGCGGCCCACAAACCACCCCCCCCGAAGCAGTATATCTACGGGTTTGCGGGGCAGATACGGGTCGAAACGCTATCCCCCCGCCGCCGCGTTTCACCGCGATTCCTCACTTTCTTCCCCGCATTTCTCGCCGTCGGTGTGCCCCCTTCCGCCTCGAAATGCCATGTGGGGCTGTATGTAGAACTCCGACCGCAGCGGCGGCCCCGAGCGCGAACGGTGTGTCCGCGCGGACGGCGCGAGGAAGTGCATGACGAGGAAGTGGACGAACCAGGGCCTCGAGCCGCCGTCAAGGCTCCTCTGTCGCGAGACAGAGGAGTATGACCGCCGGCACGAGCTCCTCCGGTCTCCCTCCTCGGCCGCGGGCCCTTCCTCCGGCGCGGCGCTTCTCCCCGTGAAGAGGGAGTGGTTGGAGGAGCCGGAGGACCGCGAGATCGTCGCCGTCAAGCAGGAGCCGGAGGATATCGAGCGCTGAGGCGTCGTAGGGCCAGAAGATTTCGTGGCCGATGTCGACGCGGTCGCGACCGCCATTGCCGAACGGAGCTTGCGCGAGGAGGCGGAGCGTCGTCGCCATGATGAGGAGCTGGAAGACCTCCTGCTCCAGCAGGCCGTCGCGGCCAACCTTGCCGCGAAGGACAAGGACGACGAGTGGCGGCGTATCCGCGAGGAGCAGAGACAGAAGTTCATTGATATCGTCAGCTCCGACGAGGAGGACCGAGCTCCTCCACCGCGCCATCCTCGGCCGCGAGCTCGTCCATTTTGGTACATCGACCTCGGCCTCGCCGCCGCGAGACCCCCCACCCCCCTCTAGTAGTAGTGGTAGAATGTAGTATGTATGATCATGTGGTATGTGATGAACTAGTGTATGATCACGTAGTATGCGATGAACTAGTGTGGTTACAATTTCTCCCGCAAAAGTTTTTTTCTTCAAATTATATAGTTTCATATACGGGGTCTACTCTGCCGCGCACGATTTCGACCCGCAAAACAGTTCTACGTCGAACTGTAAACGCCATATGCGGGTCGGCATTATACGGGTCTGCTAGAGTTGCTCTTAGGGAGGAAAGCGAGAGGAAGTCTTTCATGGCACGTTTGATACAGGTTGGACTTTCAAATGCCGTCTGACGTTAATGAGCATTATTTTTTTCCAAGGAGTTTAAGGGCATCTACAACGCAGGCTCTTAGGATGGGCGCTAGGGTCCCAATCCTGGCCGTTTCGATCGATTCCTGGCCGATCATGGAGGGTTTGGCTCAGGTGCAGAGGTCACAGCACGGATTAATATGCAGGGCCAATAATCAAGTGACACATGTCCCGGTGGGACCAACTAATAAAGCCTTTTTACTTCTCTCTTTTTATTCTACCAGTTTCCTGGTTCTCAATCTTCTACTCCACCATTAATCAAGGGTAGAGACCATGAACCTTCACGTCCTATGAAATCAACGTTTGTAATACTAGGGTGCTTCCTCGAGAAAGTAGCTAGCTGTCATCCCATTGACGATGACGCCGTCGCCGCCGGCCGCCGGCCGCCACACAAATGAAGCTCCCCGTGCTGCGTGAAGGCGGCCAAGACGGAGGATGTGCTCCGCCGCTCCAACTCACCTCCGTGCATGAGGACTGTGAATTCAACGCTATGGGTGCTGCCATCTCCACTACCTAAGGAACCATGGTCCAATCGCTGCGTTTTTTTGACTGAAGTCTAATCGCTGCGTGCCCCTCAGCTTTGTGATGTCGTCCTCCGCGGCCCCGCCTTGGCCGCCCACACCATCACCTCAGCCTTGCGCCGCCGCCACCTTGGCCTCGATCGGATTCATGGTCTCTAGTCTAGAAGAAGAACGAAGAAGATTGAGAATCAGGTATAGAGAGAAATAAGAAGGCTTTATTAGTTGGTCCCACCGGGACATCTGTCACTTGATTATTGGCCCTGCATATTAATCCGTGCTGTGACCCCTGCACCTGAGCCAAACCCGATCATGGGATTTCCACTTGCGTCGACGCCGCTTGTTTGTTTGAGCTGAGCCGGGCGCTAGTGTAAACGCTAAAAAATAGAGGAAATATGGTAATCTCAACAAACTACAACAGCTTGATACGGCGCCTCTGCGTTGGAGAGATTGATGCTAACGCATCCCCCGTTGCGTTTTTTAAGCCGTTTAGCGCCTGTCTATAGCGCTGAGCGTTGGAGAGCCCGAGACTCTTACTCGGGCGTTAAACATAAAATTCATTTTTTATTTACTGTTAGCGTCTATACAAGAGTCCCTGCACTGTAGATGCCCTAACAAGCAATCACACTTCGCTAAAACAAGTACCCCTTCCGTTTCGTCTTCGAGTAAGATGCATTATAAGTTCTATAACTATTTGATGTATGCCAAATTAGTCCTATATCTTCAAGACTGTTGTTTTGGGCCTCAAAACATTTCTAGCCGCCCATCACAGCTCCCACGCTCGCCTGGCCAACGTTGACCTGACGACGTGTCGCTTTGACCGTTGCCACATCAGTCTCAAGGAGTGTGACGGTTGTGACTTTTCGCAGATGAGCCCTTTATATGTTTTTTTGAAAGAAAGGGGGTTGCCCCCCTGCCCCATTTTTATAGAATGAAGCAGACCACAACCAGTCACAAGTAATACAAAGTCCGAAACGACCCGAATATTACAAAGCATCTAACTCGCCGAAAATAACCTACAACCAACATAGCAGATTACGCCTAGAGGCACGAGTGTCCAAACTGAATTATTACAGAGGTCCAACAGGAAAACAGGAAACGAAGAAGAATGGGTCCAAATCAGATCTTCAGGGATGATCCACCATCTCCATCGCCCTGATTCTTCAGTTGGTCCCCTCCAGCCTCACCTCCAAGCAATCCAGAGGAGTTCCCCACGTCGTTTGTCCAGCAGGAGGATGCATCGTTGCAGAAGATTTGCTTGCCCATCGTCGCAGAGAACTTTCCATTGGTGTAAAAAGCAGCTTAGTTTTGCAAGAATGCATTTCACACTCCTCCACTTGCGCCCCTGAAAGCAAAATTCATTCCTTAGTCTCCACAAGCTCCACAAGGCAGCAGTTGTTACCAGATTCAAAACAGCTTTTTCTTTATGCATATGCCAAAAGGACATAATTTTTGCAAAGCCAGACATTCTATCAATATTAAAAATTTCTGCAATAAGGTTCCAAACTTGCTGAGCCACCACACAATCAAACAACAGGTGTTGAACAGTTTCAAATTCCGAACAAAATAAGCAGGAAGGGTCTTCCACTTCCCTCCTCTTCGCAAGATTATCTCTAGTAAGTATCTTGTTGTGAACACATAGCCACAAGAATATATGAATGTTCTGTGGACATAGGATTTTCCACATATAGGACTAATGTCAGGAACTACACCACCAAAATTGATTTGTTTATAAAAGGATTTAACTGAGAAAACCACATTTGGTTCTAAGCCCCAGATTGGGGTGTCCGCTTCATCTACTGGGGGATGTTGTTTGACCACACAGACAAGTTGATCCCAGCGTTTCATACCAAAGTGATCAACACACCTCCTGAAAGTTAGTTTCAAATCATTTTCATCCCAAACTTGGGCTACAGTGTAACCAGTCTGGTTACAAATACAAAATAAGTCCCAGAACTGTACCTTAAGGGAACAACCCCCTACCCACACATCATGCCAAAAACTAATGAGTTTTCCATTCCCCAATCTCCATGTATAAAAAGTTTTTGCAGCTGCCAAAGCCCAAGTAATGCTCTTCCAAAAGGTAGACCCCCCTTCACTTTTAGCCCAGAGGAGATTTGGAGAATTAACACGATACTTATACAGCAGAAGCTTAGACCAATCTGAATCAGGGTTATTAAAAAATCTTTTACCCCAAGAAGCTAACAAGGCCATATTATATTCCTTGATATTGGGGACCCCCAAACCTCCAAACTCCTTCCTCCTAGTGATTAAGCCTCAATTAGCTAGGTGATATTTGTGCTGGTCTCCTATATTTCCCTAAAAGAAATGAGCCATCTGGGAGTTAATTGCATTAATTGCCCACTTAGGAAACTTGATCACAGACATCAAATAAGCAGGAATACTAATCACACAAGCACACAATAAGATAATTTTCCCTTTATAAGTGAGGTATCTTCCCAGCCAGCCAGAGATCCCTTTAATGATTCTATCAATGATAGGCTGAAGGTCTTCCCTTTTTAACTTATCATAGTGCAGAGGCACTCCCAAGTACTTAATAGGGAACGATCCTTTCTTACAACAGAAAATTTGAGCAAATTCATTAGCAATTGCATCGTCTACATTTATAGTCATGAGATCACTTTTGTGGAAGTTGATTTTCATCCCAGACAGGTTTTCAAAACATGACAGAAGCTATTTAAAATTCCTTGCTTTTTGCACAGAATTTTCCAAGAAGAGTATGGTGTCATCTGCATACTGCAGACTAACCACACCTCCAGGGATCACATGGGGCAGAAGCCCAGAAATTAGATTTTGAGAAGTAGCTTTCTTGAGCATTTTAGTAAAAACATCAGCAACTAGATTAAACAACAAGCGAGTAGGGACCAGTTGTGTCATTAATTCTCACACTGAAAGTGCTATTAACAAGGGTGCTTTTAATCTAAGCAATCCATTTTGGACCAAAACCTCTCGAATGAAGCATATCAAAAAGGAATTCCCAACTAACTCTGTCATATGCCTTCTCATAATCTAATTTGAGAACTAAACCTTGCGATCCTGATTTTTAATCTCATGGATCACTTCATGGGCCATCACCACACTCTCTAAGATGTATCTCCCTTTAATGAATGCAGTTTGATTAGAAGAAATCAACCTGCGCCCAACAGGGGAGACCCTATTGGTCATGGCTTTAGAGAAAATCTTAACCCCACAGTTGCTCAAACTAATAGGGCGAAACTTCTTCATTTCCCTGGCATCAACTTCTTTAGGAATAAGCACAATCAGGGCAAAGTTTAATCGTTGTAAATCTAGTTTCCCTGTCTCAAAGTCTCTAACCAGGGCCATAAAGTCGTTTTTAATCACACCCCAAAAGGTTTGATAGAACAAGAAGGACAGTCCATCCGGACCGGGGGCACCATGGGCATAAGACCCAAATATCGCCTCCTTAATCTCCTCTTCGGAAAAGTTTTTCTGCAAGAGGTCATTCTTTTCCTGGGTAACTAACTCGTTTTCCTCCCAAAAGGAAGGACCAAGGCAAATATTATGCTTGTTTTCAAAACAAAACAAGTTTTTATAGTAGGTAGTAGCCACCCCCAACATTTCCTGAGTGGTGTAAACTGGGCCATTTTCTCCAATTAACTCAGATAAATGGTTTTTTCTATGCTATGGTTGGCCATCGCATGAAAATATGCATTATTTTTGTCCCCATCAGTAATTCTATGATCCCTGGAGCGCTGCCACAAGGCAGTTTCTTCTTTGCTCCAAATCTGTGTGAGTTCTTTCTTAATTTCCTCCATTCTAACCTTATCTCTGTTGTCAAGTTGATTTCTCTCAGAAAACACATCAAGAATGTCAAATTCAAGCAAAATCTCTCTTTTCTTTTTCTTAATCTCCGCCTCAATGTTAATACTCCAGCCTCTAGCTTTTTTCCTAAATAGTTTACTCTTATTCATCCAAATATCCATGGCTGTTTTTCCAGGAACTGGAGTGTTCCAGGTATCGATCACCATTTTTTTCTCGGGGAGGTAACCCTCCGAGCTCCTGTGTCCAACAACAAAGGTGTATGATCACTCCCTACGCGAGGGAGTGCAGTAACAGCCGACAAGGGGAAGTGAGCATCCCAGGAAATGGAAGCAAAAACCCTATCTATAGTTGCAAAAATGGGACTGTCTTGATTATTACTCCAGGTATACTTTCTATTTGCAATATTAGTCTCCATAAGACACCATTAGTTAATCCAGTCGTTAAAGAGGTAAGAAAACTGATTATTAATAACACCATTGTTCTTGTCAACCGTGGACCTAACTAAATTGAAATCTCCCCCAAGTAAAAGTGGGTAAGTAAGCCATCCATGATATCATGTAATTCAGCAAAGAAATCAAGCTTAAACTCGTTATATGAGGTACCATATACAGCAACAAGATGCCACATGAAACCATCTGATTTGTTTTTCACAGTTGCCACAATGCAAAATTTCTTATTAATAAAACCAATTACTTCAAACAAGTCACTTTTAAGACCCACAAGGATCCCACTAGCCGTGTTTATAGCAGGAAGATAATGCCAGTCAAAAGCTATCCTACCAGAAATGCCATTAAGGACATGAGCATCAATATTTTCTCTTTTGGTTTCAGAGGAACACAGGAAGTCTACATGGTTATTACAAATGAAATCTCCTAGGCACTGGATTTTTCCAGGTTGTCCTAGACCACGAATATTTCAAAAAGCCCCTATCATTTTATTTTAAATGGATGAGATAAGCCACAAGGCTTTTTCTTAGTATTCAAGACAGGGCATTCTACATCTGAAACAGCAGTGCCACCTGCTTCAGTATGTGGAATGTCCTCTTTCCCAGAAACAGGAGGAAGGTCATTTGTATCCAATAGATCTAGGCTATCAGGGAGAACAATCTCCGGGTTTTCATCAGCAAATTGTAAACATCTAATTTTCTCTCTGTCAATCAGGTCCAGAATGATATTATTTTGTTCCTCTTCACTATTACTAATGCATAGGTCAACTTTAGCAGTATGAGAAGCAAGTTCATTAGGATCAAGGGTCGCAAAAGATTTACCTTTAAACGTGGCCGGCATTTCCAAGTTCTTCTTCATCATGTATGCCGCGGCCTTGTCCATGATCTTTACATCTCCATGCTTTCTGGTCATAGGTTTGCCAGCCAACACTGGGCCCCAAGTAGGTGAGTTCTTGATATTGAGTTTCTTCTTGACCACCGAGTCCGCCCTCTCCAGTGATTCTAACAAGGATCTTTTCACTGAATTCATTGCTAATGTTAGATCTTCTGGTAAGCATTCCATTTCCATATTGATGTTTTCCTCTTCCACATCAAATTCCTCCATCTCAAACTTACTAAGTTGTTTCGAACAGTAGTCCAAATGGACTGACAGAGCATTGGACTTTTCAAACCTTGAAGTTGGCTCAGTTTCATCTCCACCAGCCTTCATCGGGGTCCAATCTTCGAGGTCATCATTAATCTCTCCTTGTATCACATCACTCATGCTAACCTGATGGACTTCCACTGCAGAAGCAGCCACTTGAGACTTGTTTTTGCTCGAGCTAGAAGATGTGGCTGTCTTGGTAGGGAAATTGGCCTTGTCCAGTTCATCAATCGCCTCATCATTGTCTTCTTCCAATCCTTCCTTGTCCTCAGTATCCTTATTGTTATTTCCATCATTTCCTTCAAGATTATCCAGATCTGGATCATCATCCCCTCCATCAGCATCCTCATCATTCTGCTCGAACCCTTCCACTGTAAAGAACAACAGGTATAATTTCTTTTTCATCTCCACCAATCTCTCGAAAGGAATCTTCCTGGGATCTCTGCAGGCAACTTTGACTCGAATAATTTCATAGAAGCTCTTGAAAATACCATTCCAGTCCACATCCACCAGTATTCCAAAACACGCTGTGATCTGGGCAAAGACTTTCCAGGCGCACCACTTGGGTGGAATTCCTTCAATCTGTACCCAAGCTTCAGTTAGTGCTCCAAATTCATCCAACATTCCTTCCCATTCACAGATTTTGACAGATACACCAGCAATTGGCTGCTCAAAAGGGGGAAATTCAATTAGGTCATCCACATTTTTCCAAGGGGGAAATCTCAGCACGAATTTCTTGTTCTCCAGCTCCCTGATTTGCCATGGACACTCTTTGTTCTTACAAAAGATCCCATTTAACTGAGTTAGTAGATCCGAGACAGAAACCTCTCCCTTAATCACCTTGAGAACAGCACAGTTCTTGTAATTTAACCAGCTAGATTGAGCCGCCACAGGAACTTCAACATGGTAAAATCCTAGCCCTGAAGCAGCACTACCAAAATAAGTGGCAGCAGGTTGTGGTTTTGCCCAGGCAGCGCAATTGTTGACGTTGTGGTTCCCAGCGCAGATAAAGCATTTTTTTGCCTCTACACAATTCCCCACATAATGTCCAGGCAAACTGCAGTTGAAACAGATCATATCCTTGTATTTGGGGTCGAGGATCTGTACCGCTGGAGGGGGGGAGGAGGTGGTGGGGCAGTCGTCGGAGGGACAGCTTGGGCTTGGTTCCCCTGGGTTGGTTTGGGCGCCCCTTGCAGACCTGGTTTCCCGGTGTTGCCCAAGGAAGAGGCAGTGGATTTCCCCTCTTGGGGATTGGGTTTCTTCCCCGGTGGTGGCCGGCGATTCCGCTGTGGCATCTGACCACGATTTTCCATCCCTCTCCTCACAGCTTCAACAAACGATCTAGGGAATCCTAGTGCCTCAGTAGAGATCTTGAAAGTGGTAGGTATGGGGTCGAAAGGACCAACCGATGCAACCGGAAAATAGTCTTGAACCGAGAATATCTTCGAGCGGAACAAATCTTTTCTCACCCAAAACAGTTTGGGGACGGCGTAGCTAGGGTTCGGGGGAGCCTGCCTAGGTTTATGTAGGCGGCAACTGCGGGTCGGGGAGGGGATAACCCAGAGCTGGCCAAAAAAAATCGCCACCTCCTCTCCAAACCCGCTCACTGGCTCAGAACACGTCTTTTGAAAACCCGTTTTCCTCCCAACCACACATCCACGGATCAACGGAGATGGGGTGGGGGTCGGCCCTACAACAGTGACTGGTTGGTTTGAACACAGTCCCGCCGTCCTTGCAAAAGCGAGCTCGTCGGAGTCCGCATGGGTCGCCGGAAACAGAACACCATGAGTGTTTCGGGGTGTTCCAGAGGTGCATGAAGAATTGCAAGGACTAATCGAAGGGACAACCCTTCCAATTGTATCCGGGACAATCGTTTTACTAAATTCCCCACCCAAAACAATTTGGGAATCCCCAATCAAATGAACTTCAGATCGAGAATTCAGCAAGGCACATGAACGGGATTTGGGTCGATTGTTTTGTACCTTTGTACGGGGTTTCTCCCCGCGATCACCCGACCATGGTGGAGGTTCCAAGGTGGATCCCCTGGTCCTCCTGCGCCTTGTTTGCAGGGCGGGGGCATCCTGCAAGGCCCATGCGCCGGATTGCGGAAGCTTCAAGGGACCCTGGGGAGGACGACCCCCGGCGGCAGCGCTTCTAGAGGGATGCGGGAGATCTGCAGCACCGACGGAGGGCGGATGGTGGGCCTTGACGGTGAGCTGTCTTGAAACGCGCCCATCTCGCCGCCTGCCTCGGGTCTGATGATTCCGCCTCCTGAATCACCCAGAAGATGAACTCGTAGTCCATCCCGCCGTCGTCGCCCGCAAAGTGAGCGCGCTCCTCGAACGTCGCATGCCGAAGGATCTCCATGAAGATGTCGGGCCACTTGGAGCGGTTCGGGAATCTCTCCCTCACCACCCGACGCATCTCCACCAGCGCTTCCGGCGACGACGCATCGATCTTCGGGAGCGTCGCCACCGGTGGCGGAGGCTGGGGCGGCGCCGCCACCTGATGCGCCGGTCGCAGTCGCCGAGCCCTCGCCCCGCGTCGCGCCCCTCCCACCATCTCGCTCGCCAGATCTGTCCGTGGCACTCAGGGAACCGTGGCTCGATCTGAGATGGGGAGGATGAGGATGGGAAACGGGAGGGGATAAGGCCGCGGTGGTATTAATGGCGGTCGCGTCGCCATTAATGCCGGTAGGTGAGGAATCGCCTCCCCCTCGCTCCACGTCGCGTCCCATCTTTTTAAATGTTACTCCAAGAATGCCGAGTAGTTTCAGCCCTTTATATGTGTAGCCTTCTCAAGCAGAGATCCTTTCCTCCTCTTCCATCAAAATATAAGACGTTCTTTAACACTGTCAAAATATAAGACGTTCTTGTACTCATTTTGATACAGAGGGAGTAAGTCATTTGCATTTTTAATTTGATTATGATGTTATCAATACAAATTGTCATGAACCAATTACAGCAGCAATGCACGCAATATCCTCTAGTTTTATCCATTTCCCAATACGAGAAAATAAAATAGACACCTAGCAGTAGGACAAGTACTACCTAGTACCGGATGGTCCTCTAACTTGCTAGCTAGCTTCGTAGGTATGAACTGCACTCACTGGCGAGAATTTCATTGTGGAAGAGTTGAAAAGGCATTTCCTCTCCACTTTTCGGATGGTAGGAGACCTTGTTGTGCTGCATGTCGACGCGAAGCAGATACTGCATTTTGTACTCCAGTATTCGACCATCGACCGCCACGTCCAGATCAGTGAAGATTAGGTAGACGACGTCGTCTTCGTCCACGCTGAGCACCGGGAACAACGGCAAGACCCGCGGCAAGCCCAGCGAGAGGTGGCTCTCTGTAAGGTCTAGGGTTTGTATTAGGCAGCATCCATGAATCTCGAGCTACAAGGTTGAACGCGGAGGAGGAGGAAGGGGATCAGCTCTCGTAGGAGCGTACACCACACACGCAACACCTAGCCGTTTACGCCATCGCCACCTCGATCTTATCGCTTAGTGGTTTAAATACAGGCTAGTGGATCCACTCTGGCCCAGCAAGCCGAGCCAGAAGGCGAGGTTGTCTCTTGGGCCGGCCCAATGCTTGAACTCCCTCTTGGCGCTCGTCACTGTTGCTGACAATCCCTCCTCCCTTGGACACGGCTTGACCCCAAGCCGGAGCTCTCGGAAACCTTTGCTGCAAAGCGACTTTGTCTTCCCAAGTAGCCAGTTCCACAGGTGTTGAACTCCATTTGACGAGGACTTGAACTACGGAATCATAGCCACGACGCGCCACTCGTTGCTTCAAAACTTGTTCAGGTACTTGGAACTGATTGTCAAGCGAGGGAAGTAGAGGTAGCACTTGACAGTCTGGAGTCAACACTTTCTTCAGTGGGGATACATGAAACACCGGGTGGACTTTGCTAGTAGAAGGCAAGTCCAGGCGATAAGCAACTTGCCCGATCCGCTCCAGAATAGCAAATGGGCCATAGAACTTGAACGCCAGTTTTTGATTTGCCCGAGGAGCTACTGACGACTGAAGATATGGCTGGAGTTTAAGAAATACCTTGTTCCCGACCGCAAACTCCCGATCAGTACGATGCTTGTCAGCTTGGCATTTCATTCTTTGTTGAGCTCGGAGCAAATGTTGCTTCACAGAGTCGAGCACGACAGCACGATCAGATAGCCATTGTTGTAGATCACCATTTTCAATTGCATTGTCAGGTGATATGCCAAAGTGGCGAGGAAGATGTCCATAGATAACTTCAAATGGCGTCTTCCCTATGGCTGAATGCCAGTTGGTATTATACCAGTATTCACACAGTGGAATCCACTTTGCCCAATGAGTTGGGTGTCCACTGATGAAACAGCGCAAGAAGCACTCCACCTGCTGATTTACTCGCTCTGTTTGCCCATCAGATTGAGGGTGTCAAGCCGAGCTCATTCGAAGGAGGATTCCTGATTTCTGAAAAAGTTCGCTCCAGAACTTGCTGGTGAAGATTCTGTCGTGGTCAGACACAATTGACAGGGGCATGCCATGCAACTTGGAGACAAAGTTCAGAAATGCATCAGCCACTGTTTCTGCAGTAAACGGATGGTGCAGGGGCATAAAGTGCCCATATTTAGACAGCTTATCAATAACGACCAGCAAGCAGTTGTAACGCCCTGATGTGGGCAGCCCTTCCAAAAAATCCATCGTAACCATTTCCCAAGGAAGTGTAGGAACGGGTAGAGGTTGGAGAAGACCAGGGTATGGCACTCGTTCAGGTTTAGCTTGCTGACAGACAAGGCACTGTTGGACATAATCTTTGATAAATCCTCTCATTTTCTTCCATTTGAATAGCTGTTTGATACGCTTGTAAGTTACTGGGAAACCTGAGTGACCACCCATTGGGCTGCCATGAAGAGTAGCACAGATTTTTCTATGGAGAGAAGGGTTGTTACCCACCCAGACACTTTTCCCTTGTTTGAGTACCCCAGCCCTAAGAGAGAACTTATCATTGTAGGTTGGAGACACTATGAGTTGCTGTATCAGTTCAGTTGCAAATGGATCATTGCAATAACTCTGTGCAATCTCCTCTAACCAAGCTGGTTGTGCAACAGACAATTGCTGCAGCTCTGGTAGCACATCAGCAGGTACAGGAGGTCTCCTTGACAGGGAATCTGCAGCACTGTTTTCCACCCCTTTCTTGTATTCAATGGAATATTGCAATCCCAATAGTTTGGTTAGAGCTTTCTGTTGCCATCTGGTGTGCAACCTTTGTTCAGTTAAACAAGCCAAGCTCCTTTGATCAGTTCTGATGACAAACTCAGACACTTGCAGGTATTGTCTCCAATGTTCCACTGCCAATAAGATTGCCAGGTATTCTTTTTCATACACAGATAATGTTTGGTTTCTGGGGCCCAATGCTTTACTGACATAAGCAATAGGGTGTCCTTTTTGCATAAGTACAGCTCTAACTCCTATATCACAAGCATCAGTTTCTACCACAAATTTCTGTGAGAAATCTGGTAGTGCTAATACAGGAGCTAACATGAGAGCTTGTTTTAGGAGTAGGAAAGCTTGGTTTTCATTATCTGTCCAATGGAATGTAACCCCCTTTTTCAAAAAATTTGACAAGGGCTTGCTCAGTATACCATAATGAGATATAAATTTTCTGTAATATCCTACAAGACCCAAGAATCCTCTAACTTCTTTAGCAGATTGAGGCATTGGCCATTCTTTTATGGCTTTGTAGGGTCAGTTGCCACTCCCTGCCCACTAATAATGTGCCCTAGGTATGCAATCTTGGTCTGAGAAAAAGCACACTTAGATAACTTGACCTGCCACTGGTGTTGGAGCAGCAATTTCAGAACTTCAGCCAAGTGCTGCAGGTGTAACTCATAGGAAGCACTGAATACTAGTATGTCATCAAAGAAGACCAATACAAACTTCCTAATGCATGGAGCCAAAGTATCATCCATACCAAAGTTGAAGGTATTAGGTCCACCAGTAAGGCCAAATGATAATACCAAGAATTCAAAATGACCAATATGAGTTTGGAAAGCAGTCTTATGCTCTTCTCCTGGTGCCAACCTGATTTGATGACATCCTGATCTCAGGTCCAATTTAGAAAACCAACAAGCACATGCAGGTTCATCCAGGAGTTCATCAATAATTGGGATGGGGTACTTGCCTTTAACTGTAATGGCATTTAATTTCCTGTCGTCAAACACTGGCCTCCATGTTTTGTCCTTTTTCTGCACCATAATCACGGGGGAAGAGAAAGCATTATTGCTTGGTCTGATAATTCCAGCAGCAAGCATTTCTTTGACTTGCTTTTCCATTTCATCTTTCAGAACTGGAGGAATTCTGTAAGGCCTACTGTATACAGGCTGAGCTCCAGGAACTAGAAGAATTGTGTGATCATATTTTCTTCTAGGTGGCAACCCAGTTGGAGCCTCAAATACTGGAGCAAATTGTTGTAGCAGCTCTTTAGCTTCAGGAGGTAAATCAGCCTCATCAGTGTTTTCAATAGTTAACATAGCTGACAGTTCAATCAATGCCATCATCTGAGGTGCAGCATCCTGACCCAACAGTGTGATAAAACTTCCCTTTAATTGGAATGACATCCAATAATCAGCCCAATCAACTTGCATAGGGCTATGAGCAGCTAACCAGTCCAAGCCCAATATGCCATCATAAGTTCCCAGAGGAAATATTTTAAAGTTGCTGACAAATTCATGTCCATCACAACACCAACTACCATTCAGTAATTGCTGATTGCAAGAAACCATATCACCATTAGCTACCTTAACCATCCTGACTGGCGTTTGGGAGATGCCCTTAACTGAAGTTGCAACTGTACAATCCAGAAATGTGTGGGTGCTGCCAGAATCAACCAAGAACACAAGAGATTTGCCCTGCAAATAAACCTTCGGTTTCATAGTGGTAGTTGCTGGAGCTGACAGTTCTCCCATGGCTGCAGCAGAAATACTGATTGCATTTGCTTCAGCAGTAACTGAATCGCCCGAGTCACTTTGTTCAGATGGCATACTTTGTACATAATCCAACATTTCTTGCACTACATGGAGTTGCACTTCTTGCTTACACCTGTGTTCCCTTGCCCATCGCTCCCCACAAATGAAACACAGTCCCTTGGATTTCCTGTAAGCACGCAAGGTAGACCAGCGATCTTCAGATGCAGCTAGGCGTTGCAACTCAAGTGCTCGTTTGTCCTCCATTTCTTTACTGGTCACTGTCCTGCTGGAGAAAACTGAGTTGCCTTTACTTTGGACAGCATTTACTGACTTTGCTGAATTATCTCCCAATTCTTCAATTAACAGTGCCAGGGCGTAAGCTGAGTCCAGGTCTGTGGGTTGCTGGATGCCCACCATGAGCCTGATCGATGGTGTTAAGCCCTCCATGAACCGAGTCACATAATGCACTGGATTGGGGTTAGTTTCATATGCAGTTAATTGATCATATAACTCAGAAAAACGCTCCACATAATCCTCAATAGAACTAGTCTGACGTACATGGAACAACTGTCTCAGGATATTCTGGTGCTTGTTACGCCCAAATCGCGACTACAACATCTCACAGAATTCAACCCAAGATATGTTAGGTGCTCGACGTTGTACTGACTCAAGCCAACGCGCGGCAGTGCCTTCAAAGAGAGCAGAAGCAAAAGATATCCACTGAATCTGCGGTGTGTTCCAAAACCTGAAATAGTCCTCACAGCGAGACTGCCACAATTTTGGGTTCGAACCATCGAATTGGGGCAGCTCAATACGGGGACCAAAACTCACAGCATCTGCTTGGTACTGCCGAAATCCTTCATTGACAGGTACAATTTGACGGGTTGAAGGAACTGGATCGACGACCATACCTCGGGCGGTCGGAGGTACATATCTGGGGCCGGAATTTCTCTGCTCTGCTTCAGACCGAGTACCTTGAGATCCACTTGATCCGGTGCGCGCGGCGGTCTCCCGCGGAGATGGTGGCGCGGTAGGAGACGACGCCGCTCCTCGATCAGCGCCGATCTCGCCACACAGTTTGTCTAGGTCGGTGCCTATGGAAAGCTTAACGTCGTCGATGCGGCCGGAGAGCAGGTCCAGCTTGGAGTCGAGCTTGGCGAAGACCGTCGACAGCTCCTCGCCGCGCTCCCCGTGGTCCTGGACAGGGCGGTGTTGAAATCGGCCCGGAGAAGATCGTAGATCGCCTTGGTCTCTGGAGAAATTTTCTCCATGGCTTCGGCTCGCCGTCGGTCAGCGAATCGGGTGCGATGGCGATGACCGGGGAGATCCAGAGCGGAAGGTGGATAGGGGAGGACGGCTCTGATACCAGATTGTAAGGTCTAGGGTTTGTATTAGGCAGCAGCCATGAATCTCGAGCTACAAGGTTGAATGCGGAGGAGGAGGAAGGGGATCAGCTCTCGCAGGAGCGTACACCACACACGCAACACCTAGCCGTTTACGCCATCGCCACCTCGATCTTATCGCTTAGTGGTTTAAATACAGGCTAGTGGATCCACTCTGACCCAGCAAGCCGAGCCGGAAGGCGAGGTTGTCTCTTGGGCCGGCCTAATGCTTGAACTCCCTCTTGGCGCTCGTCACTGTTCCTGACACTCTCGCTTGCCCAGATTGTTGGGGAACGTAGTAATTTCAAAAAAATTCCTACGCACACGCAAGATCATGGTGATGCATAGCAACGAGAGGGGAGAGTGTTGTCCACGTACCCTCATAGACCGAAAGCGGAAGCGTTAACACAACGCGGTTGATGTAGTCGTACGTCTTCACGATCCGACCGATCAAGTACCGAACGCACGGCACCTCCGAGTTCAGCACACGTTCAGCTCGATGACGTCCCTCAAACTCCGATCCAGCCGAGTGTTGAGGGAGAGTTTCGTCAGCACGACGGCCTGGTGACGACGATGATGTTCTACTGACGCAGGGCTTTGCCTAAGCACCGCTACGATATTATCGAGGTGTAATATGGTGGAGGGGGGCACCGCACACGGCTAAGAGATCAATGATCAATTGTTGTGTCTCTGGGGTGCCCCCCTACCCCCGTATATAAAGGAGCAAGGGGGAGGCGGCCGGCCAAGGGGGGAGTCCTACTCCCACCGGGAGTAGGACTCCTCCTTTCCTTGTTGGAGTAGGAGAGAAGGAAAGAGGGGGAGAGGGAGAAGGAAAAGGGGGCTGCACCCCTTGTCCAATTCGGACCAGAGAGGGGGTGCGCGCCTCCTTCCTTTTGGCCTCTCTCCTCTATTCCCGTATGGCCCAATAAGGCCCAATACTTCTCCCCGGCGAATTCCCGTAACTCTCCGGTACTCCGATAAATACCCAAATCACTCGGAACCTTTCCGAAGTCCGAATATAGTCGTCCAATATATCGATCTTTACGTCTCGGCCATTTCGAGACTCCTCGTCATGTCCCCGATCTCATCTGGGACTCCGAACTCCTTCGGTACATCAAAACACATAAACTCATAATATAACCGTCATCTAACTTTAAGCGTGCGGACCCTACGGGTTCGAGAACTATGTAGACATGACCGAGACACGTCTCCGGTCAATAACCAATAGCGGAACCTGGATGCTCATATTGGCTCCCACATATTCTACGAAGATCTTTATCGGTCAAACCGCATAACAACATACGTTGTTCCCTTTGTCATCGGTATGTTACTTGCCCGAGATTCGATCGTCGGTATCTCAATACCTAGTTCAATCTCGTTACCAGCAAGTCTCTTTACTCGTTCCGTAATACATCATCCCGCAACTAGCTCATTAGTTGCAATGCTTGCAAGGCTTATAGTGATGTGCATTACCGAGTGGGCCCAGAGATACCTCTCCCACAATCGGAGTGACAAATCCTAATCTCGAAATACGCCAACCCAACAAGTACCTTCGGAGACACCTGTAGAGCACCTTTATAATCACCCAGTTACGTTGTGACGTTTGGTAGCACACAAAGTGTTCCTCCGGTAAACGGGAGTTGCATAATCTCATAGTCATAGGAACATGTATAAGTCATGAAGAAAGCAATAGCAACATACTAAACGATCGAGTGCTAAGCTAACGGAATGGGTCAAGTCAATCACATCATTCTCCTAATGATGTGATCCCATTAATCAAATGACAACTCATGTCAATGGCTAGGAAACATAACCATCTTTGATCAACGAGCTAGTCAAGTAGAGGCATACTAGTGACACTCTGTTTGTCTATGTATTCAACATGTATCAAGTTTCCGGTTAATACAATTCTAGCATGAATAATAAACATTTATCATGATATAAGGAAATAAATAATAACTTTATTATTGCCTCTAGGGCATATTTCCTTCAGTCTCCCACTTGCACTAGAGTCAATAATCTAGTTCACATCGCCATGTGATTTAACATCAATAGTTCACAGCACCATGTGATTAACACCCATAGTTCACATCGTCATGTGACCAACACCCAAAGGGTTTACTAGAGTCAGTAATCTAGTTCACATCGCTATGTGATTAACACCCAAAGAGTACTAAGGTGTGATCATGTTTTGCTTGTGAGATAATTTTAGTCAACGGGTTTGTCACATTCAGATCCGTAAGTATTTTGCAAATTTCTATGTCTACAATGCTCTGCATGGAGCTACTCTAGCTAATTGCTCCCACTTTCAATATGTATCTAGACCGAGACTTAGAGTCATCTAGATTAGTGTCAAAACTTGCATCGACGTAACCCTTTACGACGAGCCTTTTGTCACTTCCATAATCGAGAAACATATCCTTATTCCAGTAAGGATAATTTTGACCGCTGTCCAGTGATCTACTCCTAGATCACTATTGTACTCCCTTGCCAAAATCAGTGTAGGGTATACAATAGATCTGGTACACAGCATGGCATACTTTATAGAACCTATGGCCGAGGCATAGGGAATGACTTTCATTATTTTTCTATCTTCTGACGTGGTCGGGCTTTGAGTCTTACTCAATTTCACACCTTGTAACACAGGCAAGAACTCTTTCTTTGACTATTCCATTTTGAACTACTTCAAAATCTTGTCAAGGTATGTACTCATTGAAAAACTTATCAAGCGTCTTGATCTATCTCTATAGATCTTGATGTTCAATATGTAAGCAGCTTCACCGAGGTATTTCTTTAAAAAAAACTCCTTTCAAACACTCCTTTATGCTTTGCAGAATAATGCTACATTATTTCCGATCAACAATATGTCATTCATATATACTTATCAGAAATGTTGTAGTGCTCCCACTCACTTTCTTGTAAATACAGGCTTCACCGCAAGTCTGTATAAAACTATATCCTTTGATCAACTTATCAAAGCGTATATTCCAACTCCGAGATGCTTGCACCAGTCCATAGATGGATCGCTGGAGCTTGCATATTTTGCTAGCACCTTTAGGATTGACAAAAACCTTCTGGTTGCATCATATACAACTCTTCTTTAATGAATCCATTAAGGAATGCAATTTTGTTTATCCATTTGCCAGATTTCATAAAATGCGGCAATTGCTAACATGATTTGGACAGTCTTAAGCATCGCTGCGAGTGAGAAAATCTCATCGTAGTCAACACCTTGAACTTTGTCAAAAACCTTTTTCCAACAAGTCTAGCTTTGTAGATAGTAACACTACTATCAGCGTCTGTCTTCCTCTTGAAGATCCATTTATTTTCTATGGCTTGCCGATCATCGGGCAAGTCAACCAAAGTCCACACTTTGTTCTCATACATGGATCCCATCTCAGATTTCATGGCCTCAAGCCATTTTGCAGAATCTGGGCTCACCATCGCTTCCTCATAGTTCGTAGGTTCGTCATGGTCAAGTAACATGACCTCCAGAACAGGATTACCGTACCACTCTGGTGCGGATCTCACTCTGGTTGACCTACGAGGTTCGGTAGTAACTTGATCCGAAGCTTCATGATCATCATCATTAACTTCCTCACTAATTGGTGTAAGCATCACTGGAACTGATTTCAGTGATGAACTACTTTCCAATAAGGGAGCAGGTACAATTACCTCATCAAGCTATACTTTTCTCCCACTCACTTCTTTCGAGAGAAACTCCTTCTCTAGAAAGGATCCATTCTTAGCAACAAATGTCTTGCCTTCGGATCTGTGATAGAAGGTGTACCCAACTGTCTCCTTTGGGTATCCTATGAAGACACATTTCTCCAATTTGGGTTTGAGCTTATCAGGATGAAACTTTTACACATAAGCATCGCAACCCCAAACTTTAAGAAACGACAACTTTGGTTTCTTGCCAAACCACAGTTCATACGGTGTCGTCTCAAACGGATTTAGATGGTGCCCTTTTTTACGTGAATGCAGCTGTCTCTAATGCATAACCCCAAAACTATAGTGGTAAATTGGTAAGAAACATCATAGATTGCACTATATCCAATAAAGTACGGTTATGACGTTCGGACACACCATTATGCTGTGGTGTTCCAGGTGGCACGAATTTGTGAAACTATTCCACATTGTTTTAATTGAAGACCAAACTCGTAACTCAAATATTTGTCTCCGCGATCAGATCGTAGAAACCTTATTTTCTTGTCACGATGATTTTCCACTTCACTCTGAAATTCTTTGAACTTTTCAAATGCTTCAGACTTATGTTTCATCAAGTAGATATACCCATATCTGCTCAAATCATCTGTGAAGGTCAGAAAATAACGATACCTGCCGCGAGCCTCAACACTCATCGGATCGTATCAGTATGTATTATTTCCGATAAGTCAGTTGCTCGCTCCATTGTTCTGGAGAACGTAGTCTTAGTCATCTTGCCCATAAGGCATGGTTCGCAAGCATCAAGTGATTCCAAAGCCCATCAACATGGGGTTTCTTCATGCGCTTTACACCAATATGACCTAAACGGCAGTGCCACAAATAAGTTGCACTATCATTATTAACTTTGCATCTTTTGGCTTCAATATTATGAATATGTGTATCACTACGATCGAGATCCAACGAACTATTTTCATTGGGTGTGTAACCATATAAGGTTTTATTCATGTAAACAGAACAACAATTATTCTCTAACTTAAATGAATAACCGTATTGCAATAAACATGATCAAATCATATTCATGCTCAACGCAAACAGCAAATAACACTTATTTAGGTTCAACACTAATCCCCGAAGTATAGGGAGTGTGCGATGATGATCATATCAATCTTGGAACCACTTCCAATACACATCGTCACTTCATCCTTAACTAGTTTCTGTTCATTATGCAACTCCCGTTTCGAGTTACTACTCTTTAGCAACTGAATCAGTATCAAATACCGAGGGGTTGCTACGAACACTAGTAAAATACACATCAATAATCTGTATATCAAATATACCTTTGTTCACTTTGCCATCCTTCTTATCCACCAAATACTTGGGGCAATTCTGCTTCCAGTGACCAGTCCCTTTGTAGTAGAAGCACTTAGTCTCAGGCTTAGGTCCAGACTTGGGCTTCTTCACTTGAGCAGCAACTTGCTTGCCGTTCTTCTTGAAGTTCCCCTTCTATCCCTTTGCCCTTTTCTTGAAACTAGTGGTCTTGTTAACCATCAACACTTGATGCTCTTTCTTGATTTCTACCTTCGTCGATTTCAGCATCACGAAGAGCTCGGGAATTACTTTCGTCATCCCTTGCATACTATAGTTCATCACGAAGTTCTACTAACTTGGTGATGGTGACTAGAGAATTCTGTCAATCACTATTTTATCTGGAAGATTAACTCCCACTTGAGTCAAGCGATTGTAGTACCTAGACAATCTGAGCACATGCTCACTGCTTGAGCTATTCTCCTCCATCTTTTAGCTATAGAACTTGTTGGAGACTTCATATCTCTCAACTCGGGTATTTGCTTGAAATATTAACTTCAACTCCTGGAACATCTCATATGGTCCATGACGTTCAAAACGTCTTTGAAGTCCCGATTCTAAGCCATTAAGCATGGTGCACTAAACTATCAAGTAGTCATCATATTGAGCTAGCCAAACATTCATAACGTCTGCATCTGCTCCTGCAATAGGTCTGTCACCTAGCGGTGCATCAAGGACATAATTCTTCTGTGCAACAATGAGGATAATCCTCAGATCACGGATCCAATCCGCATCTTTGCTACTAACATCTTTCAACATAATTTTCTCTAGGAACATATCAAAAATAAAACAGGGGAGCTAAACGCGAGCTATTGATCTACAACATAGATATGCTAATACTACCAGGACTAAGTTCATGATAAATTTAAGTTCAATTAATCATATTACTTAAGAACTCCCACTTAGATAGACATCCCTCTAATCATCTAAGTGATCACGTGATCCAAATCAACTAAACCATAACCGATCATCACGTGAAATGGAGTAGTTTTCAATGGTGAACATCACTATGTTGATCATATCTACTATATGATTCACGCTCGACCTTTCGGTCTCAGTGTTCCGAGGCCATATCTGCATATGCTAGGCTTGTCAAGTTTAACCTGAGTATTCTGCGTGTGCAAAACTGGCTTGCACCCGTTGTAGATGGATGTAGAGCTTATCACACCCGATCATCACGTGGTGTCTGGGCACGACAAACTTTGGCAACGGTGCATACTCAGGGAGAACACTTTTATCTTGAAATTTAGTGAGAGATCATCTTATAATGCTACCGTCAATCAAAGCAAGATAAGATGCATAAAAGATAAACATCACATGCAATCAATATAAGTGATATGATATGGCCATCATCATCTTGTGCTTGTGATCTCCATCTTCGAAGCACCGTCATGATCACCATCGTCACCGGCGCGACATCTTGATCTCCATCGTAGCATCGTTGTCGTCTCGCCAATCTTATGCTTCTTCGACTATCGCTACCGCTTAGTGATAAAGTAAAGCATTACAGGGCGATTGCATTGCATACAATAAAGCGACAACCATATGGCTCCTGCCAGTTGCCGATAACTCGGTTACAAAACATGAGCATCTCATACAATAAAATTTAGCATCATGTCTTGACCATATCACATCACAACATGCCCTGCAAAAACAAGTTAGACGTCCTCTACTTTGTTGTTGCAAGTTTTACGTGGCTGCTACTGGGCTTAGCAAGAACTGTTCTTACCTACGCATCAAAACCACAACGATAGTTTGTCAAGTTGGTGCTGTTTTAACCTTCGCAAGGACCGGGCGTAGCCACACTCGGTTCAACTAAAGTTGGAGAAACTGACACCCGCCAGCCACCTCTGTGCAAAGCACGTCGGAAGAACCAGTCTCGCGTAAGCGTACGCGTAATGTCGGTCCGGGCCGCTTCATCCAACAATACCGCCGAACCAAAGTATGACATGCTGGTAAGCAGTTGACTTATATCGCCCACAACTCACTTGTGTTCTACTCGTGCATATGACATCTACGCATAAAACCAGGCTCTGATACCACTGTTGGGGAACGTAGTAATTTTAAAAAAATTCCTACGCACACGCAAGATCATGGTGATGCATAGCAACGAGAGGGGAAAGTGTTGTCCACGTACCCTCGTAGACCGAAAGCGGAAGCGTTAACACAACGCGGTTGATGTAGTCGTACGTCTTCACGATCCGACCGATCAAGTACCGAACGCACGGCACCTCCGAGTTCAGCACACGTTCAGCTCAATGACGTCCCTCAAACTCCAATCCAGCCGAGTGTTGAGGGAGAGTTTCATCAGCACGACGGCGTGGTGACGATGATGATGTTCTACCGACGCAGGGCTTCGCCTAAGCACCGCTACGATATTATCGAGGTGTAATATGGTGGAGGGGGGCACCGCACATGGCTAAGAGATCAATGATCAATTGTTGTGTCTCTGGGGTGCCCCCTGCCCCCGTATATAAAGGAGCAAGGGGGAGGCGGCCGGCCAAGGAGGAGGGTGCGCCAAGGGGGGAGTCCTA
Source organism: Aegilops tauschii subsp. strangulata (assembly GCF_002575655.3). NCBI lineage: Eukaryota > Viridiplantae > Streptophyta > Magnoliopsida > Poales > Poaceae > Aegilops > Aegilops tauschii. Next base: position 428,410,978 of record NC_053038.3, read on the forward strand.
CTCCCACCGGGAGTAGGACTCCTCCTTTCCTTGTTGGAGTAGGAGAGAAGGAAAGAGGGGGAGAGGGAGAAGGAAAAGGGGGCTACACCCCTTGTCCAATTCGGACCAGAGGGGGGGGGTGCGCGCCTCCTTCCGTTTGGCCTCTCTCCTCTATTCCCGTATGGCTCAATAAGGCCCAATACTTCTCCCCGGCGAATTCCCGTAACTCTCCGGTACTCCGATAAATACCCAAATCACTCGGAACCTTTCCGAAGTCCGAATATAGTCGTCCAATATATCGATCTTTACGTCTCGGCCATTCCGAGACTCCTCGTCATGTCCCCGATCTCATCCGGGACTCCGAACTCCTTCGGTACATCAAAACACATAAACACATAATATAACCGTCATCTAACTTTAAGCATGCGGACCCTACGGGTTCGAGAACTATGTAGACATGACCGAGACACGTCTCCGGTCAATAACCAATAACGGAACCTGGATGCTCATATTGGCTCCCACATATTCTACGAAGATCTTTATCGGTCAAACCGCATAACAACATACGTTGTTCCCTTTGTCATCGGTATGTTACTTGCCCGAGATTCGATCGTCGGTATCTCAATACCTAGTTCAATCTCGTTACCGGCAAGTCTCTTTACTCGTTCCGTAATACATCATCCCGCAACTAGCTCATTAGTTGCAATGCTTGCAAGGCTTATAGTGATGTGCATTACCGAGTGGGCCCAGAGATACCTCTCCGACAATCGGAGTGACAAATCCTAATATCAAAATACGCCAACCCAACAAATACCTTCGGAGACACCTGTAGAGCACCTTTATTATCACCCAGTTACGTTGTGACGTTTGGTAGCACACAAAGTGTTCCTCCGGTAAACGGGAGTTGCATAATCTCATAGTCATAGGAACATGTATAAGTCATGAAGAAAGCAATAGCAACATACTAAACGATCGAGTGCTAAGCTAACGGAATGGGTCAAGTCAATCACACCATTCTCCTAATGATGTGATCCCATTAATCAAATGACAACTCATGTCAATGGCTAGGAAACATAACCATCTTTGATCAACGAGCTAGTCAAGTAGAGGCATACTAGTGACACTCTGTTTGTCTATGTATTCACACATGTATCAGGTTTCCGGTTAATACAATTCTAGCATGAATAATAAACATTTATCATGATATAAGGAAATAAATAATAACTTTATTATTGCCTCTAGGGCATATTTCCTTCACAGATGTCCCTGACCACATGGCACACCGTGCCTTTCTTCCAGCTGCAGAGGTCCGGCGACAACGTCCAGACAGTCATGGTTACTTCACTGCCGGGCCGCTCGCCGTAGCCATCCATGGTAACGAACTTGATGCTGCCACCAATGCAGGCCATGTTACGGAACTCCTCTGCCCTCAGTTGCTGCTCGCGCTGGCCACGGTTATATGTCGGGCACTCTCCGGGCAACGGAACGAAGCGGGCCTCTGGGCTGGCGCCATGCTGGGTCACCACGCGCAGATCACAGACCATCATGCCTTTGGATAGATCCGCCCAACAAAGGCTGGAGCCTCGAAACGCGAAGCAGGTGTCTGCCCGGAAGAGGTGGCCGGGGTAGGAAAGCTCGGAGGGGAAGCTCGCGACCTTGGTGACGACCTAGCTCGCGGTGGAAGAATGCCACGTGCAGATCACGGCTTCGGTAGGGTTGGAGCACCTTACCTTGGCGAGCTCGCCAAGAACGTAGCCGCCGTCCTCGAGGCACATGACGACGACTGCTCCCCCCACGTCGAGACGGTTGTAGTCGTAGGGGGGCTGGGGGATCGTTGAGAGGGAATTCTTGCCGGCGTCGTAGATGAGATAGCCTCCTTTTGAATTGGAGCCGGGACGGTAAGGGCCGGCGAAGAGGGCGACTAGGTTCTTGACCGCGCTGGTGTCGTAGGCGGATGAGATATGTTGGCATATCCCCGGGGTGAATTTCATCGGGCGCAGTATGCGAAGGGAGGACAGCTCCGGCGGATCGGTGTAGCGGGCATCTGGTTTCAGGATCCGCAGGTAGGCGAGGTTGGCGTCCGCTATCTCCTGGTGGCTTGGCACTCCCTTTTTCGCGGTGCCAGTGAAGAACGACGACTCTCCTCCTGTTTTATTCGCGTCGTGCTCGATGTAAATCCTGCGCTCGAGCAAGACCCAGCTGGTGGTTGGGGCCATGGCAGCTAGGAGCCTAGGAGATCTAGGTTTAGTATGGGAAGAAAGCGAAGCCGTGACTCACAAAGGAAGCAAACCCTCGATCACGTTCGACAATGGGACGACGATCGAAATCGGGAAGTGCCAAGGGAAGGGACTCGGAACCAGGACCAATCAACGGTGGATACTTTGCCCCAAAAAACAAGGGGTTCATTGGGCCGGGCCAATTGATCATTTGTCCCATCTTTGTTAGGCTCGACCAATTTGTCGCATCTCTGGTTTGGCCCGACCAATTTGTCCCATCTTACATCGCAATTGATTCTAAAAAATAGTAAAAAAATTGCAATTGATTTTTTTCGCGGGCATTGCAATTGATGAAATGCCTCATATTTATTATGTCATATGGGAAATATTAAAAATAATCATTACTACCTAGATTTGATATGAGGAAAGATAAAACGGCCCCGATTGAAAATCCACAAAACACACGCACGCACATCTTTTCTTTTCTTTTCTGTTTATTTGCTCGAGGGAGCAAAGTCGTCGCCGTCGCTACGTAGGGTTAGCCCACCACCGTCGGCAACCTGCACGCACCCCCACCGCCCGCCACTGTTGTCCACAACTATTGGCCGTCTCCCCTGCTCCTCCTACTTGTGTTGGCACTCGAGCCATTTTGCGGCAGCGGACCACCGGCCGACTTCCCATCCTACGCCCGAAATTGGCTGAAATTTGAACAGTAGACTATTATGAATATACTTGATTTTCTATAATGTTTTTAGTTTTTTCTGGGCATGTTAGTTTTCGGACAAAATTTGAATTTTTGGGGAACATTTTAAAATTGAGGAGTATAACAATGACAACCCCTCAATCTAATCCTTGGAACCTCATATACGACGCTTTGTGTGTCAAATTGTGGCTATGACCCACAAAGTGCTCGCTATATGGGTTGTCCTGTTTGTCGCTCATTGGTTTCCTACTATTGTCAATTTGTTTTCTAGAGTTTTTTTCTGGTTCCTTTTGTTTTACAGTTTTCAGTTGGTTTTTTCATTTGTTCCCCATAAAAACTGTGATTTTTTTATTTTTCTAAATGTTTAAAAAAAATTATGAACATTTCAAAATTGAGTAAGAACTAAAATAAAAGATAATAATAAAAAAACAAAGAAAAGAAGCCTAGAAAACCAACAAAATTCTGAAGTACTCCCTCTGTAAACAAATATAAGAGTGTTTAGATCACTACTTTAGTGACCTAAACGCTCTTATATTTCTTTACGAAGGGAGTAGAAACCATAGTGCGTGTGATATGGAAAATAGATTAGCATCGACCGATATATGGGCCGGTCCACTGGAGTGACGACTTGTGCGTTCACTTGACGTCAAATAACTTCCACCCTAATCCCCAATACCTCCCCCTCCCACACATAACTATTTACCTCACAACTGGCCCTCCTCCATGAGCCACCTCTATCGAATGGGTCCATCCAATCCCCATAAAGTACGATTTATCAGAAGAGCTTACTTTTTTTGGGGGGGGGGGGGGTTGTTTATATTAAATCTACCTGGACTGGAATGATCCAGAGAACAATGGTTTACAACCCGTTCCAGGCCTGAACGCAGGCAAATTGTAGTTTTTGCATCCACACGACCAATCCTAGCAAGCTCATGGCTAACCATGTTCTTCCCTCTCCGAAGAGCCGGTACTTCAAATTTTCATTCTCCTCTCATAAGGTTTTGATCTCATGAATCAATTGTCATGTCCGGCTGGCTACCTTCACCATTGCCTCAATCTTAGCAAGGTCTCCTCGCTTGGTTATGTTATCATCTCTCTCGGCCCTAACTATTCCAACAACGCCGGCGAGCTATATTTTGCTCCTGGTTTCTATTAACATTGCCAACCCGTGCTCCGTCACCGGAACGCCACTTGCACGTTGAGGACAGTAGACAGCTCCGCTTTGACGTCTACCACCTGGTGTAGTCAATCGACTACGATGAAAGGAAAAAAAATTAAGCCACTCGCACGCTACTACCTCCGTTTAGGTTTATTAGTCTCTATCGTATTCTAGGACAAAGTTTGACCACATATTTGACTAGCAAAATGTTAATGAATGTCATAAAATTATTATATTGTTTACGTCGTATTTAAATTTAGTTTCAAATGGTGTTTATTTTTGTTGTGCATAACTTATATTTTAGTATTAGTTAAAGTCATGGTCAAAATATGACCCAAAATACGAAGGAGACCGGTAAACCTGAAACGGAGGTAGTAAATGTGCTACCAACAGTTTTTCTCAACATTGCCTTCGAGATGGAGCGAAGAAGAAATCAAATCAAACGGGTTAACCGCCTTAACTAACTATTTTTAACCGGTGATGTAACCAATGGAGGCCTATCTGGATCTCGCAGGTTGCAACGGAACGACGTTGCTGCAACACAGCAAACGTGCAACCTTTGTACCGGACCAGTAATCTCAGCGCAGCGCAGCTCGCGTGCAATCGAATTTCCCGCGCTCTCGTGTGGGCATCATCTTTGTGTTTCATTCATGGCGCCTATGTATACACTCGCTCCAAAGCATTAGCTTGTCCGTGTGACGGCAGCATCCACCTTGCGTCCTGTTCAAGTGCTCGATCGCGCCTCCACCGTTCTCCGTCATCACCACTCCCCGGCGCCGATCGAGCTTGCGGGATGCGGCAGTCGGCGGCATCACCGGCGGGCGACGCGCCGCCGCGCATGTACTTCATCCCGTTCCCGACGCCTGGCCACGCGCTGCCGATGTCCGACCTGGCCCGCCTCTTCGCGTCGCGCGGCGCCGACGCCACCCTCGTCCTCACGCACGCCAACGCCGCCAGGCTCGGCGGCCCCGTGGCCCGCGCGGCCGCTGCGGGCCTCCGCATCCGCGTCCACGCGCTGCCCTTGCCCGCCGAGGCCGCGGGGCTCACGGGCGGGCACGAGAGCGCCGACGACCTCCCCACTCGTGAGGATGCGGGGCCGTTCGCCGTCGCCGTCGACCTCCTCGCGCCGCTCTTCGCCGACCTCCTGCGCCGCCACCCCGCCAACGCCGTCGTGTTCGACGGCGTCCTCCCGTGGGCCGCCACCGCCGCCGCCGAGCTCGGCATTCCGCGGTACGCGTTCACCGGCACCGGCTGCTTCGCGCTCTCGGTGCAGCGGTCCCTGCTCCTCCACACCCCGCAGGAGAGGGTCGCGTCGCCCACGGAGCCGTTCCTCGTGCCGGGCCTCCCGGACGCGGTGCGGCTCACCAGGTCGAGGCTCGCCGAGGCGACGCTCCCCGGCGCGGACTCGCGGGAGTTCTTGAACCGCATGTTCGACATCGAGCGCGCCACGGCCGGCTGGGTCGTCAACTCGTTCGCCGACCTCGAGGCGAGGTACATGGAGCATTACGAGAAGGACACCGGGAAGCCGGTGTTCGCCGTCGGGCCGGTCTGCCTCGTCAACAGTGACGGCGACGACGTCCGGGAGCGCGGCCGCGGTGGGGACACTGGTGCCGCCGCGGAGGCCGCACGCATCCTGAGCTGGCTCGACACGAAGCCCGCGCGGTCGGTGGTATACGTCTGCTTCGGCAGCCTCACCCGGTTCCCGCGCGAGCAGGTGACGGAGCTCGGCATGGGCCTCGCGGACTCCGGCGCGAACTTCGTGTGGGTCGTCGGGGACAAGAACGATCCGCCGCTCCCCGACGTGGACGCCGCGGCGGGTGGCCGCGGGCTGGTGGTCAGGGGGTGGGCACCGCAGGTGGCGGTGCTGAGGCACGCGGCTGTTGCCGCGTTCGTGACACACTGCGGGTGGGGCGCGGTGACCGAGGCGGCGGCGGCTGGTGTCCCGGTGGTGACATGGCCGGTTTTCGCGGAGCAGTTCTACAACGAGGCGCTGGTGGTGGGCATCGCCGGCACGGGCGTCGGCGCCGGCGCGGAGAGGGGGTACGTGTGGGGAGGCGAGGAGCTGGGCGGGGTGGTGGTGGGCAGGGAGAAGGTGGCGGAGAGGGTCCGCGCGGCGATGGCCGACGAGGGGCTGCGACGGAAGGCAGGGGAGGTCGGGGAGAGCGCGCGGCGGGCCGTGGAAGTGGGAGGGTCTTCGTACGTGGCCGTTGGGGCGCTGCTGAATGATGTACGGCGCCGGCGCCGGCACGGGGGTTGACGGCGAGAGCCGGGCGAGCAGCTGCACCGCCCTGTTCCATTACGAACTCATTCCTCCTCAATTCGCGTCGTGTCCGCAGTATATACTTACAAAACAAAAGGCACAAAAATTTGAAGTACCAGAAATCGTTTGCGGTTTGGTTTTACGAGCTTCCTAAGCGGGACCCCTACATGATACTTTGGGTTTCTTGGATTAGAAGCTTGGTCTATGGATAGTTTTTTTATTGAATGCAGAATGTGGAGGGCCGTTTTGGCTCCGGGAAGTATATGCTTATGGATGAACAGTAATTTCAAAATAAATAGTATTTTTTTCAAAAAATCTTTCTTTTATGTTCATGTTAGACTAACAAGTGTGCTTGACAAAACGGGATAGCAGTGCTTCGTCGGTTAAAAAATAAAATAAAATGCAACATTTCGCTTTTTTTTTCACAGGTCAAATAGCTCAAGTTTTCCAACTAAAAAATTGCAGGTAACATTTGGCATATACTAAAAAATTGGATGGCTATTTGGATTTTCCTTCCAGAGAAGATCGTATTTACTGTTAAGTGTTAACACCTTTACTTGATAATGTGAAAAGATTTGTTTTTATATTTGCTGAAACTCCACATTATCTTTATGGTGTATTTTTTTCAGCAAATATAAAAACAAAAATCTTTTCACATTATAAAAACAAATCCTATGCACATGAGGTGTTCGATGAAATGCCCGAGCCACACTTAAGCTTTCTCCTCTCGAAGCTCCTTGTCCAACCTTCATTTTTCTCGAGATTTGTCTAGGTTTGGCGGTCCGTCCTGTCCCCTCACCGCCGTTGATCGCCGGCGCCGATCTCGTCGCCTGCACCACCGTGGCGAGCCTCTTGATATTATCTTCTTTCAAAAAGAAAAAAGTTCTTACTTGTAGGATTTAGATATATATATATTTGTGTAGTTTTCTTACTTATTATTGTTTGTTATTATATAGTGTGATGGTTTTGGTATCCACCTCCGTCGGCCCTCGTCATGTCTATGATTCAGATGTGGTATATATATTTTCTTTTATAACTATTAGTTTCATTTAGTGTTTATGACAATTATGCCGAGCAACATGACATAGATTTTTTTTATCTAGAGGCATGTGAACCGGAAATTCCAACCGACCCTATTGTCGAGAGGTTAAATTTAGTTGAAGAAGAAAATAATCACTTGAAGGAAAAATTGAAAAAAATTGAGGAGGAGAAGATGATATTGGAATTGCATGTTGCAGATGTCGTCGATGATCACAAGATCAAGATGGATGCAATGCGCTTGAAGATTAGAAAGATTAGAAAATATGCCATTCATACTGAGGCTTGGTATCATTATGCCGTTGGATCAATTGTTACCTTGGTTGCGGATATGATCGCATTTGTTGTTACATTGAAATGTTTTACATAGTTTCAATGTATGGTTTAATTAGATGCTCTGGAGAGCTATATGTTGTTCAATGAGAACGATGTATGTACTTTGGGTTTAATGTGATGATGAACTTCTATTAATTTGGTCACTTATCTATTCATGATGATGTACGCAGAGATGAACCGACAATGGATGTACGGTAACAGACGCACCTCCGAGTACATTAAGGGCGTGAATAATTTTCTTGCAGTTGCTGAGGTAAACAAGCATAATGGTTTTATGTGTTGTCCATGCCTTATATGTGGGAATACAAGGTCTTACTCTGACTCGAAAACCCTTCACGCCCACCTTCTTTATAAGGGTTTCATGCCACACTATAATGTTTGGACCAAGCACGGAGAAAGAGGGGTTATGATGGAAGACAGCGAAGAAGAAGAAGATGATGACAACTATGTGCCCCCTGAATACGGTGATGCTGCAACAGGGGAAGCTGAAGATCAAGAGGAACCAGACAATGTGCCCGATGATGATCTTCGCCGGGTCATTGTTGATGCAAAGAGACAGTGCGAAATTAAAAAGGAGAAGCTGAAGTTCGATCGCATGTTAGAGGATCACAAAAAGGGGTTGTACCCCAATTGCGAAGATGGCAACACAAAGCTCGGTACCGTACTGGAATTTGCTGCAGTGGAAGGCAGAGAATGGTGTGCCTGACAAAGGATTTGAGAAGCTACTGAAAATATTGAAGAAGAAGCTTCCAAAGGATAACGAATTGCCCGAAAGTACATATGCAGCAAAGAAGGTTGTATGCCCTCTAGGATTGGAGGTGCAGAAGATACATGCATGCCCTAATGACTGCATCCTCTACCGCGGCGCGTACGAGGATTTGAACGCATGCCCGGTCTGCGGTGCATTGCGGTATAAGATCAGACGAGATGACCCTGGTGATGTTGACGGCGAGTGCCCCAGGAAGAGGGTTCCTGCCAAGGTGATGTGGCATGCTCCTATAATACCACGGTTGAAACGTCTGTTCAGAAACAAAGAGCATGCCAAGTTGATGTGATGGCATAGAGAGGACCGTAAGAAAGACAGGAAGTTGAGAGCACCCGCTGACGGGTCACAGTGGAGAAAAATCGAGAGAAAGTACTGGGAGGAGTTTGCAGGTGACGCAAGGAACATATGGTTTGGTTTAAGCACGGATGGCATTAATCTTTTGGGGAGCAGAGCAGTAATCACAGCACCTGGCCCGTGACTCTATGTATCTATGACCTTCCTCCTTGGCTGTGCATGAAGCGGAAGTTCATTCTGATGCCAGTTCTCATCCAAGGCCCTAAGCAACCCGGCAACAACATTGATGTGTACCTAAGGCCATTAGTTGAAGAACTTTGACAACTGTGGATTGGAAATGGTCTACATGTGTGGGATGAGCACAAATAGGAGGAATTTGACCTGCATGCGTTGCTGTTTGTAACCATCAATGATTGGCCTGCTCTCAGTAACCTTTCAGGACAGACAAACAAGGGATACCACGCATGCACACACTATGTAGATGACACCGAAAGTATATACCTGGACAAATGCAGGAAGAATGTGTACCTGGAGCATCGGTGATTTCTTTTGACCAACCATCAATGTCGAAAGAAAGGCAAGCATTTCAAAGGCGAGGCAGATCACTGGAAGAAGCCCGCCATGCGTACCGGTGATCACGTACTTGCTATGGTTAATGATTTAAATGTAATCTTCAGAAAGGGTCCCGGCGGACTATCTGTTCCGAATGACGCTGAGGGACGTGCACCCATGTGGAAGAAGACATCTATATTTTGGGACCTACCCTACTGGAAAGACCTAGAGGTCTGCTCTTCAATCGACGTGATGCACGTGACGAAGAACCTTTGCGTGAACCTGCTAGGATTCTTGGGCGTGTATGGGAAGACAAAAGATACACCAGAGGCACGGGAGGACCTTCAACGTTTGCACGAAAAAGATGGCATGCCTCCAAAGCAGTATGAAGGTCCTGCCAGCTACGCTCTTACCAAAGAAGAGAAGGAAATCTTCTTTGAATGCCTGCTCAGTATGAAGGTCCCGTCTGGCTACTCGTCGAATATAAAGGGAATAATAAATATGGCAGAGAAAAAGTTCCAAAACCTAAAGTCTCATGACTGCCACGTGATTATGACGCAACTGCTTCCGGTTGCATTGAGGGGGCTTCTACCGAAAAACGTTTGATTAGCCATTGTGAAGCTATGTTCATTCCTCAATGCAATCTCTCAGAAGGTGATCGATCCAGAGATCCTACCAAGGTTAAGGAGTGATGTGGCGCAATGTCTTGTCAGTTTCGAGCTGGTGTTCCCACCATCCTTCTTCAATATCATGACACACGTCCTAGTTCATCTAGTCGACGAGATTGTCATTCTGGGCCCTGTATTTCTACACAATATGTTCCCCTTTGAGAGGTTCATGGGAGTCCTAAAGAAATATGTCCGTAACCGTGCTAGGCCAGAAGGAAGCATCTCCATGGGCCATCAAACAGAGGATGTCATTGGGTTTTGTGTTGATTTCATTCCTGACCTTAAGAAGATAGATCTCCCTCAATCGCGGTATGAGGGGAGACTGAGTGGAAAAGGCACGCTAGGAGGGGACTCAATAATATGTAGGGACGGGCATTCTTGGTCTCAAGCACACTACACAGTTCTACAGAATTCTACCTTGGTGACCCCGCATGTCAATGAACACAAGAACATTCTGCGCTCCAAACACCCGGACCAGTGTGATGACTAGATTACATGTGAACACATCAGGAGTTTCGGCAGTTGGTTGTAAACACGTCTTAGGGGTGACAACACTGTTTCTGATGAGCTGTACTCATTGGCGAGGGAACCATCTTCGACTGTAATGACTTACAAAGGGTACGAGATAAATGGGAATACATTTTACACGACCGCCCAAGATCAAAAGAGCACCAACCAAAACAGTGGTGTCCGCTTTGATGCAGCAACCAAGAGGGGAAAGGACACATATTATGGTTACATAGTGGACATATGGGAACTTGACTATGGACATGATTTTAAGGTCCCTTTGTTTAAGTGCAAATGGGTCAATATGTTAGGAGGCGGGGTACAGGTAGACCCACGGTACGGAATGACAACAGTGGATCTGAACAATCTGTGGTACACAGACGAACCATTCATCCTAGCCAATGATGTGGCGCAGGTTTTCTATGTGAAGGAAATGTCTACCAAACCGAGAAAAAGAAAAGATAAGGAAGCGGATACATCATACGATGAGCCAAAGCGCCACATAGTTCTTTCAGGAAAAAGGGACATCGTGGGATTGGAGGGTAAGACAGACATGTCTGAAGATTATGAGAAGTTTCATGAAATTCCTCCCTTGAAAGTCAACGCTGACCCAAGCACCCTGTTAAACGATGAAGATTATCCATGGTTACGGCGCAATAAGCAAAGGACACAAGGGAAGAAAAAGTGAAGACTTTCTATCCACAACTATTATGATGATGCCTTTGATCTAGAATATCACTGTAGTTACATGTGAACAAATGAAATCCGTTTGTAACATATGAGTTTTCGTCCGAAACCCTGATACTTCCAAAGAGATTGTCTATTTTGTACATGAAGTTCACCCAGTTTTTATCGTAACCCTCTCAACTTTTTAGCACATGCTATGTGGGTGAAATGATGATACCATGCCAACTTTCAACCTTTTCAGAGTTCATTTGTAATGCTTTTCAATTTAAGGGTCATTTAGCTGAAAGAATGAACTAATAGCAAAAAGAATGAACTAAAAGTAATCAATTAAAATATTCTGTTATGATCAACTAAAACAAAACTATACTATCTTTCAATAGCAAAAAGAATCAACTAAAAAGCTTTTATAAAACTCCAATAGCAAAAGGAATCAACTCAAAAAACTTTTATACTCTAGTATTATTGAAACAAAAATTATATAAAATTTATGCAACCAAAATTATCAAAGTATTTTCTGTTCAAAACATTAAAAGCAAAAAGAATTTTCAGAAAGAAGTTTTTTTGTTAGAAACTTTAATAGCAAAAAGAATTATCATAAAGAATTTTTTGGTAGAAACTAAAATAACAAAACTATTTTTGAATATAATGATAAAACACAGTAGTATTAAATAGGAGGAAAAAGAATCACTCAAAAATCTATTTTTATAATAAAGTTATTCAAAAACTAGTGATTCACACAAATTTCAAAAAATTCAAATTGGAAAACAAATGGCACTAACAGAAAGTTTAAATTTTTTATTACCTTAAAGCAAAAAGAATTACATGAAAAACTAATAAGTATTTTGCTGTAAGTAGAAACAAAATAAAATAAATAAAGAAAAAAGGAAACAAAAAAATTAAAAAAAGTGCCACCTACTAGGCCACCACGGCCTGGATACGACTAGAAACCTAACCATGGGCCAGAATTCATGCCCGCAGCAGGCCCAGTAGGCCCACAGGCACAGCGGGACACAAATTAGGCCCGAAAGGCTGCAGTTGAGAGGAGCTCGAGAGGGTGGGCGCAACAGCGCTTATAAACCACCCTCGAGCTCTCTCAACCACCGAGGTGGGACTAAACTTTGGCCGCGACGCGGGCAACACAGGGCCTTTTGTCCCGGTTGGTACCAACCGGGACCAATGCCACCCCTTTAGTCCCGGTTGGTGCCACGAACCGGGACCAAAGGCCCCTGCTTCGCGCCCTTTGGGCTGCCGAAAAGAGACCTTTGGTCCCGGTTGGTGGCACCAACCGGGACTAAAGGGGGGCATCGGTCTCGGCTGGTGCCACGAACCGGGACCAAAGCTTAGTGTATATAAGCAAGACTTGTGAAAATTTTCAGTTTTCATCGCAGCCCCCCCCCCCGACGACCCCAACCTCCTCGACGCTGCCAGGCTGCCCGACGCCGTCGCTGTCGCCCGTGCCTACGCCGCCCCCGAGCCCACGTCGACGCCGTCCGCCAACTCCTCTGCGCCCCGACGCCGCTCGCTCCTCATCGCTATCGCCGCCCCCGTCGCCGCCCCTGTCGCCGCGCCCTCGCCGTCGCCACCCCTGCCTCCGCGACCTCGCCGTCGTCCAACGCCTTCCCGACCTTGCCGTCGCCTCCGCCTCCCCGACCTCGTCGTCGCCTCCCTGCGCCGGCCCCTGCCCTGCCCCGCGTGCGCCGCCTCTGCCCCAGGCCGGCCCCGACCTCGCCGTCGCCAACGCCGCCCCCAGTGAGCCCCCGCGCCCCTGCCCTGCTCCCCTGCCACCGCCGCCGCCGTGGATATATGATGTTTTTTTCTGCATATATGTTTTTTTATGTATGATGTTTTTTTTCATATATGTTGATGTATGTTGATGTATGGATATATATATGATGTTTTTTTTGCATATATGTTGATGTAATGTTTTTTTTTCTGCATATATATATGATGTTTTTTTGTTCATAGATGACCATATGAATTTTTTTGTTCATAGATGTGATTTTTTTGTTCATATATCATATGATGTTTTTATTGTTCATAGATGATCGATCATGTTTCATATGTATGCAAGCGAAGTCGTTGTCGTTAGTTGTACTGTTTAGGGTTAGGGTCGTCGAGGAAGAAGGAAAATAAGGAAAAAGAAGAAAAGAGGAAGAAGGAAGAAGAAGAAAAAGAAGGAGAGGAAAAAGGAAAATAAGAAGAGGAAGAAGAAGAAGAAGAAGGGAAGAAGAGGAGAAAAAAATAAGAAGAGGAAGAAGAAGCATAAAAAAGGAGAAGAAGAGGAAATAGAGGAGAAGAAGAAAAAATAGAAAATTTTCTATTTTTTCTTCTTCTCCTCTATTCCTTATTCTTCTCCTCTCTTTTTTCCTTATTTTTTTCTTCTATTTTTTTCTTCTTCTCCTCCATTTTTTCTTGTTCTTCATCTTCTTAATTTTATCGGGAACGAGGGTGTCGGGAACTAGGGTGTTGGAAACTAGGGTAGAGGGTCGAGGGTCGTCGAGGGTCGAGGGTCGTCGAGGGGTCGAGGGTCGAGGGGTCGAGGGTCGAGGGGTCGAGGGTCCTCGAGGGTCGAGGGTCGTCGAGGGGTCGAGGGTCGAGGGTCGTCGAGGGGTCGAGTGTCGAGGGGTCGAGGGTCGAGGATCGCCGAGGGTCTCAGTTTAACAAGAATGCCCCCATTATGGATGTGCACAAGTTGATCCATTTTTGTCTGATCTCATCTATATATATATATATTCTTCTACATGTCATGTTGTCTGTCAAAGTATTGAATAAATCCATGGCTACATCATTTGCTGGAAGTAACAGGCGTATGACGCTACGAAGCTCTTCAAAGTTGTTTTGGAACGGAGTTCCTGATAGAATGATTCGCTTTTTGGTACGAATTTCAGCAAAGACCTTCCAAATAGCGATATTCGGAAGGCTCTTGCTGAACTTCGTACCAAAAAGCTAATTATCCTATCCGGGACTCCATTCCAAAACAATTTTGGAGAGCTTCGTACCGTTATGCGCCTGTTACTTTCGGCAAATGATGAAGCAATGGTTTTCTTGAATCCTTTGACACTAGACAACGTGACATATAGAAGGGTAGATGAGATCAGGAAAAATATGGACCATTTTCTGCACATCCAGAATTGCGCCATCTTGTTAAATCCCTTAAAGGTTAAGAGAATCCGAGCGGTCGAGGATCGGAACTAGCTAGGGTAGGGGGTCAACGGTCGCCTAGGGGATGAGGGGTCGAGGGTCGAGGATTGCCAAGGGGTCGACAGGGGGACGTCGATCAACCCCCTCTCGCTCAACCAACTCTCGAGGACTCCCAAACCATAGAAAAAAACGTTATCGATCTCGTACCCCCTCCCGCCCCTACCCGACAAAGTCTCTCGAGATTTATAAGAGATTTATCAAGAATGCCCCATTATGGATGTGCATAATTAAGTTGATCCCTATTTTTTTCTGATCTCATCTACCATTCTATATGTGCACGTTCTCTTGTGTCAAAGTATTGAATCCTTTGACACTAGACAACGTGACATATAGAAGGGTAGATGAGATCAGGAAAAATAGGGACCATTTTTTCTGCACATCCAGAATGGCGCCATCTTGTTAAATCCCTTGTTTGACATTCATGAGAGAGGCAGTCCGGACGTCGGACATTCATGAGAGAGGCGGTCCGGGCCAAACCCTAGAAGCGTTGCCGAGGCCACCCCAAACCCTAGAAGCGTCGAGGCCACCCAAATTTACCAAGTTAAAAGAGTGTTGTCGAGGCCACCCCAAACCCTAGAAGTGTTGTGATTAGGTAGCTTGGTCTATGTTTTCCACTATTAATATATCCATCTCTCATGTTTGTATATTAATTTCCATGTTGTAATATTTGCGGAAACTATGGATCAACAAAGAGACTTCGAACAAGAAGAGATATTGGGGGACATAATCCGCTATGGAGGTGATGTCTTACCGTTTCTCAATGACCTCGATGGTCTGGAAGGAGAGGAAGCAGGCTATGGTGATTGAACAATGGAGGAGGAAAGTCATGATCATGATGGTGGCTCTGGCGACCGTGATGACGGCTTCGGTGACCGAACGGAGTCGGGATCAGCTGTTGGAAAGTCTGGCGAGGTATATATATATAAATTAAGCCTGTGTTGACTAGCTAATTGATGCATTAATTGTTTTGGTATGTACATATATTAACTCTTCTTTCTTCTTTTATAGCTCTCCGGATCGAGCAAAACTTCGGCAACGAGACGAGGCCCGGAGAAAAAGTTGCGCCAGGATGAAAGGTTCACGATCACAGAAATCGCGCGCGATGGCTAACCTATTGAACCCCTCTGGACCAAGGAAGCATTTTCTGCTCAGTGCGGGGTTCTTGTTAGGGACATGATCCCGATCAGCATCCACCAATGGTATACGCCTAAGAAGGAAGATCCTCAATTTTCTTATGTCGAAGATAGACAGAAAGATGATCTTTGGACCGTGCTGAAGGAAAATTTCACCCTACCGGCAGAGGAGGATCCAGATAAGCCATTTATAGAGCCATTGGTCAAGGCTCATGCTCTCAAGAAGATGGCAGGTCTATTCAGGAGGTGGAAGAATGAGTTGAAATCAACGTATGTCGACAAAAACAAGACTCCAAAATTCACCGGCTGATTTGAGAAGATAAGAGATCACTGGGCCGAATTTGTGGCCCACAAGACATCGGAGAAGAGTAAGAAGATGTCAGCGACAAACAAGATAAATGCTGCAAAGAAGGAGCATCACCATCGCACGGGGTCAGGTGGCTAACTCAAAGCCCGGCCGTTGTGGGACAAGGCTGAGAGTGACCTGATTGCTAAAGGGGTCGAACCAGAGACATTGCACTGGCCAGACCGTCCAAGGACTTGGTTCTTCGGGGTTGGGGGAACTTTGGACCCTGAAACTGGGAACTTCTGTTGGACGGACGAGCAACTTGCAACACCCATCACGAAGCTTCAGGCAGCAATCAAGGCAGCGCGGGAAGGGACATTCGTTCCCGACAGAGAGAACGACGATCTCACACAGGACCTCGGGAATCCTGAGCACCCTGGACGAACATGAGGCACGCCAGGCTCTGTTGCATGGAAGGTTGGGTTTCCCAACGCAAGCGGTTACAAAACCCAATAGAGGAGGAGGAAAGTGGAGCTGAGCGAACTGCAGAAGCTTCAGGCAAGGGTACGAAAGCTAGAGGAATGACAAGCTGTTGAGAACCAGTGAGATCCTGCCCAAGCTACCGCAGAAGCTACCCCGCCATCTCATCGGAGAAGCGGCATGGCTTCCACCAAGCTCGTTCAGTAGCCTGACTTCACAGGTCCTAGCTACCCTGTGGATGCTATCACGGAGTCACACTGGTGCCAGCTTATGACGCAATGGCAGAACCTCAAAGTCAAGGCGGCTGTCGGCTCTCTGTTCCCTCCTGAACCCGACGCAACTTTTCACTGCCTTCCGATTCCACAAGGTTATGCTGTTGTGATGGTGGATGAAATAACGGAGGGATTTGAGGAGCTCCAGCTTGACCACCCTACAGGTGAAGGGGAGACCCAGCTGGGTCTTGCTCTGAAGACTCCATGTCTATGGCGGAAGGAGCACGTCAAGCTTCTGAACTTCACGCCTCCGGCGAGTCAGTTGGGCACTCCGCCTCCTCCACCTCCTCCTCCTCCTTCGGTGAGTGATCAGGGCACTCCGCCTCCTGCTCCGGCGCGTGAGGGCGGCAGTACTCCGCCTCCTTCTCTGCCTACTACGGCGCGTCCGAGTAGCCCGCCTCCTCCTTCGCCTCGTGGGCGACGGTGGAACACAGACGCCGCCGCTCCGGCGCGTTGTAGCACTCTGCCTCCTTCTTCTCTGGCTCGTAAGCAATGAAAGAAGACAGCCGCAGCCGCTTTGGCTGCTCCGGCGTCTAGCAGTACAACTACAGGCGGGAGGCAATACAGATTCGGTCCTTCTCTCAAGCCTCTAGAGAAGTTACCATACAAGATGAGTGAGGAGGAAAACAAGAAGATCATTGAAGCCCAAGTGAAGGACTTCTTTGAAACGCAAAAATCTGAGAAACATCCACCTCCGGAGGAGAAGATAGATTCTATGAAAGCGAAGCGCACTTTGGATGCCCTGAAGCGAGCACCACCGCCTCCACCGCAAACCAACTATGACCGCATTATTTAAAGGACATATAAGGAAGCGGAGCGGTCGGGAAGTACTTGTAGTGATCGAAGGTTAGCAGAATGAAGAAGTGGGAAAAAAATTCCCCAGCTCGGCGAACAAGTGAAGCAATCGTGCCCCCCGCTCAAGGTGTCTAGCGATATCATCACTAATCTTCCGGGGATGGTGCCCGGTACCAATCCTAGAGATTACATGCCCGACGATGCACTTTTTGATACAATGGAGGTGGACGCATTCAAATACCGGCACGGGAAGCCTCTCGTTAAACCTGGTTATCTTCCTCTAACAACGATGATGCGAAGATTCCATGATTGGTACATGGACATCTGCAGCAAGTCTGGGAAGGATACTTTGACGCTGAGAGTTAAAGAGGAGCACGACTGTCATGGTACTAAGTCTGACAATAAGTATAGGGGGTACGTATAAGGAGGCAAGGTCCTAGCTACGGTGAGATTGTACGCAAGAGTTTACGAGTTCAGGCCCCTCTTGGAGGAGGTAAAAGCCCTACGTCTCGGTGCCCTGAGGCGGTCGACTGGAATATGGGAGTGTGTGTTACGGGGGGTGCGAACCCTTGTCCCAGAGGAGGGGGGTGGCTTATATAGAGTGTGCCAGGACCCCAACCCACCTTCGTTACAGGGGTTCAATGTACATAAAGATAGGGCGTTACTGGTAACACCAGCTATAAAGTGTATTTAATGACCTTTAAGACTACGGAGTGAGCGCCTGACCGTTGCCATCCTGCGTGTCTCATGGTCTTCTGTAGGTCGAGTGGTTTCTTGTATAGTTGAATGGCTTCGTCTTGGTCGAGTGATACCAGGAGGGAGGGGTACCGAGTGGAGTGACTGGTCGAGTGGATTGCACTCAACGACTTCAATTGGTACTCTTTGTTGTTCTTTGAATGTCTTTGCTTCTAGGGTAGTGACCTTGGGTAGGGCGTATAGGTCAGGCCTATGACCCTACCCTAGGTCTATGGCACCATCATTAGCTCCCGAATGGATTGAGGTCCGAATGAAAAGAAGGTTGAAGTTAGTCCTGCCTTGACTCTTGTGCTTCGAAAGTGTCCACGCTGGATTGGAGGCCCACGCTGAAACTTCGGCTTCATTTCAGTCGCCTTGATCGATTCAGAAATTGTTGAGTGGATTTATACTGGCACTCGTCGAGTGTTACTTTGATGCGAAATCTTTGGCGCGATTGGTTACGGTGTATCCCGGATCTCGCGGGATTCGAAATTTTGGGGAAGCGCGCGAGGCGGAGCGCGCTGCAGTGAGCGGGACAGATAGACAGGGGTGCCTCGATTTCTGCGCCACCTTTTTGCCATGTACCCGACGCGCAACTGTTGCGGGATTTGACAGGATTGCTCAGGCCCATGCTTCAGCCACTCGGAAGTGGGTCCTTAAAAGGCGTCGGGGCCGAGGCATCTGCACTGTGCGCATTCGTTCTCCCTCTTCCTTCTCCGCTTCTCCACTGCATCTTTTCCCTCCGCCCTCGACACCGCCGCCCCGCCACCATGGTGAAGGACAAGACGGCGGCACTGGAGTGCGCGAAAAAGGTGACGGGGCGGCGAAAGGCAAGAAGATGAATCGGGGGTCGTCATCAAGGTCCGCGCTGCCGCCGGGCTGGATCCAGGGTGATTGGATACGATCTTCGCTCCGACCAGAGGATTTGGAGGAGCTGGCTGACTCCGGTTTGATTGCTGCCCGAGCCGCAAGGCTGCCGGAGGGGGAGACGGAGCCTCGACCGCGGTCGGGTGAGTGCGTCCTCCTTGCTACCCACGTCGACCGTGGTTTTTCCCTTCCTCCGCATCCTTTTTTCCGGGGCTTCTTGAACTTTTCCGGTGCTCAGCTCCACCACTTCACTCCCAACACCATCACGTATCTCGCCGCGTTTGTGTCCATGTGTGAGAATTTTCTGGGCTGTCGACCACACTGGGGTCTCTTCAAACACATCTGCTCAATTCGCTCCTAGACCGTGAAGAAGGCAAATTCAAGTTACGAGAGGACACATGGGATCCAGATGTGTGGGGGTCTAGGGATCCAGATGAGGAAGAGAAGTGCTTTCCCTCCCATGACCCTTCCTGAGTCGATCAGGGGCTGGCACTCGACCTGGTTCTACTGCCAGGATATTGCGACCCCCGGTCAGTCGACTGGTCTTCCCCCTTTTTCCTTAGAATTATGCCCAGCAACCTTCTTCACTGAAAGTGACTGCTGCGGAGAGGGTGGAAACGAACATGTTGGTTGAGAGGGTGGTCCAGTTGATCCATCAGGGTGTAACTGGCATGGACTTGTTGGAGGTGTTTCTCAGTCGACGCATCCAGCCGCTGCAAGCTCGTGACCACTCGATGTGGATGCACTCGGGAGCCAACGACACCGCTCGAGTTCACCCAGAGGATGTTACGGATGAGACGCTGGCCCCGTGGCCGAAGGGCATTACAGGAAACAAGGATAACCCCAGGGGAGCTAGGAGAGTCAATCCATTCGACACCAACAACCAACCAGACAAGGTTTGATCTTCACTTCCGAGTGTACTTCAATTTGTCTTGAAACTGTTCCTAAATCCGACTGATATTTGATTGACTTCTTGTCTTGTAGGTTTATATTGAGATGTACTCAATGCCCAATGGTGAACAAGCCCTGGAGCAAGACCAGGAGGGAGAGGACAGCGCAGAAGAGAGTGGTGACTGGCAATCTCCAGAAGATGACAACGAGGAAGACAACGATGAGTCGGACGACGAAGAGGTAGTCGACTCACCGCCTCGCTTAGAGCGTCGATCCAAGTAACTCCAAGATCCGGCGGGCGGGCGCGGCAAGTCCGTGGCTCTGAGTACTCAAGCACAGAAGCGCACTCGGACTTCGACTCCGGAGCCGACGGAGAAGGTCTGCAAGCAACCTAAGGTGGCCCCTTTGAAGCCTCGGAAGACCTTGCCCAAGATCAAGATGGACGTTCATGTTACCTCTGGGTGAGTGCTCTATCTTTCTGCGTTTTCTTCTACTGACTCATACTTCTGCTCTGACCGAGTGGATCATGAACTTTTTCAGCGCTGCAACTTCTGCGACTTCCATGGACGTTGACAAGGTCCCAGGTGATGAGGAGGCCGATGACGCGGCCACTTCCAAAGCTGGTACGCTCTTTCCAACTTGAATTTTATTCAGCCGACTGGGTTGTTGGTCGATTGAACTCTTAAGGTTGCTTTTTGTTGTAGCTCCGCGGGACGTCATTGAGCTTTCGGATGATGAAGAAGAAGTGCCTCTGAGAGAGAGGAGAAGGAGGGCAGGGCCTCAAGCGGGGAAACGACCGAGGATCAGGTGCCTTAGTCAACATCGGTGTCTGAGACAGTGGTCCAGCGATCCGGAGATCCGGCTTGGACCAATGTTACCTTTGCCAATCCACTGTGGACTGACCGTCCTTCGGGGTCGACTGCTCAGGCCTCTGCCGCTCCAGTACAACTCCATGCTTCCGACCCTATGACTGCTCCGACTATACTGCCATCATCGCTCTTCGCTGCATACCAGACTCCAGACGACCCGCCGAGTGCCGCCAGAGAGGTCCTTCTCCAGGAAAACCTCGTGATGGAGCAGATGAAGGTGGTGCATGAGGCCAGTCAGGTTGCTTACAACGCCAGCACCGCTCTGCAAGCCAACGTCAAGGTTAGTTGGTTTCCGACTGGTCTCTTGAGTAGTGATAGTTGCGACTGTTGCTTCACTGTCCGTACGGTGTCTTTGGATGAGCGTTTTGGAACCTTTTATGTGCATCTATCATGGGTCTGCATTTCGCATCCAATCACCCACTGGGGTGTTTCTGTCTTAGAGGTGAATAGTTCTTCCACTTGAGTCGACCAGGTTGAGTCGAGTGTTTTTCTGAACCAGTGGGGGCCCGCAGAGTGCACCCACTGGGTGTAGTCCCCGAGACCGCAGTCGACTGCTGGTAGTCGGCTGAGGTGTGAGAATCTCTTTTTTTACTCACGCTGGGCAGACCATGCCGAGTGTAAAACCGGACCAGTGGGGGCACGCCAAGTGCACCCACTGGGTGTAGTCCCCGAGACTACCGTTGAATGTTTGATTCAGCGGTAGTCTTAGAGCAACTCTCACTGTGATTGACTTTTATTTCCGTCAACTGACATATCTTATTTGCTGACTGCAGAAGTCTTGTGATCTTGGAGCCCAATTTTCTGAACTGGAGAAGAAGCAGATCAGCCTCAACCTTGATCTGGAACTGGCCAAGAAGAACCTGAAGAAGGCCCAGGACGAACCAGCTACCATGGGAGGTAACCATTCGTCGACTGTCCACCTTATGATTCTCTCTTTTTTTTCTTTTAGTCTCTTTGAACTGAGTGACTCCACTCGAACAGATGTGCGTAGTGAAAACTGTCAACTCCAAGCTCGTCTGAAGAATGTTATTTCTTTAGACAAAATGAAGCAGGCTCTGGAGAAGAAGGATCAAGACCTAGTCGCGGCTCAGAAGGAAGCGCGAGAGAAAACAACACTTTCCGGACAAGAAGTTGGCCTCAGTCAACAAGTTGGAAGAGGAGAACTCCAAGTTGAAGACTGCCGTTTCTGAAGCCAACCAGGAGGTTGTGCGACTGAAGAAGGACAAAGAAAGCTTGACTGACGAAGTTGGAAGTCTCAAGGCCAAGAAGGGCGAATTGGAGTCTTATCTGGGGCAGCTTGCTGCGAAGTTGGTCTTGAAGCTTGAAGGTATTTCCTTCTGTTCGACTGATTTGTTGATGTCAAGTGACACGTCTTGTTAAACTGTCGACTCACTGCTTTTCCGACTGTGCAAAACTTTGTCAAGACTTCGAAGCAGAAACTGGGCGGGTCGAGACAGGTCTCGACCCCATAAACTCTCCTGTCAAAGATGACGTTGCAATGAATGTGTTGCGGTTGGAGTCTCGCCTGGATGGTGCTGTGGATTATCTCGCTCGACTGAAGGCGGCAATTATGCGGATTGATGCTGAACTCTGGCCTCAGACGGAACTCTCACAGGATCTTGAGTCTTTGATGACTCGACTAAATCAAATCCCTGGTCGAGTGCAGGAATGGAAGAAGTCATCTGCTCGTTGTGGTGCCGATGTCGCTCTGTCATTGGTCCAGGTGCACTGCAAGGATGTCAAAGAAGACAAGCTGGCGGCCCTCAAGGTTGCCAACACCAAGAAGCTCAGCTTCCAGTCTTTTATGGACACCTTCCTTGACACCGCCACTCGCATTGCAGACAACATTGACCTTGACAGCTTTTGCGATCCACCAAGTCCTCCTCCTACCAAGTGAACAAACATTATGCCCCACCTTTATTTTCCTCGGAATGCCAAGTGGTTATGTAACCGTTAAACTCTTTTAGGCTTGATGCCTGAGTACTTCTGCCCGTTGTGGTTCTGAACTTTTGCGGGATTTATCTGAACTTGGTTTTCTTTGAATACCATGGCTTTTGCCTTTATCGCCTTTGAATATCTTTCGATTCCGAGTGAACTTGATCTTTTCACCTTTCGTCGAATGGGTCTGACGATGTGCTTAGTCAACACCTCGTCGTCCTTGCGAATCGGGATGGAGAGTACATTGTACTTGTGGCGCAGCTCAGACGTGGTGTTCAGTCGACACCTCGTCGTCCTTGCGGATCGGGATGGAGCGTATGTTGTACTTGTGACGTAGCTCAGACGCGGTGTTCAATCGACACCTCATCATCCTTGCGGATCGGGATGGAGCGTACATTGTACTTGTAACATAGCTCAAAGGATCTTTGCGACTTAGGTGAGTACGGGGTCACAGCTAAGCCCACGAGTGGGAGGATTGCTCTCCACTCGGAATATTTTTAACTTAGGCGAGTTCGGGGTCGCAGCTAAGCCTCCGAGTGGGAGGTTTGCTCTCCACTCAGAATGTTTTGAACTTAGGTGAGTACGGGGTCGCAGCTAAGCCCTCGAGTGGGGGGATTGCCCTCCACTCGGAATGTTTTTAACTTAGGCGGGTACGGGGTCGCAGCTAAGCCACCGAGTGGGAGGATTGCTCTCCACTCGGAATGCTTTTAACTTAGGCGAGTACGGGGTCGCAGCTAAGCCCTCGAGTGGGGGGATTGCTCTCCACTCGGAATGTTTTTAACTTAGGCGAGTACGGGGTCGCGGCTAAGCCCTCGAGTGGGAGGATTGCTCTCCACTCGGAATGTTCTTAACTTAGGTGAGTACGGGGTCGTAGCTAAGCCCCCGAGTGGGAGGATTGCTCTCCACTCGGAATGTTTTTAACTTAGGTGAGTACGGGGTCGCAGCTAAGCCTCCGAGTGGGAGGATTCCTCTCCACTCGGAATGTTTTTAACTTAGGCGAGTACGGGGTCGCAGCTAAGCCCCCGAGTGGGAGGATTGCTCTCCACTCGGAATGTTTTTAACTTAGGCGAGTAAGGGGTCGCAGCTAAGCCCCCGAGTGGGAGGGTTGCTCTCCACTCAGAATGTTTTTAACTTAGGCGAGTTCGGGGTCGCAGCTAAGCCTCCGAGTGGGAGGATTGCTCTCCATTCGGAATATTTTTAACTTAGGCGAGTTTGGGGTCGCAGCTAAGCCTCCGAGTGGGAGGATTGCTCTCCACTCAGAATGTTTTTAACTTAGGCGAGTACGGGGTCGCAGCTAAGCCCTCGAGTGGGGGGGGGGTTGTCCTCCACTCGGAATGTTTTTAACTTAGGCGAGTACGGGGTCGCAGCTAAGCCCCCGAGTGGGAGGATTGCTCTCCACTCGGGATGTTTTTAACTTAGGCGAGTACGGGGTCACAGCTAAGCCCTCGAGTGGGGCGATTGCTCTCCACTCAAAATGTTTTTAACTTAGGCGAGTACGGGGTCGCAGCTAAGCCCTCGAGTCGGAGGATTGTCCTCCACTCGGAATGTTTTTAACTTAGGCGAGTACGGGGTCGCAGCTAAGCCCCCGAGTGGGAGGATTGCTCTCCACTCGGAATGTTTTTAACTTAGGTGAGTACGGGGTCGCAGCTAAGCCTCCGAGTGGGAGGATTCCTCTCCACTCGGAATGTTTTTAACTTAGGCGAGTACGGGGTCGCAGCTAAGCCCCCGAGTGGGAGGATTGCTCTCCACTCGGAATGGTTTTAACTTAGGCGAGTACGGGGTCACAGCTAAGCCTCCGAGTGGGAGGATAGCTCTCCACTCGGGATGTTTTTTTTAAACTTAGGCGAATCAGGTTCGCAGCTAAGCCACCCACTGGGGGATTTAGGCACAAATGATTACGGGGAAACAATCATTAAGATACTGTAAAAACCTTGTCTTTGGAAAGCAAACCGAAGTACTCTTATTACAAGTCGTCAGGTCGAGTGATTTTAGGTATAGAAAGGACGAAGCAGCCCTGCGTTCCATGCGCATGGCTCTTCCATGTTCTTGGCTACGTTGTAGATGTGGTACGCTCCGTTGTGAAGCACCTTGGTGATGATGAAGGGACCTTCCCAGGCCGGGGCAAGCTTGTGAGGCCATTTCTGATCCACTCGGAGCACAAGGTCTCCTTCCTGAAATGCTCGACCTTTGATATTGCAAGCATGGAATCGACGCAGATCCTGCTGATAGATGGTCGACCAAATCAAAGCCATCTCGCGTTCCTATTCCAGGAGATCGACTGCGTCTTCGCGTGCCTGCTCTGCTTCAGCTTCTGAGAAGAGTTCCACTCAGGGGGCATTGTGCAGCAAGTCAATCGGAAGCACAGCCTCGGGGCCGTACACCAGGAAGAAAGGGGTTCGGTCAGTCGACCGGTTAGGCGTCGTTCTCAGCCCCCATAGGACGGATGGTAATTCAATCACCAAGCTCCAGCAGCGTGCTTGAGGTCACGCATCAGTCGGGGTTTTAACCCTTGAAGGATCAAACCATTCGCCCTTTCTGCTTGCCCATTCGACTGCGGGTGTGCAACGGACGCATAGTTGACCCAAGTGCCTTGGGACGCACAGAACGCCTTGAACTCATCAGAATCAAAGTTGGAGCCATTATCTGTGATAATGCTGTGAGGAACTCCATATCTGAATATCAACTCCTTGATGAAACTGACAGCAGTGCCTGCGTCAAGGTTTTTGATGGGCTTGGCTTCGATCCACTTGGTGAACTTGTCGACTGCTACAAGCAAATGGGTAAAACCACTTCTGCCGGTCTTGAAAGGTCCAACCATATCCAATCCCCAGAGTGCAAACGGCCAGACGAGTGGAATAGTCTTCAAGGCAGACGCATGCTTGTGGGACATGTTGGTGTAGAATTGGCAACCTGCGCACTTGTCAACTATATCCTTTGCCATCTCATTTGCTCGAGGCCAGTAGAATCCCGCTCGGTATGCTTTGGCCACGATGTTCCGAGAGGTCGCATGGTGACCACAGGTCCCCGAGTGGATATCGTTTAGGATCATTCGACCTTCTTCCGGGGTGATGCAGCGCTGAGCCACTCCTGTGACACTTTCTCTGTAAAGTTGTCCTTTTATCACTGTGAAGGCTTTGGATCGACGGACTATCTAGCGAGCTTCATCCTCATCGTCTGGGAGTTCCTTCCTGAGAATGTACGCGATGTACGGTACCGTCCAATCGGGCGTGACCACCAAGACTTCCATGATCAAGTCGACCACGGCTGGAACCTCAATCTCAGTCAGGTCGGTTGAACTTATTGGTTGCGGGGGGCTCTTCCTTGAAGGGATCTTCTTGTACTACCGGGGTATGGAGATGCTCCAAGAACACGTTGCTGGGGATAGGCTTCCGAGTGGAACCTATCTTCGCCAGATCATCAGCAGCTTGATTCTTGATTCGTGGTATGTGGTGGAGCTCTAACCCCTCAAACTTCTTCTCTAGCTTTCTCACTGCATTGCAATAACCTGTCATTGCGAGACTCCTGACGTCCCATTCCTTCATTACTTGATTAACCACTAAGTCTGAGTCGCCATAGACCATCAAGCACCGGACGCCGAGTGAAATGGCCATACGCGACCCATACAATAGTGCCTCATACTAAGCTTCATTGTTTGAAGAATCAAAGTGAATATGGAGGACATAACTAAGCTTGTCCCCTCGTGGGGACACTAAAACCACTCCTGCACCAGAGCCATTCAACATCTTGGATCCATCAAAGAACATGGTCCAATGTTCCAACTGAATCTGAGTCGGCTGCTGTTGTTCTGTCCACTCTGCGAGGAAATCTGCAATTGCTTGAGACTTGATGGCCTTCTTTGCCTCAAACTTGATATCTAAAGGAAGAATTTCAATCGCCCACTTTGCCACTCGACCAGTTGCATCTCTGTTATTCAGAATTTCTGACAATGGAGTGTCGCTGACGACTGAAACTGAGTGATCAGAGAAATAGTGTGCACCCTTCTTCGTGGTCAGGTAAATCCCATAAACAAGCTTCTGATAGTGAGGGTATCTCTTCTTGGACGGGGTTAAGACTTCTGAAATGTAATACACAGGGCGCTGAACTTTGAAGGCTTTGCCTTCTTCTTCCTGCTCGACTGTGAGCACTGTGCTGACAACTTGTCCCGTGGCTGCGATGTAAAGCAGTAAAGGCTCCTTGCTAACTGGAGCAGCAAGCACTGGCTGGGTGGAAAGCAGGGCTTTGAGCTCTTCAAACGCTGCTTCAGCTTCGTCATTCCACTCAAACTTGTCAGACTTCTTCATCAGTCGGTAAAGAGGCAGTGCCTTTTCACCGAGGCGTGAGATGAATCGACTCAATGCAGCCAAACAACCAGTAAGCTTCTGGACATCATGCACACGCACTGGGCGCTTCATTCAGAGGATTGTGCCAATCTTCTCTGGAGTCGCGTCCATCCCTCGTTCGAAAACGAGAAAACCGAGTAACTTTCCGCCGGGGACTCCGAATGTGCATTTTGATGGATTGAGCTTGATATCATACCTTCTTAAATTGGCAAAGGTTTCAGCGAGGTCGGTCAGCAGGTCGGAACCTTTGCGTGACTTAACCACTATGTCATCCATGTATGCTTCCACATTCTGACTGATTTGAGTGAGCAGGCACTTCTGAATCATGTGCATGAATGTGGCACCAGCATTCTTGAGGCCGAAGCGCATAGTAACATAGGAAAAACACCTGAACAGGGTGATGAAAGCTGTCTTTATCTCATCGGGTCCATACAGTCGGATCTGATGATACCCGGAATAAGCGTCCAGAAAGGACAGTCGTTCACATCCCGAAGTTGAGTCGACTATCTGGTCGATGCGTGTGACAGCCTGATTTTTGGCCCTTTCTTTTTCTTTTGTTTTTCCGAGGTTTTTGCCTGAGTTTTTCTTTTCCGTGGCTTTGTGGTCTGGAAACTAAAGAAGATGCCCTCTTCTTTGCTTCCAGAGTGGCTTGTCATTCCCAAATCTTTCCCTAGACCCTCTCATTTCCATCCTAGCCCAAATCCCAATATTCTTTTTATTGGGAATATTCCTTTTCTATTAAAGGAATAACTCAAATTGCCCTAGGTTGTGAAGCAACCTATATTTCCATCACTCCATAAATTCCCAAATAATTCTCATAAATTGTTTGGGTCATATCTTGATCAAATATGGCAAAACTTTGAGAAGGAAGTGTCATTTATATTTTTCCTAGTGGATACCCACCTTTTTGGTCATGTTTATATGACCAAATAATTGCCTCATGCACAAGTTCAACTTTATTTGCCTAGCCAATCTTCCTCAGTGAATTTTCAAAGTTTCTGTCAGACAGAAGGCTTTGTGAAGGAAGTACTAGCTAGGAGTGTCCAAATAAGTTGAGCTTTTGCACACTCCTTAATGTGCTTATATTAACCCCCTCCACCCATTTTCAGCCCCATCCAATCATCTATGTGAGCACATGAGCAAATCTTTGTTTCTGGCAATATTTTCAGGTTGTGAAGCAAGTGTATTTTATATTGCTTCAAAAATCCTGATAAATTACCAGATGATTCTTATACTCATGAAACATCTCTCCACCCAATTTGGCATCATTTCATTGATCCATTTGATCACCAAAATTATTTCAAGTTTCTGGACAGAAATGATGTTTGTGAAGCAAGTGCCATTTTGGCTTGTCCATTTGGCATGAGATTTTTACAGCATCTTTATATGTCCATATCATGAGGATTTGCCAAGCTGCATCCCATTCCATAACTCCATGTGAGAGCATCATCATGATCTTCATTTCTGGACCAAAAATGCAGTTGTGAAGCAACTATATTCATTCTTGGTCCATTTCTCCTCAAACTTACCAGGATGAATGTCCTTCTTTACCTCAACCTCGCAGACAACTCCATTGCTGCCAAAACCCTTCCTGTTGATCACCAGTGCTCACCCAAGTTTACTGTAGTAAACTTCAGAGGGTGATTTCTATTTGACCAGAGCCTTGTTCACCAAGTTACCACAACAGTTGAAACCACCCTTCGAAAGACTTACCACTAGAAAACATTGGCCAGCCATTTGGCTCCTCTGGATGCCAGCCTGCGCGGTGACCACCGCTTTGGCATGCAATGGCCGCGCCCAGAATGGCTTCTTGCTCGGGCCCCTCCCCCTCTCGTCGGCTTCGCGCTCGTGATGTTGTCCAGTAGATAACCCTCGTCGTCGCCGTTCCCCTGGACCCCTCTCCCTCTCCGGCAGCTTGCTCACCGACGCAAACCGCTGTGTGCCCACAGGCGTACAGTGGCGTTTGGCTCGGTTCATCGCCGTCATCTTCCTCCCTACGTCCCTCGACCTCTTCTACCCCGTGAGCTCTCCCCTGTGCCCTCCCCGTGGTTTGCCCCGAGTTCATGCGCGCGAGCACGCGTCCGCGGCGCCGGACACGCGTCCGCGGCGGTGCCAGCTCGGCCCCTCACCCCGCGGCTATTTAAGCCCCCCCTGAGCCTCTCCGAGCTCACCTCCAGCCTCGCCTCTCTCCCAGCTCCCTCCCCGTCCACTTGCTCGAGCTCTAGGAGCTCTCTGTGCCCCCATGGCCACCATGGCCGCCGCCTCTGCCCTTCCTCGATTCGGTCGAACCCAGCCCGTTCCCTCTGTTCCACCACCACCGGAGGAGTCCCCTCGACCCCCTGACCCTCCCCACCTACTTTCCCCTTGCCGGAGTGCCCCACAGCCCCGTAGCCCAACCACACCCGAGGCCATCTCCGCCGGAGTCCACACCCTAGTCGCTCCGATCCTCCTCGGCGTTCGTGCCCTTGCTGAATGGATCCGCCTCGTCCTGCTGAGCTCGTCGGTAGGTCGCGCACCCCGTATGGTGGCCGGGATCGCCGGCGAGCCTCGTCAGGGTGAGCTCCCCTGCTCGGCCCGATGCGTCCAGGCGGGAGGAAGAAGAAGGAGGCCAGGAGGAGAGAGGGACTGGATAAGGTGGGACCCACCTGTCAGCCACACACGAGTCGGCCCCGCGTTGACCCAGGTACGCTAACGTGGATAAGTGGAGGCGTAATCCACTGATTACGTCTTTGCTTTCCCAAAGCGTATTTTTCTACTACGCATTCTGTTTTTCTGTTCAGGCCCTGTTTGAAAATATTATCATTATAGATGGTCCCTGGCAGAAAACACTCCACAACTTTTTAACCGTAGCTCCAAATGAGGTGATTCCAACGCTCACTTCTTCATTTCGTCGAGCCCGTTCTGTTGGTTATGCTTTCACTATGGTTTGACACTGTGAAAATGACCATTATGCCCTTGCCCTTATTCAGCCCTCTCCGAGAGAGAACGTTTTCCGGCGATTCGTTCCGCGAGCTTCTCGCACTTTCTCCCGGTGATTTCTTCCACCCCAGGTAAGCCACAATACCCACTTGCATGATAGTCATGCAGTAGCCATGGTTTTCAACTTGAATCTTTATTAAATGTTTGCTTGTTGAAAAGATGGTTATCGTTGTTCCAGTGATGTTTAGATTTGCATGTTCACTTTTGTGCTATGTTGTCTTGTACTTTGTTATCATGTTCTACCTGCTAGTATTTCCTTTCATATGTTTATGCTTGCTAGTAGTACATGTTGATGTTGGTGATGGTCTTCGGTGCATGACTGCCGTCTGTCCCGAGTACCGTTGTTATGCATGTTCCATTGCATCCAGTTGGTTAAATGCTTGCATGGTGGCATTGTTGATATGTTCTTGCATGACATTTATTGTTGATGCTAGTGGTCATCCTATGTTTCAGAGAAGTATGTACTGGTTATGTGCATGCTAGTCAGTATGCCATGCTCGGTGGATATGATTCATTGTTGATATGGTGGATAGTTATGTGATACCCTCATGATTATGTTGATATCATGTTCATGCATTTTTATCATGGCTCAGCATATTTGCATTCAAGTTAACCGGATTAAATTGAACTTGAACAACTGTTGGCTGAGTCATGGTGCCGCTGAATCGATGCTAACCAGTGCAACCACGCTTACCGGTATGGGATGGTCCTAACTGGGTCTATTGTTGTGCCTCTCGCTGGTGCCTCCCACGAGGGAAGGTTATGGGCGCGCGCTACCCTGATCAGGTAGGCGGACATAAGCCTTGTGTGCCCGTTGTTGTTATATGGATCCGGGTCCCAGTGTGGGATCGTGGCCACGACGGTGGTCGTTGTGTCTTGTGGTAGACACGGGGCCACCCATGACTTAGCCCAAAGGGGAGTTGGTCGGAGTGGCCGAGAGAGTGTCATGGCAGTAGGACGGTTTTGTCGGAACACCGTTGGTCCACACGAATGGGAGTGCGAGGTCATGGGTTCCGTAGTGTGGGTATAGTGTACTAACCTCTGGAGAGTGTATACTAAATCTATCGATAGCCGTGCCCGCGGATAAGGGCCCAGTTCGAAAGTTGGTCACACCGTGAGTCAACAGTAATAAGAATAACTTGATTAATGACAAATCATGGTTGTGATCGTCGTAAGGATCACGGGCCAAGTGTTGGGCGTGGTTGTGATCGCCGTAAAGATCACGGTTTGGGACCAAGTGTTGGTCGTGGTTGTGATTGCCGTAAGGATCACGGTTTGGGACCAAGTGTTGGTTGTGGTTGTGATCACCGTAAGGATCACCGTGGTATCAAGGATACCGAGATGTTGTATATCCGTGATGTTGTGCGAGAATCGTGGGTAAAAATCGAGCTCCTTGTGGTCATTTAATGATTACTACGGTATTGTTTATACCAAGCTTGATTTGATCCTGAGATGATCATGTGATGTCCGAGGTTGGTAAGTGATGCATGTGTTGGTTACGAGGTAGCCCGCGCAGAATAACTGGTGCATATAGTGTCATCATGTTGCATGTTAGTATCGTCATGCCATGCTCATATTGTTCTAGCTGTATCATGTTTATGTTGGTGATGCCATGTTATTCTGATGATCTCATGTTAATTCCTATTTAACCTGTAATTGCCATGTTGTTGTCTGTCTTGAATGCTTCTGGTTATTGTGAGCTTACAAGTACATTCAATGTACTGACCTGGCATGTCATGCCAGTTTGCAGGTCATGCCGGATTTGATTGCTTGCTTGTCATGGTTTACGTTCGTGTGAGCTAGGATAAGTGTTCCAGCCAGAGTCCCTGCGGAGTGGAGTTCACCACCGTCGTCGTTGTTCCGCTGCTAGAGTTCTTCCGCTGCATCGTGTTGTTCTGCTGCTTGCATAGAGCAACAGTGGCAGTCATAGTGTCGCCGTGCCGATGTAACCCTTGTACCCAAATAGATTGTAGTAAAGAGCTGGTTTGTTCTATGCTAAGCAGTGCCATATTCCAGAAGACTTCATCTCGATCTCTGGGCTGGAATACGGGGCGTTCGGGTTTTCTCTGAGCCGGGGTGCCACAATGCGGGGCCGAGGAAAATGATCTTTCGGGCAGGCCTGATTGATGTGCTTGAAGTCAATACACATTCGAAGTGATTTATCTTTCTTGGGAACCATAACGACATTGGCGAGCCACTTGGAGTGGTATATCTCGCGGATGAACTCAGCGGCCAGAAGCCGAGCCACCTCCTCGCCAATTGCCTTTCTGTTCTCCGCGGCGGACCGACGGAGATGCTCCTTAACGGGTTTTTCCTTTGGGTCGACTCGCAAACGGTGCTCAGCCAGTCCCCTGGGTACACCTGGCATGTCAGATGGCTTCCATGCAAAGATGTCCCAGTTCTCACGGACGAACTGGATGAGCGCTTTTTCCTATTTGCTATCGAGTGTCGTTGAGATATGGGTCGGAGCAGCATTGGGGTCGGTCGGGTGAACGTGGACTGGCTTGGTCTCGCCGGCCGACTAAAATGCGGACTCCGAGGCAGGCCTCTTGGCACGCAGCAAATCACTCGGATCTGCAGTTTTCTGGTACTCTTGAAACTCTACAGCTGCCATCTACTCATCTGCTATCTTTGCACCGTCCTGAAGACAGTCTTCTGCTCTCTGACGATTACCAGAAACCGTTATCACGCCTCTGGGGCCAGGCATCTTTATCTTTAGGTACACATAACACGGTCGAGCCATGAAGCTAGCATAGGCAGGTCTGCCCAGAATAGCATGATAGGCACTCTGGAAATCCACAACCTCAAACATCAACTTTTACTTGCGGTAATTCTTCTCATCGCCGAAAACCACGTCAAGAGTAATCTGACCGAGTGAGTCGGCTTTCTTTCCTGGGATGAGTCCGTGGAATCGCATGTTGCTCTTGCTGAGCTTGGACATCAGAATGCCCATTCCTTTGAGGGCCTCAGCGTATAGGATATTCAGGCCACTGCCACCATCCATGAAAACTTTGGTCAGTCGGGTGCCTCCAACGACTGGGTCGACCACCAGCGCTTGCCGCCCAGGGGTAGCAACGCGTGGCGGGTGGTCGGACTGGTCGAATGTAATGGGGGTTTTTGACCACTTCAAATACTTTGGTGTTGCCGGAGCAACCATGTTCACCTCTTTGTTAATGACCTTCAGTTGACTTTTGCTCTTGAGATCAGCAAAAATCACCAAGGTGGCATTGACATTGAGGTAACCACCATCATCATCTTTGTCTTCCTCCTTATCATACTCTTTGTCCTTTTCACTGGGTTGGTTTTCTCGGAAGCTCTGGATTTGGAGTCGACATTGTCGAGTCGTATGCTTGGGGAGAATCAGGTTCCCCTCCTCATCCTTCTTGGTGTGAATATGACACGGCAAATCCATCACATCATTCCCTGCTTGGTCCTTCACTTTCTTAGGGATCCAAGGCCCTTTGGGCTTCCCCTTGACTTTCCTTGATTCAACACTGCTGCCTCGGCAGGACGTGCTGCCTCAGCCTTTCGCTTCTGCTTCCGACTGGAATTTCCTCCTCCGGTGTCCTGGGTGACTGGTCTGTTCTTACCACTCTGGAGTCGGTCTTCTTCTTTGCCGTTAGTGTACTTGGTAGCAATCTCCATCATTTGAGTCAGGGACATATCTCCGGTCCGACCGAACTTTGGATTGAGCTCTCTGTAGCGAACGCCTTCCTTAAAGGCACATACTGCTTGGTGATCTGACACATTCTCCACTGTATAGTCTCTCAAGGTTTCATTCGGTTTCTGCATGCAATGCTGCAACTCTGGTAGACCAGCAGGTCTCTTGCAGGTGCCCTCAAATGTTCTGGTAAACACACGGGCCAACTCACCCAACTTAAAATGCTCCCAGGGGCCAACTGATTCAGCCAGACCCTGGCAGAACCTTCAAGCATCAGAGGGAGGTGCTCCATGGCCACCTCATCGCTGCCGCCACCAATGTGCATAGCCACTCGGTAGTCTTCAAGCCAAGTGTCGGGCTTTGATTCTCCTGTGAACTTACTGACGCCAGTCGCCAATCTGAAGTTATGAGGGATCTCAGCGGCTCTGATGGCTCTTCCGAAACACTCTGGGCCAGAAACGTGAACCCTGCTTCCACTGGGCTTGTCTCTATCCAGCCCTTCTCTGTATGCTCTATTCCGGTCGACCAAACCCTGCACAAGGACTGACCTTGTGTCGAAGCCAGGCTCTCTGGGGTCGACTGGAACTCTGCGGTCATTTCCATACGGACGCCTATCATCATACCGCCGGGGCGCGTATGACCCGTCCCTCGGAAGGGGCGAAGGCGCTCGACGGTGGTTGTCACGGGCGTACTCACGACCATACTCTCCATGAGCTCTTCCCAGGTGCCGATCTTGGCGGTGATCACGATCTCCACGCCGCAAAGGAGATCTAGGACTGTGTGCCGATTGAGCGGTGTCTGCCCTTACTGATCTGCTGTGAATTC
The DNA here is from genome assembly GCF_002575655.3 of Aegilops tauschii subsp. strangulata. NCBI lineage: Eukaryota > Viridiplantae > Streptophyta > Magnoliopsida > Poales > Poaceae > Aegilops > Aegilops tauschii. The sequence goes on from NC_053038.3 coordinate 428,445,415, forward strand.
TGTTCCGCGACTGGGACACGGCGGAGTTCTGGTCTCCGGCTGCTTGGAGCAGCGCCCTGCTCTGTTCCAAGCCTCTTCCAGCCTCTGAACGGGACAACTGAATGGACCGCGCGATACGCGCAGCAGCTGCAAGATTCTGAATCGGTGTGCGGAATACCTGAGTTTCCGGTGGAAACAACTGCCGTGGACGTCGACTGGACTTGGGGATCAATCGACAGGCACGCTCGTCGAGAGAATGTTGAAGATTCTCCAAACGAGTGCGCTCAGCCAGCGTGCCCAGGCGCACTGCCTCCAAGGTACGAGCCTCGGCGGTTTCCCCTATGATGGGGGTCTGGAGAGCCTCCACGTTGCGGCGGTGCAGCTCCTCCCTCTGCTGCGAGCTGAGAGGTTGGGGCTGATACTCCTCATGGCCGAATGACGGGCCGTCGCCGCCACCGTTGTCGCCGTTGCAACGAAAACCAGGTGGGCTGCGATGGGAGTCGACCATGAGGACTTCCGCCGCGGGGTCACAACTCCCGCTCTCGGATAAGGTGTCTGCGAAATCAGTCGACAGGTCGACTGAACCGCAGTGAAATACGTCGGGCTCGATTGCCGCGACTTGGGGGGTGAACGCGTGACGAGCCACCGCGTGCCTCACCCACCACTGGAGCCGCGATCGACCAGATCGCTTGCGGCGCATCCAGCAGAGTGAGACGACGACGCGAGGACCGACTGATACGGGGTCGACGGCTGCCGAAGGAGGACGCCGCAGGCACTCGCGCGAAAGTGTGACGAACCACGGATCGGAAGAGCCTCGACGTCGAGAGGGGCCTCCTGGAGCCAGGCGGAGTCGTCGGCGACGAAAGTGAGTGCCCCGAGTCGGAACTCGCGGCCCATGACCAAACCGCCGCCGGAAACCATGTTGATGAAGATCGAAGAAAATGCAACCTCGCCGGAAGTCGCTAAGATGCTTTGACCCATGGTGGGCGCCAACTATCGTGGTACTAAGTCTGACAGTAAGTATAGGGGGTACGCATAAGGATGCAAGGTCCTAGCTACGGTGAGATTGTACGCAAGAGTTTACGAGTTTAGGCCCCTCTCAGAGGAGGTAAAGGCCCTACGTCTCGGTGCCCTGAGGCGGTCGACTGGAATATGGGAGTGTGTGTTACAGGGGGTGCGAACCCTTGTCCCAGAGGAGGGGGGTGGCTTATATAGAGTGCGCCAGGACCCCAGCCCACCTCCGTTACAGGGGTTCAATGTACATAAAGATAGGGCGTTACTGGTAACGCCAGCTATAAAGTGTATTTAATGACCTTTAAGACTACGAAGTGAACGCCTGACCGTTGCCGTCCTGAGTGTCTCATGGCTTCTGTAGGTTGAGTGGTTTGTCGTATAGTCGAATGGCTTCGTCTTGGTCGAGTGATACCAGGAGGGAGGGGTACCGAGTGGATTGCACTCGACGACTTCAATTGGTACTCTTTGTTGTTCTTTGGATGTCTTTGCTTCTAGGGTAGTGACCTTGGGTAGGGCGTATAGGCCAGGCCTATGACCCTACCCTAGGTCTATGGCACCATCAACGACCTCGTTGGAATTGATCTATTGTCTGTTTCATATGAGGAGTTCTTCCAGTTTTTCAATCAAAAGGCCCTCGACAAAGTAATCATCACTTGCTACTGTCTGTAAGTACTACTTCTGTAATTAAGTCTCTCCATATAGCTCAGCTCTTTCATTGCATGTATATATAATTATCCTCACTATATTATGCAGATTGAAGATCGCCGAATGCAAGAAAAGACAAATCGATGATATTGGGTTCATTAACACAAATCTCATAGATGAATGGAATGTTAAACATGATGCCAAACAAACCAAGGCCAACTTGCTACGATCGTTACTTCGGAATCAAAACAAAGATACAATACTCTTTCCTTACGAACTCAAGTGAGTGTTACTGTCTTGTGCGTATTCAGTTTCCCTTATTACTCGAGGTTATAGTAATGTAATTGATGAGTTATGCATGTGTGCGCAGCTTCCACTTTATTCTGCTAGAGATTAAGCTTGAGCAGGGACTAGTAACCGTCATAGACTCGAGACGAAAAGATCCCGAGGAGTATGCGACCATGACTAAAATGCTCGAGAAGTAAGTTTAATCGATCATTATCACACCGTATCGGCAACTCTGTTCATTTCCTGATATCAAGTAATTGTTTTCTTTGTCTGGTAGGGTTTGGAAAAAGTTCACCTCAGAAGCTCCGGGACTGCCGGGGAAGATGCGATTTAAACACCCGAAAGTAAGTACTACTAGCTAGTTCCGCGCATCTCCCACTGATTCTAGCTAGTTTCATCAATACCATTTAGCATGCTTGCTTATCAGTTTGATTGACCTCTATTTCTTGTAAAGTGGTTGTGGCAGGAACCCGGGAATAATTACTGTGGAGACTACATTTGCGAGTTCATCCGCCACACGACCTGTGAGCGGTGCTACTCTAGAAAACAATATGAAGTGCGTAAGTAATAATATTCACAATTTTATTTTATTACCATCATTTGTGTTGAGTTTCATTCATATATATGTATTGACCCCCTTCTTCAAATTAGATGTTTCAGATGCGGGATGAACTCCTACCACAAGATCGCATACGAGCAATTCAAGAGGAATTGGCGGGATTCTTTCTTGACCACGTCATCGATAAAGACGGAGAATACCATGTGGAACTTGAGTTCAGATGTTAGGGGATTGTAAGAGATCTTATATTGTATATATGTAGCCAGTAGCGTCGGATAGATATACGAAAACTTGTTGTTCGACCAATCTCTCGGAGAAGGAGAGGTCGGTCACTTCTCTCTGTATATGTTCATGACGATCTTCTGTACTTAATGGTTTCCTTCATTTGCTTACTAGCTAGCTAGCGTGTCGAGTCCTCTTTATACGTATAGTACGTAGCGTCGACCAAGCACGGAGATAAGAGAGGACACTTCTCTATATTAACTAGGTAACACAATATATGAAACCCCTAAATTAACCCTACAAAACCCCCAACCCCCCCCCCCCTTTCAAAAATAAAAAAATAAAAACCCCAGCCCCTGAACTGCTGATGCGTGGATGCCTTTTGGTCCCAGTTGGTGCTACCAACCGGGACAAAAGGCCCTCTTGCCTGGGCAAGCCGCAGCGGCCACGTGGAGCCCCATCTGTCCCGGTTCGTAGGCAAACGGGACTAAAGGTATTGGGCTTTAGTACTGTTGAGGATATAGACCTTAGAGTCACCCGCCAGGAGGGGCCGGGTTACTCATATGGTCATTGCCAGAAGCCCGGCGCCAAGCCTGAAGACGGTGGGCCAAAGATGGGCTTAAGACCCGGATATGGCTTAAAGCCCGTAGTTGCAATCATTATTATGCTAGAACTTGTAGTGTAAGGCAAGGATAGTTGAGAGTCCGAGCCGGACACTCTTATGAGCCGGCCGGGACTCTGAGAGCTGCTAGGCGTCAGCCTCCCTATATAAAGGGACGACCCGGCAGCGGTTTAGGGAGAAGAACAATCTCATCGAAAGCCAGGCATAGCGGTTTAGCTCCCTGGTGATCGTAACCCTAATCAATACCACCTCAAACTGGACGTAGGCTTTTACCTTCACCGTAAGGGGCCGAACCAGTATAAACCATCGTGTTCCTTGTCCCGCATTAACCCCTTCAAGCTTCCTAGCTGCGATGGCTCCACGACTAAGTCCTAGCTCGAGGACATCTGCCGTGACAATTCCACGACAGTTGGCGCCCACCGTGGGGCCAGCGCACGGTGGATTTGAGTTCTTGAAGGGCAGATTCGAAGGGCTCAAGGGATACGCTGTGGGCCGGATGACCAAGAGTCGTCGCGGCAAGCTCTACATCGACGATGCAAGTTGGGGCCCCGACGCCGGCTCAATTGAGTACGGGTACTGGGTCCCCTTCGGCGGAATTCATGTTTTCATCGGCAAGATTGGTGAGCCGGGCCCTGAGCCGGATCTCTGCGCCGATCTCATCGAGACGGCTCAACTTGCACGGCCCGTCCGGGCCCGGCCTGCCGTAAGGCATGCCTTTGTGGGATGCGTCCATGGAGGGCTCTCTGATCGATCTGGGTCTGGTGATGAGACGGCCGCCGGCTCTGACGGCGAGTCGTCCACCGATGAGTCAAACTCGTTGTATCAACTTCAAGATGGCAGGCTCATGGGTTATTCCGATGGTGACAATATTCCGGACCCGTTTGAGCCGCCAAGTCAGGTTGGGGTCTTTATGGCCGGTGCACAGCCTGTTCAGAACCCTGCTGCCGGAGCGGGAAACCCGGTGCCCTCGCCGGCTCAGGTGCTAATGGATCTCACGGACAAGATGATGGCCCTGTTAACCGCCACGGTTGACCCGGCGGATCAAGCTCAGCATGATGCGGAGGTGGCACAGTTAAAGTTGGATCTAGTGAAGGCTAAGGAGGATCTGGCAGCGGAAGGGATCAGGATGACTGCGGAGCGGGCGGCTCTCGATGCCCAAACCCAGTTGATTCAAGCGCAGTCCTTCCGGCTCACAATGGATCAAAACGCGTCCAATGAGGTCCTGAGAAGGAGGCATCAAAAGGCCCAATCTCGACTCCCTCCGGTTTACGATCCACGCAACCTCTTCAACACGCCAGGTGCAGGGTCTAGTAACCCGCCAGGGGTCATAGTGCCCGGGTCTGGGACCCCTATTCAGCCACAAGTGATGGGGCCTCCCCAGGTGCCCCCTGCCCCGCCTCAGTACGTGCCAATACCACCGGGTCATTATAATAACCCGCTGGAGAACATGGTCGCTGCGGCAGCACGGCTGGCGGCTCTCCCGGTCGACGGCGACTCTCCGACGGCTATCAAAACCCGCCGGGTCAGGGAACTCCTTCAGACAGCACTGGCGCAGCAAGAGGCATACTCCTACAGCCGGGACAGGATCCACTCGACCCCTCGTCCAGGCCAGAGCCCGAGTTACAGCAGACACATGGTCTCAGCGACCGGCTCAAGTAACGTCCGACGCCATGACCCGCCCCCTGGCCATGGCCCGGCTCATAATGGAGCCTTTCACGCAGCAGACCAAGACAGAGCGCGGCAAGAGGCGGAGCAGGTGCCTAAGTTGACGGCTTACCAGACTCCCCCGGCTTATCCGACGACGTCCGTCGATGTGGGTATCCCTACCAGGACTGGGGGTGTCCCTTGCTTAGTGCCAGCTATCCGCAATGAACGTCTACCCAAGGACTTCAAAGGCCCTAGGAAGGTGCCCAATTACACGGCTGACTTACAACCCGCAGCCTGGATCGAGAGTTACGAGAAGGCCATGGAACTACTGGAGGTCAGTGAGGCGGCAATGGCCAAGTACTTCACCATGATGTTGGATGGGACTGCCCGCACTTGGTTGAAAGGGCTACCACCGAACTCCATCGGGTCTTGGGCTGAGCTGAAGGCCCGGTTCATCCAAAACTTCAAGGATACCTGTAGGCAGTCTATGTCAATTGTGGATTTGACTAACTGCAAGCAGCAGGAAGGTCAGTCTACGACACATTGGGTTCGCCGGGTTAAGGAGATCATACATTCGTCAGATAAGATGGATGCCGGCTCAGTAGTCTTAATGTTGGAGCAGAATTGTCGTTTTGTGCCCCTGAAGATGAAACTCGGGTGGCTTAAGCGCGACTGCAATGATATGGGTACACTAATGGCGGCTCTTGTCAAGTACGCCGATTCTGATGGTACCAATGATCCCCCTTCAGATGATGAAAGGACAGGGAAGGGAAAGAAGAACGGCAATGGCAAGGGTCCTCAGCATAACCCGGGGAACCAAGGAGGAGGCAAGCGCAAGGCCGATGGCAGCCTAGAGTTTGTAGCCAACGCCAGCTCACAAGGTAATAACCAGCGACGCAAGGGGAGGCCCCCTCCCCGAGGCGGCGGGTCAGGCCCGACGCTGGAGCAACTGTTGAATGAGCCTTATCCAAGGCATGGCTCTAGAGAGAAGCCAGCGACTCATCTATGGAAGGATTGTGCAATCATGAAGGCCTTTAAGAATTGCAATGGCCCGGGCGGCGGCTCAGGCGCCGGCAGCTTTCATGGCTCGGGCGGCGGCTCAAATTCTGGTCCTCCAAACGGTCAAGGGGGCTTTAACCAGCAGTCTGGCCAGTGTCATCAACAGCAGCAGGGGGGTTATTAGACCAATCCAAAGCAGCTTAGCGGTGGACAGTATCATGTGTTTACCACTAGTTTGTGCAAGCGGGATCAGAAGCTTCACAAGAGGGCTGTGAATGCTGTTGAGCCGGCGGTTCCACGCTACTTGCGGTGGTCTGAACAACCTATAGTGTGGAGCAGGGAGGATCACCCTCCGCGGGTGGATAATCTGGGTCACTTGGCCCTGGTGGTGGCTCCTCAGGTGGGAGGATATAAGTTCACTAAGGTGCTCATGGATGGAGGCAGCAGCATCAACATCCTCTATTATGAGACATTCCGTCGTATGGGGTTGATTGATAAGAACCTCAGCCAGTCCAACACTATTTTCCACGGGGTGGTACCTGGTAAGTCGGCTTATCCAGTCGGCAAGATTGAGTTGGAAGTGGCCTTTGGAGATGAGAACAACTATAGGGTGGAGAAATTGACCTTTGAGGTGGTTAAGATAAGAAGTCCATACCATGCTATATTTGGACGGCCGGCTTACGCCAAGTTCATGGCACGACCGTGTTACGTGTACTTACAGCTCAAGATGCCGGGTCACAATGGGACCATTACAGTTCACGGCAGCCGGAAGGTGGCTCTGGAGTGTGAGGAAGGCGATGCAGCTTATGCAGAATCTGTTTGTGCAACAGAGGAGTTGAAGTTTTACAAAGACAATGTTGACCCAACAGATATGACCTCTCTGAAAAAGCCAACTACAGAGCAAGAGCCGGCAATGAAATTTAAGTCGGCTGATGAGACTAAACTTGTTGATTTTGTTCCAGGTGACTCATCTCAGCAGTTTAGCATCAGTGCCAATCTGGATCCAAAATAGGAAAGCGCGCTCATCGAGTTCATCCGTGAGAATAGGGACATCTTCGCATGGAAACCTTCTGACATGCCAGGTGTGCCTAGAGAACTCGCTGAGCACACTCTCAATATTGATCCGAAATTTAAGCCGGTCAGGCAGTTCCTTCGGTGGTTTAATGAAGAGAGGCGGAAAGCTATTGGTGAAGAGGTGGCCCGGCTCTTGGCGACTGGGTTTATTGTTGAAGTCTTTCACCCAGAATGGTTAGCTAACCCAGTGCTTGTACTCAAGAAGAACGGCACTTGGCGGATGTGTGTGGACTACACGGACTTAAACAAGGCGGGTCCGGCTGATCCTTTTGCCCTTCCCCGTATTGATCAAATTATTGATGCTACGGCGGGTTGTGCGCGCTTAAGTTTCTTGGACGCTTATTCGGGATATCATCAGATTAAAATGGCAGTTAAGGACCAGGAGAAGACGGCGTTCATCACTCCCTTTGGGCTCAAGTGTGCACAGGCGACTTATCAGCGTTGCGTGCAGAACTGTCTTCATAACCAGATCGGGCGCAATGTTCATGCTTATGTGGACGATATTGTGGTTAAGTCCATAAAAGAGGAAACCCTGATAGATGACTTAAGAGAAACCTTTGATAATCTCCGGGTTTACAAGATGATGCTTAACCCAGCCAAGTGTGTTTTTGGTGTTCCCGCAGGCAAACTCTTGGGCTTTTTGGTTTCTGACAGAGGCATTGAAGCTAACCCAGAGAAGATCAAAGCTATCACCTCCCTGGCTAAGCCGGCGTGTATAAATGACGTTCAGTGCTTGGCGGGTCGCATCGCTGCTTTAAGCCGGTTTATAAGCCGTTTGCGTGAGAAGGCCATGCCATTATATCAGTTGATGAAGAAAACCGATAACTTTGTCTGGAATGATGCAGCTAATACTGCCTTTGAGGAGTTGAAGAAGCAGCTGGCAGAGCCTCCAGTCCTTGCGGCTCCGGTTGATAAAGAGCCCTTATTATTATATGTGGCGGCGAACACACGAGCCGTCAGTGTGGCTATGGTGGTGGAGCGCAAGGAAGAGGGTAAGGAGCATCCGGTTCAGCGGCCGGTTTATTATGTCAGCGAAGTGCTCATTGAGTCCAAGCAGCGATATCCGCATTGGCAGAAGCTTGTTTATGGTGTGTTCATGGCGAGCCGGAAACTTAAGCATTATTTTCAGGGTCATCCCATCACTGTGGTCAGTTCTGCCCCTCTTGGTGATATCATTCAAAACAGAGAGGCCACATGGAGAGTAGCTAAGTGGGCTATAGAGCTTGGACCTCATGGTCTCAAGTACGTGCCACGCACTGCTGTTAAATCTCAGGCCTTGGTGGATTTCATCAATGACTGGACAGAGTCACAAGTGCCCGAGCAGAAGCCGGATAACACATATTGGACTATCCACTTTGATGGGTCCAGGCAGTTGGAGGGCTCGGGGGCTGGAGTCGTGTTGGCTTCCCCTAAAGGTGACAAGTTCCATTATGTGTTACAGTTGCTGTTTCCTTGCACTAACAACGCGGCTGAGTACGAGGCCTTGCTCCATGGTCTTCGGATGGCTAAGGAGATGAGCTTAAGCCGGGTAAGGTGCTTCGGCGACTCAGACTTGGTGGCTCAACAAGTCTCAGGAAAGTGGGATTCCAAGGACCCTCTCATGGCGGCTTATCGCCGCAAGGTTGATGCCATTGCTGGGCACTTTCAGGGTTACCAAGTGGAACACATCGATCGCAGGAAGCACGAGGCGGCGGATGCTTTAAGCCGGCTGGGCTCTCAGCGAAAACCGGTGCCGCCTAACACTTTCCTGGACGTCCTGTATAGCCCTTCTGTTAAGTTGCCTACGGAGGAAGACTTGGCTGTCCCTGACCCGGAGGCACGACTGGTGGCGGCTCTCCATATCATACCAGACTGGACAATGCCATATCTGGCTTACATGACCCGGGGCGAGTTGCCTGAGGATGAAGCTTTGGCCAGGCAAATAACCCGGCGGGCTAAGTCAATGATTGTTATCAATGGGGAGTTGCATCACCGCAGTGTTACGGGGGCGTTTCAGCGTTGTGTTTCCCCTGAGGAAGGTCAAGAAATCTTGCGTGAGATCCATGAAGGGGATTGTGGCCATCACGCCGGCTCAAAGTCTCTTGTGGCCAAGGCTTTTCGCCATGGTTTTTATTGGCTGGCGGCTCATGCTGATGCGGAGGACTTGGTCAGTAAATGTGATGGTTGCCAGAGGTTCTCACGACGGGCTCATGTGCCGGCTCAGGAGCTGAGGATGATCCCAATCACTTGGCCCTTTGCGGTCTGGGGGCTTGATATGCTTGGGCCTTTTAAAAGGTCCAAGGATAAGAAGACCCACCTATTGGTGGCGGTTGACAAATTTACCAAGTGGGTGGAAGCTGAGCCAGTTAGCAAGTGCGATGCGGCCACGGCGGTTCAATTTATGAAAAAGGTGATTTTCCGCTTTGGCTTTCCGCACAGCATTATAACTGACAATGGCACCAATCTATCCAAAGGCGCCATGGAAGAATTTTGTCAACGAGAGCATATCCGACTTGATGTCTCCTCAGTTGCTCATCCTCAATCCAATGGTCAAGCTGAGAGAGCTAATCAGGAGATTCTGAAGGGTATCAAGCCCCGGCTTTTGGTCCCTTTGCAACGGACGCCGGGTTGTTGGGTGGAGGAGTTGCCCTCCGTGTTATGGAGCATCAACACTACTCCTAACAGATCTACAGGCTTCACGCCTTTCTTCATGGTTTATGGGGCAGAGGCCGTCCTCCCCAGTGACATCCGTCATGACTCACCTCGAGTGGCGGCTTATGTTGAGGCAGCCAATGAACAGGCGCGCCAAGATGCTCTTGACTTGTTGGACGAAGAGCGTGATGTGGCCGCAGCTCGCTCCGCGATTTACCAACAAGACCTGCGCCGTTATCATAGTTGCCGGGTTAAAACCCGGGTCTTCCAGGAAGGCGATCTCGTGCTCCGGCTCACCCAGGATCAAACAGATGCGCACAAGCTCTCCCCGCCTTGGGAAGGACCCTTTGTGGTTAGCAAGAACTTGCACAACGGGTCATATTACCTCATTGACATTCGGGAGCATAAAGATTCACGTAAGTCGGAGGAAGAGACCCGTCGGCCGTGGAACATAGCTCAGCTTCGGCCTTACTACACTTAAGTCACCAGCTCTCGTGATGTACATATTTCTCTCAGCCATGTATATATTATGATAAGCAATAAAGCAGGACCTCTGTCCTTTTTTCTCCTCCAAATATGCACGTGTTGTTTTCATTACAAGATTACATGATGACTTGAAGGAGGATCCGGCTTATGATCGTATTCGAATCTAGCCATAAGCAACAAGGTCACTTGGGGGCTTCCTGTTCAAACATGGGTCGTATTCGAACCAAAGAGAACATAGCTGTCGATACCCATTTGATTGGCACAGTGCCGAGCTCATTGGGGAGTTTTCCTTGATCATATTTGAATCATGGTTTCACCCCTTTGGGAACCGACGTGGATCGTATTCGAATCAGCGTCGTTAAACAATTCTTAAAGTCACTTGGGGGCTTCCTGTTCAAACATGGGTCGTATTCGAACCAAAGAGAACATAGTTGTCGATACCCTCTTGATTGGCATCGCCACACCCACTGGGGGCTATATGATCGTATTCGAATCTTAGCATAAACCCTTTGGGCCGGGTCTCTGGTCGTATTCGAACCGGAAGCCCCTAAGTTCTTCCAGTTTATAGTCAGTTTTGTCTGGTTATTCCAAGTGTGTACGGCCGGGTCTCACTTTGCCGGCTTAACTTGGGTTTACAGTATTGTTGAACGCAATGGGTGTTATAAGACAGGTAAACCGGAGTTGCGGTACCCACCTTCTTATCCGGGTTATCTAAACCGGAAGTATGCTTGCAGGCCGTTAAGTATGTTCTTACGGCTGTATTCAGGATATCATTGAAGACAAGTCCTTTTTGATTCATATTCCGGGTTATCTAAAACTTATGATTCTCAGGGCGGTAAGCCGCCTCGAGACTTGTGATTTGCCCTTCTATGCAGGATAATTAAAGGCAGCTCTTTTGAGGTTAAGAAAAACAAAGGATTGATTATGACCCGGAGAAACATCAAAGAGACAACTTCAAAATACTTCAGCATTCAATACGTGCACGATGGCACGGCAGAGATAAACTATTGCACCTACTCTATTACAGAACTCATCGCGTCCAAAAGGGTGGAGCATTGTTTGGTAAACCGGCTGCAGAAGTTAAGACACTTGCTAGGTGGAAGTCTCCGGCTCATCTCTTCCTTCTCCTCCGGCTGATCCCAAGACCCGGAAGGTTGATGATTTCCAGTCGATGCCGCTGAGAGCTTCGAACTGGGCTTCCTCGTCAATTAACCCGGCCGGGTCAATCTCCGGGGCGAAAGTGTGCTGACGAGCCGGCGGGATCAAGTTGAGGGCTTCATAGCGCGGAGTAGGAATCCTCTGATTTTCTCCGTCGTAGCCTGGCTGGTACTTGGTCAGATCGGTATCGTTGCCAATAAGAGTGGCCACCGGGCGTACGGCCTTCACGCAAGCTGCAAAGTCCTTCTGATCAAAGGCGGTGCCATCTTCCTTCAGACTTGGGTAGCCGAGGGCGATGTCCGCCGGGTCTAACTCTGGCAAGAACACCTTAGCCCGGCTCAGCGCAGCGATCGCTCCGGCTCTTGCAGAGGCTCGTCGCAGTTCTTGGATCCGTTGAGGAAGAACGGCGAGCCGGCGAAGGACTTCCGCCAGGTGAGTCGGCACCTCGTTGGAGAGGGCCACCACAGCCAAGGCACGTTGTGACCCGGTGTAGAGTTGCTCCACCAGGGTGTATACGGCCTTCAGCTTGGTCACCACACTCTGATTCAGGTTGGCACTTCTGGGACCTGTTTAACAAAGTCAGATAAGCCGCTGACAAGGATGAAATTATGAGATATACACATTCTAAACTTGATGAAAGCCGGCGAGACGACTTACCGAAGACTGCGGCCACCATTTGGGACACTTGGCGCTTTAGGCCGGAGAGCTCGGCGGTCTTCTCGGAGAGAGCCTTCTCCGCCTGTTCAGCCCGGTTCACCAAGGCGGCCTTTTCTTCGGCCCACGCCTTCCGCTCAGCGTCGAACTCCGTCTTCAGCTTCTCTTGCGCGGCGATGCTGGACACGAACTTGGCGTTTGCCTTCCGGGTCTCCATCTCTTGCATCTTCAGCCGGTTCTTGAGATCAGCAAGGTCAGCCTCAAGCTTCTTGCCAACAGCCTGTATAAACTTCCGGGTTATGGCATGAACAATTACTCTACAAATTTAAAGTCCCAAGCGTTTTCCAAGCAAAGACACTTGGCACTTGGGGGCTAATGTATATCGAAGGTTTCTATTTACACATTGCCGGTTCAAATGGAGCAAGCCGGAACCTAAGTCTACAACATATTCAATCATAAGTCGTCGACTTGGGGGCTAGCATGGTAAAGGTAACTATGCAGTAAGTAAGAGGACAACAGAATGATACCTCAGACTTCTGCTGGATCTGGTTCACCATGGCAACCTCTACGTCCCGGCTCTTGTGCACTTGGCTGATGTAGCCAGAGACGAGCTCTCCGATGCTTAGGTTGGTGTAGTCGGAGAGGTCCAGGTTCACCCGGTGGGGCTGCAGCAACTCCCCCTTAGCGGAGCACTTGGCCAGCACGGTAGGTCTCCCCGGCTCAACGAACTCCGTCCGGGTGATTACCACGTCCGGGTCATTTGTTGTTTGAGCCGAGCCGGAGGCCTCCGGGTCAGCAGAAGCTTCTACAGGTGCCGTGTCCATTGGAGTGGTGGCTTCGGGGGCGGAGGCAGCTGGCGGTTCTTGGACCGTCACCTCCGGCTCAGGCAAATCCGGCTCTCCGGCTGACTTGGTTTTCTTCGCCCTCTTGGTGAGCTTTTCCTGGGCACTGAAAGAACAACAAAGGTTAGTATAAAAAGTATGAGCAAAGACCAGAACAAATATAAGAGGGTTATCATTACCCGGGCACGGTCTTGAAAGCCGGCAGACTTGACTGCATAGAGTCGCCGGAAGAGGGGGAGGTCTCCTGATAATTTGAGTCAGAAGAATTGAGTGGCTGACGTATAACACCCACCAACGGATGAAAATGGTATAAGTGGGAAATAACCTCAGTTCGGCGCTTCCTTGATGCGTCAGGTAACCCGGAGGAGAGGTCGGTGTCCTTGTTGGTCCGGGTGTGACGCCGGCTCTCATGAACCTGTCGCTTCAAAATAAATTGAGGATCTTGATAAGCTAAAGGATGTGAAAAGCTTACTTTCCGGGTTACCCATCGGACTTTCAGCCTTGGCAAGGGCTCCGAGTCGGAGGAAAGTGACATTACCTCTTCAACCACCGGGTTACTGGCTCCGGTGTCATCCTGTTGATGAACAAGTGTTGGTAAAATGGACAGAGATAAACAATAAAACATAACAAAGAGCTTGCAGGTTCAGGAGTTACCTCTGACTCGGAGCTGTCGCTTAGTTGCATCAGCTCCGAAGCAGTTGGCCTACTTCCCTTCTTACGGGGAGCGGCTCTTTTGGCGGCTTTCTTCACTTTTCTGGCCTTCTTGGCCGCCTCATGGTCATATTTGACCCGCTAGAACTTGTCGTCAGCCTGAAAAATACAATGATGATTTCTTCAAACGATTCAGATGAAAGTTATATACAGAAGAAGGTAGGATGATCAGATTGGCGGCTTACCGCTGGGGCTGGGTTGGTCTTGCAGAAGGGGGCTAACCCGGTCCTTCCGAAGTCTGCCAGGCTCTCGTTTAAAAGAGCCTTGGTCATCTCCTCAGCAACGTCTTCAGGAAGATCATTGCGGTTGTGTCTCTGTGGGTCGTCCTTTCGGCCCGTGTACTCACACATTAAGCCGGGGCGGCGGCTCAATGGGATCACCCGCCACGATATCCAGACCCGGACCAGATCGATTCCATTCAGACCATTGCCCAGGAGAGCCTTGATCTTGTTAATAGTGGGGAGCAGAGGCTGGCGCTCCGCCGGAGTCAGTTTGTCTGACAGTGGGTGTGTTGACTCCAGACGCGATGGGCGAAAGCCGGGCAGCGGACTTTCATCAGCCGGTGACGTGTCTTGGCAGTAGAACCAAGTCATGTTCCAGTCCTTTGGGTGGCTCGGCGGCTCGGCATAAGGGAAAAGACACTCTCTTCGCCGCTGAATGGAGATGCCGCCTAGCTCTAGACTTGGCCCATTGGCGCACTCATTCTGACGGTTCAAGTAAAAAAGCTCTCTGAAGAGCAGCAGACTAGGTTCTTCTCCAAGGTAAACTTCGCAGAATACTTGGAAGTTGCAGATGTTGGACACTGAGTTGGGTCCTATGTCCTGAGGCCGCAGATCGAAGAAGTTCAGAACGTCTCTGAAAAACTTTGAACCGGGCGGTGCGAAGCCCCGGCTCATATGATCCGCAAAAATCACTACCTCCCCATCCTTTGGCTGTGGTCTCTCTTCTGACGGGTCAGGGGCACGGTAGGACATGACATCCTTCTTGGGCAGATATCCGGACTTAACAAAATCCGCTAGGGTCTCATTGGTGACATTGGACCTCATCCAGTTGCAAGTAATGGAGGCTTTGGGAGCTTTGGGAGGCATGGTGAAAGTCGGCAGTCTATGATAAAAGGAAAAACGCCCGGGTTAATTATGAGCCGGAAGAAATCTACGGTTCAATGTCAAGGTGGCGGCTTATAAAGGGGACTAATGGTATACATTTAAGTGCACCGGGCTATTTAAGCCGCCCGAGGGATTGAGAGTAATTTGATTGTCTACAGGCTTTATCACAGCTAAGCCGGAAATTTTATGGCGCATGGTTTTCTTTAAGCCGGAAGGTTCTACGACGTGTGGTTTCTTTAAACCGGAACCGTAAACCGCTAAGATTCAATGATTGCAATTTTACTAAGTGTGGTAAAACAGGTTTCACACATCGCAGTAATTTTTTTGGATCAAAACGGTCGGGCAAAAGAAAAGTTTCTAGACCTAGAAACAGATGCTGGAGAAGTTCTTGGGCTCGAACATGGTTTTTATGCAGTAAAAAGAGAGCTGCTTGCGTGTAAAATGGGTGCTAAACAGTCACCGCAATGGTTCTATGCAAGTCTAAGATCTAAAGGAGGTAGTAAAAATCAAATCTACTGAGGCCCGTGACGAACTACGAAAAACACGGACTAACTACTCGAGCCCTAGTACGGATCTGCCCTATGGAGTGGCGAGGACTCACCAGAGCTGGAGAGTCGCGGAGATCATCGCGTTTCTCTGGTCAGATCAGGGTGATGCAGCGGCCTGAGCTGGTGACGACGAGAAGACCCGCGGCGGCGACGGCGGCGGAGTTCGAGCAGCACGGGACAGTGAGAGGAAGGAGACGACAGAGGAAGGAGAGTGAGAAAGGCCCGTCGGGCCGGCCTATTTATAAGGCGAGCTCATAAGTGGGCGCGAGAATCAAGGAGACCACGGCGTGGTTATCTCCCCACGAAACGCCTCGATTTTTGGGATGACAGTAAAGAAAAAGATCCGTTGCGGATCTGGCGGAGTAAAAAACGGGCTTAATGGAAGATGATGTCATGGCGGATTATCCGGAGTCCGGAGGATGACGTCACGCCGGGTTATGACCTTCACACAATTGTAAGCCGGAGGTTTTTCTGTCGAAGGAATGAAAGATTGACATGAGCCGGCTCAAATCAATCTGGGGCCTAATGTTGAGGATATAGACCTTAGAGTCACCCGCCAGGAGGGGCCGGGTTACTCATATGGTCATTGCCAGAAGCCCGGCGCCAAGCCTGAAGACGGTGGGCCAAAGATGGGCTTAAGACCCGGATATGGCTTAAAGCCCGTAGTTGCAGTCATTATTATGCTAGAACTTGTAGTGTAAGGCAAGGATAGTTGAGAGTCCGAGCCGGACACTCTTATGAGCCGGCCGGGACTCTGAGAGCTGCTGGGCGTCAGCCTCCCTATATAAAGGGACGACCCGGCAGCGGTTTAGGGAGAAGAACAATCTCATCGAAAGCCAGGCATAGCAGTTTAGCTCCCTGGTGATCGTAACCCTAATCAATACCACCTCAAACTGGTGATCGTAACCCTAATCAATACCACCTCAAACTGGACGTAGGCTTTTACCTTCACCGTAAGGGGCCGAACCAGTATAAACCCTCGTGTTCCTTGTCCCGCATTAACCCCTTCAAGCTTCCTACCTGCGATGGCTCCACGACTAAGTCCTAGCTCGAGGACATCTGCCGTGACAATTCCACGACAAGTACCGACACTTTAGTCCCGGTTCGGGAACCGGGACAAATGGGCTTTTTTCTACTAGTGATATGATCACAATAGATGACGTGCTGGTACGGTGGTGATTCTAGGACTGTCATGTACTTGTGCAGTTGCAGCAAAAACACCTGTCCATTTTTATCTCTATTATCTATTTCGTGTTTTCTTAATTCATGTACAAGACGCTGGTAAACGCAATAGTGATCAGTGGAGATTGAAGAAAAAGCTTCCCTATGTTTGATCTTTATGATCTCGAGAAAATAATGGTTTGTTCATGCGTATGTTGCATCCAAATGCACCATGTTTTATGTTCCCATTAATTTTCTTCTTCTAAAATTGCTATTGCGTTAAAATAATCAGGCAAATGAATTAATTATGTTCCTAATCGTTACAGGTTTTGTATTGGCGACGTATGTACAGATTCCGGTTTGTCGGCACATTTTCCAGCTTTAAGTTTCTGTGTAAATCTTATTCATTGTCTTGTAAAAGGTCATAATATATTTCAGCATGTTAGGTTTGACTTACAAAATACCTGTGTGTAATTTTCATTATACTTCTTGTACAACACTGTTGTTTTCAATGGGCTTGACATGATTTCCACGTCCAGATATTTCTATTACCATGTTCTGAAGTGGAAATTCTACTTTGGTCGAGCCAATTATGTTGTAATGTTAGCATTTTAGAAGTTATTAGGTGTAACAGTCCATTGCATACAAGATTTTTCTCTCTCAAAACTTTGCCACCTACTTGGTCATCTGAAGCCTTAAGAATGGTTAGTGAAGATGATGCAGTGTTGTGCTGAAACGACAGACATAACGTATACATACATATTTATTTTGTAAATCAGATGCTAGCCCAGTTCACTCTGTTCACTGCTCTCTTTTGGTTAAAAATGTGTAGCTGCATTCAGTTTTAGTTCTATTCTTTCATGTCCCCACTTCACCTTATATAGGCAACACTTTGTGGTACTTGAATGAACAGTAAAACCTGATTTAAAAGAAAACTCTAAAAGAAAATCCGATTTCTTTAAAGAAACATTGATGTTTTTTCTACAGCATGCATGCAAAGTTTCATGACGAGATCACATTTATGGAGTTGTGTGCAAAAATAAAAGCGACGCTCGAAAAAGAGTGTTTTGGAACCATTTTGGAGCATCAATTTTGTTTTTTTGTCCACACCTCCACAAATGTTATTATGTCTCAAAAATTTGCATGCGTATAGAGAAAATGTCAATGTTTCTTGCCAAAACATTTATTTTTTTGAATATTTTTTTTCTTGGATTTTACTGTTCATTCGAGATCATCTGAGCTCGAGCTCACAATAGCACTTTTCGACACTTTGTGTGTTCAGTATAATTATGTACACTAAGCTCCTTGGAAATGCAGTGATGCACAATCGCTGCGGAGCGACGCTTGGGCCCCACACATAAGTTGATGGACTGGTTGGGGAGGCTGTCAGGCCCACACTCAAGGGTCATGGCATTGCTATGGTTCAGTGCAGCCCGCGACGCTTATTGAACACCATCACGCCCAAACAACAACACTTGACGAGAGTAAATACAAACG
The DNA here is from genome assembly GCF_002575655.3 of Aegilops tauschii subsp. strangulata. Lineage (NCBI taxonomy): Eukaryota > Viridiplantae > Streptophyta > Magnoliopsida > Poales > Poaceae > Aegilops > Aegilops tauschii. The sequence goes on from NC_053038.3 coordinate 428,463,258, forward strand.
TCATCAAAGACCCCCACGACACCTTGCAACCAAGACTGGAATGTGTAAGACCATGAGAGTTGCACACCGAACAACACCCTTCTTCTCATGCCTTTCTATTTTTCTAAGATTGCCCCTCGTGTTTACATACTGCATTGAATGGACGCGAATGACGCAACAAATGCAAAGGAAAATAAGAACTCATCCAACCTAACTAAAGCCTAGCTCAGCACAACTAACCCCGTGACACAACACCAAAAACCATTACTCTCGAGAAAGGGAAAAATGCGAACGCCACCACAAAAGAATGTCACAGTGAAGTGCGCGTTAGCGTCTAGTTATTCCTGATGTTCTCTAATATGTGGACGGCTTTTAGGATCCATCCCATGAAGATGATTTCTACAATATTGACTTATAAACATTGATTACATCCATATATTGGGTTCCCGTTATGTTAGCTAATCCAGGTGTATAATTTTTTTCTCATTTATCTCCACACACGAACCAAATGAAAGTTCACACTAAGTGTTAGTGTTGGATCACATAAGAAGTAAATGTAGAAGAAAATAATGCCATATAGACCATAGATACAACTATTGACCACATGTGATAAGATAACTCATGCCTTCCACGCTGAGAAAGTTAGGAACCCAGTGGCAGCAAATCTGGCCATTCTTCCACTCAACCCCCAACCCGCATTTTCCTCCAAATTATGTTGCCATAAGCTCCAAATTCTACTAGGCCTTTTCTCATCTTCTCACATGATTGCTGACTGCAAATAAAAACAACATTTGGTTGTTTTAACAAGCATGATCTCGATCCACACATAAACGAAATAAAGGTTTACTTGAAGTGCTAGTGTTAGATCACATGAGTCTTTTATCGTACATGAACAAATTCTGTTATCGAAAAGATTAATTAGTTTACAAGTTTTAGAGTGGTTGGGCTTTTTTAGAACCGTTCGTTGATGTCGATCTAACGGCAGACAAATACGAAGTACTGGGTAGTACTCCGATGAAAGTACGCGAAAGTACTAAAACGAGTGGGGTCGGTACTCGTGACAAGGTGGGGATGCGTTTTAATATAGGGGCAGTTTAGTCCTAGGAAAATTTGCACGCGCCGCCCCTCTCGTCGAATGCAGAACCGCCGCCATGGTGCTACACCTTCCACAATTACTCATCGACGGCCATCTCCGCCCTCTCCTCCAAGTCCACCGCAGTCATCTCCTCCTTCTCGCCGCTGCAACTTCTCTCCACTCAGGCAAACCCCCCCACCCACCCCCACCCCCTCTTCCATCGAAGCAAGAATCGGCAGATCGAGCTGATGGCCGGCGGCGAGAACACCGACTTCGTGCAGATCGCCGGCGGCGACCAGGTCAAGTTGGCCAGGTTGAGGGAGATCCGTTCTTGGTTTGACAACACAAGGCAGATGAGCTGGACGGCAATGGCCACTCTCAAGAATTTGACGAAGAAGGAGAGGGCAAAGCTTTGCCCCCCGCCCGCACAACCGATTCACAAGATCGAGATCCTCCTCTGGGCGATGGAGCAGGCCAATTCGTCCAGCAAGTGGACCAGGCGGAGGTGGTGGGCGTTCAGATCCAGGGTAGAGCATCCACTGGATCAGGAACCCACCGTGCACGAGGTGCCGTTGCAGATTGTGCAGCCTCCAACCGAGTCATCGAAGACTCCAAAGCACAAGATGAGGAGGACAGTGGTCGCGACCTCGCTTCCCCGCCGTTCTCCACGCTTCCCTCGCCGCTCTCCTCGTCTGAACGGCGGCGGTAGCTATGTTTAGAGTAAGCTTCCCCACTCCTCATCTTCCTACTGCTCGTGCTTACATCGTGGTGATACTGATCGTAATAGCTCAGAGAGGGAATGCTATATGGCATTTTAATCTCAATGAATTGCATGAATATTTGAGTACATGGATTTGGAGGATGATTATGATGTATGTGAACCCTAGGCATCATATGAACCCTAGGAAAAATTAGTAATGTTCTAGTGGTAGACACTGAAATATTTCGGTACACACCGGTAGGCACTGAAATATTTCGGTACTGCCCTAGGCAAAATTTGTAATGTTGTAGTGGTCGACACTGAAATATTTTGGTACACACCGGTAGGCACTGAAATATTTCGGTACTGCCCTAGGCAAAGTTTGTAATGTTGTAGTGGTGGACACTGAAATATTTCGGTACACACCGGTAGGCACTGAAATATTTCGGTACTGCTCTAGGCAAAATTTGTAATGTTGTAGTGGTGGACACTGAAATATTTTGGTACACACCGGTAGGCACTGAAATATTTCGGTACTGCCCTAGGCAAAATTTGTAATGTTGTAGTGGTGAACACTGAAATATTTTGGTACACACCGGTAGGCACTGAAATATTTCGGTACTGCCCTAGGCAAAATTTGTAATGTTGTAGTGGTAGACACTGAAATATTTCGGTACACACCGGTAGGCAATGAAATATTTCGTTACTACAATTTCAGTACACACCGATGCACACTGAATTATTTCAGTACTGCAGTTTCAGTACACACCGGTACACACTGAAATATTTCAGCACTGCAAATTCTATACAAAGTTGGCATTTTGTCATTTATTTGTGAATTAATCCATGCATCATATGTCCTAACTTTGTACATGAGTTTGGGTCAATTTCATGTCTATTTATTGTTAAAATTATTGTCATGCCATGAAACACAAGACAAGTCACTGACCCAAGCTTGCAAAGATGCCATATCAATGTTGCTGATATGAATATGCATGTTTTCACCAAGTGTTGTGTCTGAATTAGAACTGAGCATTTTTTCTTGATGGTATCCATGGATCTAGAACTCCTATGAATTTGCTCATGTTGGATGTTTTGTTCTCCATCATTTTTACTAGCATTCCGTGTGATTAGATGCCATGACAAGACCCCTGGCAAATTTATTTTCTTGCCTCCAACATCCCATGTGTGTTTTGCAGGAAAAAACCTGGAGTTCACCAGGCTGGCTGAAGTTGTGAGGCTGGGAGGCTAATGGTGCTGCTACTGGCTGATCCTTCTTCTTTCAGCTTTTGTTCGTCCTTTCTCAAGCCGTTGGACCAGGGCTACTTCCCTATGTGCTGTTAATGTATTAAGTAGTTCCTTCGAATTTGTAGTATTAGTTAGTTTGAATGTGGAAGTACCTTAATTTTTAGGAACGAAATGTTGCTTTGTATGACCAAGGGTTTGATACCTTAATCTTTGGATAATTAATTATGTGAACTGTTGGATGTGGCGCACAACGAAACGCCTCTACCATTGATACTAGTTCAACATGTCGGTCCAATTAGAGACCAACCACTACCATATAGAACAGTTAGCATTTCATACTACAACCTGGCACGTACAAAACATCACACAGTGGAATAATCCCAGCGAGTAGACCACTAAATGCCGAAAACATCACAACATGTCAGAAGTGTTTTAAGCATTTTATCGTTGCAAAAACCTTAGAAAATCCATACAAATGCCAACAACCTTAGCAAACTAGTCATGATTGCTTTTCATGTTGATACAAAGATGTAGAAAAATATTGGGTCCGTTTACAACCTTAGCAAACTTGCTTCTCATGTTTACATCACGGCCGCCGGGTGAAGGAGGAGAAAAGCCCACCTACCTAACATGAGTTTTCTCACACACCACAGCCTGCATACGACTACAAACCCAGTGATATGGGCCACGATGCAGGCCCGTGGGTGGTTACAGAATGGAACACGAACAACACGAGCCCCACGACCCCCACGATCACGATAACGATGAGCGCCTCCCTCACGCGACGAACCGCCTCCCCCAGAACTCAAAAAGGCACCTTCTCCTCCATTCCTCCCTCATTATGCGAACTACGTCCATCTACTCCACAAACTGCAACCACCGTCTCTGTCTCAAAACCGCCGTCGCTGGAGAAGGGCAATGGCGGAGGAGCCGTCTACCAAGCGTCACTGTGGCGAGACGTCCGACCAGAGCATCAAGGAAGAGCAGAGCATCAAGGAAGACGACGTTCAGGTCCCCGGTGAGAAGCGCGACTACACCACCAAACTTGACAAGGTGGAACTCCACGGCAAAGAGACGCTGGAGGTCGTCTGCACCAGCAATCCAGACACTGCCGACGAAATGCTCATGAGGCTCTTCATGAAAGCCGTCGGCAGGTATCCTAGATTCGTCGGCGTTGATGTGGAGTATACCAGGGATGACGAACCTCCGCAGTACGCAGCAGTTCTGCAGTTATGCGTGGATGAACTCTGCCTGGTCTACCACATCGCTGCGGCCACAAAATGGTGAGCCATCCTACTCATATACCCTAGTTTCTCAACTACATGTACTAGTGTAGATTGTGAAGTGGACGCACTAGTGTGGTTTCTCAAGTACATGCACTAGCATAGATTTTTACCCTGATGCACTGGATTAGTATCTTAAAATCTTGCACCAGATTAATCACCAAACTTGATATACTAGTGTAGTTTCTGATCTTGATGCATTAGTGTTGTGTCTACCGCTGTGGATGCATTAGTGTTATTTTCTGAAGTTGATGCACTGGACTAGATGTATTAGTGTTGTGTCTACTAGTGTAGTTTCTGATATACTAGTGTAGTTTCTGATATTGATGCATTAGTGTTGTGTCTACCGGTGTGGATGCACTGGACTAGATGTATTAAAAGTTGTTTCTGAAGTTGATGTAGTGAAGTAGTTTGCTATAGTGTTATTTTCAACTGTATGATCCAAAAAGAGAAATAACATCATGTACTTCATGCATTCATCACTCTTATTGTTTGGTTCTAGCACTAGCATTGTCACACTTTGCCACAATTTTTTGCCAAGTTTGCCTAAGGTTAGTTCATCAAAATGAGGGCCACAAGTTGGCAAGCCTAAGGGAATCTTGCCACACTTTTTGTGTGTATGCCATGTGGGACCCAAGTGTGGCTTGCCTAAGGTGTGGCTTGAACCAAACACACACCTAAGTTGGTCAAACTTGCCTAACCTTAGGTGTGGCAATCTTTGGCAAACTTAGTCACAAACCAAACAACTCCTAAATCTTCAAAATTACTACTAATCTTCAATATGTCTCTCCCCTTGAAGGCCCAAGCGCCTCAAGAGCTTCCTCTAGGAGAAGAAGTTGTTCACCTTTGCCGGTTTCAGCATTCATAATGACAAACAGATGCTGAAGATGTCTGGTTTGGAGATCAACCCCGAAAAGTACATCGACATTCAGAAAAACTATAGAGTTCCATATGCCGGCAGAAAGAAGCAGTACGACTCCTTGGCTGATGTTGCAGCCAGCGTCATCCACCCATTTTACCAAAACATGAAGAAGAAGATCAACAGCACCGAAGAACATAAACTGTGGGGGATCAGCCCGCTGCCAGACTACCTCATCGAGTACGCAGCGAAGGATGCGTACGCCACCTACAAGGCTTGGAAGATAATAGACAACATCAAATCAGGTGTGGAAATTTCAGAAGCACAGGAGGCTGACCCCTACTACCACTTCCACTACGCGGCATGAAGAGAGATCAAAGTCTGCCTTCAAGTTGCTAGCGCAGTGTCCTTTTATGATATCTATGTTTCTTTGTTGTTCAGTGTGTCTGAACTTATGTCCTATGGTGTGTCTGAACTTATGCTGTGCGGTGGTTGATCTGCCGTTTATCTTAAGAGTTTGCTGCTACTCTGGTTTAGTGTTCCAAGTTGTTAATACTATTTTGGTGATGCATGATAAGCCTTGTACAATGCTTGATGCGTACGGTGGTGCTTAGAAAAATAAACAGGGTTTTTCTGAAGCACTGGTGCCTATTTCTACAGGAGAGACGCCTAGTTAAGCGTCTACCCTGTACAAATAAGCACCTGTGCTTAAGAAAAGCTTCGTATTTTGTTAATGCATTATTTCAAATTCATAGTAGCTTGTGAATGGAACTTTGTGGCAGCCAGCCTCAACCATTGATACTAGTTCAACATGTCGGTCCAATTAGGCCTTGTACAATGCAGGGTGCTTAGGAGAGGTGCTTAGAGAAATAAACCAGGTTTTCCTTAAGCACCGGTGCTTGTTTGTACAAGGTAGACGCTTAACTAGGCGTCTCTCCTGTAGAAATAGGCACTGGTGCTTCAGAAAAAACCGCTTTATTTATCTAAGCACATCCCTAAGCACCTTGCATTGTACAAGGTCTTAGAGACCAGCCTCTACCATATATAACAGTTACCATGTCACACTACAGTCTATAAAACATCACACAGTGGAATAATCATAACTAGTAGAGCATTAGTTACCAGTTAATAATAGTTGCAATCCATCACAAGCAATAGTACCTAGATATGAGTAGATATAGGTACGGTAATACACGACAAGTACTCGCAAACAAGAGCTAACATAACAAGTTCTAAATGAGGTGGATGGTGATCATCATCCTCAAGTCATGGCGACTGGTGTTCGCAACAATGAGTAGGATGGCCTGTCCTACCCGAAGATTCTTGCCACGAAGGAACTTCTTCCACCCTGCCCTTCTCAAGACAGTGCGACCGTCCGTGTCCACTGCATAGGCACAGCTGGTGATGGGGCCCGTTCTGGTAAGGCGTAGTCCAGCAGCCATGCCTTGTTCGTCCGGGTCGATGCCACAGCTATCAAGTAACCTCTTAGGTAATTTCTGAAAACAGTTGACATGATATATGATCATGTCACGTGCAATTATCAACAAAGCATACACTTCAAGACACATATATCATTGGATTCAACACTAAGCATATATATCATCACATCACTACACTATACGCCAAGCATCAAATTACTACAGTAATTAGGCATATCATTAGATTACTGCATACACTAAGCATATCATCGCATATTACTACACTACATGCATGTCATAAAATTCTTCACTAAATGAATTCTAAACTAGGCCTCTCATCACAGTACTACAACATGCATATCATATGAACTACTACAGTAACTAAGCATGCATATCATGTAATTACCACACTAAGTAACATACCATGATATGCCGTTTAACATTCGTCCTTGTGAGGCGGGTCACGAATGGCTTCCCTAGGTAGTCTTCACGTAGCGGAAGCATGTCCCAGAGGTTGCCGATTTCCTCGTCGCCCAGTCTGAGTCCTTGGGCATACAGGTATTCAACAAGTGGGTTCTCATCATCATCTGAATCGTCATCATCTGAATCAGCACCATCTTCCTCCTCATGAACTTCATCCTCACTATCCGGAATCAAATTTAGATAGATAACAGAAATCCTGGGCCTATCTCTTCTGAAGGAGAAGCTGATCAATTCACCCCCACTAAGACGCATGCGGGCGATGAAACGATCCCAATCATCTCCTCCTATCTGGGTTATCTTTCGCCCCTTCTCGACCTGCATAGTGTATGGGCCCACAAGAGCGTCGAAGGTCACGGTGTCTCCGATGAGCTCATTGAATGCCAATCTCACATTGCATGGTACGATCTGTGTAAGATAAAAACAAATAACAGACACAATACATTAGTGGAAATACCAAAAAAAGAATGTACTGTCAGAAGGTTCATATAAATTGTTACCGCTGCAACAACAAAAGAAGGCTGGAAGTAGATGCCGAACAGCGTGGCAGTAGAAAGGCTGGTCTGGCACCGTGAGTTGCAGCGTCCACATGGTGCTTCCTCCATTCTACACAGAACATGTTGAACTCTAAGTTGAATTGTACATAGTACAATACAAAGATCATACATATAATAAATCATAGTGATAACCTATACTGGCAATGGCCAATCAATCTATTTACTATCATCTACGTAATAAAGCAATGCCAATGACAATGGCAATGCCCGTCTCATCTAAACCTGGGAATAGTTCGGCATCCAAACTAAAACCAGTCCAATCCACGGCACACATCAAAACCAAACCAATCCAGATATTTTCATTTAGAATCTAGACCAAACCGAACTATACATGCTCGTCATCCAACCCAGTCCAAACCGTTTTCAACTTTTGGATCTAGATCAGACATGACATCGAGAGATCCGATGAGCTCCGGCCGGCAACAGCCAATCGACTCAGATCCGCCTCCGTAGGGAGACGCGGTTGGGGAAGGGAAGAAGAGGGGAGATCTCACGTACTTGCAGGAGTTGGCGGCGGCCGCGCACCGGCAGCGAAGAGAGGGGTCGTCGGGAGATGGCGGCGGCGGCGGCGCTGGTCGAGAAGGGGAGAAAGAAATATGTGGAGTGGTCGAGACGGGGAGAAAGGAAAATGTGGTACATGTGGTGGCGTGATTGTGTGGATGACAAGGGGACCCACTTGTGAGACCGATAGCAATTGATGGCAAACCGCAGGAGGTGCACGACCGCCACGTCCCCACGTGGAATGGGGACGGCCGGGTGGGTGTGTCAAGTCAAATCGGCACCCGCGGCTTCTCGGTAACTCCAACAGGCAGGAGCAGTGCATTTCTTCCCCAAATCGGGTAGAAAACCCTCGTCCTCTCCCGAACCTAACCACCCTCTCTTCCTTCCTCACCACCTCACCACCCTCTCCTCCTTCCTCACCACCCTCCTCCCTTCCTACGCCTCCCTCCTCCTGTCTTCGACCGACGATGAAACGCGGGCGTGAAGATGCGGCGGACGAGCCGGAGGCAACCATCGGAGCAGAGCAGTCTGCTGCCGTGGCTGCAGCCGTGGGTGGAGCGGCTGAGTCCGCCGTAGCGGTGAAAGCTGGCGGTGCAGCGACCGTTGTGCCTGCTCCCGCTGCCATCGCAGCCGTGGAGGCACCCGTCGGCGAGCAGAAGGTCGGGGAAGATCTGGAGGAGGAGGAGATGAGAAGGCTTAAGCGCAAGGTGCATGACGAAATCGAAGAGCTCTACGAGGAGAACGCCATAAAGGAGTTCGACGTAGATTGCAGGAAGGGCAGCGACTTCGACGAGGATGCCATCGACGAGCTATCTGAGGTAGTACTCTGTTTTTTGCTCTGTTTTTTTCATGACATTGGGGTTTTTCTTGTTAACTAGATGAGCATCAATTTCACTTGGGCGTGCTAGTTGTACATATGTAGGATTGTAGGGATTTAGCATAGATCTTCATGTTGGATCTGGATTTTTTTAATCTGATTCCAGCAGATACTCTGGTTTTTTTCATGGCATTGAGGTTTTTCTTGTTAACTAGATGAGCATCAAATTCATTAGGGCATGCTAGTTGTACGTATGTAGGATTGTAGGGATGTAGCATAGATCTTCATGTTGGATGTGGAATTTTAAATCTGATTCACATTCTGATTCCAGCAGATACTCTGTTTTTTTTCATGGTATTGGGGTTTGTCTTGTTAACTAGATGAGCATAAGTTTCACAAGGGATACATTAATGAAAGAAGTGGGGTAATGAACCCAAATACAAGAAAATGTTCATGGCAGGGATACATTAATGAAAAAAGTGGGTTAAACAATGGATATATGGCAGGATTCTCCATTGGCTTCCCCAGGACAGTGTCAAAATACTGCAGTTCCCGATTCATTTTAGTTTATGTAGATGAATTAATTTGCACACATGTTCATAGATGATCAGTTTGCACACATGTTCATAGATGATCCATTTGCAAATTCTGTACAGATTTCCATTTTGCAAAGGAAGTGATTGCTCCCTTAATAATTATGGGCTGACACAAAATCAAAACATTTCATGTAGCCAATTTTCCCCAGTATATTATCTAGATGATCACAGCCACATCTCTCATCAATGTGAGCAGTGAGACACCCCATAGCTCCTTTACCAATTTCCTTCTGAAACTTATCAGGGTCTAACAATGTTGGAGAAGCAGTATTGCCGCTGTCAAAAAGAATAATGGTTTCTTCATTCCAGTAGATAGAACAAACCCCCCTTGTGTGAAACATGGAGGAGTATAATGAAGCCATTTTTCTGATTCCAATCAGAATTACACCTGTAACAAGTATCAAATATCATTAAACCAAGCCAGTTCATGAAGTCTTTCATGTGTTAATTATGTACTACTTGTGCACTAATCTATAAATGCAACTATTCCACCGTCCATATTTATGCATGTCAATTTCTTTGGCTCAATTATGTATGTGCACATACGCCTTATTTCTAGCAAATAGATAGTTGCCATGTTACACATGTGTACTTTGAAAACATTGTAATTAAGGCAATGTACCATAATAGATTAGCTGAGTTCTTCTATGTGTACTAATTCACTAATTCATAGGAGGATGACGACGACGTGGACTACGGCATGGACAGCAGGCACAGTAAGAGCCGCTACACCCTGAGGCATCTGATTGCTGGCAAGATCAAGTACCGTTTCTTTGGCAAGATTGGGTGCCCTTTCTGTTGCAAGGTGATCGGTGGCGGCATAGATGGCATGGTCCAGCATGCCTTCAGCACTGGCAATGGACATGGTAAGAACCATAAGGCCAGTACTCTGGCTAAACATGCGGCCTACGCACGCTTCCTCGAGATTGTCAAAGTCAATGAGCCCTACAACCTCCATTGAAGAAGGGAGAGAAGTGATGTGCTGCTAGAGTGCTGCTGCTGCCCCAGGACCGCCGTGTCCTCTTATGTTATCTATGTTTCTTTGTTGTTCGACTCTAAAACTGATGTCCTATGGTGTGTCTGAACCTATGTCGTTTATCTTAAGAGTTTGCTGCTACTCTGGTTTAGTGTTCCAAGTTGTTAATACTATTTTGGTGATGTATGTTAAGCCTTGTACAATGCTAGATGCTTAGGGTGGTGCTTAGAAAAATAAATAGGGTTTTTCTGAAGCACCGGTGCCTATTTCTATAGGAGAGACGCCTAGTTATGCGTCTACCCTGTACAAATAAGCACCTGTGCTTAAGAAAAGCCTGGTTTATGACTATGGTAGTTATAGCTTGGCATGATTATGTTTAGTGTATAACTCAGCATGATTATAGCTTCACAAAATTAAAGCATGCAAATGATTGCCGATTCCACCTATTGCCAAATCAAGCTTTGTACTGATGATGCATTAGATATTGCTATAAGTAGAGGATGCTCATGATTGCCAAAAGTACCTATTTCCACTTTCTGATAAGAACTAAACGTGTATGAAATGATGTTAAAAGTAGAGCATGAGCATGAGCATTTATCAATTGATGATCAATTGATGCTACCTATTTGTGTTTGAATGGGCTCAATAAAGCTGGTGCTGGTTTATGCTCTCTACGTGACCGTGATGGTAACGAAGACACTTGGTTGGCTATGGTCTTGCTGTCAAATTTAAGTTTCAGTTCTTTAAGACTCTTTGTTTTTGCTGCTTCCTCGGGATTGACTAGCTTTCTCGGGCGTCCACGTGCTCTCTTCCTTTTTGGGGAGTTGGGTGCACCACTTTTGGGGGAGTTGGGTGCACCGGTATCCTTCTGGGAGTTGGATGTGTCGGGTTCGTTGGAACCATCAGGATTGTTGACTAATTGTACGTCGTCTTCTGAACCATCAGGTAGAACTGCTTGCTGGGCATCGTACACCTCCTTCTGTATAAGAGAGAGTGCTGCGTTAGTTCTAATCATGAGACTTATGAAATAAATGATATATTCTTGATGTAGCACTAACCGTTATGGGGAACTTATATGATTCGAGACGAAGCGTGTTGCAATTTGAATGCAGTAAGGCTGTACATATTTTCCACCTGAAAATATCTATCCTTGCCTATATTTGATAACCGACACTTACATCAGCATAGCTTTCAAGCTAAACAAAGTACAAATGTAAATTAGGCATTCAATTACCTGGTTGAAAATATCGGTCATTTCATCCCCGTTCCATGACAACATGTACTGCAGTGTCCAAACCGCATAGGAAGTCCTGCGATGTTTAGTTAAAGATCAGTAATCTTATTCGTGTAGGCAAATAATAATTTATGAGGCCATGCGTACCCATCGGTCTGTTGTGGTATGTTCTCATAGCGTTTTTTGGTCCATTCGGCAAAATTGATGTTCTTAGCTGGTGATATCAACCCATTCTTGACAGCTTCGTCGATGCAGAACTGAATCGAGTCCACCTAGGGTACGACGAGTTATACATAGGGTTACGGTACTTTGGGAGCTCATGTGCCATGCGGATCAAAAGAGGCAGCAAGAGAACACTTACAAGAGAATCTTCCTTGGTCTTCTCGCAATGATAATTCATGGAGTTCAGAGTCTGAATTTCTTTTTTGTCAAAATTAAACATCATTAGCATCCAATGGTTTTGGTGTACATTCAGTGGGACATGCACCTGCAGTAAAATTTGGGTTGGGTTGAGAACCGAAATTTGTCGTGTACAGTGTGTACATAAACTATGAAAGTGAGGAAAACATGTACCTTTCGGCGCCCTACAAATTTTTCTGCTACACGAGCTAACCATGAGGCTGCACGTCCAACAGGAACCACCCCCTTCATTTGTAACAGCTTTTCGGTTTCTTCAGGGGATATGATTGAGGTAGTATCATTCTCAATTTGGCTAATGCGAGCATATGCCATAATAACCTGCCAAATTTTCAATCATACAATAATAAGAAAGTTGTTGCAGTAATGATGTAGACTAGAGTATAATGGGCTTACATCACCATAAATGTATTTGTCGTCCAAATTTCGCTTCAGTTTTTCTGCTATGAGGGTAATGTCTCCGATTCTAGCTATTTCAACAGGGTCGTATGTTCCGCGAATGTAAACGGATGTCTCTATGTCCTCATCCGTGAACTTGTAATCATTACCAAAGACAGGCTTCATCGGAGTTAATTGTGGTTTCTCATTGTTTTCCGTCACATGTCTTGCACTTGGTGTAGTCGAAGTCCCTGCCGTGAATTGGCTAGCCCTAGGAGTTCCTGTCAGTGATGAATTGCACACATTGACTTGATCCTACAAAGAACAAAGGTAGTTCATCATTAGTTTGTTACTTTTAGATATTAACGTGTTGGGCCATAAAGATCACCTGCACACCTCCTTTCTGTGACACTGATTGTCGGTTGCTTGTAAATTCGTATTTTAATTCCTGTAACAATGCAAACAATAATGAACATGAAGGAACATATTCATACAAAATACAAAATGCACAGTATGACATACATGTAGTTCCCTCCTTAAGTCTTTAATTTCGTCCTCGGCCTTCGACAACCTAGGATTAGTGCCAGTTTTAGTCTTCATGTCGATCAAGTCTTCACCTAGCGTCTGGTATTTGACATCAAATCTGTGCTCAATTTCCATTAACTTCCTGCCTACCTTCTTTTCATGATCAGCTAAGCGTGCATTCATGGCTTCAACTACAATGTCAATCTGTGTAAACAAAATAAAACCCCGTTGATAACAATAGCTAAATGAATGAGGTTCCATGACACCTATTTGTGATATTGCAAAAACAAATAGTCTTTGGAGTACATACTTGCTGGCTACTAAATTGCTGTCCTTGTGATGGTGCTCGATACGAATCATGTTGATGCACATGTTCATCATTTTTTCTTGGAAAATTATTAGAATTCTCAGACGGTCGTTGAGGAGCACAAATTTCCATGACAGCCTTTTTTTATAAAATATAATGAACCATTAGTACCAAATAAAAATTCGGATATAGAAAGTTCAATTGTAGATAGGTACCAGCCCGTTATGAAGACCTCCTTTGTCGTAAGCATCGCTTCTTAAAGTAGCCGTCATTTCGTCCCATCGTGCGATCAATGGAGGGTGTCTAGAAGCATACATCAATCGGCCAGTACACACGTGCTCCCAGTACCAATACTACACAATAAATTAGTTCATCACCATACAGATATGCAACAGAACAATAATTAAAGGACATTAAGTAGTGATCTAGCACTAACCTGGAGCAGAATTAGATTTCCTTGTAGATTTACGTGATCTCGATTTCTAAACTTGTGAACGTACTTGAAGAAGTGATTAAGTGTGAAACATCCCCAGTTAAATTTCCGAAGGTTTTGAAGATCTGTAACAAGGTTGAGAAATTTTGAGTCCACATAATGTTGTGCTGTTGGTGCTAGAACAGTACCAATTGCGTACAGAATGAACCGTCTTAGGAAATCGCCGTCTGGGGCTTTGGAAGCTCAGATCGCCGTTTCAAGGTCAGAAATCAAAATTTGCCCATTGTTTGCATAGGCGGTAAACAATTCTATGTCGGTTTGCATTTCCAGATGTGGCTCTATATCCTCCCCTTCTATCGGAATGCCAAATATACACTGCACGTCCTCTTTTGTTATAGGAATTGGCGTTTTTCCGATGGTAATGGATTGGGTGTCCATATCTATGCTCTTGGCTAGTCTAACCAACATTATGCGCCGTAGAGTCACTTCATGCATCTGGATTAGACCGCCAAGACTAGTTTCTGATATGATGTACTTTTTGTGGTCTGGTGACAACAGTTTCATGGTTTTTCCGAACCTTGCCACCCCGACAACATGTCTTCAATTGTTCTCCCCCTGTAAGTATCTCGCACCGATTGTATATATTAAGGACCTACGTATTCTATGATACAAACATCTTCAATTTGTGGCAACCTTATGTCGGCGATTGTATGTAGGCTAAGCATCATGAGACAGCACAGTCGCCATCCACTCGAGACATTGCGATAGAGTCACCCGTTCAATGCCACATCACTCCACCCCAACAACATATCTTCAATTCTCCCCTTGTAAGTACCTCGCAACGATGCCATACCCAAGATATGGTATGACCTTTTAAAATTTGTGTGTAAACCCACTGTCGACGTTTCATACGCAGGATAAGAAACATGTGATGGCAGAGTCCCCAGTCACACCACATGAAGGATACATTCCACATAACAAGGTGAGAAGGTTTGAGATGGCACAATCCCCAGTCACTCCACATGAAGGATACATTCCACAAAAGCAGGTAACAACACCGCAATGTTGCTATGCACTTAAAAAATTATGTTTGCCCCTTTACTCATTGAATGTATTAACTCTGATGTGAGATACTAGGTGCTGGTCATGAAATTTTTTGTTAGTAGGGATGATGAGATGTCACATGTCCCGAGAGCATACTTTGATGAACACCCGGCAGAAGTCAGAATTTTTGAACCCGCCAAAGTGACCTACGATCTCATTATGAGTGAAATGAGAGATACTTTTGGTTGCAAACTGGGAGCAGAACTGTACTACTTCTTACCCGGGTCTGCGTGGAAGCTGCCAGAAGGAATGTTCTTGATTGCAGGACCAGATGATGTAGAAAAAATGCTTTCTGATCTGAATGGCAGCAAGACATGTCACCTGTACATTGTGTACAATAGAACTACGGGTTGTTTTCCCGAGGATGACATTGATCCAGAGGTTCAAATTTTACATGTTACATGCATCTAGTTTATGGCTACGTCATTTTTAAGTTCTTCCTAATACAATTCCTATGGTTTTCTACAGCAAGTGAGAATCCAAGAAATGGAGGGTCTTGCTAGAGAGTTGGTGGAGAAAGAACAAGAACAACTTCAGTTGTATGGTTACATTGATGTTAAAGAGAAAAAGATTGAAGCACATGGGTCGTCGCCAAGCCCGACGCAATCTCCAACGTCGCAACGCAAGAGGTCACTGGATTTTGGCAGTGCAGAAGAACATATGGAGTAGGCTCAATTGTTTTTCAACCAGTTTAAGCTTCAAACCAGGATTATTTTGTTGCAAACAAACATTTTTTTCTGTTTCACACTATGTTCGCAATTATGGTACAATTTATTCATGAGACAGTTCTTTGAACAACAATGCATGTGTTTTATGATCAATCATACAGTTGTTTCTGAGTTGTTTGTGAGATGGCATTGCATCTAAAGAAGTTTCCATCTATAAAACTTGTAAAAAATCATTTATGTTGTCTTTGTTGAAACTGTTTTTTCGTGCCTTTCATCTACACGTGTAATCATTATAGCCTACAAAACCATACAACGTCGCAAAACAATTTCCAGTTGGCATGGATGCTTGTCATGTTGGTACAAGGGTTTCAAAAAAAATTTGGGTCCATTTCAAGCATGCCGAAAAAATCCGTCTTCCCAGACGGAACATCCCCTGCTACCCGAACGGCTAAGTTGAATGACACCAATTTTTTCCATCAAGCGCGCAAGCACACCCCCGTGGGCCGCGTGAAATCTGAGCTAACCCCAAAACTTGCTGGTTTTGACGTCAAATAAGATAGAAATATCAAGGGAAGAAGATAGAAATAGCAAGCAAAACACAGATAACCAACAACATATCAAATAGACGGGTAGAAATCATAACATAGTTCGGATAGATAAAGTTCACGGTAGAACCAACAACATGATTTAATAGAAATATTTAAAAGATAAAAAACTTGCCCTAACACGCTAGGGCAAGACAAGCTAACGAGACCGGGCCTTCACCACCATCTTCACTGCGCCTCCTCTCCAGTGCTCCTCTCCATCCCGTCCTCGCCGATGTAGTAGGGGAGGGTGTGCATACCGTCACGGGTGGGGAAGACGCAGTCGAAGTTTGTGAAGATGTTGTGGGTTGTGAATGCGATGAATTCGCATCCACACGAAAACACCTTGCCGAGGAGGTAGTACGCATCAAATCTGTTGGTGAAGGTGACGGTGAGCCCTATCGGCGGAGACCAGGAGTTTGGACGCACTTCATCCAGTCGGAACATCACCGGCGAGCCCGCCGGGAGGTGGGCGAAGCCCGCACGGAGGAACCACTGGTCAAAGCCCCTTGCACCCCTCCAGCGTGAGAACGCCCACACGCGAAGCGTGCTCTCCACGACGACGCCGGCCGGATATTGTCTCTCCGGCACGGTCGGTGGGAGCCGGTAGGTGGGGCCGTTGTACTGCATCCTCGCGGCTCGCTCAGAGAGTGCTCTGGGTTTGGGAAGAAGAGAAGGGCGGGGCAAATGGATGTGTGCAGAAGGTGAGGGCTGGTGGTTTAAATAGGGAAAGGGGAAGGGAAGGGAACCGACCGCGCTTACGTTCAAACTAGCCGCGTCGAACGATCCATATGCCACTTTAATTGCCACGTTGAATAGATGCGGGTGGATCAAAATAGTGTGAAACCAAGGCTTTAATTGCCACGTTGAATACATGCGGGTGGATCAAAAAAGTGTGAAACCAAGGTTTTAATTGCCACGTTGAATCGAAAAGTGTGAAAACAAGGTTTTAATCGCCTCGCTCGCATGCATGCACGTCCGCCACCCGCGCATGCAAACCCACGTCGCCGCCCTTCCCATGCATGCAGGCCTCAGGCGCAGACAACGAGATGGCCCAACGGTCCATCCAGCGACCCAGCGGGTGAGGCTGGCGTGGGACGGCCCACCCGAATTAGGCCCAAGCGAGCTTCGCGCCGGGCACATCCCAGGGGTGCAGGGAGTTTAGTCCCACCTCGCCGAGCGAGGGGAGCTAGCACCGGTTTATATAGCGGGCTGAACTTTCCCTCTCAAGTTCTTTTCTAAAGCGGGCAGCACATTGCCTAACCGTCTCCGTCCCTGCTCTGTGGGGCCTACTTGCTACCTGTTTTCACAATCTGGCGGGCCTCTGCATCCTGGCCCAATAAATGATTGGGTTACTAGTCGTATGCAGGCCATTCAATTGTGAAAGCGGGCAAGTAGGCGGGCTTTTTTTTGTCTATTTCATTTTTTTTCATTTGTCACTATTATTTCCATTGCAGCCTGTCCATCATGCTGCATTTTGGCAAGAACAAGCTAGAGTTGTACACACCCTGATTTAATGCTCAAAACGTCGGTCTATACCTCAAGGGGACATTGTAAAATAATTGTTTTCAACAATTTCTTTCATAGACATGTTGCACACATGATCTCTTCCACAAACAAAACTAGTTTTCCAAGTTTTTGTATTTTTTTGAACTTTTTTGAATTTATAATGCCCTCTAGACTGACTGCTGAAAACATCGGTCTATGCCTCAAGGGGGCATTGTAAAATAATTTTTTTCAAAAATTTCTTTCATAGACATGTTTGGCACATGTGTGTCACCATGTACAAGAAAATTTGGATGATTTGGAGGCGGTGGAAAAATTCACCTTTTTTCAAAAAATGGTCCCTCCGGAATGCGGGCATTTTTTCGACCACCTCCAAATCACCTCAATTTTGGCACACATGATCTCTTGCACAAACAATGCTAGGTTTCCAAGGTTTTGTATTTTTTTGAATTTTTTTAATTTATAATGCCCTCTAGACTGACAGCTGAAAACATCGGTCTATGCCTCAAGGGGGCATTGTAAAATATTTTTTTCAAAAATTTCTTTCATAGACATGTTTGACACATGTGTGTCACCATGTACAAGAAAATTTGGGTGATTTGGAGGCGGTGGAAAAATTCACCTTTTTCAAAAACTGGCTTAAGACCAAATGGTCCCTCCGGAATGCGGGCATTTTTTCGACCACCTCCAAATCACCTCAATTTTGGCACACATGATCTCTTGCACAAACAATGCTAGGTTTCCAAGTTTTTGTATTTTTTTGAATTTTTTTGAATTTATAATGCCCTCTAGACTGACTGCTGAAAACATCGGTCTATGCCTCAAGGGGGCATTGTAAAATAAAAAATTTCAAAAATTTCTTTCATAGACATGTTTGGCACATGTGTGTCACCATGTACAACAAAATTTGGGTGATTTGGAGGCGGTGGAAAAATTCACCTTTTTTCAAAAACTGGCTTAAGACCAAATGGTCCCTCCTAAATGCGGGCATTTTTTCGACCACCTCCAAATCACCTCAATTTTGGCACACATGATCTCTTGCACAAACAATGCTAGGTTTCCAAGTTTTGTATTTTTTTTTTAATTTTTTTGAATTTATAATGCCCTCTAGACTGACTGCTGAAAACATCGGTCTATGCCTCAAGGGGGCATTGTAAAATAATTTTTTTCAAAAATTTCTTTCATAGACATGTTTGGCACATGTGTGTCACCATGTACAAGAAAATTTGGGTGATTTGGAGGCGGTGGAAAAATTCACCTTTTTTCAAAAACTGGCTTAAGTGACCAAATGGTCCGTCCGGAATGCGGGCATTTTTTCGACCACCTCCAAATCACCTCAATTTGGGCACACATGATCTCTTGCACAAACAATGCTAGGTTTCCAAGGTTTTGTATTTTTTTGAATCTTGTTTAATTTATAATGCCCTCTAGACTGACTGTTGAAAACATCGGTCTATGCCTCAAGGGGGCATTGTAAAATAATTTTTTTCAAAAATTTCTTTCATAGACATGTTTGGCACATGTGTGTCACCATGTACAAGAAAATTTGGGTGATTTGGAGGTGGTGGAAAAATTCACCTTTTTTCAAAAACTGGCTTAAAAATGGTCCCTCCGGAATGCGGGCATTTTTTCGACCACCTCCAAATCACCTCAGTTTTGGCACACATGATCTCTAGCACAAACAATGCTAGGTTTCCAAGGTTTTGTATTTTTTTGAATTTTTTATGCCCTTGGCAATGTTAGTTCGAAACACTCTAGAGATACTTCCTCAACCAATGATGCGACCCAAGGACCTTCCTGCAAAAACCAGGCACCTGCATGCAAGAGTCGGGGACCTGCATGTGAATAGTGATTCATCAAGGCCTTGACAGCTGCTGGCACAGCGGCTGCCGTCCGATTTGCATGCAGCGAAGATGAACGTGCATGGAGGTTTCTCAAATATTTCCAAGCACACCCCACTGGGCCCCGCTTATTTAAAAAATACGTCAGTCATTAATGATCTCTAAATGAAGAATATGCATGATGATTATGAATATGCATGACAACCATAGTAAGGGTGAAGAATCATATTCATCCTACAGTGAGGACCAACGCTTGCTAAAATCACCTCGATGAAGGTATTTAAGCAGGTAAAGGAGCTGGTCGAGGGGCGAGGTGGGACTATTTTTAGTTACACGAGAACAACGCGCGAGATCGTACGTGACGTGGGCCGTCCGGAGCTACAACCTCGGATGGGCTGGTGTTTGGGTCTACGTAGGAAAACGGCCTGCCATGCATGAGCCATGCAGACCGTGGGATCGCGCGGGAGATCCGTCTGGCGGCCGTGCGTGCGTGCAGAAATACATCACAAAAATTATTCTACTCGACAATAACAAGTGCTCCATGCTAGCCCTTATTCCTGTTCGAAATACATCATCATTCTTAAAGTTGGACATCAAATGATACACACAGAAAATGGAAACGAAAGATGTCAAACTAATACAGTAACATGGCAGTACAACCGCACTTCACTAAATTACTGTCACGATGAAATAGAATGTAAAGACCACGTCACACAAAGCTGAATGGCACACGACTTTCTCTGGCTCATCGTCGGTTCATGCTGTATGTAGACATCACAGTTCAGCCTCGAGATCCTACACAGAAGAATAGAATAAATCACATGGACATCAATTATGAGTAAAACACATGCAAAAAATAAATATGAACATATTTCGTACCTCTAGCAATTTAGCGCATTTACGTCGATTGTGACCAGGATTCTTGCAATAGCCACAGATATTCTGTGATCTTGACTTCTTTGTCTTTGCCTGCAGCCTTTTCTTCGGTGCACCTCGGCCTGGCACATGCACGGGATCCAGAACCTTATCAACTTTCTCCGAGTGCGGCATCAACGGGCCAAACCTAATGGTGTTATGCTGAGCATTAGTTGACTCCTTGCTGTCAGCTTGTTCAAAACTTGATTGCTTGCCATGATGTTGTGCTTGCAAAAGCATAATTAGACGGTGATAGTCCTCATCAGAGTGGCATTCCTTGAAACTTGCGGCGTGACTACAATTCCGCAACTCGCGGTACCTCTGCAGGCTTACCGAATAGTCATACATCTGGTTTTTTCTGGTAGGTGCGTATGCACATTTTGCATTCATAGTCCACCTAGTGGGAACGCAACAACTGGGCAGAATTGTTTGTTTTAAAATCCCCAATATGTAAAAAATGTGGGAACATGGTGTGCCTGCGCATTCCAGCTTACGGCAAGAACAACTCACCCTGTGCAAAAGACCTCCTTGCTCTTCAATGCACACTCCAAACTTTTTATCCATTCTTTCCTGCTTGGACACAATATAAGTGGAATCTTCTGATCCATCTAGTATCTCTCTGATCTGACATTTGCTGACAGCATCTATGCTCCATAAGACCATCTTAAAGACACTAGGTGTGAAAACTGTTGCGGCGTGTTTCTCAAGCGGCGAAGCATTTTCCTCTGTAAATGGAACGGACTGCAAGGCTTCGACGTCATGGAGAGCTTCATTAATCCGTCGCGACGCAAGGCAACGCTCATAGTGCTCTAGCATTTCAAACAACGACATCTTACCCTCAAGATGCGTATGTAGCACAGAGTTCAAGCTCTCACTCCTCTGATTGCTGCTCAATCCTAGGAAACAACGCCCCTCAAGATATGGAGCACACCACAACTTTCTCATTTGATACATCTGATGCAGCCAAGACTCCTCACTGGTTACTTTATTCCGTTGTAAGAAGTATATCCATTCTATCTCATGCTCTTCAATGGAAGAAATATCATAAATGAAAGATCTGAATTCCTCCTTTACGTCGTCATCATGCAGATGGCGTACAATGTTCTGCTGAATGTGCCATATACATAGTCTATGGTTTGAGTCTGGCCAGACCACCCTGATTGCTCTCTGCATTGCAAGGTCCCCATCTGTGATCACAGATATCGGATGCTTCTGTGCCATGCAATCAGAAAAGGTCCGCAACATCCACTCGTATGCCTGGCTTGTTTCATAAGAAATTATACCACAGCCAAAAATGACAGTGCTCCGGTGGTGATTCAACCCGACAAACGGCACGAATGGCAGATTGTATTTGTTGGTTCTGTATGTGCTATCGAAAACAATGACGTCTCCGAAAGCCTCGTAGTCAAGTCGCGATTGACTATCAGCCCAGAACAGTCCCTTCAGATGGCCATGCTCGTCTACCAAGTACTTGAAGAAAAAATCCACATCTCGCTCTCGCCTCGCCATCATGTGCATGATCACCGTATTAGCATCACCGGCACTGATTGTCTCCTGCTTATTAGCATGGCAGAAATTATAAATGTCCCTCTGTATGCATCCAACCTTATCAAATCCACCGTATTGAAAGCACAAAATATCCATAATACGGTATTTGCGGATCCCACATTTTTCCATCTCCGCAATGTCCGCTTTCTGCTCATCGCTAATTCGTTTGTGCGAACGCAGCAGACAAGAAAGATCCTGTGGGGCTAGAGGATAGCTGTGCTCATCGATGAAATCCTTGACAAACCACCGACCGGTTTCCTCCTGTCTCGTAATGACCAATTTAGCATTACACCCAACACGAGTTAAACTTCGTGGCCTCCTCTTTCTATCTTCCATCTTTCTTTTCATGTGCTTCTCTTCGCGAAACCCTTGACGACTACACACAATTTTCCTTAAAATTATGTATTTGTTGGATCCATCCCACTCAACGTAGCTTTTCCTCACACTAAAACCTTTTTCAAGAGCATATTTGTTGTAGAATTCATAGCCTTCAGCCACTAGTAGAAAAGGGGGCTTTTGTCCCGGTTGGTAAGGGCCTTTAGTCCCGGTTTTTGAACTGGGACTAAAGGGTCATTACTAATGCCTCCCCCCTTTAGTCTCGGTTCTTACACGAACCGGGACTAAAGGCCGTCCACGTGGACGTAGCCTGGAGCTCCACCTTTAGTCCCGGTTGGTGTTACCAACCGGGACTAAAGGAAATTTTATGATATTTAAAAAAAAATTGTGAATTTTTTAACTTTTTTTTATTTTCAAATTTCTGAATTATTTTAACCTCTAATCTCTAATCACCACCCCTCATCACTGCTCAATTAATCCTCTAATCTCTAATCACCCCTCATCATTCCAAATCATCTAACTTCCCGGACGGTCACCCATCCTCTCACTACTCCAGCCTGAGCACGCTTAACTTCCGGGTTCTATTCTCCCTCGTTTCCAAGTCTGCACTTGTTGTTTTCCTGACAATAGTAAGATGTCAATTCTATTAACCCTCAGGAATTTAGCTTGAGCATGAAGTGACACATTTCACTGTTTGAGTTTGAAACTATTGTTTTAAAAAACAATAATTATTTAGTAACACTAATATTTCTGGAATAATTAGTTTGACCAGATTTGACCAAAATTCAAAAAAACTGAAATAATTATTTAGTAACACTAATATTCTAGAATAATTAGTTTGACCATTGTTTGACCACAGTTTGACCACAATTTGAAAAATTTTGAATTTTTTTGCCTCTCCAGATCTTAAAAGCCCCGTATCTTTTTTCTGTTAGGTTTTTGAGGATTTTGAAAATGTTTAACGGGGTTCCCCCGATTAAATTCGGATGTAACTTTTCGAGTAGATGATTTTTCATATTAAAAAACTTTTTCATCCGAGTTCGTATGCAAAAGTTATGCCCATTTTAAGAAATCCAGAGAGATTTTGCAAATAAAGTCGAAATTCATATTTGTTAATTTTCCCAACAACTAGACCACATATCACATGGGAAACTTATTATTTATTTATTTTGACATTTCCATCATTTTCTTTTGTTTTTTCTAAAACTGAAAAGGCGGTCCAGGGGGGGGGTAGAGTTTGATGGGCCCTTTAATAGCAAAAAGAATTTTCATAAAGAATGTTTTTGTTAGACATTTTAATAGAAAAAAGCATTATCATAAAGATTTTTTTGTTAGAAACTAAAATAACAAAATCTGTTTTTGAATAGAATCATAAAACACAGTAATAACAAAATCAAAGAATTCAAATTTGAAAACTAATGGCACTAACAGAAAGTTTATAATTTTTGTGACCTAAAAGCAAAAAGAATTAAAAAATAAAATTTAATAAAATAAATAAAAATAGCAACAGTAAGTATTTGTTGTAAGTAGAAACAAAATAAAATAAATAAAGCAACAAAGAAAAAAAAATGCCATCTACTGGGCCACCACGGCCTGAATACGACTAGAAACCCAACCATGGGCCAGGATTCAGGCCCGCAGGTGGCCCAGTAGGCCCACAGGCACACAGTGTACGGTTAGGCCCGAAAGCCTGCAATTGAGAGGAGCTCGAGAGGGTGGGCGCAACAGCGCTTATAAACCACTCTCGAGCTCTCTCAACTAGCGAGGTGGGACTAAACTTTGGCCGCGACGCGGGCTGCACATGTCCTTTGGTCCCGGTTGGTGGCACCAACCGGGACTAAAGGACTAACCTTTAGTCCCGGTTGGTGCCACCAACCGGTACTAATGGGCATCGCACCCTTTAGTCCCGGTTCGTGGCACCAACCGGGACTAAAGGGCCCAGGTGAACCGGGACTAATGCCTTAGCCGCACGAACCGGGACCAATGCTCACATTAGTCCCGGTTCGTGACTGAACCGGGACTAATGTGAATATTGCCCTGTGACGAAAGCCCTGTTTTGTACTAGTGAGCCTCACTATCAAACATCTTGCTGACAACATTTAGATACTCGAACATACTCTCATCACTTGCATACGTCATGTCTTCCTGCATATGACATGTGAGGGAAACCAATCATCAACATCTTTCTGTTTATCAATGTTGCAGGTGTAAAATAGCTCATAGGCAAAGACAAGTGCATGGAAAAGACTTTGCTCGTTTGACATGTGAGGTAAACCAATCATCAACGTCCAACAAGTACTATCCTAGCATGGATGATGACTCTAATAAACTGGATTCATACCTGGTACGCGCGAAGAGATGGGATCGCCCGCCGCCGTCGCCGCCGATTCAGCCGGCGCAGATCCGGCCTTCTTCTTCTTCGGTGACGGCGTGGGGGGGTGGGGTTGGTTGGGTGGAGGACGAGGACGATGAATTTATTCCTCTCACCGGGCAGGTCGAGGACGGAGAAGGTCAGGAGCGGCGACGAATAGATCGGAGGAGGATTCTGATCTGGATCGAGTAGACATGGATCTGGTCCTCAGGTGATCGGTTCAAGAAAAGATATTTCCCCCTGAACCATTATGCCCTTATCGCAATTAACATATTAAATTTAATCAAGTTTAATTCCCCGCAAGATCGGACGGCTAATAAAAATCAGACGTGATCAGATATATAAGTACCGCTAAGTACTCCGAGTACTAACCCAATCACCGTAAAACAGCTCTAGTTAGTTAGCCTTTTATCGTACATGACATCCAAGTTTCCATTATGCGGGACTCCAACGATTATCGCTCTTCCTTTCTCTCAGTATATAAACATGCAATACATCCAGCCAAGATCCAACAACACCCCATCTACTTCTATTTGAAAAGGACGAGTTGAGAATGGCGTTCAAGCACCAGCTCATCCTCTCGACCGCAATCCTGCTCGCCGTCCTTGCCGCGGCGTCGGCCAGCTTCAAGGACCAATGCGTTCCAGGGCGGGAGATCACATACGACTCGCTTAACGCCTGCCGCGGGTACGCGGTCAGACAAACATGCGGCTACTACCTCTCCGCCGAGAGGCAGAAGAGGCGGTGCTGCGACGAACTGTCCAAGGTCCCGGAGCTCTGCCGGTGCGAGGTGCTGCACGTCCTCATGGATGGGAGAGTAACTAAGGAGGGCGTGGTTAAGGGCAGCCTCCTCCAGGACATGTCCGGATGCAAAAAGTTGACGAGGGAGTTCATCGCGGGCATCGTCGGGCGGGAAGAGTGCAACTTGGAGACTGTCTTCGGGCGGTATCATTACTGCCCGACCCAATACCGATCCTGAAGTGGCCGTGTAACTTTACAAATAAATAGCTCGAGCGTGAATAAGCTTGTTGCTCCATCGATGGACTAATCGCATATGTATATCTATGCGCATGTGCGGAAAATATGGCAACAAAGAGCATCCGTGAGGATAATGTTAATCTTCTGTTAAGATGTGCGGCAGTTATACTAGTGCAGAAAAGCTTATATATGGTGTGTTTGATTGCCGTGCTATTTTTTGTGTTTCCCCAGAGAGTGTCTCGGTTGAGTGTCTAATGGGAGAGAGAGAGAGAGAGAGAGAATGAATTTACTTATCTACTCTCTGCAACTCTCTTCGGCACTTTGTTGCCCCATTTCGCAAGTGCCCACCAAAAAAGGCGCATCCTCAGCTGGTCTGTTTCAAGCGTAATTATCCCTCTATGCGTTCGTGTTATTTCTGAATTCGTATTTACGAGCACACATGCTATGACACAGAATTTATGAGCGTGCAGCTAGCAGTTGGAGCTGGCGTGTAATCAACGCCCCTCTCGTTTCAATGCGTGAGGCTGGCTTGTGGGCCATCTATTGGAGAAGTCAGAGGCAATACACTAGCTATACCAGTTTGTGTACGGTGGCTTGAAATCTGTATACAGACTCGATGTATTGGAGTAGCACTAATCACGAGGGAACGAGCAGTGTTGATACCGACCTCGCGTGGCTGCATGTCCACACGGCAATGCTACACGTACAAACAGTTTACAGGCTTTTACAGGGTGGGTTAGTTTTCATTGGCCAACAGATGAGCGGAACGGCCCACCCCTGAAAATCAGGGGGGAGGTTTGTGATTGGTTGTTAGATGGAAAAAGCATGTAAAAGCCTGTAAATCTTTGTATGTCTAGCATTTTTATGTCCACACGCCATTTATCGCGTTCAATTCCGATAGTTTCCTGGCTCAGAGGAGCATGCTGTTGAGGCAGTGAAACTGAATCCATCCATGTAGCAACTTGACCTCTCATGCTACACTGTTACTACTCATACTGTGCAAAAAAACAGAGTGAATCCTCGGAACCAACAATTGTCACTTAGATTGAGACTCAAATAAAGACTGTTTCCTCCCTCTTTCCCACTAAAAACTTACGCGTTATCTCATTTTGTTTGGATTCGAGTCCAAATATAAATCTAATTCTGGTGCATTTCCATCTGCTGATGGTAATGGTTACTCTATCAGTCAAAGGGAGATTAAATAAATACCCTAATGGTTCGAAAAAAATTAAATAAATACCCTGTTCTACTTAGTATTACCTTAACTTAGACAATGTGCTATACAAAATATTACTCTATTTGTCTCATAATATAAGACATTTTTTGACACCGCACTAGTGTCACAAAACATCTTAGAGAGGGAGTAGCTGTAGCACAGTACGCATAGCGTAATTACCATTCTTGTACACACAACACGAATCTTCTTTTAAATCCTCCCTGCCACCGCCTGCACCTCTGGGACCTGATTGCTGTGCTAGAATGACGATGTCGCCGCCAGTCCAGGGAGGGTGTGAGGTGGGCCCAGGAGCACGCCGCCCGCAACGTTGTGCAGAGCTGGGAGTTAATTGCAAGTACCACAATTGGGGCATCACATGTAGATTGATACCACGATTGTTAATTTTTGCGCGTCAGTACCAACATTGCTCTAAGTTTTTGCAAATAGGTCTAAACTGTGTATAAACACGTATTGACGGTGTATCTGACTAGCGGGGCCCGCCCGTCAGGTGTCGACGTGGCATTTTTTTTGCAGAAAACCCCCTTACGTTGTATGTAATCACAAAAATGCCCAAATTTTTACGGGAAAAAGGCTCCATGAAAGGTTTTTTTGTTCGCAATTTTTGCGGGGCCTGACGGCAAGGCGCCGCGCAGTAAGAAGTAGCCGCTCGCCCGCCTGGCCGACCTCCTCGCCGCCACGCTCGCCGACGCCATGCCCACGCTCGCCGCCGGGCCCGGGGACGGGAAGAAGGACGTCGTCGCCGTCGCCGCGCACCTCGACGCCTGCAACGCCATCGCCGCCCGCGTCGACCGCCTCCGCCGCCGCCGCCTGCTCTCCCGCCTCGCGCTCCACCTCGTCTCCTCGTCGCCCCCGAGCCCGTCGTCCCTCAGCCGCGCGCGCGCCGCCCTCACCGACCGCGACAGCCGCGGTGTTCGGGCCCCTGCCCTGCCGGCGCTCCCTTCCATCCCGTTCGTCGACCCGCCCCGCACGCGCACGCGCAGGAACGTGGCGGGGAGGACGACGTCGAGCGGGCGCCGGCGGTTGATGAGGACGAGCTCCTGGACGCCCTTGGCGGCGAGGAGCTGGATCCAGGGCGCGAGCAGGTGGCGGGACTCCTCCGTGCAGCTGCCGGTGAGGTGGACGCAGCGGAAGGGCCCCGGGTGCGCCTCGAGGACGCGGGACAGCTGGGCGGGGGCGGCCGGGGAGGGGGAGAGGTCCGCGTCGGCGAGGACGAGCGGGGCGGAGCGCCAGACCCCGCGCCAGCGGCGGGAGAGCGCGGCCGTGCGCGCGGCGTCCTTGACGGGCAGGAGTGAGACGATGCTACGGAGAAGCGCGTCGGGGAGGCGGCTGACGCGGTCGACGGCGTCGCCGGAGGAGAGGGCGTAGAGGCGGGCGGCGGCGGAGACGGGCGGGTCGGGGAGGGTGTGGTGGGTGCAGAAGAGCAGGCGGGCCAAGATCTCGTCCGCCTCGTCTGGGTCGCGCCCGGGGTGCAGGAGCTCGGCCAGCACCGCGGTCGTCGCCCCTAGGGTGCCCTGGGCCGTCGCCGGCGGCGGCATCCCCTCGGTGAAGACGAGGGCTTTGAGCGGCGCGTGCGGTGGAGGTTCTTATGATTACATACAACGTAAGGGGGTTTTCTGCAAAAAAAATGCCACGTCGGCACCTGACGGGCGGGCCCCGCTAGTCAGATACACCGTCAATACGTGTTTATACGCAGTTTAGACCTATTTGCAAAAACTTAGAGCAATGTTAGTACTGACACGCAAAAATTAGCAATCGTGGTACCAATCTGCATGTGATGCCCCAGTTGTGATACTTCTGTGCAATTAACTCGCGTACAGGCCATTTCAAGTTCGTCGACGTCGCCGAGCGCGTCCGGGAAGCAGTGGTGGGCTTCCCGCCGGTGAGGCTGCTGGCTGTCAGTCTTAATTAAATGTGTCTACGACTGCGCAAGACATCCCCGTTATGCCAAAGTAGTAGTGGCTCCTTGTCAGCGCGATGCAGATACCATCGGAAGACGCACCGCGGGGATCAACCGATCAATGATCCAAATAAATAGAAAGGGGAAACCCAGGCGCTGGAGAAGCCCCGTGTATGCCCACCGACGGCTACGCGAGCTCAATGCGTCCGAGCGTGGGGACCCTGGCAGCAATCCACACCGGAGCAGGAGGAGGCACCCCTCGGCAGCACGAACAAGAGCAGCGCGGACGTGGGCACCGCCGTTGCACGCCATAGTCGACCGGGAGGGAAGGGACAGCGGGACGCGGCCTCCGCTCGCAATGTAGGCTGCGGATGGCGTGGACACCGGCACTGCCGTCGCCATCGGGAGAAGGGAGGAAAGGGCCGCCGCCGAGCAGTCGTGCCACGCTTGGGCCGAGGGCTGTGCGGCTATGCACTGCACCGGGAGCCCGCCGGCGCGCCGAAAATATTTGCTTTGGCAAGGAGCGAAGGAGAAGGGAGAGACCAGGAGACGGGATTATTTTTTGGCGGCTGCTACAAATCAGCCGACTGATTTCTCCCAGAAATCAGTCGGCTTGCTGGCCGCTCGTTCTGCTTTGATCTTCTCACGTTTAACCGTTGGATACGCCAACACATCAGATCAGACGGATGCTTCGTCCTCCTTGCCCCGCGACCAAAACAGCAGAGAAATCCCCTTGCAGCTCACTTCCACCACGGGCACGAAAAGACCCCGGCTGCAGCGAGCTCCGGCGAGAGATTTGGCAGAGTCCCCCATAGCCTCCCCTGCTACAGCGCAGCTCCAAGACTGCCGCTGCAACACAGCACTAGGAGCCACCGGGATGTTGCTCCGTTGCAATACCGAGCGCCGCAAAAAAACATCAAACGCGGCAAGTACGACGCCTCCGGCGACGCTTCAATGCAGCTCCGGCGGTTTCAGTGCAACTCTGGCGGCGCTCCATTGCAGGCCCGGGGCGGAGTTCCAATGCAACTCTGTTGGCGCGGAAAATGCTCCAATGCAGCACCGATGCGTAGCTCAGCCTCCTCCCTCGCGTGCTGCGCTGCATCACCGGCGACGAGCGGCGCTCGACTGCACCCCGGCCTCCGTGTTGCGTTGCAATACTGGCAGCGAGCAGCCCAACCTCCCATGCGTGCTGCGTTGCACCACCGGCGAGCGCCTGCGCAGCACCGACGACGACAGTCGCATCGCAACGCCTGCAGCACCGTCGAGTCGTCGGTCGCAACACCAAACGCCGGCGGGAGCGTCGAGTTGTCGGGTCGCAGCACCGGCAGCATCTGAGTCAACGACGAGGCTGCATTGCAGCACTAGCTCTCGTCGACAAAAATCACCTCGTCATGGTGCCGTCGTGTGGACCTTGAGCAGCAGGTGGTGGAGCTTGGGTGCAGGCCATGGCGAACGGGATTTGGACGGGAGGGCCTTGAGCAGCAGGTAGTAGAGCTTGGGGGCAGGCCATGGCGAGCAAGACTTGGACGGGAGACCTTGAGCAGCAGCAGGTGGAGTTTGGGGACAAGCCATGGCAGACAGGACTTGGACGGGGGGACCTTGAGCAGCAGCAGGTGCAGCTTCGGGGCAAGCCATGGCAGACGGGACTTGGACCGGAGGCCATGGCAAAGGGAATTGAGCTCGGTGGACTTTGACTGGTTCTCGCTCGAGATGAAGAGATAAGGCCGGGCAGGGGGGCCTGGCCCCACCAGGACGCGTGGCAGTCGTAGCGCGCGGTTTAAGCTAGAGAAAGATCATCCGGTGGAAAATAAACATTTTCCTTATTTTTTTCGAGCCGAGACAGGATTTCTTTGGTAAGGGATTCTTCGGGAGAACACGCGACACCCGATGAACGAAGGTCAAAGCGGTGCCACTGGTAACTGTTTACGTCGGCTGATATTTATATGAAGCAACAGCAGAGCGAAATCATCATGAGAACAAAAGAGCGATGGCTTCAGCTGTAAACCCAGCAAGTGCTAAAAACGAACACTACAAAACTGGAAGCAAACTAAAGTGAAAAAGGAAGAGAGAGCACGCCCAAGCAGTTTAGACATCCTCAGGCCGTCAGAGAAAGAGAACAGAGAAGTGGCCCCAGTTTGATGTTGTAGGAAATCTATCAGTTAGACAGGCGCAATTAGGCAGCACGGGCATATCATCATTCAACAAAGACAAATGATATAAGAGGGTAAAAGGCAACAGATTTAATCTGTTCAGGAATTCACGTTTCACAAAATTCCATCTCAGCAGTACGTGATACGATTGATCACCCATACAGTTTGCTACCGACGATTCTACATGACTAATATTGCAAACACAGATCTACCATCCGTCTCTTCTGACCTATTCCTGTTCTGCAAACAACAGGATTTGAGGTTTAAGAACACGCTTGACACAAATATCTTTTACGTTCTCCCAGAGCCCTGCAACCTACACAATAATAAGTAAGGTAAGTTAAAGTAAGCACCAAGTAGATAAGTGCAATATTAAGGCTGAAGATGTTTACCTCTTTGTTCGCAGCATCATAGAACATCCAGGACCCATTCTCCAAGGTAAAGCATGTGAAATGACTTCCCTCACTGTGGCACAGCTGCATGTGCAAGTGAACTATCATGATGATTTGCATACTTCAACCGACTGCTTCGCAAGTTCTAAATGTGAAAAAAGAAAATAGGACTTTGTACCATACCATTGAAACCAAAACATGATTTGTATTCTGGTGAAGAGCACCGTAAATGACACTCAAGTCTATGCTGCTAGATATGGCACCCAAAGTTAAACCTATATCACCAGCCGCCTCCTCGTGGCACCATTCTAAGGCTAAAATGAAAGGTAACAGGAAAGAAATTCAACAATTACTTCACACAAAATATACAAGGACTTCACACAAAATTTAACAATGGTGAAAACTTATAAACATTCGATTCAGAAAAACAATGTATAAAATATGTAAGAACACTTGACCTGAAAGAGCTAATTAGATAGACATGCATATAGGATACTGTATTCAAAGGGAAATGGATTTACCAACAACAAATGCATGTGGACAGCGTCCCAAACACTCTTTCAAACAGGTTGTTTCACAACAACTGAGGCATAGCTTCGATATTTCCATCTCCCTTTTTAGTAAAACATCGAAGGAATCTTCTGGATATTTGCTCTATAACATGGGAACACACTATGAGCAACAGAAAGAAATTATGCATTAGATAGATATTTATCACGCTAAACAAACAAGAAAACTTACTTTAATGCATCTGGTAGAAGCAGCTGTCAACTGATGAGTAAATTGGGTTTGCCTTTCAACTCTAGAACTGCGGCCACATTTTCGACACTCACAAAGAACAAAGTTTTTCGATCACTTACTTCGCTCGCCCTTTTTTGATCGGTTTTTTTAATGCAAATAGATTCAATCTAGTAATTTCTTTTAGATTAAGTCTTACGTCTTGTTTGACCGGTGAAAGACTTCCTTTGTTGAAATGTTCTGTTCCCAAAATTCCTAAAATAAAAGGAAAAAACTTTCCACTTTCCTAAACTAAGGACGGGAAATAAGAAGGTGAGCATATATGATTTCACTTCAATGCTATACAGAATATGTGGCAGACAGTGGCAAGACTCAGCCGTGTTTACACCACAAACAGTGTAACAATCATGTAGGAGCTTTAGAATCAGCTCAAAAACTTTGGCAGCATAATTTCGCCCGCCCTGCCAGAAAAGCAACATGTTCAATCCTAATAAGACATAGAGAACATTCAAGCAAAAGTATGGCAACAACCATTTACAAGCCAAGCGTGGGATATACCATCAGTAAGTCTTTGTGTCCAGACCAACATTTTGCCAAAGCATTCATAAGTAACGTCAGCGACACAGATTCAATCTGCTTCTTAGACGGACCACTCAAATCATCAATGATAGCATTTAAGACAGAGCGTACACAGGTGAATTCATCTTGCCTTTGATGGACATGAAGTGTCTGATGTTGTTGCAATCCTATGGGCAGACCGTCCCGAAATTTTTTGACGTTACCCATAGCCTGTAAGAGCAACAATTAATATATGAGAAAACTGCAAGTCCAAAGCAAGGAAAAGAATAAATTAATTAATGAAATAACACTTTATTAGGAGATTTATGTTTGGAGGAGTCTCATAACAGTTTATTTTATCCTCCTCAGCAGGGTAGGAATTCCACTATGAGTAGTTGATCAAAGAAACACTTATGAAAGGCATTTCATCATATATACCAGGATTGACATGTTTAAACATGAAGTCAGCTCTGCAGTCCCTGTTCCACTCAATACTTGTACCAAGCTGTCACAACTATAATCTTCTTGTACCTCATAAGCTGATCCTAGTGGTGCCGCTGCAACCTCACCTGTACCATTGATTATAAATAAAACAAAACAAACAAACAAACAACAAGCCTTTAGTCCCAAACAAGTTAAGGTAGGCTAGAGCTGAAACCCAAAAACAGCTCGCAACCAACTCATGGTTCTAACATAAAAGACAGTATCTAAAAGACAAACAAATTATTGGTATAGTTCACTTACATTCTGATTTGATAAAGGACCTGATGATTTTCTCAATCCAAGGAGTGGTCTTCATTAGTTTAAACATTAAACGGAAAAAGGTAGGAAGAAAGGTCCTGAAATAGTACGCCATGATCATATTCCTTTCCTTCATTTCAAAAACAAGTGGAAGATCCAATGCAGTAGATCCATAGGCGTTGGGAAAAGCTGAAGTGGCTTGGAGACGACGCTGCAAGAATGGAGAAACATAAGTTATGAACTGCAAAAGGTTGTAAAGTTGTTGGTTGATACACACACACACACGGGAGGACAAAACAAATGGTAAAAATGTTGTCGAGGAAAAACACTATGGTCATGATCACAGGTATCCAGAAAATTGATTCAGTCAAAAGGCAATTCCCTTGCTGATCAGCCTTGGAATTGAGCACTCTAGACTGAAGGAGTAAATTTGTGGTCATACACAGAACTAAACTAACATTTACACTGAAGAGGTAATTTTGACGAGAGGATGGATTTGGGTGGGAAATAAGTACATACCACTGCAGCTCTTGCGGAGTAACAATGATATCAATGAAGTGCACGGTAAAATGTCTATGGAACGCTACTTCAGAAGCAAAAGTTCTCAGGAGAGCATGGCTGCGACTGAAGATCAAGCTAAGTAGTCTGTCAGTTTGAACTGTATTTGGCCAATTTGCTGGCAAGACAAGAGTTGCAGCCTCTGCCTCCTCAGTAAAATCTTCCTGTTCATCGACACCAAGGTTTTTGAAGGTGCTATGGAACTCTTGCAGGGCAGCGACTATGTTAGGATCCGGCTGGAAAGAGCCATGATTAATCAGTTCCACCAGAAATTCCTCAAGGACTGCAGGGTCTGTAGCAATATTGTTGGGGATACGCTCTGCTTAAGAAACCAAATCATCGAAATACGGTGGAAGCTTGTTGTCAATTCTGTAGAGCTCGATCAAACTGTAAATCACTGCATGCACATCCTTACTGATATTCTCAAATGTGGCAGCTTCTCTTGGATAAGGAATGATGGCACACATGTAATGGGCAATAACTAGGCTGTCCAAATCGATCTTGCCGCCCCAGCTCAGCCCTGCAGTGAAACCTTTGCCCATGTAACCGAGAATTCCAGTGAAGACCAAGCTGCCAACGGGATTGATGGAGCACATGGACGCCGAAGAGCAAACTGACCCAAACGATGAAGCAAGGTCAAACTTGTATAGCTCAACAAACTCATTTCCTTTGACAGCAGCAAACTTGGCAACTCGCTGCCACTTAAAAGCAGAAAAGTCCATTCCTATCCTACTCTCTCCCTTCTTCTGTCGCTTGATGAGCTGCCCCAAATCATCATCCTCAAATTTCCGTTTGCTGCCGTGGCCATCTGGAACTACTTCACTGGACTGGCTTCCTCCTGCTAAAGCACCTTCTCTGATCTGGCTTCCTGTTGAAGCATTTTCCCTCATCAAAGCTTGATGTAACCTGTCTGGTGTATCAGATGATCTATCCACATCAACCTTTATTTCAAATGATATTTCACCCCTATTAGCTCTGTCAGCAGCCGCTTGTGCTTTTTCCAGGGTTGGAAACTCGAAATAGGCACAATTATGTTGCACACGGAACATGTGTCCATCTGAGAACATATGCTGCAGGTTCGATTCCCGAAGCTGTTCAGTCATGCGGACTCGAATGGCAGGAAGGATCTTGTTTTCCGAAGATGCAGCTACGATTGATGACTGCTGATGAAGAGACCTCCTGATCTTTGATGGCTTGTATATCATTGTCGGGGCAGCTTTGAAGGGTACGGTGGGAGTGGGACTAGCATTTAGATTACTCAGAACCTGAGCCGCTGAAGCTGGTTCACGGGGAAAGCTCCAGGGAACTTGAGCGGTCGTCAAGGGGGGAGGGGCCGGAATAGTCGCCGATGTAGGACCTGATTTTCTATTTCTTCTGCGGCGGGCTGAAGCACCCTTAGCCGGAGAAGGATTCGTTGCAGTAGTATGAGACAGAACCTTGTCGACGGATCTCATCGGCTGGCCATCCGGCACCCCAGAGCCGTCCGCCGGCGCCGGCGCCGCCTGCCCGTTCCCGTACCCGGGAGCCGGTACGGGAGCCGCTTGTACGGCCAGGCCTCTCGGCGCCCACTGCTGCCCAACCGGATCCATCTGCTCCAGCGCAGCCTGCCCGACCGGATCCGTCTGACCCAGCGGAGCCTGCCCTCCCGGATTCATCTGCCCCAGCGCGGCGAGCGAGCGGAGGAGGCGCGGAGGCAGAGGCGGAGGTGGCGGTGACGGCGTGCTGGGGCTGGCGGCGGCGAGGTTGAAGAGGGGCAGCCGCGGGTTGACCGGGAGCAGCGGCGGAGCGGCGGGGCGGCGGCGAGTTAGACCGTATCAGCACGGCGGCGGCGAGGTGTAGAAGATGGAAGAGGACCGGCGGCTGGGCAGATCAGCGGGCGTTCTCCATGGGGGCGCGGGAGTGGAGCCGGCGGCTAGGTCAGACGGAAAGGGGGGTCGCGCCTCGCGCGATGTGAGGGCTCGGGAGCAGTGGTCGTGCGAGGGAGAGGTGTGGTTGGCTTCAGCCTGGCTCCGTGGCTCGGAAAACCACGACCGAGCGACGCGAGCGACTAAATGAGCCGGCCCTTCCCCTCAAAAAAAAAAAATGAGCCGGCCCGTTGCGGCGCTTCACTCATCCTGGTTTTTGGGAACTCTAGAAGGTACCCAACCGGTCCAGGTCAGTTTTTTCTTTTTTCCTGCTGTTTCATAGATGGTTTTCTTCGGTTTTTCCTTAATTTTTTATTTTTAGTTTTTATTTTTCGCGTTTTTTGTTATCTGGTTTTATTTCTTGTTTCTTTTTCAATTTTAAGAAATTGGGAATTTCAAAAAATGTTCAAATCTTCAAAACATGTTCAGAATTTCAAAGTTTATTCCCTGATATTCAAAAAATGTTCGAGGATTTAAAAAAGTGTCATGTTTTCAAAATATTTTCAGAATTTTAGAAAAAAACATGTTCAGGATTTCAAATTTTTTCATGTTTTAAAAAATGTTTGGAATTTTTAAAATTATTCACTTTTTACAAAAATTGTTCCGAATTTTCTAATTTTGTTCGCGTTTTAAAAATATTTTTGCAAATTGTTCACGTTTTTCAAAAAATGTTAGATCATTTCAAAACTTGTACGTTTCAAA
The DNA here is from genome assembly GCF_002575655.3 of Aegilops tauschii subsp. strangulata. Taxonomy (NCBI): domain Eukaryota; kingdom Viridiplantae; phylum Streptophyta; class Magnoliopsida; order Poales; family Poaceae; genus Aegilops; species Aegilops tauschii. The sequence goes on from NC_053038.3 coordinate 428,499,769, forward strand.
AAACATACTCTTTTTAATAACATTCATTATTTCAAAATTTGTTCGCTTTTTCAGAAAGTGTTCAGATTTTCAAAAATTGTTCAAAACATTTCAAAGAACGTTCAGAATTTTTTTTAAAGTCGCGTTTACAAATTATGTTCTTGTTGCTAAAAAAGTTCAGAAATTTTTACAATATTTCTAATTCTAAATTATGTTAGTGTAATTCAAAAACTATTTCAAAATCTGAAAATTTCAAAAAATATTGTTTGTGTTTTCTAAAGTGTGTTCAAAAATTAGAAAATCCATAAAAATATGCACGTAGTCACCTGTCACAAGCATCCATGAAACGTCTCCAACGTATCTATAATTTATAAAGTATTCATATCATTTTTACAAAAAAATATATGGTTTTGGTATGATTTGAATGGAATTAACCCAGACTGACGTTGTTTTCAGCAGAACTATAGTGATGTTGTTTTTTGTGCAAAAATAGACATCCTAAGCCTAAGAGGTGGACCAGAAGAAAAGAGACATCCTAAGCCTAGGAGGTGGACAAGACGAAGTCCAGGGAGCGACAAGCTCAAGGGGCGTGCCCTGTGGGGTAGGGGGCGCGCTCTGAACTTGTCGGTCCCTCGTGGGGCCATTGACGTGAAACCAACAACAACAACAACAACAACAAAGCCTTTAGTCCCAAACGAGTTGGGGTAGGCTAGAGGTGAAACCCATAAGATCTCACAACCAACTCATGGCTCTGGCACATGGATAGCAAGCTTCCACGCACCCCTGTCCATAGCTAGCTCTTTGGTGATACTCCACTCCTTCAGGTCTCTCTTAACGGACTCCTCCCATGTCAAATTCGGTCGACCCCGCCCTCTCTTGACATTCTCCGCACGCTTTAGCCGTCCGCTATGCACTGGAGCTTCTGGAGGCCTGCGCTGAATATGCCCAAACCATCTCAGACGATGTTGGACAAGCTTCTCCTCAATTGGTGCTACCCCAACTCTATCTTGTATATCATCATTCCGGACTCGATCCTTCCTCGTGTGGCCACACATCCATCTCAACATACGCATCTCCGTCACACCTAACTGTTGAACATGTCGCCTTTTAGTCGGCCAACACTCCGCGCCATACAACATTGCGGGTCGAACCGCCGTCCTGTAGAACTTGCCTTTTAGCTTTTGTGGCACTCTCTTGTCACAGAGAATGCCAGAAGCTTGGCGTCACTTCATCCATCCAGCTTTGATTCGATGGTTCACATCTTCATCAATACCCCCATCCTCCTGCAACATTGACCCCAAATACCGAAAGGTGTCCTTCCGAGGTACCATCTAGCCATCAAGGCTAACCTCCTCCTCCTCACACCTAGTAGTACTGAAACCGCACATCATGTACTCGGTTTTAGTTCTACTAAGCCTAAACCCTTTCGATTCCAAGGTTCGTCTCCATAACTCTAACTTCCTATTTACCCCCGTCCGACTATCGTCAACTAGCACCACATCATCCGCAAAGAGCATACACCATGGGATATCTCCTTGTATATCCCTTGTGACCTCATCCATCACCAATGCAAAAAAGATAAGGGCTCAAAGCTGACCCCTGATGCAGTCCTATCTTAATCGGGAAGTCATCGGTGTCGACATGACTTGTTCGAACACTTGTCACAACATTATCGTACATGTCCTTGATGAGGGTAATGTACTTTGCTGGGACTTTGTGTTTCTCCAAGGCCCACCACATGACATTCCGTGGTATCTTATCATAGGCCTTCTCCAAATCAATGAACACCATATGCAAGTCATTCTTTTGCTCCCTATATCTCTCCATAAGTTGTCGTACCAAGAAAAAGGCTTCCATGGTCGACCTCCCAGGCATGAAACCAAACTGATTTTTGGTCACGCTTGTCATTCTTCTTAAGCGGTGCTCAATGACTCTCTCCCATAGCTTCATTGTATGGCTCATCAGCTTAATTCCACGGTAATTAGTACAACTCTGAACATCCCCCTTGTTCTTGAAGATTGGTACTAATATACTCCGTCTCCATTCTTCTGGCATCTTGTTTGCCCGAAAAATGAGGTTGAAAAGCTTGGTTAGCCATACTATCGCTATGTCCCCAAGACCTTTCCACACCTCAATGGGGATACAATCAGGGCCCATCGCCTTGCCTCCTTTCATCCTTTTTAAAGCCTCCTTCACCTCAGACTCCTGGATTCGCCGCACAAAATGCATGCTGGTCTCATCAAAGGAGTCGTCCAGTTCAATGGTAGAACTCTCATTCTCCCCATTGAACAGCTTGTCGAAGTACTCCCGCCATCTATGCTTAATCTCCTCATCCTTCACCAAGAGTTGGCCTGCTCCGTCCTTGATGCATTTGACTTGGCCAATATCCCTCGTCTTCCTCTCACGGATCTTAGCCATCTTATAGATCTTCCTTTCACCTTCCTTCGTGCCTAACCGTTGGTAGAGGTCCTCATATGCCCAACCCCTTGCTTCACCAACAACTCGCTTTGCGGCCTTCTTCGCCATCTTGTACTTCTCTATGTTGTCTGCACTCCTATCCAGGTATAGGCGTCTGAAGCAATCTTTCTTCTCTTTAATCGCCTTCTGGACATCATCATTCCACCACCAGGTATCTTTATCTTCACTTCTCCTTCCCCTGGACACTCCAAACTCCTCCGAGGCCACCTTACGAATGCAAGTCGCCATCTTCATCCACACATTATCCGCATCCCCTCCTTCCTCCCAAGGGCCCTCCTTAATGACCCTCTCCTTGAACACCTGAGCTACCTCCCCCTTGAGCTTCCACCACTTCGTTCTAGCGACTTTGGCACGCTTATCCCGCTGGACACGAATCCGAAAGCGGAAGTCAGCAACCACCAGCTTATGCTGGGGTACAACACTCTCTCCAGGTATCACCTTACAGTCTAGGCACGCACGCCTATCTTCTCTTCTCGAGAGGATAAAATCAATCTGGCTAGAGTGTTGGCCACTACTAAAAGTCACCAGATGTGATTCTCTCTTTCTAAAGAGGGTGTTAGCTACAATCATGTTGTAGGCTAGAGCAAAGCTTAAGACATCTTCTCCTTCTTGATTCCTGATGCCATAGCCAAAGCCCCCATGCGCCCCTTCAAAACCTGTGTTAGATGTACCCACTGACGTGAAACCGACGCCAAAAAATCCTATAAATATAGAAAACCCGAAAAGAAACCTAGAACTTTCGCTCCGCCGCCGCAAGCCTCTGTACCGAAGCGATCTCATCTGGAGGCCTTCTCTGGCACCCTGCGGAGAGGGAAATCATCACCGGAGGCCATCTTCATCATCCCTGTGATCTCCATGACGAGGAGGAAGTAGTTCACGCTCGGGGCTAAGGATATGTACCAGTAGTTATGTGTTTGATCGATCTCTCTCTCTCTCTCTTCTTCTTCTTCTTCTTCTTCTTCTTCTTCTTTATTTGACACGATCTTTATGTACCGCGAGATTTATTAATATAGTCGGATCATATTGTGTTTTTTCTCTCCATCTTGTTGTGATGAATTGAGTCTTGCTCTTTGAGATTTCTTTATGTTTGATTGAATATTAGATTTTGAGATCACTTAATGTATGTCTTGCATGTGGATACCCGTGGTGACAATGGGGTGTTTGTTAGGAAACGTAGCATGCAATTTCAAAAAAATTCCTACACTCACGCAAGATCTATCTAGAAGATGCATAGCAACGAGGGGGAGAGTGTGTCTACGTACCCTTGTAGACCGTAAGTGGAAGCGTTTGACAACGCGGTTGATGTAGTCGAACTTCTTCTAGCTCTGGCCGATCAAGTACCCAACGCACGACACCTCCGAGTTCTGCACACGTTCAGCTCGGTGACGTCCCTCGCCTTCTTGATCCAGCAAGACGTCGATGTAGTAGATGAGTTTCGTCAGCACGACGGCATGGTGACGGTGATGGTGAAGTGATCCTCGCAGGGCTTTGCCTAAGCACTACGACGATATGACCGAGGGTGCACTACAAAAAAAATACACTTCCGTGATGATACGTGTTTGTCACAGTAGGTCGCGTTTTTTGTCATGCATGTACATCCATGACGATTTTATGACAGACTCAATATAGTCATACCCGTGCTGTCGTAGAAGTGTTCCATGACATTACCAAAATTATCATCACGGAAGTGTCCACTTCCATGACGATAAATCACGCGTCATAGAAGTGCTTTCGTCAAGGGTGACCGACACGTGGCATCCACCGTAACGGAACGTCGTTAAGCTATCGGGTCGGGTTTTGGATCCGATAACCCGTTAACAGCCCCGACCAATGGGGATTTTCCACGTGTAAAATCATCATTGGCTGGAGGAAACACGTGTCGGCTCATCGTTGGGACAGATGCCATCCACTCATTGGACAGAAGGCGCCTATGATACGTCGACACGTGGCACGGCCCAACAGAGGCCCATTCCTGTGAAAAGGCCGGCCCGTTTGACTTGGTCAAAAGGTGGCGGGCCAGCCCATGGAAAGCCTGTTAACGACCTGTTCGCATATAGCCCATTTACAGCCCGCTAACCCAAGGCCCGTTACGCCCTATCCGAATTAGGCCCAGTAGCGTCATCTGGGCCATCCAATATGATTCCAGCCCGTTTTCACTTCTGGCCCATGTATGGCCCATGACGTCTTTTCGGCCCATATGAGGCCCTTTGTAACTCTTGGCCCATTAACGGCCCGTGGTGAAACTGGCCCGTAATGAATAGTGTATCACTTTACACCCATTAACGGCCCGTGGTGAAACTGGCCCGTAATGAACAGTGTATCACTTTATACCCATTAACGACCCGTTATTCCGTTGGGTCGTTTCCGGCCCATGTTATCTTTCGGCCTTCTCAGAGCCCATTAATTCTTGGACTCATTTCCAGCATTCGTTTACTTACGGCCCGTTACTGTTATTTTCTGCTTGTGGGCCAAATTCAGCCCGTGGTTACAGTTGGCCCGTTTGTGGTCCGTTAATTCGTTGGGCCGTTTTCATAGCGTCATCAAATACAGCCTATTAACGATGGCCCGTTATGGTCGGCCCATGAACGGACGATTCCAACTCTAGCCCGTTTACGGCCATAATGCGGTCTGTTATTGGCCCATGTTTGGCCAATCGATCATACGACCCGTATAAGGCCCATTGATGATACGGCTCGTAGAAGGCCCATTGTTTCTACGGCTCGTAGAAGGCCCACTGTTTCTACGGCCCGTAGAAGGCCCACTGTTTCTACGGCCCGTAGGAGGCCCAGTGTCACTATAGTAAATATTAGCCCATGGTTATTGTGGCCTAGTTTAAAAAATAGGTTATTGCAGCCACTAGCAAACCGCGGAAAAAGAACTGCACTGACTACAAGCAAACAAATAAACAAGACAACAAGGAAATAAATAAGCAAGCAACTTATGCTAGGCTATCACGGCTATTACACATATTACATCCACTGGGCATCAAAGTTCGCCACCAGTGCAAATATAGGGAACAAAGCATCATATAAACACCGCAGCAAAGCAAGTCCAGAACTGAAACCACTTCAGAAGAGCTCAAGAAACAATATCCTGGGTACCCATAATGCTGGCAAGATGCTTAGCAAGCTTATTAACTTTCTCTTGTTTGGCGCTTAAATCCTCCAGCGCTTGCTGTTGCACAAGAACGTACGCATCTGAATTCTGCAGAGACTTCCTCAGTCCTTCGGCTTCTTGCCGCAGCACGGCTGACTGATGCCTTTCAGCTTGTAGCTGAGACTGAAGAAGCCGAAGTGATTCAGGCAGCGAGTTCGAAGAGCTTGTGCCAGCGGTACTGGCCAGTAACTCGAACACTACATCAACGTAGGACTGTGGGGTTTTCTCACTGTCTACAAGATCGTCTTTATCACCTTTCTTGGAGACCAACAGGGTTGTCTCACTATCTTGAACCTTATCTGCATTATTTTCTCTACCATTGCATAGTGGGGTGCTCTTCTCCAATATTCTGTTTGCATACTACAAGAGAAACAAGCAAACACATCACAGGTTTAGCTTGTAGTATACGAAACTCATTTTGGTAAACCGGTTCAGTAGTAAGGTGGACAGGATAACAGCATGAAACAAACATATATCTATGTACTATGGTCACTGTATTGTCCATATCATTCTAGTTTATGTTGCCTAATCAAGATAGAGACACAGTTCAACTCATATATTTTTAAGACACAGCAGCATAGACAGAATATAAGTGTGAGAAACTACACAACATTGGCAACACTTGTAATGTGCATCACATGAGAACATAACTGTTTGTACAACTTAAACTGAAATCAACATAGAGCAAGAAGTTAGAACAACAATCCAGTTAAAGAAATAGGTTTAAAACATACATGTTGCGCCATTGGAGTTTCAATTGAATCCTTCAAATTCGAAAGTAGTTGGTATGAGTAAATACAGTGATGCAACAGCAAAGGAGTATGGACCATAGCTACGGAATCTGACTTGAGAACAGTTGCTCTTCTGCTTTAAACATGGAGTTTGGGTTAGCTGTGGTGGTCTTCGTGCTTTGGGCGCTACAGTAGCTTTACAAACTGCTCGTGTGGGGGTACTCTGTGGTGGACATGGTGCTTTGTCAACTAGAAGTGGGTTACTATCCGCTGGGGTTGCGGTTAGATGGGTTGTAGCCGGTTCTCTGCCCAACGGTGTAAGTGTGCAATCTGGAAGAGTCTCGATTATGTGTGGTGGGGCTAGTTTGTGGGCCAGTACAACCATGGTTCTATCTACATCGACGGGTAGCACTGTCTTTTGTGAAGAACGGGTTTTTGCTCCCTTAGATACTGCCATCACCATCTCCAATTCAAATGGCTGATAAACAAGAAAAGAAATTGAACATACAGACATTGTATGATAGACAGATGTGGTAATTCACATATATGTTGTCTAACCAAACAGGACAGCATGACACAATTTCACATATATGACGCCTAACTAAACAGGATAGCATGACACAGTTTCAGATATATGATGGATAAATTAACAGGATAATGGCATAATTCAACATATGATGAGTACCTAAACAAGATGACATGACAAAACTATATGATGTCTTTCTAAAATAGGTTGGGATGAAATAATTCACATACATGTTGTCTAAGTATACAGGATGGCATGATATAATTGACATAATTGATTCATATACTAAGCAGCTGGCACTCGCATGTATGATCTCTAAACTAAGCAGATGGAATTCAATATTGTGCATATGATGTCTAAACTAAGAAATGCAAGACACCATATGCATCATATGAGAAATATAAACATTGCAACTTAGAGCATACACCTCAGGCGGGATATAGGACTAGTCATCTGTCTCTGAATCCTCCTCTGAGGAGCTCCCTGTAACCATCGAGATATATGCTTCAATAGGTACCATTGCCTACTTGAAGACCTTGTTTTCACTCCAGATTTTTCCATAACCGGCTCAAATGGCTGATACACATGAAGAGTAGTTCAATATACACAGATTGTCGACAAATGGAATACGTAATGAAAAAAAGATGGCATGAGATAATTCACATATATGATGCCTGGCTCCATGGCGGTGCATAATTCACATATATGATAACTGGCTGAAAAACATGGCATTGCATAATTCACATATCTGATATAGAAAGCAAATAGGAGGCATTCACACAAAGCATGTCTAATCTAAGCAGATGGCATGGCAATGCAAGACACCATATGCATGATATGAGAAATATAACCCAACCAAGTTAGAGCATGCACCTCGGGGGGGGGGGGGGGATACAACTGGTCATCTACCTCTGAATCCTCCTCTGAGGAGCTATCTGTAACCAACAAGAAATCTGCATCGACAGGTAGCACTGACTACTCAGAAGACCTTGTTTTGACTCTAGATTTATCCATGACCGTCTCAAATGGCTGATGCACAAGAAGAGTAGATGAATGTATAAACATTGTTGACAAATGGAATACATTATGGAAAAAAATATGGCACGATACAATTCACATATACGATGACTGGCTAAACACGATGGCATTGCATGATTCACGTATATGATGCCTGGCTAAAGAAGATGGCATTGCATAATTCCCATATACTCCCTCCGTTCCTAAATATTTGTCTTTTTAGAGATTTCAAATGGACTACCACATACGGATGTATATAGACATATTTTAGAGTGTAGATTCAATCATTTTGTTCCGTATGTAGTCACTTGTTGAAATCTCTAAAAAGACAAATATTTAGGAATGGTGGGAGTATGATATAGAAACCAAACAGGTGGCATTCACACAAAGCAAATCTAAACTAAGCCGATGACATAGTGAAGAACGGGTTTTTGCTCCCTTAGATACTGCCATCACCATCTCCAATTCAAATGGCTGATAAACAAGAAAAGAAATTGAACGTACAGACATTGTATGATAGACAGATGTGGTAATTCACATATATGTTGTCTAACCAAACAGGACAACATGACACAATTTCACATATATGACGCCTAACTAAACATGATAGCATGACACAGTTTCAGATATATGATGGATAACTTAACAGGATAATGGCATAATTCAACATATGATGAGTACCTAAACAGGATGACATGACAAAACTATATGATGTCTTTCTAAAATAGGTTGGGATGAAATAATTCACATACATGTTGTCTAAGTATACAGGATGGCATGATATAATTGACATAATTGATTCATATACTAAGTAGCTGGCACTCGCATGTATGATCTCTAAACTAAGCAGATGGAATTCAATATTGTGCATATGATGTCTAAACTAAGCAATGCAAGACACCATATGCATCATATGAGAAATATAAACATTGCAACTTAGAGCATACACCTCAGGTGGGATATAGGGCTGGTCATCTGTCTCTGAATCCTCCTCTGAGGAGCTCCCTGTAACCATTGAGATATATGCTTCAACAGGTACCATTGCCTGCTCTGAAGACCTTGTTTTCACTCCAGATTTTTCCATAACCGGCTCAAATGGTTGATACACATGAAGAGTAGTTTAATATACACAGATTGTCGACAAATGGAATACGTAATGAAAAAAAAGATGGCATGAGATAATTCACATATATGATGCCTGGCTCCATGGCGGTGCATAATTCACATATATGATAACTGGCTGAAAAACATGGCATTGCATAATTCACATATCTGATATAGAAAGAAAATAGGAGGAATTCACACAAAGCATGTCTAATCTAAGCAGATGGCATGGCAATGCAAGACACCATATGCATGATATGAGCAATATAACCCAGCCAAGTTAGAGCATGCACCTCGGGGGGGGGATACGACTGGTCATCTGTCTCTAAATCCTCCTCTGAGGAGCTATCTGTAACCAGCAAGAAATCTGCATCGACAGGTAGCACTGACTGCTCAGAAGACCTTTTGACTCCAGATTTTCCCATGACCGACTCAAATGGCTGATGCACAAGAAGAGTAGATGAATGTATAAACATTGTTGACAAATGGAATACATTATGGAAAAAAAATATGGCACGATACAATTCACATATACGATGACTGGCTAAACACGATGGCATTGCATGATTCACGTATATGATGCCTGGCTAAAGAAGATGGCACTGCATAATTCCCATATACTCCCTCCGTTCCTAAATATTTGTCTTTTTAGAGATTTCAAATGGACTACCACATACAGATGTATATAGACATATTTTAGAGTGTAGATTCACTCATTTTGTTCCGTATGTAGTCACTTGTTGAAATCTCTAAAAAGAAAAATATTTAGGAATGGTGGGAGTATGATATAGAAACCAAACAGGTGGCATTCACACAAAGCAAATCTAAACTAAGCTGATGACATATAAGATGTATAATCTAAGCAATGCAAGGCGCCATATGCATGATATGACCAACATCAGCATGCCAGGTTAGAGCAAACACCTCAGGTGGTAAAACAGGAGTGTTCGGCTCCTTCTGAATCCCCATCTGAACAGTTATCTTCCTCTGGAATACAATCTGGAAATGCAGGAGGGGGGGGGGCACTTCGCCCACCATGGAGCGACGTCTGCATGACATTATATTCCCACGCAACGGTTTTCTCTTTTTCTCTACATGTTCTGTACGATTGTGTACAATATCTGACATGCATAATAAAAAAATAGTTAGATTTTGTAAGGCCTAAGGGGTGCATGCAAAAATCAAGACTGATGGTAGCAAACGAGTGGATGGATCCAAAACTAATGATAGCAGGTAAATTATAGCTTCAGTTTAAAAAGATAGACAATGGATCATCTATTGTTTGTTGCCCACCCAACATGAACCACATAGAAGACCCCAGATGAACCAGATAGTAGACAGATACTATTCATTGCTGGCTCGATATGAGACCCATGGGCATTTCAAAACTCAAGTTTGAACGATAAAGTAGCAGGTAATAATAACCGATGTATAACGTAAGCAAACACGAAAGACTGCGACCTCTCTTCCGGAACTATGTAGTCCTCAGGTTCATCTGCTCCGTCGATGATGGTAATGCAGTTGGCGTGGCTGCCGGCAACAGGGAAGATGATCTGAGGCGGCGAAAGAAAGTCTGCAGGGGGGATCTCTGCTGCAGTGAACGCTTCTGTCGATGGTGCACCTCAGGTGGGGTGGATGACGGCACGGCAGGAGCAGGACATAACACACAGAGTTTTCTTTGACGCCTATCTGAAAATGAAGTAAATCTATAAGGGCTCCTTAGAATTGGAGGATTCTATAAACGCAGGGACAGGAAAAACACAGGAATAGGATAGGAATGCATGTGCAAAACAGAGCATTTGGAAACATAGGATTTCAGTCAACCTGGGTGTTTGGTTCACATGAATTGGAAGAACACAGGAATGGAGAAACGTGGTCAAATTAAAGTCAAACCACGTGAAAATGAAAAAATAAGAATCTTATTATGCCAGTAATGCAATTAGTTCTGTTCTTCATGCATATTAATTTGAAAAGGACGTCCAAGTGAATAAAATTCCTATGTTTTTTCTTCGAAAGAGACACCAAAGGAAAAAAATCCTCCTGTTTTGCTTTGCTCCACTCCTTCTAACAGATTTGCACGAATAGTAGTTCCATAGCAAAGGATCCCTGAGGGATCGACATGAATGCAGAGTAACAAAGTGATGCGACGAGTGTACAACCTCTTTGGCAAAGCCTTGTGGACCTCAGCATCATTGGGTTGGACGTGGAGGATGGTGATGATGCTGGTGTGACTGTCGGAGGCGGGGAAGAAGATCCGAGGCCTCTGGAAACGGCGCCGAGGGTACTGCTTCGCTGTGATGGACGGTTCCGTCGTTGGAGCAACTCCAATGAGGTGTACGGCGACGACGCTGAAGCAGGACAAGACAGACAACGTTAATCTGTAGTGGGACCCTAATATCATTTGCAATAGATGATGTAAAATACATCACCAAAAAGTGCTAGATGTAAAACGCATCAGCCGCGCCACGGCCGCTCCGACAGATGCTGTAAGTACTGTTCACTCTGAACTTAACTGAAGAAAATGAACTTTACAGTCGAAACTGAATTTTACTATCGAAACTGATTGAACTAGTAGCAGAGCATTGCAATAGATGTTTAGGGCGTTCAAGCACTAGTAGCAGAGAAGCAGTGATCTAAATCAGCAGACGCTCGAGCAGGGAACGCACTAGCAGAGAGCAAGTCGTGTAGTAGCATCGCGAGCGAGTGCTAAAGCAGCAACTCCTGTAGCTGCCGGAGGTCGTGCAGCAGCAGTAGCGCAAGCGAGAGCAAGAGCAGAGCAGCAGCCCGAACGAAAGCAAGAGCAGTGCAGCAGCACGACCGACACCAAGAACAGAGCCGCAGCGCGCGCGAGAGCTGGAGCAGCTGCAGCTAGTGCCGTTGTGGAAGTTGCCGCCGAGGAAGCAACGACATGGGGGAGAGACGCCGTGGATGACGTGGCCGGCGACGGCGCCGTCGATGGAGACCCGCCATGTCTGCTCGGTATCGAGCACCGGCAGCCCCGTGAGATCGAATAAAAGATAAAATGCAACGGTGAGTGCAGAACCTCCTTGGTGGCGCTGATACGTCTCCAACGTATCTATAATTTTTGATTGTTCCATGCTATTATATTACTTGTTTTGGATGTTTACGGGCTTTACTTTACACTTTTATATCATTTTTGGGACTAACCTACTAACCGGAGGCCCAGCCCGTATTGCTGTTTTTTTTGCCTATTTTAGTGTTTTGATGAAAAGGAATATCAAACGGAGTCCAAACAGAATGAAACCTTCGGGAGCGATCTTTTTGGAACAAACGTGATCCAGAGGACTTGGAGTGGAAGTCAAGAAACAAGCGAGGTGGCCACGAGGGTGGAGGGCGCACCCCCCTACTGGGCGTGCCCCCTGCCTCGTGGGCCCCTCGAGCGTCCACCGACCTACTTCTTCCTCCTATATATACCCATGTACCACGAAAACATCAGAAGCGACCACGAAAAACTATTTCCACCGGAGTAACCTTCTGTATCCGCGAGATCCCATCTTGGAGCCTTTGTCGGCGCTCCGCCGGAGGGGGAATCGATCATGGAGGGCCTCTACATCATCTCCAAGGCCTCTCCAATGAGTTGTGAGTAGTTTACCTCAGACCTTCGGGTCCATAGTTATTAGCTAGATGGCTTCTTCTCTCTCTTTGAATCTCAATACAAAGTTCTCCTCGATCTTCTTGGAGATCTATTCGATGTAACTCTTTTTGCGGTGTGTTTGTCGAGATCCGATGAATTGTGGGTTTATGATCAAGTTTATCTATGAGAAATATTTGAATCTCCTCTGAATTCTTTTATGTGTGATTAAGTTATCTTTGCAAGTCTCTTCGAATTGTCAGTTTGGTTTGGCCTACTAGATTGATCTTTCTTGCAATGGGAGAAGTGCTTAGCTTTGGGTTCAATCTTGCGGTGTCCTTTCCCAGTGACAGCAGGGGCAGCAAGGCACGTATTGTATTGTTGCCATCGAGGATAAAAAGATGGGGTTTATATCATATTGCATGAGTTTATCCCTCTACATCATGTCATCTTTCTTAATGCGTTACTCTGTTCTTTATGAACTTAATACTCTAGATGCATGCTGGATAGCGGTCAATGTGTGGAGTAATAGTAGTAGATGCATAATCGTTTCGGTCTACTTGTCACAGATGTGATGCCTATATACATGATCATGCCTAGACAATCTCATAATTATTCGCTTTTCTATCAATTGCTTGACAATAATTTTTTCACCCACCGTAATACTTATGCTATCTTGAGAGAAGCCACTAGTGAAACCTATGGCCCCCGGGTCTATCTTTTATCATATAAGCTTTCAATTTACCTTTATTTGCATCCTTACTTTTCCAATCTATATTATAAAATACCAAAAATATATTTATCTTATCATATTATCTCTATCAGATCTCACTTTCGCAAGTGGCCGTGAAGGGATTGACAACCCCTTTATTGCGTTGGTTGCGAGTTCTTGTTTGTTTGTGTAGGTGCGTGGGACTTTTGAGGAGCCTCCTACTGGATTGATACCTTGGTTCTCAAAAACTGAGGGAAATACTTATGCTACTATTGCTGCATCACCCTTTCCTCTTCAAGGAAAACCAACGCAAGCTCAAGACGTAGCAAGAAGGATTTCTGGCGCCGTTGCCGGGGAGGTCTTCGCTCAAGTCAAGACATACCAAGTACCCATCACAAACTCATCTCCCTCGCACTTACATTATTTGCCATTTGCCTCTCGTTTTCCTCTCCCCCACTTCACCCTTGCCGTTTTATTCGCCCTCTCTTTCCTAATCCCCTCTCTCTTTCGCTTGTCTTTTTGTTTGCTTGTGTGCCTGTTTGCCCTTATGGCTTTGCCTAAGAACACCGACCTTCATCTTAGAAGGTTGGAAGAGATTGAATCAAACGTTAGAAGTTTTATGATTTTACAATTTGAGCATAATAATTTCTTCAGAAAGGAGCTAAAAGAACAAAAAAGTTTTATGGGGTTTATGAACAAAGAGCTTGATGATATGACTAAAGAGTTTTATGGTTTGAACTCTCAAATTACTTGTCTTGAAAATTCTATAGCCCAAATTTCCGACAAGCAAGCTACCTTAGTCAATAAGATGGCTGCCAAACCAGAAAAGTTAGAAGAAAATAATGATGAAGATCTTAAAGTTATTGATGTGTCCTCTATTAGATCTTTGTTTTGCAATATGAATCTTGATAATGATGGGACTGGAGATGAGTCAACTTTAGTTAAAAGGTGTCCCAATGATTCGGAGTTTTTATATCTTGATGCTAAATTTGGTAAAAGTGGGATTGGAGAGGTCAAAACTTTAAATAGCATTAAACCCACTATCTTGGATTTCAAGGAATTTAATTATGATAATTGTTCTCTAGAAGATTGTATTTCCTTGTTGCAATACATTGCGAATTCTCCTCATGCTTATAGTCAAAATAAAGCTTTTACCAAACATATTATTGATGTCTTGATGCAATCTTATGATGAAAAACTTAATTTGGAAGTTTCTATCCTAGAAAACTTAATGATGAGTGGGAACCTACTATAAAGATTAAAATTAAAAATCATGAGTGTTATGCTTTGTGTGATTTGGGTGCTAGTGTTTCCACAATTCCGAAAACTTTATGTGATATTCTAGGTTTCCATGATCTTGATGATTGCTCTTTAAATTTGCACCTTGCGAATTCCACCATTAAAAAGCCAATGGGAAGGATCAATGACGTTCTCATTGTTGCAAATAGGAATTTGGTGCCCGTGGATTTTATCGTTCTTGACATAGATTGCAATCTTTCATGTCCTATTATTCTCGGTAGACCTTTCCTTAGAACGATTGGTGCGATTATTGATATGAAGGAAGGGAATATTAGATTCCAATTTCCATTAAGGAAAGGCATGGAGAACTTTCCAAGAAAGAAAGTAAAATTACCTTATGAATCTATCATGCGAGCTACTTATGAATTGAGTGCCAAAGATGGCACTACCTAGATCTATCCTCGCTTTTATGCCTAGCTAGGGGCGTTAAACGATACCGCTAGTTGGGAGGCAACCCAATTTTATCTTTGTTTTTTTTGCTTCTGTTTAGTAATAAATTTATCATCTACCTTCTGTTTAGATGTGTTTTTATGTTTTAATTAGTGTTTGTGCCAAGTAGAACCTACAGGATAACCTATGGTGATAGTTACTTTGATTCTGCTGAAAAACAGAAACTTTGCGCGCACGAAAATAATTTTAGTAAATCACAGAAACGTGCTTTTGTGTTGATTCTTTTTTCTGTAGATCAATAGACAAATTGCCTAGGACTTCCTATTTTGGTAGAATTTTTGGAGTTCCAGAAGTTTGCGTTAGTTACAGATTACTACAGACTGTTCTGTTTTTGACAGATTCTGTTTTTCGTGTGTTGTTTGCTTATTTTGATGAATCTATGGCTAGTAAAATAGTTTATAAACCATAGAGAAGTTGGAATACATTAGGTTTAACACCAATATAAATAAAGAATGAGTTCATTGCAGTACCTTGAAGTGGTGTTTTGTTTTCTTTCGCTAACGGAGCTTACGAGATTTTCTGTTGAGTTTTGTGTTGTGAAGTTTTCAAGTTTTGGGTAAAGATTTGGTGGACTATGGAATAAGGAGTGGCAAGATCCTAAGCTTGGGGATTCCCATGGCACCCCAAGATATTCAAGAATATCCAAAAGCCTAAGCTTGGGGATGCCCCGGGAAGGCATCCCCTCTTTCGTCTTTGTTTATCGGTAACTTTACTTGGAGCTATATTTTTATTCGCCACATGATATGTGTTTTGCTTGGAGCGTCTTGTATGATATTAGTCTTTGCTTTTTAGTCTAACACAATCATCCTTGCTGTACACACCTTTTGGGAGAAACCCACATGATTAGAATTTATTATAATACTCTATGTGCTTCACTTATATCTTTTGAGCTAGATAGTTTTTGCTCTAGTGCTTCACTTAAATCTTTTAGAGCACGGCGGTGGCTTAATTTTGAAGAAATTGTTGATCTCTCATGCTTAACTTATATTATTTTGAGAGTCTTTTAGAACAGCATGGTATTTTCTATGGTTATAAATTTGGTCCTAGAATGATGAGCATCCAAGTTGGGTATAATAAAAACTATCATAGAAAGTGCATTAAACACTAGGATCAATTTGATGCTTGATAATTGTTTTGAGATATAGAGGTGGTAATGCTAGAGTCATGCTAGTTGGGTAATTATGAAATTGAGAAATACTTGTGTTGAAGTTGGCAAGTCCCGTAGCATGCACGTATGGTAAAAGTTGTGTGACAAATTTGTTGCATGAGGTGCTCTTTTGATTGTCTTCCTTATGAGTGGCAGTCGGGAACGAGCGATGGTCTTTTCCTACCAATCTATCCCTCTAGGGGCATGCGTAGTAGTACTTTGCTTCGAGGGCTAAGTAAACTTTTGCAATAAGTATATGAGTTCTTTATGACTAATGTGAGTCCATGGATATACACACACTCACCCTTCCACTTTGCTAGCCTCTATTATGCCGCGCAACTTTCGCCGGTATCATGCAACCATTATTTACCTTCCTCAAAACAGCCACCATACCTACCTATTATGGCATTTCCATAGCCATTCCGAGATATATTGCCATGCAACTTTCCACCGTTCCGTTTATTATGACACGCTCCATCATTGTTATATTGCTCTTTGCATGATCATGTAGTTGACATCGTATTTGTGGCAAGGCCACCTTCATATTTTTTCATACATGTCACTCTTGATTCATTGCATATCCCGGTACACCGCCGGAGGCATTCATATAGAGTCATATTTTGTTCTAAGTATCGAGTTGTAAATTAAATAAAGGTGTGATGATCTTCATTATTAGAGCATTGTCCCAAGTGAGGAAAGGATGATGAAGACTATGGTTCCCCCACAAGTCGGGATGAGACTTCGGACTTAAAAAAAAGAAGAGGCCAAAGAGCCCACCAAATAAAAAAATAAAAAAGAGGCCAAAGAGCCCACCAAATAAAAAATAAAAAAAATAAAAAAAATAAAAAAAATGAGAGAAAAAGAGAGTAGGGACAATGCTACTATCTCTTTTCCACACTTGTGCTTCAAAGTAGCACCATGATCTTCATGATAGAGAGTCTCCTATGTTGTCACTTTCATATACTAGTGGGAATTTTTCATTATAGAACTTGGCTTGTATATTCCAATGATGGGCTTCCTCAAAATGCCCTAGATCTTCGTGAGCAAGCGAGTTGGATGCACACCCACTTAGTTTCTTTTGTTGAGCTTTCATACATTTATAGCTCTAGTGCATCCGTTGCATGGCAATCCCTACTCACTCACATTGATATCTATTGATGGGCATCTCCATAGCTCGTTGATACGCCTAGTTGATGTGAGACTATCTTCTCCCTTTTTGTCTTCACAACCACCACCATATACCACCATAGTGCTATGTCCATGGCTTGCGCTCATGTATTGCGTAAGAGTTGAAAAAGCTGAAGCGCGTTAAAAAGTATGAACCAATCGCTCGGCTCGTCATCGGGGTTGTGCATGATGGGAGTATTTTGTGTAATGAAAATGAAGCATGCCCTAACTATATGATTTTGTAGGGATAAGCTTTCTTTGGCTATGCTCTTTTGATAAGACATGATTATTTGTTAGTATGCTTTGAAGTATTACTATTTTTATGTTTTATAAGCTTTTATCTTGAATCATTTGGATCTGAACAATCATGCCACAATAAAGAAAAATACATTGATGTAACATCCCAAATTTTCAATTTGGAATGTTATACATAGATCACAAAATGCATAGCATATTTCTTGCATTTTGACAAATCCTCGATAAATCCTAAGCAACTCAAAGACCCTCGGAGAGAGTTGGGGATTTTCTCGATTTTTCATATTTGATTTTTATCAAATAATAAAACGAGGATTTTGGTTTTAATTATTTTCTCTCCGGAAAAATATTTCATTTAAAAAAAATAAATGAGAGGAGAAAATATGACTTCTCCAAAACAATTGAAATATTGGAGGAAAAATATTAAAATCATATATTGGAGTTTATTTGGATTTTATTTGCAATTTTAATTGCATTAAAAAAATTGCATGTTTTCAAAACTGCATTTTTGTGTCAAAAAATGTTCACCCTGTTCTAATTATTTTAACAAGACGGGGAAAATTTGTTTTATATTTTTTGGATTTTTATTTATTTTTCTATGAATTTTTCGGCGGAATGTTTAAAAAAAACGCGCCGCACCCGACCGGGCCGAGGCCCAGCCGAGCGGCCGGCCCATCCCGCCGCGTCTCCTCCGCGCGTACGCCGCCCGCCGCCGCCGTGTCCGGCTCGGACTCCGCTGGAGCCCCGCCGCCTTGCCCCCTCCTCCAAGCAGGCCCCCCCTCTTATAAGCCACCGCCGCCCCCCTTCACCCCGTACCGCACCCGAGCCCCGCCCAAGCCGCCGCCGCCGGAAGCCCGCACCGCCGCCGCCCCGAGCTCGCCGCCGCTCGCCGTTCGCCGCCGCCGGAGCCGCCCCTCGCCGCCCAAGCCCCGCCGCACCCCGCCGCCCTCGCCGGACCCCGCCAGAGCCCGCCGGAACCCCGTCCCGACGAGGTATCGATCCGATGCCGTTTGCCGGTTTTCTGAAGAAAAAACCGTTCGTTTTAAAAAAAAACCCTAGATAGGTTTATTTCTTCGGTTTTATTATTTAGTGAACGTTCACCGACCCGTTCGTTTTAACG
Organism: Aegilops tauschii subsp. strangulata; assembly: GCF_002575655.3. Lineage (NCBI taxonomy): Eukaryota > Viridiplantae > Streptophyta > Magnoliopsida > Poales > Poaceae > Aegilops > Aegilops tauschii. Next base: position 428,518,502 of record NC_053038.3, read on the forward strand.
AACGTGTTCGTCGGATTTTCTCTGTTAACGAACGTCCGTTCTTTAACCGTTCGTCAGTTTTTCTTTTTCGTCGGATTTTTCACGATTATTCCAGATCTCGATTTCTGATCGGATCTTCTTTTTCGTTTAACTTTTCGCTCGTTTATCGGAATCAGGCGATTCAAGCGCCTAGAGTTTCGTCTCGAAATTCTCTTTTTGTTTAACCTACTCAAACAAGTTTTTGCTACTGTAAAATTTGACTTAGATCCAGAATAGTAAACGAAGCTTGTTTCTTTCGCCGTTTGACTTTCGTTGCTTCTTTCGAGTTGATTCTTTTTGCAAATCGGAGTTCTTAAGTTGAACTTTCTGGTTGGATCTTTCATTCGAGTTTTACCTGTGCATTAGATGAGTACTTATTGTTTGCTTGTTTGTTTGCGATAGAGTACCCGGAGTGCGCCGCTTGTTACTTCGAATCGCTAGGTTTCGCGGATCATCAGCAAGGCAAGTAACACTTTGATCATACCTTTCCATACCCAGTTTTCATTGCATTAGATCAATCCTCAAACATTGCATGATTAGGATCTAATTAAACTGTGGGTATTGGGAAGTAGTTGAGGTAGTACCTATTACTTGTTTTATTCAAACCCTTGGGAGTTACCTCTACGTTGCTATTATATTGCCATGCTATGCTCGTAGACGTGGATTGGGTTTGAGAGATTTCCATGACAGATGTGAGATTGTTAATAATGGTTTACTTAAGGTGGCAACTAAAACGCACATCTGGGTGGATTGAGGTACCTGGGTATTCCAGGATTGCCTGTTTTTCTTTTGGACCGCCACCCAGGCTCAAAGGGATCATAAGATTATTCATGCTAGAAACTTCCGTGTGCAGCCACAAGCTATTATGGGCTCTAGCATAGTTGATTAAGTTGTGTGAACTCTTACAGTGGTAGACTAGCAGATGTAGGGGAAAGTAGGTGTAACTGTCTACCCATACGTAAGGTGCAAACACTTCTGAAAGACTGTGTCTCGGTCATCCGTTACTCAAACACCATGTAGTGCGAGTAATCCAACGGAGGAGATCGAGTCTTGTGGGGAAAAGTGCGCAAACCTCTGCAGAGTGTACAAACTAATCATGGTTAGCCGTGTCCCCGGTTATGGACATCTTGAGTATCTAGTACTTGGATTATCATGTGAATCTCATCACCATGTTACTTTTAATTAATTTTGTTGGGTTAATGATGACACTTAATTGGGATTGAGATGCTGTCAACCATCTCAATGTTCAACAACCACCATGATAGTTAAATAAAATTTATTCCTTTGTAGTAGGGAAAAATTGGCTTTTCGCAAAAACTTTAACCATAGAGCTTTCCACCATCCATATATGCATGTAGTATAGCTTTATCATGTTCATTATTCTCTATGTGTTACTTTGCCAGCATATTCCATGTGCTGACCCGTTTTCGGGCTGCAACGTTTCATGTTGCAGACTTTTCAGACGACGAGTAAGGTGCCTTAGGTCGTGGTCTTATACTCAGTGATGCCGCTGGAGTTGATGGACTCACTTATCTTCCAAGTCTTCCGCTGTTATCATTTTTAGATGGCCTTAAGCCATATTTATCATACTTATTCTCTTTGGAGATATTCGTTGTAATAAGTGTGTGATTGCTACTCTGTTATAAATCCTCCATTTGTACTGTGCGTGTCAGCATTACTGATCCAGGGATGACACTGGTGCACAGCAGCACAGACTATTTGAGGTCTGGACGCTACAAAGGTGGTATCAGAGCACACGCTGACTATAGGACACGACCACTAAGCTTAAGCCCTAGAAAGCTTCTCTCTTCTCATTTCTGACCCCTCTCCACTTTCTACTCTTTTAGGAATGGCGGATACAAGGAGCAAGTTCATGCAACCAGATGAAGACACGCCTTTTGGACGACACTTGAAGGAAGTCACTAAGTACTTGAACATAGGAATACCAAGCATCACCGGAACCTACAACGCCACATTACCTGAAGAGGAGAGCTGGAAGATTCAAGTTCACATCCCAGGAAGGATGTTTGTGCCAGTTACTGAACCCATAAGATTGGTTTTCGAAGCACCAACCTGGAGTTTAGGGAAGAGCATGGCCGCTCACATCGCTATGGGACGCATTGGAGAAGTCTACCACAGGGAGCTTAAGGATACTATTTATCAGATTTGTGGACGCCAAGACGAGCAATGGGAGATGATCAGAACCAAGAAGGATGGATCAATTGCAGCTTTCATCCAGGAGCAAAACCAACACATTCGTCGCCAGGAGAACCAGATGTGCTCAGACAAAGAAGAACTGAAGAAGGCATTGACAAAGATCAAGGAGCTGGAGGAAGAACTCAAGGCTACATGCGAGGATTATATGGAGGAAATCGTTGCACTAGTAGGGAAGAATGACGACCTGGAGAAGAAGATTGGAGTATTCATGGGAAATCCAGTGCCAAAAGCAAAAGATGACGAATGCACTTGCCCGGATAACTACATCATCATCGACGACACCGACTCGGAACCAAGTGAAGATGACTTTGTTGATGAAGCTGGAGCAGACATCATGGAGTCTTCAACTGATTATAATTTCTAGTAGACCACCATATCAGTAGTAGTTTTCCCCCATTTAAAAGTATAGTTCGAGCACTTTGTAACGCTAGCTAGATCGATTGTATGCCTTGTTTGAATTGATTGAGTGATATTGATTGTATTTGTCTCATGAGCATATGGGTAGTGTTTTCTCTCTAGACCTCATTCTATTCTTAACTCTCATCTTTTCTAACCCATCAGATGCCTCCGAGACGCGACACCGGATTTGTTTTCCCACCGGAGATCACCCAGTTGATTCAGCAACAGAATGCCCTGATGCAAGTGTTAGTGCAGAACCAAGGCAACAACAACAACAACAACAACAACCCACCGCCACCACCACCTGTTGATCACTTAGCCCGTTTCTTGAGGCTAAACCCGCCGGTGTTTTCCAGTAGCATCGAGCCGATTGTTGCAGATGATTGGCTCCGCAAAGTTGGAAGGGAGTTGACCACTGCAGGATGCACAGATGCGGAAAGAGTGCGTTTTGCCGCACATCAACTTGATGGACCCGCAGCATCATGGTGGGAGAATTACACCGCTACACACCCTATTGACACTGTCACATGGGACCAGTTTCAGCAAGCTTTCCGTACAGCTCATGTTTCAGCAGGAGCTATGGCTATGAAGAAGCGTGAGTTTCGCAACCTACGCCAAGGAGGACGCACCGTAGGCCAGTATGTGGAGGATTTCAGTAAGTTAGCACGTTATGCACCAGATGACGTTGCTACAGATGCAGCCAAGCAGGAGAAGTTTTTGGAAGGGCTGAATGATGAACTGAGTATGCAGTTGATGGTAGCAACTTTCAACAACTACCAGAAGTTGGTAGATAGAGCTCTCATGATTGAAGGGAAGCAGCAGCAGATTGAAAACCGTAAGAGGAAGTATGGACAAGGGAAGTATAACTCTGGAGCTCAGCAGAAGCCACGATTTACCCCGAAACCGGGAGGACAATTTCAGCATACCCATGGAGGAGGTAGTTCGCACAACCATAATGGCTCCAAGAATGGTAATGGGAATGGAGGAAGCAACGGACAGAACCGCACCAACCCATCTACCCCAGCCAAGAGGGACCTGAGCCAAGTCACTTGCTTTAAGTGCCAGAAGATTGGACATTATGCCAATGAATGTCCTGAAGCCCAGAATGGAAATGGCAATGGAAGCTCTGGGAAGAAGCCGAACCCGTTCAACAAAGGACATGTGAACCACGTGAGCGTGGAGGAGGTTGAAGCACAGCCTGATGCAGTAATAGGTAAGTTTTTGGTTAAGTCATTTACTGCAATCGTTCTTTTCGATACTGGTGCATCGCATTCATACATATCAAGGGGATTTGTGGATAAGTTTAAGTTGCCCACCAAAGTTCTCAGAACACCTATGTTAGTAACCTCGCCAGGAGCAGAGTATATGGCAAGCCAAGGATGTTTTTAGATGCCATTGGCCATTGGTAGGCATGTTTTCCCCTCAGACCTAATAATTTTGGAGTCGCAAGGTTTGGATGTGATTTTGGGAATGGATTGGCTATCGATGTATGGAGGAAACATCGATTGCGCCAGTAAGTCGATTTTGCTTACCACCCCAGAAGGGAAAAGGATCAAGTATGTATCCCGGCATATGCCGAAGAGGACTCAAGTGAATTCCTTATCAGGAGTTGTACAGGAGGAAGTACCAGTGGTGAAGGATTACCCGGATGTATTTCCAGAGGAGTTGCCAGGCATGCCAGCAGATAGAGACATTGAGTTTTTGATTGAACTTTTGCCAGGCACAGGGCCAATATCTAAGAGACCGTACAGGATGCCCGCAAAAGATTTGGAGGAAATTAAGAAGCAGATCAAGGAGTTACTGGATAAAGGCTATATTCCCCCAAGTTCGTCACCTTGGGGATCACCAGTACTTCTAGTGGAGAAGAAAGATGGATCGTTGAGGATGGTTGTTGATTACCGTGGATTGAATGAAGTGACCATCAAGAACAAGTACCCACTGCCGATGATCAATGATTTGTTTGACCGCCTACAAGGAGCTAAAGTATTTTCCAAGATCGATCTACGATCAGGATACCATCAGTTAAAGATTCGAGAGCAGGATATACCTAAGACGGCTTTTACCACCAGGTATGGACTGTATGAGTATACTGTTATGTCATTCGGACTGACTAACGCACCTGCCTATTTCATGAACCTGATGAACAAAGTGTTTATGGAGTTTTTGGATAAGTTCGTCGTGGTGTTCATTGACGATATTTTAGTCTTTTCCAAGAATGAGGAAGAGCATGAGGAGCATTTGCGATTGGTACTTGAGAAGCTCAGAGAACATCAGTTATATGCCAAGTTCAGCAAATGTGAATTTTGGCTGAAGGAAGTTGGATTCCTCGGGCATGTTATTTCTGGAGAAGGAGTAGCAGTAGACCCTGCCAAAGTCGACACAGTGACAAGTTGGGAATCACCCACGTTAGTTGGAGAGATCCGGAGTTTTCTTGGACTTGCAGGATACTACCGGAGGTTCATCGAGAATTTCTCGAAGATTGCTAAGCCCATGACTGAGCTATTGAAGAAGGACACCAAATTCAATTGGACTGAGGAATGTGAAGCTAGTTTCCAAGAGTTGAAGAAACGATTGGTTACATCACCAGTGTTGATTCTGCCAGATCAACGCAAGGATTATGAAGTTTATTGCGACGCTTCTCGTCGAGGACTTGGAGCAGTGCTTATGCAGGAAGGAAGAGTTGTGTCATATGCTTCACGACAACTTAAACCCCATGAGAAGAACTATGCTACGCATGATTTGGAGTTAGCAGCCGTGGTGCATGCGATGAAGACATGGAGACATTTTCTCATCGAAAACCATTGTGAGGTGTATACGGATCACAAGAGTTTGAAGTATATTTTCACGCAGAAGGAGTTAAATCTCAGACAGAGGAGATGGTTGGAGCTCATTAAGGACTATGATATGAGATTGCATTATCACCCAGGAAAGGCTAACGTAGTAGCAGACGCGTTGAGCCGCAAGAGTCATGTCAACACCCTCATGACTGGAGAGTTACCTCAGGAGTTAGCAGAGGACCTTCGCGAGCTATGTTTGGAGATAGTCCCAAGAGGCTATCTGGCGACACTGGAGATTCAGTCTACCTTGATGGAAAGGATCAGAGAAGCCCAGAAGACAGACAAGGAGATTGACGAGATAAAGGAGAAGATGAGCAAAGGAAAAGCCAAGGGATTTCGTGAGGATGAGCACGATACCTTATGGTTTGAGGACCGCGTTTATGTGCCCAATGATCCGGAGATCAGGAAGTTGATTTTGCAAGAGGCCCATGATTCACCGTATTCGATCCACCCAGGGAATACCAAGATGTATTTGGATCTGAAAAGTACTTTCTGGTGGACAGGAATGAAGAAGGATATTGCGGAATATGTAGCAGTTTGTGATGTATGTCAGCGAGTGAAGGCAGAGCATCAGAAGCCAGCAGGATTGCTACAACCATTGCCAATACCCGAATGGAAGTGGGATAAAATAGGCATGGATTTTATCACCGGATTGCCAAGGACTCGTTCAGGCTATGACTCAATATGGGTTGTAGTCGACCGTTTGACGAAAGTGGCTCATTTCATTCCAGTGAAGACCACTTACACCAGTGCTAAGTTGGCAAAGATATACATGACCAGGATCGTATGTTTGCATGGAGTTCCGAGGACCATTGTATCAGACAGAGGAACCCAGTTTACCTCGAAGTTTTGGAAGCAGTTACATGAAACATTGGGAACCAAGCTGGAATTTAGTACCGCTTTCCACCCACAGACAGATGGACAGACCGAGAGAGTCAACCAGATTTTGGAGGACATGTTGAGAGCATGTGCACTAGATTATGGATCCAGTTGGGACGACAATTTGCCATATGCGGAGTTTTCTTATAACAACAGTTATCAGACCAGTTTGAAGATGGCCCCTTTCGAAGCCTTGTACGGAAGGAGGTGTAGAACACCGTTGTTATGGGACGAAGTTGGAGACCATCAGTTGTTTGGACCAGATTTGATTAAGGAGTCTGAACAGAAACTGAGGTTGATTCGCGATAGGCTCAAGGTAGCCCAGTCCAGGCAGAAGAGTTATGCTGATTCTAAACGAAAGGAGACAGTTCACGAAGTTAGAGACAGAGTGTATCTTCGAGTATCACCACTTCAAGGAGTGAAGCGCTTTGGAGTTAAGGGAAAGTTAGCGCCCCGTTTTATCGGACCATACAGAGTGTTGGAACGTATGGGAGAGGTTGCTTACAAGCTGGAATTGCCCGAAGGATTGTTCGGAGTACATGATGTATTTCACATTTCACAGTTGAAGAAGTGCCACGCAGAAATGGCTGAGATACCGCTGAGAGATACTGTGCCACTGGAAGCGATTCAGCTGGAATGTGATTTGACCTATGAGGAGAAACCAGTTAAGATTCTCGAGTATGCCAGCCGAGTCACCCGCAGTAAGGTTATCAAGTTTTGCAAAGTCCAGTGGAGTCACCACAGGGAAGATGAAGCCACCTGGGAGCGGGAGGAAGATCTACGGAAGGACCACTCTCACCTATTTTCTAGCCAACCCGAATCTCGAGGGCGAGATTCATCTTAAGGGGGGTAGGTTTGTAACATCCCAAATTTTCAATTTGGAATGTTATACATAGATCATACAATGCATAGCATATTTTCTTGCATTTTGACAAATCCTCGATAAATCCTAAGCAACTCAAGGACCCTCGGAGAGAGTTGGGGATTTTCTCGATTTTTCATATTTGATTTTTATCAAATAATAAAACGAGGATTTTGGTTTTAATTATTTTCTCTCCGGAAAAATATTTCATTTAAAAAAAATAAATGAGAGGAGAAAATATGACTTCTCCAAAACAATTGAAATATTGGAGGAAAAATATTAAAATCATATATTGGAGTTTATTTGGATTTTATTTGCAATTTTAATTGCATTAAAAAAATTGCATGTTTTCAAAACTGCATTTTTGTGTCAAAAAATGTTCACCCTGTTCTAATTATTTTAACAAGACGGGGAAAATTTGTTTTATATTTTTTGGATTTTTATTTATTTTTCTATGAATTTTTCGGCGGAATGTTTAAAAAAAAACGCGCCGCGCCCGACCGGGCCGAGGCCCAGCCGAGCGGCCGGCCCATCCCGCCGCGTCTCCTCCGCGCGTACGCCGCCCGCCGCCGCCGTGTCCGGCTCGGACTCCGCCGGAGCCCCGCCGCCTTGCCCCCCCTCCAAGCAGGCCCCCCCTCTTATAAGCCACCGCCGCCCCCCTTCACCCCGTACCGCACCCGAGCCTCGCCCAAGCCGCCGCCGCCGGAAGCCCGCACCGCCGCCGCCCCGAGCTCGCCGCCGCTCGCCGTTCGCCGCCGCCGGAGCCGCCCCTCGCCGCCCAAGCCCCGCCGCACCCCGCCGCCCTCGCCGGACCCCGCCAGAGCCCGCCGGAACCCCGTCCCGACGAGGTATCGATCCGATGCCGTTTGCCGGTTTTCTGAAGAAAAAAACCGTTCGTTTTTAAAAAAAAACCCTAGATCGGTTTATTTCTTCGGTTTTATTATTTAGTGAACGTTCACCGACCCGTTCATTTTAATGAACGTGTTCGTCGTATTTTCTCTGTTAACGAACGTCCGTTCTTTAACCGTTCGTCAGTTTTTCTTTTTCGTCGGATTTTTCACGATTATTCCAGATCTCGATTTCTGATCGGATCTTCTTTTTTGTTTAACTTTTCGCTCGTTTATCGGAATCAGGCGATTCAAGCGCCTAGAGTTTCGTCTCAAAATTCTCTTTCCGTTTAACCTACTCAAACAAGTTTTTGCTACTGTAAAATTTGACTTAGATCCAGAATAGTAAACGAAGCTTGTTTCTTTCGCCGTTTGACTTTCGTTGCTTCTTTCGAGTTGATTCTTTTTGCAAATCGGAGTTCTTAAGTTGAACTTTCTGGTTGGATCTTTCATTCGAGTTTTACCTGTGCATTAGATGAGTACTTATTGTTTGCTTGTTTGTTTGCGATAGAGTACCCGGAGTGCGCCGCTTGTTACTTCGAATCGCTAGGTTTCGCGGATCATCAGCAAGGCAAGTAACACTTTGATCATACCTTTCCATACCCAGTTTTCATTGCATTAGATCAATCCTCAAACATTGCATGATTAGGATCTAATTAAACTGTGGGTATTGGGAAGTAGTTGAGGTAGTACCTATTACTTGTTTTATTCAAACCCTTGGGAGTTACCTCTACGTTGCTATTATATTGCCATGCTATGCTCGTAGACGTGGATTGGGTTTGAGAGATTTCCATGACAGATGTGAGATTGTTAATAATGGTTTACTTAAGGTGGCAACTAAAACGCACATCTGGGTGGATTGAGGTACCTGGGTATTCCAGGATTGCCTGTTTTTCTTTTGGACCGCCACCCAGGCTCAAAGGGGTCATAAGATTATTCATGCTAGAAACTTCCGTGTGCAGCCACAAGCTATTATGGGCTCTAGCATAGTTGATTAAGTTGTGTGAACTCTTACAGTGGTAGACTAGCAGATGTAGGGGAAAGTAGGTGTAACTGTCTACCCATACGTAAGGTGCAAACACTTCTGAAAGACTGTGTCTCGGTCATCCGTTACTCAAACACCATGTAGTGCGAGTAATCCAACGGAGGAGATCGAGTCTTGTGGGGAAAAGTGCGCAAACCTCTGCAGAGTGTACAAACTAATCATGGTTAGCCGTGTCCCCGGTTATGGACATCTTGAGTATCTAGTACTTGGATTATCATGTGAATCTCATCACCATGTTACTTTTAATTAATTTTGTTGGGTTAATGATGACACTTAATTGGGATTGAGATGCTGTCAACCATCTCAATGTTCAACAACCACCATGATAGTTAAATAAAATTTATTCCTTTGTAGTAGGGAAAATTTGGCTTTTCGCAAAAACTTTAACCATAGAGCTTTCCACCATCCATATATGCATGTAGTATAGCTTTATCATGTTCATTATTCTCTATGTGTTACTTTGCCAGCATATTCCATGTGCTGACCCGTTTTCGGGCTGCAACGTTTCATGTTGTAGACTTTTCAGACGACGAGTAAGGTGCCTTAGGTCGTGGTCTTATACTCAGTGATGCCGCTGGAGTTGATGGACTCACTTATCTTCCAAGTCTTCCGCTGTTATCATTTTTAGATGGCCTTAAGCCATATTTATCATACTTATTCTCTTTGGAGATATTCGTTGTAATAAGTGTGTGATTGCTACTCTGTTATAAATCCTCCATTTGTACTGTGCGTGTCAGCATTACTGATCCAGGGATGACACTGGTGCACAGCAGCACAGACTATTTGAGGTCTGGACGCTACAAAGGTGGTATCAGAGCACACGCTGACTATAGGACACGACCACTAAGCTTAAGCCCTAGAAAGCTTCTCTCTTCTCATTTCTGACCCCTCTCCACTGACCCCTCTTTTAGGAATGGGAGATGATCAGAACCAAGAAGGATGGATCAATTGCAGCTTTCATCCAGGAGCAAAACCAACACATTCGTCGCCAGGAGAACCAGATGTGCTCAGACAAAGAAGAACTGAAGAAGGCATTGACAAAGATCAAGGAGCTGGAGGAAGAACTCAAGGCTACATGCGAGGATTATATGGAGGAAATCGTTGCACTAGTAGGGAAGAATGACGACCTGGAGAAGAAGATTGGAGTATTCATGGGAAATCCAGTGCCAAAAGCAAAAGATGACGAATGCACTTGCCCGGATAACTACATCATCATCGACGACACCGACTCGGAACCAAGTGAAGATGACTTTGTTGATGAAGCTGGAGCAGACATCATGGAGTCTTCAACTGATTAGAATTTCTAGTAGACCACCATATCAGTAGTAGTTTTCCCCCATTTAAAAGTATAGTTCGAGCACTTTGTAACGCTAGCTAGATCGATTGTATGCCTTGTTTGAATTGATTGAGTGATATTGATTGTATTTGTCTCATGAGCATATGGGTAGTGTTTTCTCTCTAGACCTCATTCTATTCTTAACTCTCATCTTTTCTAACCCATCAGATGCCTCCGAGAAGCGACACCGATTCTGAAGAGGCGGGAGTTTCAAGGCAGTTGAGACAAAAGATACTCGAGCTTGAAAATTTCGGGATAACAAGGTGCGGATTCCTTGTTCGGCAGAACAAACTTAACGTGTAAAAAAACAATTCATACAAGACACAAGAGAGTCATGTCCCCTTTTACTATATTGCTATAGATGCCATTGAAAAAACTACAAGAAAATTGTAAAAAAAATCGGGAGAACAAGATTACCCTGCACAGTACCAAATCGATTCACACTTCCCTCAACAACAACAAAAAACAAATCAATTCCCACCAAAAGAAAGAATAATGTCCCTTTTTATATGATTACAAATGCCAGGATCTTGAATTTCAATTTTTGAATCCACGTTATGCTGAATTCGAATATATCGTTAGGTGACCTTGCGGTTTATAATTGATGTAGTCGTACATTTTGATCTTCCATCATATATGAACATTTTACTCCACCATGTGAACATATATATTGTCGTCTACCATATGGACTAAATTTGAATCAATTTTCCTTATTTGAATACGATTGTTGTCAAGTTATACAATAATTTAAATATTATCTTGATAAAAAAACATGCATATAGCAGTAATCATATTTCACTATGAACTACATGTACCATACGCTCTCCAATTCAAATATTTGTATCCATTTTATGTTGAATTCAAATCATAGTACATTATTGGTCTAGGTAGCGAGATGTTCAGGATAATCTAAACCCTGTTTTCATATGTATAATTTTTGGCTGAATTGGGACAAGTTTTGGTATAAGCTTCTTGCAAAACCGGAGATTCTCTCAACAAGCCTCGTGGTTCCGAGAGGGAACGTGTCACCTTTGTGTGCGAAACGATATACGCTGCCTCCCCCTGATTTTATTTACAGAGGCAACGTAGAACTATATGAGTGCCCTGTTAAATTTTGGAATTATTTCGGGTTCGTTTTGCCTTTTTATACATTAATTGAGTTTTTGGACTTTTAGTGTGCATAATCTAAATATGAACTGCATGCACATGCTCCGGTGCACCAAAGTTGGTTGAAAAATCACATGTGTGTCCTTGGTTGAATTTCTAGGTCCCATGGAAGAAATGAGAATGAAATTCAAACATCTGGGAGTCGTGACTCGGCCGAGAACATCGAGAAACTTAGATTTTAAATTCATGTAAATCCAAAACTCGCCTGGAAATCATGAAACTTGGCATGGTGTCATGTCATGGCACTAACATGTTGTGGTAAAAAAATGGGCCGATTTGGAAGCTCGTGGTTCTAAGAGGGAACGTGCCACCTTTGAGTGTGAAACAATATACGCTGCCCCCTTTGAGTTTCTTAACAAAGGCAACATAGAACTACATGAGTGCCCTGTTAAATTTTGGAATTATTCCGGGTTCGTTTGTCGTTTTTTATACATTAATTGAGTTTCTGGTCATTTAATGTGCATAAGTCAAATTTGAACTACAAGTACATGCTCTCGTGCACCAAAGTTGGTTGAAAAATCACATTTGTGTCCTCGGGTGAATTTCTAGGTCCCATGCAAGAAATGAGAATAAAATTCAAACATCCGGGCATCGTGGCTCGGCCGGGAACATTGAGAAACTTGGTTTTAAAATTCTTGTAAATCCAAAACACGTCTGAAAATCGTGAAACTTGGCATGGGTGTCATGTCATGGTACTAGCATGCTGTGGTAAAACATTTGGCCGAATAGGAACAGATTTTGGTATAAGCTTCTTGCAAACCGAAGCTTCTCTCAAGAAGTCTCATGGTTATGAGAGGGAACGTGCCACCTTTGAGTGCGAAACGATATACGCTGTCCCCCTTGAGTTTATTTACAAAGGCAACATAGAACTACATGAGTGCCCTGTTAAATTTTGGAATTATTCCGGCTTCGTTTGGCCTTATTTACACATTAATTGAGTTTTTGGTCATTTAATGTGCATAATTCAAATTTGAACTACAAGCACATGCTCCCGTGCACCAAAGTTGGTTGAAAAATCACATTTGTGTCCTCGGGTGAATTTCTAGGTCCCATGCGAAAAATGAGAATAAAATTCAAACATCTGGGCATCGTGGCTCAGTCGAGAACATTGAGAAACTTGGTTTTAAAATCATGAAACTTGGCATGGTGTCATGTCATGGTAGTACCATGCCGTGGTAAAAAAAATTGTCCGAATAGGACAAATTTTGGTATAAGCTTCTTGCAAATCGGAGCTTCTCTCAAGAAGGCTCGTGGTTCTGGGAGGGAACGTGTCACCTTTGTGTGCATAATTCAAATTTGAAATACAAGCACATGTTCCAGTGCACCAAAGTTGGTTGAAAAATCACATGTGTGTCCTCGGGTAAATTTCTAGGTTCCATGCAAGAAATGGGAATGAAATTCAAAATTCTAGGCGTCGTGGCTGGGCTGGAAACATTGAGAAACTTAGTTTTTTAATTCCTGTAAATCCAAAACACGCATGAAAATAATGAAACTTGGCTTGGTGCCATGACATGGCACCAACATGCTGTGGTAATTTTGCAGTCCGATTTGCGAAGGCGCACACATTAACAATCAACAAAGTCATTTTGGAACAAGTGCTGTCACGTTACAATCGAAAACACAAGTATTATTGAAACCGTGGGCATTCTATTTACTACCATTTACGTGCCGCCACACGTCCCCATTTTTATTAGCTAGGAGGCGCCGTGCAGGGTAGCTATTTGAGTACAAGAGGCGTGCGATCAGACCCCTGCGCGTGCTTATCGGGAGGAGAGCCCTTTGACCTCCATCTGCCGTCCACCTCTCTCCCAAGGTCTCCATTAATGGCGCCCGAGCCTCTGTTTAATGGCGTGGCTATGTCTCACTCGACTGAGATTTAAGAGAGAAAAAAGAAAATCTGAAAGCACGGATCTTGATGTAAGATTCGACGGACCTATATAGCATCTACTGCGACTTATAGCAAGACTGATGAATATATAAGGACGATTAATTGTCTTACATAATTAGAAAGATAATTAAAAAAGCCACATGCGGCTACGCCCAAAATACACAAGGGCAAAAGAAGAAGGAAGACAAGGATCTGGCTCGCTGATCTCTACTTTCTTAATGCGTTGCTGCAGGCCGCGGGAACTTGTCTCCGCGGCGAGCGGCGATGAGCTCTTTCGTGTCCCCAAGACGCTGCTAGAGAACATCCACGGATTCCTCCACCAGCCTTTGGCGCTCGTTGCGGAGCATGTCATTCTCGTCCATAAGTTTCTTGACGATGACACCGGTCCTCTTCAACAAGGCACTGGTCTCCTCCTGCTGGTCTGCACTTCAGACGATCTTCGCCCTCAACAGGTCGCGCTCGGCCCGGAGCCTCTCATTGCCCTCCCTTAGTTGCCGGATGACGCCGGTAGCCTGTTCAAACAAGGCTTTCATGTCGTCCTGCAACCTCGCCCAGCCGGAGATCTGATCCATCTGGCTATGGACGATCGCATGCATGCGCCTGTAACAATCGTCGCCTGCCCGCGAGAAATTTTCCCAGGCCGCCGCGACGCGGCGGGACATCTCTGCTGCATTCGCGGCGCAGCGGGACATCTCTGCTGCTTCCGCGGCGTGGCCGGACCAGTCTTCTGCATCGACGGCGCGGCGGGACCTCCGTGCTGCTTCAGTGGCGCGGCGGGACCTCTGTGCTGCTACTTCCACGCGGCGGGACATGTCGGCTGCTTTCGCAGCGAGGCGGGACATCTCTCGTGCTTCCGCTTCCATGCTCGCCTCTCCTTGATGGCAATCTCTCGACCCAGAACTCACGCTGGCCATGGCAGACGCAAGGGAAGGATGCTGAATGACTTATTTGTTTTTGTGGATGAGGAGTTGAGGAGGAATGTGCAGTCATCTTGGCATACTAGTATTTATAACCGAGTACTAATACGCTCCTAAGTGGGAAACCGTTTAGGTTGTGATCGATGTGAACAGGTTTGCAATTCAATATAGCATGGTACTAATACGCTCCTAAGTGGGAAACCGTTTAGGTTGTGATCGGTGTGAACAGGTTTGCAATTCAATATAGCGTGGAGTAATTTGGAATGTGACGAGACGCAAGCTCAAAATTTATTGACAGTTCTAGTTTCGAAGTGCGGCACTATTCCCGGATGGCGTTACGTGGGCACGTGTTCTAGGCCGTGGTGTAGCATATGCCATGGTACTCCCTCCTTTCTGGTTTATAGGGCTTAATTAAAAAATCTCACCAACCAAGGTAGATGGTGAGTGGTGGAATATTTTTTGTAGTTTGCAAAAGCACCTAATTAATGCTCTAGTTTTCCCGCAAAAAATTATGTTTATCAATGCATTAATTGCAATGCATGCATGCATAAAGTACATGCATTGGTCAATTTTCTCTTAATACTTGCATGCAATGATTTAATGCACCTTGGAATCTGAACATGTGATGGGGAACAACCAAATTGAGCCTTATAAAATGGAAAAACTAAAATTTTGAGATAAGCCCTATAAACCGGAAAGGAGGGAGTAGTTCTTTTTCTACTCCCTCCTTTCCGGTTTATAGGGCTTAATTCAAAAATCTCACCAACCAAGGTAGATGGTGAGTGGTGGAATATTTTTTGTAGTTTGCAAAAGCACCTAATTAATGCTCTAGTTTTCCTCAAAAAATTATATTTATCAATGCATTAATTGCAATGCATGCATGCATAAAGTACATGCATTGGTCAATTTTCTCTTAATACTTGCATGGAATGATTAAATGCACCTTGGAATCTGAACATGTGATGGGGAACAGCCAAATTGAGCCTTATAAAATGGAAAAACTAAAATTTTGAGATAAGCCCTATAAACCGGAAAGGAGGGAGTACTTCTGTGTGCGTGCAATAACTGGCACCGTCGTATACACATCTTACGGTTAATGGGGCGTTCGACAGGAATAGCCGCGTGGCGAGCTATTGGCTAGTCTTTTTTTCAGATGCATTAAACCTATCTCTCGGGACTTCTCGCACGCACCATCGTGCCACCCACAAAAACTTGTACTCTGAGTTTAGTACGTTATACAGGAAGAGAAGAGGTGCACGCACGCACTCGTCCTCTCACACACGCGTCTGATTTTTCTCAAAAAGGAGGATGATGACCCCCGGCCTTTGCATCTGGGAGTCACACACGCATCTGTAGCTACGAATTGTAGTGTTCTTAACCATCCGATTGGCTCTATCATGGATGTACCTATATACTAAAACATGTCTAGATACATCTATATTTTGATAAATGGAAGGCATGTATTGTGGAACGGAGGGAGTGCTTGTCATCAAAATGGATAAAAAGGGACGTATCTAGAACTAAAATACGTCTACATACATCTCCTTTTATCCATTTTGATGACAAGTAGTACTTCTTACCCAAAGGAACTTTATATCCAACAGACACAAAATATCCGTTCGACTGTTGGAAATTACTGATCTGATGTCGAAGTAATTGCTGCATCGCCACCAAAACCCACCATTTCTTAAGCTAAAGTAGACCGAGGTAATCCCTATATTAGCATATTACTAAGATAAATAGAAGGCACTGTAGAAACATTTAGGACGTGAGCTTGTCAATCTGAATGTGGAGGGACACCAGCTTAGCCCCGGCCAGCAGCTTGGGCGGAACTGTGAAGAAGGTCAGCTCCTGCACGTCGACATCGTTGGGATCCTTGCTGCTTGTCACCTCCATTTCCACCTTGACGGCGTAGGTCGTGCCTTTGGGCTCCCCCGGCAGGCCGTTCGCCCACAGCTAGGCCACGTAGTGCGGCAGTGGGGACGCCCCCGCTCTGATGCAGACGACCGACACGGCGATAGGCGTGCCGATGTCGAGCATGCCGCCGACCAAGAAAAACGCGCGGCCGTCCTCCTCCGCGAACAGCAAGAGCCGTGGCTCTGAAGTGGCACTTGCAGCTGGAGCACCTTGCCGTACTGGATCCTGTGCACGGGCATGGGATGCGCGGTGATGATGTGGTGGTAGAGCGCCGGCGGCGGGCCTTCGTAGCCGCAGACGGGCACGGGGCATTTGCAGGGCACGAGCGGACACACGCTCTGGTGATCGGCGAGCTTGTGGTAAGTGACGTAGAGCCCACAGCCTTCGTGCGGGCACTCCACCCTCACCGACGAAAGGACGACGTCCACCGCCGTGTTCCGCATGTCAAAGCCACCGCCGCGCTCGCACTTCTGGCACTGCCGCTGGTTCCCAGGGCGCTCGACGCGGCAGTCCGCGCAGGCCAGGTGCCCTCCCTTTCACTGCAGAAATCAATCGAACATCACATCAATCAAGAAACCTGCACCTTGCTCAATCAGCCGAACGGACAAGGTGTATTCGAACCTCATACACTGGAGGCGTCAAGGGGCAGAGGCACAAGGGGCAGTGGAGCACGGTGAGGTCTATTGAGACCTTAGAGAGCTCCATCGTCGGGTCCGGTTCGGTCTGCATAATCTCGGCCTCCTCGTGCACAACCATCTCTCGCTTGGGCCGGGGCATTACAAAGCTTTACTGTCACATATTTTATACTACTTCAAGGTGCATTAAATCAACACATGCAAGTATCAAAAGGAGAGTCACGGCATGCATGCATGCGTTGTAATTAATGCATCGGTAAACGCAAATTATTGAAATATATCGAGTGCAGTGCTTTGATGTGTCGCATCAACTCGTACATCAACGAGAAGTTTGATTATCCTCTCCCTCGTGGACTTAACTGCACCTGCCTTTGGCTGTATGACAGGTTGGCCACCCACCTGTCGGGCCCACCTATCATACACGCAAAGGTAGGAGCATCCCTCCCTCGCCCATGAGCGTGGTGGCTGGCAAGACTAGGAGAAGCTTTCGCTACACGCTCTCCCTCCCGCACGCGGTGGACATGCAGCAGTTCAATCGGTGTCAGATGGCCAGAAGCATACTGTTACTCCTCCAGTGTAGTAGTACTCCATCATTGTTCGACTTCCCGAACAGGCGAAGAGCCAAGCGCAACCCGGACGCTTGTGTGGCAGTTTCATGTGTAGAGTAGTCTAGGATAGCGTGTACCGTGCCTGTAAGCTTAAAATCGTTGGGGTCGGCTCCATGCTATGTGGCCGTCTCGAAGTTTTTTTAAAATTAAAATAGTCTTCTGGCCCTACCTGTCACCCTGGTGATTGTAGCTTGCACGCTCATCTGGTCAAGACAGGAATATATATTTTAATTTGTGGTGGGTAAATGTTAGAGGTTGCAGCAAATATATTGTACACTGCGGGTCTTTCAGCCAAGTTTAGAGGCAAGCATGTGGGGCCAGTGCTATGATGTGTCGCGTCAACTCGTATAACAAGGATAAGCTTGATTTTACTGCTACACGCCTTCTCCTCGCCCATGCGCGCGGTTGCTCGCAAATGAGGACATGCTTTTGCTTACTTCTACAACAAGCTATCCCTCCCGCTCACGGTGGACGGACATGCAGCAGTGGATTCGACAGTGTAGAAGCAGTAGTAGTAACATCATTGTTCGTCTTCTCGAAGAGGCGAAGAGCCAAGCGCAACCCGAACGTGGCAGTTGCGAACATTGGAGCACGCATATAGCCAGGCTCTTGCATGAGACAAAATTGCTATGTGAGCCCACTATTGTACTAGTACGTACAACTACTTGCTAGTATAGCCCTGTAAACCAGAAAGGAGTATTTGCCCTTCTAGAGATTTCAACAAGTGACTAGACTACACCGAGACGGAGTACATATGGAGCAAAATGAGTGAATCTGCACCGTAAATAAATGCGTAGTTCTATCGTTTTCCTCTCCGAGGTGCACAATATTGAGTATACTGACTAGTCTCTTTTTGACACGCATTTACGTTTTTTACACAGTACAGACGCAAGCGCTCATATACACGCGCATACACTCACCCCTATGAACGCACACACGCACGACACTATCATCTTGAAATTTACGAAGTCACCATAGGCACCTCGTCGTTGACGGGAACGTATGCTGACTCCTGACACACAATAGACGCGAGTGGCAGTCACCTCCATCGGTGCTTGAATGCTAAGGTGGGAGAGGGTAGCGGTTCCCGAGACATTAAACGGTCAATGATGCATCCTCAATTACATGCAGAGGGAATTAATTGGAGAAGCATAATAGAGCCAGCACGATGTGAATGCAACAGAGTTTGGACTCTCATATAAAGGTGCCCCACCACTCCAATCCATCTACTCCCAAGTCTCTTGGCAACACTACTCACTCCAATCCAAGACCAAGTGACCAGAAGCCACAAGCACCTATGGAGGCGTTTGACGCGAGCGGCAGTCGGCTGTACCAAATCATCCAAGGTGCCGGCCTGCGTCCCCGCACCGTGCAGCATTTCCAGACGGTGCTGGCGACCGCCGGCATCATAGCCCTCGCCGACGCCGGCTTCCCCTCTCGCATGGACGACATGATGGTCAACTCCATCCGCAAGTTCACCGCCATCAAGAAGCACGCAGACGACCTTGCCGTACTGCTCCAGCCCGTGCGCCCAGGCTCCTCATTGCCTGCCACCCTCATCGGCCTCCATGGTGACGAACTCTTTCAAGCCCTAGTGGCCCTGCAGGTGCCGGAGGTCGCGACGAAGAATGTGCACCTTGAGGCCGCACTCGCCGCGCAGCGCCTCGCCATGCAAGAAACCGTCGACCTGCACATCCACGTCTACGAGGAAACCGTCTACATAGGCCACTACAAGGCAAGCGAGGACAGAAAGACGTTGGCCTTCTTCCAGCAGCTGGAATATTTGGACGCCATTGTTCAAAAGCACGTCGACCTGGCCACGAAAGCCGCTGCTACTTAGGCGCCGTTCGGTGGGCCGGCGCCCTGAGTCGAGGAGGTGGACATCATCGATGGATGCATCTCTTCTTCTTGCCTCCTGTAACTAGCACTGCATCGCCTCGTGGCCTTAATGTTTTATTAGTATAGTACTCCCTCCGTTCCCAAATATAAGTCTTTCTAAAGATTCCAGCAAGTGACTACTACATACGGAGCAAAATGAGTGAATCTACACTCTAAACTATGTCTACATACATCTGTATGTTGTATTCCGTTTGAAATAGTATCTAAAAAGGCTTATATTTAGGAACGGAGGGAGTATATGGCATTTTTATTCCAGTCGTAACGTTCTCACTATGAGGTGGGGCCGCAGTTGAGCAAACCCACCCCGCCCACCGGGCGTCGGCCGAGTTTAAAATTAGAAGAGAGAAACGAGAGAGGAGAGCTAGCTGTAGCATGGACGCTGTTGTCAGATGGGACTCGTGTTGATAGAGTAGGAGTACTAAGCACTCCTGCCTCTTTTTTTTGAGGGAAAAATTAGTCGTATGTCTAGTACCACTAGTTGGGTGCGTGCGACCTATAGCTGTCATCACTTTAGGTCTCCTTTTTGAACCGCAGCTACGCTTCATAGTACATATTTTTTCACGCATTTATCCTCCTATATGTACTCCTAGGCTATTTCCACGTGCTCCCATTCGCCGACATGTGGGACATAGAGCATCTGGGTCGTAGTGCATGCATGACTTGGAGCATATGCCGGGGTACTTTACATTTCAGACGTCACGAATTACATGCAAACCCCCCGCAGAAGAATAAATAAATGAATAAATTAGTACATGAAACCGGATTATTTTCATAGAAACCGGAGCATGTTCATTAAAATTTGGACATAACACGTTTATAAAAAATGACCGGACCTAAACCAGTCTAAGGGCCTCTTTGATTTTTCCCGCAAAAAAAGGGCCTCTTTGATTCGCAGGATACTGAAAACACAGGAATGGGGAAAGTATGATGGCGATGAACCGAGACGAGGAGAACTCTAACTCAGTTAGTGGTTAGAGTTAGATTCTAACCCTGAACTAACTCTAAACCAAAGAGGTGTATGGATGGCAGGGTTAGATTGACAATAAATTCTCTTTCTCAATCATTTGACTACTTTGGACCCTATTTCCTGCCGGATTTGGTGTGGCCGGCTCTTCTGTGGCCTCCTCCCGCTCACAATTGACATAAACGAACCATCTTTACAAATCAAGCATGCAAAACATGATAATTTTTACTTTGTCCATACAAATGAGTTATCCCACTTAAACATACAAGTCGTCAATCAAGCTTCACAAAAAAAACACTCCATGAAACAAAGCATGAGCTAACTCATCACGGAAGTCATTCATGATAGGGAGGGAGCCCGGAGCCCCTCACGCACCGAGGGAGGAGCTCGCCATCGTCGCTCTGGAGGAAGGCTCTGTAGAGCCCAAGCCCGGGAACCCCTCCGACGCCGGCCCTTGCGAGTTGAGGTCGACACCGGCATGGGTAGCAGGGCCGCTTGCCGCCGACTGGGAACTTAATCTTTGGGCCTCTAGAAATAATGCAAGCCTGTAACTAAAATACCTAGAAAGGTGAACTGAATCTTTGGGCCTTTAGAAATAATGCAAGCCTGAAACTGAAATACCTAGAAAGGTGAACTGAATCTTTGGGCCTCTAGAAATAATGCAAGCCTGAAACTGAAATACCTAGAAAGGTGAACTGAATCTTTGGGCCTCTAGAAAGATTTATTACCTCCTCAAGCAGCATCAAACAATTCCATGCGTGCACCACAAATCTATACCAAGTTTGATCAGGATCTACTTTTCCAAATCAGAATTAGCGCTAGAGCGAGCAAGATCAATGATATGGCTGTGAGACAAAGAAGGAACGAACAAACTCACCCCTCTCGCGACCTCCCTGGTAGATGCGCCGCCGCCGCGCATGACAGAGGGAGAAAAACGACCGGTGAAGGGGGAGCGGAGCGGGGCGACCTTCGAAGGCCGGAGGGAGAGGGCTGCCGGAGTAGGGCGGCGGAGGCCGGAAGGAGAGGGCGGCCGGAGGAGAGAGAGGGCGAGCGGCGCTTGGGCGGGCGGCCCTATGGGGAACAGAGAGGAGTCATGCGAGAGGGGGGAGCGATCTGGTGCGGGTAGGGGAGATTTTTTTAGTTCTCTTTTAGTGGGCCCAAGGATAATTGACCCAATTAGAACGTCTCTGCCGGGCTAGTTTTTTTAGCTAGGTTAGAGCAAACTAGCTCAAACTAACCCCTCTTGTTTCGATAATTTGAGGCTATTTCAACCCAAACTAGCTCTAACTCAGGGATCCAAACAAAGAGGAGTGTTACTGTACATGCTACAGTGTGGACCGTAGCACATTGTTTTTTATGGCCATATCACCACATTGTTTTCTATTGCTGGTTCACTGGGCTACCGTGGTTCGCACTGCTGGTTCACTGGGCTGCTGTGGTTCGCACTGCTGGTTCACTGGGCTGCCGTGGTTCGCACTCCTCCGACCTGAGTAGTAGTAGTACTAGTATATACCGCATCATTCTTTGCTCCTTCTTACTACTCCGACATGTGGGAGAGCCAGCATCCGGGTCGACGTGTCATGCACCAGATTAGAGCGCGGAACGAAAGGGGGCATCACCCCGGTCGGAGCGCGAGTAATTCATGACTATAGTGAGTGGTCATATCACAAGTCTTTCCAGCAGTAACACACCGTCAAATCGCACAGCCCGACCTTTCCAGCAGTATGTTTGAGAATCAGCCACTCGCTCCCCCTCCTCGCCTCTCTGTCAAACCGCCTACCCGAAAACTGCCGCGCGTACTGCCCGGGAAAAGCCCCGCCCTCAACTTTTAACTACGCGAAAATAGTTCGAGCTTGTTCGTTCTATATAAATACAGTACTTACTGTATGTTTATTCACCCGTGGGGTTGTTCAATGAATGGAGAGGCGGGGAGCACAAGTGAACAATAGTAGTACTACTAGTAGTAAGTAGGAGTCGTACAGTAGTCACCTTAAATAGGGAGTTTCTTTTCTTTAATGCCACGTACACAAATTGAAACGCTTTTTGTGGAGAGAAAAAGATAATCACTCCACTATATATGTACGCAGGGGCCTGAGCGCTTGCTTTACTAGGGTTGCTCTCTTCATTCTCTCATCCTCTCCAGATATAGACAAGACAGCGGTGGCGACATTTTCTCTCTGCTCACCGCTGGTCACAGATCCGGCCGGATCCCTTCGGCCGGTGTGTGTAGAGGACTAAAAGGTGCATCGTTCACGCGGTCATCGCCGCCGAGGGAGGAAACCCGCAGCTGCCGGACGGGCCCGATCCTTTGCCCGTGCCGTTCTCTCTGACATAGCGCTGGCTCGGGAGGTCCTCTGACCCTTTTTCCTCCCTGCCGTATTGTCCGCAGATCCGACCTGCCGCCGCCGACATCCCGGCGACCCTCAGATATAAGTTTTTTGAAAGCGGCCTTGCTCTACTGCCCCAGCTCCCCACGTGTCTGCATGTGCATCTTTTTCTACTCCCATCAGCTCTTCCAAAGCCACCTAAATTTTTAGTATTATTAGAGGTAAAGCTACTTCATGCATTTGAATCTAGGGCTTTGTTCAAACAACGAAGAAAGGGGGGAAAGTTGTAGCATGAATCTAGGACTTGATTCAAAGAGGAAATAATATGGTGAAAGTAGTAGAGACCGGATACCCAAGTGGTCTCTTAGTTGAAAAGGGAAATAATGGGAAAACGCAGTACAAACTGGATAAGGAACATATCTGTTATTGGTTGAAAAAAGGATAGAAAGTGGCGGCTGGTGGACAAGTCAACAGAGTATGTCCAGGATTAGATTTGCTGTCCTCGCATAGTAAAAGGTCTCCAGGATTAGAATTGCTGCCCTCACATAGTAAAAGGTCTCAGGATTAGATTTGCTGCCCTCACATAGTAAAAGGTCTCCAGGATTAGATTTGCTTCCCTCACATAGTAAAAGGTCTCCAGGATTAGATTTGCTGCCCTCACATAGTACAAGGTCTCCAGGATTAGGTTTGCTGCCCTCACATAGCATGAACAAACTCGGCATCACCACTTTATGCCTCCTTGTAGGTACATTGTGCTGATGCGTCCACTGTCGCATGTCCTTATACCAACCTTTTGCTGTTGTTAATGTAAGGGCGCATGTAAAATGAAGCGATCACACTGTTACCTTAGGGACATGTCTAACCAGTGTTATTGTTAATCTAATTCCTCCAGTGATAAGATGCAATTAAACTATGTTACAAATGGCACTCCTGCTGTTTTCCCCAGTATGATAAGTAAGTTGCTCCTTTACGCTGCTGAGTGTCCTAGTGTCCCCACGGTCCCATGCCCTTAAACCAACTCTTTAGCTGCTGTTGATTTACTGTGTCTGGTAAACAAGCAATGCCACCATTAAAGTAATCCCACGAGGAATCTCATTGTTGATCGTAATGCTTCTGGTAACATGAAGCATCGCTGACGTTTTAAAATTTCTACTGTCCTTGCGTGATTGCCATGAACATAATTAAGATGCTTCTTTTCATTTTGTATATCTTTCGTATATTATTATTGACCAACAACTGTTTACTTTCTATCTTTTTGTGCAGATAGGGATATCCATTTCACCTTGTTGCTATTGTGACCTTTTGGTGAACTGCACAAAACACTTTTTTTGGAATGAGTGTCTTGTGCAGTTCAACTAAAATGTCACGTGGGCAACGTCTCTCAGTTTTGGTGGAACTGCACAAAATGGTGATTGGAGTTTCCAAAATCTCCGTCAAGTTCTGTTGGTAATCTCGTGCAACATTTTATTAGCCTTTGCAAGATGAGCCGTCACTGTCACCACAATGGCACTTTATTTTAGTCGAACTACACAAAAGGATAAGAAAATTATAGTTGCACCTTACATGAGCCGGACAACCAACCTTAATTTTCCTCAATTTTAGTGCAACTACTAAAGAAGAACCTGCCAACTCACGAGAGCAAGTACTTCTTGCTAGCTGAATGATGCGATCTTTGCTTCATTTCAGGTGAACTGCAGAAAAAGGCGCTTGAATTGAATCATGGAGCTGGAGGTTGACCTCATCCTAGTGGAGCTACAGGTTGAGTTCAAGGAGGCCACTATTAAAGTGAAATCATGCTCTTCTTGTTTGTGCTGTGCAAACAGGAATACTCAACTATGAATGTTGTGACGGTCAAGAGCATTCGCCAAGTTCTTCGATTGTATGACATGGCTAGCCAAGATGGATTTAATCCCGATATTCGCTTTATCAAAAGGCTCTAATGGGTTGGTTCTGAATCTTGCAAGCTGGGAATCAATGAGATGTGTAGGCATCTTTGTTGTACTTATTATTTGAATCTTATTTGTTGGTTCTGAATCTTGCAAGCTGGGAATCAATGGGATGTGTAGGCATCTTTGTTGTACTTATTATTTGGATCTTATTTGTTGGTTCTGAATCTTGCAAGCTGGGAATCAATGAGATGTGTAGGCTGAAGGAAATATGCCCTAGAGGCAATAATAAAGTATTATATATTTCCTTATATCATGATAAATGTTTATTATTCATGCTAGAATTGTATTAACCGGAAACATAATACATGTGTGAATACATAGACAAACAAAGTGTCACTAGTATGCCTCTACTTGACTAGCTCGTTAATCAAAGATGGTTATGTTTCCTAGCCATAGACATGAGTTGTTATTTGATTAACGGGATCACCTCATTAGGAGAATGACGTGATTGACATGACCCATTACGTTAGCTTAGCACCCGATCGTTTAGTATGTTGCTATTGCTTTCTTCATGACTTATACATGTTCCTAAGACTATGAGATTATGCAACTCCCGTTTACCGGAGGAACACTTTGTGTGCTACCAAACGTCACAACGTAACTGGGTGATTATAAAGGTGCTCTACAGGTGTCTCCAAAGGTACTTGTTGGGTTGGCGTATTTCGAGATTAGGATTTGTCACTCCGATTGTCGGAGAGGTATCTCTAGGCCCACTCGGTAATGCACATCACTATAAGGCTTGCAAGCATTGTGACTAATGAGTTAGTTACGGGATGATGTATTACGGAACGAGTAAAGAGACTTGCCGGTAACGAGATTGAACTAGGTATCGAGATACCGACGATCGAATCTCGGGCAAGTAACATACCGATGACAAAGGGAACAACGTATGTTGTTATGCGGTCTGACCGATAAAGATCTTCGTAGAATATGTGGGAGCCAATATGGGCATCCAGGTCCCGCTATTGGTTATTGACCGGAGAGGTGTCTCGGTCATGTCTATATTGTTCTCGAACCCAAAGGGTCCGCACGCTTAAAGTTATGATGACAGTTATATTATGAGTTTATGTGATTTGATGTACCGAAGGTTGTTCGGAGTCCCGGATGTGATCACGGACATGACGAGGAGTCTCGAAATGGTCGAGACGTAAAGATTGATATATTGGACGACTATATTCGGACACCGAAAGTGTTCCGGAGAAGTTTCGGATTAAACCAGAGTGCCGGAGGGTTACCGGAACCCCCCGGGGAAGTATTGGGCCTTAGTGGGCCTTGAGGGGAGAAAGAGGGCAGCAGCCATGAGGTGGTGCGCCCCCTCCCAGAGGAGTCCTAGTTGGACTAGGAGAGGGGGGCGCAGCCCCCTTTCCCTCTCCCTCTCCCTCTCTTTCCTTCCCGCCTTCTTTTCCTAGTAGGACTAGGAAAGGGGAGTCCTACTCCTACTAGGAGGAGGACTCCCCCCTCTCCTTGGCGCGTCCCATAGGCAGCCGGCCTCCCCTTGCTCCTTTATATATGGGGGCAGGGGGGCACCTAAGAACACACTTGATATACGATATTTTAGCCGTGTGCGGTGCCCCCCTCCACCAGATTACACCTCGATAATACCGTCGCGAAGCTTAGGCGAGGCCCTGCGTCGGTGGAACATCATCATCGTCACCACGCCGTCGTGCTGACGAAACTCTCCCTCAACACTCGGCTGGATCGGAGTTCGAGGGACGTCATCGAGCTGAACGTGTGTAGAACTTCGGAGGTGCCGTACGTTCGGTAATTGATCGGTCGGATCGTGAAGACGTTCGACTACATCAACCGCGTTGTGATAACGCTTCCGCTGTCGGTCTACGAGGGTACGTGGACAACACTCTCCCCTCTCGTTGCTATGCATCACCATGATCTTGCGTGTGCGTAGGAATTTTTTTTGAAATTACTACGTTCCCCAATAGTGGTATCAGAGCCTGGTTTTATGCGTTGATGCTATGCACGAGTAGAACACAAGTGAGTTGTGGGCGATATAAGTCATACTGCTTACCAGCATGTCATACTTTGGTTCAGCGGTATTGTGAGATGAAGCGGCCCGGACCGACATTACGCGTACGCTTACGCGAGACTGGTTTCACCGTTCGGAGCACTCGTTGCTTAAAGGTGACTGGCGGGTGTCTGTCTCTCTCACTTTAGTTGAACCGAGTGTGGCTACGCCCGGTCCTTGCGAAGGTGAAAACAGCACCAACTTGACAAACTATCGTTGTGGTTTTGATGCGTAGGTAAGAACGGTTCTTGCTAAGCCCGTAGCAGCCACGTAAAACTTGCAACAACAAAGTAGAGGACGTCTAACTTGTTTTTGCAGGGCATGCTGTGATGTGATATGGTCAAGACATGATGTGATATAATGTGTTGTATGAGATGATCATGTTTTGTAATCGAGTTATCGGCAACTGGCAGGAGCCATATGGTTGTCGCTTTATTGTATGAGATGCAATCGCCATGTAATAGTTTTACTTTATCACTAAGCGGTAGCGATAGTCGTAAAAGCAATAAGTTGGTGAGATGACAACGATACTACGATGGAGATCAAGGTGTCGAGCCGGTGACGATGGTGATCATAATGGTGCTTTGGAGATGGAGATCACAAGCACAAGATGATGATGGCCATATCATATCACTTATATTGATTGCATGTGATGTTAATCCTTTATGCATCTTATCTTGCTTTGTTTGACGGTAGCATTATAAGACGATCTCTCACTAAAATTTCAAGATAAAAGTGTTCTCCTTGAGTATGCACCGTTGCAAAAGTTCTTCGTGCTGAGACACCACGTGTTAATCGGGTGTGATAGGCTCTACGTTCAAATACAACGGGTGCAAAACAGTTGCACACGCGGAATACTCGGGTTAAACTTGACGAGCCTAGCATATACAGATATGGCCTCGGAACACAGAGACCGAAAGGTCAAGCGTGAATCATATAGTAGATATGATCAACATAGTGATGTTCACCATTGAAACTACTCCATCTCACGTGTTAATCGGACATGGTTTAGTTGCTTTGGATCACGTAATCACTTAGATGATTAGAGAGATGTCTATCTAAGTGGGAGTTCTTAAGTAATATGATTAATTGAACTTAAATTTATCATGAACTTAGTCCTGATAGTATTTTGCAAATTATGTTGTAGATCAATAGCTCGCGTTGTTGCTTCCCTGCTTATTTCTGATATGTTCCTAGAGAAAAATTATGTTGAAAGATGTTAGTAGCAAAGATGCGGATTGGATCCGTGATCTGAGGATTATCCTCATTGCTGCACAGAAAAAATTATGTCCTTGATGCACCGCTAGGTGACAGACCTTTTGCAGGAGCAGATGCAGACGTTATGAACGTTTGGCTAGCTCAATATGATGACTACTTGATAGTTTAGTGCACCATGCTTAACGGCTTAGAATCGGGACTTCAAAGACGTTTTGAACGTCATGGACCATATGAGATGTTCCAGGAGTTGAAGTTAATATTTCAAGCAAATACCCGAGTTGGGAGATATGAAGTCTCCAACAAGTTCTATAGCTAAAAGATGGAGGAGAATCGCTCAACTAGTGAGCATGTGCTCAGATTGTCTGGGTACTACAATCGCTTGAATCAAGTGGGAGTTAATCTTCCAGATAAAATAGTGATTGACAAATTCTCTAGTCACCATCACCAAGTTAGTAGAACTTCGTGATGAACTATAGTATGCAAGGGATGACGAAAGTAATTCCCAAGCTCTTCATGATGCTGAAATCGACGAAGGTAGAAATCAAGAAAAACATCAAGTGTTGATGGTTAACAAGACCACTAGTTTCAAGAAAAGGGCAAAGGGATAGAAGGGGAACTTCAAGAAGAACGGCAAGCAAGTTGCTGCTCAAGTGAAGAAGCCTAAGTCTGGTCCTAAGCCTGAGACTAAGTGCTTCTACTGCAAAGGAACTGGTCACTGGAGGCGGAACTGCCCCAAGTATTTGGTGGATAAGAAGGATGGCAAAGTGAACAAAGGTATATTGGATATACATGTTATTGATGTGTACTTACTAGTGTTTATAGCAACCCCTCAGTATTTGATACTGGTTCAGTTGCTAAAGAGTAGTAACTCGAAAACGGAGTTGCAGAATAAACAGAGACTAGTAAAAGGCGAGGTGACGATGTGTGTTGGAAGTAGTTCCAAGATTGATATGATCATCATCGCACACTCCCTATACTTTCGGGATTAGTGTTGAAACTAAATAAGTGTTATTTGGTGTTTGCGTTGAGCATGAATATGATTTGATCATGTTTATTGCAATACGGTTATTCATTTAAGTTAGAGAACAATTGTTGTTCTGTTTACATGAATAAAAACCTTTTATGGTCATACACACCAACGAAAATGGTTTGTTGGATCTCAGTGATACACATATTCATAATATTGAAGCCAAAAGATGCAAAGTTAATAATGATAGTGCAACTTATTTGTGGCACTGCCGTTTAGGTCATATTGGTGTAAAGCGCATGAAGAAACTCCATACTGATGGGATTTTGGAATCACTTGATTATGAATCACTTGATGCTTGCGAACCGTGCCTCATGGGCAAGATGACTAAAACGCCGTTCTCCGGAACTATGGAGAGAGCAACAGATTTGTTGGAAATCATACATACAGATGTATGTGGTCCGATGAATATTAAGGCTCGCAGCAGGTATCATTATTTTCTGATCTTCACAGATGATTTGAGCAGATATAGGTATATCTACTTAATGAAACATAAGTCTGAAACATTTGAAAAGTTCAAAGAATTTCAGAGTGAAGTGGAGAATCATCGTAACAAGAAAATAAAAGTTTCTACGATATGATCGTAGAGGTAAAATATTTGAGTTACGAGTTTGGCCTTCAGTCAAAACAAAGTGAAATAGTTTCACTACTCACGCCACCTGGAACACCACAACATAATGGTGTGTCCGAACGTCATAACCGTACTTTATTGGATATAGTGCAATCTATGATGTCTCTTACCAATTTACCACTATCGTTTTGGGGTTATGCATTAGAGACAGCTACATTCACGTTAAATAGGGCACCATCAAAATCTGTGGAGACGACGCCTTATGAACTGTGGTTTGGCAAGAAACCAAAGTTGTCGTTTCTTAAAGTTTGGGGTTGCGATGCTTATGTGAAAAGGTTTCATCCTGATAAGCTCAAACCCAAATCGGAGAAATGTGTCTTCATAGGATACCCAAAGGAGACGGTTGGGTACACCTTCTATCACAGATCCGAAGGCAAGACATTCGTTGCTAAGAATGGATCCTTTCTAGAGAAGGAGTTTTCTCTCGAAAGATGTGAGTGGGAGGAAAGTAGAACTTGATGAGGTAACTGTACCTGCTCCCTTATTGGAAAGTAGTTCATCACAGAAATCTGTTCCTGTGACTCCTACACCAATTAGTGAGGAAGTTAATGATGATGATCATGTAACTTCAGATCAAGTTACTACCAAACCTCGTAGGTAAAGCAGAGTAAGATCCGCACCAGAGTGGTACAGTAATCCTCTTCTGGAGGTCATGTTACTAGACCATGGCGAACCTACGAACTATGAAGAAGCGATGGTGAGCCCAGATTCCGCAAAATGGCTTGAGGCCATGAAATCTGAGATAAGATCCATATATGAGAACAAAGTATGGACTTTGATTGACTTGCCCAATGATCGGCGAGCCATTGAGATTAAATGGATCTTCAAGAGGAAGACGGACGCTGATAGTAGTGTAACTATCTACAAAGCTAGAATTGTCGCAAAAGGTTTTCGACAAGTTCAAGATGTTGACTACGATGAGAGTTTCTCACTCGTATCTATGCTTAAGTCTGTCCGAATCATGTTAGCAATTGCCGCATTTTATGAAATATGGCAAAGGGATAAACAAAATTGCATTCCTTAATGGATTTATTAAAAAGAGTTGTATATGATGCAACCGGAAGGTTTTGTCGATCCAAAGGGAGCTAACAAAATATGCAAGCTCCACTGATCCATCTATGGACTGGTGCAAGCATCTCGGAGTTGGAATATATACTTTGATAAGTTTATCAAAGAATATAGTGTTATACAGACTTGCGGTGAAGCCTGTATTTACAAGAAAGTGAGTGGGAGCACTACAACATTTCTGATAAGTATATGTGAAGGACATATTGTTGATCAGAAATAATGTAGAATTATTCTGCAAAGCATAAAGGAGTGTTTGAAAGAAGTTTTTCAAAGATAAACCTCGGTGAAGCTGCTTACATATTGAGCATCAAGATCTATAGAGATAGATCAAAACGCTTGATAAGTTTTTTCAATGAGTACATACCTTAACAAGATTTTGAAGTAGTTCAAAATAGAACAGTCAAAGAAAGAGTTCTTGCCTGTGTTACAAGGTGTGAAATTGAGTAAGACTCAAAGCCCGACCACGGCAGAAGATAGAAAGAGAATGAAAGTCATTCCCTATGCCTTGGCCATAGGTTCTATAAAGTATGCCATGCTGTGTACCAGATCTATTGTATACCCTACATTGATTTTGGCAAAGGAGTACAATAGTGATCTAGGAGTAGATCACTGGACAGCGGTCAAAATTATCCTTAGTGGAATAAGGATATGTTTCTCGATTATGGAAGTGACAAAAGGTTCATCGTAAAGGGTTACGTCGATGCAAGTTTTGACACTAAATCTAGATGACTCTGAGTCTCGGTCTAGATACATATTGAAAGTGGGAGCAATTAGCTAGAGTAGCTCCGTGCAGAGCATTGTAGACATAGAAATTTGCAAAATACTTACGGATCTGGATGTGACAGACCCGTTGACTAAAATTATCTCACAATCAAAACATGATCACACCTTAGTACTCTTTGGGTGTTAATCACATAGCGATGTGAACTAGATTATTGACTCTAGTAAACCCTTTGAGTGTTGGTCACATAGAGATGTGAACTATGGGTGTTAATCACATGGTGATGTGAATTATTGATGCTAAATCACATGGCGATGTGAACTAGATTATTGACTCTAGTGCAAGTGGGAGACTGAAGGAAATATGCCCTAGAGGCAATAATAAAGTATTATATATTTCCTTATATCATGATAAATGTTTATTATTCATGCTAGAATTGTATTAACCGGAAACATAATACATGTGTGAATACATAGACAAACAAAGTGTCACTAGTATGCCTCTACTTGACTAGCTCGTTAATCAAAGATGGTTATGTTTCCTAGCCATAGACATGAGTTGTTATTTGATTAATGGGATCACCTCATTAGGAGAATGACATGATTGACATGACCCATTACGTTAGCTTAGCACCCGATCGTTTAGTATGTTGCTATTGCTTTCTTCATGACTTATACATGTTCCTAAGACTATGAGATTATGCAACTCCCGTTTACCAGAGGAACACTTTGTGTGCTACCAAACGTCACAACGTAACTGGGTGATTATAAAGGTGCTCTACTGGTGTCTCCAAAGGTACTTGTTGGGTTGGCGTATTTCGAGATTAGGATTTGTCACTCCGATTGTCGGAGAGGTATCTCTAGGCCCACTCGGTAATGCACATCACTATAAGGCTTGCAAGCATTGTGACTAATGAGTTAGTTACGGGATGATGTATTACGGAACGAGTAAAGAGACTTGCCGGTAACGAGATTGAACTAGGTATCGAGATACCGACGATCGAATCTCGGGCAAGTAACATACCGATGACAAAGGGAACAACGTATGTTGTTATGCGGTCTGACCGATAAAGATCTTCGTAGAATATGTGGGAGCCAATATGGGCATCCAGGTCCCGCTATTGGTTATTGACCGGAGAGGTGTCTCGGTCATGTCTACATTGTTCTCGAACCCAAAGGGTACGCACGCTTAAAGTTACGATGACAGTTATATTATGAGTTTATGTGATTTGATGTACCGAAGGTTGTTCGGAGTCCCGGATGTGATCACGGACATGACGAGGAGTCTCGAAATGGTCGAGACATAAAGATTGATATATTGGACGACTATATTCGGACACCGGAAGTGTTCCGGAGAAGTTTCGGATTAAACCGGAGTGCCGGAGGGTTACCGGAACCCCCCGGGGAAGTATTGGGCCTTAGTGGGCCTTGAGGGGAGAAAGAGGGCAGCAGCCATGAGGTGGTGCGCCCCCTCCCAGAGGAGTCCTAGTTGGACTAGGAGAGGGGGGCGCAGCCCCCTTTCCCTCTCCCTCTCCCTCTCTTTCCTTCCCCCCTTCTTTTCCTAGTAGGACTAGGAAAGGGGAGTCCTACTCCTACTAGGAGGAGGACTCCCCCCCTCTCCTTGGCGTGCCCCATAGGCAGCTGGCCTCCCCTTGCTCCTTTATATACGGGGGCAGGGGGGCACCTAAGAACACACTTGATATACGATATTTTAGCCGTGTGCGGTGCCCCCCTCCACCAGATTACACCTCGATAATACCGTTGCGAAGCTTAGGCGAAGCCCTGCGTCGGTGGAACATCATCATCGTCACCACGCCGTCGTGCTGACGAAACTCTCCCTCAACACTCGGCTGGATCGGAGTTCGAGGGACGTCATCGAGCTGAACGTGTGTAGAACTTCGGAGGTGCCGTACGTTCGGTACTTGATCGGTCGGATCGTGAAGACGTTCGACTACATCAACCGCGTTGTGATAACGCTTCCGCTGTCGGTCTACGAGGGTACGTGGACAACACTCTCCCCTCTCGTTGCTATGCATCACCATGATCTTGCGTGTGCGTAGGATTTTTTTTTTGAAATTACTACGTTTCCCAATATAGGCATCTTTGTTGTACTTATTATTTGGATCTTATTTGTTGGTTCTGAATCTTGCAAGCTGGGAAACACGGCATGATGATGCAGAGGACAACAACCATAACAAACAGTTCAAACTTGGTAGTATTATCTTTGTGAAAGTGCGACAAATGTGCTGATCGTGTGCGTCCTGAGAATAATAATTCTAATTGTTGTGCATGTTGATCCTGTGGCACTGATAGAACGAGCCAATGCATTGCTTGTTTTAAGTATAAATTTCTATTAAAGCTAATTAAATTTAAGTAAAGTGACCACTAACTCCTGTTATTACAGTACCGATACAGACCCGCTCGTGAACCGACATGTGGTCGGAGTAGGTTTCTTAATGGAGACGTTTGAATGCGCTGAGGGTGCATCTTCTGCCGGGCATGCAGCGGACGAGGGAGGGGTAGTAACTGTTGTCGCCTGTACACACTCAGTTTACTGTTGAATCCAGTTCCCCAAGAGCTGAAAAACGAACTGCTGCCGCCGCCTACACACTCGTTCACTTGAAGAGACTCCAATGGCGATCCGAGGGGTGAGCCTGCTGGATATGGACTTCAGCAAGGAGTTCCCCTTTGAGTTCCCCGTTCGGTCCTATGGCTGCACCAAGTTGAATGTGATGTACACCAACGATCCGGACTCGGTGAAGCTCTGCCTCGCCGAGTTCAAGCGGTACCTACAGGACGAGAAAGCACAAGGTTGCAGGACTAGACCTTGTGCCCATCCATTCGTCTCCTAACAAGGACCAGCGGATCACCGTCGCCCAGGTATGTGTGCGGGACGAGGTTCTCATCTACCACTTCTGTAGGGCCATCAGAGGTTCTGGAGCATTCGCCTGTTTCATCGGCAGCGCCGACTGCACCTTCTCTACGGTGGAGAGAAGGAAGAACGCGACGATTCGGCCATCTGGTGCAACAAGCTTGTCGACATCCAGAAGCAATACAAGATCATCAGCAACGGGCAGGAGAAGGACTCCGTGGTTGACCTCGCCGAGACCATCATCGACCCCTGATACGCCAACATGAAAGAAGACAACGATACCAAGGACCTGAACACGTGGGAGGTACCTCTGAATCTAGCCTACATAACCTACGCGACCAAGGACGCATACGCATGCTATGACATGTACATGCAGATCTTGGACATGAGGGCGTGTCTGCTTCCCGTAACCGACGAGTACACGGACAGCCGCAGCGTCATGATCAAGCGTGCCAGGAAGGTCTAGATGTTGTACTTTATTTGTTTATAAGCACCTTTATCATCTGAGTGTTTCATGCATTAGCCTATGTGTTGTAATTATCTGTTTTGTCCGAAATATTTCTTTTAAGAACCCATTAACCTGATTGCTTTTTTAGTGGCTATTTGCTTATGTATGTAACTAGTTCACTTGTCCGTTAATAAAAACTAGTTCACTCGGCTGCCGTGCTTTGAATCTCCTTCCTCCCAACATATTCCCCTCCTCAGGTGGACCCAGCAGGTCTCTGAATTTTCTCCCACTTTCTTTTTCGATGTAAACTGAGTTTTCTCCTAGTACTTTTCCCTAGAACCAACTCAACTGTCCCACGTCTAGCCTAAAAAATAATAATACCCCACGTACTATTAACTCATCAAATTTAAATGATATTTTATTTCATAAGTTGAAAGTTCTTAAAAAATAATAATAATTGATTATATATAACTTGGCAAGTTAAGTCCTAGTGATTGTGTACATAAGCTTGCAAAGATTTTACTGACCAATGCAGTAATAGACGTGCAATCATGTGTTTATGTTTTTATAACATTTCTCCGTCTAGCCCAACATGATATTTTCACCCAGCCTAGCAAGTCTGCGGATTTTGAGAAAAATGCAAATGGGATTTAAATTCTACCATGTATATAAACGGGCTGCATAGATGCTACATCATTGTTTCACCCAGCCCACCAAATGGACTAAAAAAACAAATGGACTGGCTAACATGTGGGCCAGTAGGTCGAAGCCTAAGAAGGCGTCGGATTTACATCCAACGGCTGACATTCTTCTTCAATCTCTCGTCTTCTTCCCCCAGCGCTGCCGGGACCGCCTGCTCCAGCCTTCGGCGTCTAGCGACGTTGTTTTGCGCTCCTCAGTGAAACGCTACCCCGCCAACGGCCAGGCCATCCCTCCACTCCGCACCTCCTGTTATATTCTCTGCCGAGTGTAGGCCCACCCCGCACCCAAACCAGTCAAGTTTCCCACTCCTCTCTGTCTGCGACTCCACTGCCGCGTCTTCCCCATCTCCAGGTCGTTCCAGTCTGGGGCCTCGCCGTCGTCCACCGCCTCAGTGCGCTCGGCGCGGCGTGGTCAACATACAAGAGTCATCGGAAGAGGACTGTACGTGGAGAGCCTGACGGCTGGGACCCACGAGGTCCATGGTTGCACGCAAGGAAAGTTCCTCCATATTACGCACTGTACGTGGGAAGGGCTTCTGTATTTTGGGAAAAAATGTTCCCCCCGCTGACAGGTCGGACCCACCAGCTATATCTTCACACGCAAGGAAGTGCCTCCTTCTTACGCACAAAAAATGAATACCCCCCTCCTAGTTGGGACCCACCATAGTGGGTGGCTGACTTGTGGGCCTACTAAGTTGACGGGGAGGGCTTTGTCAACTTAGTCAATATGAACGATTCTAGCTCCAGTGACCGTACGATGTCCATCCAACGACCATAGTGCTTCTTCAACCTCTGGTCTTCTTGCTCTAGCCGCCCAAAGCAGCGCCGGTCGTGCCGCGTGCTCCTACCTCTCGTGTCCGGCTGTGATGCCGCGGAGGCCTCACCGCCCCCTACTACTCCCACCGCTGGCCCAGGGCATTCATCTACTCACCCACACCCCCTGTTATTCTGCGGCGATGGCAGCCTCACGCCGCAGCCGAACCAGTGAACCCTCGTACTCCTCTCCGCGTGGGCATCCACTACCGCGTCTTCCCCGGCTCCATGTCGTCCCCTTCCTAGTCCTCGCTGTCGTCCACCGCCTTGGTGCTCTCGGCGCGGCGTGGTCAATGTGGTCAACGACCGACATCCATCGGAAGAGTACTGTACGTGGAGAGGCTGACAGCTGGGTCCACGGCCGTGTTGGAAATATGCCCTAGAGGCAATAATAAATGGTTATTATTATATTTCTTTGTTCATGATAATCGTCTATTGTTCATGCTATAATTGTATTGTTCGGAAATCATAATACATGTGTGAATGCATAGACCACAACGTGTCCCTAGTAAGCCTCTAGTTGACTAGCTCGTTGATCAACAGATAGTCATGGTTTCCTGACTATGGACATTGGATGTCGTTGATAACGGGATCACATCATTAGGAGAATGATGTGATGGACAAGACCCAATCCTAAGCATAGCATAAAAGATCGTGTAGTTTTGTTTGCTGGAGCTTTTCCAATGTCAAGTATCTTTTCCTTAGACCATGAGATCGTGCAACTCCCGGATACCGTAGGAATGCTTTGGGTGTGCCAAACGTCACAACGTAACTGGGTGACTATAAAGGTGCACTACGGGTATCTCCGAAAGTGTCTGTTGGGTTAGCACGGATCGAGACTGGGATTTGTCACTCCGTGTGACGGAGAGGTATCTCTGGGCCCACTCGGTAATGCATCATCATAATGAGCTCTATGTGACTAAGGCATTAGTCACGGGATCATGCATTGCGGTACGAGTAAAGAGACTTGCCGGTAACGAGATTGAACAAGGTATTGGGATACCGACGATCGAATCTCGGGCAAGTAACATACCGATTGACAAAGGGAATTGCATACGGGATTGATTGAATCCTCGACACCGTGGTTCATCCGATGAGATCATCATGGAACATGTGGGAGCCAACATGGGTATCCAGATCCCGCTGTTGGTTATTGACCGGAGGGGCGTCTCGGTCATGTCTGCATGTCTCCCGAACCCGTAGGGTCTACACACTTAAGGTTCAGTGACGCTAGGGTTGTAGAGATATGTGTATGCGGAAACCCGAAAGTTGTTCGGAGTCCCGGATGAGATCCCGGACGTCACGAGAGGTTCCGGAATGGTCCGGAGGTGAAGAATTATATATAGGAAGTCAAGTTTCGGCCACCGGGAAAGTTTCGGGGGTTACCGGTATTGTACCGGGACCACCGGAAGGGTCCCGGGGGTCCACCGGGTGGGGCCACCTATCCCGGAGGGCCCCGTGGGCTGAAGTGGGAAGGGAACCAGCCCCTAGTGGGCTGGGCGCCCCCCCATGGGCCTCCCCCCATGCGCCTAGGGTTGCAAACCCTAGGGTGGGGGGGCTTCCCACTTGCCTTGGGGGGGCAAGGCAACCCCCTTGGCCGCCGCCCCCCACCCTAGATGAGTTTTGGCCGGCGCCCCCCCCTCCCAGGGGGCCTATATAAAGGGGGGGGGAGGGAGGGCAGCAACATCTCAGCCTTGGGCGCCTCCCTCCTCCCCTGCTACACCTCTCCCTCTCGCAGAAGCTCGGCGAAGCCCTGCCGAGACCCGCTACATCCACCACCACGCCGTCGTGCTGCTGGATCTCCATCAACCTCTCCTTCCCCCTTGCTGGATCAAGAAGGAGGAGACGTCGCTGCACCGTACGTGTGTTGAACGCGGAGGTGCCGTCCGTTCGGCACTCGGTCATCGGTGATTTGGATCACGGCGAGTACGACTCCGTCATCCACGTTCATTGGAGCGCTTCCGCTCGCGATCTACAAGGGTATGTAGATGCACTCCTTTCCCCTCGTTGCTAGTATACTCCATAGATGCATCTTGGTGAGCGTTGGAAAATTTTAAAATTATGCTACGATTCCCAACAGTGGTATCAGAGCCAGGCCTATGCGTAGTTACTATGCATGAGTAGAACACAAAGCAGTTGTGGGCGTTGAGTTTGCCAATTCTTCTTGCCGCTACTAGTCTTTTCTTGTTTCGGCGGTATTTTAGGATGAAGCGGCCCGGACCGACCTTACACGTACGCTTACGTGAGACAGGTCCCACCGATTGACATGCACTAGTTGCATAAGGTGGCTAGCGGGTGTCTGTCTCTCCTACCTTAGTCGGAACGGGTTCGATGAAAAGGGTCCTTATGAAGGGTAAATAGAAATTGGCAAATCACCTTGTGGTCATACGTAGGTAAGAAACGTTCTTGCTAGAAACCTACAAACCACGTAAAAACTTGCAACAACAATTAGAGGACGTCTAACTTGTTTTTGCAGCAAGTGCTATGTGATGTGATATGGCCAGAAGATGTGATGAATGATATATGTGATGTATGAGATTGATCATATTCTTGTAATAGGAATCACGACTTGCATGTCGATGAGTATGACAACCGGCAGGAGCCATAGGAGTTGTCTTTATTATTTTGTATGACCTGCGTGTCATTGAATAACGCCATGTAAATTACTTTACTTTGTTGCTAAATGCGTTAGCCATAGAAGTAGAAGTAATCGTTGGTGTGACGACTTCATGAAGACACAATGATGGAGATCATGATGATGGAGATCATGGTGTCATGCCGGTGACGAAGATGATCATGGTGCCCCGAAGATGGAGATCAAAGGAGCATAATGATATTGGCCATATCATGTCACTATTTGATTGCATGTGATGTTTATCATCTTTTTGCATCTTATTTGCTTAGAACGACGGTAGTAAGTAAGATGATCCCTTATGATAATTTCAAGAAAAGTGTTCCCCCTAACCGTGCACCGTTGCGAAGGTTCGTTGTTTCGAAGCACCACGTGATGATCGGGTGTGATAGATTCTAACATTCGAATACAACGGGTGTTGACGAGCCTAGCATGTACAGACATGGCCTCGGAACACACACAATACACTTAGGTTGACTTGACGAGCCTAGCATGTACAGACATGGCCTCGGAACACGGAGGACCGAAAGGTTGAGCATGAGTCGTATAGAAGATATGATCAACATGGAGATGTTCACCGATCTTGACTAGTCCGTCTCACGTGATGATCGGACACGGCCTAGTTAACTCGGATCATGTTTCACTTAGATGACTAGAGGGATGTCTATCTGAGTGGGAGTTCATTAAATAATTTGATTAGATGAACTTAATTATCATGAACTTAGTCTAAAATCTTTACACTATGTCTTGTAGATCAAATGGCCAACGTTGTCCTCAATTTCAACGCGTTCCTAGAGAAAACCAAGCTGAAAGATGATGGCAGCAACTATACAGACTGGGTCCGGAACCTGAGGATCATCCTCATAGTAGCCAAGAAAGATTATTTCCTAGAAGCACCGCTAGGTGAAGCACCAATCCCACAAAACCAAGACGTTATGAATGCTTGGCAGCAGCATGCTGATGATTACTCCCTCGTTCAGTGCGGCATGCTTTACAGCCTAGAACCGGGTCTCCAAAAGCGTTTTGAGAAACATGGAGCATATGAGATGTTCGAGGAGCTGAAATTGGTTTTCCAAGCTCATGCCCGGGTCGAGAGATATGAAGTCTCCGATAAGTTCTTCAGCTGTAAAATGGAGGAAAATAGTTCTGTAAGTGAGCACATACTCAGAATGTCTGGGTTGCACAACCACTTGACTCAGCTGGGAGTTAATCTCCCGGATGAC
Organism: Aegilops tauschii subsp. strangulata; assembly: GCF_002575655.3. Classification (NCBI taxonomy): domain Eukaryota; kingdom Viridiplantae; phylum Streptophyta; class Magnoliopsida; order Poales; family Poaceae; genus Aegilops; species Aegilops tauschii. The sequence continues at coordinate 428,558,626 of NC_053038.3, forward strand.
GCGGTCATTGACAGAATCCTCCAGTCGCTTCCACCAAGCTACAAGAGCTTTGTAATGAACTTCAATATGCAAGGGATGGAAAAGACCATTCCTGAGATATATTCAATGCTGAAATCAGCGGAGGTGGAGATCAGAAAAGAACATCAAGTGTTGATGGTGAATAAAACCACTAAGTTCAAGAAGGGCAAGGGTAAGAAGAACTTCAAGAAGGACGGCAAGGGAGTTGCCGCGCCCGGTAAGCCAGTTGCCGGGAAGAAGTCGAAGAATGGACCCAAGCCTGAAACTGAGTGCTTTTATTGCAAGGGAAGTGGTCACTGGAAGCGGAACTGCCCCAAATACTTAGCGGACAAGAAGAAGGCCGGCAACACCAAAGGTATATGTGATATACATGTAATTGATGTGTACCTTACCAGTACTCGTAGTAGCTCCTGGGTATTTGATACCGGTGCGGTTGCTCATATTTGTAACTCAAAACAGGAACTACGGAATAAACGGAGACTGGCAAAGGACGAGGTGATGATGCGCGTTGGGAATGGTTCCAAGGTCGATGTGATCGCCGTCGGCACGCTACCTCTGCATCTCCCTACGGGATTAGTTTTAAACCTCAATAATTGTTATTTAGTGCCAGCTTTGAGCATGAACATTGTATCTGGATCTCGTTTAATTCGAGATGGCTACTCATTTAAATCCGAGAATAATGGTTGTTCTATTTATTTGAGAGATATGTTTTATGGTCATGCCCCGCTGGTCAATGGTTTATTCTTGATGAATCTCGAACGTGATGTTACACATGTTCATAGCGTGAATACCAAAAGATGTAAAGTTGATAACGATAGTCCCACATATCTGTGGCACTGCCGCCTTGGTCACATTGGTGTCAAGCGCATGAAGAAGCTCCATGCAGATGGACTTTTGGAGTCTCTTGATTACGAATCATTTGACACGTGCGAACCATGCCTCATGGGTAAGATGACCAAGACTCCGTTCTCTGGAACAATGGAGCGAGCAACCAACTTATTGGAAATCATACATACCGATGTGTGCGGTCCAATGAGTGTTGAGGCTCGCGGAGGATATCGTTATGTTCTCACTCTCACTGATGATTTAAGTAGATATGGGTATGTCTACCTAATGAAACACAAGTCTGAAACCTTTGAAAAGTTCAAGGAATTTCAGAGTGAGGTCGAGAATCAACGTGACAGGAGAATAAAATTCTTACGATCAGATCATGGTGGAGAATATTTAAGTCACGAGTTTGGTGCACACTTAAGGAAATGTGGAATAGTTTCACAACTCACGCCGCCTGGAACACCTCAGAGAAACGGTGTGTCCGAACATCGTAATCGCACTCTATTGGATATGGTGCGATCTATGATGTCTCTTACCGATTTACCGCTCTCATTTTGGGGCTATGCTTTAGAGACTGCCGCATTCACTTTAAATAGGGCTCCGTCGAAATCCGTTGAGACGACACCGTATGAATTATGGTTTGGGAAGAAACCTAAGCCGTCGTTTCTAAAAGTTTGGGGATGCGATGCTTATGTCAAGAAACTTCAACCTAAAAAGCTCGAACCCAAGTCAGAAAAATGCGTCTTCATGGGATACCCTAAGGAAACTATTGGGTATACCTTCTACCTCAGATCCGAAGGCAAGATCTTCGTTGCCAAGAACGGGTCCTTTCTGGAGAAGGAGTTTCTCTCGAAAGAATTGAGTGGGAGGAAAGTGGAACTTGATGAGGTGATAGTCACCCCTTCCGTGCCGGAAAGTAGCGCAGTGCGGGAAGATGTTCCTGTGGTGCCTACACCGACTGGGGAGGAAGTTAATGATGATGATCATGAAGCTTCGGATCAAGTTGCCACTGAACTTCGTAGGTCCACAAGGACACGTTCCGCACCAGAGTGGTACGGCAACCCTGTCCTGGAAATCATGTTGTTAGACAACGGTGAACCTTCGAACTATGAAGAAGCGATGGCGGGCCCGGATTCCGACAAATGGCTGGAAGCCATGAAGTCCGAGATAGGATCCATGTATGAAAACGAAGAATGGACTTTCACTAACTTGCCCGATGATCGGCGAGCCATAGAAAACAAATGGATCTTTAAGAAGAAGACGGACGCGGATGGTAATGTGACCATCTACAAAGCTCGACTTGTCGCTAAGGGTTATCGACAAGTTCAAGGGGTTGACTACGATGAGACTTTCTCACCCGTAGCGAAGCTGAAGTCCGTCCGAATCATGTTAGCAATTGCCGCATACTATGATTATGAGATATGGCAGATGGACGTCAAAACGGCATTCCTTAACGGCTTCCTTAAGGAAGAGTTGTATATGATGCAGCCGGAAGGTTTTGTCGATCCTAAGAATGCTAACAAAGTATGCAAGCTCCAGCGCTCAATCTATGGGCTGGTGCAAGCATCTCGGAGTTGGAACATTCGCTTTGATGAGATGATCAAAGCGTTTGGGTTTACACAGACTTATGGAGAAGCCTGTGTTTACAAGAAAGTGAGTGGGAGCTCTGTAGCATTTCTCATATTATATGTGGATGACATACTATTGATGGGAAATGATATAGAATTCTTGGAAAGTATAAAGGCCTATTTGAATAAGTGTTTTTCAATGAAGGACAAGCTGCTTATATATTAGGCATCAAGATCTATAGAGATAGATCGAGACACCTCATTGGTCTTTCACAGAGTACATACCTTGACAAGATATTGAAGAAGTTCAATATGGATCAGTCCAAGAAGGGGTTCTTGCCTGTATTGCAAGGTGTGCAATTGAGCACGGCTCAATGCCCGACCACGGCAGAAGATAGAGAAAAGATGAGTGTCATCCCCTATGCCTCGGCCATAAGGTCTATTATGTATGCCATGCTGTGTACCAGACCTGATGTAAACCTTGCCGTGAGTTTGGTAGGAAGGTACCGAAGTAATCCCGGCATGGAACACTGGACAGCGGTCAATAATATCCTGAAGTACCTGAAGAGGACTAAGGATATGTTTCTCGTTTATGGAGGTGACGAAGAGCTCGTCGTAAAGGGTTACGTCGACGCTAGCTTCGACACAGATCTGGATGACTCGAAGTCACAAACCGGATACGTGTATATTTTGAATGGAGGAGCAGTAAGCTGGTGCAGTTGCATGCAAAGCGTCGTGGCGGGATCTACATGTGATGCGGAGTATATGGCGGCCTCGGAGGCAGCGCAGGAAGCAGTCTGGATGAAGGAGTTCATTACCGACCTAGGGGTGATTCCCAATGCGTCGGGCCCAATGACTCTCTTCTGTGACAACACTGGAGCTATTGCCCTTGCGAAGGAGCCCAGGTTTCACAGGAAGACCAGGCATATCAAGCGTCACTTCAACTCCATTCGTGAAAGTGTTCAAAATGGAGACATAGATATTTGTAAAGTACATACGGACCTGAATGTAGCAGATCCGTTGACTAAACCTCTCCCTAGAGCAAAACATGATCAACACAGGACGCAATGGGTGTTCGATTCATCACAATGTAACTAGATTATTGACTCTAGTGCAAGTGGGAGACTGTTGGAAATATGCCCTAGAGGCAATAATAAATGGTTATTATTATATTTCTTTGTTCATGATAATCGTCTATTGTTCATGCTATAATTGTATTGTTCGGAAATCGTAATACATGTGTGAATGCATAGACCACAACGTGTCCCTAGTAAGCCTCTAGTTGACTAGCTCGTTGATCAACAGATAGTCATGGTTTCCTGACTATGGACATTGGATGTCGTTGATAACGGGATCACATCATTAGGAGAATGATGTGATGGACAAGACCCAATCCTAAGCATAGCATAAAAGATCGTGTAGTTTCGTTTGCTGGAGCTTTTCCAATGTCAAGTATCTTTTCCTTAGACCATGAGATCGTGCAACTCCCGGATACCGTAGGAGTGCTTTGGGTGTGCTAAACGTCACAGCGTAACTGGGTGACTATAAAGGTGCACTATGGGTATCTCCGAAAGTGTCTGTTGGGTTAGCACGGATCGAGACTGGGATTTGTCACTCCGTGTGACGGAGAGGTATCTCTGGGCCCACTCGGTAATGCATCATCATAATGAGCTCTATGTGACTAAGGCGTTAGTCACGGGATCATGCATTGCGGTACGAGTAAAGAGACTTGCCGGTAACGAGATTGAACAAGGTATTGGGATACCGACGATCGAATCTCGGGCAAGTAACATACCGATTGACAAAGGGAATTGCATACGGGATTGATTGAATCCTCGACACCGTGGTTCATCCGATGAGATCATCGTGGAACATGTGGGAGCCAACATGGGTATCCAGATCCCGCTGTTGGTTGTTGACCGGAGAGGCGTCTCGGTCATGTCTGCATGTCTCCCGAACCCGTAGGGTCTACACACTTAAGGTTCGGTGACGCTAGGGTTGTAGAGATATGTGTATGCGGAAACCCAAAAGTTGTTCGGAGTCCCGGATGAGATCCCGGACGTCACGAGAGGTTCCGGAATGGTCCGGAGGTGAAGAATTATATATAGGAAGTCAAGTTTCGGCCACCGGGAAAGTTTCGGGGGTTACCGGTATTGTACCGGGACCACCGGAAGGGTCCCGGGGGTCCACCGGGTGGGGCCACCTATCCCGGAGGGCCCCGTGTGCTGAAGTGGGAAGGGAACCAGCCCCTAGTGGGATGGGCGCCCCCCCATGGGCCTCCCCCCATGCGCCTAGGGTTGCAAACCCTAGGGTGGGGGGGCTTCCCACTTGCCTTGGGGGGCAAGGCAACCCCCTTGGCCGCCGCCCCCACTCTAGATGGGTTTTGGCCGACGCCCCCCCTCCCAGGGGGCCTATATAAAGGGGGGGGGGAGGGAGGGCAGCAACATCTCAGCCTTGGGCGCCTCCCTCCTCCCCTGCTACACCTCTCCCTCTCGCAGAAGCTCGGCGAAGCCCTGCCGAGACCCGCTACATCCACCACCACGCCGTCGTGCTGCTGGATCTCCATCAACCTCTCCTTCCCCCTTGCTGGATCAAGGAGGAGACGTCGCTGCACCATACGTGTGTTGAACGCGGAGGTGCTGTCCGTTCGGCACTCGGTCGTCGGTGATTTGGATCACGGCGAGTACGACTCCGTCATCCACGTTCATTGGAACGCTTCCGCTCGCGATCTACAAGGGTATGTAGATGCACTCCTTTCCCCTCATTGCTAGTATACTCCATAGATGCATCTTGGTGAGCGTAGGAAAATTTTAAAATTATGCTACGATTCCCAACAGGCCGCAGCTGGGTCCACGGCCACAGCCCAGTTTTTTTGGGATTTGCCAAGTAAGTCGCTTTGTGAGGCCTGTTGGGCTGCAAATCTTTCAAGACGAGGAGAGCTTCATTCGGCTGGCCGAGAAAATGGCCTATCAGTAATGAGAAATGGGCTGTACATTTTTAAAACACATCAAACCGGCAATTAGTTTCAAATTTCTTTTTTTCATTTCGAGATTTTAAATTGCATTTATTTTTATGCGTGGACAATTTTTTGGATTTTATATTGATATACATTTATTTTTAAAATCATTTCGAATGTGACTCGAAATTTCGGGATTAAAAACAGTTCGGACCGCACCGAAATATGCAAAATTTCGTATAATTTTTTAACCATGGCCACAATATGGGCTGTAATGCTAACAAAAAGAATATGGGCTCCAAAAAACCCCTTAAGAATTAGCAAATGGGCTGTAAATTATTAGAAATAATGGCAGATGGGCCGTATGCTATTTTCCAAAGATTTGAGGCTTTCCTAAAAAGAAGGTTGACGCACAAGCAGTGACTGTTGGATTTCCATCCAACGGCCGACGTGCTTCTTCAATCTCTGCTCTTCCTGCTCCAGCCGCTCAAACAAGCGCCGGCGGGACTGCCTGCTCCCTCCTCCCTGCGGCCGGCTGTGCTGCCGCGCAGGCCTCACCGCCCCGCCGTACTCCCATCGCTGGCCTAGCCATCCCTCTACTCACCCACACCTGCTGTTATTCACCGGCGACGGCAGACAAACCAGTAAACCCTCGTACAGTCGTACCCCCCTCCGTGTGGGAAACAACAGCCGAGTCTTCCCTGCCTCCGTGTCGTTCCCTTCCTAGGCCTCGCCGTCGTCCACCGCCCTGGTGCTCTCGGCGCGGCCTGGTCAACATGGTCAACGACCGACATGCATCTGAAGTGGACTGTACGTGGAGAGGCTGACAGCTGGGTCCACGGCCGCACGCAAGGAAATGCCTCCTTATTACACGCAAAATAATGATTCCTCCACCAGACATCTGGGACCCACCGAAAGGGCCTCTGTATTTCGTGAAAAAATGTTACCGCCGCTGACAGCTTGGACCCACCAGCTATATCTTCGCACGCAAGGAAGTGCCTCCTTATTACGCATAAAAAAAATGAATACTCCCCCTAGTAGCTAGGACCCAGTATAGTGGCAGGCTGACTTGTGGGCCTACTAAGTTGACGGGGACGGAGGGCTTTGTCAACTTAGTTAATATGCACGATTCTAGCTCCAGTGACAGTACGATGTCCATCCAACGGCCGTAGTGCTTCTTCAACCTCTGGTCTTCTTGCTCCAGCCGCCCAAACCAGCGCCGGTCATGCCTCGTGTTCCTGCCTCCCATGGCCGGCTGCGATTCGGCGGAGGCCTCACCGCCCCCTACTACTCCCACCGCTCGCCAGGCCATCCCTCTACTCACCCACCCCCCTGTTATTCTGCGGCGACGACAGCCCCACACCGGAGCGAACCAGTGAACCCTCATACTCCTCTACGCGTGGGCATCCACTGCCGCATCTTCCCCGGCTCTGTGTCGTCCCCTTCCTAGGCCTTGCCGTCGTCCACCGCCCTGGTGCTCTCGGCGCGGCGTGGTCAACGTGGTCAAGGAACGGCTTCCATCGGACGTGGACTGTACGTGGAGAGGCTGACAGCTGGGTCCACGGCCGCAGCAAGGAAGTGCCTCCTTATTACGCGCAAAATAATTATTCCTCCACCTGACAGCGGGGACCCACTAGACGGGCCACCGTATTTCGCGAAAAAAACATTTCCCCCTGACTGCTGGGACCCACCAGCTACATCTTCGCACGCAAGGAAGTGCGTCCGGGCAAAAAAAAACGATTCGCCCCCCTGACTGCTGGGACCCACCAGCTACATCTTCGCACGCAAGGAAGTGCCTGACAGTCGGGAACCACCTAGTCGAAGCGTACGTAGCGTTGTCATTCTGGTCGTGAACGTGTACGTACATACTGGTCGATGTAGAGGCGCGCACGTGTCGTAGTAGAGGCGCGCACGTAGCATGTACACGTACGTACAACGGCCAGGGTGCAAGAAAGTAAATACGACCACGTACGTACATACGGGCGGGGTCTCGAACGCCTACTCGCGCGTACGTACGGCCAGGGCTCCTCTACATGGATGGGTCGGAACGGAGAAACTGCGTCTCCGTCGTGTTCATGGGGAGGCAACGGAATGCGTCGTGTTCATCGGGAGGCAACGGAACGCGTGGGAGCCAACCGGCTTGGACGGAACAGGCGATGAAAACGAGGCCTGGCGTACCGCATAACGAAGGAAATGGCCTTGTGTTCGACCGGCCACGTTTGAAACGGGATCCTGTTCATTGGGAGGGGTCTGGCGTACCGCAAAACAGAGGAAATGGACTTGTGTTGGACCTCCTATGGTCGAAATGGGGTCCTGTTGATTGGGAGGGGTGTGGCGTACCGCAAAACGGACGAAACGGACTTGTGTTGGAGTGCTACGGTCGAAACGGGGGTCCTGTTCATCGGGAGGGGTGTGGCGTACCACAAAACGGGACTCCACGGGATACTGTTCATCTCCACCGTCGACCTCCTCCAGCCTCCACGGGCTACCATTCATCCACCGTCGACCTCCTCCGCCTCCACGGGCTCCTGTTCATCTAGCCTCCACCGCGCGCTACTCCACCAGCTACAGTTCAACCACCCCTCTCCACGGGCTCCTGTTCAACCACCCCTCCACGGGCTACTGTTCATCCACCCCTCCACCGTCTACTGTTCATCCAGCCCTCCACGGGGTCGTCCTGTTCATCCAGCCCTCCACGGGGTCCTGTTCATCCAGCCCCAACCGGCTCGATCGATCGGGGTCCTGTTCATCCAGTGGCAACGCCACGGGGTCTTGTTCATCCACCCCCACCGCTCACTGTTCATCCAAACCCCCCCGCAACGCTCACTGTTCATCCAGAGGCAGCATCGATCGGCTGCAGTTAGTAGCAGTAGCGAAGGAATCGCTCGATCGGGTTCAGTTAACAGCTATCGATCGATCACTCGGGTTCAGTAATGCGTAGCCTGCAGTGCAATCGCTCGGGTTTAGTTAGAGCCCAATGCCTCGCTCGGGTTCAGTTAGAGCCAACGCCTCGCACACACGCGCGTACGTGTACGAGAGAAACGCGCATCGCTCGGCCCCCGACCACCCACCGTAACCGGGAACTCGCCGAAATTTTCCTCGCCCTTGCTTCTACCACGGTTTTTTCGTCATGGACGGCCCAAAGAATGTCATGCAGCTGCGTCTCCGGCCCGCCCAGGACGAAAAGCCCATTTTTTGTCATGATTTTTTGTCATAGAAGTAGGAGCCCACCACATCTATGATGATACCGGGTTTTGTCACAATTATCGTCATAGAAGTGTCATAAGTATGACAGAATTTTTTTTCGTTCGGCCCAAAATGTCACGGATGTGTCTTTTTTTTTGTAGTGGTGTAAACTATGGAGGGGGGCGCCGAACACGGCTAGGCAATTGTCCAGTGTGTGTGCTAGGCACCCCCTTCCTCATATATATAGGTGGGAGGGAGGGAGGAGTGGCCATAGGAGGCGCCCAAGTAGGAGGAATCCTACTTGGAGTCCCTCCCAAGCCGCGCGCCCCCCTGCCATATATAACCGAGGTGGAAGGAAAGAGGGGGGGGGGAGAGGGAAGGAAGTAGGAATCCTAATACACACTTTCCTTGCCCTCCCCTCTTTCCTTCTCCTCCTCATAGGGCTGGCCTCTATAGGGGCGCACCAGGGCTGGTGTGTTCTCTCACTTGGCCCATAAGGCCCATATCTTTGCCGGGGGTGACCGAAACTCCTTTCCAGTGACCCGATAAGTACACGGTACCCTCCAGAACACTTCCGGTGTCCGAATACCATCGTCCTATATATCAATCTTTACCTCTCGACCATTTCAAGACTCCTCGCCATGTCCGTGATCTCATCCGGGACTCCGAACAACATTCGATCACCAAAGCACATAACTCGTATAATACTAAATCATCATCGAACGTTAAGCGTGCGGACCCTACGGGGTCGAGAACTATGTAGACATGACTGAGCCACCTCTCCGGTCAATAACCAATAGCGGAACCTGGATGTTCAATTTGGCTCCTACATATTCTATGAAGATCTTTATCGGTCGAACCGTTATGACAACATACGTAATTCCCTTTGTCAATCGGTATGTTACTTGCCCGAGATTCGATCGTCAGTATCTACATACCTAGTTCAATCTCGTTACCGGCAAGTCTCTTTACTCGTTCTGTAATACATCATCCCGCAACTAACTCATTAGTCACATGCTTGCAAGGCTTCTTATCATGTGTATGTAACACCCCAGTGTCATGCTATAGTAACCCTCTGTGATTAAGCTAATCATTTTTTCAAGCAGTGCTTAATCACCTTTGTTCAATATCCCATTTGAAATTCCAGTCAATTCAAATTCAAGTGAAGTTTGAAGTTGATCAAAAGTTGCTGGCAAAATGTTCATTATTTGTCAAAAATTCCATAACAATTATTTGTGAAGGAACACAACATCACTTTTCTGCAGAGATGAGCTTTAGCAATTATAACACCACCAATTCAGCATTTTAAATTCTATCCTATTTATGAAAAATACAAATGAATTCTTCTGGTCTCCAAAATATTTATGGCACTGTCTAAAGATCACCAGGGAATAAAAGGGGCACTTTCCATATTTTTCCTAAGTAAATATCATGCCTAATATTTTTCTTACCCATCTCTGTTTATTAAATAAAAGAAAAGTAGAAAGAAAGAGGAAAGACCTAAAGCCTACTTTGCTACTAGGCCTAATTGAACTACAGTTGAGGCCCAGCCCAGCTCCTCCTTATCCACTTCCTCTGTTCATTGAGCAGAGGCGTGGTGGCCATCCACCGGCGCCATAGCCGGCATGGTGCACGCGCCGGGCATCCACTACCACCCCGCTGTCTATAAGACCACCCCAACGCCCTGGACGAACCCTAGTTGTCCTCCCCCTTTTCCCCGTGCCGTTTTCTTCCTCTCCCGCACACGCTCGAGCTCCACCCGCCATGTCCATCGTCGTCCTCATGTCCATCGTCCACCTCATCAGCTGAGGCCTCTGCAGGAGCTGTGTGTGCTTCTCTACATCGACTCCGAGGAGTAGCTCGAGCAGGAGATCGCCACAACGCAGGGATCGACGTCGTCTTCTACCTCCGGCCACCGCGGCTCCATCGACGAATTCATCACCTTCACTGTATCCCCGACCTCCTCGAGCTCCTCTTCTGACTCGCTGTGAGCTGCGCTACGTTTCCCCTCCCTAAACGCTCTCCATCCATAGCCATAGTCCCCTCGTCCTCTTTGTTTTGCTCCGGCCAAAACGCGCCGCCGCTGTGGTGCTCCCCGCCGTGGCTACCGGCCGTCCCGGGGTCAACTAGGCACACAGGAGTGCTCCCGTGCCCATGTAGATGCTGACTAGCCTCTAGGTTCACTCGGTCTTGTGCTATAGTGCTGCGCCCGATCAAACCCATGCTCGCCGTCGCAACGTCTGATGCTTCGCGCTCGCGACCCCCTGAACGAGCCCAGCCCCGCGTCCGCTGAACCCCGGTCCCCACTACGCCCGTGGCCGCGCGCCCCGGCCCCCGACCTTGCCCGCGCGCCCCGGCCCCCGCCCTTGCCGGCGCTGCGCCCCCTGCTTCCGCTACTGCCGCTGCTTCTGTTGCTCTGCTCCCGCTGCTACTTTGCTCTGTCGCTGCCGTACTGCTGTTGTGCTGCCGCCGCTGCTCCTTCTGCTACCCCCGCTCGATGGTGCAGTCAGTTCTGCTGCTGCCACTGCATATTGCTTCTAGCCGATGCTGCTCAGGCCGATGCGCTGCTGCTTTTGCTTGTTGTTGCCGCTGCTTGGCCACAGCTGCTGTTGCTTGTGGCTGGCTATGGCCAAGGACATGGCCGGGTGTGCCTGCGTGTGTATACGTGTGTGTTCTCTGTGTGTGTGGCCGGCCTTGTGCCAATTACTTTAGGAGCTAATTCGTAGTTAGGTTAATTAGTGGCTAACCTATGAGATGTGGGTCCCCCGATGATTATACTAAAATTGTCAAAATCAATTCAACTACAGTCAATGACATCTGGGCCCCGCTGAACAGTACCCAGTGCTGACTAGTCACATGTTGACTTGGTCAACCCAGCCCTCTGGTCCCACCTGTAAGCCACTTTGGCAAGCCCACCGTGGGTTTAAATGTAATTTACTGTTATTTTTCGAATTAATAAATAAGCCAAGGAATTCCAGAAATGTTTTAAACTTAGAAAATTAATAGAAAATAAACCGTAACTCCGATGAAAATACTTTATGCATGAAAGTTGCTTAGAAAAATCCAACGAATCCGAATACAAAGTCTGTTCATCTGTCACATGCCCCTAGCATGCTGAACATGGAACTTTCCCCCTCCGGTCATCTGCACGACACAGGTCCGGAACCGGGAATACCTTCCCGGTTGTTTCCCCCCTTCACCTATACCGTGCAGCACTACGTTAGAACACCCCTAGTTCTGCTTTTCTTCATGTCATGTTTAGTGGTACCTCTGATTACGTATATTTACTATTTCTTCCCCCTCTTCTCTCCGGTAGACCCCGAGGCCGATGATGCCCCGGTGACCGACTACGTCGACAATGACACTTCTTCCTTTTCAGCAGAGCTTCCAGGCAAGCCCCCCCTTTGATCATCCCGATATCGCCCATTCCATTCTCTCATGCTTGCATTAGATTTTGCTACTGTTATTGTTTGCTCCTATTCTGATGCATAGCCTGCTTTTGTAACCTGCTTATTGTTACCTTACCTGCTTATCCTAAACTGCTTAGTATAGGTTGGTTAGTGATCCATCAGTGACCCCCACCTTGTCCTTGTTGCCCCTGCTTCATCATCGAAGACCCAATCAACAGGATCATAGACCAGGCCCCGGCACCGCACATCACTTCCCCTTAGTTGCTCGACACTACTGGGTTACTATCGAGTGCCAAGGGTGAGACCACATCAGCACTTCTGATGTTAACCCGGTAGTGTAGTTATTCCGTCATGGTCATCGAGGGTGATTCCGCCTTAACCACTTCCGATACGACTCTGTCGTGCAACCCCTCAAGTGTGAACCTCGAGGGTGGATCCTCTTATGTTCACCTTGATGATTACATCGAGTGGAATCCGCCGGGGTGATTCCTCAGGTTTTCCCCTTGATGTTTGGACACACAGATACTTGGACTTTACAACTGTTACTTGGAAAGGCGGGTCGACCCTGAGGGGTACCCGCGAGTGATGTGGAGACGGGTTGACTTGGCCGGGCATTCCTAGCCCTTGCCGCAAGTCCTCGAGACGAGGCAATGGGGTCACATATTTCGTGAGTCTCTGCTTGTTACCGCGCGTTACTAATTCACTACGATTTGGATATTTGATCCGAGGGGCCTCTGGCCTGATAGCACTAACCATCACGTGGGCATAGTATGGGCATTCTGCGTCGTATGCATCAGCCGAAGCTTAATAGACGTCAGCGACTGAGCGGTGCGCGCCGGGTTGAACTGGTAAGCACCTGCCTTTTTGAAGGAGGTAGCTAGGTCTGCTCACCGTCCGCGTGCGCAACGTGCAGGAGTTCCCGGGGCGATGGTCCATGACCCCTGGGGCATAGGTTTAGTCCGGCGTGCTGACCTCTCTATTAAGCCTAGATCGGGTTGCGGCGTATTGTTTGGCCGAGGCCGGCCATGACCCAGGAAAGTGTGTCTGGCCAGAGTTAATCGATCGTGGTGGGTAAGTTGGTGCACCCCTGCAGGGAAGAAAACATCTATCGATAGCCTGTCCTACGGTAACGGACACTTGGAGTTGTATCCCGATCGATACAAGTAGAACTGGATACTCATGATGAGAAATGGATTATGATGAGAAATGGATAGTATGGCTCTGGGATGGCTTTTTCGCAGGGAGTCGAGAATGGATCTCTGGCCGAGGTTGATGTCACTACTACTACTTGACCTTATGCTACTCTTATCTCTTTTGATGCTGCAAGATGCTTGGAGCTGCTTGAAGATGCTAGTCTTCGATAGGCTAGGCTTTCCCCTTCTCTTCTGGCATTCTGCAGTCCAGTCCATAGATACAGCCCATTTCATTGATACCGATGCATATGTAGTGTAGATCCTTGCTTGCGAGTACTTTGGATGAGTACTCATGGTTGCTTTGCTCCCCCTTTCCCCCCTTTCTTCTTCTTTCCGGTTGATGCAACCAGATGTCGGAGCCCAGTAGCCAGATGCCACCGTCGACGCCTACTACTACGTGGAGACCGCCGACAACCAGGAGTAGTTAGGAGGCTCCTTGGCAGGAGGCCTTGCCTTTTCGATCGATGTTGCTTTTGTGCTAGCCTTCTTATGGCAGACTTGTCTAACCTATGCCTGTACTCAGGTATTGTTGCTTTCACTGACTCTTGTGTATTCGAGCTTATGTATTCGAGCCCTCGAGGCCCATGGCTTGTAATATAAAGCTTGTATTATTTTATTTGTGTCTAGAGTTGTGTTGTGATATCTTCCCGTGAGTCCTTGATCTTGATCGTACACATTTCCGTGTATGATTAGTGTACGATTGAATCGAGGGCGTCACAAGTTGGTATCAGAGCCGACTGCCTGTAGGTAGCCCCCTTTCCAACTCCTTGGCCGAAGTTGAGTCTAGTCAATGAAAAACTTTTACTAACATGGTTGTGTGGCTGACGGGCCCATGTCGCCATTGGCTAGTATTAGGATCTTTTATTCCTTGTCTACACTCTGGGATTCTGATCTCTCTCCTATTTGGGTTAAATGATTTTGCTAACTCCAACTCTAGGTTCTCATTACTACTTCCTATGGGAGAGCCCCTCATTCCAGATGATCGCCTGCTTCACCAGAAGATTCCGTTGATACTTTGCAATGTTCTCCCGAGAACTGGTGCTCATCGCTTTCGCAGCTACCTTCCACCGTCAACCCTATAACTACATATCCTTGCTGTTTATACCTTCGTCCCCAGTTGCTCTTGTTATTACCAGATACCCCGAAATACTCTTCGTTGTTCCGAGAATACTTTGTGCCTACTGCCTTACAGTTCCTTGTCGCCTGGTTACAATTATGAATACCCTACGGATAATTCCTCACCCTTACCGGGGATTCGCTCATCCTGAGTTATTCATGTGTTTCACAAAAGTCTTCAAAATACTATTCGATCTTCCGAAAATCTTCAGCAACCTATTGCTCTTGAAATTCTTGCTTGCTTGCATTATGGCTAATCCCATAAGTCTAGTAATCTTATTGGCATCCTTTGTCACTAAGAGTCCGAGTCCGTTGATTGAACTAGTGCGCGAATGCACGCAATCATTAGTTGATCCTTATAAATTACCTTCGGCTCAGACGTCACCCGGACATGAGCTGGTTCTCGGTCAATCAAACATTGATTGATTGTCGATCTACGTCTATTCAACTTACTTGTCTTTTGATCAAAGCCTCTGCTTCTGATCCCCCAATTTGGAAGTCTTAATTCCTTTGTATTTAAGCTTTGAAATTATCCATGTACTTCTATATTCCGATTCCCTTGCATTACTTCTTCTGGTTGAACATTGATACTCACGTCAGATTCTTTATGGTCTGCTAGATCCTTTGGTGGATTATTATCCAGCAACTCCGCATATTTTAAATCCTCGTGAGTTCTTCCCTTGATACACAATGCCTTTGGTAAATTGTATCCTCTCCTTTTGTCAACCATACCCTACCTTCGAGCTTGTGTTATTTACTCTTTAAGTTTGTGGTATATGTTCCTAATATGCCCCTATGGGTTGAACCTATGCATTCCTTAATCCGTGCGAACCCGAGAGTTTTCATGAGTCATACTCTTTTGGTGTTTTGCCAGATATAATTTCAACACTACAACTTCATTGAAAACGAGAAGTGAAGGGAAGGTTATACATTGAAGAAGTGGGAGTCGACCTTGAACTTTGTGTTCATGCCCATGGACACGATGTAGATCTTATCATGGAAGCTTCTCTTAAATTAGTTATTCCCCTATCTTATATCTGGGATCTGGTCTTTTACAATCGTGGTTCCGACCATATTTTCTCCCTGATTCCATTTCGCAGACAACTTATAGCACTTGTCTTCTACAGATCAATGCATCTCACCTCTATTTTGATCTTCTTCGAGTATTGCCCTCTGGTATCTCGAGAATATCACGGGACTACATAACTGTGAGTTCTTCCTAAACTATTATTTCTCGTCGATTCCAATTTTCCACGGGTTCTGTGTTATTAGTCACTTGAGAACACCGATAGGTGAATCAATTCCGCACTATGATTCTATAACTCTAAGTAATTTTCGTTGCTTACGAGTTTAATAATCCTTCAAGTCATTCCTAGCCTGATCATCTATATCATTATCGTACTAAAATTTTTAACCGTGCTACCTGGTCCTTCTTCCCGGAGCACAATTTTCGACAATGAGCTAAGCTTACATCGATCTTCCTTGTGTTATCATTTTTTGCCTTCAACAACAAGCTTGGTTTCGAGTTTGTGTCGTACCCGTGGTTCCAATAACCTTTCGCTTCACCATTTTGTTGATTTGATGTCATCGCCAATCGATTACATCTTCATGAAATCTCTCGAAAATGTGTCGTGATCATCATCAACATTCTGAGCTCTTCTAGGATATTAATTGAATTCATGATGAGAAATACCATCCCTACTCCTCGATGATTTGTGTTATCATCGACAACATTTTTTCCTTCCCCCCAACACAAACTTGTTCATGTAATTTTGGAAATATATCCTTTTTGACATGTCGATGGATTGCAGCTGAACCCATTGGCCTCATCCTCATCTTTTTCCTGATAAAATTGCATGAGTTGTTCTAGAAATTCCCGATGGATCCTTTGTGTTCCCAAGGTCCGAGCTTTACCTAATGACCATGTCAATGCTATCCCGAAGCATGGCTGTGGTACTCCGAACATCATTAAGAACATTGGAGGCGCAATGCTAAATGTTTCTTGGTCACTTATCCAAATACCGTTTTAGGGGTAACGTCATGAATTTCCTCTCCCCTTTACCTAAATGGTAACTTACTTACTATACTATCATGGATGTCATCCTCTGCTTGTCCTTGGGAAGGATATACTCCTGATATTTGTGTTTAAACACATTTTCCTTTCCATTGGTCTGATTATCATAATAATAACATTTTCCTTTTCATAGTTCTGTTTCACCTTTCTTGTAATCTAAGTTGTCTGGGCAGAGATAAATCCCTGCTTAAGTAAGCACCTCGGTGTACAACTCTGTCAGTAAGACCCTATTACTATTGTTGATGACATTCCGGTAACCACCGATGTTCGAGAACTTTGCCTATTGGTCCGCCTCGTCTTACAAGCAGGAAAATGGTTCTCTTCGTCCCACGCCCTTGGTGCCAAACTTTGTTGCCAACATAACTGACAGGCTATCCTCTGACCTGCCTGGCTATCATGACCGTTCAAGATGTTAGCGCCTTCCTTCTTTTAACCCACATGGTGGGCCCATAACCCACAGTTCCACAAGATCGAAACCTGACTCTCCTGTACACCCTTGTTTCTAAGGTTATTTCTCACGCTTGGCTTCATATGAAAATCCCGAGCCGCCTTCCGAGAGGCGATCTATTCTGGTATCCTTATCCCCATTGCTCTGAACCCCTTTCACCCCCTTCTTTCAAGCAACAAACGATTGTCTACCAGGTTGAAGCTTCTTATTGCACCTCACCTTGCTCTCGATGACTTTCTTGAATTTCAACTCGAGAGATGCCTCTATGCCACGTTCACTGACATAGTCCCCACGTACCTATCTTGTCTTGAGCTCCGTCCTTCCCAAGTCTTTCCCCTTAGTCCACCTCTTAAATCTCGGGACGAGATTTCTTGTAGTGGAGGAGATTTGTAACACCCCCGGTGTCATGCTATAGTAACCCTCTGTGATTAAGCTAATCATTTTTCAAACAGTGCTTAATCACCTTTGTTCAATATCCCATTTGAAATTCCAGTCAATTCAAATTCAAGTGAAGTTTGAAGTTGATCAAAAGTTGCTGGCAAAATGTTCATCATTTGTCAAAAAATCCATAACAATTATTTGTGAAGGAACACAACATCACTTTTGTGCAGAGATGAGCTTTAGCAATTATAACAGCGCCAATTCAGCATTTTAAATGCTGTCCTATTTATGAAAAATACAAATGAATTCTTCTGGTCTCCAAAATATTTATGGCACTGTCTAAAGATCACCAGGGAATAAAAGGGGCACTTTCCATATTTTTCCTAAGTAAATATCATGCCTAATATTTTTCTTACCCATCTCTGTTTATTAAATAAAAGAAAAGCAGAAATAAAGAGGAAAGACCTAAAGCCTACTTTGCTACTAGGCCTAATTGAACTATAGTTGAGGCCCAGCCCAGCTCCTCCTTATCCCTTCCTCTGTTCATAGAGCAGAGGCGTAGCGGCCATCCACCGGCGCCATAGCCGGCATGGTGCACGCGCCGGGCATCCACTACCTCCCCGCTGTCTATAAGACCACCCCAACGCCCAGGACGAACCCTAGTTGTCCTCCCCCCATTCCCCCATGCCGTTTTATTCCTCTCCCACACACGCTCGAGCTCCAACCGCCATGTCCATCGTCGTCCTCGTGTCCATCGTCCACCTCATCGGCTGAGGCCTCTGCAGGAGCTGTGTGTGCTTCTCTACATCGACTCCGAGGAGCAGCTCGAGCAGGAGATCGCCACAACGCAGGGATTGACATCGTCTTCTACCTCCAGCCACCGCGGCTCCATCGACGAATTCGTCACCTTCACTGCATCCCCGACCTCCTTAAGCTCCTCTTCCGACTCGCTGTGAGCTGCGCTAGGTTTCCCCTTCCTAAACGCTCTCCATCCATAGCCATAGTCCCGTAGTCGTCTTTGTTTTGCTCCAGCCAAAACGCGCCGCTGCTGTGGTGCTCCCCGCCGTGGCTATCGGTCGTCCCGGGGCCAGCTAGGCACACGGGAGCGCTCCCGTGCCCATGTAGATGCTGACTAGCCTCTAGGTTCTCTCGATCTTGTGCTATAGTGTTGCGCCCGATCAAACCCACGCTCGTCGTCGCAACGTCCGGTGCTTCACGCTCGCGACCCCGTGAACGAGCCCAACCCCGCGTCCGCCGAACCCCGGTGCCCACTGCGCCCGTGGCCGCGCGCCTCGCCCCCCGCCCTTGCCGGCGCCGCTCCCCCTGCTTCCGCTACTGCCGCTGCTTCTGTTGCTCTGCTCCCGCTGCTACTTTGCTCTGTCGCCGCCGTACTGCTGTTGTGCTGCGGCTGCTGCTCCTTCTGCTGCCCCCGCTCGATGGTGCGCTCGGTTCTGCTGCTGCCGCTGCATATTTCTGCTAGCTGATGCTGCTCAGGCCGATGCGCTGCTGCTTTTGCTTGTTGTTGCCGCTGCTTGGCCACAGCTGCTGTTGCTTGCGGCCGGGTGTGCCTGCTTGTGTATACATGTGTGTTCTCTGTGTGTGTGGCCGACCCTGTGCCAATTACTTTAGGAGCTAATTACTAGTTAGGTTAATTAGTGGCTACCCTATGACATGTGGGTCCCCCGATGATTATACTAAAATTGTCAAAATCAATTCAACTACAGTAAATGACATCTGGGCCCCGCTGAACAGTACCCAGTGCTGACTAGTCACATGTTGACTTGGTCAACCCAGCCCTCTGGTCCCACCTGTAAGCCACTTTGGCAAGCCCAACGTGGGTTTAAAATGTAATTTACTATTATTTTTCGAATTAATAAATAAGCCAAGAAATTCCAGAAAATGTTTTAAACTTAGAAAATTAATAGAGAATAAACCGTAACTCCGATGAAAACACTTTATGCATGAAAGTTGCTCAGAAAAATCCAACGAATCTGAATACGCAGTCCGTTCATCTGTCACATGCCCCTAGCATGCTGAACATGGAACTTCCCCCCCGGTCATCTGCCTGACACAGGTCCGGAACCGGGAATGCCTTCCCGGTTGTTTCCCCCCTTCACCTGTACCATGCAGCACTATGTTAGAACACCCCTAGTTCTGCTTTTCATCATGTCATGCTTAGTGGTACCTCTGATTACATATATTTGCGTACCGAGACGACTCTCCGGTCAATAACCAACAGCGGGATCTGGATACCCATGTTGGCTCCCACATGTTCCACGATGATCTCATCGGATGAACCACGATGTCGAGGATTCAATCAATCCCGTATACAATTCCCTTTGTCAATCGGTATGTTACTTGCCCGAGATTCGATCGTCGGTATCCCAATACCTCGTTCAATCTCGTTACCGGCAAGTCTCTTTACTCGTTCCGTAACGCATGATCCCGTGGCTAACTCCTTAGTCACATTGAGCTCATTATGATGATGCATTACCGAGTGGGCCCAGAGATACCTCTCCGTCATACGGAGTGACAAATCTCAGTCTCGATTCGTGCCAACCCAACAGACACTTTCAGAGATACCTGTAGTGCACCTTTATAGCCACCCAGTTACGTTGTGACGTTTGGTACACCCAAAGCATTCGTACGGTATCCGGGAGTTGCACAATCTCATGGTCTAAGGAAACGATACTTGACATTAGAAAAGCTCTAGCAAACGAACTACACGATCTTGTGCTATGCTTAGGATTGGGTCTTGTCCATCACATCGTTCTCCTAATGATGTGATCCCGTTATCAATGACATCCAATGTCCATGGTCAGGAAACCATAACCATCTATTGATCAACGAGCTAGTCAACTAGAGGCTTACTAGGGACATGTTGTGGTCTATGTATTCACACATGTATTACGGTTTCCAGTTAATACAATTATAGCATGAACAATAGACAATTATCATGAACAAGGAAGTATAATAATAACCATTTTATTATTGCCTCTAGGGCATATTTCCAACAGTCTCCCACTTGCACTAGAGTCAATAATGTAGTTCACATCACCATGTGATTAACACTCAAAGTTCACATCGCCATGTGACTAATACCCAAGAGTTTACTAGAGTCAATAATCTAGTTCACATCACCATGTGATTAACACTCAATGAGTTCTAGGGTTTGATCATGTTATGCTTACGAGAGAGGTTTTAGTCAACGGGTCTGCAACATTCAGATTCGTGCGTGCTTTACAAATCTCTATGTCATCTTGTAGGTGCAGCTACCACGCGCTACTTGGAGATATTCCAAATAACTGCTCTACTATACGAATCCGGTTTACTACTCAGAGTCATCCGGATTAGTGTCAAAGTTTGCATCGACGTAACCCTTTACGACGAACTCCTTTTCCACCTCCATAATTGAGAAAATTCCTTAGTCCACTAGATACTAAGGATAAGTTCGACCGCTGTCATGTGATCCCTTCCTGGATCACTATTGTACCCCTTGACTAACTCATGGCAAGGGACACTTCAGGTGCGGTACACAGCATAGCATACTGTAGAGCCTACGTCTAAAGCATAGGGGACGACCTTCGTCCTTTCTCTCTCTTCTGCCGTGGTTAGGTCTTGAGTCTTACTCAATACTCACACCCTGTAACATAGCCAAGAACTCCTTCTTTGCTGATCTATTTTGAACTCCTTCAAAATCTTGTCACGGTATGTATTCATTTGAAAGTACTATTAAGCGTTTTTGATCTATCCTTATAGATCTTGATGCTCAATGTTCAAGTAGCTTAATCCAGGTTTTCCATTGAAAACACTTTTCAAATAACCCTATATGCTTTCCAGAAATTCTACATCATTTCTGATCAACAATATGTTAACAACATATACTCATCAAAAAATTCTATAGTGCTCCCACTCACTTCTTTGGAATTACAAGTTTCTCATAAACTTTGTATAAACCCAAAATCTTTGATCATCTCATCAAAGCGTACATTCCAACTCCGAGATGCTTACTCCAATCCGTAGAAGGATTGCTGGAGCTTTGCATACTTGTTAGCATCTTTCAGGATTGACAAAACCTTCTGGTTGTATCACATACAACCTTTCCTCAAGAAAATCGTCGAGGAAACAATGTTTTGACATCCTATCTGCAAGATTTCATAAATAATGCAGTAACTGCTAATATAATTCCAACAGACTCTTAGCATCGCTACGAGTGAGAAAGTCTCATCACAGTCAACTTCTTGAACTTGCCGGAAAACATCTTAACGACAAGTCGAGCTTTCTTAATGGTGACACTTACCATCATTGTCTGTCTTCCTTTTAAAATCCATCTGCACCCAACAGCCTTACGACCATCAAGTAGTTCTTCCAAAGTCTACACTTTGTTTTTATACATGGATCCTCTCTCGGATTTTATGGCCTCGAGCCATTCGTCAGAATCCGGGCCCACCATCGCTTCTCCATAGCTCATAGGTTCATTGTTGTCTAGAAACATGACTTCCAAGACAGGATTACGTACCACTCTGAAGTAGTACGCATCCTTGTCGTCCTACGAGGTTTGGTAGTGACTTGATCCGAAGTTTCATGATTACTATCATAAGCTTCCACTTCAATTGGTGTAGGTGCCACAAGAACAACTTCTTGTGCCCTGCTACACACTAGTTGAAGTGACGGTTCAATAACCTCATCAAGTCTCCACCATCCTCCGACTCAATTCTTTTGAGAGAAATTTTTTTCTCGAGAAAGGACCCATTTCTAGAAACAATCACTTTTGCTTCCAGATCTGAAATAGGAGGTATACCCAACTGTTTTGGGTATTCTATGAAGATGCATTTAGCCGCTTTGGGTTTGAGCTTATCAGCCTGAAACTTTTTCACATAAGCGTCGCAGCCCCAAACTTTTAAGAAACGACAGCTTATGTTTCTCTAAACCATAGTTCATACGGTGTCGTCTCAACGGAATTGTGTGGTGCCCTATTTAAAGTGAATGCGGTTGTCTCTAATGCCTAACCCATAAACGATAGTGGTAATTCGATAAGAGACATCATGGTATGCACCATATCCAATAGGGTGCAGTTATGATGTTCGGACACACCATCACACTATGGTGTTCCAGGCGGTATTAGTTGTGAAACAATTTCCACAATGTCTTAATTGTGTGCCAAACTCGTAACTCAGATATCTCTATGATCATATCATAGACATTTTATCATGTTGTCACGACGATCTTCAACTTCACTCTGAAATTACTTGAACCTTTCAATAATTCAGACGTGTTTCATCAAGTAAATATACTCAGCATCTACTCAAATCATCTGTGAAGCAAGAACATAACGATATCCACTGCATGCCTCAGCACTCATTGGACTGCACACATCAAAATGTATTACTTCCAACAAGTTGCTTTCTTGTTCCATCTTACTGAAAACGAGGCCTTTCAGTCATCTTGCCCATGTGGTATGATTTGCATGTCTCAAGTGATTCAAAATCAAGTGAGTCCAAACGATCCATCTATATGGACTTTCTTCATGCATATCTACCAATAGACATGGTTCGCATGTCTCAATCTTTTCAAAATGAGTGAGTCCAAAGATCCATCAACATGGAGCTTCTTCATGCGTTTTATACCAATATGACTCAAATGGCAGTGCCACAAGTATGTGGTACTATCATTACTATCTTATATCTTTTGGCATGAACATGTGTATCACTACGATCGAGATTCAATAAACCATTCATTTTAGGTGCAAAACCATTGAAGGTATTATTCAAATAGACAGAGTAACCATTATTCTCCTTAAATGAATAACCGTATTGCGATAAACATAATCCAATCATGTCTATGCTCAACGCAAACACCAAATAACAATTATTTAGGTTTAACACCAATCTCGATGGTAGAGGGAGCATGCGATGCTTGATCACATCAACCTTGGAAACACTTCCAACACATATCGTCATCTCACCTTTAGCTAGTCTCCGTTTATTCCGTAGCCTTTTATTTCGAGTTACCAACACTTAGCAACCGAACCGGTATCTAATACCCTGGTGCTACTAGGAGTACTAGTAAAGTACACATTAATATAATGTATATCCAATATACTTCTGTCGACCTTGCCTGCCTTCTCATCTACCAAGTATCTAGGGTAGTTCTGCTTCAGTGACCGATCCCCTCATTACAGAAGCACTTAGTCTCGGGTTTGGGTTCAACCTTGGGTTTCTTCACTAGAGCAGCAACTGATTTGCCGTTTCATGAAGTATCCCTTCTTTCCCTTGCCCTTCTTGAAACTAGTGGTTTTACTAACCATCAACAATTGATGCTCCTACTTGATTTCTACTTTCGCGGTGTCAAACATCGCGAGTTGCTCAAGGATCATCTATCCCTGACATGTTATAGTTCATCACGAAGCTCTAATAGCTTGGTGGCAGTGACTATGGAGAACCATCACTATCTCATCTGGAAGATTAACTCCCACTCGATTCAAGCGATTGTAGTACTCAGACAATCTGAGCACATGCTCAACGATTGAGCTTTTCTTCCTTAGTTTGCAGGCTTAAGAAACTTGTCAGAGGTCTCATACCTCTTGACATGGGCACTAGTCTGAAATCCCAATTTCAGTCTTTGGAACATCTCATATGCTCTGCTACGTTTCAAAAACGTCTTCGGTGCCTCAATTCTATACCGTTTTAACATTACGCACTGAACTATCACGTAGTCATCAAAACGTGTATGTCAGATGTTCGCAACATCCACAAACGACGCTCGAGGTTCAGCACACCGAGCGGTGCATTAAGGACATAAGCCTTCTGTGCAGCAATGAGGACAATCCTCAGTTTACGGACCCAGTCCGCATAATTGCTACTATCAACTTTCAACTAAATTTTCTCTAGGAACATATCTTAAACAGTAGAACTAAAGGGTAAGCTACGACATAATTTGCAAAGACCTTTTGACTATGTTCATGATAATTAAGTTCATCTAATTATTTAATGAACTCCCACTCAGATAGACATCCCTCTAGTCATCTAAGTGATACATGATCCGAGTCAACTAGGCCGTGTCCGATCATCACGTGAGACGGACTAGTCATCATCGGTGAACATCTCCATGTTGATCGTATCTACTATACGACTCATGTTCGACCCTTCGGTCTCTTGTGTTCCGAGGCCATGTCTGTACATGCTAGGCTCGTCAAGTCAACCTAAGTGTTTCGCATGTGTAAATCTGGCTTACACCCGTTGTATGCGAACGTTAGAATCTATCACACCCGATCATCACGTGGTGCTTCGAAACAACGAAACTTCGCAATGGTGCACAGTTAGGGGGAACACATCTCTTGAAATTTTAGTGAGGGATCATCTTATTTATGCTACCGTCGTTCTAAGCAAATAAGATGTAAACATGACAAACATCACATGCAAATCATAAAGTGACATGACATGGCCAACATCATCTTGCGCCTTTGATCTCCATCTTCGAGGCGCGGCATGATCACCTTCGTCACCGGCATGACACCATGATCTCCATCATCATGATCTCCATCATCGTGTCTTCATGAAGTTGTCTCGCCAACTATTACTTCTACTACTATGGCTAACGGTTAGCAATAAAGTAAAGTAATTACATGGCGTTTTTCATTGACACGCAGGTCATACAATAAATTAAGACAACTCCTATGGCTCCTGCCGGTTGTCATACTCATCAACATGCAAGTCGTGATTCCTATTACAAGAACATGATCAATTTCATACATCACATATATCATTCATCACATATATCATTCATCACATCCTTTTGGCCATATCACATCACATAGCATACCCTGCAAAAACAAGTTAGACGTCCTCTAATTGTTGTTGCATGTTTTACGTGGCTGCTATGGGTTTCTAGCAAGAACGTTTCTTACCTACGCAAAAGCCACAATGGTGATATGCCAATTTCTATTTACCCTTCATAAGGACCCTCTTCATCGAATCCGATCCGACTAAAGTGGGAGAGACAGACACCCGCTAGCCACCTTATGCATCAAGTACATGTCAGTCGGTGGAACCTGTCTCCCGTAAGTGTACGTGTAAGGTCAGTCCGGGCCGCTTCATCCCACAATGCCGCCGAATCAAGATAAGACTAGTAATGGCAAGCAAATTGGACAAATCATTGCCCACAACTACTTTGTGTTCTACTCGTGCATAGAATCTACGCATAAACCTGGCTCTGATACCACTGTTGGGGAACGTAGCAAAAATTCAAAATTTTCTACGCATCACCAAGATCAATCTATGGAGTCATCTAGCAACGAGAGAGGAGTGCATCTACATACCCTTGTAGATCGCGAGCGGAAACGTTCAAGAGAACGGGGTTGATGGAGTCGTACTCGTCGTGATCCAAATCACCAATGATCCTAGCGCCGAACGGACGACACCTCCGCGTTCAACACACGTATGGAGCAGCGACGTCTCCTCCTTCTTGATCCAGCAAGGGGGGAGGAGAGGTTGATGGAGATCCAGCAGCACGACGGCGTGGTGGTGGAAGTAGCGGGATTCCAACAGGGCTTCGCCAAGCGCTGCGGGAGGAGGGAGATGTGTCACGGGAGGGAGAGGGAGGCGCCAGGGCTTGGGTTCGCTGCCCTCCCTCCCCCCTCTTTATATAGGGACCCTGTGGGGGGCGCCGGCCCTAGAGATCCAATCTCAAGGGGGGGGGGCGGCGGCCAAGGGGGGAAACTTGCCCCCCAAGTCAGGTGGGGCGCCCCCACCCCCAGGGTTTCCAACCCTAGGCGCAGGGGGAGGCCCATGGGGGGCGCACCAGCCCACCAGGGGCTGGTTCCCTTCCCACTTCAGCCCATGGGGCCCTTTGGGATAGGTGGCCCCACCCGGTGGACCCCCGGGACCCTTCCGATGGTCCCGGTACAATACCGGTGACCCCCGAAACTTTCCCGGTGGCCGAAACTGGACTTCCTATATACAAATCTTTACCTCCGGACCATTTCGGAACTCCTCGTGATGTCCGGGATCTTATCCGGGACTCCGAACAACTTTCGGGTTACCGCATACTAATATCTCTACAACCCTAGCGTCACCGAACCTTAAGTGTGTAGACCCTACGGGTTCGGGAGACACGCAGACATGACCGAGACGACTCTCCGGTAAATAATCAACAGCGGGATCTGGATACCCATGTTGGCTCCCACATGTTCCACGATGATCTCATCGGATGAACCACGATGTCGAGGATTCAATCAATCCCGTATACAATTCCCTTTGTCAATCGGTATGTTACTTGCCCGAGATTCGATCGTCGGTATCCCAATACCTCGTTCAATCTCGTTACCGGCAAGTCTCTTTACTCGTTCCGTAACGCATGATCCCGTGGCTAACTCCTTAGTCACATTGAGCTCATTATGATGATGCATTACCGAGTGGGCCCAGAGATACCTCTCCGTCATACGGAGTGACAAATCTCAGTCTCGATTCGTGCCAACCCAACAGACACTTTCAGAGATACCTGTAGTGCACCTTTATAGCCACCCAGTTACGTCGTGACGTTTGGTACACCCAAAGCATTCCTACGGTATCCGGGAGTTGCACAATCTCATGGTCTAAGGAAACGATACTTGACATTAGAAAAGCTCTAGCAAACGAACTACACGATCTTGTGCTATGCTTAGGATTGGGTCTTGTCCATCACATCATTCTCCTAATGATGTGACCCGTTATCAATGACATCTAATGTCCATGGTCAAGAAACCATAACCATCTATTGATCAACGAGCTAGTCAACTAGAGGCTTACTAGGGACATGTTGTGGTCTATGTATTCACACATGTATTACGGTTTCCAGTTAATACAATTATAGCATGAACAATAGACAATTATCATGAACAAGAAGTATAATAATAACCATTTTATTATTGCCTCTAGGGCATATTTCCAACATCTGATGCATAGCCTGCTTTTGTAACCTGCTTATTGTTACCTTACCTGCTTACCCTAAACTGCTTAGTATAGGTTGGTTAGTGATCCATCAGTGACCCCCACCTTGTTCTTGTTGCCCCTGCTTCATCATCGAATACCTGATCAACGGGATCGAAGACCAGGCCCCGGCACCACACATCACTTCCCCTTAGTTGCTCGTCACTACTGGGTTACTATCGAGTGCCAAGGGTGAGACCTCATCAGTACTTCTGATGTTAACCCAGTAGTGTAGTTATTCGGTCATGGTCATCGAGGGTGATTCCGCCTTAACCACTTCCGATACGACTATGTCGTGCAACCCCTCAAGTGTGAACCTCGAGGGTGGATCCTCTTACGTTCACCTTGATGATTACATCGAGTGGAATCCGCCGGGGGTGATTCCTCGGGTTTTCCCCTTGATGTTTGGACACACGGATACTTGGACTTCACAACTGTTACTTGGAAAGGCGGGTCGACCCTGAGGGGTACCCGTGAGTGATGTGGAGACGGGTTGACCTGGAGGGTGCCCGCGAGATAATTACGAGGCGTGGCCGAGCATTCCTAGCCCTTGCCGCAAGTCCTCGAGACGGGGCAACAAGGTCACATCTTTCGTGAGTCTCTGCTTGTTACCGCGCGTTACTAATCCACTACGATTTGGATATTTGATCCGAGGGGCCCCTGGCCTGATAGCACTAACCATCACGTGGGTATAGTATGGGCGTTCCGTGTCGTATGCATCAGCCGAAGCTTAATAGGCGTCAGCGACTGAGCGGCACGCGCCAGGTTGGACTGGTAAGCACCTGCCTTTTTGAAGGCGGTAGCTAGGTCTGCTCACCGGCCGCGTAAGCAACGTGCAGGAGTTCCTGGGGCGATGGTCCATGACCCCTGGGGGCATAGGTTTAGTCTGGCGTGCTGACCTCTCTATTAAGCCTAGGTCGGGTTGCGGCGTATTGTTTGGCCGAGGCCGGGCATGACCCAGGAAAGTATGTCCGGCTGGAGTTAATCGAGCGTGGTGGGTAAGTTGGTGCACCCCTGCAGGGAAGAAAACATCTATCGATAGCCTGTCCTATGGTAACGGACACTTGGAGTTGTATCCTGATCGATGCAACTAGAACTGGATACTCATGATGAGAAATGGATTGTGATGAGAAATGGATAGTATGGCTCTGGGATTGCTTTCTCGCAGGGTTCCGAGAAAGGATCTCTGGCCGAGGTTGATGTCACTACTACTACTTTACCTTATGCTACTCTTATCTCTTCTGATGCCGCAAGATGCTTGGAGCTGCTTGAAGATGCTAGTCTTCGATAGGCTAGGCTTTCCCCTTCTCTTCTGGCATTCTGCAGTCCAGTCCACAGATACAGCCATTTCATTGATACCGATGCATATGTAGTGTAGATCCTTGCTTGCGAGTACTTTGGATGAGTACTCATGGTTGCTTTGCTCCCCCTTTTCCCCCTTTCTTCTTCTTTCCGGTTGATGCAACCAAATGTCAAAGCTCAGGAGCCAGATGCCACCGTCGATGCCTACTACTACGTGGAGACCGCCGACAACCAGGAGTAGTTAGGAGGCTCGCAGGCAGGAGGCCTTGCCTTTTCGATCGATGTTGCTTTTGTGCTAGCCTTCTTAAGGCAGACTTGTCTCACCTATGTCTGTACTCAGGTATTGTTGCTTTCGCTGATGAGGGAGTCCTGGATTAGGGGGTACTCGGACAGCCGGACTATATACTCTGGCCGGATTGTTGGACTATGAAGATACAAGATTGAAGACTTTGTCCCGTGTCCGGGTGGGACTCTCCTTTGCGTGGAAGGCAAGCTTGGCAATTCGGATATGTAGATCTCCTTCTCTGTAACCCTAGCCCCCTCCGGTGTCTATATAAACCGGAGGGTTTAGTCCGTAGGACCAAGAACAATCATAATCAGAGGCTAGCTTCTAGGGTTTAGCCTCTACGATCTCGTGGTAGATCAACTCTCGTAATACTCATATCATCAAGATCAATCAAGCAGGAAGTAGGGTATTACCTCCATCGAGAGGGCCCGAACCTGGGTAAACATTGTGTCCCCCGCCTCCTGTTACCATTAGCCTTAGACGCACAGTTTGGGACCCCCTACCCGAGATCCGCCGGTTTTGACACCGACATTGGTGCTTTCATTGAGAGTTCCACTGTGCCGTCGCTGTAATGCTTGATGGCTCCTTCAATCATCTGCAACGATGCGATCTAGGGTGAGGTTTTCCTCCCCGGACAGATCTTCGTATTCGGCGGCTTCGCACTGTGGGCCAACTCGCTTGGCCATCTGGAGCAGATTGATAGCTATGCCCCTGGCCATCAGGTCAGGTTTGGAAGCCTGAACTACACCGCCGACATCCGCGGAGACTTGATCTTCGATGGATTCGAGCCCATGACAGGTGCGCTGAACAGTCACGAGGAGCATGACCTAGATCTGCCATCGGATGGTGTTCGGCAGATCACACCTACGGCCGCCCTGGCCCTTAATCCGGAGCAGATCGCGCCATCCGAGGACGGATGGATGGACCCCGCCATGGAGATCGCACACTCAGCGGCGTTAGAGCCGAACACAGACTTCGCCTCCAATGAGGTCTGTGTCATCGGACCCTCGGACTCGTCTCCGGCCATAGGCTCCGAACCACGTGCATCCGTGCCTACCGAATCTGATTGGGCACCGATTATGGAGTTTACCTCCGCGGATATCTTTCAGCACTCGCCCTTGGGCGACGTGCTAAATTCATTAAGGTCTCTCTCCCTGTCAGGAGACTCTTGGCCGAACTATGTCCGGCTTGAGTGGGAAGCAGACGATGAAGAAATTCATTCCCCACCCACCACCCACTTAACAGCCAGTGTCGACGATTTAACTGACACGCTTGACTTCGACTCCGAAGACATCGACGGTATGGACGATGATGCCGGAGAAGAACAGGAATCACCGCCCACAGGGCGCTGGACAGCCACCTCATCGTATGATATATACATGGTGGACACCCCTAAAGAAAGCAATGGCGATGAGGCAACAGAGGATAACCCCCCGGAGAAGCAATCTAAGCACCCGCGTCAACGGCGCCGCCCTGAATCCCGCCATAGAAAAAATAGTGATACCGGCACAGGAGACAATAACACTCCGGATAATGCCGAAGACGAAAACAATCCCGCCCGGCCAGACTTCGAGCAGGCCGAACGGGAGGATGGGCAAGCTAGCCCCGATGAATAGGCAACGGATGGAGACTTGGAGGATGACAATTACATGCCCCCTCCGAGGACGAGGTGAGCCTCGGCAACGACGAATTCATCGTGCCTGAGGATCCCGTTGAGCAGGAGCACTTCAAGCGCCGGCTTATAGCCACTGCAAAAAGCCTGAAGAAAAAGCAGCAGCAGCTTCAAGCTGATTAAGATCTGCTAACTGATAGATGGACTGAGGTCCTGGCAGCCGAGGAATATGGACTCGAGCGCCCAACCAAAAGTTACCCAAAGCGCAAGTTGTTACCTCAATTTGAGGAGGATGCGGCTGACCGGCCACCACGTGGCCGGGACAAAGCATATCAGCCCGAACACCAGCCGGCACCCCGTCGCCAATCAAACAAAAACACGAAGGCCCGGGGTTACACGCAGGACCTGCGAGATGTGTTGGAAAACAAAGCAGGGCAGTCAAGATCGATCTACGGATCACGGGGGCGCGCCCCAACGCGTGTTGATGATCAGCACGCCAGATACACCAAATATAAATCCGGCCAGGCTGAATACAACCGACCAGACTCACTTGAACTGCGTCGTGATATAGCCCGGCATCGAGGCGCCACACACCTCCTATGCTTCACGGACGAAGTAATGGACCACGAGTTCCCAGAAGGGTTTAAGCCCGTGAACATCGAATCATATGATGGGACAACAGATCCCACGGTATGGATTGAAGATTTCCTTCTCCACATTCACATGGCCCACGGCGATGATCTACATGCCATCAAGTACCTCCCACTGAAACTAAAGGGACCGGCTCGGCATTGGCTGAACAGTTTGCCGGCAAACTCCATTGGAAGGTTGGAGAACCTGGAAGACCCGTTCCTGGATAACTTCCAGGGAACTTATGTGCGACCCCCAGATGCTGACGATTTAAGTCACATCACCCAACAGCCCGGAGAGTCAGCCAGGAAATTCTGGACTCGGTTCCTAACTAAAAAGAACCAAATTGTCGATTGTCCGGATGCCGAAGCCCTAGTGGCCTTTAAGCATAATATCCGTGACGAGTGGCTTGCCCGACACCTCGGCCAAGAAAAGCCGAAGTCCATGGCAGCCCTCACAACACTCATGACCCGCTTCTGTGCGGGCGGGGATAGCTGGTTGGCTCACAGCAACAACACACCAAGAAATCCTGACACCTCAGATGCCAGAGAGGCAAGCCCCGATGCAACAGACACAAGCGTCGCAGTAATGGCGATAACGCCGAAGACACGGCCGTCAATGCCGGATTCAGTGGCTCTAAGTCCGGTCAGCGGAAGAAGCCATTCAAAAGAAACAATCCGGGCCCGTCCAGTCTGGACCGTATACTCGATCGCTCGTGTCAAATTCACAGCACCCCCGATAAACCAGCCAACCACACCAACAGAGAATGCTGGGTGTTCAAACAGGCCGGCAAGTTGAATGCCGAAAACAAGGAAAAGGGGCCACATAGTGATGACGACGAGGGGCTCCAGCTGCCGAACACAGGAGGACAGAAGAAATTTCCTCCCCAAGTGAAAACGGTAAACAGGATACGCCACCCATATTCCTAAGCAGGAGCGGAAGCGCGCACTAAGGGACGTCTACGCGATGGAGCCAGTCGCCCCAAAGTTTAATCCATGGTCTTCTTGTCCGATCACTTTCGATCGCAGGGACCACCCTACCAGTATCCGTCATGGTGGTTCGGCCGCATTGGTCCTTGACCCTATCATTGACGGATTCCACCTAACACGAGTCCTCATGGACGGTGGCAGCAGCCTGAACCTGCTCTACCAAGATACAGTGCGCAAAATGGGCATCGATCCCTCTAGGATCAAACCCACCAAAACCACCTTTAAAGGTGTCATACCTGGTGTAGAGGCTCGCTGCACAGGCTCAATCACACTAGAAGTAGTCTTCGGATCTCCGGACAACTTCCGAAGCGAGGAGTTAATCTTCGATATCATCCCCTTCGCAGTGGCTATCACACACTACTCAGACGAACCGCATTTGCCAGATTCAATGCGGTACCACATTATGCATACCTCAAACTCAAGATGCCAGGTCCTCGCGGGGTTATAACAATCAATGGAAACACATAGCGCTCCCTCCGTACAGAGGAGCACACTGCGGCCCTCGCAGTAGAAGTACAGAGCAGCCTTCTTAGGCAGACCTCCAGTTCGGCCATAAAGCCCCCGGGCACCGCTAAGCGAGTCCGGAGTACTCTGCAACAGGATCGGTCGGCATGTCCCGAGTTCGCCTAGCAATTCG
The DNA here is from genome assembly GCF_002575655.3 of Aegilops tauschii subsp. strangulata. Lineage (NCBI taxonomy): Eukaryota > Viridiplantae > Streptophyta > Magnoliopsida > Poales > Poaceae > Aegilops > Aegilops tauschii. The sequence goes on from NC_053038.3 coordinate 428,591,228, forward strand.
GCCTCCGTCCTAGTCCCAGTCAAGCAGCGAAATTCGTGCCACGTGTACATAAATACTGTGGCACCCCGGCTCAGAGCGACCGGTTCACCATGCATTGCCAGCCCAGAGACCTTGTCTTCTAGCAACACACAACAACTTGGTACAGAAAAGCAACCGCTTTATTGATGCTAGCGGGCCAGAGTTTATATTACAACAGTTAGCGAGGCCAAGCGGCACACACACGGTGCGACTGAACAATATGTACATTATTTAGTGAACATAAAGGGGGCCTCGATCATGACAACTACGCGGCAGCGGATCAACGTCGTAGTGGAACTCCATAGCACAGGGACACCGATGTGGACACGACCTAGACTCGGACAGCACTCCTTTCCAACGAGACTTTCCTGAAATCTGGCATGACACGCCAGGTCAGTACATTGAATGTACTTGCAAGCTCACAACAAGCATAAACATAATGACAAACAATATCATGATATTTAACCAGTTATTAACAATGCAACAACATATCCAACATGCTGTGACTATGCTCAAGTGTTACTCGTCCCTTGGACTGGCTTACCGGACGTGATCAATTCCACACCACAAACGTGATGATCTCAGAGACAAACTCGTGATCCTTACGGCGATCACAACCCGACCAATACATGGCCCGTGATCCTTACGGCGATCACAACCCGACCAATAAATGACCCAACTCAACACGATGGCCTTACTGCCATCACCTCAGTAAACTTAGTGTGCAAATTTATTAAGTGTTGACCCATGGTGTACCCTACTTTCGAGAGTGTCCATAACCGTGGACTCGGCTATTGATAGATTAATACACTCTGCAAAGGTAGCCCACTGGACCCACACTACGGAACCAATGGCCTCGCACTCCCATTCGGGTGGACCAACGGCATTCCGACGAAACCACTTCATTGTTATGACACTCTCCCGGCCACTCTGACTCAATCCCCATCGGGCTAGTCCTGGGTGTCCCTGTATCTACCTCAAGACACCTCGACCATCGTCGTGGCCACAATCCACTCTGGGATTCGGTACCAAAACTTAACTTAACAACGGGCTCACAAGGTTATGCCTGCTTACCGGGCCAGGGTACAGCACGCCCATAACCTTCCCTAGATGGAGGCACCGACCAGAGGCACGACAATGAAACGTATTAAGGCCGTCCCATACCGGCAAATGTGGTTGCACTGGGAAAAACTCATTTCAGCGGCACCATGACCCGGTCAACAACATATTCTAGTTGAGTTATTTATCAGGTTCAACTTAAAGTGAAAGTAACCGGTGTCATAATGCCATGACATGCATCACTAACATATGCACCACATATCAATGAAAGTAACTAAGTCAACTACGCTCCCACGGAGCCATCATCAACTCATGATACTTCTCTGGTTAAGATCCAACCTCACTTAAACCAGAATCATTTCTAGCAATCTCATCATTTTTCATCATGCAAGAACAATAATTAAACTGATTATTAATCTCCATGACCATATCATTTTATCATTACTCATAACTAAATTCTTGTTATCTCATCAACAAGATTCACTTCAAACTTTCTGTAAATCAAGCATATTTAACATGACAAGCATTTAACAGAATATAATTATCATAATAATAATTTAAATGCATGCATAATCATAGGTTCAAGTAGGAAAATCATAAATATTGAAGTGGCACAATGAAAATGTTGCTGTGGCTTGCCTTAGTGCAGATGAGGTTCACAAGCCTCCTGGTGATCCTCAAGACAAGCCTGCTCTTCTGAAAATAAATAAAACCACAAAAAGAAAACATCAAGAAACCTTCTGAAAATTACCAGAAAATCTAGACAGCAAGGAAAAATCCCATCTTTTGGGTGCTGCTAGATTTTTGGACAAAGAGCACAATGCAAAAAGAATCAATGCATTTGGACTTATAGATAAAAAGTTATGGCTGTTTGAAGTCCTTTGGATTTAAATGAATTTGAATTTAAAATAAAACAGACTCGGGGGGGGGGTGACGTCGAAGGCGTAAAAGCCCAGGGCGCCACCACTTGTACTGCTTCGCGCGCGTACAGAGTGGCTGACTAGCGGGCCCCGCTAGTCAGGCAAGAAGGAGGGGGAGAGGGAAACAGAGAGTGGCGGAGCTTCGCCGGAGCGCACGAAGCGGCGAGGGCTCTTGGGGCCAAACGAGAGGGGGGAATCGAAGGAGAAGAAGATGGTGCACCTACCCGTACCCGTAGCATGGCTAGAGGTGGTCGGACAGCGTCGGAAACGACCTCTCCAGCGGAGGCAGAGGGCAGCGGTCGCCGGAGACGAAGACGACGACGGTTAGGGACGGCTCCAGGGCTCCAACAGGGCGAAACGACTTCATCAAAGAGTGGCGGAGGCCCTGGAAGGGTCGCCCTGGTCTGGGAGGGATTGGAGCTGTGGGGACGATCCGGAGGGGATCGCCGGCGAGCTCGGGCTCAGGGACGGCAGCCCGCGGCCTGCCCGGCCGGGCTGCGGCTTCTACTGGCTTGAGGTGAGTGTAGGAGTGGCTGCGGGTGCTCGAGGAAGCTGGGGTTGGCAGCATTTATAGGCGAGCGGCGAGTGGGGTTTGGGCTCCGCCGGAGGACACCTGTCCACGGCGCCCGGCAATGAACGACACAAGTGAGAGAGGGGGAAGAGGACGGAGATCACGCGGGAACTATTGACGGGCGCGGACGAGCACAGGGGCGAGGGGGAAAGCGACGAGCACAGTGCGCCGCACACTCCCGTGCCCGCTGCGGCGAGCTCCGGCGTCGGCGAGTGCCAGGGATGAGTTAAGGGAGTGGAGACGGGGATGGTGGCGCGGTTTGGCACGCTCGGGCAGGCTGGGCAGCGAGCACGCGCGCAACAGAGCGCTAGGCGGCACTCAGAGCACGTGTTTTGCATGCCAGCACGCCCAGACGAACGCGATCACCGCGTGAACTATGACATCAGGCCACCCTAAGCGTTAACTTGATGTCTGGCGTGTAGTCCTTGGTAGTTTGGAGTGTTACCACGGTTGGGCCTGGTTCCAGGTGCAGTAGAAATGGATTTGTACTCCAAGTAAGTTTCTGGACAGTAACTTTGGAGGTTTACTGTGGTCAAACCATTGGGAGTTGAGGGCTGGGCTTTGGAGGCTAGCCAAGACTTACTAAGGTAAATAGGCACAAGAAAAACTAGCTACAATGGAGCTAGTAAAATGATAGTTGCTATAGAAACTACCATTTCTGTCCAGAAATGAAATTATTTTCTGTAGCCAAAATATTCCAAAGAGTGCTGTAATATTTTTGCTCAGAAAGGTGACCTAGGGTTCAAAGAATAATTGGGATTTTTCTCAGGATTTTAGGGGCAAGAAAAATTAGGGTTGCTTTGGAGCACAAAGGGCTAGCTAGGGTTTTGGAGGGCAAAATGAATATTTTTCATTTAAGAAAAATATTCCAAGCAATATTTTGAGATGATCCAGAGGTGAAGTGATGGATTGATAAGGAGAAGAAGCACTTGGGTGAAAGTCAGGGGTACCCAAGTGGTTAAGTCCAAATGAAATGATTCAAAAACTCCAAACTCAAAACCAACTCAACTGAAAACCAGGCAAAGAAAAAGAGGGCAAAAACTAGGCTGTCACAAACCTCCCCCACTTAGAATGAATCTCGTCCTCGAGATTCGGTTGCTTGGGAAAACCATTCTGGATAAGATGCCCTTAGAAGTTCTTCTGACTCCCATGTTGATTCTGACTCTGTGTGATGCTTCCATTGGACTTTGTAAAACTTCCTTGCTTTACTGCGAGTGACTCTTTCCATCTGATCCAAAATTTTCACCGGCCTCTCTTCATATGTTAAGTCCTTTGCCAGCTCTATTTCTGTCAAATCAGTCTTTTTCTCAGGCGGCGATATGCACCGTCGTAATTGTGAAACATGGAACACGTTGTGCATGTCTGACAATTCGGGGGGTAACTCCAACTGATATGCCACAGCACCCACTCGTGTCATAACCAGAAATGGACCAATAAATCGGGGTGCCAATTTCCCACGAGTTTGAAACCTCTTGATACCCTTCATAGGCGTGACTCGCAATAGACATGTTCTCCGGGTTCAAAGCTGATCTGTCGGTGCTTTGCATCATAATAACTTTTCTATCGTGATTTGGCCAACTGCAGTCTGTCTCTAATTTCCTTAACTTTCTTCTTGGCTTCCAGCATAAGGTCCATTCCAAAAATATGGCTATCTCCGATTTGAGACCAATTCAATGGAGTGCAGCACTTATGGCCATACAAAGCTTCATATGGTGACATCTTGAAACTGGTCTGGAAACTATTGTTATACGAGAACTCGGCGTACGGCAAGCAATCTTCACATTTTGGGCCTTGGGCCAAAGCATAGGCTCGCAGCATATCTTCGAGTATTTGATTTACTCGTTCTGTCTATCCATCAGTCTGAGGATGATAAGCGGTACTGTATTTCAATTCCGTCCCTAAGGCTTGATGGAGACGGGAACAAAAAGCGGAGGTAAAAAGTGAACCTCGGTCAGAAGTGATGGTTCGGGGAACTCCATGCAGACTGACTATTCTGGATACATACAGTTATGCAAGCTCATCTGCTCGATATGAGGTTCTGATCGGGAGGAAGTGGGCTACCTTGGTTAATGTATCCACTATGACCCAGATCGCATCATTGCCTCGTCGGGTCTTAGGTAGTCCTGTGATGAAATCCATACAGACATCATCCCATTTCCATTGTGACACTGGCAGCGGTTGGAGAAGTCCGGCTGGCTTCTGATGTTCTGCCTTTACATTGTTGCATATGTCGCAACAGGCCACGAAATAAGCAATGTCTTTCTTCATTCCATCCCACCAGAATATTTGTCGAAGGTCTTCGTACATTTTTGTACCTCCAGGGTGAATTGAATACGAGGATTCGTGGGCTTCTGACAGGATCTTATGCTTCAAATCCGCTTGATTAGGCACACAAATCCTTCCCCTGAATCGGAGGGTACCGCACCGATCCTTCGAGAAATTGGGAAGCTTGACACGTTTCTGCAGATCAGCGTCGCCTGGTTGTGCCTTGCGGATTTCTTCCTCAAGAGTAGGGGTAACTTCCAGAATATTGGCAAGGCCAGCCTCAACTATGACCAGGTTGAGCTGAGCAATCTCTTCTTTAAGTTCGGGAGGCAAAGATTCCAATATGACATTTAAACTGACGGGCTTTCGACTGAGCGCATCGGCAACCACGTTGGCCTTACCCGGATGGTAATTTATTCCAAGGTCATAATCCTTGACCAACTCAAGCCATCTTCGTTGACGGAGATTTAAATCCGGCTGAGTAAATATATATTTGAGGCTTTTGTGATCGGTAAAAATTTGGCACCTTTTTCCGATGAGGTAGTGTCTCCAAATTTTTAAAGCATGAACCACCGCGGCCAATTCCAAATCATGAGTGGGGTAATTCCCCTCGTGGGTCATAGCTGCCGTGAGGCGTAAGCTACTACCTTGCCATCTTGCATAAGTACGCATCCCAGTCCTTGCCTGGAAGCGTCGTAGTACACATCAAAGCTGCGGTAGATATCTGGAGGTGTTAATACTGGTGCAGTTGTCAGTCGTTTCTTTAATTCAGTGAAACTTTTCTCACAGTCCTCAGTCCATTCAAACTTCTTATCCTTTTTGAGCAGCTCTGTCATGGGTTTAGCAATCTTGGAAAACCCTTCAATGAAACGGCGGTAATACCCGGCTAATCCAAGAAAACTCCGGATCTGAGATACGGTTGCGGGTGGCTACCAATCGAGTACATCCTTTACTTTGCTTGGGTCCACGGCTATACCTTTGGCGGATAGCACATGTCTGAGGAATCCAACTTGCTTGAGCCAGAACTCACATTTACTAAATTTTGCGTATAACTGATGCTCACGGAGTCGTTGTAACACTGCTCGGAGGTGTTCCTTATGCTCTTCTTCATTTCTTGAGTAAATGAGTATATCATCGATGAAGACTAGCACAAACTTATCGAGGAAGTCCATGAATACTTTATTCATCATGTGCATGAAGAAAGCAGGGGCGTTGGTGAGGCCAAAAGACATAACTGTATATTCATAGAGACCGTAGCGAGTGGTGAACACGGTCTTGGGAATATCGTCCTTTTTAATTTTGAGCTGATAATATCCAGTCCGTAACTCAATCTTGGAGAACACCTTGGCCCCACTGAGCTGATCGAACAAATCATCAATTCTTGGCAGAGGGTATTTGTTTTTGATTGTGACATCATTCAGCTGATGGTAATCCACACACATGCGGAGGCTGCCATCTTTCTTGTCCACGAAGATAGCAGGTGATCCCCGTGGTGAAGAGCTGGGACGGATATATCCTTTCTGAAGCATCTCATCAAGCTGCTTCTTTAGCTCCACCAATTCTAATAACGGCATTTGGTAATACTTCTTGTGTATTGGCGTGGTTCCGGCCACAAGATCTATTGCAAACTCAAGCTCTCGATCAGGTGGCATGCCTGGCAGTTCTTCTGGAAATACATCAGGAAACTTGCTGACCACCGGAATTACTTCCAATTCAGCCATTGCTGTGAAGACTATTTCTTTGGAGGGTATGCTTCTACGAGCATAAAATTTTGTAGTCTGTCCCTCTTGGCCGGTCAAGTTGACTTCTCGGGTCGCACAATTTATGCACACTTGATACTGAGTCAGCCAATTCATACCCAAGATAACATCCAATTTATCAGACTCAATAAGTATCAAAGAAGTTGGAAAACAGACTCCATTGATATTGACTTCCAGATTGCGGCAGACTAGATTGCTTCTGATTAGGGATCCCGGGGTTTGTACCAGCATATTCTTGCCCAAAAGCGAACAAGGAAATTTGTTTTGGGAAACAAAGCTCCGAGAAATAAAAGAGTGGGAAGCCCAGAGTCAAATAAAATTACTACAGGTATGTTATTAACAGGGAACATACCAATGACGACTTCGGGGTTCTCTTGGGCTTCATCGACGGAGATGTGATGAACGTATCCCATGATGTCGTGCTGATTTGGGCATGCCTCCATATAATGGACTTGTGGCTTGAATGTAGCATTTGTCCGGTTGTTCTTGGGACACTGTTTGGCATAATGTCCGGTTTGCCCACAACTGTAACAAGAATTGCTGCGCAGACGATTTTCTAGAATTGGGTTGAGCACGTCATTCTTGACTTGGGTGGTGGCCTTGTTAACATTTTGTTGCCAGTTGGGCTTCTATGCTACTTGAGTCGGCTGCCAGGTACGAGTCTTCTGCACTGATTGCATTTCCTTTCTTGGCTCAAACTTGCGCTTGTGATCGTTATTGGTAGGCTTATTATCTGATACAAGCTTGTGTTCCCTTTCAGCAATGAAAGCCTCGTTCACCAGGGTTTGGAAGTCTGGAAAATCGAACATGCTGAGAGTACACCGGAGTTGCGGGTTTAACCCACCAAGAAACCTGTCAATCTTTCTTTCTTCAGTGGCCACGTCATATTGAGAGTAACGTGACAGATGATTGAATTTCTGCAAATATTCTCCCACAGACTGACTTCCTTGGAGGAGCGCGAGAAATTCACGCTGCTTAGTCTTCATAATTCCCGCAGGGATGTGATATTTCCGGAATCGTTCCTTGAACCTTGTCCAGGTAATTTCTTCATCAGCAAATCACATGCTTTTTCGTTTTCCCACCATATGGCAGCAGCGCCTTCAAGATAATGTGTTACAAATGGAACCTTATCCCCTTCATCAGTTCGAGCAACCTCAGGCTTCTTTTCCATAGTTCTCAACCAACCATCTGCATCCAAGGGATCAATGGCCTGACTGAAACTGGGAGGCTTAGTCCTTTGGAAATCTGATAGCTTGGAGTGATGACCGGGCTGATTTCCATTCTGTCCAACCACAGCTTGAATACTTCTTAGTATTTCCATCAGATCATCATTTCATCTTTCCTCAAACATATGCAAAATTTGCTCGGTGGAGGGCGGATTTGGCGGTGGAGGCAGTGGTGGAACGTACGGCTCGGGTGATCGTCCTGCCTGTCGTGCGGAACGACGAACAGGAGAACCCTCACGAACATTGCTACTGCAGCCTCCCCGCGTCATCCTAATATGATTTTTTTAAGGTAACGCAACCGAGATGAGAAGCATTCAAAATAAACTGGGGAGAAGCCAGCAACAAAATCCGAGTAAAACCGAAATGGCGAAGAAAATACGGCGGATAAAATAAAGTTCCAACATAATTATACATAGACTCATACATGAAAGATAACAACATGCCAAGTCCAACTACCCTCATACATGAAACGAAACATCATGACTCGTACGACTACATCCATACTCCATCCTGACGACGGCGAATACTCGGAAGCTCTACTGCTCTGCTGGTGCTGCGGGGTCCTCTCCTGAAGCGGACTCGGATCCTGAACTGACGGGGTTAACTGAGACCTCCGGGTTAAAAGTGACACGACGACGCTGCCTCGAGGGTTCTCCCTCCGGGGCAGGTGGAGGGTGAATCATCGGGGCTACAGGAGTGGCGAGGAGTGAAACCCACTCAGCAGCAGCACTAAGTGGACTCACAGTCGCGGTGCCCGAGCTACTCGGAGGAGTAACCGGGGAAACAGGGGATCTAGAACTGGCAGGAATATAGGGAGTAAATCCTACAGATGTTGGAGCAGTGGCTGAGCTAGCAGAGACTAAAGCAGAGGCTAAAGCAGTACGGGCACGACTCAGCTCTCGAGCCAGCTCGTAGATCAGAAGATAGCTAGAAGTGATATAGCGAGAAAGGTGGCTAGCTACACTATCAGACTCCGGATCAATGACAGGGAAACGGACACGACCATTATCGTGGAGAGAAGGATAGTAGTGGAAACCTGGGCGGTTCTGCATCCGGACCTCGTTGTAGCGGAGCTCAACAAGTACCTCGAATGCAGCAAACTGGACAGCCTGAGAAGCGGTAGAAGCGTAGCCGCTTCGAGAGGTACGAGTGTAAGTGCTAGAATCGGAACTGGTGCGCAGAGTAACCACGGCGTGATACTCATACACTGAGTCAGCTAGACGCTCTCGGTACACACGATAGACTGGATCGTCACAGTGGGGGTACAGCCGACGACACACGTTACGAAGGAGATGCGGCGACGTGCACGACATCAGCTTCAACTGACACGGATACAACACCGGAGCCATCTACACTCACAACCATTAGCAAGTTAGCATAAAAATAAAAATCAGTGCATGCAATGCAACAACCAGCTACAAATGTTACCGGCACTCAACTACAACTCGTATCTAACGCCCAGTTAACTCGGCTTAGTCTAGCGTGGCCTACAGTCAGCGCGGCTCTGATACCAAGCGTTGTGGCACCCCGGTTCAGAGCAACCGGTTCACCATGCATTGCCAGCCCAGAGACCTTGTCTTCTGGCAACACACAACAACTTGGTACAGAAAAGCAACTGCTTTATTGATGCTAGCGGGCCAGAGTTTATATTACAACAGTTAGCGAGGCCAAGCGGCACACACACGGTGCGGCTGAACAATATGTACATTATTTAGTGAACATAAAGGGGGCCTCGATCATGACAACTACGCGATAGCGGAACAACGTCGTAGTGGAACTCCATAGCACAGGGACACCGATGTGGACACGATCTAGACTCGGACAACACTCCTTTCCAATGAGACTTTCCTGAAATCTGGCATGACACGCCAGGTCAGTACATTGAATGTATTTGCAAGCTCACAACAAGCATAAACATAATGACAAACAATATCATGATATTTAACCAGTTATTAACAATGCAACAACATATCCAACATGCTGTGACTATGCTCAAGTGTTACTCGTCCCTTGGACTGGTTTACCGGACGTGATCAATTCCAAACCACAAACGTGATGATCTCAGAGACAAACTCGTGATCCTTACGGCGATCACAACCCAACCAATACATGGCCCGTGATCCTTACGGCGATCACAACCCGACCAATAAATGGCCCAACTCAACACGATGGCCTTACTGCCATCACCTCAGTGCAAACTTAGTGTGCAAATTTATTAAGTGTTGACCCATGGTGTACCCTACTTTTGAGCGTGTCCGTATCCGTGGACTCGGCTATCGATAGATTAATACACTGTGCAGAGGTAGTGCACTGGACCCACACTACGGAACCCATGGCCTCGCACTCCCATTCGGGGGGACCATCGGCATTCCGACGAAACCACTTCATTGTCATGACACTCTCCCGGCCACTCCGACTCAATCCCCATCAGGCTAGTCCTGGGTGGCCCCGTGTCTACCTCAAGACACCTCGACCACCGTCGTGGCCACGATCCACTCTGGGATCCGGTACCAAAACTTAACTTAACAACGGGCTCACAAGGTTATGCCTGCTTACCGGGCCAGGGTACAACACGCCCATAACCTTCCCTAGATGGAGGCACTGACCAGAGGCAGGACAATGAAACGCATTAAGGCCATCCCATACCGGCAAATGTGGTTGCACTGGGAAAAACTCGTTTCAGTGGCACCATGACCCGGTCAACAACATATTCAAGTTGAGTTATTTATCAGGTTCAACTTAAAGTGAAAGTAACCGGTGTCATAATGCCATGACATGCATCACTAACATATGCACCACATATCAATGAAAGTAACTAAGTCAACTACGCTCCCATGGAGCCATCATCAACTCATGATACTTTTCTGGTTAAGATCCAACCTCACTTAAACCAGAATCATTTCTAGCAATCTCATCATTTTTCATCATGCAAGAATAATAATTAAACTGATTTTTAATCTCCATGACCATATCATTTTATCATTACTCATAACTAAATTCTTGTTAGCTTATCAACAAGATTCACTTCAAACTTTCTGTAAATCAAGCATATTTAACATGACAAGCATTTAACAGAATATAATTATCATAATAATAATTTAAATGCATGAATAATCATTGGTTCAAGTAGGAAAATCATAAATATTGAAGTGGCACTATGAAAATGTTGTTGTGGCTTGCCTTAGTGCAGATGAGGTTCACAAGCCTCCTGGTGATCCTCAAGACAAGCCTGCTCTTCTGAAAATAAATAAAACCACAAAAAGAAAACACCAAGAAACCTTCTGAAAATTACCAGAAAATCTAGACAGCAAGGAAAAATCCCATCTTTTGGGTGCTGCTAGATTTTTGGACAAAGAGCACAATGCAAAAAGAATCAATGCATTTGGACTTAGAGATAAAAAGTTATGGCTGTTTGAAGTCCTCTGGATTTAAATGAATTTGAATTAAAAATAAAACAGACTGGGGGGTGACGTCGAAGGCGTAAAAGCCCAGGGCGCCACCACTCGTACCGCTTCGCGCGCGTACTGAGTGGCTGACTAGCGGGCCTCGCTAGTCAGGCGAGAAGGAGGGGGAGAGGGAAACAGAGAGTGGCGAAGCTTCACCGGAGCGCATGCCGGCGGCGAGGGCTCTTGGGGCCAAACGAGAGGGGGGAATCAAAGGAGAAGAAGATGGCGCACCTGCCCGTACCCGTAGCGTGGCTAGAGGTGGTCGGACGTCGTCGGAAACGACCTCTCCAGCGGAGGCAGAGGGCAGCGGTCGCCGGAGACGAAGACGACGACGGCTAAGGACGGCTCCAGGGGCTCCAACAGGGCGGAACGGCTTCACCGAAGAGTGGCGGAGGCCCTGGCAGGGTCGCCCTGGTCTGGGAGGGGTTGGAGCTGCGGGGACGATCCGGAGGGGATCGCCGGCGAGCTCGGGCTCGGGGACGGCAGCCCGTGGCCTGCCCGGCCGGGCTGCGGCTTCTACTGGCTTGAGGTGAGTGTGGGAGTGGCTGCGGGTGCTCGAGGAGGCTGGGGTTGGCAGCATCTATAGGCGAGCGGTGAGGGGGGTTCGGGCTCTACCGGAGGACACCTGTCCACGGCGCCTGGCCACGAACGACGCCAGTGAGAGAGGGGGAAGAGGACGGAGATCACGCGGGAACTATTGACGGGCGCAGACGAGCACAAGGGCGAGGGGGAAAGCGATGAGCACAGTGCGCCGTGCACTGTGTCGTTGGCCGGACCGTGCCCGTGCCCGCTGCGGCGAGCTCCGCCGTCGGTGAGTGCCAGGGAGGAGTTAAGGGATTGGAGACGGGGATGGTGGCGTGGTTTGGCACGCTCGGGCAGGCTGGGCAGCGAGCACGCGTGCAACAGAGCGCTAGGCAGCACTCAGAGCACGTGTTTTGCATGCCAGCACGCCCAGACGAATGCGGTCACCGCGTGAACTATGACATCAGGCCACCCTGAGCGCTAACATGATGTCTGGCGTGTAGTCCTTGGTAGTTTGGAGTGTTACCACGGTTGGGCTTGGTTCCAGGTGCAGTAGAAATGGATTTGTACTCCAAGTAAGTTTCTGGACAGTAACTTTGGAGGTTTACTGTGGTCAAACCATTGGGAGTTGAGGTCTGGGCTTTGGAGGCTAGCCAAGACTTACTAAGGTAAATAGGCACAAGAAAAACCAGCTACAACGGAGCTAGTAAAATGGTAGTTGCTGTAGAAACTATTATTTCTGTCCAGAAATGAAATTATTTTCTGTAGCCAAAATATTCCAAAGAGTGCTGAAATATTTTTGCTCAGAAAGGTGCCCTAGGGTTCAAAGAATAATTGGGATTTTTCTCAGGATTTTAGGGGCAAGAAAAATTAGGGTTGCTTTGGAGCACAAAGGGCTAGCTAGGGTTTTGGAGGGCAAAATGAATATTTTTCATTTAAGAAAAATATTCCAAGCAATATTTTGAGATGATCCAGAGGTGAAGCGATGGATTGATAAGGATAAGAAGCACTTGGGTGAAAGTCAAGGGTACCCAAGTGGTTAAGTCCAAATGAAATGATTCAAAAACTCCAAACTCAAAACCAACTCAACTGAAAACCAGGCAAAGAAAAAGAGGGCAAAAACTAGGCTGTCACAAAATTTGGATAAAGAGTGTTTAGATTTATCCCGAACACCCCGGTACTAGTTACATGGGGGCAGAAGCCGACGACTGGCCAACTCTCAGATTTTATAAACGGCCGCACAAAAGGTAAATTTTAAATCAACAAGCGTTATATGGCGCAAATGAACTTGTTTTCATATTACAGGATCAAATGAGTACATTTATTCAAATATTACATCCTTAGCACATTCCACCGCCACGAGGCGCGCGCCCTTCAGGACACTGTCATAATATTTCTCGGGGTGGCGGTGCTCCTTGCCCTTCGGTGGCCCCTCCGTCACCAGCTTCTCGGCATCCATCTTCGCCCAGTGCACTTTCGCGCGGGGAAGGCCCTGCGCGCACCTTCAATGCAGACTGACCGCTTTATGACTTCGAGCCGCGGGCAGGCAGACACAAGCCGCTTCACCAGGCCAAAGTAGCTACTGGGCAGGGGCTCGGCTGGCCACATCCGGACTATAAGGTCCTTCATGGCCAGTTCAGCCGCTTTGTGAAGTTCGACCAGTTGCTTCAGCTGGTCGCTCAAGGTCATCGGATGTTCGGCCCCAATATACTGGGACCAGAACAACTTCTCCGTCGAGCTCCCTTCTTCAGCTCGGTAGAACTCTGCGGCATTAGATATGCTGCGCGGCAGATCTGCGAATGCTCCTGGAGAGCTCCAAATTCGGGTAAGTAAAAAAGAAAGTCTCCTTCACATGCTTGCTTTGCATATTGAATACCTTACCCGCCGCAATCTTCTTGGCCGCCTCAATCTCCTAGAGGGCCTTTTGGGCTTCGGCCTTGGCGTCTCGTGCGCTCTGGAGGGCCTTCGCAAGCTCGGACTCTTGCATCTTAGAGTCACGCTCCAAGGACTCATATTTTTTGACAAAATCCTGGAGCTCTTGTCGGACCTCGCCGACTCGAGCCTCTTGCTTCTCGCGCTCGATGCGCTCCTTGGCCGCTTTATCTTTGGCCTCGGTCAGCGCCTTTTTAAGGGTCGCCACTTCGGTCGTGGCCCCTATTAAAATTCATGACGCTCTTATTAGAGCCAACAATTTTTGATTTATCAATATACAGACAGGGTATTATGTACCTTTGTTTTCTTCGAGCTGCCTCTTCATGAGGCCGAGCTCTTCCTCGGTCCGCTCCAGGTCCCGCTTTAGTCCGGAGACCTCCGTAGTACGGGCGGCAACGGCCAGCAGCGACGCCTGCTTATTCACATAGACATATTCTGTTAGACTCCTACGGATATTATTTGATCCTCTATTCGGCTTTTCTTTCCGAAACACCAAACAGAGCATCAGGGGCTACTGTCTATACTGTGGTATTTTCTTATAATTTTATTACTTACCTCAAAGCCTGTTAAGAGGCTGACGTAGGCTTCGCTCAATCCGCTTTTGGCGGACCGGACCTTCTCAATCACCGCACTCATGATGGTGCGATGCTCTTCTTCAATGGAAGCGCCACGAAACGCTTCCAGCAAGTTGTCCGATGCCTCCGGATGGACAGAGGTCATTGGCACAGATGGCTCGCCCTCCTTAGTAAGGGGCTGCTTGCCTAAATCCGGAACCCTTGGAGGTTCGGGCGTAGTATCCGGCTGGGGGCCAAACTTACTGCGGCCCCCGTCATCAGAATCCATGAGGGTCTTCCCCCCATGTGCCCGGCGTCTGGGATTTCGCCTTGGGGCGTCTCCAGAACAGTCTCCCCCTGGTCCGGTATCCTCTGGGATAGCACCTCGGTGTCGTCCGCGAGCCGGGGGGAGGTGGCCGTCGGGAGTGAATCGCTGTTCATCGCCGACTAACTCAAAGACCCGTCCAAGGAGGATACGTTGATGTGGGATTTGGCCGGACTGCACGATCATATTTAACATCATAAGAATCAATAAAGCAATACGTACCAGAAGCATTACAGTCTCTGGATACTTACGACTTCGCCAGGGGCTTGTCCCTGGGCAACCACTCCTCGTCGCTATAGGCGGCCGTGGTAGAGTGGTCCGGAGGGAGGGTTTTTTCCTTCTTGGACCCTTCGGCCTCACCAGACGGGGCGGCCTTCCTCTTCTTGTCCCCCCCGGTTGGGGGAGGGATTTCCTTTTCCTCCTCCTCATTTTCGTTGGAGGAGCGCGCCTCGGTGTCCTCGGATGATGAGTCCGATACAACCTTGCGCCGGAGACATTTCCTGGTCCCCGTGGCCGTCTTCTTGACCTTCTTCTCCGACACCTCATAGGGCGCCGGAAACAACATCTTTGTTAAGAGAGCCGATGCAGGGTCTTCAGGTAGAGGAGCCGGACAGTCAATCCGCTCCGCTAACGCTACCCAGTCCTGATGAATTGGCATGGAGGTTTAGATTCCTCCCGCGGATGTGCTGGTAAAAGGCACGTCTTGCAGAATATAAAACTTACCGGATTAGCGGGGCGCTTTGCGCTAAGTCCGCGATCCTCGGTTATGGGTGGTGGTACCTCGGTAGCCTTGAACAACACCTTCCGGACATCTTCGTGCGTTGTGTTGAAGAGCTCTCATAGCGTCTGGTGTTCGGTCGGGTCAAACTCCCACATATTCAAAGCCCGTCTTTGACACAGACGGATCCGGCGGGAGAGCATGACCTGGACCACGTTGACAAGCTTGATTTTCTTGCTTATCATGTTTTTGATACAGGTCTGGAGTGCGGGCAGCTCCACCGATGAACCCCAGGCTAAGCCCTTCTCTTTCCAGGAGGTGAGCCGCATGGGGATGCCGGATCGAAATTCGGGGGCCGCTGCCCAGTTGGTGTCGCACGGCTCGGTGATGTAGAACCACCCCGATTGCCACCCCTTCACGGTCTCCACAAAGGAGCCTTCGGGCCAAGTGACATTGGGCATCTTGCCCACCATGGCGCCTCTGCACTCTGATTGCTGGCCGACCACCACCTTCGGCTTCACGTTGAAGATCTTCAGCCATAGGCCGAAGTGGGGCGAAATGCGGAGGAAGGCCTCGCACATGACGATAAACGACGAGATGTTGAGGATGAAATTGGGGGCCAGATCATGGAAGTCCAGCCCGTAGTAAAACATGAGCCCGTGGACAAATGGGTGGAGGGGGAATCCCAGTCCGCGGACAAAGTGAGGGAGAAACACTACCCTCTCCTGAGGCTCCGGGGTAGGGATGATCTGCCCTTCGGTAGGAAGCCGGTGCGCGATGTCTGCGGCCAGGTATCCGGCCTCCTGAAGCCTCGTGATATCCTCCTCCTTAACGAAGGAGGCCATCCACTTGCCTCCTGCTCCGGACATGCTTGGAATGACTTTGCGGAAAAGGAGAAGACTTGGGCGCTAGAGCTCGAGCGAGGGGAAATGGATGAGCAGAGGAAGAAGAAGGCGTGGGTGGAGAAGAGGTGAATCCTTATCTCTTTATAAAGGCTATAGAAACCACGGGCCTTCCCACTTGCCCCGTAAAACTCGCTTATTCCCCAAGCGCCACGTTGATGGCGCAGTTGGGTTACCCACACCCGTATTGATGAGAATCCCGTGATAAGGGGACACGATCTCTGCTTCGACAAGACATGCCAATAAAACCGCCTCGCGATATGTGCGGTAGCAGGTTGAGAAAAACGGTTCGAATAATGACCGGGCCGCGGCGTGATGTCACGCTATGAAAAGTTTTCGGCAGATTAGATTTGTGGAATATTATACTCTCTATGGTGGTATGTGGAATTTGTTTTGCAGAGCTGGACACGATCCTTGTGTTCAAAATCTTCTATGGAGTATTCGGAGAAGGAACCCGCCTTGCAATGCCGAAGACAATCTGCGCGCCGGACTCATCGTCATTGAAGCCTGGTTCAGGGGATACTGAGGGAGTCCTGGATTAGGGGTTACTCGGACAGCCGGACTATATACTTTAGCCGGACTGTTGGACTATGAAGATACAAGATTGAAGACTTCGTCCCGTGTCCGGGTGGGACTCTCCTTTACGTGGAAGGCAAGCCTGGCAATTCGGATATGTAGATCTCCTTCTCTGTAACCGACTCTGTGTAACCCTATCCCCCTCCGGTGTCTATATAAACCGGAGGGTTTAGTCCGTAGGACCAAGAACAATCATAATCATAGGCTAGCTTCTAGGGTTTAGCCTCTACGATCTCGTGGTAGATCAACTCTTGTAATACTCATATCATCAAGATCAATCAAGCAGGAAGTAGGGTATTACCTCCATCGAGAGGGCCCGAACCTAGGTAAACATTGTGTCCCCTACCTCCTATTACCATTAGCCTTAGACGCACAGTTCGGGACCCCCTACCCGAGATCCGCCGGTTTTGACACCGACAGCTGACTCTTGTGTATTCGAGCTTATGTATTGGAGCCCTCGAGGCCCATGGCTTGTAATATAAAGCTTGTATTATTTTATTTGTGTCTAGAGTTGTGTTGTGATATCTTCCCATGATTCCTTGATCTTGATCGTACACATTTGCGTGTATGATTGAATCGAGGGCGTCACAGTGTATTACCGAGAGGGCCCAGAGATACCTCTTCGGTACTTGGGGTGACAAATTCTAATCTTGATCTATGCCAACCCAACAAACACCTTCGGAGATACCTATAGAGCATCTTTATAATCACCCAGTTACGTTGTGATGCTTGATACCACACAAGGTATTCCTCCGGTATCCGGGAATTGCATAATTTCATAGGCAAAGGAATATGTATATGACATGAAGAAAGCAATAGCAATAAAACTGAACGATCAATATGCTAAGCTAACGGATGGGTCTTGTCCATCACATCATTCTCCTAATGATGTGATCCCGTTCATCAAATGACAACACATGTCTATGGTTAGGAAACTTAACCATCTTTGATTAATGAGCTAATCTAGTAGAGGCTTACTAGGGACACGGTGTTTTGTCTATGTATCCACACAGGTATCAAGTTTCCGGTTAATACAATTCTAGCATGAATAATAAACATTTATCATGATATAAGGAAATATTAAATAACAACTTTATTACTGCCTCTACGGCATATTTCCTTCAGTCTCCCACTTGCACTAGAGTCAATAATCTAGTGAAGGAAATATGCCCTAGAGGCAATAATAAAGTTGTTATTTATATTTCCTTATATCATGATAAATGTTTATTATTCATGCTAGAATTGTATTAACCAAAAACTTAGTACATGTGTGAATACATAGACAAAAAAAGTGTCCCTAGTATGCCTCTACTTGACTAGCTCGATCAAAGATGGTTATGTTTCCTGACCATAGACATGTGTTATGTGTTGATGAACGGGATCACATCATTATAGAATGATGTGATGGACAAGATCCATCCGTTAGCTTAGCATAAAGATCGATAAGTTTTATTGCTATTGCTTTCTTCATGACTTATGCATGTTCCTCTGACTATGAGATTATGCAACTCCCAAATATCGGAGGAACAACTTGTATGCTATCAAACTTCACAACGTAAATGGGAGATTATAAGATGCTCTACAGGTGTCTCCGAAGGTGTTTGTTGGGTTGGCATAGATCGAGATTAGGATTTGTCATTCCGTGTATCAAAGAGGTATCTCTGGGCCCTCTCGGTAATGCTCATCACTATAAGCCTTGCAAGCAATGTGACTAATAAGTTAGTTGCGGGATGGAGCATTACGGAACGAGTAAAGAGACTTGCTGGTAATGAGATTGAACTAGGTATGATGATACCGACGATCGAATCTCGGGCAAGTAACATACCGATGACAAAGGGAACAATGTATGTTGTTGTGCGGTTTGACCGATAAAGATCTACGTAGAATATGTAGGAGCCAATATGAGCATCCAGGTTCCTCTATTGGTTACTGATCGGAGATGTGTCTCGATCATGTCTACATATTTCTCGAACCCATAGGGTCCGCACGCTTAACATTCAATGACGATTTGTACTATGAGTTATGTGTTTTTGATGACCAAAGTTTGTTCGGAGTCCCGAGGTACCGGGTAAAAACGGAGTGCCGGAGGGGTTACCGGAACCCCCCGGGGAAGTAATGGGCCATCATGGGCCATAGGGGATAGAGAGGACAGCCCACAAAGTGGTGGCGCACGCCCCCATGGGGAGTCCGAATAGGACTAGGGGAGGGGGCGCGACCCCCTTTCCCTCTCCCTCTCCCTCTTCCTTCCTTCTTCCCCCTTCCACCAAAGGGAATCCTACTAGGACTTGGAGTCCTAGTAGGACTCCTCTCTCTTGGCGTGCCCTACAGGGGCCGGCCGGCCTCCCCCTCTCCTCCTTTATATACGGGGGCAGGGGGCACCCCAAAGCACAACAGTTGTTCTTAGCCGTGTGCGGTGCCCCCTCCACCGTTACTCCTCTGATAGTATCATCGTAGTGCTTAGGTGAAGCCCTGCGTGAATCACATCATCAACACCGCCATCATGTCGCCGTGCTGACGAAGCTCTCCCTCGACCCTCTGCTGGATCAAGAGTTCGAGGGACGTCATTGAGCTGAACATGTGCCGAACTCGGAGGTGTCGTACGTTCGGTGCTAGATCGGTTGGATCATGAAGATGTTCGACTACATCAACCGCGTCAACATAACGCTTCCGCTTTTGGTCTACGATGGTATGTGGACACACTCTCCCCCTCTCGTTGCTATGCATCTCCTAGATAGATCTTGCATGATCGTAGGAATTTTTTTGAAATTGCACGCTACGTTCCCCAACATCTAGTTCACATCGCCATGTGATTTAACACCAATAGTTCACATCTTTATGTGATTAACACCCATAGTTCACATCGCCATGTGACCAACACCCAAAGGGTTTACTAGAGTCAATAATCTAATTCACATCGCTATGTGATTAACACCCAAAGAGTACTAAGATGTGATCATGTTTTGCTTGTGAGAGAAGTTTAGTCAACGGGTCTGCCACATTCAGATCCATATGTATTTTGCAAATTTCTATGTCTACAATGCTCTGCATGGAGCTACTCTAGCTAATTGCTCCCACTTTCAATATGTATCCAGATTGAGATTTAGAGTCATCTGGATCGGTGTAAAAGCTTGCATCGACGTAACTCTTTACGACGAACTCTTTATCACCTCCATAACCGAGAAATATTTCTCTAAGGATAATTTTAACCGCTGTCTAGTGATCTACTCCTAAATCACTATTGTACCCCCTTGCCAAACTCATGGCAAGGTACACAATATGTCTGGCACACAGCATGGCATACTTTGTAGAACCTATGGATGAGGCATAGGGAATGACTTTCATTCTCTCTCTATCTTCTGCTGTGGTCGGGATTTGAGTTTTACCCAACTTCACACCTTGCAACACAGGCAAGAACCCTTTCTTTGACTGATCCATTTTGAACTTATTCAAAATTTTGTCAAGGTGATACGTCTCCAACGTATCTATAATTTATGAAGCATTCATGCTATTATATTATCTGTTTTGGATGTTTATGGGCTTTATTAAACACTTTTATATTATTTTTGGGACTAACCTATTAACCAGAGGCCCAGCCCATATTGCTGCTTTCTTGCCTATTTCAGTGTTTCGAAGAAAAGGAATATCAAACGGAGTCCAAACGGAATGAAACCTTCGGGAGCGTGATTTTTGGAACGAACATGATCCAGGAGACTTGGAGTTGAAGTCAAGGAAGGTTCGAGGTGGCCACGAGGGTGGAGGGCGCCCCCCTACTGGGCAGGCCCCCTATCTCGTGGGCCCCTCGTGGCTCCCCTGATCGACTTCTTTCGCCTATATAAGTCCATATACCATAAAACCTTCGAAGACGAGAATAGATCTGGAGTTCCGCCGCCGCAAGCCTCTGTAGCCACCAAAAACCTCTCGGGACCCTATTCCGGCACCCTGCCGGAGGGGGGATCCCTCACCGGTGGCCATCTTCAGCATCCCGGCGCTCTCCATGACGAGGAGGGAGTAGTTCACCCTCAGGGCTGAGGGTATGTACCAGTAGCTATGTGTTTGATCTCTCTCTCTCTCTCTCTCGTGTTCTTGACTCGGCACGATCTTGATGTATCGCGAGCTTTGCTATTATAGTTGGATCTTATGATGTTTCTCCCCCTCTACTCTCTTGTAATGGATTGAGTTTTCCCTTTGAAGTTATCTTGTCGGATTGAGTCTTTAAGGATTTGAGAACACTTGATGTATGTCTTCCCGTGCTTATCTGTGGTGACAATGGGATATTCACGTGATCCACTTGATGTATGTTTTGGTGATCAACTTGCAGGTTCCGCCCATGAACCTATGCATAGGGGTTGGCACACGTTTTTGTCTTGACTCTCCGGTAGAAACTTTGGGGGACTCTTTGAAGTACTTTGTGTTGGTTGAATAGATGAATCTGAGATTGTGTGATGCATATCGTATAATCATGCCCACGGATACTTGAGGTGACAATGGAGTATCTAGGTGACATTAGGGTTTTGGTTGATTTGTGTCTTAAGGTGTTATTCTAGTATGAACTCTATGATAGATTGAACGGAAAGAATAGCTTCGTGTTATTTTACTACGGACTCTTGAATAGATCGAGCAGAAAGGATAACTTTGAGGTGGTTTCGTACCCTACCATAATCTCTTCGTTTGTTCTCCGCTATTAGTGGCTTTGGAGTGACCCTTTGTTGCATGTTGAGGGATAGTTATATGATCCAATTATGTTATTATTGTTGAGAGAACTTGCACTAGTGAAAGTATGAACCCTAGGCCTTGTTTCCTAGCATTGCAATACTGTTTATGCTCACTTTTACCACTTGCTACCTTGCTGTTTTTATATTTTCAGATTTCAAATACCTATATCTACCATCCAAATTGCGCTTGTATCACCATCTCTTCGCCGAACTAGTGCACCTATACAATTTACCATTGTATTGGGTGTGTTGGGGACACAAGAGACTCTTTGTTATTTAGTTGCAGGGTTGTTTGAGAGAGACCATCTTCATCCTATGCCTCCCACGGATTGATAAACCTTAGGTCATCCACTTGAGGGAAATTTGCTACTGTCCTACAAACCTCTGCACTTGGAGGCCCAACAACGTCTACAAGAAGAAGGTTGTGTAGTAGACATCAAGCTCTTTTCTGGCGCCGTTGCCGGGGAGGCTAGGTAAGCGGCACTCACACCCCGTCAACTAAGCTATTTTTTGGCGTCGTTGCCGGGGAGGTGAGTGCTTGAAGGTATATATTTAGATCTTGCAATCGAATCTTTTTTTTTCTTGTTTTATGACTAGTTTAGTCTATAAAGGAAATCTACAAAAAATGGAATTGAGTTTGCCTCTTACGCTTCATCTTTTTAATATCTTTCGTAAGTATGATGAAAAGGAAAATTGTGCTCAAGTGCTAGAAGAAGAAGTCTATAAAATGTTTGATACTAAATCTTTGAATGATGAGCATGATTGCAATGTTGTTAGTATGAACTCCTTGAATATCCATAGTACTAATGATGATTGCACTAGTTATGATAAAAATGTCTCTTATAAGCATGTCGATTTTTGTGGAGGTCATTGGGTTTGCATGGACACACCAAATAGGGATAATGGATATTGCAAGAGGCATAATCATTTAGAAACTAAATTTTTGCAAGAAAGGCTAGATAAGAATGCTGAAAATTTTCATTTCCTTTGCCGTACTTGTGAACTTTGCAATGAATGTGGTCATTTACATCTCCGATGCAAATTATTTCATGATCGAATCGTGTCCAAAAATTGTGATGATTTGATTTCCCTTGCACATTATAATGAACTTAGTTTGCTTTTGGGTTATTGTAACATCCCAAAATTCTAAATTTTGGAATGTTATAATAAATAGATAGTTATGATTGATTGTGTGAAATTAAGTGAAATTCGAAACTTTTTGAAAGTTAAATGAGAGGGAATAAAAGGACTTTCCCAAACTTTCATTTTTTGCTTTTATGATCTCCGTGAATTCAAATTCTTTTCACCACAAAACCCTAGAGAGAAGATGACATGACTTCTTCCATTTATTTAAATGATAAGGGGTGTTGAAAATATTTGAATTTCATTTGAGAATATTTCCAATTCTGAAACTTTATGCAACTCAATGATTTTCACGAGCGAAGATAAAATGACTTCTTCAAAACATATGAAATATGAGTTGGGAGTTTCAAAGGATCAAATTCAAAGTCCTTTTGGGAATTATTTTTAATTTGGAGTTATTTGGGTTTTACTCAAATTATTTTTCTCCAAAAATAAAATACATGGAAAATAGGGTAACATGATTCCCTACAATAGAAAATTGGAGAGAAATAAATTTGAATTAATTTTGGTATTTCTAAAATGATTTTTATGAGGTTTTATTGCAGCAGTGGCACTCTTTGCTTTATCTGAATTTTTCTATATTTTATTTGACGCTAGAAAAATGATGATGTCGTAGAAAATCTTTTTCTGAAAATTTTGATATATAATATGCCTATGTACAATTTCATTTTTGTTTTCGTTATACAGTTTTCCTTTCTGTTTCTAATAAAAAAACTGTACGTGCCGCCCAAATTTTATCCGTCGCCTACGTGCATAGTGCACCCATGCCGGCCCATGTTGTTTTTTGGTTATGTTTGCAGAAAAAAATATTTTTCTTTTTCTTAATTTTTTTTCTTCCTTCTTTTAGTGTTTGAAAAAAAAACTGCCGCACGCACGCGCGCGGCCGGCCGAAGCTTTAGGCCCATGCGCTTTTCTCTTCTCTTTTTTTTTGACGTCTACGTTTAGTCCCACATTGCCTAGCCTTTGACCTTTAAGCCTTTTTTCCACCAATAAATATAGACCCATAGAGATTTCAAAAATCATCCGATTCGGGTTAAATCAATATTTTGGTTTGACTAGATTTATTAAAGAAAAAAAAAATATTTCTCCTCTCCGGCGGGACTTTTGTAAGTTGTCTCTTCACTCCGAAGTCGTCTTTTAGGTATATTTATTCGTTCTCTGTATTTATGCGTTAGACCTAAAAAATTTAGCCATAGCTATTTTGTTTCTGCAAAACAGCTTGGCCCTGATTTTTTCAAATAACCATAACTTTTCACTCGTTTATCCAAATTAGATGAAACCAGCGCCTATAGTTTCGTCTTGTTTTCACCTATCCAGTTAACCTGTCACGTCAACTTTTTGAAATTTTCAAATTTCGAAATTTGTTCAAATTCATATTCAAACTTCTTCTGTTCATAACTTAAGTTCCGTAACTCCGTTTGAGTTGATTCTTTTTGCAAAGCGAACCTCTTGACCTAAACTTTCTGATAAGGCCAAATCCACCTAATTTTGGTACTATTAGAAATTGTTTTATGTTGCAAGAGTTATTTGCTTGGTTTTGATGTTTTCTGAACTGTCTTCTTCGTTCTTCCCGATCTTTTGAGTGATTGCTTATGTGTGGTTACTATTGCTTGCTCACGATAGATTGAACGGAGTGTGACGAGTAGAACTATCAAGAGTTTTGAGTGCGAATCATCTTCATCAACATTGCAGGCAAGTTCACACTTTGATCATACCCCTTTTACTACCCAGTTTTATTGCATTAGACCAATCCTCAAACATTGCATGGTTAGGATCTAATTAAATTGTGGGTATTGGGAAGTAGTTGATGAGGTAGGAAACTATTGCCCTGCATTCAAACCTTGGGAGTTACTATTACGTTATGCTTATACTGTTATGGTATGCTCGTAGATGTGGATTGGGTTTGAGTGAATTTTCCATGACAGATGTGAGATTGTTAATTAATGGTTCAACTTAAGGTGGCTACTTAAATAAACAACTGGGTGGATTGAGGCACCTGGAGAACCTAATGTTGCCTGTATTTTTGGATATCCCGGAGTACCCGTGTGATCATCCTATGGACCGCCACCCAGACTCAAAGGGATCATAAGATTATTCATGCTAGAAACTTCCGTGTGCAGCCACAAGCCATTATGGGCTCTGGCATAGTTGAGTAAGTTGTGTGAGCTCTTGAAGAGGTGGACTAGCAGATGTAGGGGGATTGTAGGTGTAACGGTCTGCCCGGAGTAGAGAGTAAATGCTTCTGAAAGACTGTGTCTCGATCATCCGTTTCTCAAACACCAAGTAGTGCGAGAAATCCAACGGAGGAGAACGAGTCTTGTGGGGAAAAGTGCGCAAACCTCTGCAGAGTGTACAAACTAATCATGATTAGCCGTGTCCCCGGTTATGGACATCTTGAGTATCTAGTTCTTGGATTATCATGTGAATCTCATCATCATGTTACTTTAATTAATTTTGTTGGGTTAATGATGATACTTAATTGGGATTGAGATGCTGTCAACCATCTCAATGTTTCACAACCACCATGATAGTTAAATAAAATTTATTCCTTTGCAGTAGGGAAAAATTGGCTTTTCGCAAAATCATTATAACCATAGAGCTTTTCCACCAGCCATATATGCATGTAGTGATAGCCTTTGTTCATCATTTCTCTATGGTGTGAATTTGCCAGCATATTCCATGTGCTGACCCGCCTTCGGGCTGTTTCATGTTGCAAGATTCTTACGACGAGTAAGTGATACGTTAGGGTTACGATTTCTACACTCAACTTTGCCGTTGGTGTTGATGGGAATCCACAACCTTGTTACTTCCGCTATTTGGATTGAGGTAATAGTATTTACGTTACTTTATACATGTGATTTACCTCTGTTATAAATCCTCGAGTACTGTGTGTGTCAGCATACCGATCCAGGGATGACACTTAAGCACAGAGACTTGATCCATTCGGGTCGGGTCACTACAAGATGGTATCAGAGCACATGTTGACTGTAGGACGTGACCCTAGAAACTGGCAAGCCCATAGGAAGGATTTTCTCTAAAATCTTCTTTTTCAAAAAGATATTTTACCTCTCTTCTCTTCTAAGCTTATTCAAATATTCCCTTTAGTGAGACCATACCCCTTTTCCCTTTTGACCACTCGAAGATTCGATTGATGAGACCACTCCAAGAAGTACAAGATATCGGACAACTAAGACCACTTTGGAATGAAGAAGATTTTACCGTGAAAATGGAAACTACAACTGTTGAAGACTCCGAAGACTAGGAGAATTTGAAGGCTCTGAAGAATTTCCAGATTGGTATAGGAAGGCTACCCTTATGGAACTTGACAGACTATGGAAGATGTTAATACACGAGATCAAGTTGTATCGGAGAAAGACCGAAGCATGGAGAGTTAAAAACTCAAAGTTCTGCCAAAGAAAACCCTAAGGCAGGAGATATCAACTATGGAGAAATAGCTCATGGAAATGACGAGCAGAAACACGGCTATCCATGATGTTATCGCCCGCTTATGCTATTGTCACCGTGCTGAGTTAAGCATGCATATGCATGGAAGGATTGGATGGTAGAAGGCTGATGGAGCACCTACCAGCAAGACGAAGTTTTAACCTCAGCTGCTGTATCACCAGGATCTGGAGCATTACATCAAGAAGTTAAGATGGACCTGCAGGAAGCCGTATTTGACAAGGAAGTATCTCGTGAAGAACTTAGGACCCAGAAGCTGAAGTAGCCAAACTGGAGGAACAAAACCTCGAGATACCAGAGATTCGTCAGGAACTGAAGGACAGTAGGACCGTGGTTCATGCCAAGGATGTTGAAACCCAGAAGTTGGAATGCAACTCCAGAAATATTGAAGGACCCCACGAGAGACTTCGCGTCAACAGAGAGGGTCTGGCAAAAGAACTTGAGAAGGAAAAACATGATCGGAAGAAGCCCATCGGAGACATGAACAAGACTTGAAGAGTTGGGCGATGTTGAAGATTTATTGACCTTTAGAAGACCAAACCCCTGTTATACCTACGTTAGATGCGACATTTGTGAGCTGTCATTTGTTTGATGTTTTTCCCGACAGCCACAAATAAAATCTGTCTTTTCAAAACTTTTGTTTGTATTGTGTGCATCCCTCTCAACCTCTCTTATCTCACACCAAACGCATGGACCCAATAGAGGATGAATGGAGATGAGCTTGTATTTTCTAGACCAATGAGTCAATTGGAGACGGACCGATGGATTCAGAACATGGAGGATCACATGGAGAATAACCCTATAGCCGGAAAAGATATGGCCCAGCATGCTCTTCAGTGTTTTGAAAGAGGTGCTGCTACTTGGTGGAGGATGTACCAAACCATCAGCGGATGGCAAGGAGTAACCACTTGGAAAGAATTTAAGTTGACTTTGCCAAAGTCTTGGCTTGTGTCCCAGAAATTGAGGCCTTATGGAAAGGATATGAAGAAACCTTGTGCATACAAGCTTTGTGGAGAAATAGGACACAACCATAAAGAAAACAAGGACGAATACCCTCATAAGCGGAGGATTGCCAAAGGAGTGAGCCGAGGATCTCAGGGAACTTCAGTTGGAGATTGTTCCCAAGGGTTTTGTTGCAGCAATGGAATTTCAGTCTACATTGTTGGGAAAGATCCGTGAAGCTCAGAAGAATGACAAAGAGATTGCTGAGGTAAAAGAGAGGATGAGCAAAGGAAAGGCCAAAGATTTTCGTAAGGATGAGCACGACACCTTATGGTTCGAGGACCGTGTATATGTGCCCAATAATGCAAAGATCAGGAAGTTAATACTTCAGGAGGCTCATGACTCACCATACTCGATTCGCCCTGGAAACACCAAGATGTATTTGGATTTGAAGGAGCATTTCTGGTGGACTGGTATGAAGAAGGATATTGCGGAGTATTTGTATGTTTTGTGCGGTGAATTGCATTGAAAATCCTTATATTGCCAATTACCTAAAGTAAAGAAAGCAAATAGAAGATGAAGAGAATACTAATGAAAGGGAAGAGACTTCCCAATATCCTCCTATTATTTCTTATGATGAATCAGGTGACGAGGAGGAGCTTTCTATTCAACCAATCTCATTAATAAGGAGCTTAAAGAAGAAGGTTGAACCCACACATAATGTGAAGAAGAAAAAGAGAAGAAGGAGCAACAAAGGTAAAAAGGTATCCCTCCCAAATGATGATGCTGCTACTACTCATTGTGATGATGATAATTGCTATACTATTGGTGCTATCCATACTATTAATGACGAGAGTGATTATGCTTATGATATGAAAAGGCCCAAGCTTGGGGAATCTATGTTTGATAAGGATGACATATTTGAGAATATATTTGCTGAAATTAATGTTTGTCCCAAGTTTGGGGATGCTATGTTTAATGAAGATGATATTTTTAGCATCCCAAGTTTTGATATGCAAAGTTGTTATGATGATAGCATGCCTTCTACCTATGATGATTATATTGATGAAAGTGGATTTGGAAGAGTGTCAGCTTTATTTAGTGATGATTCCACTATCTTGGAAGAGGTTTCAATCGATTATGATGACAACAAAGTTGGTACTTATGATGATTATTGTGATGAAACTTATGCTATAAAAAGTAGTGACGATTATATTTATAAAACTTGTCATGATTATGATTACCCTTTTTTTCAACATTACTCTTTTAATGTGGAAACAATTTATAGTATTCAAGTCTCTTATGATACTCACACCATTCCGAATAAGAAGAATTTTGCTTATGTGGAGAGTAGTAAATTTTCTATGCTTGTAGATCATGAAAAGAATGCTTTAGGTGCTGGTTATATTGTTGAATTCATTCATGATGCTACTGAAAATTATTATGAGGGAGGAATATATGCTTGTAGGAATTGCAATAATATCAAGTTTCCTCTCTATGTGTTGAAAATCTTGAAGCTATGCTTGTTTTACCTTCCTATGCTAGTTGATTATTGTTCCCATAAGTTGTTTGCTCACACAATCCCTATGCATAGGAAGTGGTTTAGGCTTAAATGTTCTAGTCATATGCTTCATGATGCTCCCATTATGTTTCAATTCTTATCTTTTATGTGAGCATAATTGAAATCATCATGCCTAGCTAGGGGCGTTAAACGTTAGCGCTTGTTGGGAGGCAACCCAAACTTATTTTTTGTTCCTTGCTTTTTGCCCCTGTTTATCAATAAATAATCTATCTAGCCTCTGGTTATATGTGGTTTTATGTTTTAATAAGTGTTTGTGCCAAGTTAAACCTATAGGATCTTCTTGGATGATGGTAATTTGATCTTGCTGAAAATTCCAGAAACTTTCTGTTCACGAAAACAATTGTTTAAAATCACCAGAACGTGATAAAATACTGATTCCAATTGCAGTAGATCAATAATCAAATTATCTAGGTCGTCCTATTTTGGTAGATGTTTCTGAGTTCCAGAAGTTTGCGTCTGATACAGATTACTACAGACTGTTCTGTTTTTGACAGATTCTGTTTTCTATGTGTTTTTTGCTTATTTTGATGAATCTATGAGTAGTATCGGAGGGTATGAACCATAGAGAAGTCGGAATACAGTAGATATTACACCAATATAAATAAATAATGAGTTAAATACAGTACCTTGAAGTGGTGTTTTCTTTTCTTTCGCTAACGGAGCTCACGAGATTTTCTGTTAAGTTTTGTGTTGTGAAGTTTTCAAGTTTTGGGTAAAGATTCGATGGACTATGGAATAAGGAGTGGAAAGAGCCTAAGCTTGGGGATGCCCAAGGCACCCCAAGGTAAGATTCAAGGACAACCAAGAGCCTAAGCTTGGGGATGCCCCGGATGGCATCCCCTCTTTCGTCTTCGTTCATCGGTAATTTTACAGGGAGCTATATTTTTATTCACCACATGATACGTGTTTTGCTTGGAGCATCACTTTATTTTTTTAGTATTTGCTTGATGTTATTTAGAATAATGTTTTGCATCTATATTTTCAATAAAAATGTCAAGGATAGCCTTTACCATGCTTATTTTGCTAGTATACATGTTGCTGTTTGAAAACAGAAAGTTTACCGCTGTTGCAAAAATTCCTTAGAAAATTCAGAATGTGATAAAATGTTGAAACCTTTTGCATAATAAGATATGATAAATTTACTACAGTGGGAATTTTCTCTCATAATTTTTGGAGTTAGGGAAGTATGATGAATCTTGCATTCTTTACAGACTGTACTGTTTTGGAAGATTGCTGTTAGGTTTGCATTGTTTGCATATGTTTGCTTGTTTAATGATTCTATTTGAGGATAAGAGTATTAAATATGCAGAGGCATTTAGTATGCAATTTTGAATAATAATTTTAGTGATTTGTTACAGTAGAGAATGATAAGGTTTTTGCATTGGTTTATGCTAACTTATCTCACGAGTCCTTGTTGAGTTTTATGTGGATGAAGCTTTTGAGATTTAGGGAGACCGTGATATAAAAGGAATTAAGGAGACACAAAAGCTCAAGCTTGGGGATGCCCAAGGAATCCCTAGATAATATTTCAAGAAGTCTGAAGCATCTAAGCTTGGGGATGCCCCGGTAGGCATCCCACCTTTCTTCAACAATTATCGGTTAGTATCAGTTGAGCCTAAGTTTTTGCTTCTTCACATGAGTTGTGCTATCCTTGCAATGCCATTTTATTTTGTTTTGCTTTCTGTTTGAATAAAATACATTAGATCTGAAATTCTTCAATGAGAGAGTTTTCACATAGTTACATAATTATTTAAATACTCATTGATCTTCACTTATATATTTTTGGAGTAGTTTGTCATTTACTCGTGTGCTTCACTTATATCCTATGAGTAAATGGTTGAATGATTTGAATATCTTAAATCTGAAATTGTATACCCCGTTGGGAGTAATGACTTCACATCTAAGAAGTAGAGGTAGTAAATTTATTGAAGGTTAGCAAGCATTGTATTGGTCACTTGAACAATTCATGAAAAAATATTGAAGGAAGAGAAATTTCACATATAAATATACTATCTTAGACATCTTCTATGATTGCGAGCCCCATTAATTATTTTCAAACCTGAGCAAATTAGTTGAAGTTGGATAAGGAAGACAACGTAATGAGTTATGCTTGGGTGTATTTGTATAGAAGTTATATTGTTATAGATCCTCCAACATGTGGTGCTTGCTTTTTAGAATCCTTTGCTAGCCAAAATTTCTGTACTAAGCGGGAATACTGCTTGTGCATCCAAATCCCTTGAACCAAGTTTCTTCCATGAGTGTCCACCATACCTACCTATATGTGGTATTTACCTGCCGTTCCAAGTAAATTTGCATGTGCCAAACTCTAAACCTTCAAATAATAATCTGTTTTGTATGCCCGAATCGCTCATGTAGCGACTAGGGGCTGTCAGTATCTTCCATGCTAGGTGGGTTATTCTCATGATGAGTGGACTCCGCTCATCATTCACGAGAAAAATGGCTGGTAACTGGGATGCCCAGTCCCATGATCAAAAGATCAAAATCAAATCAAAAATAATTGCAAACAAAACTCCCCCAGGATTGATGTTAGTTGGAGGCACCCATTGTTTCGGGCAAGCCATGGATTGATGATTGTTGGTGGAGGGGGAGTAAAAACTTTACCATTCTGTTTGGGAACCGCCTATAATGTATGTAGTATGGAAGATATTGGGAACTCTTGGTTGTTATGTTGACAATGAAAGCATACCTCTCAAAATTATTTTCATCTCTATTTCAAAATCGAGCTCTCGCACCTCTGCAAATCCCTGCTTCCCTCTGCGAAGGGCCTCTCTTTTACTTTTATGCAAGAGTCAGTAGTATTCCTTCTCATTCCTACCTATTCTTTAGTTGGCAAGCATCGTGTGTTGAGGAAAGATCTAAGCATATATGGCCATGCAAATATATTTGATCATGAATTATTATTGTTGACAATTATCTATATGATAAGTGAGTTGGGAGGCGAAACACTAAGCCCCTATCTTTCTCTGTGTTCGATGGATGCTATTTGTTCTAAGAATATGCTTTGAGTGGTAGCAATCATGGAAGACTATATGATAGTTGAGTATGTGGAGTTTGCTAAATCAAAGCTCTGACATAGACCCTTCCTGAAAATAAGATGAATTGTAATTGTTTGATGACTGAGAATGAAGTTTGCTAGTTTTCAAGAAAGTTTATGGTCTATGCTTTAACATGTGAATAGCTTGTTACTTGATCTTGAGAAGTTTTATGAGATGAGCTACTGTTATGACCTATAACCATGCTAGAAAAGGTGATTGAAATTATTATTGATCAAACTCGTGCACCTGCTAGCATTCACACATCATAAATTCTTTCTTTTATCATTTACCTACTCGAGGACGAGTAGGAATTAAGCTTGGGATGCTGATACGTCTCCAATGTATCTATAATTTATGAAGCATTCATGCTATTATATTATCTGTTTTGGATGTTTATGGGCTTTATTAAACACTTTTATATTATTTTTGGGACTAACCTATTAACCGGAGGCCCAGCCCATATTGCTGTTTTCTTGCCTATTTCAGTGTTTCGAACAAAAGAAATATCAAACAGAGTCCAAACGGAATGAAACCTTCGGGAGCGTGATTTTTGGAACGAACGTTGTCCAGGAGACTTGGAGTTGAAGTCAAGGAAGCTTCGAGGTGGCCACGAGGGTGGAGGGCGCCCCCCTACTGGGTGCGCCCCCTATCTCATGGGCCCCTCGTGGCTCCCCTGATCGACTTCTTTCGCCTATATAAGTCCATATACCCTAAAACCTTCAAAGAAGAGAATAGATCTGGAGTTCCACTGCCGCAAGCCTCTGTAGCCACCAAAAACCTCCCGGGACCCTGTTCCGGCACCCTGCCGGACGGGGGATCCCTCATCGGTGGCCATCTTCATCATCCCGACGCTCTCCATGACGAGGAGGGAGTAGTTCACCCTCGGGGCTGAGGGTATGTACCAATAGCTATGTGTTTGATCTCTCTCTCTCTCTCATGTTCTTGACTCAGCACGATCTTGATGTATCGTGAGCTTTGCTATTATAGTTGGATCTTATGATGTTTCTCCCCCTCCACTCTCTTGTAATGGATTGAGTTTTCCCTTTGAAGTTATCTTGTCGGATTGAGTCTTTAAGGACTTGAGAACACTTGATGTATGTCTTGCCGTGCTTATCTGTGGTGACAATGGGATATTCACGTGATCCACTTGATGTATGTTTTGGTGATCAACTTGCGGGTTCCGCCCATGAACCTATGCATAGGGGTTGGCACACGTTTTCGTCTTGACTCTCCGGTAGAAACTTTGGGGCACTCTTTGAAGTACTTTGTGTTGGTTGAATAGATGAATCTGAGATTGTGTGATGCATATCGTATAATCATGCCCACGGATACTTGAGGTGACAATGGAGTATCTAGGTGACATTAGGGTTTTGGTTGATTTGTGTCTTAAGGTGTTATTCTAGTATGAACTCTATGATAGATTGAACGGAAAGAATAGCTTCGTGTTATTTTACTACGGACTCTTGAATAGATCGAGCAGAAAGGATAACTTTGAGGTGGTTTCGTACCCTACCATAATCTCTTCGTTTGTTCTCCGCTATTAGTGGCTTTGGAGTGACCCTTTGTTGCATGTTGAGGGATAGTTATATGATCCAATTATGTTATATTGTTGAGAGAACTTGCACTAGTGAAAGTATGAACCCTAGGCCTTGTTTCCTAGCATTGCAATACCGTTTGTGCTCACTTTTATCATTAGTTACCTTGCTGTTTTTATATTTTCAGATTACATATCTATTATCCATATTGCACTTGTATCACCATCTCTTCGCTGAACTAGTGCACCTATACAATTTACCATTGTATTGGGTGTGTTGGGAACACAAGAG
This sequence comes from Aegilops tauschii subsp. strangulata, assembly GCF_002575655.3. NCBI lineage: Eukaryota > Viridiplantae > Streptophyta > Magnoliopsida > Poales > Poaceae > Aegilops > Aegilops tauschii. Next base: position 428,624,745 of record NC_053038.3, read on the forward strand.
ACTCTTTGTTATTTGGTTGCAGGGTTGTTTGAGAGAGACCATCTTCATCCTACGCCTCCCACGGATTGATAAACCTTAGGTCATCCACTTGAGGGAAATTTGCTACTGTCCTACAAACCTCTCCACTTGGAGGCCCAACAACGTCTACAAGAAGAAGGTTGTGTAGTAGACATCACAAGGTATGTGCTTTATGAAAGTCCTATTAAGCGTCTCGATCTATCCTTATAGATCTTGATGCCAAATATATAAGTATCTTCACCGTGGTTTTTCACTAAAAAATTCTTATTCAAGTATCCTTTTATGCTATCCAGACATTCTATATCATTTCCAATCAACAATATGTCATCGACATATAATATTAGAAATGCTACAGAGCTCCCACTCACTTTCTTGTAAATACAGGCTTCACCGTAAGTCTGTATAAAACCATATGCTTTGGTCACCTCATCAAAGCGTATATTCCAACTCCGAGATGCTTGCACCAGACCATAGATGGATCACTAGAGCTTGCACACTTTGTTAGCACCTTTAGGATCGACAAAACCTTCTGGTTGCATCATATACAACTCTTCCTTAAGAAATCCATTAAGGAATGCAGTTTTGACGTCCATTTGCTAGATTTCATAAAATGTGGCAATTGCTAACATGATTCAGACAGGCTTAAGCATTGCTATGGGTGAGAAAGTCTCATCGTAGTCAACTCCTTGAACTTGTCAAAAACCTTTTGCGACAAGTCGAGCTTTGTAGATAGTGACATTACTATCAACGACAATCTTCCTCTTAAAGATCCATTTATTTTCAATGGCCTGCCGATCATCGGGCAAGTCCACCAAAGTCCACACTTTGTTCTCAAACATGGATCCTATCTCAGATTTCATGGCCTCAAGCCATTTATCGGAATATGGGCACATCATAGCTTCTTCATAGTTTGTAGGTTCGTCATGGTCTAGTAACATGACTTCCAGAACAGGATTACCGTACCACTCTAATGCGGAACATGCTCAGTTCGACCTACGAGGTCCAGTAGTAACTTGATCTGAAATTTCATGATCATCATCATTAGCTTCCTCTCTAGTTGGTGTAGGCATCACGGGAACGGGTTTCTCTGATGTGCTACTTTCCAAATTGAGAGAAGGTATAGTTACCTCATCAAGTTCTACTTTCCTCCCACTCACTTCTTTCGAGAGAAACTCCTTCTCTAGAAAGGTTCCATTCTTGGCAACAAAGATCTTGCCTTCGGATCTATGGTAGAAGGTTGAAAGTGCAACTAATCCCCGGGTGGTTTTGGTAATTCATAACAACATATAACTCATTGAACTAATATTCTTTCAAGATCAATGTTTCAGAAAGTTCAACGGTTGGTATGGCATGGACTAGAGATGTGGACCCCTCAAAACTAAGGACACATATTGGCAAAAGCTCAAGACTCTACATTTTCATTTTAGTGATCCAAGATCACATTGAGTCCATAGGAAAAGCCAATACTATTAAAAGGGGATGAGGTGTTGCTTAATGGCTTGCTTGCTCAAATGCTTAGTGATATGCTCCAAAAACCCTCAACCACTTTCTCATTTCCACATATGTCCTAAACCTAACGTCAAACTCGACCCACTGATTTGATCTATCCGGCGCCACTGAGTTCACTTGACATAGCCATATCCAGAAACCCTAATCAGTTCAGCCTTACCGATAGGGATCTCGGTCTCACCGAGATGGGATTGCAAACTCTCTGTTTCCCTTCGTAACGTTTCGGTCTAACCGAGATGAGCGATCAGTCCCATCGAGTTCGCAATGCAAACTCTCTGTTTCCTTTTCGTAACATTTCGGTCTCATCGAAATGAGCGATCGGTCCCATCGAGTTTGCCTGACCAAGTCTCCATTTTCTTATTACCTTTATAGGTCTCACCGAGTTCATGTGATCGGTCCCACCGAGATAAGGTTTTGCCCTAACCCTAGCGCATCGGTCTCACCGAGTTGATATTGTCGGTCCCACCAAAAAGCCTAACGTTCACATTTTGAACCAGGTCAGTCTCACCGAGTTTCACTATTCGGTCCCATCGAGTTTGGTAAATTGCGTGTAATAGTTAGATTTTGTGTGGAGGCTATATATACCCCTCCACCCCTTCTCCATTTGAGAGGGAGCCATTAGAACCTGCCTACACTTCCACTACTCATTTTCTGAGAGAGAACCACCTACTCATGTGTTGAGACCAAGACATTCCAATCCAACACAAGAATCTTGATCTCTAGCCTTCGCCAAGTTGCTTTCCACTCAAATCATCTTTCCACCATAGCCAAATCTATGAGAGAGAGTTGAGTGTTGGGGAGACTATCATTTGAAGCACAAGAGCAAGGAGTTCATAATAAACACACCATCTATTACCTATGGAGAGTGGTGTCTCCTAGATTGGTTATGTGTCACTTGGGAGCCTCCGTCAAGATTGTGGAGTTGAACCAAGGAGTTTGTAAGGGCAAGGAGGTCGCCTACTTCGTGAAGATCTACCCAAGTGAGGCAAGTCCTTCGTGGGCGATGGCCATGGTGGGATAGACAAGGTTGCTTCTTCGTGGACCCATTGGACTCACGCAACCGTTACCCTTTGTGGGTTGAAGTCTTCATTAACATGGATGTACGATAGCACCACCTATCGGAACCACGCCAAAAATCTCCGTGTCTACATTGCGTTTTCTCCCTCCAAACTCCTCCCCTTTACCTTCATATGCAATGATTTACATTCCACTGCTATACTCTTAAAATTGCATGTGTAGGTTGATTGCTTCACTTCTGCTGAGTTGCTAAAATCTGGCAAGACTTAAAATTGGGAAAAGGCTAGATTTTTATTTGGTCAAGTAGTCTAATCACCCCCTCTAGACATACTTTCGATCCTACAAGTGGTATCAGACTTTAGTCTCCATTTGCCTTGATTTCCATACCTTTGGTGATCATAGACTTGGTTTCACAACCTAGGAGAGTATGGCATCTAGTGAGGGAAATTACCACCATAGAGGTCCTTACTTTGATGGTATTAATTTTGATAGTTGGAAGCATAAGATGAAAATGCATATTCTTGGACATAACCCCGTTGTTTGGGCTATTGTGTGTATTGGTTTGCAAGGTGAATTCTTCGATGGGAGAGAACCAAATCATGAAGCAACTGTGGAAGAGTTGAAGATGCTGCAATAAAACGCTCAAGCTTGCGATATCCTCTTCAATGGATTGTGCCCCAAGGAATTCAACAAAATCATCCGTCGCAAAGGAAAATTGGGATACTTTGATTGATATGCACGAAGGTACCGAGTCCGTCAAGGAATCCAAGTTGGATGTACTTCAAAGTCAACTTGACAAGTTCAAAATGAAGGATGGTGAAGGTGTCGCTGAAATGTACTCTAGGCTTGCTCTCATCACAAATGAGATTGCCGGCTTAGGAAGTGAAGAGATGATTGGCAGATTCATCATCAAGAAGACCCTAAGAGCCTTGGATGGAAAATATGATACCGTGTGCACATTGATCCAAATGATGCCCAATTACAAAGATCTCAAGCCAACGGAAGTCATTGGAAGAATTGTTGCTCATGAGATGTCACTCAAGGATAAAGAAGAGCTTCACAACAAGTCTAGTGGTGCATATAAAGCCTCATGTGATGCTCCTGCCGCATCAAGTGAAAAACAAGTCTTCAATGAGGAATTGAGCTTAATGGTGAAGAACTTCAACAAATTCTACAAGAGTCGAAGCAAAGACAGAAGCTCCAAGTCAAGATCCTACCATGACAAAAGATCTTCTAGTCGTGAACGTAATTGCTACAATTGTGGAAGACCCAGACACTATTCCAACGAGTGTACGGCTCCCTACAAAAGAAGAGAAGACTCACCTAAAAGAAGAAGTAGAAGAGAAGAATCACCTCCAAGAGAGATAAGGAGTAGAGATGATCGTTATGAACAAAGAACCTCTCGCAGAAGCAAGGATTCGGAAAGGAAGGACAAGTCATCAAAGAGCTACACAAAACGAAGACATCAAGCTCATGTTGGTGAATGGGTATCCGGTTCTGACTCCGACCACCACTCCAAGAGAAGTTATCACTCCGACTCCGAATATACTCAAGATGAAGGTGTTGCCGGTCTTGCACTTGTGTCAACCAACTCCTATGACATATTTGACTTACCAAATGAAGAAATTGGAAGATGCTTCATGGCTAAAGGCCCCAAGGTATCACACCCCGAGTATATTGATTTCAATAGTGATGAAGATGATTTGCTAGGTGATGATGAGTTACTTGTTGACAAAGCTAGTGATGAAAACTATGATGAAACTGTTATTAATCATGCTAATCAAGATGAAATGAATGACAGTGATAAGAAGGAGATTGAGCGTCTAACTAAAGAACTAAACACTCTTAAGTTAGCTCATGAAACTACTTTAGAAGATCATCGAGAACTTTTAAAAACTCATGAGATGCTACGCATCGAGAAGCTCAACCTAGAGCAAGAACATGGGCTCTTAAAAGCCATCAATGATGATCTTCGGCAGAAAAGTTCTTCTTACATTTCCAAGCGTTTACTCTTGTCTACTTACATGCCACAAGTAAAATCTAGCAACAAGAGTAAGAAAGATTCTTCTTCTAGTAGTAAAAATAATCATGCTAAATCTAATATTGTTGCTTCTAGTAGTTCTCTTGATTCCACTAATGATTCTCTTAGCCAAGTTACACTTGAGCAAGAAAATAGCTTATTGAAGGTAATTATAGAGAAAGGTGTTTACAAGAGCCTTGCCGGAAGTAAGCAATTTGAGGAAATTGTACGCAACCAAGGAAGGCACCGGAAGAATCAAGGTGTTGGTTTTGAACGAAAGTTCAATGATAATGGATTTGAGTGGGAAAAAGATCAATACCCAAGACGAAGTTTGTTCCTCAACAAGAGAAGTATGATCCTACTTCCTTCAAGGGGACACAAGCTCAAGATGATCTTCCACCACAAGACCACAAGCTAAAAGACAAGGACAAGCTTCAAGAGGAGATTGATGCATTTTAAGAAGCTCCAAAGGCCTTGGTCAAGTGGGTTCCCAAGTCTACCTCAAGTTCTACTTCATCAAGTACATCTACAACCCCAAGGATTACCATCAAGATGATGTGGATCCCGAAGAAGAAGAACTAGAGAGTTCTTGAGGGTGACTCCGCCAACATACTTCACTCATATTCATATTGGCAAGAACAAGTGCAATCAACTTCCACATCTTGCACTAGTTCAAGGAGTCACAAACCCTCTTGATAGTAAGTCAAGGTACAAGGTAACCTAATGCTTTCATGGACATCATCTTGTGTGTACTTCACTCTATGTCTATGGATATCCTTGTTTGTTCCTTGTGGGACTAACCCATGTAGGTATTGAAAGTGCACCTCACTACAATGGATTGCTCCAAATGATCAACATCAACATTGAGCATCCACATCTTCAACATCTACAAGAAGTCATCATCGACAAAACCCAAGGTTAGTTCATCACTCTAAAAGGGGATATCACATCTAGGGGGAGCTTTACTCTAAGAATTGAGCTAAAGCAACTCTAATGGTGTGAAAACAACAATGCTTTATGTAAAAGTGGTAACCCCCGCTTGTGCTTAAACGATGAGTATGACCTATGATCAAATGTTCTCATTTGAGTCCTAAGTCAGGATACTCATATATAGATGACCTAGTCATCGCCAATTGCTTTATAGATGCTAGAGTGTTTGTGCATGCTTTGCCACATATTTCATTTCCTATCTTATTGTGTGAGCATGTTGTTTGCATAATTTTATTCATTCAAGGACATCCATTTGTTGTTTTGATTGTTTGGTCTTTCTTTTGCCAAATGGATGGACAAGAATGCCTAAGTACTCCCTCTAGCTATCTATGCTTTTCTTGTCTCAAACTCTATTCATGCTACATCACAAAGTTTGATCAAGTCAGATTCGAACCCTCTGGGTGAGGAGCACTCGGAGCCACCGATTCGTCATAGACTTAAACTTCCAAAACCTCTTGATGTATTTCGGTCTGGCCGATTCATTTCTTTCGATCATACCGAGTTCATTGAGTTGATCTAGGTTTCAATCTCGGTGCAACCGATTTGAACACTTCGGTCTCACCGAGTTGCAGTAACCGTTTGCAATTCTGCATCTCGGTGCCACTGAGTTGCTCAACTCGGTCACACCGACGGGGTCTGGATATAAATACCTACGGGTCAAATTTTGGAAATTTCTCCGAAACCCTTCGCCCGCGCTGTCCAGCTCTGCCGACTCAAGGTCTCCAGATAGTCACCTCCGTCGCCAGCGACCTCCTGCCACTGGTCTCTACCACCGTCAACGGATTCTTCGCCGCCGTTGTCGTCGCAGCGAACTCACCGTCGAGTTAGGGTATGAGCTCGAACCCTATGTGCAATCTTTTCATCTGATTCATGCACTTAGGTCAATGCCACCAAGTTTGAAACACTTCTATCCAATCAAAAACCTCTTTAGATTAGTGTTGATTCAAAAACTAAGGGTTAGGTTTCCGCCGAATTCATCTCGGACTTATCGAGTTGTAGAAATCGGTATCACCGATTTAGCCCAGGCTAGTGCACTTGTGATTTTCGGTCTGACCGAATCTTGCACATCGGTGTGACCGATTTCAGATCTCTGTGAAACCCTAGTAATCTCGGCGTCACCGAACTGTGTCTCAATCTGACCGATTTCACCAGTTTAGACTCTTAAGATTGCTTCGGTGTCACCGAGTTCAACAAATTGGTAGCTCCGGAATGACTTCTTTAGAAAACTAAAACTAAGTTTTTGGCTCATTTGTTTTGCAAAATCTCTGCATTTTGTGATGCTCATCCACTCTGTCTCATCTATATCTATTCACAGGGTCAGCCTTCAGCTTTCAACAATGTCTGACAACAGTGACAGCCAGAAGAAGTCTGAGGAACAGGTTCAGATGAGTGAGGGCACTAGTCCCTCTGATAGCTATGATGATGGGAGCAGATGTACTCCCGGCAACCTTCCTAAAGCTGCAACTAGGCAGAGGAAGAAGAAGACATCAGATTCTGAAGATGAGGTTTTCATGGTTGATGAGGAAGTTTGAAGGAAATATGCCCTAGAGGCAATAATAAAGTTATTATTTATTTCCTTAATTCATGATAAATGTTTATTATTCATGCTAGAATTGTATTAACCAGAAACTTAGTATATGTGTGAATACATAGACAAAACATATAGTCCCTAGTATGCCTCTACTAGACTAGCTCGTTAATCAAAGATGGTTATGTTTCCTCACCATAGACATGTGTTGTCATTTGATGAACGGGATCACATCATTAGGAGAATGATGTGCTGGACATGACCCATCTGTTAGCTTAGCATTATGATCGTGTCAGTTTCATTGCTACTGCTTTCTTCATGACTTATAGAAGTTCCTCAGACTATGAGATTATGCAACTCCCAAATACCGGAGGAACACTTTGTGTGCTACCAAACATCACGACATAAAAGGGTGATTATAAAGGTGCTCTACAGGTGTCTCCGAAGGTGTTTGTTGGGTTGGCATAGATCGAGATTAGGTTTTGTCACTCCATGTTTCGGAGAGGTATCTCTGGGCCCCCTCGGTAATACTCATCACTATAAGCCTGGCAAGCATTGTGACTAATGAGTTACTTGCGGGATGAAGTATTACGGAACGAGTAAAGAGACTTGCCGGTAACGATATTGAACTAGGTATTGAGATACCGACGATCGAATCTCGGGCAAGTAACATACCGATGACAAAGGGAACAACGTATGTTGTTATGCGGTCTGACCGATAAAGATCTGCGTAGAATATGTGGGAGCCAATATGGGCATCCAGGTTCCACTAGTGCAGAACAGGGCTTTAGCGCCGGTTCGTAAGGGCCTTTAGTGCCGGTTCTGCAACCGGCACTAAAGAGTGGAGACTAAAGGCCCCCCTTTGCTACCGGTTCGGCATGAACCGGCGCTAAAGTGCCACCACGTGGCACGAGCCAGGCCCGGGTGCTGGTAGACCATTAGTACCGGTTGGTAGCACCATCCGGTACTAAATGTTTGGGGGGGGGGTTGGTTTTAATTTTTATTTTTCATTAATTTTGTGTTTTCCATTTAATTCTTTTTTGTTTGCTGGTATTTTACGATACTACATATTGTACACGTTATGCATATATATAAATAGATTTTCTCGTAGAACCGATCATATATATATATATATATATATATATATATATATATAATCGAATGTCTCACAACCACCATTAATTATTCACACATACACATGTATATATATATATATACAATTTCTCCTACATGTTGCCTTGGTGCCTTCGGAGCACGATGACAAGTGGTGGGCGGTAGCGGGTAATAGTATTCTCCTTTGGGATCTATGACATGGTCGAGCAAAAATCCCGCTATTTCCTCTTGAAGTGCTAGTATGCGCTCCGTTGTTAGGAGCTGCTCCCGCACCTCTCTGAACTATTAAGAAGGAGATCAATATGCATGTGTATTAGTTGTGTGACTAGATATCGATAATGGTGTAAAAATTTGTGAATAGTTTCTGACAAACGTACCCAGTCCTGTCTATCAGATCTGCTCCTTTCGGACGCCATCATGCGAATGTTCTTGCAAACGTAGTATGCACACAGATCAGTCCCCGACGCCTGCTTCAGGGCCTTTACAAGAATGGAATTGAATCAGATAATGATTAATCAAGCATGATAATTAATTAATGGTATTGAAACAAGAATTAAAGAGATGGTACCTAGCTAGCTAGTACTACTTAATTACTTACCTTGGGTCGATACCAAAACAACTTTTTTGCCCATTTGCCTGGAGTCACCATGATGAACTTTGTCCAAGCCTTGCCCGCCGGCAAAGAAAATTAATAAAGGGGTTATTAAATAGTTCATATCAGGAAATGACGAACTAAATAGGCTGAGATATAGTTAATAATGATTGAAATACCTGTTGACTATCCCCTTCACGATGCTGTAGTCACTATCTTTTTTAAGTAGTGAGTCCAGTACTTCAACTTTTCCTTCGTCAACTTTAATGTCTAACAAGATCCAGTGGAAGCTGCATGCGCATACGTTTGCATGTATAAATTAAGCGGGCATGTGCATAACACTAATCAACTATAACCCTAAACCCTATACACTTATTAACATCTAGCTAGTAAGCAAAAACAGAATTTGTAGTACAAGACAGTGTGACTCACTCGAAGTTGTAAGGAAGTAGTATATCTTCGTTGCTATTGAGGCGCTTCAAGAACTCTACCATGTTGTTCTCTACATCTTGTCTACACCATTCCAATTTCCATGTGTATTCATTAATGGTATTTGGGTCAATGAACCCAATGCCATAGCGTCCAGCTTTTTTCATTTCATACATCTTCATCCTGCATAATACCACAGAAAAGAATATATAGTGAGGATATATAATTACAGGTAATTAATGATCAATCAATGAGCACTAGAGCTAGCTTGAGACTTAAATTACAGAAAGAAATCACTTACAGACAATAGCAACTAACGATAGATTTGTCGAGTGCATCTTGATTGAATAACTGAAATAGTTCTGAATACTCAACGGACAGAGCTTTCTTATTGAAGTAATGATCTTCCTCGACTTGCACCATGGGGGACTCTCAATTGGAAATCTTGGTAATTTTCATGTACCAATCATGCAATTCATACATTCTCGTTGGGAGGTTCTTGACCTCCTCGAGCTCGACCAAAGGTTCACCGCGGACATATTTCCGTTTTATTTCCTCCTCTCTAAGCGGAGACATGGGCTCGATATCGAGGAGTTGTCCAACAGTGATCTTGAGGATTTCAGCCTGCATTATATGCTCCTCGGTTATTACCACATCGCCCAGCTCGGGAACGTAAACGGTTTGCCCACAATAATATTGGGTGCGCGTACTCTCATGTGTTGTTGGCACAACAAGCGGGGGTGTCGATTGCGCCGCCTGTTCTCCCAGCTGGGGAATGGTTTTCCCGCATTTTTTGACAGCTGCTTGTCGGCTCGAGCTCGAGCTCGCTTCTTTCTATAGTCATGCTCGATGTGCCTTCCTGATTTGGCGCTCATAGTCTCAGTCAACAGGCTTGGGAGCTGGTGGTCTAGCCATACGAATGAAGTGGTCAATCTTTTCCTCAGGCACTTTCTCCCTCGGCGGCGTTGCCGGTTTCGGTCGAAAATGAGCGTCCACTTCGGCCCGCACTATTGCATCGTTTTGCTCCTCGGTCATGTCGTAAGGCCTTTGAGGAAGAGGAGCGAGGCTTCTTGGACCATATTTATATCGCTTGTCTCCGCCTGTACTTTCTGTACTACCTCGACTCGTACCGCTATGCACCATAGCTGCGGCGTGTCTCTTCTGCGATTGCTTAGGCGGCAGAGATGGCTAACGTGGCTTAGTTGGAGCAGGAGGAGTGGCCTGACGCTGTGCCGGACTTGAAGCAGGAGGTGTGGCCTGACACAGTGTCGGACTTGAAGCAGGAGGTGTGGCCTGATGCTGTGCCGGACTTGAAGTAGGAGGTGTGGCCTGACACGGTGTCAGACTTGAAACAGGAGGAGTGGCCTGACGCTGTGCCAGACTTGAAGTAGGAGTATCCCTTACTAAATTTCAAGGTATAAGTATTCTCCTTGAGTATCCATCGTTGCTACAGTTCATCGTGCCGAGACACCACGTGATGATCGTGTGTGATAAGCTCTATGTTCACATACAACGGGTGTAATCCAGTTTTGCACACGCAAAATACTCGGGTTAAACTTGACGAGCCTAGCATATGCAGGTATGGCCTCGGAACACTGAGACCGAAAGGTTGAACGTGAATCATATAGTAGATATGATCAACATAGTGATGTTCACCATTGAAAACTACTCCATCTCACGCGATGATCGGACATCATTTCGTTGATTTGGATCACGTGATCACTTAGATGATTAGAGGGATGTCTATCTAAGTGGGAGTTCTTAAGTAATATGATTAACTGAACTTTAATTTATCATGAACTTAGTACCTGATAGTATTTTGCATGTCTATGCTGTTGTAGATCAATGGCCCATGCTACTGTTCCTTTGAATTGTAATGCGTTCCTAGAGAAAGCTAAGTTGAAATATGATGGCAGCAACTACACGGACTGGGTCCGTAACTTGAGGGTTATCCTCATTGCTGCACGGAAGAATTACGTCCTGGAAGCACCCTTGGGTGCCAGGCCTGCTGCAGATGCTACTGATGATGTTAAGAATGTCTAGTAGAGCAAAGTTGATGCTTTACTTTAGAATCGGGACTTCAAAGATGTTGTGAACGTCATGGAGCATATGAGATGTTCCAAGAGTTGAAGTTAATATTTCAAGCAAATGCCCGAGTTGAGAGATATGAAGTCTCCAACAAGTTCTACAACTGCGAAATGGAGGAGAATAGTTCTGTCAGTGAACAAATACTCAGAATGTCTGGGTACCATAACCACTTGACTCAACTGGGAGTTAATCTTCCTGATGATAGTGTCATTGACAGAGTTCTTCAATCACCGCCACCAAGCTATAAAGGCTTCGTGATGAACCATAATATGCAAGGGATGAACAAGACTATTCCCGAGCCCTTCGCGATGCTAAAAGCTGCGGAGGTAGATTCAAAAAGGAGCAACAAGTGTTGATGGTCAATAAGACCACTAGTTTCAAGAAAAAGGGCAAAGGGAAGAAGGGGAACTTCAAGAAGAACGGCAAAAAGGTTGCTGCTCAAGAGAAGAAACCCAAGTCTGGACCTAAGAAGGAAACTGAGTGCTTCTACTGCAAAGGGACTGGTCACTAGAAGCGGAACTGCCCCAAGTATTCGGCGGATAAGAAGGATGGCAAAGTGAAAGGTATATTTGATATACATGTTATTGATGTGTACTTAACTAATGCTCGCAGTAGCGCCTGAGTATTTGATACTGGTTCTGTTGCTCATATTTGCAACTCGAAACAGGGGCTACGGATTAAGCAAAGATTGGCTAAGGACGAGGTGACGATGCGCGTGGGAAATGGTTCCAAAGTCGATGTGATCGCGGTCGGCACGCTACCTCTACATCTACCATCGGGATTAGTTTTAGACCTGAATAATTGTTATTTCGTGCCAGTGTTGAGCATGAACGTTATATCTGGATCTTGTTTAATGCGAGACGGTTATTCATTTAAATCAGAGAATAATGGTTGTTCTATTTATATGAGTAACATCTTTTATGGTCATGCACCCCTGCTGAGTGGTCTATTTTTGTTGAATCTCGATAGTAGTGATACACATATTCATAGTGTTGAAGCCAAAAGATTTAAGTTCAATAATGATAGTGCAACTTATTTGTGGCACTGCCGTTTGGGTCATATCGGTGTAAAGCGCATGAAGAAACTCCATGCTGATGGACTTTTGGAATCACTTGATTATGAATCACTTGGTGCTTGCGAATCGTGCCTTATGGGCAAGATGACTAAAACTCTGTTCTCCGGAACAATGGAACGAGCTACTGACTTGTTGGAAATAATACATACAGATGTATGCGGTCCAATGAGTATTGAGGCTCGTGGTGGGTATCGTTATTTTCTTACCTTCACAGATGATTTAAGCAGATATGGTTATATCTACTTAATGAAGCATAAGTCTGAAACAGTTGAAAAGTTCAAAGAATTTCAGAGTGAAGTGGAAAATCATTGTAACTAGAAAATAAAGTTTCTACGATCTGATCATGGAGGAGAATATTTGAGTTAAGAGTTTGGTCTTCATTTGAAACAACATGGGATAGTTTCACAATTAACGCCACCTGGAACACCACAGCAAAATATTGTGTCCGAACGTCGTAACCGTACTTTATTGGATATGGTGCGATCTATGATGTCTCTTACTGATTTACCGCTATCATTTTGGGGTTATGCTTTAGAGACGGCTGCATTCACTTTAAATAGGGCACCATCAAAATCCGTTGAGACGACGCCTTATGAACTGTGGTTTGGCAAGAAACCAAAGTTGTCGTTTCTTAAAGTTTGGGGCTGCGATTCTTATGTGAAAAAGCTTCAACCTGATAAGCTCGAACCCAAATCGGAGAAGTGCGTCTTCATAGGATACCCAAAGAAAACTATTGGGTACACCTTCTATCACAGATCCGAAGGCAAAATATTTGTTGCTAAAAATGGATCCTTTCTAGAGAAGGAGTTTCTCGCGAAAGATGTGAGTGGGAGGAAAGTAGAACTTGATGAGGTAGTTGTACCTTCTCCCTTATTGGAAAGTAGTTCATCACAGAAATCAGTACCTGTGATTCCTACACCAATTAGTCAGGAAGCTAATGATGATGATCATGAAGCTTCAAATCAAGTTACTACCGAACCTTGTAGGTCTTCCAGAGTAAGATCCGCACCAGAGTGGTACAATAATCTTGTTCTTGAAGTCATGTTACTAGACCATGATGAACCTACGAACTATGAGGAAGCGATGATGAGCCCAGATTCCGCGAAATGGCTTGAGGCCATGAAATCTGAGATGGGATCCATGTATGAGAACAAAGTATGGACTTTGGTGGACTTGCCCGATGATCCGCAAGCCATAGAAAAAAATGGATCTTTAAGAAGAAGACCTACGCAGACGGTAATGTTACTGTTTACAAAGCTCGACTTGTTGCGGAAGGTTTTCGACAAGTTCAAGGAGTTGACTACGATGAGACTTTCTCACCCGTAGCGATGCTTAAGTCTGTTCGAATCATGTTAGCAATTGCTGCATTTTATGATTATGAAATTTGCCCAATGGATGTCAAAACTGCATTCCTGAATGGATTTCTGGAAGAAGAGTTGTATATGATGCAACCAGAAGGTTTTGTCGATCCAAAGGGTGCTAACAAAGTGTGCAAGCTCCAGCGATCCATTTATGGACTGGTGCAAGCCTCTCGGAGTTGGAATAAATGCTTTGATAGTGTGATCAAAGCATATGGTTTTATACAGACTTTTGGAGAAGCCTGTATTTACAAGAAAGTGAGTGGGAGCTCTATACACTACAAAAAAAGTCACATCTGTGACATTTTGGGCCGAACGAATTTTTTTCCTGTCATACTTATGACACTTCTATGACGATAATTGTGACAAAACCCGGTATCATCATAGATGTGGTGGGCTCCTACTTCTATGACAAAAAATCATGACAGAAAATGGGCTTTTCGTCCTGGGCGGGCCGGAGATGCAGCTGCATGACATTCTTTGGGCCGTCCATGATGGAAAAAAACCGTGGTAGAAGCGAGGGCGAGGAAAATTTTGGGGAGTTCCCGGTTACGGTGGGTGGTCGGGGGCCGAGCGATGCGCATTTCTCTCGTACACGTACGCGTGTGTGTGCGAGGCGTTGGGCTCTAACTGAACCCGAGCGAGCCGTCGCCTAACTGAACCCGAGCGATTGCACTGCAGGCTACGCGTTACTGAGCCCGAGCGGTCGATCGATGGCTGTTAACTGAACCCGATCGAGCGATTCCTTCGCTACTACTACTAACTAAAGCCGATCGATGCTGCCTCTGGATGAACAGTGAGCGTTGCCGGGGGGGTTGGATGAATAGTGAGCGGTGGGGGTGGATGAATAGGACCCCGTGGCGTTGCCTCTGGATGAACAGGACCCCGATCGATCGAGCCGGTTGGGGCTGGATGAACAGGACCCCGTGGAGGGCTGGATGAACAGGACGACCCCGTGGAGGGCTGGATGAACAGTAGACGGTGGAGGGGTGGATGAACAGTAGCCCGTGGAGGGGTGGTTGAACAGGAGCCCGTGGAGAGGGGTGGTTGAACTGTAGCCGGTGGAGTAGCGCGCGGTGGAGGCTGGATGAACAGGAGCCCGTGGATTAACAGTCGCAGGTGGAGGCTGGAGGAGGTCGACTGTGGATGAACAGTAGCCCGTGGAGGCTGGAGGAGATCGACGGTGGAGATGAACAATATCCCGTGGAGTCCCGTTTTGCGGTACGCCACACCCCTCCCGATGAACAGGACCCCCGTTTCGACCGTAGCGCTCCAACACAAGTCCGTTTCATCCGTTTTGCGGTACGCCACACCCCTCCTGATCAACAGGACCCCGTTTCGACCGTAGGAGGTCCAACACAAGTCTGTTTCCTCCGTTTTGCGGTACGCCAGACCCCTCCCGATGAACAGGATCCCATTTCGAATGTGGTCGGTCGAACACAAGGCCGTTTCCTCCGTTCTGCGGTACGCCAGGCCTCGTTTCCATCGCCTGCTCCGTCCAAGCCCTCCCGATGAACACGATGACGCATTCCGTTCCGACCCAGCCGGTTGGCTCCCCATGAACACGACGATGACGCTATTTCTCCGTTCCGACCCAGCCATGTACACGAGCCCTGGCCGTACGTATGCGCGAGTAGGCGTTCGAGACCCCGCCCGTATGTACGTACGTGGCCGTATTTACTTTCTTGCACCCTGGCCGTTGTACGTACGTGTACATGCTACGTGCGCGCCACTATTACGACACGTGCGCGCCTCTACTATGACACGTGCGTGCCTCTACATCGGCCAGTATGTACGTACACGTTCGCGACCAGAATGACAATGCTATGTACGCTTCGACCAGGTGGGTCCCGACTGTCAGGCACTTCCTTGCGTGTGAAGATGTAGCTGGTGGGTCCTAGCAGTCAGGGGGGCAAATCATTTTTTTCCCTGGACGCACTTCCTTGCGTGTGAAGATGTAGCTAGTGGGTCCCAGCAGTCAGGGGGGAAACGTTTTTTTCGTGAAATACGGTGGCCCGTCCGGTGGGTCCCTGCTGTCAGGTGGAGGAATAATTATTTTGCGCGTAATAAGGAGGCACTTCCTTGCGGCCGTCATGGACCCAGCTGTCAGTCTCTCCACGTACAGTACTCTTCCGATGGAGGTTGTTCCTTGACCACGTTGACCACGCCGCGCCGAGAGCACCAGGGAGGTGGACGACGGCGAGGCCTAGGAAGGGGACGATGCGGAGCCGGGGAAGACGCGACAGTGGAAGCCCGCGCGGAGAGGAGTACGAGGGTTCAGTGATTCGGCTGCGGTGTGAGGCTGCCGTCGCCGCAGAATAACAAGGGTTGTGGGTGAGTAGAGGGATGGCCTGGCCAGCAGTCGGAGTAGTAGGGGGCGGTGAGGCCTCCGCGGCATCACAGCCGGCCACGGGAGGCAGGAGCACGCGGCACGACCGGCGCTGGTTTGGGCGGCTGGAGCAAGAAGACCAGAGGTTGAAGAAGCACTACGGCCATTGGATGGACATCGTACGGTCACTAGAGCTAGAATCGTTCATATTGACTAAGTTGACAAAGCCCTCCGTCCCCGTCAACTTAGTTGGCCCACAAGTCAGCCTCCCACTATAGTGGGTCCCAGCTAGCAGGGGGTATTCATTTTTTTGTGCGTAATAAGGAGGCACTTCCTTGCGTGCGAAGATATAGCTGGTGGGTCCGACCTGTCAACAGGGGGGGCGTTTTTTTTGTGAAATACAGAGGCCCTTCCGGTGGGTCCCACCTGTCAGGTGGAGGAATCATTATTTTGCGCGTAATAAGGAGGCATTTCCTTGTGTGCGACCGTGGTCCCAGCTGTCAGCCTCTCCACATATAGTCCACGTCCGATGGATGTCGTTCGTTGACCACATTGACGAGGCCGCGCCGAGAGCACCATGGCGGTGGACGATGGCGAGGCCTAGGAAGGGAACGACACGGAGCTGGGGAAGACTCGACAATGGTTGCCCATGCGGTGGGGAGTACGAGGGTTTACTGGTCCGGCTGCCGTCACCGGAAAATAATAGGAGGTGTGGGTGAGTAGAGGAATGGCCTGGCCAGCAATGAAGTAGGGTGGGGCGGTGCGGCCTGTGCGGCAGCACAGCCGGCAATGGGAGGCGGGGCAGGCAGTCCCACCGGCGCTGGTTTGGGTGGCTGGAGCAAGCAGATCAGATATTGAAGAAGCAGCATGGCTGTTGGATTAACATCCAACGGTCACTGCTGCTAGAATCGTTTGTGGACTAAGTTGACAAAGCCTTTCGTACACGTCAACCTAGTAGACCCACAAGTCAGCCTCCAAATCTGTCCCAAACAGCATACAACCCGAAATTTCTAGCCAGATTCAAATTAATTTTAAATCTAAATATACCTTAATTTAAATTCAATGAAATTTTACCTGCACAAAAACAACGAAATTTAAAATATCAAAATCCGAAAGAAAAAAGTATTTTGGAAATAATTGCCTGTTTGCTATATTTTTTCATTTTACAGCCCATTTATTATTACTTATAGCCCATTTCTTATTACTTATAGCCCATTTTCTGGGCAAAATGCATCCCTCCTTGTCTTGAAAGATTTCCGGCCCAGCAGGGCGTAGAAAAGCAAGTAGGCCTTCGTTGGTTATTCTGCAAAAAATAAAATAGCTGGCTAGCCATTTTCAGAAAGGAAAAAGACAAACTGGGCTGGTCATGTGCTAAACATATGAAATAAAAGCCTGGGCTAGACGGGCCACAGGTCCCGCACAACCCAGTTGATACCCTTCTCCGTCCCGAAAAAAACAAAATTACTGCGCGCGCTGCTGGGCCCCTACTGTCATCCTCACCATGTACAGTCATCTCCTTATTCCTCTCAGTTGTTGACCATGTTGACAACACCAGAGGGCAGCGCTGCGGCGAGCGAACCAAGGCGGAGGATGATGGTGAGGCCTCGGACGGGAACGAACAGGAGCCGGGGAAGATGCGCAGAGTTTTAGGGTGCGATGTGGCCATGATGCGTGCGCGGCAGCACAGCCAGCCGTGGGAGGCGAGAGCAGGCGGTCCCGCCGGCGCTGGTTTGGCTTTGGCGGCTCGAGGAAGAAGAGACTGAAGAAACACGATAGACGTTGAATGTCAATCCAACGGTCAAGGTTGGCACAATCGTTTGTTGACTAAGCCGACACCATGCAGCATTCTTTTTTATATATAGGAAGAAAAGAAAAACTGGGCTCGTTCGCCTGATAATATTCCCGAAACTGCGACCGTTCGATCTTGTGTCGCAACTAAAACTGCGAGGAAAATGCGTTCATCTGCCGTCCTCCTCCCAGGGAATGTTCGCCACATAAGTGACTAGCACCCTTGGTTTTCAACCGAGAGGTCTTGGGTTCGAGTCCCAGGAACTCTCAATTTTGTGCTCCTTCCTTCCTCGCAAAAAAAGGGAAAGAAAATCAAAGACTTGAGAAGGCGTACATAACAAGCTAGTGTACCAGTAAAGAGACGTTGCTGAGTTTTAGAAAAAAGAGAGACATGCTCCTATAGCTGGTTCGAATCCAAACCTAGACTATGACTATATATGGTGCTATGCTACTCTGCAAGTAATGAAATTGGCATATCCAACGTTCGCTTCTCCTCTTCTCTACTTAATCTGCCTAGCATCAGAAGCTCTGGCCGCAGCAACCATGTCCGCTGGCTGCTCATTCACCTGCTCTTCAGCAAGCAACAACCAGATATGCGCCAAGTCGCCACCCGTACCATCGCCTGTGGGTCTCATCACACCCCCGCCGGCACGCGCACCGCAACCGATTGCTCATCGCAACCTGCTGCCGTTGGTGTGGTGCCACTACTGCAAATCACGCAGAGTCATCCGTTGCATCTCAACCACAATCCTCAACCCTGGCCGAGTCTTCTACAAATGCTTGAATCATGGGGTAATAATATGTTTAAGTGTTGTTCTGCTGCTTTCAGTTGCTGATTTTTTTAATAGTTTGGTTGATGATCTTCCAATTTGATTCATGCAGAAAAGGGAAGATTCGTGTGATTTGTATTTCTGGGAAGTTGCTGATGTGGGGGAATGCAACTACGCTGATTATTTGGTTAGCCGAGGAATCCCAATACCATCAGGTTGGGGTGTTGGACAAGTAACTGAAGGAACGGCAGAAGAGTAAGATGCAGAGCAGAAGGTTAAAGATGCAGTTCCTCTGATTATGGCCAAGCAACAGCTGCTGAACGGCCTTGACAGCAATGAGGAGATGAAAGAGCTTGTGAAGATAATGGGCAAAATCAATGTGCTCTGTAGGATGATTGTCTCTTTATTTGCAGTGTATGTAGCACTCGTGATGTATTCAGTGGCTATGACATGAGCACTTTGCTGAAACTAGTAATGAATGAAACCTGTGTAGTAGGCTGGGCGTAGTGTTGTAAACATCTAATGATTTCTATTAACGGAAATCAGGGGGTATCCCCTTTTGCTCATAAATAAATAAATAGCAGAGGCCCTTTTGGTAATAAATAAATAAATTAGCAGAGGCCCTGTCGGGTCAGCTTTGTTCTCATTCGAAGACGTCGAACAAATTGCAGTCCAAGAGCAAACTATGTCATCAAATTCAAGTTTCACAGCCAAATATGAGTTCAACTAAACAACAATGTCATCAGGTTTCAGTTGTCATAGCAAACACAATTTCACATAGTAGATAAAAAACGTCTTCTGATAGGCAAATATGACAAAAGCAATGTAATCATCATCCGTAGCAGCAGCGTCAACATCTTCGCCATGTGTATCAGTCTGAATCATAATTCCCCATGATGTCATCTTCTTCTTCGTCCTCAACATCCTCGAACGTTGGCTTCTTCTTGATCAACTCTTGTATGTCCACAGCACGACATGCAATCTTTTCGCCGACGTCATTGACGTGATGGTTCTCAAAGATATTAGGAACATCTGTGTTATCTTGTACATCAGGAGCAGTGTAAGCATCATCTTGTTGTGCAACTTCATTAAACGAATTCCTCTGCTCAAACCTTTGCAATACTCTCCAGTCATCGCTACGTGCAAATGTGTCTTCCAAGAAAAATATCCGTGTTGCTTGATTTGCCAAAATAAAAGCTCGTTGGTCTGGTACGCAGCCTTGACATTGATGGATTTGAAATAATCATCAGCTCTGGTTTTGCGATCCTGGAAAACAAGTTATACCAACGACAGCACAACATAACCACACACCGATGATCCTCGAAACTAGAGATATACTGCAACTGAACAATGTCTGTTATGTTAGCATACATTTCAGTTGTCTCTTTGTCATACGTATCCGTGCTCATGATGGCACTGTTTTGTGTCTTCCTGCCTTCGTCTCGTGCAAGGGTATTGTAGTGCACATCTCCAACAACGCAAGATTCATAATGTCTTACTCGAGTATCAGGACCCATTGCTAGTGAGTAAAGGGCATCATCAACTGCCTGCCCATCCGCCCGCATCTTCTTAACCTATGGTTAGAAAATAGACAAGCTGATCATCTTATGTACTCAATATATTAAAAAAACTGACAGTGCAATTCAAAAGCTTACATGGCTCTTGAACCATTTCGCAAATCCTGCCATCACCAGTTTGTCAATGTTTCTTGGATTTTGCGGCAGTAACTCCTTTTTGTAGATGCTGCACAACATAGTGATCGCGTCAAACATCTAAATATATAAGAATGTGCTGCAAGTTTAGTAGATTACGATGTATAAGCTGCAATACTTAGCACTTACTTGATATAAGGTAGTATCTCAGGACAGTTATTCAACACATACCAAACCATTTTGTCCAAATCTTTAGGTTTGTCCTCTTGTCGACTCTTCCCTGTAACTCGAACAGAATAATCAAAAACATTGATCACGGGATTGTCTTCACCCACCTCTTTGCTAAGCTGTTTGCCTGTTCAATATATTTTAAGCAGAATGTCAACGCTTCTGTACCAATGTAGGCCTCTGCAATGGAACCCTCGGGTCTAGCTCTGTTCCTAACATAGCCCTTGAAAGTGTCTAGCCGCCTTTCAATAGTGTACATCCAGCCATACTGTACTGGACCTTTAAGTAGTGCCTCATCAGGTAGATGAACAGCCAAATGCACCATCACATCAAAGAAGGCTGGAGGATATATCTTCTCAAGGTCACATAGGATAGTTGGCATATTGTCTCTAAGACGCTCCAAAGCATCTATTCTGATATTTCTATTGCAGAGATCCCTGAAGAATTGTCCCAACTCTACAACTGCTCTGTATAAGTCAGGGCGGCCCAATCCTCTAAGGATAACAGGTAAAACCCTTTGAAGTAGGACGTGGCAGTCATGAGTTTTCAACCCTTGTACCTTGTTTCCATCTGCACTGACTCTTCTTTCAGGGTTGGAAGCAAATCCATGTGGGAATCTCACACGTGACAGGACCTCGCAGAATTCTTTTCGTTTTACCTTGTCCAAGACGTACACAGCTGGTGCCATATCCCGTGGTTTACCTTCATCTTGCACCTGCAAATCCTGTCTGATACCCAGGTGTGTCAAATCAATCCTAGATTTTAAGGTATCTTTCGTCTTGCCTTCAATATTAAGAAGTGTGCCGATAATGCTGTCACATATATTTTTCTCGATGTGCATCACATCAAGATTATGCCGCAGATCCAAATCTTTCCAATACTCCAAGTCCCACAGAGTGGACCTGCGGGTAAACAATAATCTCTTTTCTGCCCTGCCACGCTTCCTTTTCCTGCTACCATTACCAGGATGGTTTCCTGGTGTAATATGCCTAACCTTCTCTAATTCCACTTGCAACTCATCGGCGGTGAGGCTCTTTGGCGCATCACGATTTTCATAATTTGCATTGAACGCATGTCTTCGGTATTTTCTAGGATGCGGCTTGTCCTTGGCAAGGAAACGGTGGTGTCCAATGTAACAGATCTTGCTATGTATTGCGTATGACAGCGGATTCCTATCACAGCGAACACATGCATTGTAACCATGTGTCGTTCGCCCTGACATAGTGCCCAAAGCCGGATAATCATGAATGCACCAAATTATAACAGCACGCAGAAAGAAATCAGCTGGTGGGCTGCTATACAGGTCTCGAGTGAGAACACCCCTCCATAGCTGTTGAAGTTCCTCCACAAGAGGCTCCATGAACAAATCAAAATCCTTTCCAGGACTTTTTGGACCTGGATGAGCAAGGCCATCATGTAGTTTGATTCTTTGGTGCAGACATTTGGAGGCATGTTGTAAGGGATAACAAGCACTGGCCACATGCTATATGTGGCACTCTGGTGGCCAATTGGGTTAAATCCATCTGAAGCTAAGCCAAGTCTAATGTTTCTCGGTTCAGCAGCAAACTTTTTGTGTTTATGATTGAAGCTTTTCCACTCACTACCATGAGATGGATGGCTCATTACATTCTGATCTCTGTACTCCTGGTTCCTAGAATGCCACAGTACATCCTCTCTTGTTTCGACATCATGAAACAACCTCTGCAATCTTGGTATAATTGGAAAATGTCTCAGAACATTCTGAGGAATCCTCTTCACAGCATCGCCATCTTTCCATCTTGATGATTTGCATTTCGGGCATTCACTTAAGTTGGCATAATCCTTCCGGAACAGAACACAATTATTCTTACAAACATGGATCATATCATATCCAATTCCAACTGCACGAAGGAAATTCTTCATTTTACTGTAGGTGTGTGGCAGCTCAGACGCATCTGGGAAAGATTTGCGGAAAGCAGCCAACATCGCATCGAATGATTTGTTGGTCATCCGCTCAGATGTCTTCTCCTTAAGAAAGGTGACCATAGCTGAGAATACTGACAACTTATTTCCAGGAGTGACAGCCACGTTGCATTGTTCCAACATGCGGGCCCACCGTTTTTCTTCTGCAGGTGAAAGTTCACGGAATGCACAAGCATTTCGTAGCATTGTTTTAATGTTGGTCAAACTCACTCGCTCCGCTACCACCACCTCCTCCTCCTCTTCCACCTGAGCATCAGGCAGATCAAGATGGTGATCTGCTGCTTCCACGTAGTCAATAACATTGACGTTCACAGTTTCACCATGATGAACCCACCTAGTATATGTGACCGACATCCCATAAAAGTGTAGACGATTTTGCACAGTTGACTGGGGTCTTGTAACTGAATTCATACAACTGCTACACGGGCAGAGCACATCTGATTTCGGACCACCGTACTCAGCTCTGATAAAGTTCATGAAGTTTTCAACCCCCTCGACATATGCAGCGGAGAATCTTCGAGCAGAAGTTATCCAAGTCCTGTCCATCTGTTAGACATACAAATTAGTTCTTCTACTAGATATTACAGGAAAAACATATATCCTTTTTTATGAAGTTCAGAAAACATACCTAGGTCGATGTCTAAAGATATGGCAAGATATTTGGACGAGCAGATCTAAGTAACGAAATATATGTAAAGCTAATTCAGCAAACAGATTTGAGTGCTAAATTATGGCAGGCTATTTCAGCAGTCAATGAGGCCGAGCACACTGCCATCGAACTATCGAAGGCCATCGCAGCAACAAAGATCAAGTATAAAACGGTGTAGAGCTATTTCACCTAACATATTGGCTACTAGACCATGGCAATCTACGTCACAATAAATATATGGCAGGATATTTTAGCAACTAATCAGCCTTGGCATGCCATCTCAGCTAAGCAGATTGAGTGCAGAACAGGGCAAGGAAGCTTCTTAAGTAGAGCATATTGACTGTAAACTACTTCGGCAAACAGTGAGATTAACAACGTCTATCAGCTAACATTCAGCGCTACACCGACATGCACGTGGCCTCAGTCTAGAATGCGTGTACCGTGGGAGAAGCTGACCGCCGTGCGTCTCCACACGAATGTCGCCAGCGGTGGCGGCGCTGACCGCCGTGCGCCTCCACAAGAACATAGCCAGCGGTGGCAGTGCGGCTAGAGGACGGCAGTCTACGAGAGCATACTGTGGGAGCGAGAGGATCGCCGTGCATCCCCTCGACGAACCACGACGCCGATGTATCGGCGCGGCGGGAAGGGCGGCTTTGGCGGAGCGAATGGAGTGGAGGGGGACGGGGGGAGGGGGGTTTGGGGAATATTATTGGCTAGTTGGCCGAAGGGCGGTTGAATCGGATTTGGGGGGAATTTTTGGGTGGGGGGGGGGAGGATTTTCGCGCAATGGGCGTGGGGAGTTTGGCGCATGGTCGGTTTCTCGAAGTGCAGTCCCACGTGTTAGTGAAGAGGCAAGCCGAAGCGCGTTCTGTTTGCGTGAGCCGTGTGCAGGACCGAATGTGTGTGGGGTGCAATGCGACCGCGACAGGAGTGCTGTGAGTGTACCGCCTTTTTTCCTTTTAAACTAGGTGCTTCGCCCCCTAAAAAAAAACTTGTTGCTTCGCGCGATCCATCGATACTACTACTAGTAATCCGGCAATCCCGACTAAAATGGTGCGGTCGGGTCTTTTTCCGTGCTATATGTTCGGAGGTTGGCTTAGTTGGTTTTTTTAGGACGAGTAATGCTACACCTACGTAATCCTAGTTACGTAATTAACGTAATGTGAAACGTGTGAGCTATTGATTGTAGATTGCGGGGAGGGAGGGGCCCACCACCATGAAAATCAGGGGAGGAGAGAGAGAGGCAATTTACGTTAACCATTTCGTAGGTTCCCGTAGATGTAGAAAGATGTGAAATGCGTGAATGTGTAGTGGACGTACTATTGGAGTGCCTAAGATAAATTGTGTATGTATAGACCCTATGTGTTTATTTTACTTCACATGTTAGCTTTGTCTCGGTTCAATAAAAAATAGAGTTGGTGATGATGGTGTGCTTGTCATCCTGCAATATAGGTCGTCCGATCTATATCTAATGGATAGGAAGGAAACTATGACAATTTACCCGCACTCCTCTCCACATTTGCAGATAAGGCTTTCCCTCGTTCATCCTTTTCTCCCACAAGATCTTGATCTTCCGTGTAACGCACGGGCATCTTGCTAATACTCCTACAATATACTATATTATTGTGAAAGTTCATATACACGGGCCGAGATTAATGCAAACACGGCAGATTTTCATTACATTTCAAACTTTTATAGGACAGAAAAATAAAAGAAACCCGACCCTAAACCTATTCTACGGCGGCGACCGACGTCCTCCATCTGCAATCTCTATGTACGGGGGCGGGGTTCAAGACCCATGAAGTGAAGGTGCGGTCTCCGGCGAGGAAGAGTAGAACACGGGATACGGACCGGCCAGTTGGCACACCATGTCCTGCCGCCTCCCATGCCGACCTCGGCAGTGCCGAACGTTGGACGGCGGCAAGTAGGACGCGTGGCTGACGGTGCTCCCATCGTCGGCCGCCAGCGTGGCCACTGCTTGTGCGGTCGCATCCGCGTCCGGCTACGCCGCTATTGCGTGGCGAGAGGCGACTTGAGCGAGGGCGGCGACCTCGAGCTTCATCCCCGAAGACAAGCTCTCCCGCAGAGCGTTCGCGCTTGTGGTCATGGCGGATGTGGTGCCAGGTAGGAGGACGACGCGCTATGGTGTGGAGGTTAGCTGGGCGTTGCCACTTTAAGTAGCGCATTCCGGTGAGGCCAAGCATCCGGGTGCGTCATTAAGTCGCCGGAGTTGGTTCCTCGGGCACCGAGCCTCTTAACGACGCCATACAAACGGATGACATGAATGCGGGCAGCTGGCGACGGCTGGGAACGCACCGCGCGACGGCGCGAGGGACGAGGGTTTTTGGTGTGCCAGGGTAGTCAGCTGTGGTCGTGGCAACGTTGGAGATGCCCTTTGCTCACATGCGATCCCCGCATGTCATTGAAAAAGCAAGACGACCCGGCATGGTCTCAGGTCCTGAGGATGCAGTTGGCCGCGCTACACCACTCCACGGATGCGTCGCGGCGCCCCGTGCATCCTCGACAAGCCGGGTGTTGGGGTGTGTTTGGATTGTGGCCAAAGTGCACCTTACCAAAATTTTGGTCATGACCCAAAGATTGGTCTTAGTTTGGATGGTTGCCATTTTTTGGCATGCCAATGAACTCTAGCCAACTCTAGTTCATTTTTCTTGCCAATGTCGGCCAAATCACGGGCAACCAAAACCTCAACCAAAATTTTGGCTACCCAATGCTTTGATGGGGCAACCTTGGGCACAAACCAAACATACTGTTGGTCGTGCCACATCACTAACTCCACCCTCGGCACACTGAAACCGACCGTGTCTAGCGACGATGAGCGTGTCGCTCACCGTGGTCGCCGTGTCCAGAGGCGGTGCTGGAGCTGCGCCACCTTGTTGGCCCCCACGACCCACATGAACGGTTGTCGGTGGCGAGGAGGTCGTGGGCCAGCTCCTCCATTGGACTAGTTTGCGCTACGTCGTCCCGATGGGTGTGCCCCACATATCAGTGCTCCGCGTTGCACATTAGACCTTTCACTATGTAGGCCAAGCGAGACAACTTATTGTTTATTTGAGCCGTTCAAGTATAATCATGTGGCGTTTGCTTATTTCTCATTCCTCTCCAACCCTCTTCTCCATCGATCATGTTGCCCTCCGGTCGAGTCCATCCTCCTGCATGCCTCATTTGAACATTCCGCCGAGTATCATTCACATGTACCCACCCTAGTCCTCTTTCAGTCGATCTCCGGACCCCGAGATGAAATCGAGAGAGAACGAGTGGGGGCACGTGATATCTAAGGCGGATTCAAAATTTTGAACCGGTGATCATAGCATCCGCAAATCATATATAAAGGGTATTCAATGTTTGTTTCGTTTTTCAACGTACAATATACTCCCTCCTATCCTTTCTAGTTTACATATAAGTTTTATGTGTAGTCAAAGTATCTCTACTTTGATCAAAAAAGTGTCAACATTCAACAACGCCCAATCAATATTGTTAGATTCGTACGTACTCCTAGATTTGTACTTGAGATGGTTTCCAATTTGTTTTCAACCACGTGAATGTGCTTGTTCTCGCGCATGCTCTTCCTACTAGGATTTCGCCACGTATAGCCAGTCCAATAGTAACTTTTTAAGCTCCCTGTCCAATAGTACTAGTGGAGTACTGACAACATCTGTACTAGAGTATCCAGTGCTCATAGTAGTACTCCCTCCTTCCATTTATATAGGGCCTATGTGGAGGAGAGAGATGTGAAAAAGTAAGGGGAGTGAGCTCTCATGCAAGAGCCTAGCTATATACGCATTCCTAGTTAAATACAATAAATATGAAGAAAGAGATAGAGAGGAGATGGAAAAAAGTACTAATACAATAGCCAACCTTATAATTTTTTTGCGGGAAATAGCCAACCTTATAGCCCACACTACTGTATGAGTGCATATAATAGATGATGGCTATAGATGACATGGCAGTCCCTCATAGCCATCGACTGGCTATATTATTAACCATGCTCTAATGTGTTTTTCAAAACCGCATTTGACTATTGACAAGATTAATAGTACATGAGATGTATAATGTGAAAATTATATCATTGGAAACTCCTTCACATACGAATTTGACCGTATGCTTTGTGTAAGTTGCATGTCATATATTATTACTCTAACATTTGGTCAAAGTAAGCCTTGAAAAACGCATTAGGCCCTGTATAGTAAATGGAAGGAGGGAGTAGTAGTGGAAGTGGATCCTCTTACGTAGGTATCCCTGCCTTACCCTCCCTTTCGGTCACTTATTGGCAGAACCCATGCTTGCTAGGCCCCGCATGTCAGTTACTCAATGGGTTCGGCCACGTCAGTCCCTCTGTTTTTATTTACTCCGCATAAAATGGAGGGAGTGGTAGTATAAATGACACGGGCGGGGGAGGGGGAGGGACGTCGGTTTGCTCTCAACTGCGGTCCCATAAGCGAGCGAAAATGCAAGACGAAGCGTGCTCCATTCGGTGAGCGACGTGGAGGGTCCAGCGTGCCGGGCTGCAACGCGAACGCGACAAGAGCGATGTACAGTCAAAACCAATTGACCGCTCGTCACCAGAACCACTATTCACACCAGAACCTTCGCTGCTCAGCCTACGCCAGCCACTGCCCTAAAACCAGACCTAATCTCCAGCCCATTCCCCCACCTTTCGATCCCCTAGCCCGCATCAAGCGTCCCCTAGTTCGCTGGAAAGCCATGGTGCGCCGCAAGATCACTTCCTACAAGATGCTGACGTCGGAGCGCCGCGCAGAAATCACGGCGGTGGTCGGCGCCACAGACCTCCGTTCCCAAGCTCGCTTTGCGGCGGGCCAATCCCTGAGTTCTCTGGAGCCAAGCTACGAGGAGGAGGAAGCCGATCCAATGTTCATGGCGGAGGTCGCGGCGCAGAAGGCCCTCGATGGGTATGAGACAATGGACATCGACTTCGTGCCGGCGTCCGAGTCCCCCATGGTGCAGGTGGACCAGCGGTTCAACATGGCGATACTAAAGGAGGACCGGGATGCAGAGGCTCAACTTGAGGCGGAGTGCGTGGATGCCACTGCCATCGAGGCCCTCCTGCAGGCGGAACCGGATGTCGTGGATGTGAATCGGGCGGCGGAGGCTCAACTTGAGGCAGAGCGCGCGGATGCCGCTGCCATCGAGGCCCTCCTGCAGGCGAAACCGGACGTCCTGGACTTGAACCGCGCGGCAGAGACTTAACTAGACGCGGAGCGCGCGGATGCCTCTCTCATCGACGCCCTCCTGCAGGCGGAACCGGACGTCCTGGACTTGAACCGGGTGGCGGAGGCTCAACTCGACGCAGAGCGTGCGGATGCCGCTGCCATCGAGGCCCTCCTACAGGCGGAACCGGACGTCCTCGACTTGAACCGGGCTGTGCTCTCGTCCATGCAGAGCGCCCGCACGCTCCGCATGAACGAGTAGCTGGAGGCCAAGGACAACCACGGTGCGGAGACACACGTCGGCAGCTATGGCTGGTTCGCACCGGCAGCCAAAGACGACGAGGCCGTCTCGTTCCGCGAGCAGTGATAGTTTTTCATTATGTTGTTGTTTTTATGGATCTTTTGCTGTGTAAAAACATATATTGTTATGCAAGTCACCTGACTTGGGTCAGTCTACCATTTCAGGCGGTTGGATGAATATCCTACGTCTCCTAACCCTTCTTCCTCACCTCTTCTTCTTCCCCAACAGACCACCGCACGGGCCGTACGGATACTCCCCAACATGCGGTTGGATAAACATACTCTATGAACGAAAATTATGTGTCAGCGGTAGGATGGCTGAGTTTGGTTTGTTCACATGCGACAGCACGTGTCAGTGAGGGTGCGTTCCCTTGGTTTGGTTTGTGGCGTGCAGGAGCGACTGTGTGAGGGTGTGGTGCGACCGCGACGTGCAGGAGCGACCGTGTGAGGGTGCGGTGCAACCGCGACAGCCGTGCGCAAGTGTACCTCCTTTTCATTTTGAAAACTTTAGGCAAGCCTGGCAAAAATGTGTGGTGAAGTATGGCAATGCAAGGCCTAGACCCAAACAGGATAAGTACGTACGTACTAGGAGTACTAGTGTTAAAAAAGAAAGGCGGGGTTTTCCTTCACGGGATTTAATCGATACAAATCCTCGTTTCACGTGTCAATTAATGCGTATTTTTTCTCCAAAGACCAAAGAGCTAACCATCTCACTCCTCATTGCTTGATTAATGTAGCGCCATGCAAACCAACCTTCTCACTTCCGCATGCATGCAGGGGATATTAATGTCCTTGGTTGCTAGTACAAGGCAAACCCCATCAATTTTGCCTCGATTAGTGTTAGTGGCCTTTTGCAAATTGTAATTTTGATATACTGGCCTTGTGTACCAAAAAATGGAGGTAGTAACTATGTTTGACTTCCTTCCCCATTGCGGTGACGTCGACGATATCTCGAACATTGTGGTTTGGCGAAGTGCGTTCGACGAAGAACACCATTGAGGGAGACCATGGTAAGTCGTTCGCAAGTGCCGCCTGCAAGCCGAGACGACCGCCTTATTTGCATCCAGGAAGTATGTTGAACCAAAGGACGTGTAAATGTACTAGTAATACTAGTACACAATAGCGTCGCCCGTCCAGCTTAGTGCGGTCAGATGGTTTCTCGAAGAAGACGATGGAGAAGCAGAGTCAGCAAAGAGTGAAATGATGGTTGCTTCGTCCGTGCTTTTGTGATTTGACGCCTCACTACTTTGTGATTTGTGATAGAAGGGACAGGGGAGTAGACTCTATGCTCTATACTGACTACATGCGTCCAAGCATGGGAGAAAGAGGAGAGACGTTGCATTTTTCTATTCCTTTAATCAATCAATCAGGGAGCTTCGGTTCCATCTTTTTGGCTTTGGCAACACCGTCCACAATGGTTCCCACGATGCCAAAAGCTATTTTCACATTTGGCTACACATTGTGGATGCCCTTAACCGTACCACTTGGTTTTGCTCCTGTGTGCTATCTATACAAATCTCAATTATATTGATCTAAAAAATTATAGAATCAAGATTAGTAAAAAGGAGGTGATTTTGCCGCGCGGATGGCGGGGGAGGTTTCTTATTTTTAGAGGATGTTGTCCTGGCGGTTTGCTAACATGCAGTCCCATGTGTCAGTGCTTTACCAAGCCGATCCGTGTCCCACATGAGGCAGAACAACGGCAGAAGCAACATGTGGTTAAGTTGAAGAAGATGAGGGAGAAGCGAATTCAGCAATGAGTGAAATGATGGTTGCTTCGTCCCTCCAACTTATTTTTTTAGCATTATTACTTTGTCCCTCCAACTTAACTGCGGGAAAGGTGCAGCTTTGTGATTTGACACCTCATTGCTCATTACTACGCCGGCGCCATGACTGGGGTGCTTCACCCCGGCTGCTCTGCACTGTATTCCGGTATGGCACGTGGACCCGGAAGCTTGATGTCCCACATGTCGGCGAAAGGGACTAGAAGATTTATGAAAGCGAGCGCTCCACTCTTACGATGGAGGAGTACACGACACGATGGCCCAGTGAACTGTCACTTGTACTGTATAGTACTACTATAGTTTTGCTGTTTCGCACGATCCATCGATACAAACCCGATTAAACTGGAAAGGGCGGGATTTTTCCCTCGCGGTAGATGATACTGGCCATACATTTCAAAGGCAATTTTAATGTATGCAAACTGAATAATTAAGTAACAATATGATATCTAGTAAAACTAAAAACACATATGATTTATTGTGTTAGAGTGTAGTAGTAGTGATGTATTGCATAGTTGTTAGATGTAACATGCGAGAATGTGTAGAGGTGTAGTTTTGGAGGGCCTACAGAGAGAAAAGCATAATACAGTCACCGAACTTCAGAATAAGCTGATTACGGTCACTATATACGTTTTGCGGTGATTATACGGTCACTTGCTCACGGTTCAGCATCGGATTGCACTCTGTTGACCGGCCAAATAGTCTGGGTGGCGCCATGTTGACTAGTTAAATTGACCACGTTCCTTGTGGGTCCCACCTGTCAGTTCGCATAGGGAAAAGGTCAGATAAACACAAATTTACACAGGCGCGAAAGGACTCCAACCCGTGCGCGGGAATCACCTGGTTGTGTATGTGTCTGTCAAGGCCTGATGTGTGCGCATGCACGTGTAGGTTGAGCACTTGAGCGTGAGACTGTGTGTTGGTCGTGTGGTGTATTGGTGTGTGCATGCATGCGTGCGTGTGTGCATGTGAGTGTTGCGTGCGTGCGTGGCTGCGTGTGTACGTGTGAGTGTTGCGTGCGTGCGTGGGTGCATGTGTTCGTGTGAGTGTTGCGTGCATGCAGTTCGTGTGTGTATAATCACCACACCAGCTCCTGTGTGTTAAAACAGACGGCTCAGCATACCAATACAAGGCCACCTTGTCCGCTGTGCCCGCGGTCATGACTTCGAACCACCGTCCAATATTTTGTTGTCGTTTGTTTTCATTCTTACTAGCAAGATGCCCGTGCGTTGCACGTAACATCAAGATGCATTTGTATGACTAGTTTATCTTGTGAGAGATAAGGATGAACGAGGGAAGGCCTTATTTGCAAATGTGGAGAGGTTTGTGGGTACCTTTTTTTAAAATTGCCATAGTTTCTTTCCTATCCGTCAGATATAAATCGGACGGCCTATATTGCAGGATGGTAGGCACACCATCATCACCAACTCTGTTTTTTTATAAGAGTGTATTTTATAAGAGTGTATATGTAGAGTAGATAGAAGCCGATAGGTGGGCACGATGGTAGTGAGATAATGTGATGCAACACTAGAGGTGCCGCGTGGAGCGTTTAACTGGTCAACTAGTCATGTCTTGAGCAAATACAGAGTTGTACGATGAGCCCGTGACTGTATAATAACCACAAAACGTAAATGGTGACTGTAATGAGTGGATTCTGAGGTCCAATGTACGTATCGTGCTTTCGCTTCAAATACAATGATCGTCATTGTATATATCGCGAGAGAAAGATGAAACATGCGTGAATGTGCTGGGGGCTTACTTTTAGAGGACCTGGAGATAGTTTGTGTGCATACGTGAAAGGGGCGTAGGGGGGTATGCAATGGAGAGAGAGATGCTCTTCGTTTCTCTTTATTATGACTAACTTTGTATATAGTATAAAAATATACAAATTCACAGTGCGGAATAAATATCATTGTGGGCACCATGCAATGCAAATTAGCATTCGTACTCCTCCATATAACTTTGTAATGTTGTATATATGTAGAAATTCTAAAATAATTTTTTGGCCACACCTTATTCAAAAGGAATGTTGTATGCGAAATAAACATGAAGATAGGGCTTTTTAGATCAATGGGGTACGTGATGTAACATGTGTGAATGTGTAGTTGATGCATTTGGCAGGGCCTAGAGAGGTATGTGTGTGTATTACGTATTTGAGAGAGGCATGGATAGAGGGGCCGGCGGGGGGGAGGGGAGATAGCACGAGAAATGAGAGTGGTCTAGAGAGAGAGACGAATATGACGTCACAGCGAGAGATTCCCTTGAGTGTGTATATGCAAGGGGGGAGGGGGTAGAGGCACCAGGAGATTTTGTGTGTGTTTGTGTGGTGTTTGTGTTGGTATGTGTGGGTGTGAGAAGATAACGAGACGTGGGGGCAGAGGGTGCGTCACCGCATGAGGTCCGGTGGGTCGAGGTGAGGCCCTTCGTTCGGTTCCATCCTACGCCACATTGGTCGGCCCGTGACGCATTTAGGGAGACCCATGGATGACTAGTCGTACATGACAAAGATAGCAGAATTGTGAAGGACTCTGTGTCCACTGACAAAGCCGGCTAGGATTTGTAACCCTAGGTTCTCGGACTAAGGTAACCCCTTTATCTCTGATATTACTATTCATCCAACCTAACTTTAAGGGGAATCCTACAGAATGCTATGCTAGAATCATACTCGTCGATTAGGAAGAGAGGTGTGAGACAATGCGTGAGAGACATGCCTAAAGATAATGTGCGTACAGGAGACACGTAGGCAGTTCTATGTATATAGAAAGGGTCGATGGGGATTGTGCGTGTGTATGCTTGCGAGAGGAAGAGTGATTGTGATAAAGGTTAGTGAAACATTCATAAATGGTTACGAGAGGGAGGGAGGGTTATATCGAGAGCGTGTGTGCGAGAAAGACACCTTGCGAGAGAGTGTGTGAGCATGTGTGAGAGACCATCGACAGAGAGTGAAACTACACGTAAAAGACTGATGTACACATTGATTAAAGATATAAATTGTATCCAAATATTAGGATGGGATCATGATATTTGCAATTCGTGTAAGGAACGGTCATTGATCCATCAGACATCTAGATTCTATCGAATTTGAGCATGTCTATGTTATTATTCGACACAATTGATCCACATAGTTAGTATTTTGAACTCCAGACAATGCATCGCATTAGCAATCGAATATAAACAGGAGTATAGTTCATGTTGTGTGTGTAAAGCACATTATACATATGAAACTTACACAATGAACATTATAAATAGCTACCTATGAACTAGCATACATTTGAATTCAACTTAAGGTGGTTTAAAAAAAATCTAATTCAACATGAAGTCCATTCAATTATTTGAATTTGATATCATGGCATTTGTAAATCATACCTAAATTATGGGGGCACCAATCTTTGCTCTGATTTTGTACATAATAGCATATGTAGTCGTCTCCAAAATAGATTCAAATTTAGCTCCTCCGTTCCAAAATAATCATAGTTATAGGATTTTCAAGTGTCAAAATTTCAAAAAGAAGCGGATAATTTAATGAGGTTTTCAAACATACAAGGTCAAATATAACGTTGTCTATTTAGTTCAATCCTCATAGTTCCTGAGTACTCTAAACGTGAATGCTTGTGTTTCAAAATTTCGAACGAAGCGCCAAAAGAGGCTCTACTCGCCCAAAACCGCGTGAGATCAATGTTTGGTAGTACAAGGAAATTACTTTTCTAATAACTCCGATCCATGAAACCTACCGGCCCGACGTCCAAAGGTCTAAGCCAGGGTAGGTTTGTAGCTTCATCAAGACGCCACGCAACCGCCTCCGAAAAACATTCATACACAATGGCCTCCCAAGCACACATGCGCACGGCCGAATCGCTCCCGCCCACTATTTGGGACACCTGGGATTACCATCCGACCCCCGACCCGCAGTAGGTCTGAAATTTAAGAGGGGGGCAATGTTTGTACTTTCACCAAATTTCAAACAAGCGTGTCCCATCTTTTGTTCAAAAAATCCAAAAACAAGCGCGTCCCAGACCGAAACATGGTTCTCCCCTCCCCCCCGCCCACCCGTCCGATTCCCATTCGTACTCCGTGGGCGCAAAAACTACCTCTCCACCAGCCGCGAAACCCCGGCGTCCTCCGTCCGCCACCCCTTCCCACCCATCAACCGCCGCCCTCCTCCATCACGCCGGAGCCGATACCCCAACGTCATCGTCCACCGCAACCTCAACCGCAACGCCCTCCATGGCTAGTAGTTGAAGCCGAGGCTGAGCCATCCGTACCCGAGCCAGTTCAACCACGCCGTCCTGTGCCTCACCGTTGCCGCTCCAACTTCGCCACCGTCCACCGCACCGGAGTTGTTCCTGCTACGCCGTCCGTCGCCGCCTCAGATATGCTTCCCCTCCGCCGATATATGGCCACGGCAGCACAGTCAACAATTTGGCCATGGGTTTGTCCAAGGATCCACGACTCTCCAAAACATCGGTTCCCCAGGGAGAAAAAAGAAGATCACCGCGACATATGGAGGAGACCACACTGGCAACCGATAAGGGTACTCCTCTTCCCTTATTCGTGCAAATCTTATGTGTCTGCTTGCACGGTATTCATCCCACAGAAGACACAAGTTGACCGCTTCTTCTTGATACTAGATGTTCCTAGTAACTCGCGATGCACAAGGTTTCTCCTCATATACTATTTCACCTTATCTAGAGGTCCGCCGCCCCTCTGAATTTCAGTTTCTGGTCAGTTGATTCCCAATTAACGGAAGCATTCCCCGGCGTAAAAGGTGCTAGTGCACCTATTACGCCGGGGAAGCAGCGCCTCGGTGTTTATCTTAGGGGCGTGTGGGGCCTAGAGCTACTGGCGCCCGATCTGGAGGTCGGCCGGGATTAAAGGGATGGCCTGGGGGCGCTGCCAAGCATGGCAGTTGTGTGAGGTCGAGGGGAGGGCGGGGCGGCGGAGGCAGGGGTCTAGGCCGGTGGTCGCTGGCGGTTCGAAAAAGATCGTCAACAGTGACTGGCGGGAGGTAGACGAAGGCCATCTGCCCGTTCCTTATAGATCGGACGGTTCATTAAAAAAATCGACTGACCTATTTATTTTCAGTCGACTGTTATCTTAGATATGACCACATGTGGTGGTGTGCTGGAGGAGTACCTGCATTTCCTGTGCTCATATATTACAAAATCATACGGAGTAGAATCTAATTTTGTTTTCCATGCAATGTTGTAGAGCTATCATATGTCTCCTGTCATTTATTTTTCAGCCACCTGCTATCTGCTACTTTTACGGTGCACTAGTTTTGCACACACTTCACCCTTACTCTCACTATTGTGTTTTTATGCAAGGGTATGTCAGACTCTGCTGCCATGAGAGAAGCCAAAAAGAAAAGAGACAAGTCGCTCCAGCATGTTACGCTGATAGGCCAGACACGTTTCACCCTTATAAAGGGTGCAGTGTCAGCAGATGGAGACGGTAAACGTAGCTCTGGAGTCGTAATGAACCATCATCGCACGTTTCACCCTCGCAATGAATCACCATCCCATGTGCTTGCTTTAACTTCGCGGTGTCATATGTGGTTGCATGTTCCATATGGTGTCTAGCTTGTATTCGAAAGGCCGAAGTCGGTCTTTATTAAGATAAGGAAAGATGTTTTTTACATGAACCACCATCCCGTGAGCACCAGAAGACAAATAGCTAGTCAGGGCACTGGCCGAGCCAGTGACAAGCCTAGCAAAGAAAGGCATCACCTGGAAGCCAGCTAAAAAGCCGCGATGGTGGCGAATCAGCCCGCCTCCCACCAGGCTCTCAGGTCCTAGATGATCATGCTCACCACTCCAGCCAGATGCCTAGCTTGTATTGCTTCCAATTTGGTTAAATTGCATCTGCTTAGCTTACACATTATACCTTTGAATATGACATGCCTTTATGTTTTTGGTACATACTAGTACATCTGTGTATTAACCATGTTCTTACATCAAACTAATGTTCTTGTGTATCCCTCATCAATCACTTATGATGAGGTAGGCAGGCAAGTGGACTACTCCTCATTTAAAGAATGCAGCGTCAGCCTCCCGACATTATTCTCAAGAAACAGCAAGGCTAGATGAAGATAGTGAATGCAGCTCTGTAGTTGATTACCGCATTTCCCCTACACTAGCATCGCATGTGCTTGCTCTAACTTGGTAGCGTGATATGTGGTTGCATGTTGCATATGGTGTCTAGATTGTAATTCTTCCAATCTAGTTAAATTGCATGTGCTAGTCTGCTTAGCTCATACTGTTGGAAATATGCCCTAGAGGCAATAATAAATGGTTATTATTATATTTCTGTGTTCATGATAATAGTCTATTATTCATGCTATAATTGTATTGTCCGGAAATCGTAATACATGTGTGAATACATAGACCACAACCTGTCCCTAGTAAGCCTCTAGTTGACTAGCTCGTTGATCAACAGATAGTCATGGTTTCCTGACTATGGACATAGGATGTCACTGATAACGGGATCACATCATTAGGAGAATGATGTGATGGACAAGACCCAACCTAAGCATAGCATAAAAGATCGTGTAGTTTCGTTTGCTAGAGCTTTTCCAATGTCAAGTATCTTTTCCTTAGACCATGAGATCGTGCAACTCCCGGATACCGTAGGAGTGCTTTGGGTGTGCCAAACGTCACAACGTAACTGGGTGACTATAAAGGTGCATTACGGGTATCTCCGAAAGTGTCTGTTGGGTTGGCACGGATCAAGACTGGGATTAGTCACTCCGTGTAAACGGAGAGGTAACTCTGGGCCCACTCGGTAATGCATCATCATAATGAGCTCAATGTGACTAAGGCGTTAGTCACGGGATCATGCATTGCGGTACGAGTAAAGAGACTTGCCGGTAACGAGATTGAACAAGGTATTGGGATACCGACGATCGAATCTCGGGCAAGTAACATACCGATTGACAAAGGGAATTGCATACGGATTGATTGAATCCTCGACACCGTGGTTCACCCGATGATATCATCGTGGAACATGTCGGAGCCAACATGGGTATCCAGATCCCGCTGTTGGTTATTGACCGGAGAGGCGTCTCGGTCATGTCTGCATGTCTCCCGAACCCGTAGGGTCTGCACACTTAAGGTCCGGTGACGCTAGGGTTGTAGAGATATATGTATGCGGAAACCCGAAAGTTGTTCGGAGTCCCGGATGAGATCCCGGACGTCACGAGAGGTTCCGGAATGGCCCGGAGGTGAAGAATTATATATAGGAAGTCCAGTTTTGGCCACCGGGAAAGTTTCGGGGGTTATCGGTATTGTACCGGGACCACCGGAAGGGTCCCGGGGGTCCACCGGGTGGGGCCACCTGTCCCGGAGGGCCCCGTGGGCTGAAAGTGGAGGGGAACCAGCCCCTAATGGGCTGGGGCGCCACCTTGGGCCTCCCCCCCATGCGCCTAGGGTTGGGAACCCTAGGGGGGGAGTTCCCCCTTGCCTTGGGGGGCAAGGCAACCCCTTCCCCCCTTGGCCGCCGCCCCCCCTTGGAGATCCCATCTCCTAGGGCTGCGCACCCCCCTTGGGGGCCTATATAAAGGGGGGGGAGGGAGGGCAGAACACCACAGCCTTTGGCGCCTCCCTCCTCCCCTGCAACACCTCTCTCTCGCGCGCAGAAGCTCGGCGAAGCCCTGCCGGAGAGCCG
Source organism: Aegilops tauschii subsp. strangulata (assembly GCF_002575655.3). NCBI lineage: Eukaryota > Viridiplantae > Streptophyta > Magnoliopsida > Poales > Poaceae > Aegilops > Aegilops tauschii. Next base: position 428,662,789 of record NC_053038.3, read on the forward strand.
CTACATCCACCACCAAGCCGTCGTGCTGTTGGATCTCCATCAACCTCTCCTCCCCCCTTGCTGGATCAAGAAAGGAGGAGACGTCGCTGCACCGTACGTGTGTTGAACGCGGAGGTGCCGTACGTTCGGCACTCGGTCATCGGTGATTTGGATCACGGCGAGTACGACTCCGTCATCCACGTTCATTGGAACGCTTCCGCTCGCGATCTACAACGGTATGTAGATGCACTCCCTTCCCTCGTTGCTAGTAAACTCCATAGATGCATCTTGGTGAGCGTAGGAAAATTTTAAAATTATGCTACGATTACCAACAGTGGCATCATGAGCCAGGCCTATGCGTAGTTACTATGCACGAGTAGAACACAAAGCAGTTGTGGGCGTTGAGTTTGCCAATTCTTCTTGCCGCTACTAGTCGTTTCTTGTTTCGGCGGCATTGTAGGATGAAGCGGCCCGGACCGACCTTACACGTACGCTTACGTGAGACTGGTTCCACCGACTGACATGCACAAGTTGCATAAGGTGGCTAGCGGGTGTCTGTCTCTCCTACTTTAGTCGGAACGGATTCGATGAAAAGGGTCCTTATGAAGGGTAAATAGAAATTGGCAAATCACGTTGTGGTCATACGTAGGTAAGAAACGCTCTTGCTAGAAACCTACAAACCACGTAAAAACTTGCAACAACAATTAGAGGACGTCTAACTTGTTTTTGCAGCAAGTGCTATGTGATGTGATATGGCCAGAAGATGTGATGAATGATATATGTGATGTATGAGATTGATCATATTCTTGTAATAGGAATCACGACTTGCATGTCGATGAGTATGACAACCGGCAGGAGCCATAGGAGTTGTCTTTATTATTTTGTATGACCTGCGTGTCATTAAGTAGACGCCATGTAAATTACTTTACTTTATTGCTAAACGCGTTAGCCATAGAAGTAGAAGTAATCGTTGGCGTGACAACTTCATGAAGACACAATGATGGAGATCATGATGATGGAGATCATGGTGTCATGCCGGTGACAAAGATGATCATGGTGCCCCGAAGATGGAGATCAAAGGAGCATGATGATATTGGCCATATCATGTCACTGTTTGATTGCATGTGATGTTTATCATGTTTTTGCATCTTATTTGCTTAGAACGACGGTAGCAAGTAGGATGATCCCTTATAATAATTTCAAGAAAGTGTTCACCCTAACTGTGCACCGTTGCGAAGGTTCGTCGTTTCGAAGCACCACGTGATGATCAGGTGTGATAGATTCTTACGTTCGCATACAACGGGTGTTGACGAGCCTAGCATGTAAAGACATGGCCTCGGAACACACGCAATACACTTAGGTTGACTTGACGAGCCTAGCATGTACAGACATGGCCTCGGAACACGGAGGACCGAAAGGTCGAGCATGAGTCGTATAGAAGATACGATCAACATGGAGATGTTCACCGATCTTGACTAGTCCGTCTCACGTGATGATCGGACACGGCCTAGTTGAGCTCGGATCATGTTTCACTTAGATGACTAGAGGGATGTTTGTCTGAGTGGGAGTTCATTAAATAATTTGATTATATGAACTTTATTATCATGAACTTAGTCTAAAATCTTTACATCATGTATTGTAGATCAAATGGCCCACGTTGTCCTCAATTTCAACGCGTTCCTAGAGAAAACCAAGCTGAAAGATGATGGCAGCAACTATACGGACTGGGTCCGGAACCTGAGGATCATCCTCATAGCAGCCAAGAAAGATTATGTCTTAGAAGCACCGCTAGGTGAAGCACCAATCCCTGAGAACCAAGACGTTATGAACGCTTGGCAGTAGCGTGCTGATGATTACTCCCTCGTTCAGTGCGGCATGCTTTACAGCTTAGAACCGGGTCTCCAAAAGCGTTTTGAGAAACATGGAGCATATGAGATGTTCGAGGAGCTGAAACTGGTTTTTCAAGCTCATGCCCGGGTCGAGAGATATGATGTCTCCGACAAGTTCTTCAGCTGTAAAATGGAGGAGAACAGTTCTGTTAGTGAGCACATACTCAGAATGTCTGGGTTGCACAACCGCTTGTCTCAGCTGGGAGTTAATCTCCCGGATGACGCGGTCATTGACAGAATCCTTCAGTCGCTTCCACCAAGCTACAAGAGCTTTGTGATGAACTACAATATGCAGGGGATGGAAAAGACCATTCCCGAGGTATATTCAATGCTGAAATCAGCTGAGGTAGAGATCAGAAAAGAACATCAAGTGTTGATGGTGAATAAAACCACTAAGTTCAAAAGGGGCAAGGGTAAGAAGAACTTCAAGAAGGACGGCAAGGGAGTTGCCGCGCCCGGTAAGCCAGTTACCGGGAAGAAGTCAAAGAATGGACCCAAGCCCGAGACTGAGTGCTTTTATTGCAAGGGAAGTGGTCACTGGAAGCGGAACTGCCCCAATATTTAGCGGACAAGAAGAAGGCCGGCAACACCCAAGGTATATGTGATATACAAGTAATTGATGTGTACCTTACCAGTACTCGTAGTAGCTCCTGGGTATTTGATACCGGTGCGGTTGCTCATATTTGTAACTCAAATCAGGAACTACGGAATAAACGGAGGCTGGCAAAAGACGAGGTGACGATGCGCGTCGGGAATGGTTCCAAGGTCGATGTGATCGCCGTCGGCACGCTACCTCTGCATCTACCCACGGGATTAGTTATAAACCTCAATAATTGTTATTTAGTGCCAGCTTTGAGCATGAACATTGTATCTGGATCTCGTTTAATTCGAGATGACTACTCATTTAAATCTGAGAATAATGGTTGTTCTATTTATTTGAGAGATATGTTTTATGGTCATGCCCCGCTGGTCAATGGTTTATTTTTGATGAATCTCGAACGTGATGTTACACATGTTCATAGTGTGAATACCAAAAGATGTAAAGTTGATAACGATAGTCCCACATACTTGTGGCACTGCCGCCTTGGTCACATTGGTGTCAAGCGCATGAAGAAGCTCCATGCAGATGGACTTTTGGAGTCTCTTGATTACGAATCATTTGACACGTGCGAACCATGCCTCATGGGTAAGATGACCAAGACTCCGTTCTCCGGAACAATGGAGCGAGCAACCAACTTATTGGAAATCATACATACCGATGTGTGCGGTCCAATGAGTGTTGAGGCTCGCGGAGGATATCGTTATGTTCTCACTCTCACTGATGATTTGAGTAGATATGGGTATGTCTACCTAATGAAACACAAGTCTGAAACCTTTGAAAAGTTCAAGGAATTTCAGAGTGAAGTCGAGAATCAACGTGACAGAAAAATAAAATTCTTACGATCAGATCGTGGTGGAGAATATTTAAGTCACGAATTTGGTACACACTTAAGGAAATGTGGAATAGTTTCACAACTCACGCCGCCTGGAACACCTCAGAGAAATGGTGTGTCCGAACGTCGTAATCGCACTCTATTGGATATGGTGCGATCTATGATGTCTCTTACCGATTTACCGCTCTCATTTTGGGGTTATGCTTTAGAGACTGCCGCATTCACTTTAAATAGGGCACCGTCTAAATCCGTTGAGACGACACCGTATGAATTATGGTTTGGGAAGAAACCTAAGCTGTCGTTTCTAAAAGTTTGGGGATGCGATGCTTATGTCAAGAAACTTCAACCTGAAAAGCTCGAACCCAAATCGGAAAAATGCGTCTTCATAGGATACCCTAAGGAAACTATTGGGTATACCTTCTACCTCAGATCCGAAGGCAAGATCTTCGTTGCCAAGAACGGGTCCTTTCTAGAGAAGGAGTTTGTCTCGAAAGAATTGAGTGGGAGGAAAGTGGAACTTGATGACGTGATAGTCACCCCTTCCGAACCGGAAAGTAGCGCAGCACGGGAAAATGTTCCTGTGGTGCCTACACCGACGGGGAAGGAAGTTAATGATGATGATCATGAAGCTTAGGATCAAGTTACCACTGAACTTCGTAGGTCCACAAGGACACGTTCCGCACCAGAGTGGTACGGCAACCCTGTCCTGGAAATCATGTTGTTAGACAACGGTGAACCTTCGAACTATGAAGAAGCGATGGCGGGCCCGGATTCCGACAAATGGCTAGAAGCCATGAAATCCGAGATAGAATCCATGTATGAAAACAAAGTATGGACTTTGACTAACTTGCCCGATGAGCGGCGAGCCATAGAAAACAAATGGATCTTTAAGAAGAAGACGGACGCAGATGGTAATGTGACCATCTACAAAGCTCGACTTGTCGCTAAGGGTTATCGACAAGTTCAAGGGGTTGACTACGATGAGACTTTCTCACCCGTAGCGAAGCTGAAGTCCGTCCGAATCATGTTAGCAATTGCCGCATACTATGATTATGAGATATGGCAGATGGACGTCAAAACGGCATTCCTTAACGGCTTCCTTAAGGAAGAGTTGTATATGATGCAGCCGGAAGGTTTTGTCGATCCTAAGAATGCTAACAAAGTATGCAAGCTCCAACGCTCAATCTATGGGCTGGTGCAAGCATCTCGGAGTTGGAACATTCGCTTTGATGAGATGATCAAAGCGTTTGGGTTTACACAGACTTATGGAGAAGCCTGTGTTTACAAGAAAGTGAGTGGGAGCTCTGTAGCATTTCTCATATTATATGTGGATGACATACTATTGATGGGAAATGATATAGAATTCTTGGAAAGTATAAAGGCCTATTTGAATAAGTGTTTTTCAATGAAGGACCTTGGAGAAGCTGCTTATATATTAGGCATCAAGATCTATAGAGATAGATCGAGACGCCTCATTGGTCTTTCACAGAGTACATACCTTGACAAGATATTGAAGAAGTTCAATATGGATCAGTCCAAGAAGGGGTTCTTGCCTGTATTGCAAGGTGTGCAATTGAGCACGGCTCAATGCCCGACCACGGCAGAAGATATAGAAGAGATGAGTGTCATCCCCTATGCCTCGGCCATAGGGTCTATTATGTATGCCATGCTGTGTACCAGACCTGATGTAAACCTTGCCGTAAGTTTGGTAGGAAGGTACCAAAGTAATCCCGGCAAGGAACACTGGACAGCGGTCAAGAATATCCTGAAGTACCTGAAGAGGACTAAGGATATGTTTCTCGTTTATGGAGGTGACGAAGAGCTCGTCGTAAAGGGTTACGTCGACGCTAGCTTCGACACAGATCTGGATGACTCGAAGTCACAGACCGGATACGTGTATATATTGAATAGAGGAGCAGTAAGCTGGTGCAGTTGCAAGCAAAGCGTCGTGGCGGGATCTACATGTGAAGCGGAGTACATGGCAGCCTCGGAGGCAGCACAGGAAGCAGTCTGGATAAAGGAGTTCATTACCGACCTAGGGGTGATTCCCAATGCGTCGGGCCCAATGACTCTCTTCTGTGACAACACTGGAGCTATTGCCCTTGCGAAGGAGCCCAGGTTTCACAGGAAGACCAGGCATATCAAGCGTCGCTTCAACTCCATTCGTGAAAGTGTTCAAAATGGAGACATAGATATTTGTAAAGTACACACGGACCTGAATGTAGCAGATCCGTTGACTAAACCTCTCCCTAGGGCAAAACATGATCAACACCAGGACGCAATGGGTGTTCGATTCATCACAATGTAACTAGATTATTGACTCTAGTGCAAGTGGGAGACTGTTGGAAATATGCCCTAGAGGCAATAATAAATGGTTATTATTATATTTCTGTGTTCATGATAATAGTCTATTATTCATGCTATAATTGTATTGTCCGGAAATCGTAATACATGTGTGAATACATAGACCACAACCTGTCCCTAGTAAGCCTCTAGTTGACTAGCTCGTTGATCAACAGATAGTCATGGTTTCCTGACTATGGACATAGGATGTCACTGATAACGGGATCACATCATTAGGAGAATGATGTGATGGACAAGACCCAACCTAAGCATAGCATAAAAGATCGTGTAGTTTCGTTTGCTAGAGCTTTTCCAATGTCAAGTATCTTTTCCTTAGACCATGAGATCGTGCAACTCCCGGATACCGTAGGAGTGCTTTGGGTGTGCCAAACGTCACAACGTAACTGGGTGACTATAAAGGTGCATTACGGGTATCTCCGAAAGTGTCTGTTGGGTTGGCACGGATCAAGACTGGGATTTGTCACTCCGTGTAAACGGAGAGGTAACTCTGGGCCCACTCGGTAATGCATCATCATAATGAGCTCAATGTGACTAAGGCGTTAGTCACGGCATCATGCATTGCGGTACGAGTAAAGAGACTTGCCGGTAACGAGATTGAACAAGGTATTGGGATACCGACGATCGAATCTCGGGCAAGTAACATACCGATTGACAAAGGAAATTGCATACCGATTGATTGAATCCTCGACACCGTGGTTCACCCGATGATATCATCGTGGAACATGTGGGAGCCAACATGGGTATCCAGATCCCGCTGTTGGTTATTGACCGGAGAGGCGTCTCGGTCATGTCTGCATGTCTCCCGAACCCGTAGGGTCTGCACACTTAAGGTCCGGTGACGCTAGGGTTGTAGAGATATATGTATGCGGAAACCCGAAAGTTGCTCGGAGTCCCGGATGAGATCCCGGACGTCACGAGAGGTTCCGGAATGGCCCGGAGGTGAAGAATTATATATAGGAAGTCCAGTTTTGGCCACCGGGAAAGTTTCGGGGGTTATCGGTATTGTACCGGGACCACCGGAAGGGTCCCGGGGGTCCACCGGGTGGGGCCACCTGTCCCGGAGGGCCCCGTGGGCTGAAAGTGGAGGGGAACCAGCCCCTAATGGGCTGGGGCGCCACCTTGGGCCTCCCCCCCATGCGCCTAGGGTTGGGAACCCTAGGGGGGGAGTTCCCCCTTGCCTTGGGGGGCAAGGCAACCCCTTCCCCCCTTGGCCGCCGCCCCCCCCCCCCCTTGGAGATCCCATCTCCTAGGGCTGCGCACCCCCCTTGGGGGCCTATATAAAGGGGGGGATGGAGGGCAGAACACCACAGCCTTTGGCGCCTCCCTCCTCCCCTGCAACACCTCTCTCTCTCGCGCAGAAGCTCGGCGAAGCCCTGCCGGAGAGCCGCTACATCCACCACCAAGCCGTCGTGCTGTTGGATCTCCATCAACCTCTCCTCCCCCCTTGCTGGATCAAGAAAGGAGGAGACGTCGCTGCACCGTACGTGTGTTGAACGCGGAGGTGCCGTACGTTCGGCACTCGGTCATCGGTGATTTGGATCACGGCGAGTACGACTCCGTCATCCACGTTCATTGGAACGCTTCCGCTCGCGATCTACAACGGTATGTAGATGCACTCCCTTCCCTCGTTGCTAGTAAACTCCATAGATGCATCTTGGTGAGCGTAGGAAAATTTTAAAATTATGCTACGATTACCAACACATACATTATACCTGTTAATGTGACATGCCTTCCTGTATTTAGTACATAGTACATCTGTCTATTAAGCATGTCCTTACATAAAACTATTGTTTTTTTGTATCCCGCATCAATCAATATGACGAGACACCTTTAGTATATGCAGTGCGATATTAGTTGCATCTTTCATATGATTTATAGCATGCGCTGCTTCTAATTTGTTGAAATTCCATTTATGATGGGACGCTTTTAACTTGGCAGAGTCATATTGGTTGCATCTTTCATGTGGTGTCTAGCTTGCATTGCTTCTTATTTGTTGGAATGGTTTCTGCTTAGTTTACACAAACAGTTGTGAACATGCCATGCCGTCCTATTTTTCGTACATATTCCATCCTGGTATCATGTGTTTGCCTTACATCAAAGTAGTGATTGTCAGTATCATGCATGAATGAGTTCTGAAGAGAGAATTTTATTGCTTTTTTCTTGTCGGTTTTACTTGACAATTCAAAATGAATAAAGCAGAAGGAAGTTAGCAAGGCAGCAGATAAAGGTGCTCCTTCCAAACAGAGGGCCTCAACAGTTTCTACTCCTCCACCCCCCCAAGATGATTTCCAAGACAACACATGCATAGACACTCAACATAGCTGTGTTTATGATGAACACGTCTCCCCTAGTGCACCATCACCAGTGCTCCCTCTAACTTGGCACTGTTATATGTGGTCGCATTTATGTGTGATGTCTAGCTTGTACTGCTTCTAATTTTGTTGAATTCCATCTGCTTACTTTACACATTATACTTGAATAAGACACATGTTCCTGTTTCTAGAACATACAATATCTGTCTATCACACCATCTTCTTACATCAAATTACTACTATTGTGTAACCTGCAACAATCACTTATCATAAGACACGTTTGACTTTGGAGTGTGATATAGGTTACATCTCGCATTCTTTTCTAGCTTGTACTACTAATTTGTTGAAATGGCACTTATGACGAGACAGTTTTAACTTGGTAGAGTGATATTTGTTGCATCTTCCATATGGTGTCTAGCTTTCATTGCTTCTAATTTTTTGAAATGCCTTCTCCTTAGTTTACACATCATAAGCTGTGAATATGCAATGCTGTGAATATGCAATGTCACTAATGACGAGAGACCTCTAACTTGGTAGTGTGATGTTGTTTGCATCTTGCATATGATTTATTTCTTGTACTGCTTCACATTTGTTTAAACGCCATTTATGATGAGACACTGTTAACTTGGCAGAGCGATATTTGTAGCATATTTCATATGGTGTCTACCTTCCATTGCATTGCTTCTAATTTGGTGAAATGTCTTCTGCTTAGTTCACACATCATAGTTCTGGTTATCTCTTCCGTCCTGTTTTTCGTACATATTACATCCTCCTATCATGTGGTTGTCTAACATCAAAGTTCAGTTCGTCTGCATCACGCATCAATTTGTTCTGAAGAACTAAATTGTTATTCATTTTTCTTGTCGGCTTGACTAAACATGGCACAGAGAAAGAGGAAGAAACACAGAATGGCAGGGAATGAGAAGCGGATGAATCCTGCAGATTCTGCTGGTACTGATGGTGCAATAGAAGGTCAAAGTCCATTGGAAAATTCTACAAACAGGGTATCCCATGCTACACGAGCTGCAAAAAAGCCAAACAGAAACAAATAGCTGCCACCAAACAAGCAGAGACAGCCCTAGTTCTTGCAACACCTTCCACAGTACTACCAGCTGCACGAGTTACTCATGCGTCAACTGAGCTAGCAGCACGTTCCCAAGCTCCCTTGCCACCTGACACTACTTCTCAAGCACTCTTGACACAAGACGAGTTGGCAAGATCAGATGAACCTTGTGAGCTTCAACAACAAGAAGGTAGTTGCTGGAGTCAAGTTACAGTTGCATGCTTCTTTATATGTAGTCTCACAGTTTGATGTACACTAACACTTCCTATGTTCGTTGTTGGACTAGCACCTAGGCGCAAGAGGAAACAAACATTAGGGATAATGCTCGATAGGTTAACTAAATCTAGAGGAGGAAGAATGGAGATCCGTTTTGAGGCAGGTTTAAAAAGGCCACGTGATGCTACAGAGTCAGCCAAGTTAGTATCAGAGGTAGCGGTTGCCGTTAGGTGTCATGTACGTATCCTCCCAACATGGATTCAGTACATGAATGACAAAGACGAAACCCAGTTCAACACCTTCCTCGACCATTTATCTGTAAGTATGGTTATGTATGGAAACTAGTTATATCGTCTTGCTCTGTCCCATACTTTCTAGGTTGCTGATAATGAGACTCCCATAATTTTCAATAGATGAGGTTCAAGTTGGATAGCCAAGATGATGCAACCAGACAAGCTTGCACCCATGTTTTCAAGTATGCTCTACGACAGTATCGGTATAACTTGAGGAAAACTCACTTTGAAGGCAAGGCTAACAGTGAACTTTCCCACACATCTCCAGTGGAAAATATATCGGATGAAGACTGGAGGGGCCTCGTTAAACACTGGTCTGATCCGAAGTATCAAGTACATTATATATATGTGATCAGATCACATGTTGAAGTCATATTTACGCATGTGCCACACAAATCTATCTTCTTGTAGGTGAACTATTCAAAGAACAAGGCCAACCGTACGAAAGTGAAATTCCAATAGACGACAGGATCTCGTAGCTATATAGCACACTGCGAGGCTCTTGTAATTAGCTGTTGTTTCACTCTTTTTGTTGTACCATATTATCATATCTATATTGACTTGTTCCAAATGCAGAGGAAAGCCCGCAAGGACCAAAAAGTACCTGAACCAAATGCTGTGGAAATCTTCAAGGACTGTCACACCAGCAAGAAGAAAGGCATGACTACACCAGTCAAAGCCGCTGTTGTAAGTCCTTAATCCTCATGCCTTTTAACTACTACTTACTCTGGCTTGTGCCTTGAACTGCATGGTTTGCAGCCAATGTCTATTACTCTTTTCAATTTTATACACAATTGTCTTAGCGTATCATTGCACCTTACAAGGTTTAAAAGAGAGGAGTGATGTTCCTTTGATCTTGACCCGTAATCTAGTTCCGTGCTGGACTTGCCCACACAATGTTACAATTGCCTGTTTGTCTGTTCTCAGTTGTTTTGTGATATGAATGATGTCATACTATGCTTACCGTATTATAAACTTCGTCTCTTTATCCTTAGCCTCAATACAATGTGAAGAAATAGACAATACATTAGCGATGGTACATGGTCATATGTTTGGAACCTAGTTTTATTATGTACTTCGCAATAAAATACAACCAATATTTTACATGGGTTCACCAGAATAAGTTCTGTATATAGACCAAAGCTATTTTGTTTGGTTTTGCTGCCTCCTTAATATCTTCTGTTCTGGTACTACTAATGTAAAAACTCAACTTTTCAGCGAGCTATGGAAAAAATGGTGGAAGCGCCACCTTCTGAAGGTGGTGAGGCAACTATAACCGCAATGTCGGCTCTTGCTGCAGTGGGTCAGTACCTGTCCACTAACAGTGCCAAAAGCACGTTCCTGCGTAATACTGGGTTGGTTGTTAAGGCAATCTCGTCCAAACTGCCTCATGATCAAGATATGCAAGCTCAAAGCAATGTTGTATCTGCGCTCCAGACACAAGTCTATTCCCTAATAGAGACCCTTTGTGAAACAAGGAGAGACATTGTTCGATGTCGTCAAGATATGCATGGTTTTGAAACCAGACTAACAAACATTTGCTATGTTGTTCAGGAGCCTAGGAGAAATAAAGGCGATGGTTATGGTGCTCCATCAGACAATATAGCATGAAAACATAATAGTCAGGTCAAATGAACTGAGCTTCCGAACTTCTAGTGGTGCATTTATCTGCTAGACTGTTAAGTTTTATGCCAACCTTCCTTTTGTTATATAGTTGTAATTTGTTTTGGTGCGATACAAAATTTGTTCTTAACGTGCAGCCACCGGCTTAAGAAAACAGCAAGCCATTTTTGTATAGTGCAGGGTGTTCCCTATATTTGCACTGGTGGCGATCTTTGATGCCGAGTGGATGTAATCTGTGCAATCGCCTTAATAGCCTAGCGTTAGTTTCGGCCTTATTTATTTATTAGTCTTCTTTTTCCCTGGTTTGCTAGTGGCCGCAACAACCATGGGCCATATACGGGCCATAGGATCCATGGATCTCCTACTGGCCGTCGATAAATGGGCCTCCAACAGGGCCGTAGAATCGGTGGGCATCGGGCCGTCGAATAAATGGGTCTACATGGGCCGTAAATGGGCGTAATTGGTATCGGCCCAACACGGTAACGGGGCGTTAACAGGCCGGAGGACAGCAAAGGCTTAATTCTGTCACAGGCATAACGGGTCGTTAATGGGCCAAAATATAGGACGGGCTGGAAACGACGCAACGGGTTAACAGGCCAGAAACGAGCCGACTCTTGCCATGGGCCGAATTTGGCCCATTAGGGGAACAGGCCAGTAACGAGCCGGAAGTAATCGAGGGCCGGAAAGGAGCCCAAGAACGTATGGGCCATCAATAGGCCGAAAGCTAACATGGGCTGGAAACGGCCCATGTGAATCATGGGCCATTAACGGGTACAAAGAAAATGACTGTTCATTATGGGCTAGAGTCGAAAGCTAACCGTGGGCCTCTAAAGGGCCTAAAGATACGAAGGCCTCATATGGGCCGAAAGACGTCGTGGGCCATACATGGGCCGAAAGTGAAATGGGCTGGTGTTATATTCGACGGCCCACATGATGTTGTTGGGCCGATTTCCGTTAGGGCCTAACGGGCCGTGAGTTACCGGGCCGTAAAATGGGCTATTTGCGAAGAGACCGTTAACAGGCTTTTCATGGGCCAGCCCGTTAACTTTTGACCAAGTCAAACAGGTCGTCTTGTAAGCTAAATGGGCCAGTGGTGGGCCGTGGCATGTGTCGACATATCATAGGCGCCTATCTGACCCACTACCGAGCTGACATGTGTTTCGTCCGGCCAATAAGAATTTTACACGTGGAAATTTCCCATTGGTCGGGGCTGTTAACGGGTTATCAGATCCAAAACCCGACCCGATAGCTTAACGGCGTTCCGTTACGGTGGATGCCACGTGTCGGTCACCCTTGACGAAAGCACTTCTGTGACGCGCGATTTATCGTCATGGAAGTGGACACTTCCGTGATGATAATTTTTGTAATGTCATGGAACACTTCTACGACAACACAGGTATGACTATCTTGATTCTATCATAAAATCGTCATGGATGTACATGCATGACAAAAAACGCGACCTACTGTGACAAACACGTATCATCACAGAAGTGTATTTTTCTTGTAGTTCTCTAAACTTATATGTAGATGACATATTGTTGATTGGAAATGATATAGAATTCTGGATAGCATAAAGGGATACCTGAATAAGTGTTTTTCTATGAAAGACCTCGGAGAAGCTGCTTACATATTGGGCATCAAGATCTATAGAGATAGATCAAGACGCTTAATTGGACTTTCACAAAGCACATACCTTGATAAAGTTTTGAAGAAGTTCAAAATGGATCAGTCAAAGAAAGGGTTCTTGCCTGTGTTACAAGGTGTGATGGTGAGTCAGACTCAATTTTCCGACCACTGCAGAAGATAGAGAGAAAATGAAAGTCATTCCCTAGGCTTTAGCCATAGGTTCTATCATGTATGCAATGTTGTGTACCAGACCTGATGTATGTCTTGCTATAAGCATAGCACGGAGGTACCAAAGTAATCCCAGAATGGAGCACTGGATAGTGGTCAAGAACATCCTGAAATACCTAAAAAGGACTAAGGATATGTTTCTCGTTTATGGAGGTGAAAAAGAGCTCGCCGTAAACGGTTACGTCGATGCAAGCTTTGACACTGATCCGGATGACTCTAAGTCACAAACCGGATATGTATTTTTATTGAATGGAGGAGCTGTCAGTTGGTGCAGTTCCAGCAGAGCATCGTGACGGGATCTACGTGCGAAGCAGAGTACATTGCTACTTCGGAAGCAGCAAATGAAGGAGTTTGGATGAAGGAGTTCATACCCGATCTAGGTGTCATACCTAGTGCATCGGGTCCAATGAAAATCTTTTGTGACAATACTGGTGCAATTGCCTTGGCAAAGGAATCCAAATTTCACAAGAGAACCAAGCACATCAAGAGACGCTTCAATTCCATCCATCATCAAATGTCGGAAGGGGACATAGAGATTTGCAAGATACACATGGATCTGAATGTTGCAAAAAGTGATCAGCACCAAAGCTCCATGGGTGTTAGAATCATTACTATGTAATCTAGATTATTGACTCTAGTGCAAGTGGGAGACTGAAGGAAATATGCCCTAGAGGCAACAACAAAGTTATTATTTATTTCCTTAATTCATGATAAATGTTTATTATTCATGCTGGAATTGTATTAACCGGAAACTTAGTACATGTGTGAATACATAGACAAAACATATAGTCCCTAGTATGCCTCTACTAGACTAGCTCGTTAATCAAAGATGGTTATGTTTCCTAACCATAGACATGTGTTGTCATTTGATGAACGGGATCACATCATTAGGAGAATGATGTGATGGACATGACCCATCCGTTAGCTTAGCATTATGATCGTGTCAGTTTCATTGCTACTGCTTTCTTCATGACTTATACAAGTTCCTCAGACTATGAGATTATGCAACTCCCGAATACCGGAGGAACACTTTGTGTGCTACCAAACGTCACAATGTAAAAGGGTGATTATAAAGGTGCTCTACAGGTGTCTCCGAAGTTGTTTGTTGGGTTGGCATAGATCGAGATTAGGATTTGTCACTCCGTGTTTCGGAGAGGTATCTCTGGGCCCTCGCGGTAATACTCATCACTATAAGGCTTGCAAGTATTGTGACTAATGAGTTAGTTGCGGGATGAAGTATTACAAAATGAGTAAAGAAACTTGCCGGTAACGATATTGAACTAGGTATTGAGATACCGACGATCGAATCTCGGGCAAGTAACATACCGATGACAAAGGGAACAACGTATGTTGTTATGCGGTTTGACCGATAAAGATCTTCGTAGAATATGTAGGAACCAATATGAGCATCCAGGTTCCGCTATTGGTTATTGACCGGAGACGTGTCTCGGTCATGTCTACATAGTTCTCGAACCCGTAGGGTCCGCACGCTTAACGTTCGATGATGATTGGTATTATGAGTTTATGTGATATGATGTATCGAAGATTGTTCGGCGTCCCGGATATGATCACGGACATGACGAGGAGTCTCGAAATAGTCGAGACCTAAAGATTGATATATTGGACGACTATATTCGGACACCGGAAGTGTTCTGGTGAAGTTTTGGATAAAACCGGAGTGCTAGAGGGTTATCGGAACCCTCAGGGGAACTAATGGGCCTCGATGGGCCCTAGTGGAGAGAGAGAGGGGCCGGCCAGGGCAGGCTGCGCACCCCCTCCCCTTGAGTCCGAATAGGACAAGGAAGGGGGGAAGCACCCCCCTTTCCTCCCCCCTCTTCCTCTCCTTCCTTCCCCCTCTTCCCCTCTTGGTGGAATCCTACTAGGACTAGTAGTCCTAGTAGGACTCCCCTCTTGGGGCGCGCCTACAGGGGCCGGCCGGCCTCCCCCTTGCTCCTTTATATACGGGGGCAGGGGGCACCCTAGAACACACAAGTTGATTATTTAGCGGTGTGCGGTGACCCCCTCCACAGATTTCCACCTCGGTCATATCGTCCTAGTGCTTAGGCGAAGCCCTGCGCCGGTAACTTCATCATCACCGTCACCACGCCGTCGTGCTGACGAAACTCTCCCTCGACCTCAGCTGGATCTAGAGTTCGTGGGACGTCACCGAGCTGAACGTATGCAGATCGCGGAGGTGCCGTACCTTTGGTGCTAGGATCGGTCGGATCGTGAAGATGTACGACTACATCAACCGCGTTGTCATAACGCTTCCAATTTCGGTCTATGAGGGTACGTAGACAATATGTAGCGACCCGACCCGAATGGATCAAGTCTCTGTGCTCAAGTGTCATGCCTGGATCGGTATGCTGACACACACAGTACTCGAGGATTTATAACAGAGGTAAATCACATGTATAAAGTAACGTAAATACTATTACCTCAATCCAAATAGCGGAAGTAACAAGGTTGTGGATTCCCATCAACACCAACGACAAAGTTGAGTGTAGAAATCATAACCCTAACGTATCACTTACTCGTCATAAGATCCTGCAACATGAGACGTTGCAGCCACAAAGGGTCAGTACATTGAATGTACTGGCAAATTCACACCATAGAGAAATGATGAACAAAGGCTATCACTACATGCATATATGGCTGGTGGAAAAGCTCTATGGTTACAGTTTTGCGAAAAGCCAATTTTTCCCTACTGCAAAGGAATAAATTTTATTTAACTATCATGGTGGTTGTGAAACATTGAGATGGTTGACAGCATCTCAATCCCAATTAAGTATCATCATTAACCCAACAAGATTAATTAAAGTAACATGATGAGATCAACATGATAATCCAAGTACTAGATACTCAAGTTGTCCATAACCGGGGACACGGCTAATCATGATTAGTTTGTACACTCTGCAGAGGTTTGTGCACTTTTCCCCACAAGACTCGATCGCCTCCGTTGGATTACTCGCACTACATGGTGTTTGAGTAACGGATGACCGAGACATAGTCTTTCAGAAGCGTTAGCACCTTACGATGGGTAGACCGTACCACCTACATCCCCTACATATGCTAGTCTACCACTGTAAGAGTTCACATGACTTAATCAACTATGCTAGAGCCCATAATAGCATGTGGCTGCACACGAAAGTTTCTAGCATGAATAATCTTATGATCCCTTTGAACCTGGGTGGCGGTCCAAAAGAAAACAGGCAATCCTGGAATACCCAGGTACCTCAATCCCCCCAGATGTGAGTTTTAGTTGCCACCTTAAGTTTAACCATTAATTAACAATCTCACATCTGTCATGGTAACACTCAAACCCAATCCATGTCTACTAGCATAGCATAACAAAATAAGCAAACGTAAAAGTAACTCCCAAGGTTTGATAATAAACAGGTGATAGGTACTACCTCAACTACTTCCCAATTCCCACAGTTTAATTAGATCCTAACCATGCAATGTTTGAGGATTGATCTAATGCAATAAAACTGGGTAATGAAAAGTATGATCAAAGTGTGAACTTTCCTGCAATGTTGATGAAGATGATTCGCACTCAACACACTTGATAGATCTACTCGTCACACTCCGGTCAATCTATCGTAAGCAAGCAATAGTAACCATACATAAGCAATCACTCAAAAGATCGGGAAGAACGAAGAAGACGATTCGGAAAACATCAAAACCAAGCAAATAACTCTTGCAACATAAAACAATTTCTACCAGTACCAAAATTATATGAATTTGGCCTTATCAGAAAGTTTAGGTCAATAGCTTCGATTTGCAAAAAGAATCAACTCAAACGGAGCTACGAAACTCAAGTTACGAGCAAACGAAGTTTGAATACAAATCTATTTGAATTCAAATTTTAAAACTTTCAAAAACATGTTTAAGTTGGATTACTGGATAGAGGGGATCATAACGAAGAAGTTGGCATTGGTTTCGTTGGATTTGGACAAACGAGCAAAAAGTTGTGACCGTTTGAAGAACATGGGCTATTCTGCAAATAACTTATTCACAAACGGGTCCCTGGCGGAAATTAAAAGAAAAAGAAAAATACTACATACCGAACATTCGCTACCGAACGTTAACGAACGAAAACGTTCGCTACAGAAGTCTAAACGACGAACGCTCACTAATAAAAATCGATCGGGAAAAACCGAGGAAAATCCAAAATAAACCGGAACGGCTCGGCGGTTTTACCGGCGGTTTTCGTTGGTTTTCTTCGTCGACGGCGGCGAGGTTAACGACGAGGCGGGGCGGCGGCTCCGGCGAGCGAGGCAGCTCCGGCGACGGCAGGCGGCGCGGGCGGCGGGGAGCGGCGCAGGCGACGGCAGCGAGCGGCGTGGGTGGCGGCGGGCGGAGTGCGGCGGTGGCTGTGGTGCAGGGCAGCGGCGGCTGCGGGCTCCGGCGAGATGCGGGAGGGGCGGCGCGTCGAGCAGAGAGGAGAGGGCCCGGGGTCTCGGGATTTATAGGGGAGGGGAGGAGGTGGCGTGGAGGAGGGGCAAGGGGAGACCGGAGGCGGCACGGCGCGGTGGCAGCGCTCGGGAGGCGTGCGGGCGGCGAACTCCTCCCGGAGTCGGAGGCGGCGGTGCGGGCGCGTGGGCCGGCTGGGCCGTGGCCTGGCTGGCTGGCTGGGCCGGCCCGGTCGGTCTAGAAGTTTTTTTTTTCAAACAACAATAAAAACAGAATAAATAATAAACTTATATAGGCATATAATATATCAAAATTTTCAGAAAAAGATTTTCTACAACATGACCATTTTTGTAAAGTCAAATAAAATCCACAGAAATTTAAATAAAGCAAAGAGTGCTACTGTTCTAATAAAATCCAATAAAAATCATTTTAAAAATACCAAAATTAATTCAAATTTATTTCTCTCCAATTTTCTATTGTAGGGAATCATGTTACCCTATTTTCCATATATTTATTTTTGGAGAAAAATAATTTGAATAAAACCCAAATAACTCCAAATTAAAAATAATTTCCAAAAGGACTTTGAATTTGATCCTTTGAAACTCCCAACTCATATTTCATATGTTTTGAAGAAGTCATTTTATCTTCGCTCGTGAAAATCATTGAGTTGCATAAAGTTTCAGAATTGGAAATATTCTCAAATGAAATTCAAATATTTTCAACACCCCTTGTCATTTAAATAAATGGAAGAAGTCATGTCATCTTCTCTCCAGGGTTTTGTGGTGAAAAGAATTTGAATTCACGGAGATCATAAAAGCAAAAATGAAAGTTTGGGAAAGTCCTTTTATTCCCTCTCATTTAACTTTCAAAAAGTTTCGAATTTCACTCAACTTCACACAATCAATCAAACAATCAATCATAACTATCTATTTATTATAACATTCCAAAATTTAGAATTTTGGGATGTTACAAACCTACCACCCTTAAAATGAATCTCGTCCTCGAGATTCAGAGAGGCTAGAAAGAAATAGGTTAGGTTTGGGGTCTTCTCAAAATCCATCGATCATCACAGGGGTCTGGTGTAACACCCCGCATGTAACTTGCCATATTTGTAACTCCAACTCTTGCCATTTCCGGCTATGTGATATGTTTTTCCCTCCGTTGTCGGGTTTTGTCTTTCGTTTTGTATTTTGTCATGTCATGCATTTTCATATCATGTCATCATGTGCATTGCATTCGCATACGTGTTCGTCTCTTGCATCCGAGCATTTTCCCCGTTGTCCGTTTTCCAATCCGGCGCTCCTATCTCCTCCGGTGCACCCCTCTTGTTTTCTTTCGTGTGCGTGTGTCAAACTTTCTCGGAATGGACCGAGGCTTGTCAAGTGGCCTTAATATACCACCCGGAGACTACCGGTCAAGTTTCGTTCCATTCGGAGGTCGTTTGGTACTCCAACGGTTAACCGGGCATCCGCAATGTCCATTTGAGCGTCCAGCAAAACCCCCTCCAAACCAGCCCAAAACCCACCAAACTCTCTTCCATGCTCTAGGTCGTTCGATCACGATCGTGTGGGCGAAAACCGCACCTCATTTGAAGTCTCCTAGCTCCCTCTACCTATTTATATGTGGGCATCCCGAAAAACGAATCGCAGTCTAACCCTAGCGTCCTCCACCTCGCGCCGCCGGACAACGTCCGCCCGCGCCGGACACGTCTGCCCGCGCCGGCGGACGAATCGCAAGCTGCCACGTGGCCCGCCTCCGACCTCCCACCGCCGCGGCCCGCATGCCCGCCGCAGGCCCGCCGCCCGCGCGCGCAGCCGCGCCCGTTGCTCCGCCGCCGCCTCTCGGGTCCGCCGCCGACCCGTGCCCCGCGCCTCGCCGCCGGCGCCCGCCGCCGCCGCCGCGGCCACCGCCTCCGGCCGGCGCCCCTCCTCCGGCCTCGCCTCCTCCTCTCCCTGCTCCCTCCGGCGAAGGACGCCGGCGAGTCCCACTGCCCCGAGCTCGAGCTCTCCCTCAGATCCGATCGGTAACTGTTCCCGTTGACTTTTTCTCGCCCCCTCTTTTTCTCTAAGTCATGGAATTTCATCAGCAAGTGCCTCTGTTCGTATAGCTATAACTCCGTGCACGTAGCTCCGATTCGCGCGTGTAATATGTCAAATTGTTCGCCTCGCGATGCTCTTCATTTTGTTCGATTGCACCATGTTCATTAGAGGTCATCTTGATGCCCAAATCTCTGTTGGAAGAGGGCTAGTTGCTGTTATTCTCTGGTTCTTAGCAGAAATTGGAGATTTGTCATTTTTCTATCATTTATTCTGTGCATCTTTTGAGCATGAGCTCTACATGTGTTTTGAAGTATGCCATGCCATCTTTGCAGTGGTGTAGTCCATTTATTTTTGTGATCTCTGTGGTGACTAGCACAAGCATGCAAAATAGGCACCGTAATATTTCTGATTTCAGGGACTTAGTGATTTCTCCAAGTCCTTGTCTGCTGTAATTTTGTTGCCATGTAAACTTGATGCTACAGAGAGATCCATGCATATATTGGGGATGTTCAGTAAGGATGTTTTGTAGCTATAGTTTTAATTGATCCATTCCTGCAATTGTTTGCAATTATGGAGTGACATAGCATGACTCAATCTTGCTCTAATTTTGCTATAAAATATTTCTGGCAGATTCTTAACATGATATGCAATTTTGCCAAGCTTATTGTAGTTGATCCATACATGCTATGCTTTTGTTCTTGCCATGGTTAGCTTTATAAACATGCCATACTGCTGTAGGTATGCCTGGTTTGTAGTGCATTGCTCTGTAGTGAGTGCATCAAGCTCACAAAGAGGCCTACATATTAATATTTCTGCCATGCTCTGTTTTCTGCTAAGTCTGGAACCTGATAACGGAACTTGCTATGTTTACATGCTTGCCATCTTATCTTCTGTTCCTTTTTGGCTTATGGTCAGTAAGGGACTTTTGTCATGTGCTTTTAGTAGAACACTACCATGCCTTGTTTTGCTATGTTAAGTTCATGTAGCATGTTGATTTCGTGCTCTGAATATTGCTAGCTGATGCTGTTTTCTGCCATGTCCAGTTTTTCAGTCTGTGAACCTGTAATCTTTTGCACTTTTGCCATGCTTGTTTGAGCTTGATATATTGTGAACTAGCCGTAGCTCAGTGTTCATCTTTTGTCAAGCATCTCCTGTAGATTACTGCCATGTGCTTTGTTGCTATGTTGGGGTGTTGTAGCTTTGTTACTTGTTGCATTTTAAGTGCTACCTTGCTGTTTATCGCAGATTAGTGTCATTCTTGTTTTGCTTGCCATTTGCAAACCGTGCATCCGTTTCCAGTGATCTTTATATCGATTTCGACCGAAATCATCTCATCTTTCCAGTGGCATGCTTGCTTTGCCAAGTTACTGCCATGTTCATCATTTTCCTTCCGGAGCACGCATATGCATTGCATATCTTATCTTGCATATCATACATGTTTTGCATCATGTTGCTTGCGCATTTCTCGTTGTTGATTGTGGTTCCGTTTGTTTGTGTTCTTGTCTTGGGTAGAGCCGGGAGACGAGTTCGTGAACGAGGAACCTGTCGAGTACGCTTACGAGGATCAAGCTTTCGACAACTTTGAGAACCTTGCAGGCAAGATGACCACCCCTCGAAATCACTTCTATCTTTGCTATGCTAGTTGTTCGCTCTATTGCCATGCTCCGCTACCTATCACTTGCTATATCATGTCTCCCATTTTAGCCATGTCAGCCCTAACCATCCTTTCCTAGCAAACCGTTGTTTGGCTAAGTTACCGCTTTTGCTCAGCCCCTCTTATAGCGTTGCTAGTTGCAGGTGAAGTTGAAGTTTGTTCCATGTCGGAACATGGTTATGTTGGGATATCACAATATCTCTTATTTAATTAATGCATCTATATATTTTGGTAAAGGGTGGAAGGCTCGGCCTTATGCCTGGTGTTTTGTTCCACTCTTGCCGCCCTAGTTACTGTTATACCGGGATTATGTTCCTTGAGTTTGTGTTCCTTACGCGGTCGGGTGATTTATGGGACCCCCTTGATAGTTCGCCTTGAATAAAACTCCTCCAGCAAGGCCCAACTTTGGTTTTACCATTTTCCACCTAAGCCTTCTTCCCCCGGGTTTTCGCGAGCCCGAGGGTCATCTTTATTTAAACCCCCGGGCCAGTGTTCCTCTGAGTGCCGGTCCAAACTAGAGCCACTTGCAGCGCCACCTTGGGGAAACCCGAGGATTGGTTTTAGCTGTACGTAGTGTTCATCCGGTGTGCCCTGAGAACGAGATATGTGCAGCTCCTATCGGGATTTGTCGGCACATTCGGGCGGCTTTGCTGGTCTTGTTTTACCATTGTCGAGATGTCTTGTAAACCGGGATTCCGAGACTGATCGGGTCTTTCCGGGAGAAGGTTTATCCTTCGTTGACCGTGAGAGCTTATGATGGGCTAAGTTGGGACACCCCTGCAGGGTATTATCTTTCGAAAGCCGTGCCCGCGGTTATGAGGCAGATGGGAATTTGTTAATGTCCGGTTGTAGAAAACTTGTCACTTGACCCAATGTAAAATACATCAACCGCGTGTGTAGCCGTGATGGTCTCTTCTCGGCGGAGTCCGGGAAGTGAACACGGTCTGAGTTATGTTTGACGTAAGTAGGTGTTCAGGATCACTCCTTGGTCATTGCTAGATGACGTCCGTTCCGTTGCTTCTCTTCTCGCTCTAATTTGCGCAACTTAGCCACCATATATGCTTTTGCCGCTGGAGCTCCACCTCTTTGCACCATCCTTTCCTACAAGCTTAAATAGTCCTGATCTCGCGGGTGTGAGATTGCTGAGTCCTCGTGACTCATAGATTCTACCAAACAGTTGCAGGTGCCGACGATGCCAGTGCTGATGATGGCGTCGATCTCAAGTGGGAGTTCGATGAGGTACGTGGTCGTTACTATGTGTCTTTTCCTGATGATCACTAGTGGAGCCCAGTTGGGACGATCGGGGATCTAGCATTTGGGGTTTTCTTATTTTCATCTGGATTTTTGACCGTAGTCGGTCCATATGCTTGTATTTTGGATGATGTATGCATAATAGCTATGTATTGTGGGAAGTGGCGATTGTAAGCCAACTCTTTATCCCATTCTTGTTCATTACATGGGATTGTGCGAAGATGACCCTTCTTGCGACAAAACCACTATGCGGTTATGCCTCTAAGTCGTACCTCAACACGTGGGAGATATAGCCGCATCGTGGGCGTTACAAGTTGGTAATCAGAGCCATCCCCGACTTAGGAGCCCCCTGCTTGATCGAATCGCTGGCGTTGTTGAGTCTAGAACAAAAATGTTTTGAGTTTTAGGATTATATATCGGAGACTAGGATTGTTTTTACTCCTGAGTCCCTTCGTCGCTCTGGTGAGGTCTCCTGACGTAGAAGTTTTGACTATTCTCTCCTCAAATTTCACTAAAAAAAATTTTAGGATCACGCGGGTATCTTGGAATCGTTCCAATGGATTTGTGACGAGAACATTGTTCTTGGTGCCTCCTGACATTTAGGGGTTGTGGCAGTGTCCCGGGGAGTTGAGCTCCGAGGTGTTATCGTCACAATTTTATCGTTGCAGTTCTGGAATACCTGAGTTTCGCCGACATCGAAATCTCTTTTATGTAGTTGTTGGTGAGATCACCTCGACGCCACCCAGTACTGGGGCGGGAGTTCGGGAGTATTGCCATAACTTGTATAATGGATGGTTTTCGAAGGTTGAGGTAAACGATTTCCGAAGGTTTCTTGGTTATGTGTTGACGGATGGATACAGCTGGATCTAGGGATTGTTAGTTTGGGTGATATATTTTGTGTCCCCTGTATCCCCTACACCAGATTGCATAACCAGAAAGTTTCGGGAGTTTATAAGTGGGAATTCAAGTAGCCTTAGGATATCTTTCCGACAGACGCATGATATGAGATTGGGGTTCGACGTCTAGTGGTCCGCCTGTACACGGTTGATTTTACAGTGGTCTCGTTGTGTCTTAAAGAGTCCATGGCTTTGCCGACTCGGGGACGCTTCGTATGTCATGTGCACAGCCTTGTACATGATGGTGCTGTACGATTGAGCCCGTGTGGGCCCCACCACGAAAACTTCGGACGAAATATCTATCATATGTTTGTTCCGGCTTATTCTGCAAGCCAATACTTTGTTTTATTTTATATTGTGGTATTCGAGTTACTTCGAATTCATATGTTCATTCCATATCTTTTTCAAGTGGCTTCTCAACTTATGGAAGTGTGATGATTTACTACGGAATTCATTCGTTCATCTTCGTTCGAATGTTTATTGTGAAGACTATATGTTGCAATTTCTATCCGTTGATTCTACTTATCTTTTTGTCTATCAAGATGCTAACAGATGCCACCCTCTTCAGGATGGCTCCGCCAACGCATCAGAATCCGGATCGCAATGAAGGGAGTCAAGCGAACCCTCTGCCACCACCTCCACCTCCGGAGGCATGGCAAGCAATCATGGCAGCCACCAACGCCAATGCTCAGATAATTCTGCAACTCTTGCAAGAACGTACTCAATGGCAAGGCAATCAAGGTCAAGGCAACAATCAGTTCCACTTTGCCACTCTCAACCAGTTTCTCGCAAATCAGCCCAAGTCTTTCAGCTACTGTGCCGAGGCCACGGATGCCGATGATTGGCTCGTGGACATCAACAAGCATTTTGAATGTAGCAATGTCAGGCCTGAGGACTATGTCAAGTTCGCTTATTTCCAGCTCAAGGACCAAGCTGCTGATTGGTATCAACAATACAAAGATTCCAGAGGAGGTCGTGTGATCACTTGGACTGACTTCTGTCGGGACTTCAAAGCGCACCACATTCCACAAAGTGTTGTTGAGAGCAAGCGTGAGGAGTTCCGCAATCTCAAGCAAGGCAACATGTCTGTGTATCAATACAACATTCAGTTTCAGAAACTTGCTCGCTTTGCTAAACAAGACGTTCCTGATGAAAAGAGCATGATCTATCACTTCAGAGGTGGCCTTAAAGAGGATCTGCAGTTAGCTCTCGTTCTTGTTGAGCCTACTCACTTTGATCAATTCTACAATATGGCACTGAAGCAAGAGGCTGCTCAGCTCAAGTGTGAGGCTTCTAAGAAAAGATTCAGGGACGCAGTTCAGTCTTCTTCTTCCTCACTCGTGACAGCTAAGCAACAGAAGTTCTGGTTGCCTCCTCCTCCTCCGTTTCGTCAGCCTTATCAGCAGAAGAACAAAGGTGGCCATGGTTCTTCCAACTCTTCCAACTCTGGCTATCAGAACAAGTCTCAGAATCAAGCTCCCAAGTCCATGCTCCTTATCACCGTCCACTCTCAGAGGTGACTTGCAACAAATGTCAGCAGAAAGGTCACTATGCTAACAAGTGCTTCAACCAGAGGCGTCTTCCTCCTCCTCCTCCTCCTGTCAGATCTTCCAGCAATGCAGTGGTCAAGCATAATCCAAAGTCTGCTAAGGTGAACATGATGAATGCAGCTCAAGCGGAGGAATCTACTGATGTGATAATGGGTAATCTTCCTGTTAAAGATATTCCTGCAAAAGTTCTTTTTGATACTGGTGCATCTCTTTCTTTCATTTCAAGACCTTTTGTTGCCAAGCATGAATTTGTGACGGAAAAGATCCCTATCCCATTGAAGATTGTGTCTCCGGGCAAGCAAATGACATCTAATAATTGTGTCCCGGATGTTTCCATCAAGATGGGCGACTATATATTTCTGTCTAAACAAGTTGTTCTTGATGACTCGGATATTGATCTTATTCTCGGGATGGACTGGCTTTCTAAGCACAAGGCTCAACTTGATTGTGCTGCCAGGGAAATTCAATTGACACACTCGTCTGAGGATGTGATTATTTATGCCGCTCGTGATGAAACCATTCGGTTTTTCTCTCTCAATGAGAAGGGCGAATTGAATGCCATCTCTCAAATTCCAGTCGTTTGCGAGTATCAAGATGTCTTTCCAGAAGAGCTTCCGGGTATGCCTCCTCATCGGCCAGTTGAGTTCGTTATCGAACTAGAGCCTGGCACTGAACCCGTTTGCAAGCGTCCATACAAGCTTGGACCCAATGAGCTGAAGGAATTGAAGAAACAGCTCGATGAACAAGAGCGTCTGGGTTTGATCAGACCGAGTTCTTCTCCATGGGGTTGTGGTGTTCTTTTTGTCAAGAAGAAGGATGGCACGGACCGACTTTCTGTCGACTATCGTCCATTGAACAAGAAGACAATCAAGAACAAGTATCCACTTCCCAACATCAATGAGCTATTTGAGCAACTCAAGGGTGCTAAAGTATTCTCGAAGCTTGACCTTCGTATGGGTTATCATCAGATTCGCATTCGTGAAGAAGATATTCCCAAGACAGCATTCAGAACAAGCTTTGGTTCTTATGAATATACTGTCGTGTCTTTCGGCCTTGTCAATGCTCCTCCAGTGTTCTCTCGGATGATGAATTTCATCTTCAACCCCTATACCAATGAATTTGTTCTGGTGTATCTCGATGATATCTTGGTCTTCTCCAAGAATAAGCAGGATCATGCCAAACATTTGCGATTGGTGCTCGACAAGCTCAGAGAGTATCAATTCTATGCGAAGCTCTCTAAATGTGAGTTTTGGCTCGATGAAGTCCTTTTTCTTGGTCACATCATCTCTGCCAAGGGCATCGCTGTTAACTCCGAGAAGGTGTCCGCAGTTGTGGATTGGGAACCTCCTCAAAATGTCAAGCAGCTCCGCAGTTTTCTTGGTCTTGCAAGCTATTGCCGAAGATTCGTTGAGAATTTCTCCAAGATTGCAAAGCCTCTTTCCAACCTCCTACAGAAGCATGTGAAATATGTCTGGTCTCCTGAGTGTGACGTTGCTTTCAACACTCTCAAAGAGAAACTAGTCACAGCTCCTGTCTTGACTCCTCCTGATGAATCCAAGCCGTATGAAGTTTTCTGTGATGCTTCTCTCCAAGGTCTCGGTGCTGTGTTAATGCAAGAGAAGAAAGTTGTGGCCTATACCTCTCGGTAGTTGAAGCCCAACGAGAAGAACTACCCCACTCACGATCTTGAGTTGGCGGCAGTTGTCCATGCATTGATTACGTGGAGACATCTCTTGTTGGGAAGACAAGTGGACATTTTCACTGATCACAAGAGTCTCAAGTACATCTTCACTCAGCCCAACCTCAACCTCAGGCAGACTCGATGGGTCGAAATGATTCAAGAGTACAATCCGAGTATCGAATATACTCCAGGCAAAGCAAATTTCATTGCAGATGCTTTAAGCAGGAAGGCTTATTGCAACAGCTTAATCCTCAAGCCTTTCCAACCGGATCTTTGTGAAGCTTTCCGCAAGCTGAATGTCCAAGTTGTTCCTCAAGGCTTTCTTGCCAACCTCATAGTATCTCCTACTTTGGAAGATAAAATTCGTGAGGCACAACTCCTTGATGCCATGGTGAAGAAGGTGAAACATGGTATTGACAAGGGTCTTTCCAAATACAAGTGCTATCGCATTGATGACAGAGACACCTTATTCTTCGAGGACCGGATTGTGGTTCCCAAAGGTGATCTAAGGAAAGTCATAATGAACGAAGCGCACAATTCTCTCCTTTCCATTCATCCTGGAAGTACGAAGATGTATCATGACCTCAAGCAGTCGTATTGGTGGACTCGAATGAAGCGAGAGATTGCTCAATTCGTGAATGAATGTGATGTCTGTCGAAGGGTGAAAGCAGAACACCAACGACCAGCTGGTCTCCTCCAACCTCTTGCTATCCCGGAATGGAAGTTTGATCATTTCGAATGGACTTCGTGACTGGTTTTCCCAAGTCCAAGCGTGGAAATGACGCTATCTTCGTTGTCATCGACAAGCTCTCTAAAGTGGCTCATTTCCTTCCAATCAAAGAATCCATCACAGCAGCTCAGCTGGCAGAGCTTTACACCTCCAGAATTGTCTCTTTGCACGGCATTCCACAATTGATTTCTTCAGATCGTGGAAGCATCTTCACCTCTAAGTTCTGGGACTCCTTCCAGAAGGCCATGGGCACTAACATTCGCTTCAGCACAGCTTTCCATCCTCAAACTAGTGGCCAAGTCGAGCGAGTCAATCAAATTCTTGAAGATATGCTCAGGGCTTGTGTCATTTCCTTTGGCATGAAATGGGAAGATTGTCTTCCTTATGCTGAATTCTCCTACAACAACAGCTTCCAAGCGAGTTCAGGCAAGGCCCCATTCGAGATTCTCTATGGCAGAAAGTGACGTACTCCTCTCAATTGGTCAGAGACTGGTGAACGCCAACTTCTTGGCAATGACTTAATCACTGAAGCTGAAGAAATGTGTAAAGTCATCCGTGATAATCTCAAAGCCGCGCAATCGCGTCAGAAGAGTTACTATGATAGTAAGCACCGTGATTTGGCTTTCGAGATCGGAGACCATGTCTACCTCCGCGTCTCTCCAATGAAATGCACTCGTCGCTTCGGTATCAAAGGGAAGCTTGCCCCTAGATACGTGGGTCCTTTCAAGATCATTGGCAAAAGAGGCGACCTCGCCTATCAACTTGAGCTTCCTTCCAACTTCGCGAACGTGCACGATGTGTTCCACGTGTCACAGCTTCGCAAGTGCTTCAAGACGCCTGAGCGCACTATCGACTTCGAAAAGATTGACCTCCAAGAAGATTTGTCTTATCATGAGCACCCCGTTGCTATTCTTGAAGAAACTGAGCGCAAGACTCGCAACAAGTCTATCAAATTTCTGAAAGTGAAGTGGTCGCACCATTCCGACAGGGAAGCCACCTGGGAACGCGAGGACCATCTCCGTTCCGAATATCCGGAGTTCTTTCAGTCCTAGATCTCGGGACGAGATCCTCTCGTAGTGGTGGAGTGTTGTAACACCCCGCATGTAACTTGCCATATTTGTAACTCCGACTCTTGCCATTTCCGGCTATGTGATATGCTTTTCCCTCCGTTGTCGGGTTTTGTCTTTCGTTTTGTATTTTGTCATGTCATGCATTTTCATATCATGTCATCATGTGCATTGCATTCGCATACGTGTTCGTCTCTTGCATCCGAGCATTTTCCCCGTTGTCCGTTTTCCAATCCGGCGCTCCTATCTCCTCCGGTGCACCCCTCTTGTTTTCTTTCGTGTGCGTGTGTCAAACTTTCTCGGAATGGACCGAGGCTTGTCAAGTGGCCTTAATATACCACCCGGAGACTACCGGTCAAGTTTCGTTCCATTCGGAGGTCGTTTGGTACTCCAACGGTTAACCGGGCATCCGCAATGTCCATTTGAGTGTCCAGCAAAAACCCCTCCAAACCAGCCCAAAATCCACCAAACTCTCTTCCATGCTCTAGGTCGTTCGATCACGATCGTGTGGGCGAAAACCGCACCTCATTTGGAGTCTCCTAGCTCCCTCTACCTATTTATATGTGGGCATCCCAAAAAACGAATCGCAGTCTAACCCTAGCGTCCTCCACCTCGCGCCGCCGGACAACGTCCGCCCGCGCCGGCGGACGAATCCCAAGCTGCCACGTGGCCCGCCTCCGACCTCCCACCGCCGCGGCCCGCAGGCCCGCCGGCCCGTCGCCCGCGCGCGCCGCCGCGCCCGTTGCTCCGCCGCCGCCTCTCGGGTCCACCGCCGACCCGTGCCCCGCGCCTCGCCGCCGGCCGGCGCCGCCCCGCCGCGGCAGCCCGTCTCCGCCTCGCCGCCGGCGGCCACCGCCTCCGGCCGGCGCCCCTCCTCCGGCCTCGCCTCCTCCTCTCCCTCCTCCCTCCGGCAAAGGACGCCGGCGAGTCCCACTGCCCCGAGCTCGAGCTCTCCCTCAGATCCGATCGGTAACTGTTCCCGTTGACTTTTTCTCGCCCCCTCTTTTTCTCTAAGTCATGGAATTTCATCAGCAAGTGCCTCTGTTCGTATAGCTATAACTCCGTGCACGTAGCTCCGATTCGCGCGTGTAATATGTCAAATTGTTTGCCTCGCGATGCTCTTCATTTTGTTCGATTGCACCATGTTCATTAGAGGTCATCTTGATGCCCAAATCTCTGTTGGAAGAGGGCTAGTTGCTGTTATTCTCTGGTTCTTAGCAGAAATTGGAGATTTGTCATTTTTCTATCATTTATTCTGTGCATCTTTTGAGCATGAGCTCTACATGTGTTTTGAAGTATGCCATGCCATCTTTGCAGTGGTGTAGTCCATTTATTTTTGTGATCTCTGTGGTGACTAGCACAAGCATGCAAAGTAGGCACCGTAATATTTCTGATTTCAGGGACTTGGTGATTTCTCCAAGTCCTTGTCTGCTGTTATTTTGTTGCCATGTAAACTTGATACTACAGAGAGATCCATGCATATATTGGGGATGTTCAGTAAGGATGTTTTGTAGCTATAGTTGTAATTGATCCATTCCTGCAATTGTTTGTAATTATGGAGTGCCATAGCATGACTCAATCTTGCTCTAATTTTGCTATAAAATATTTCTGGCAGATTCTTAACATGATATGCAATTTTGCCAAGCTTATTGTAGTTGATCCATACATGCTATGCTTTTGTTCTTGCCATGGTTAGCTTCATAAACATGCCATATTGCTGTAGGTATGCCTGGTTTGTAGTGCATTGCTCTGTAGTGAGTGCATCAAGCTCACAAAGTGGCCTACATATTAATATTTCTGCCATGCTCTGTTTTCTGCCAAGTCTGAAACATGATAACGGAACTTGCTATGTTTACATGCTTGCCATCTTATCTTCTGGTCCTTTTTGGCTTATGGTCAGTACGGGACTTTTGTCATGTGCTTTTAGTAGAACACTACCATACCTTGTTTTGCTATGTTAAGTTCCCGTAGCATGTTGATTTTGTGCTCTGAACATTGCTACCTGATGCTGTTTTCTGCCATGTCCAGTTTTTCAGTCTGTGAATCTGTAATCTTTTGCACTTTTGCCATGCTTGTTTGAGCTTGATATGTTGTGAACTAGCCGTAGCTCAGTGTTCATATTTTCTCAAGCATCGCCTGTAGATTACTACCATGTGCTTTGTTGCTATTTTGGGGTGCTGCAGGTTTGTTACTTGTTGCATTTTAAGTGCTATCTTGATGTTTATCGTAGATTAGTGTCATTCTTGTTTTGCTTGCCATTTGCAAACCGTGCATCCGTTTCCAGTGATCTTTATATCGATTTCGACCAAAATCATCTCATCTTTCCAGTGGCATGCTTGCTTTGCCAAGTTACTGCCATGTTCATCATTTTCCTTCCGGAGCACGCATATGCATCGCATATCTTATCTTGCATATCATACATGTTTTGCATCATGTTGCTTGCGCATTTCTCGTTGTTGATTGTGGTTCCGTTTGTTTGTGTTCTTGTCTTGGGTAGAGCTGGGAGACGAGTTCGTGAACGAGGAACCTATCGAGTACGCTTACGAGGATCAAACTTTCGACAACTTTGAGAACCTTGCAGGCAAGATGACCACCCCTCGAAATCACTTCTATCTTTGCTATGCTAGTTGTTCGCTCTATTGCCATGCTCCGCTACCTATAACTTGCTATATCATGTCTCCCATTTTAGCCATGTCAGCCCTAACCATCCTTTCCTAGCAAACCGTTGTTTGGCTAAGTTACCGCTTTTGCTCAGCCCCTCTTATAGCGTTGCTAGTTGCAGGTGAAGTTGAAGTTTGTTCCATGTCGGAACATGGTTATGTTGGGATATCACAATATCTCTTATTTAATTAATGCATCTATATATTTTGGTAAAGGGTGGAAGGCTCGGCCTTATGCCTGGTGTTTTGTTCCACTCTTGCCGCCCTAGTTACTGTTATACCGGGATTATGTTCCTTGAATTTGCGTTCCTTACGCGGTCGGGTGATTTATGGGACCCCCTTGACAGTTCGCCTTGAATAAAACTCCTCCAGCAAGGCCCAACTTTGGTTTTACCATTTGCCACCTAAGCCTTTTTCCCCTGGGTTTTCGCGAGCCCGAGGGTCATCTTTATTTAAACCCCCGGGCCAGTGTTCCTCTGAGTGCTGGTCCAAACTAGAGCCACTTGCAGCGCCACCTTGGGGAAACCCGAGGATTGGTTTTAGCTGTACGTAGTGTTCATCCGGTGTGCCCTGAGAACGAGATATGTGCAGCTCCTATCGGGTTTTTTCGGCACATTCGGGCGGCTTTGCTAGTCTTGTTTTACCATTGTCGAGATGTCTTGTAAACCGGGATTCCGAGACTGATCGGGTCTTTCCGGGAGAAGGTTTATCCTTCGTTGACCGTGAGAGCTTATGATGGGCTAAGTTGGGACACCCCTGCAGGGTATTATCTTTCGAAAGCCGTGCCCGCGGTTATGAGGCAGATGGGAATTTGTTAATGTCCGGTTGTAGAAAACTTGTCACTTGACCCAATGTAAAATACATCAACCGCGTGTGTAGCCGTGATGGTCTCTTCTCGGCGGAGTCCGGGAAGTGAACACGGTCTGAGTTATGTTTAACGTAAGTAGGTGTTCAGGATCACTCCTTGGTCATTGCTAGATGACGTCCGTTCCGTTGCTTCTCTTCTCGCTCTAATTTGCGCAACTTAGCCACCATATATGCTTTTGCCGCTGCAGCTCCACCTCTTTGCACCATCCTTTCCTACAAGCTTAAATAGTCTTGATCTCGCGGGTGTGAGATTGCTGAGTCCTCGTGACTCACAGATTCTACCAAAACAGTTGCAGGTGCCGACGATGCCAGTGCCGATGATGGCGTCGATCTCAAGTGGGAGTTCGATGAGGAACGTGGTCGTTACTATGTGTCTTTTCCTGATGATCAGTAGTGGAGCCCAGTTGGGACGATCGGGGATCTAGCATTTGGGGTTGTCTTATTTTCATCTGGATTTTTGACCGTAGTCGGTCCATATGCTTGTATTTTGGATGATGTATGCATAATATCTATGTATTGTGTGAAGTGGCGATTGTAAGCCAACTCTTTATCCCATTCTTGTTCATTACATGGGATTGTGCGAAGATGACCCTTCTTCGACAAAACCACTATGCGGTTATGCCTCTAAGTCGTGCCTCGACACGTGGGAGATATAGCCGCATCGTGGGCGTTACATCTGGGGTGCTACCACCCTTAGAAACATTGTTACGGTTCCACCAAAACTCATATACTCCATCCTTATTGTTGACAGTGTCGGTCTTCTCAGATCTTCAGGATAATTCCTTCTCTGGGCTCTTCCGATAGTGGCATAACATTTACCATAATTCTTCTGTCCTTTTATCTTGGTAAGGTTATTCCGAGACTGGGTCTTCTTAGCTGACGGGTCTGGCGCCAATGCTAAACAACTTTCGATATCTCATGGTGGTCAACAATTTGTGGTTTCTCCTGCAGGAAATGGGTCTGGTTGATCCTCACCGTATAACCTACGATTGGCAACAACTGTCGTGTACAAGGGAAACATTCTTATACCATTCTAAGGTTCAAACAAGGTTTAATACCGTCGTCTCTCTACTATAGGTAAGTCACTGAGATTTACCATCCCGTATAGCAAGGTGAACAATAAGAGTAAGTCGGTATGGTGATCAATCCATCCCGCACCCAAACCATTTCCCTGTATATGGTTTAGTGAATCTCGCATTCTAACACTCGGTCATCCTCACAAGCATTGCAGAATTTCTCTTGTCAACGAACCAGGTTCGGATAAATCCATGGATTCTGCAAGCCAAACAAACATCTATCGTTCCTTCATAACTCTCAGGTTTTGCGTAAACTCCTATAAAATCATCGGTTGATACAGGTATATCCTCTTCCAGGGTTTTTCCTTCAGTAAGAGTGTGCTTGCTTCTTGGCAGGTCCTGGAGCCTGTGGGTTATGGCCCATCTCATCACTTGCAAACCTTGAACTCATCATCGGGGCAACTGATCATTATTCCAACATCCAACTTCCTAGTATACTTAAAATCCATCCAATTTTATTGTCTTCCTTCCTTCTATTGGCACCAAACTAGGACATGATTACTCAGACTCATCATAGAGTCACAATTGCTCCATATTACTAACATCATACCTCCTTTATATCCAATAGTAATTCATCTCTTCATCCTCGGGGGATATCCCACATATCGAGATAAAAAAAATACTTATACTTATGAAGTCCATACTCCACTTCGTGGAACATCATTATCCTTTCCAGGGTCAAGCGTCCTTACAGGGGAATATTGGCCATCTCTGCATGGCACTTCTTCAACTGGGAAACATGAAACACATCATGAACTCCTGACAGTCCTTCGGGTGACTCCAACTTGTTGGCCACTTCTCCCATACGCTCCAAAACTCGGTATGGTCCTACAAATCTCGGGGCTAACTTTCCCTTAACTCCAAATTGTTTAACTCCTCGCAGAGAGAACACACGAAGACATGCTCTGTCTCCAATTTCATAGACTACCTCCTTTACATCCAATAATACTCCATACCCTCATATTCTTGGGGTATCCAACATATCGAGATAAAACTCATACTTATTTTGTCCGAAATCCACTTCGTGGAATATCATTACCTTTTTCCAAGGGTCAAGTTTCCTCACAGGGTACTACCACCTTTAAAATGTACAATCTTCTATAGACCATATTTCTCATATCCTCGAAAATGGTCAAAATCTTTCTTCATAGAGTAACAACTCATAAAATCCAATTCAATACCAATGATGCTAACTTTATTGATTCTCAAATTATTACAATCTCCTGCATTCCATTACATGCCTCAACCCGACACCTCACTAATAAAAGAAATGTCCACACTACTACTACTATATTTCTCGTTGCACTCAACTATTTATCACAAGTCTCCGTCTCCTTGGGGCATTCTCTGGCAAAGTGCCCTGCTTCATCACAACGGAATCATATTACTTCTGACATATCTCGAGGTTTCCTTGTGATTATATAGCCTCCTGGGGTCCTCATCTTCCCTTTTGGGCAATCATTGAAGTAGTGTCCTGAATTTTTGCACCTGAAACATGTGATATGCCTCAGGTCTTTCTTTGTAGAAATTGGGTTGTTCCTGGGATCCAATCTACTTCTCTTCCTGGACTTTTCTGTTCCAATCAGGGCTTCTATTTCCTGTGGGTCATACTCTACTTCCTCTGTCGGGAATTCTACTAAATCCCCATTCAGACAATTTTGGGAGATGTATCCTTCTTCTCCACTTGAATAGCATGACTTGGTGCAGGGTTTAATTGGTTCTTCTTTGGGTGTGTCCTCCACCTCTTCCTTCATCACAGATTCCTCTAAAATTTCCATGTGGGCTCTTTTCATTGCTTCTTTCTTCCGCTGGATGGTCCTTTGTACCATGGGGTAGATGTGACACTGAGCAGGGTAGTGGGTAGTTCCTTCACACAAGAAACAAGTGATCTGCCTAGTTGGGCATTCTTCAGCTGGGTGACTTCCTTCACAATTAGGGCATTCATCCTTGTGTTCCTTATGGTTGTGTCCTATTTCTCCACAAGGCTTGTATGCACAAGGTTTCTTCATATCCTTTCCATAAGGCTTCAATTTCTGGGACACAAGACGAGGTCTTTGTAGAGTCCTCTTAAATTCTTTCCAAGTGGTTACTCCTTGTCATCCATTGATGGTTTGGTACATCCTCCACCAAGTAGCAGCACCTCTTTCAAAACATTGAAGAGCATGCCGGGTCATATTCCTTCCGACTATAGGGTTATTCTTCATGTGATCCTCCATGTTCTGAATCCATCGGTCCGTCTCCAATTGACTCATTGGTCTAGAAAATACAAGCTCATCTCCATTCATCCTCTATTGGGTCCATGGGTTTGGGGTGAGATAAGAGAGGTCGAGAGGGATGCACACAATACAAACAAAAGTTTTGAAAAGACAGATTTTATTTGTGGCTGTCGGGAAAAACATCGAACAAATGACAGCTCACAAATGTCGCATCTAACGTAGGTATAACAGGGGTATGGTCTTCTAAAGGTCAATAAATCTTCAAAATCGCCAAACTCTTCAAGTCTTGTTCATGTCCCCGAGGGCTTCTTCCGATCGTGCTTGTCCTTCTCAAGTTCTTTTGCTAGATCATCTCTATTGACGCGAAGTCTCTCGTGGGGTCCTTCAATATTTCTGGAGTTGCGTTCCAAACTTCTGGGTTTCAACATCCTTGGCATGAACCACGGTCCTACTGACCTTCAGTTCCTGACGAATCTCTGGTATCTCGAGGTTTTGTTCCTCCAGTTTGGCTACTTCAGCTTCTGGGTCCTAAGTTCTTCACGAAATACTTCCTTGTCAAATACGGCTTCCTGCAGGTCCATCTTACCTTCTTGATGTAATGCTCCAGATCCTGGTGATACACCAGCTGAGGTTAAAACTTCATCTTGCTGGTAGGTGCTCCATCAGCCTTCTACCATCCAATCCTTCCATGCATATGCATGCTTAACTCAGCACGGTGACAATAGCATAAGCGGGCGATAACATCATGGATAACCGTGTTTCTGCTCTTGTCATTTCCATGAGCTATCTCTCCATAGTTGATATCTCCTGCCTTAGGGTTTTCTTAACAAAAACTTTGAGTTATAATGCTCCATGTTCCGGTCTTTCTCCGATACACCTTGGTCTCGGGTATTGACGACTTCCATAGTCTGCCAAGTTCCATAAGGGTAGCCTTCCTAGGTCATAAAAATCTGAGAATTCTTCAGAGTCTCCAATTCTCCGAGTCTTCAGAGTCTTCAACAGTTGTAGTTTCCATTATTCAGATGCACGGTAAAATCTCCTTCATTCCGTAGTGGTCGTGGTTGTCCGATATCTTGTACTTCTTGGAGTGGTTCTATTCGGTCGAATCTTCGAGTGGTCCAAAGGGAAAAGGGGTATGGTCTCACTTAAAGGGAATATTTGAATTAACTCAGAAGAGAAGAGAGGTAAAAGATCCTTTTGAAAAAAGAAGGTTTTAGAGAAAATCCTTCCTATGGTCTTGCCAGTTTCTAGGGCCACGTCCTACAGTCAACATGTGCTCTGATACCATCTTCTAGCGACCCGGCCCGAATGGATCAAGTCTTTGTGCTTAAGTGTCATCCCTGGATCGGTATGCTGACACACACAGTACTCGAGGATTTATAACAGAGGTAAATCACATGTATAAAGTAACGTAAATACTATTACCTCAATCCAAATAGCGGAAGTAACAAGGTTGTGGATTCCCATCAACACCAACGGCAAAGTTGAGTGTAGAAATCGTAACCCTAACGTATCACTTACTCGTCGTAAGATCCTGCAACATGAGACGTTGCAGCCAC
The DNA here is from genome assembly GCF_002575655.3 of Aegilops tauschii subsp. strangulata. Classification (NCBI taxonomy): domain Eukaryota; kingdom Viridiplantae; phylum Streptophyta; class Magnoliopsida; order Poales; family Poaceae; genus Aegilops; species Aegilops tauschii. Next base: position 428,699,477 of record NC_053038.3, read on the forward strand.
AAAGGGTCAGTACATTGAATGTACTGGCAAATTCACACCATAGAGAAATGATGAACAAAGGCTATCACTACATGCATATATGGCTTGTGGAAAAGCTCTATGGTTACAGTTTTGCGAAAAGGCAATTTTTCCCTACTGCAAAGGAATAAATTTTATTTAACTATCATGGTGGTTGTGAAACATTGAGATGGTTGACAGCATCTCAATCCCAATTAAGTATCATCATTAACCCAACAAGATTAATTAAAGTAACATGATGAGATCAACATGATAATCCAAACTCAAGTTGCCCATAACCGGGGACACGGCTAATCATGATTAGTTTGTACACTCTGCAGAGGTTTGTGCACTTTTCCCCACAAGACTCGATCGCCTCCGTTGGATTACTCGCACTACATGGTGTTTGAGTAACGGATGACCAAGACATAGTCTTTCAGAAGCGTTAGCACCTTACGATGGGTAGACCGTACCACCTACATCCCCTACATATGCTAGTCTACCACTGTAAGAGTTCACACGACTTAATCAACTATGCTAGAGCCCATAATAGCATGTGGCTGCACACGAAAGTTTCTAGCATGAATAATCTTATGATCCCTTTGAACCTGGGTGGCGGTCCAAAAGAAAACAGGCAATCCTGGAATACCCAGGTACCTCAATCCCCCCAGATGTGAGTTTTAGTTGCCACCTTAAGTTTAACCATTAATTAACAATCTCACATCTGTCATGGTAACACTCAAACCCAATCCACGTCTACTAGCATAGCATAACAAAATAAGCAAACGTAGAAGTAACTCCCAAGGTTTGATAATAAACAGGTGATAGGTACTACCTCAACTACTTCCCAATTCCCACAGTTTAATTAGATCCTAACCATGCAATGTTTGAGGATTGATCTAATGCAATAAAACTGGGTAATGAAAAGTATGATCAAAGTGTGAACTTTCCTGCAATGTTGATGAAGATGATTCGCACTCAACACACTTGATAGATCTACTCGTCACACTCCGGTCAATCTATCGTAAGCAAGCAATAGTAACCATACATAAGCAATCACTCAAAAGATCGGGAAGAACGAAGAAGACGATTCGGAAAACATCAAAACCAAGCAAATAACTCTTACAACATAAAACAATTTCTAACAGTACCAAAATTATATGAATTTGGCCTTATCAGAAAGTTTAGGTCAAGAGCTTCGATTTGCAAAAAGAATCAACTCAAACGGAGCTACGAAACTCAAGTTACGAGCAAACGAAGTTTGAATACAAATCTGTTTGAATTCAAATTTTAAAACTTTCAAAAACATGTTTAAGTTGGATTAGTGGATAGAGGGGATCATAACGAAGAAGTTGGCGTTGGTATCGTTGGATTTGGACAAACGAGCAAAAAGTTGTGACCGTTTGAAGAACAGGGGCTATTTTGCAAATAACTTACTCACAAACGGGTCCCTGGCGGAAATTAAAAGAAAAAGAAAAATACTACATACCGAACGTTCGCTACCGAACGTTAACGAACGAAAACGTTCGCTACAGAAGTCTAAACGACGAACGCTCACTAATAAAAATCGATCGGGAAAAACCGAGGAAATCCAAAATAAACCGGAACGGCTCGGCGGTTTTACCGGCGGTTTTCGTCGGTTTTCTTCGTCGACGGCGGCGAGGTTAACGACGAGGCGGGGCGGCGGCTCCGGCGAGCGAGGCAGCTCCGGCGACTGCAGGCGGCGCGGGCGGCGGGGAGCGGCGCAGGCGACGGCAGCGAGCGGCGTGGGTGGCGGCGAGCGGAGTGCGGCGGTGGCTGTGGTGCAGGGCAGCGGCGGCGGCGGTTGACCACGGCGGCGGCGGCTGCGGGCTCCGGCGAGATGCGGGAGGGGTGGCGCGTCGAGCAGAGAGGAGAGGGCCCGGGGTCTCGGGATTTATAGGGGAGGGGAGGAGGTGGCGTGGAGGAGGGGCAAGGGGAGACCGGAGGCGGCACGGCGCGGTGGCGGCGCTCGGGAGGCGTGCGGGCGGCGAACTCCTCCCGGAGTCGGAGGCGGCGATGCGGGCGCGTGGGCCGGTAGGGCCGTGGCCTGGCTGGCTGGCTGGGCCGGCCCGGTCGGTCCAGAAGTTTTTTTTAAGACAACAATAAAAACAGAATAAATAATAAACTTATATAGGCATATAATATATCAAAATTTTCAGAAAAAGATTTTCTACAACATGAACATTTTTTAAATTCAAATAAAATCCACAGAAATTTAAATAAAGCAAAGAGTGCTATTGTTCTAATAAAATCCAATAAAAATCATTTTAAAAATATCAAGATTAATTCAAATTTATTTCTCTCCAATTTTCTATTGTAGGGAATCATGTTACCCTATTTTCCATATATTTTATTTTTGGAGAAAAATAATTTGAATAAAACCCAAATAACTCCAAATTAAAAATAATTTCCAAAAGGACTTTGAATTTGATCCTTTGAAACTCCCAACGCATATTTCATATGTTTTGAAGAAGTCATTTTATCTTCGCTCGTGAAAATCATTGAGTTGCATAAAGTTTCAGAATTGGAAATATTCTCAAATGAAATTCAAATATTTTCAACACCCCTTGTCATTTAAATAAATGGAAGAAGTCATGTCATCTTCTCTCCAGAGTTTTGTGGTGAAAAGAATTTGAATTCACGGAGATCATAAAAGCAAAAAATGAAAGTTTGGGAAAGTCCTTTTATTCCCTCTCATTTAACTTTCAAAAAGTTTCGAATTTCACTCAACTTCACACAATCAATCATAACTATCTATTTATTATAACATTCCAAAATTTAGAATTTTGGGATGTTACAAACCTACCACCCTTAAAATGAATCTCGTCCTCGAGATTCGGAGAGGCTAGAAAGAAATAGGTTAGGTTTGAGGTCTTCTCAAGATCCATCGATCATCACAGGGGTCTGGGGTGCTACCACCCTTAGAAACATTGTTACGGTTCCACCAAAACTCATATACTCCGTCCTTATTGTTGACAGTGTCGGTCTTCTCAGATCTTCAGGATAATTCCTTCTCTGGGCTCTTCCGATAGTGGCATAACCTTTACCATAATTCTTCTGTCCTTTTATCTTGGTAAGGTTATTCCGAGAC